>NC_138748.1:44311735-45511735 GCF_965113315.1 Podarcis vaucheri | reverse complement strand
TGTGTTGGACCTTAGCCTCATTACATCCCAGCCCTTGGTCACTGCGGTCTAAAGGAGGGATGGGAAAAATCTGTAGCCCACTGCCATTGGATTCCCATCAGCCTTAGGCAGTGTGGCCAGTGGGCAGGAATGATGGGCATTGTAGTCCAGCAACATCTGAAGTGTTTCTAGTTCCCCACTCCTGCTCTAAAGCAAGTGGTGGTGGTGGTTTGTATAAACAGATTTGCTTAAGGATCATGTATGCATATACTGGATCTTGCATTTAATCCAAGGAGTCAAACACTGGAAGTAATTCTGAGTATCAACAGCAAATGGCAGAATCACATTGCTGAAATCTCCATATGAAAATATGACTCCAGCTTTGGAAAAAGCTGACCTAGATCAGATTCAAGATCAGATTTTGCTTTCATCTCAGTCCTCCACGCCAAGTCATTTAGATGCACCTCCCACCGGCAGCTCCATCACCTTAGCCCATTTCCTCCTGAATACTCGCATGCCGTTCACCCAAACAGTCTATAGGCGGTCGCTATAAACTGGCGAGCTGCAGGCTTGCTATTGGACAGTTACAAATAAAGTGATCTTCTGTACAAGGACCCTAATTCTATTTTGCATTAAGAAAAGAAAGAGAGAGAGAGAAAGCTGTGGGTGCTGTCAGCTACTGAGAGCACAGAGGGGGCAACTGTCTCAATCACGGTTTTGGGTGCGGACTTCAGTTGGAGCATGGGACTGAACCGGCAATGCCGTTCTTGTGGTCTTTCATAAAGGAGCTTGCACCATCCATGACAACTGCTTGCTCCTTTCCAGAGAAGAGAGTCTCAGACTTGGAACATAGAAACAGAGGAAGCTGCATTATACAAGTCAGACCATTGGCCCATCTGGATCAGTACTGTCTACACTGTCTGGCAGCAGCTCACCGGGATTTCAGGCAAGAGGTCTCTCCCAGTCGCACCCAGAGATGCTGGGAATTGAACCTGGCACTTCTGCATCCAAAGGAAACCCTCTGCCACCAAGCTACAGCCCTTCAAGCTGTATTAAGTTCAAGCGCAAGTCAGTTTTCACATCACACATTTCCTTTTATTTAACACTGTGTCAGTTTCATGAAGACATCAGGGTCTATTAACATCACTACAGTTCAGAGTTATATTTAGACAAACTAAGAGTGATTTACAAAAAATGGGGCAGAGGGAGGGGAGAAACACCAATTAGATTTCACATTCTCCGGGACATTTTTTCTGTAGTTCTAGTGCAGTCTATTAAACTAGTCAAAATGCAAGAGTAGTGGCAGTGTTTGCACATTATGGGAAACCATATGTAACAGCTTATCCCTAGAGCGCAGAAGGTTCCTTGCACTTTGTTCCTCCCCTCTAGCCAGTGGGAGCAACAAACCACAATCCCTGGGCTCAGGGACCGTGGTTCGTTTCACTCCAAACAGAGTAGGATGTCAAGCCAAGCTTTGCTCTGCATTTACCAATCACAAATTGCTTGAGCAATACAAACAAATCATCCCAGGTTTGGATGCACTGCTAAGCCAAGGACTGTGGTTTGCTGCTCCCAGTGGCTAGAAGGGAAGAGCAAAGTGGAAGGCAAACCATTAACCATGGTTTATTGTGACATGCAAACTGAGCCAATAGGTTATTGTTAGCAGCACTTTCTTGGGGGGAGGCAGCAGCACTGATGGGGGGGAGGGATGAATCTAGTAAGGAAACAAATCTATGGGAGAACAGGAAAAAACGGACACTGGAATGTGTGCCTGATCATTGGATCTGATAACTAAAGGTCTCCTCGCTAACTCGGTTTAATTTTTGATCCCCTCTACATTGTTTATTCTGGTTAAGGAAGTTCTTCATAAGCGGGGAGAAGAAGCCTTCCACACCTCTGCTGGTGGGCAAATACTGTCTGAAATAATTTGTCAAACCCAGCCGATCTTTCCTCCTCTCGCCTCTCGGCCACTCAGATCAAGCGAGGAGGAACCAGGAAGAAGGAAGCAAAAAACAACTAGGAAAGGGCATGGGGGAGAGAAACAAGCAATTCATTTTGTTTTAACTGCCCATGTATAATTTTGGACAGAAAGGCACGTTAGTCAAACCCAGAATGTCAGACAATGCATCTGGCCCAGTATGCCCAGAAGTAGTAGAGATAGTCCAACTCTGGTCAGTTAGATTCCATGTTATCACACACAAGCCAAGCGAAATGTAGTAAGCCCCTTCCAGCTATAAAGGCAGCTGGTGTACTGGAATCAGGCATGCCGGAAAGAGCAGCCACAGCAAGTACTTGAACTGGGCATGCTGAAAGACATTTCGGTGGGTGCAGCCCTCCAATTCTTCCAGTCGGTTTCTGGCCATGAATAGAAGGGGCCACAGGCCAGCGGAATCTACCACTCCTTGCTGAGAATCCAGGGTCGCTGCAGCAGGGAGGCATGGCAGAGCTGCAAAGCATCACGGAACCAGCAGCATATCTACCAGCTGTTGAAATTCTGCCCAGTTTTTGAAAATGTACATCTGAGTTTCCCAGAGAAGGTTCACCAGGATCACATCGCTCACCTCATCCAGCATCACATCCAGCTCCAAAGGAGGGTTGAACCTGCAGGAGCCAAGAATGAGTTAGGGTGTTGCAAGATGGGAACGAGAGCAAGAGTTTGGCCTATGCCTGGCAACTGGAGATGAAAAGGCAAGATAGAAGGCAGAGGCAATGGAAAACAAGACAGAAAACCCAATGCTCAAGAGAGTGCTATGGTGCAGTAGAGATGCAGTTAGAGATCCCCAAAGTGCAACGGGTGCAAGGCAATGACAATCTCTATCAGGGGCTCTGGCAGGCAAACTCTTTGGATACCTTTAACTCCATGGTATTTTGCCAGATGCAGTCACATCAGTGCTTTCAGTTTCCTTTCTTTTGCTCTCAGGTGCAACTGATACAGCTGGTCAGGAAGAGGTAGCGCAGTCTCCTACTTGACATGCCCAGGCTGACTTAGTAGCTTCATCAGGTGATGGAAGGGGCCAGTGGGGTTTTAGCTTTCCCCGTAAATGCGTCAAGCCTGCCCCAGTTCTTCAGCCTGAACCACATCCCACAGTTAAGGTCTAAGCTCTTGACTCACCCAAACCCTCCCCCTTCTCTCCAGACTTATCTTCTCAGTTAACACCGACCACCTGTCTCTGGCATGATTAGGTAATTTTAAACTCTGGTCTTCATGGTTTTACATTCCTTCTCTTTGCTGTTCTTCAGATGGTAATGCACATTACTTCAAAAGCACGGTTGCACTCGGGAGGCCCTCACTCTGCTTCTGCCCCAAAGTCTTTCTGCCTGCTTCCAAGTTCACTCCTCGACTGCACCTCCATATAATGCAACCCAGAGCACTTTCACTCGGCCTAAAGCTGCCTCACAAAAGTGCTGTGAGGAAAGGACTCGCCTGTGTTGCGCAGGTGTCCCAACTGCACAAACCCCCTACATATAAGCAGGGGCTTCTGTGTTAAGAATTTTGCTGCAGAGAGCAGTGTGCAATGTGTGGCTGTTACAGGAAACAGACCAGATAGTGGGAGGGGGGCTGAAAGTGCAGCCCTGCTCCACTGTCAACACAGTTATACCCTACACAAGAATATTACATGAACTGGGCAACTGCTCTCAGAGGGCTATCAAGGCAGGGACAGATTATCCTTGCCAGAAGTCTGCTTGCTTGCTTGCTTGCTTGGACTGCATAAAATCAGTGCCTCGGCTGACTGCTGCTCTGGAAAGGCAAAATGTAACCCACAGCTGCAGTAAAGCAGAGATGGTTCTAGGATAGGGTGCCTGCTGTGGTTGCACTGCAGGGGGCACCAAAAGAATGCTGCAGAACAAAGTGCGAGAGGCGGGGAAGGGGGTTAACATGCCACAGGGTGCCACTGAAATTTGAGGGCCGAAAGTCCGCCACTGAATAAGGTTCTGCTGTTAGCTTACATAATTAGCAGAGGCACAATCCTAACCATCTCCTGGTTTAGTACAGTGGTGCCTCGCAAGACGAAATTAATCCGTTCCGCGAGTCTCTTCGTCTTGCGGTTTTTTCGTCTTGCGAAGCACGGCTATTAGCTGCTATTAGCGGCTCAGCGGCTATTAACGGCTTAGTGGCTTTAAGAAAAAGGAAACAAACTCGCAAGAACTCGCAAGACGTTTCATCTTGCAAAGCAAGCCCACAGGGAAATTCGTCTTGCGGAACGACTCAAAAAACGGAAAACTCTTTCGTCTTGCGCGTTTTTCGTCTTGCGAGGCATTCGTCTTGCGAGGTACCACTGTATAACAGAAGATGCTGCTTTACATTGAGTCAAACCTTTGATCCACCTAGCTAAATGTGGTCTACAATGACCAGCAGTGGCTCTACAGGGTTTGGGAAGGGGAGGGGTCTCTCTCAGCCCTTAACTGGAGATGCCAGGGATTGAACCTGGGACTTTCTGTGTGCAAAACACACACACACACACACACACACACACACACACCATGCATAGCCTCTGAGAACCGGAGATTCAAGGGTTCCACCCGTGCTCTTTCCAACCTGCACAGAACATCAAGGTAGACAAGTCCTATACCTGACATAATGGGCATCTATCATCTCACACCAGGCTCTTGCACGGTTCACACATGGCCCATCTGGATCAGTGCACTGCAAAGAGACATCAACGCAATTAGGAAGAGACCCATCCTATGACTCAAATACCCAGGACTACAAGGTAAAAGAAGGCTAAGACAAAACAAGCAGGCATTGCACAAATATGGCTTGGAGGGGAAAGTTTTCTCCTAAACACAATGCTTCTAGCTTAGCCGCAGAATACAAGAAAATGCACTGTTTTCCCTAAGTAGAAACAGAATTTTTTTTTCAGAGCCTTCATAATATTCATAATATTCTAACGTCTGTATTGTGGCAGCGACTTGCAAATCGGGTCACGAAGGAAAACCTCGGAGTCCATTCACTTCAGCCAAATTTGTCCTTGTGAGTCTACAGTGGTTGTGCTTGCATGTCACATTAAAGCAGGGGTAGCCAGGATGACACCCTCCAGATGTTGCTTTGACACTTCCCCAGAAAATTTTGTTGAAAATATTGGGGTGGGGAGGGCTCCTCCAAATCAATGAATTGACTTTCCTTAGCAATGAGACCCTTATAATAGGATCTGGAAAAGGGCCAGAGATCAGTGGTAGGATGTCTGATTTGCAGTCCAGTCCCCATCATCTCTAAGCAGGGTTGTGAATGTCTCCATCTGAAACCCTATAAGGCAATTCCTTCACCTGTATTGGGAGTCTGAGCTGGTAAATATATTGCTACCTTCCCATCCCCAACAAATGAAGACGTTCTCTGCTAACATCTGGCTGTTCCATTCCACTGATCCATCCACATCTAATACTCACGCAGTCCACCACCAGCTTGCCCAGTTCTTTAGCCCCATAGACAGTCTTGGCCAGCTCCCAAGGGTTTGAGGGGCGGAAGACATCCACAGAGCTCACAGGGACCTGTGGTGCCTTCCCAGTCCCGAGAGAGACCACCACTCCCAGCTTTTTCACCTTGTGACCCTCACCCTGGAAGAATGGGAGGCAAAGAACATCGGTTAGCAAAGCTGAACCTATTCCAAAGCTGTATTTTGTCATCTTTTAAAGCATTAACACCTAGTATTAGTGTGCAATGTATTTTACACTTGGTGCTGTTGTAGGGCTTTTGTTTACTGCATTGTGTTATTTGCTGCTAAAAACTGGTTGCCCATTCTGTACTTTGTATTTTTTTTTTTTTAATCTGTACTTTGTATTGACTAGGATTATGTTGCATCCTGCTCTGGGTGCTTTTAGCAACGGAGGAAATGCTTCTTCTGTAGGAGCCACAACCCCCAGAATTTTAAGTGCAATGAGGAGTGCCACTTAAGCTTACATTCTGGATTAAGATTTTGTTGCACTCGTTGATCTCAGCCATGGCATCCATGGTGGGGTTGTTGGCCAGCAGACCTCCATCCAGAAAGCGTCCAAAGGGCCGAAAATATGTTGGGGCAGCTCCGCTGGAACGAGCAGCCTGCCACATCAGCTGATCTGTGAGGGGGAAACAAAGAAAGATGTGACTTTCCCTCCACAGACTAAACTATGTGCATCCAGCTGATTGCTAGGACAAGATCTGCTGCTACTAAGAATGCACATAGTACTGCAGGGCAGGGAGGGAGTCTGTGCCCCTCTAGATGTTGCAAGACTACAGGTCCCATCATCCCTGACCACTGGCCATGATTGTTGGGCCTGATGTTAGTCCAACAGTATCTAGAGGCTCACAGGTTCCCCATCCCTGCTTTAGAGATTAAAAAAGCTTAATGTGCATACATTCTCTCAATAATCCACATAACAAGAATAATCTCTAAAACACATCTGCATTATTATCCCCATATGAAAGACGGGAGAGCTGAGGCCCCTATTAGCTGTGGGTTCTCCAATGCCCAAGTGACAAACAGTGGATCACATCCAAATGACTAAGCAAACACCAAGGGTTCAGAGAACTTTCACAATGACAACCTAGGAAACCTTTTAAAGGCGGCAACAGCAAATAAGGACCAGGAAACAATCAGAAGAATGAAACAGACTGGCCAGAAGTGGCGTAAGAGACAAACTCTGATGCTATAACACAGCTGGCAAAAGCTCATGGACAGAGTGGAGAAAAGGATGAACGACTGTGATTGCACACATTTACAACATGAAAAGTAGGAGTGGACTGACTGTGCCAGCCAACATCACAAATACCTTTCCTGCACAAAGTGAAATGAAGGCAGGGGATATGTTGGTTGGAACGTGCACAGCTGGATTCCAAAAATACAAGATAAATCCATCGGTAGATTTTTAGCCCAGACAAATGAGGGAACACAATCCTATTTCTGAGACTGCACCTAAACCGTTGGAGAAAGAATAGCAGAGGATGGGTCACTTATCCCGCACTGCATGGTATGCTTCTACTGTGGTACCAAGTACTGCTGGCCACTGTTACCTGCTCCATAAGCTATTTTTTTGGAACAGAAATAACCTCTGAGAAGAGAGGGATATGTACACTGTTGCATTCACAATTGCACAGGGTTTATTTTGGTGCAAGTACACAAGCTAGGAAGACTGATCTGTTCCAACTTCACCCAAGACGTGGTCCATGCTATATGGAGATCATCATAACATGTATGATCAGTATTGATTGGAGACACACACAAAAAAAACGAGGAAGGGGGAGGAAGAATCCTTGAGTAGGAGCTTGCTTTTCTTCAACAAGCAACTTGACTCCACAAGAGTGCTGTGCAAGCGAGTCTTTTACCTTCCGGCCTGGTCAACGCTTGAAACAAACCCGACGACATGTAACGGGATTTGCCTCTTCCTTCTGGAGGGTTGTAATTCCGGAACAGGTGGAGCTCAGCAGGCTGTCGGTCGCATAGCGTCGCTGTCAACATGAGTCTGTAAGGGATTTTGAGGAATGAAGACAAGATTTCAGCTTGGTTGTAAGGGGAAGAGGCTACAGAAGGTACCAGGTTCAATTCCTGGCATCTCCAGTAAAAGTATCTCAGGATATCTGTTGCTCCAGAGAACAGAACTTAGAACCAGGGAAGCAAATGTCCAGCTGAATGCAAGGAGGAGATTTCCCATGGTAAGAGTTGTTTGACATGGAACCATCTCCTTGGAAGGTAGTGAAGGCCCCACTGGAGATAGCTGGTCATCTGTGTCAGTGATGCTGTAGCGGCAGCCTGAACAGGGGATTGGGCTCATTAACCTCCAAGGCTCTTCCATCTTTTTGATTCTTGTGACTTTGGGCCTAACTACCAACCACAGTAGACTGGCCAATACTGGGCTAGACACTCAGCACATGGCAACTTCACATATTATTTTTATATCCCACCTCTCTTCCATGGGATTTTAAGACAGCACCACCAGGCAATCCTCCCACCTTGCACTGAGGTGACCCAAACCTGCTTAGATTCAGCAGAGTAGCAACAACTTTATTATTTGTACCCCATCCATCTGACTGTGCTTTCCAGTCCTGCCTCAAACAGATAAATCATAGATATGATCTCCCTCCTCCAGGGACAGAAGATCAGGAAGCCATCATGATAAAGGGCAAAGACAGCATCCCTCTGGTTTTGGCTCAGTGGAGGTCTAGTCCATTAGGGCAAATGGGGCACTGCCCTCCTAACCTCAGCCTGGCCTTAGTCAGCCCCCACCTGCCTGCCTTCTGACTTAAAACTCACCCTGGATGTTGGATTCCTTCTTAGTTTCATCCCTGTAGAAGGGAGGGGGGGGTCGGGGACAATACTAGAATTAGTCAGCGTGGCCTGTCACTGGTTTGGAACCGCCTATCAATGGGTCCAGCTCTGCCCACAGTCCCCTCCCCCCCCCGCCTTCCTCCATACTAGTTGCAAAGGGCACCAGTCACCGCTGTTTTACTTACTTGGGTTGCTTGACATCCGTCATTTTGGTATGCTCTCCAAACTCCTTCTTCAGGAATTCCTCAAGGGGCTCTGACTCATAGGGCCGCGACCCTCGAAACACCTCGTCCTTCATGCGGAAGTACAAGCAGCGCATGTATTCCATCGGCTTCCCTGAGAGGCAGAAGGGCATTAGTGTTACCCCAAGGCCTGTGTGTGTGTGTGTGTGTGTGTGTGTAAACACACACACACGTGCTGTTCAGGGCTGTCTTAAGCATATGCGGCGCCGGGGTGCAAAGATCCGACCGGCAAACACCCCCCCCCCCAGGTTGCCCAGTCCCAGGCGCACAGGAGAGCAGAGCTGGCCGGCCGCCTCAGCGTCTCGCTGGCTCAGTCACCCCCGAACTCGCAGCACAGAGCCACCCACAGCAGAAGAGCCTGCCACGGCTCTCTTCCCCGGACTCAACTCTTGAGCCCCGGATTCTCAGCCTGGTGCCTCTGAAAGCCCGGTGCCCAGGTGCCCCACACCCACAGTGCCTATGGGTAAGACGGCCCTGGTGCTGTTTCCTCCTCCGTAATGTTCAAAGGGCATTTGGAGTGCTTGGAAACCCAGAAAATAACTTTTTGCGGAAACACGAAGACCCATGCTTTGCTGCAATATACAAAAGCAGCCATAAGGATGATAGAAAAAGTGGGATAAAGGTTAGTGGAGAAGACATGGAAGAGAAAGGGGCAGAATCACCAAAGAACAGGATATGGGTTATGTGCCTCCCCTATCTGCAAAGTCTGCAAAAATCCAAGCATTGTAAAACCAGACTAAAGCAAACATTTGGGTAGATTAGGATCAGAGTACACACAGTCAGCTTTGCCATGTGGCAGCTTGGAGAGAAATGCGAAGCCCACTTCCAACCATCTCTCGTCAAAAGCAAACCCCTTGCTTCTTGAATTATCCATCAGGTCTTTTTCAACCTTGCACCCTCCAGATGTTGCTTGACTCATAATTCTTAGCATTTGGCCATGCAGGGGCTGATGGGAGTTGGGAGTCCAATAGCATCTCCCAGCCTGGGGAAAGCCGCAGTAAGTCAGGGCCACTTCTCTCACAGATGGCAGGAACAGTCTTTTAGGCCAGGAAGATATCCAACACTCATCCTTTCTCTTCCACTCCAGAACTCTTCCCCCACCAGGTAGGGAGATTTCCTCCTCCACCTGTGGACCCACATGAGCACTCTTTCCTTACCTAGTATAACAGACACTGCCAGGATTCCCCCTGTGCTCGTCCCAGCGACCCAGTCAAACAGATCCCGGATGGGACGCCCTGAAGCTCTTTCTATAGCGATGAGGAACTGGATGAGCACCAGGCCCCGGACACCCCCACCATCCAGACTCAAAAGGCGGTCTTGACTAGAGAAGGGGAGAGGAGAGGGAAGAGAGAAGAGAAGGAGTTCAATGTCCCCAAGGTCATATTCACTCCTAAGATTCAGGTGCCTCATGGAGCAACATACTAAGCATCAAAATATCTTCCCTGCCCTAGGTGAGGAAGAACTGTAGTTCTTGAAAGGTATGCTGAGGATCAGGTGTGGGGATATGACACTAAGCCAGGTATCCTAGTTTGTTTCTCCTGAATCAGCACACTCAAAGTACACCATTAACTGTGGTTTACTGTGATGATATGCATACAGGGCCGAGGTCTCCTCTCTCTTGAGTCTTCTCAGTTTTCACATCAGGACAGAGCATTGCAGACTAAATGAAGTCCATCTTACTAACGACACCCACTTACCTTTTTTTCCTCTCGGTGGCAAGATCAACCACATCTTGTTTTTTCAGCAAGGTACCAAGTGCTGTAGAGACATGGATGACGTCCTGGAATTCTAGGGAGGCAAGGAAAAGAAAGGCAAATATTCTGTTCAGCAGGATGTTTAGAAGCAGGTGCAGCAGATTAGGAACCTGAGGGTCTAGGAACTGAGTTCTCCCTCACCCCAATGGCCCTATGCAATAGAAGACAAGGCTCTCATACCTTTAATTGCTGTATCCAAGGAAGATACGTAGCAAGCACACAGTCCATTGCCATGACCATTATATCATTAAAAACATCCCTATCAAAAGGCACAGGAGCCCTGTCTTCTATTGAACATGGCAACCCTTCCTGCTTCCCCTAAAACACTTACCAGGAGCTACATCATCATTTGGCATAGCAAAGCAGAAAAAGAAGAGGAAGGAGAAAGAGCGGAAAATGACTGATACTGTCAAGACGTTTGTGGTCACAGAACAGGGATGGCAAAGCTAACTCCCATCATCCCTGGCTATGCTAACAAGAGCTGATGGGGAGCTGAAAGCCAACACCATCTGAAAAGCCACAACTTCTCTGTCCCTGCAATAGAGCTTAAGGAAGAATCCCAGCACTGTGCCATTAGCAACTGGCCATGGTTTCCCCAGCACAGCCGCACTGCAACAGGAAACCTTGGTTCAACCCTCAACTGAGACGATCACGCGCTCAAGTTTCACGTTTATTCCGACATGTAAATGCCTTCCCAGAGTGGAAGAAAAAGTGGTCCTAAAACAGTGATAGTGGAGCAGAGACACAGAGAGAAGCACAGGGCTAGCTAGCCTGTTACCTAGGTTTTGGTTAGTGCTCTTCGGGGGCGGTAGTCCTTCCTGGGAAGTGGAAGTAGTTGGTACTGATATGCCAGGTGGGTGGAAGCGGTCAATCCCTACAATTTTCAGCAGGTCTAAGAGCACCTTCCGATTGGCACCTTTGATATGGTGAGAGCGTCACATGCATTAGAGAGGAAAATCCATTAATATAAAGGAAATGGTCACCGCTGCCTGCTGTGAGTCAGACTAATCCCATGAACCTGGTTTAAAAAAAACACAGGGCTGGAGGTGGTTGCCTCAAAGGGGGATGGGGGTGTGGTTTGGCTGAGATTGTGGCCTGGTCCTCAGAATCCTACGCCACAGCTGGGGCCTTGTCTGTGCTCCTTAGGCCTGAGATTCTCACCGCCCCTCCACTGGGCAGAACAAATCTGTGCAAGAGGCCACAAGGTCACAAATGGGATTCTCCAAATCTAGAATTATGGGGTATGTTGCCAGCCATATCCTGATGACACACAGCTCTACTTCTCCTTTACACCTGTAGCTGTGGCAATGGACGTGCCGGACCATTGTCTTCCACCCACCTCCCATACTTCCCTTTCCCTCCCCACAGGTCCCCCCTCTCACCTTTGCTCATCCTGGCCGCCAACAACCCGGGTGTCTCCCCCAAGTCATTTGGGACATCCACATCTGCTCCAAACACAATAAGGGCCTTGATCATTTCTAGGTGGTCTTGCTGCGGGGAGGAAAAGAGCTTGTAAAGGGAAAGGTGTCGCCAGGAGCTCCCTCCAGCCTCAGCTTCCTGAGCTGGAATGCCGACCCGGCGGCCATCTTGGCAAACACACTGTGAGCTGCCAATATATCCTACCCAAATAGCTAGGTTTCTGTCTCTTCATGCAGGAGGATCACTTTAACTAGACGGGTTGCGTGCAGAGATACAGACAAAAATATTCAGGAAAGGAAGATTGAGGCGCTAGGATTGAGGGATGAGAAAACTTTGGCTCATGGGCCTCATTAGGCACACAAGGGTTCTAATTTGGCCTGGGATGTCATTTCCACCAAACTACACCCACCTGTCCTGCCCTTGATGCTGTGTATGTGATGCCTAGTGGGAGGCAGGGAAAGGTGTGGCCTTCACTTTGAAGTGCATTTGCAAGCAGCTTCCACTGAACCCACCTGGAAACATCCTTCAGATGTGCTGCTGTCACCTCATGTCATATTGATGCCAGGTGACAAGACTGCTTGGCTGCCGTGCCCCACCCACCAAACTTGGTCCATGGGGCTTTTGGAGATTAGGATCCGGCCCACCTGGCTGAAAAGGTGGCCCACCCCTGGGCTATGTCTACATATTGAACCAGAACAGATTGTTATGGGACCGCCTCTCCCGGTATGCCCCATGGAGAGCCTCAAGGTCCATAAATAGCAACACCCTAGTGGTCCCGGGCCCTAAGGAAGTTAGATTGGCTTCAACCAGAGCCAGGGCCTTTTCAACTCTGGCTCCAGCCTGGTGGAACACTCTGCCTCATGAGACCAGGGCCCTGCAGGATCTGATTTCTTTCCGCAGGGCCTGTAAGACAGAGTTGTTTCGCCTGGCCTTTGGCTTGGAGCCAATTTGATTCCCTCCCCCCTCTTTCTTTTTCCTTTTTCCTTTCTCCTCCTGTGATGAGGCTGCATTTTCATATGTTAATGTTTCAATATTTTAATGTTGTATTTTAATCTTGTTTTTAAGTTGTTTCATTCAACTTGTTTTTATTATTGCTTGTTAGCCGCCCTGAGCCTAGCCTTGGCTGGGGCGGACAGGGTACAAATAAAAATTATTATTATTATTATTATTATTATTATTATTATTATTATTATTATTATAACAGAAGAATACAAAAAGGGGGGTGTTCTCTGCAGATGTTATGCACTTTTCTCCTTTCTCCTCTCAGCCCCTGCCCCACCCTTCAGTTCTGGAAAAGCAAGCATCCAGCAGATGAGAAGCCCACCTTCATGGCCAGGTGCAGTGGGGTGTTGCCATCTGCCCCTTTCACATTTGCTATGGCTCCATTGGTCAGCAGCACCATGGTGCAATCAAAGCGCCCCCGCCGGGCAGCGATGTGCAGGGCCGACTCCCCGGTCTTGCTGAGGGCGTTCACTTCGCAGCCGTAGTCAATGAGGAGCCGGGTCATCTAGGAGACAAGGTGGAAAGGCACAAAGCCACACTTTGGATCACAAGCGCTTCTTCACCGGGACAGGTGAGGTCGGATTTATTTCAACAATAAAACGAACAAGGTACCTGGGGCATAGGGGAAGATACTTTTATGCAAATGAGAAATCGCCGCATGTATTTGAATAGGGCTGTGCTTTTTTTGATTATGTTTTTTTTGAAACAATAAACAAATATTTAAAAAGGAAGATAGCTAGGATTTTGAAAACCCTAGATTTAAGGCCAAAGAGAAGAATTATTGCTCTGAAAGATGAACCCATGCTCATAGAAGCGCAAAAATTATAAGTTTAAGGCTCCTGCCTCAACTCACACATTATCTCACCAATAAAGACAATGTACAGATTTCACACATTGTGCTCGCTTATAAGGCTGGTTCCATCTGCTTCCCTCTGAGCAACAAACTCAACAAACACAACAGAAAGAGGGACACCCAATTCACAGTAAATGTCTCAGTTACCATAACAATATACAGTTTTTCCGCTTAACTGCCCCCTTTGGCACGTGCCTTTCTGCTTCATCACATTCTGTTTTGCTTTTGCTCTGCCTCTTGTGTAACATAGGATACTGCAGCCTTGTATAAGGGCTTCTAATACAAAAAGTCCTTCAGGAGATCCAGCTTCCTTATAGTGGGGTCTGGGAAGCTCATGTATAATTTAATGTATCCAGTATTTTAATTTTGCAGGAAATGGTAAAAGGTCCTGTCTATGTCAGGAAAGCCTGTATTATGGAGGGGCGGGTTTGCAGCCATGGGCTTGTCTTAGAAATCTATTTTGTACAACTGTGAGGCTGTTTATGTTTGCAAACTCCCACAGCACAGCCCTGTAGAGAACTTAATATTTTGGATACCCAAAGCTCCACAAGGCTAAATAAATCAGATGACTTCTCTCTGTGCTGATAAAAGCACTACAGTGCTTGTATGGAGATAAATATTCTAGATTTCAGGCCCACCAAAATATTTACTCTAACTGTTACGTTTATGTGAAGAAAAAATTAAGTTAAATACTTGGAAACATTTCAGTCCTACGGCCTGTGATATCCACTTTGAGCATCCTTGCTCCCTTGCTTCTCTTCTCCTGTCCCATAAAACAATGAAAGTAATTTTTTTCAGCTGGCATTGGACTCTGAGGAAGCTGGTTCTGTGTTATATTTGTGATTCTTGCATGTTTTATTTTAAGGTTGCTGTTCTCAAACCAATCTATGACCTTATAAACTGGGGGGTTACTGCCTTTTTGTTTGTTATTATGTTGCGTATTTTTGCGTTTTTATATTGTAAACCACCCTCTGATCCTCGGATGAAGAGAAATATAGAATTTTAATGAATACATAAATAAAACTGTAAATCACCTGAGACTGGGAGTCATATGGGGAGTGTCAAACAATCGAGCAAAAATCAGTTTACAAATGGAACTCTAAAAACCAACTCAAACAAGGCCGTCAAAATAATGACAATACTGGCAGCAAGAGCAACCAGTTAATAAAAATGCCACCCAAGTTCCCTAACTAACTCTAAATGCCATGTTGATTAATATCTTTATTGTCCTTCTAAAAATGAAAAAAGGGTTAGAATCTCTTGGGAGGCAATTCCACATAATGTCTGCTGCAACAGAACCCCTATTACTCTCCACAGTCACCATTGGAGGAGGACTCCAGCTGGAGAGGTCAGGAAGAGGATAAACAGGTCCATATGGAACGGATGCTCTCCAGATTATTTGGACTACGACTCCCATCAACCCATGCTGGCAGTGGCAGATGGAAGTTGTAGCCCAACAAGGTCAAGATGGGGAAGGCTGCTTTTAGCACCAGGAAGAAGTCGGCAGGTACAAGCTTATCCCATTTCTGACATATGCTGGCAAGAAAAGACATGCCACCATCCCCTCCCCAAGCATCTTAGTGCCATGCAGATATTAAAGACCCAGGAGCCAGCAAGCCTACACACAGATCAGAAGGTCAGAGATGGGGAATGGAAAGGAGCTCTTTGTGGAGGCATGACCAGGAGAGCAAAGCAAAGATGTCTAGCCAGCTAGCAGACTACCCGCTTACATCAGCATTTCTGGCCCAGTGGAGTGGCGTCGCTCCATAGCGTGGGTCTAGCAGCTGAATCTGGCTGATCTCCTTATCAAGAAGGGCCTGAGCACATCTGGAAGAGAAGAACAAGAAGGAAAAGAATAAAGGGATACGACAAACACCTGCCTGCTAACTGCATGGATCCCTGAATATTCAGTAGGTAGGGGACACTTCCAAGGCTCCATTAAGCAGCCTGCTGGTGTACACATGCAAAAGAAGAGTGAAGCATGGTGCCTTGGGCCTTGGAAGTGGCAGCTGTGCCAGCAATGGCTCCAAGGAAAACCGGTCCAGGTTTAAGCCCACTCCATGGTTCAATCAGGGGACGCAGGTGGCGCTGTGGGTTAAACTACAGAGCCTAGGACTTGCCGATCAGAAGGTTGGCGGTTCGAATCCCCGCGATGTGGTGAGCTCCCGTTGCTCTGTCCCAGCTCCTGCCAACCTAACAGTTCGAAAGCATGTCAAAGTGCAAGTAGATAAATAGGTACCGCTCCAGCGGGAAGGTAAATGGCGTTTCCGTGTGCTGCTCTGGTTTGCCAGAAGCAGCTTAGTCATGCTGGCCACATGACCCAGAAGCTGTACGCCAGCTCCCTCGGCCAATAAAGTGAGATGAGCGCCGCAACCCCAGAGTCAGCCACGACTGGACCTAATGGGCAGGGGTCCATTTACCTTTACCTTTATGGTTCAATCATGTATCCTTTTAATATTGTACTGTTAAATCGGGGTGGGGCAGCTGTCTCCTAACATCTCTCAGCACCCTTCACAAACTACAGCTCCCAGAATTCTTTGGGGGAAGCCGTGATTGCTTAAAGTGGCCCCACAGTGCTTTAAATGTGTGGCATGAACGTTGCCATTTCTTCAGGCAACTCCGAAACATATTCGTTATGAGAAAAGGTGGTTTCTGTTTAAATGTGTTTCAGATGTTGGCCTTGTTTCCTTGCTCACCACCTTGGGCTCCTTTGGGAGGAAGTGGGCTGGGGGAAATAAAAATATAGTTAATGCAAAAATATAGTTATTAGCAAAAATTGTTTTCTAGCACTCTTATCCAAATGAAAAAAGCAAACACACCTTTTCTGCGAGTGTTTCATAGCAATGTGGATGGGGTAGCCGAGTGCTCCCATGTTGCTGCACTTAGCATTGACCTTCAAAAGGGCATGAACAGCATCTTCTTTGCCCAGTTGGCAGGCCAGGTGCAAAGGGCTCTTTCCTTCATCATTCACATGGTCCAAAGCGGCAGTTGACCTCTTGCCCATGAGCTGCAACAATTGAACAATGTCACTCAAGTTTGGAGACTCTGAAGGATGGATAAGATGACTCAGCAGGAATACCAGACCAGAAATTGTGTATAGAAGAAAACTGGTGAATGGGCAAGGGCCACTGTCTAACCCTTCCCTCAAGCGCATCTACACACAAACACAGACACCAGAACTATGGGGCAAGCAAGGGATTGGGAATCTCAAGCATAGTTTTGCCCTTAGCCATGGAAGCAACATTCTTTTCATTTCATTTATTTATCACACTGGTTCCCAATTAGCTAAGTACTATGGACCCCACTTTTCAACAGCCAAGCCATGGACCCCCTACTTTGAAAAAGCTGATATCTCGTCAGTACACTGGCACCTCAGGTTACATACGCTTCAGGTTACATACGCTTCAGGTTACAGACTCCGCTAACCCAGAGATAGTGCTTCAGGTTAAGAACTTTGCTTCAGGATGAGAACAGAAATCGTACTCCAGCGGCGCAGCAGCAGCAGGAGGCCCCATTAGCTAAAGTGGTGCTTCAGGTTAAGAACAGTTTCAGGTTAAGAACAGACCTCCAGAACGAATTAAGTACTTAACTTGAGGTACCACTGTAATTTTTTTGTTATGTGAATGGTGTCGCCATACCCTCCAGAGCAAAACCAGGCTAGACGTCTTCCGGGCCACGCTCCTGCACAAGTCATGTGACCTACACGAGAGCAAAGCACCCAAAAGTGTGTGCTTTGGGGCGCCGTGCTCTCACACGATTTTGGACGCAGCGTTCTCCCATGAGAGTACAGCCCCCCAAAACAGGAAGTTCCAGACAGTTGATGGATATGGACCCCCAGGTGGCTTACATGGACCCTCTGGGTCCACAGACCACCGGTTAGGAACCACTTACTTACTGCATTTATATCCCACCTTTTTTCACCTAAGGAGCTCAAGGTGACATATATGGCTCTACTCTTTCTCCTTTAATCCTCCCCACGACCCTGTGAGGTAGTTTAGGCTGAGAGGGAGTGACTGCTCCAAGGTCACGCAGTGAGCTTCATGGCTAAGTGGGGATTCAAACCCCAGTCTAACACTCTAAACACTGAACAACACTGGCTCTGCAAGAAAAGTCCCATCAACTCATAGGGAACAGTCTCTCTCCAGACATGGAAAGTTCCTCTTTCCTCTGCTTCTGCACCTTTCCCTTCATTTTCTTCTTTCTACCAGGAAACCTACCTTTCTCTGTTAACATCCTCACCTCTATGATCTCAGGGTTGTTCCCTCGGACAGAGTAGTGGAAGACGGTATCTCCATTTTTGTCTGTGACATCAAGACGGGCGTGGCACTGCTCCACCAGCTCCCGCAGGCACTCCATGTCTCCCTTTTGGCAGGCCAAGTGCACCGGGGTGCATTCATTGTCGCCGCTGTTGCTGTTTATGCAGCTGCAATGCAAGATGGAGGCATTCTGGGCACACCACCAGGCCCAAGTGCAAAGCCAGCCGGAATCGCATACTCCCACCCAAAACAGTTTGCTTTGAAAAGCTCATTAACGTTACTTTGTGGAACAGCAAACCAAATTCTACTGCTGCTGCGCTTCCAATATAGCACGCATTCAGTGCTCTAGGAAAGATTAACATCTAGGATACAGGGTAAGATCAGTGACTGGAAGAACTGCCACCCCTGTCCTGTTCAATTCCAATAGGACAAGCCAGAGCCACTGAAATCAATCATTAGAGCAGGGACTTTTTGGGATCCACAGGCCTGATCCTTACCAGGTTCTGCCTCAAGGGCCAAGTTTAACAATTGAGCAGGGACACCCACCTGTCCAACTGTCCACTTTGCAAATCTATCCCAGCTCCCCTTTTAAGTGCTCAATCTCAGAAACTTAAAAGAGGAGCAGGAGGAAAGCTACAGAGCTTGTTGTTGTTTAAATTTGTATACCACCTATATCCATAGGTCTCAGGGTGGTTGACAACACAAAGGTACCATATATGAAGCATAAAACACACAATAAGTTTAATCAAAACACAAAGCACATAATAAAAACAAACAATTAACAATACTAATGTATACACACTAATAAACAATACACTCCCCAACAAAAGCCCCTAAACCAGTGGTTCCCAACCTTTTTTTGGCCATGCCCCACCTAAGCATCTGTAAAATCCTGGTGCCCTCCTCCCCCGTGACATATAATTCTTATTTATTCACGTGGAGGAAGCCTAAAAGGCCATTAACTGTTAATAACTCATTCTCAAATTGCCCCTCTTAAAATAAAATTGCCCCCCTGTGGGGTGTGCACCCCACGTTGGGAAACAATACTGCAGCCAAAAAATACAAAAATACAAATTGACATTTAATAACAATTTGAAACAACCCCACCCTCCAAACAAAACAGTTTTGTTAACCCTTAAAACAATAGTAAGTTTTTCCAAGTTTCCCCATGGTTCCCTTTTAAGTCTCCGAGTTTGGGGGCTTAAAAGGAGAGGAAGGGAGATTTGCAAAAGGCTTTAAGACTCCCATTTGAAATGCCCTAAACTAAGTTTGCAATATAAGTCATTCCCCATTAGAAGGAGCCAAAGCTCTCATACCTCAGGATGTGATTGTGACGGAAGCTCTCCAGGAGCCCAACCTCTACCGCTACATGAGCCAGCGACCAGCTAGGGTGGCTGCGAAAACAGTCCGTCAGTTGCTGCAAAACCTCCAGCTGCAAAGGATTGTGGGAACTCTCATAGAAGGGGCGCAACTTCTTTGCGTACAGCTCGTAGTGCTCAAGGGCAAATCCTTCGTGGTCTACCTGGAAGAGCCTACAAAAGGAATTTATTTAGAACGATTAGAGCCTGCTTCTCCAGCTTGCGGTGGGACTCACAACAAAGATAAAAACAATTAAGAAAAATCCAATAAAAGAATATGCCAGACCATAAACACCCACAACCCCCGTCAATCAGGAAGAACTATTAATGTTTTGCTGCTGCTGCAAAATATTTGACTTCACTCAAACTTAGCAGTCAAAAGTCCTATTGGAACAGGACAATTTTATACCCTCTCCAGAAGGTTTAAAGAGATGAACCAAAGCACACCTGAGGGATAGTTCGGTCGGTAGAGAAGAAGCCTCTTAATCTCAGGATCATGGGTCCGAGCCCCACATTAGGTGAAAGATTCCTGCATTGCAGGAGATTGGACTAGATGAGCCTTGTGGTTCCTTCCAATTCAGCCAGCCTGCTTGCCTTCCTACTTGCAACAACTCCAGGGGGTGGGTCTCTATGCCAGCTTTCTCCTCCCTAGTCTTGGTGTTGCCCTTGCAGAACTCAGCAGGGAGGAGGATGGCGACCAAACTGAAATAACTTGCCTCTGCCTGTCGTTGGCTCTGGTCTCCCTGCCTTCCACCCTACCAGCCCCAAAAGTCACCAGCCATCACTGTCCTCCACCCCACCTGCCGAACCTATGACCCTTCAAGAAGAAGAGGAGGAGAGTTTGGATTTGATATCCCACTTTATCACTACCCGAAGGAGTCTCAAAGCGGCTAACATTCTCCTTTCCCTTCCTCCCCCACAACAAGCACTCTGTGAGGTGAGTGGGGCTGAGAGACTTCAAAGAAGTGTGACTGGCTCAAGGTCACCCAGCAGCTGCATGTGGAGGAGCGGGGAATCAAACCCGGTTCACCAGATTACGAGTCTACCACTCTTAACCACTACACCACACTGGCTCTCTCAAGTGCCTGGTGGACAGTAACCATGAAAACCTATGCTATTATAGCAATGTTCCCTCATTCCTGCATAGTCCCCTTGATCCCCTTTCTTCCCAATCCATCCTCAATTTCACCCTCCTACTAGGAAGAGGTTTTGTATCAGAGTTTCTTAAGGTCTAAGGAACAGATTGAAGCTAAAATAAACAAGGTCTCCCTGCCACTCACCGGAAAGCAACTTTTTCATTATTGGGGTTAAGAAGAAGGCACTCCCAAGAGTGAGATGAACTTTTTTCATACAGCACTATCCTATCTTCAGACTTCACACGTTTCAGAGATGAATAGTCCGCCAGGGATACCTCCTTGATCCGGAAAGGGTTTGAAAACAAGCCGGTGACATTGTTTAAAGTGTTCATAAGCCGACCAAAGAACTGCATGTCTTTAAAAAGTAGTGCAAGCTGTCTTTGTTCAAGGCTGTGGAAAGATCAAAGTTCGAATTCAGATAATGCCATCATCATCCACTGAATGAATCTTCTTCTCAGCATAATCATGTTCCTGGTGATTAAAAAACGTTCATAATATTGAGTAGACTTCTACGCTACCTTTTAAAATAAAGATATCTACAGATCTATAGATAGCCAAGTAAGATAAAACGTTTTTATTCTTTAAAAAACAGCAAAAATATGTGATTAAAATAATAAATTAGAAAGAGCTGTAAATCTATTCCATTGCCTGATAACATTCCCATCCCTAAATTCAAAAATGTAATTCATCCCATTAAATATAAGATGTAGCAAATGAGTCTCCTAACTAGATTAGGAGCACCTCTGTCAGGAGAAATGTTTCCTTGTTATGTCTCCTTAATCTCTCAGTGGTCTTGATACCATTGACCAGCTGTCTGAGTTAGGGGTGAGTGGCCCTGCTTTGTGGTGGTTCTGGTCCTACTTGGATAGTCGTTTGGGGAGCGCTCTTCAGCACTGTGGAGCCTTCAATGTGGGGTTCCTCAGGGTTCGATTTTTCCCCCCATGCTGTTTAACAGCTACATGAAACCGCTGAGTGGTGGTCATCCAGAGCTTTCGATTACACTGTCTGCAATATGTTGATGACACTGCCATGTGGCAGTGAATGTGTTGGACCACTGTCTTGCCTCAGTAATAAACTGGAAGAGACCCAAGAAACTGAAGCTCAATCCATATAAGTCTGAGGCACTGTTAGTGGGTAGTTCCCTAGACCGGATAGATGGGAGACTGCTCACTCTTGATGGGGTTACTCATAGAAACCCAAGGAGAAGACCCCAAAACAGCTTCAACAGGACCCAGTAGATCCCTTCTCAATACAGAGGACTTGATGTCTGGGTCACAGACAAGTTTTATTCTAAATTTAGACAATAGAGAAGAGCTGCCTTGTTAGTTCTGAGGGGATTTCTTGACTTATTCTGAAACTGTTTTTACATCTTTCCTGGTAGGGAAGTGATTGTTGCCCAGTGAAAAAAAAACCCAGAGTTTTAGCACAGCTGTGACTAAGCAGCAGCAAAGACAAGGAGTTTGTGCCCTTTCTAACTCAGGTTCAGTTTCATGCATTTAAAATTCTTGTTTCTTCTGTATGTAAACATTTCCAAAAAATGCAAATAAAATCCATAATTAGCATTTTCATATTGCCAGTGAGTGGGTGGGCGTCTCTGTGTGACTGAGAAAGCATTGATTATATAGGGCCTACAAAGTATCCCAGTGTTGCTGCACTAATACTGAGGGGCTGAGAGAAAGTAGTGTACAACAATGTTGCCATGGCATGTAGTCCATTATTGTTACACAGTTTCTTGGTGTGTTTTTGTTTTGTTTTTAGAGAAATACAGGAGGGACTGTTAAACTAATGTAGCAGCAATGGGATGGAGGGGTGATTAATTGCTTTCCCATGAGGGAAAATAGGTGCATTCTTGGGCTGTTGCTGTTGGTGTGAAAACTTAAATGGGTATATTGGAAATATACAAACCCTAAAAATTAAGAGAGAATGGCTGTCTGTTTGACCTATGCTAATAACACTGCTCTAAATATTAAGAGGTATAATTTAAAAACCACCCAAAAAATGCTGTTTAAAAACACTGGTTGCTTTTTAACTGAATCTTGAATGAAAGACCTACTGTAACATAAAAGTCTAGATCATGAAACCAGAATTATTTGTACGGTTTAGGGTTGGCACTAAGCTGGGCGCACTTGTCTTTCAAAATCTGTGTGGCAAGCAGAAATTCAGCAGGTTAAACCTGCTGACATTCTGCTGGTCAGACATCTTATTACCTGGTGTGCAGCCACGGATTTATTTTTGAGTCCTCCACCCGATCAACAAAACAGGATATAAATTTGAATACGACACAAAGCATATACAAAGTTTATGCAAATTGGTGCCTACTTTTGTGAGTGGGGTGGGGAACCCAAGACATGTAGAGTAGTGGGCAAGAAAATACTAGAGGCACCCCATACGGCCAGTGGTTGGGACGATGGGAGTCCAATAACATCTTAAGGGCCACAAGTACTCCGTTCCTGATTTAGTACAATAGTACTTGGCTTGCAATTTGGAAATCCTAGCTACAAGTCTAGAATCATTATAGCTCAATTAGTAGTCCACCAAGAAGAAATCCTCCAGCTAGTTCCTATACCTCCCTTATAAAACTAGTTTGTGTGTAGTGTATCCTGCTTACTGTGCTAAGCACAATTGAAATTCTGTGTAGCTCAGCAACTGGCATTTTCTCTCATCACATGACAGAGGAATATCTGCTGGGGTGCAGAACCTGTGGCCCTCCTGATATTGTTGAACTACAACTCCAATCACCTCTGGCCATTGGCACTGCTGGCTGGGGCTCATGGGATTTGGAGTTCAACTATATCTAGAGGGCCACAGGTTTCATAAATTCCTGGTGTAAGGGAAAGGCAACACATTCATAATATATCTTCAACATATTGGAGCCTACTTTATTAACACCCCACCCAGGATGATCTGTAAGGAGACACATTTATATTCTTTCCACTAACAACTGAAGATCTATTTTGTATTAAAAACATTTCTCCAATGTGCAGATAAACTGTCACTTATTTTATGCAGCTTCTGGGTAATTTTCAATTGTATTTTTGTAATGTTATTATTTTATTTATTTAAGGCATTTATATATTGCTTAATTATTAAGTCTAAGCAGTGTTACCGTTGTTCATTTTTGTATGCTTGGTTTGTACTTTCTCCAATTCACTTTTGAGTGTATAACGTGTATAAAGGAAAATGGCAAGTAAGTTTATGCTCATTAAGATTTTGTCCCACACCATTGCATGCTAGAGTGACCAAGAAACAGAACTGAAGATGAAGGGTTGGAGCTATTGAGATATGAGGTCTTTATTTAAAATAATAGCTAGGGTCCACCCAAAGCAGATAGTATGTTTAAACTGACATGTACACAAACAGCTGTTGTATTCCTACAAAGTAGGGAAGATAGCAAAACTTGCCCCTTAACATTGACCGAGAGGGGTGAGAGGTGGGCTGTCAAACTGATAACTAAAATAAGCAGTCTAACATTTTTGCATTTAGTCTTTCCTTTTTCATGGTTTCACTTCCAGGAGATAGAAAAGGCAAGCAAGAGAAGCAATATAATGTACTTATATTCACAATATAAATACATATAGAAGGAGGAAAGGAATAGAAAGCCAATTCAATCATATTAAAAACCAACAAAGAACAAAAATTGGCAAACTTTGGAATTTTAAAGTAACTTCCGTTTTGTTACTTCCTTCCACTGACTTTCAGAAAAGGTGCCGTTTTAATGTCTCTAACATTTCCATTTGCTCGACTCTTACACTTTTCTTTACAGTACTGAACCATGTTCATGTTTTCACTATGGCAATTCAGAGCCCCCAAAATCACATTTTCCTGTGGACCTTACACTGTGCTCAAAGTCTGGAGATCTTAACATGGTTTCCAACTCTTGCATATGTGAATCTGTCTTCCACTGTGCAACGAGCCAATTTTATAGCAGAAGTAGAACATTACCTTTTGAAGCCCATCAGAGCTGTACTATCACACATTTCCTGTACTTAACTTTTTAAAGAAACTGTACATGACATCTCTTGCATGATATTCCAAGATGAAATGCAGCATTGCATAGGTTCTGCCTGATGAAGAAAGTGTGCATATTCCTAAAATGAATGTGAAGTTCAACTAACAGATAAAAAGGTTGGTTACAAGTTCAAGCTTTTTGGTCACATCAAGTAGCTATCTGGTCACAACTCTTTTAATACTTCAAAAATATGGGAGGCTTTAAGCCTTACGTCTTCCACAAAATTACGCACAGCACATGGGGATATCACCTTATTTTTCTGGCAGGGTTCCTTTGCCTTTAGCAGCTGCTGGGCATGCAGATTTCCACTAAGATACAACTGTTTATGAAGGCCAGGAAAACCTCACCTGTTGAATGGCTGCTCGATTGTTTAACAGCAGCAACGACTTTTTCTACCTAAACTGGGCTGCTGAAATGATGAGAGTTATAATCATGAGTGGGCTTTTGTGTGAAACGACTGTGAGCTCAGTTGAGTTCTGGCACTGGAAGCAAATTCCCGGACTCAGAATGTGGTCAGAGGCGAATTGTAAAACTTATGTCTTTTGCACCTAGTTCCTGGAGTTCTGGTTTAAAGGTGGAATATGGAAAAGAAGTGCAATGGGCGATCGCAGCAGAAAATAAAGCAGAAAGGGGAGCTTCCCACCCACCCTTGCTTATCTTAGACCCAAGAGCCTTTATTAAGCCACTGAGACCCACATTTTAAGGACTAAAAAACACACAGAAGAGAGATCTACCCTTCCCCTGTCCTCTAAGACTTGTACTCACTCACCTCTTCAATTAGCCCCTACTGTACTCACCCCAACTACTACTTCCGCGAACAAATTCCGACAGTCTCACGTGATCAACGCTCTGCCAACCACAATCCGTCGGAACGACTCCTCCCCGCCGCTTAGCGATCACCTCATTGCTTGGCTAGCCAAAGGATCCGAAGGCGGCGCAGTTGCGTGCGTGCGGCCATTGCCTTCTCGACGTTAAGGAGGCGGAGCGGCCATCTTTGCCTCGGGCATCTGATGGCGCGGTTGGGACGCCGCCGCCATCTTTGTGAAGGGGCAAAGAGTGGCGCACGCTTTCGCTGTTGCCCTTTGCCCGCCTTTAAAGTGACAGTTTTAACTGTCAAGTGTTCACTTGTTAGAAAATAAAAAAGGGAGGAGGAGGCTTCTTAAACAAGAGGCGGAGGGCGGGGAGAATCATATTCTGGTCTTCAAAGTGTGAAGACGACATAAGAACCTGTTGCATAATGTGAAACACACACAGAAAATTCCAGCATCAGCCCCTTTCCTTAATACTAACAGGGCCATTTTAGCCAAGTCTACTCAGAATCAAGTCCTACTGGTTTCACTTGGGCTTACTCCCAGGTAGCAGGGGTTAGCATTTCAGCCTAAATAATGAGGCGCAAGGAGGGTGCCCTGCAGTGAAGGAACCGTGCCTTGTTTCTCCTACAGTGGTACCTTGGTTTGCAACCGTTTTTGGATTACAACCACGTCAAACCTGGAAGTGCGTGTCCCTTTTTTTTGGATTACAACCCCCTTTGGGGGGATTACAACCCCCCCCTTTTTTGGAGGCCCCATTGGCAAAAGCACGCCTTGGGTTACAACCTGTTTTGGTTTACAACCGGACCTCCGGCACGGATTATGGTTGTAAACCAAGATACCACTGTATTAAACTCTGCCAACCAACGGACAAAAATTGTGAGACAAGATCCGCCATTAGGCGTGGAGGACGTGGAGTCCAAAAAAAGCAAGGAGGATGCAGTTTCGCCTCCCTAAATTCACACGACTGTGGCTAAGGTGCACCTGTGCACTCTTACGGTTGGTCGTGGGGCCTCGAAATCCATTTAACCCCCAAAACTCACCCACACATTGAAATAAATTTAAACTAAATGGAACCTCCATCGTCAAAGGCAGTGTACTGCTGAAAACTAGATCCACGAGGTGAAATAAGATGGGAGGGCTGTTGCCTTCATGCCTTGCTTATAAACTTCCCAGAGCCATTTATGTAGCATCTGTTGTAAACAGACTCTGCTGGATTTCTTATCAAAGACTTGGACTGTAAGCTAATAGTTAATGGTGTCTTATACATACATACATACATACATACATACTTCCGATTGCTGAGTTATGCAGAGACCAGGTGAATTTATGTCTGCAATTTTTTTCCGACCGTGAAAATCAGAAGATTGCAAACTGCCCTGTGATGTTCAGAAGAAGGGTGGTATAGACATTTAAATAATAATAATAAAAAAGAAACCTTTTAAAATAAAGATGTTTACATTTAAGCACCCTTTGCTCTTTCTGCTCTCCTGAGGTAATTTGAAAGCTGCATACTTAACAGCAAAGTCTTTCAGCAGTATAAAATGATAATAAACAAGGTGGGTTTCTTAAAATACTGAAGTCCTTTTTACCCAGTATTTTATCCACTGGAAACCTGGAAGTTTCATTAACCTATACTAGGATGGTGCACACCAGCTTACAATGAACAAGCTGTGCACTTAGTTGTGGTCCATGGGGTGGTCATAGTTCCAGAAGTCACTGCCTCTCAGCAAAGCACTCACTCCGGGGGGGGGGGGGGGCTCCCCAGAGCAATTTTGTACAAGTGCAAACTGTTCTTGGCAGCATGCCCAGGAAAGAAGGAGAAGGCATTTGCAGGCACTAGTGAGAGACTGGGGGAGAGGGAATGAGACCTACCTGCTCTCCCACCTTCCACTAGTTGACTTTACCTGGAGACCTTTCACTTCTACAGCACAGACTAGAAAAGGACCAAGAGGCAGGTGGCAGTAGAGTGTATTTGGCTCTAATCTGTGTTATGTAGTAACAATATAACTGATTAAACAATCAATGGCCTTTTAAAAGTGCTGTGAGAGGGGGTTATTGGTTGTGGTTGTTGTTATGGTATGTATTTTGTGTTTTCATTTTGTATTTTTATGTTGTAAACCGCCCTGTGATCTTTGGATGAAGTTTTGTATAGAAGTTTGATTAATAATAATAGTAATAATTGGGTTGGTTAAAGTGTTGTAAAAGGGGTAAGACTTTTTAACGCATATTTGGCACTTCATTAAATGCGGCATGTCATTCTAATTCCCTTTAGTTATTAGTGTCAAGTCACTAAGATTACTTGCCCTCCAGTTTTTTGATATATGCCGCCCAGGAAATATTTATTGATAGATTAATTGTATACATTTAAATAATTATGTTAAGTATTATTCATAACAATAACTAATTAGTGCACATGCCTCCGGCTGCAGCTGGTCTGTCAAGTTGCAGCCAAGATTTGCAGCTGAGATGTCCCCTATCTACTAAATAAGCCAATGCTCACTTGCATATTCATTCATATCTCAAAATGAATGTTCCTGTTGTGTAAGAGTGATGCTTTAAAAAAACAAATTACCTGGCTTGCTATCAGTCAACGGAACTGGTTGGGCTGGTTTCAAATCAGGCATTTTTTAAAGGGCTGTCCATAGGTGAGGCAGACCCGGGTGCAAGCAGGTTTAGGAGACCAGATATCCGCCCAGATAGCCACTGCTCCATTCCTGCTTCCAAAATCCTGGGTTGCCATTTGGTGAGGGTATGAGAGACTAGCAGAATGAACTCTTACTTTAATCCTCTTCCTCCCCCAAGAGAACACTGATGAAAGCAGTGATCTGAAGTCTTATTATCCTCAGAAACTGACATATTTAGGAAGTTAAAGGGGTTCTGAGACAATGTCAAGACAAGACTCGTACAAATCTTTTAGGAATAAGTATTGGAAATCCTTTAAAAAATAAACTAGTGCACAGTTCTAGAGCTTGCCTATCAGAAGGTTGGCGGTTTGAATCCCTGTGATGGGGTGAGCTCCCGTTGCTTGGTCCCTGCTCCTGCCAACCTAGCAGTTCAAAAGCATGAAGTGCAAGTAGATAAACAGGTGGGAAGGTAAACAGTGTTTCCATGCGCTGCTCTGGTTCGCCAGAAGTGGCCTAGTCATGCTGGCCACATGACTATGCTGGCCACGGAAACTGTACGCCGGCTCCCTCGGCCAATAAAGCGAGATGAGCGCCGCAACCCCAGAGTCATCTGCGACTGGACCTAATGGTCAGGGGTCCCTTTACCTTTACCTTTATGTTGGCTTTGTGGTACAAGCTATCAAAGGTGCAGTAGCCCTGTCCTCTTTTGCATCTGGTCACCCTAATGGCATTGGGGGAAGTTCTGTAGCTCTGTGGGAGAGCACATGTGTCGTATGCAGAAGTCCTTTGTCTTTCCAGGTAGGGCTGGAAACAACCCTTTTGTAAAACCCAGGAGAACTGCTCCCTGCCAAACTCCAAACTCTACACTGGCACTCTTAAAAGTGGCTTAAACATATCCACTGTAGATTTACCTTCCAATAATTATCCAACTTACCACTGCTGCTTTTTAAAATAAACAGTTGGTCTATAAGCTGGATGACTGTATTAAATTCAGTTGTATGATTTAACATACTGTTGTCAGTTTGGAGAGTTTGGTCATTCTGGCAGGGGTCTCACCCATCCCATACATTAACGGATGTGGTTTTTCCCCAGAGAATTCTGGGTACTGAAGTTTACCCCTCACAGAGCTACAATTCTGAGCATGCTTAACGAACTACAGTTCCTGGGATTCAGGAATTGGGGGGGGGGCGTGTCATGTGGTTTAAATATATGGTGTGGATGTGGTCAGAGCAGCTAGGACAAAATAATGGTAAAGGTGATTTCTGGCATGGGCAATTCACCTGTAAGAGGGCAGGGGGTTTAAGATCAGCTCTCTCCATTTTTACAGTCTGAATTTAGAGAACAGAGCCAAGAGTTTGGATGGGAGGAAGCTTGGGAGCTGGCTGCCGCAGCTGCTCTCTCTAGGAATCTGATGCAGAGGTCAGCAGATTTGCTGTCGGACAGCTGTATTTCTTCCTTCCAATAGGTTCTACTTGTATATTTGTAAATAAAGCGGACATCAAGTACGTCTCCAGTGTGCTCTCATCTAAAGGAAACTTTGGCACTGCTCCTTGAGCTCCTCATAGCTTAGGGAAGTCTGGTGAGTGAATAACAATATACTACAGTGGTACCTCGGGTTACACATGCTTCAGGTTACATACGCTTCAGGTTACAGACTCCGTTAACCCAGAAATAGTGCTTCAGGGTAAGAACTTTGCTTCAGGATGAGAACAGAAACCGTGCTCCGGCGGCGCGGCGGCAGCAGGAGGCCCCATTAGCTAAAGTGATGCTTCAGGTTAAGAACAGATTCAGGTTAAGAACGGACCTCCGGAACGAATTAAGTACTTAATCCGAGGTACCACCGTACAGTATTTCTCTCTCTCTTCTTTTCCTGCTCTATCTCACTTGAAGAGGTGTGTTCTTTCTCACCTGGCGAACTGAAAAGCTGTAGCAAAATTTAACAGGAAGGGAGCAGGACGAGGCAGACCATTGCTATGAAGGATTTGCAAGAGAAACAGCGGTGGTCTTGGAATGTGTTTGCAGGCCTGTGCAGCAGGCAGAAATTAATCCAATGAAGTTTTCCCACCATGAGTGCTACCTGATGATTTTCGGCCCATCGCAAGTTGTTAAAGCAGGAATGTGATACACCTTGGGCCATGCTGGCTGAGGCTCGTGGCATCTTGAGTCCAACAAGGCCAGGAGGGCCGCAGGTTCCCCACCCTTGGGTTAAAGGCTAATTTAGGAAGTTGTGAGTTATTTCAAAATAAGGTGTACAAAAATAGTTGTATAGCTGAAGCTGGCATTTTTGCCTCCTGGCTTTCAGTGGCTCCCTCTTTCCCCAGAAACAATCCATTTGTTTGTAATCGGGGTGCAGATGGCGATTGAACTGCTAATTCTGGAAAAGGAGCATTCGCACCGGTAAAAGATTTAGCCGCGGATCCCTTTAAGACGAAATGCCCAGCACCAAGATGGCAGCTTCCTTTCACCTCTCTCCTGCCTGTGCCCTTCACTAAGATGGGGAGGGAGGGGAAAGAATGATGTCATCGCATGACTGTGTTTTTATGAATGAAAAGAATCCTGTGAGTGAGTAATTCCAGGAAACTCATATTACAACTCAGCAGATCGCAGCGCAGAGCCCAGCTCAGCCCTTCTCCTCGGAAAACAACAACTTCGTTTACAGAAATAAACAAGGCGATTTGGAGAGCCGAATCGGCGAGAAAAACGCGGGGGCTCCCCAAGGAAGGAGAGAAGGGAAGGAGAAGGGCAGCGAACAAAAGGCGGACTCGGGGCGTTCGGGCGAAGTAAGTGGACGGCGCGTTTGCAACTCTGTAGTAGGGAAACTTAGAGACGTCAGAGGACGGGGGGGGGGCTCTTTCTGCTTCTGGGCGCCCGGACGCCTTCCTCGCCGGGGCTCCGGGGCGCCTTGCGCACACCGCGGGCGCACCGAGGCTGACGGCTGGGCGGAAAACCGCGTTTCGTGGCTTTATTTTCGGTGGCGAGGAGTGGCTGTTGGTGTCGATTTCCTTCAGGACACGAGAGCGAGAGCCATTATCCACTCGCCAGGCTCTTTTAGGCAGCGTTTTCTGCCCACGAGCGTAGTTTTCGTCTGTGGGGGGTATGGAGAGGAGCCCGATCCAAGAAGGATGTGGGTTCATCCTCCCCCCGTTTTCTGGGTCTCCGTCTTCGATCCACGCAGTTGCGAGGGAGCCGAGACAGCTGCAAAAAGGCAGGAAATCGCTTAATAACATTGGAGTTACTCATAGTTCATATTAACCATGTGTATGCACGTGCTGCGGCCTTGGTCACATGTAAAGATGTCTGTCTGGCACGGACGTGATCTGGGATCTGATGGTGGGTTTCGGGGTGGCAGGGCGGTCTCCGCCAGAAAATCCTCTGGTTATGTGTAGATCCGACTTCTGTTTTAGGGTTGTTTAATCTCTCCCCCCCCCCCAACGCCCCCACGCCAAACCGCGTAGTTAAAAAAAGCCAGTTATTATTTTCAGAGAACGGCGTACTGGCTTTGGCGGGCCGGGGGAGACGTGTAGAGGAGGAGGGATTCCCCAAGCAGGTTCCCTGACCCTCCGGAAGGGGGCTGGGAGTCTGGTGACAAGAGGTCAAGGAATGGGAACACGGAGGGGGGCTTTGGGAAACTTCCACAGGAGAGTTTCCAGATCAGCATTTTTAAAGGACAAAAATAAAACGGGAGTACTCCGGTCTGGAGCAGTGCTGTGTGAATGTTCTCTTTAGAATAAGGCTGGGTGGTTGTGAGTATCCTTTATACCTGGGGAGTCCTGACTAACTATTTGGGATCAGAAAGGAATCCCACCCCCTCGAAAACTGCCGAGATATATATATATAGAGAGAGAGAGATCACGAAGGAGAAACCTGTGGCCTTCCAGATTTTAAAGGACTCTTAACTCCAGTTCCTATCCACACCAACGGTTAGGGATGATCAAGGTTTTTCCAACAACTGCTGGAGGGCTGCAGGTATGTAAAATATGATATAAAACATTGTCAGTTGTTTGAAAGCAACAAAATGAGCATCTGTTACAAAGCTCAAACAATGGGGGGGGGGAGAGAGAGGGCAGAAGCAAAACAGCCACATCAATTTTAAGAATAATTTTGGAACCCAAGAGGCTGCAAGAGAATAATGTGGTTTTCGCCCAGTGCCTCAAAAATGCCAGAGTAGGTGGCAGGTGGGCACCAGGAAACTTGTCTTGCAAGCTACACCTACTGATATTCCGTCTTCTATGCAACTATGAAAGAAGCAGGAGTCACTGCCCCCTGTTGAATCTGGCCACCCTACTAGCATCTAGCATGAGCTTGAGAGTAACCAGTTCTCTATTATTTGACACTACCCACTTTATATTATTTGACTAGTAATTTGATTCTCTTTGGGCATTTTCTTAAAAATATTATTTTTATTCTGTATCCCGTTGTGTAGTCTTGCCACACACTGCTGGACTGAGCCTGTCCAGCCGAGATGGCTACAATTTTTCCAGTGAGTTGGGTGGTGGCTGTACATGTAGGTGACAGATAAAACGCTTCAGAGAAAGAAAAGAGAATAGAAGGTAAAAGGGGGGGCAGTTGAAAGAAGAGGAAAAAACTGTAGGTTGAAAGGCAAAGGTTACCCAATAGATATCATAGTTAGGAAAATTACTAAATCCAGGGGGTGAGAAAACAGGCAAGGACCTCAAAAGATACAATCACTTGTGAGAAAACTGTAAAAACAAGTGAGTCCTGTATTGAAGAGGGTTGGGCTAGATTACTCGTGGGGTCTCTTCCAACTCTACAATTCTTTGATTCTTTGTAATGTATTGTTTCAGTTTTCTTAAGCGATGATACAGTAAACAACAAAACAGACCACCTCCCTCCAGGCAGGGAACAAAAATAATGATAATTCCCTGGCTGCTAATTTTTATTTTGATTCATTTAGTATAAAAACAGGAAAACAACATCATTCAAGGCATATAGTCAGTTGTCAATTGTTTGGCACATTCAAGTTCAGGGACTCACAGGTCAGAATTTCCAAGACTGTAAGGTGCTTAATAATAATAATGTTATTTATACCCGCCCATCAGGATATAAAAAGTTACCCACTATAAACATAGTGCACATATTTAACATATAAGTGGAAAACTGTATTTTCTGCTTTTTATAAAGAGGGTCTGATGTTTGTATATGAATGCCCACATAGTATAATTTTTAAAAAATGAATATCCAGGAGTAAGTAAGAATAACAATATTTTGGGAGCCCAATTAGCTGTTGCGGTTTTCACAGAAACTTTTGCCACGGACAAGTACTCTGTGGTTCCATCTCTGGCCTGCTATAAACTCTTTGATGCATGTTTATGGCTTCTGAGGAATGTAATTCTCCAACTAATGGCTTGGTCCACAGGCTAGTTATTACTCTGCTTAGGAAATTCTTTCATTAGCCTTACATTTAGTAATGCTTTCTGTGCACAGAAAATCTGGTGCTTGTTGTTTCTGAAGATAACGTGTGCTGCACCAGGACTTTGCTAACCTTTTTCTCAGCCACTTTCAAGGTTGACCAACCCTCTGAAAGCCCCCCAATCCAACGCTGGTCACGCCAAAAGTAACTGTGACCTCTGAACGTGTCCTCCTACATGCATACACAGATCACATACAGCTGCAGGTTTCTCTCAGATGCAGGTGGGAAGAGTCCAGGAGGGCTAGAAAGAGGAAAGCATTGGTCAGAGTTGGCTGATATTATCTTTAGCACCATCTTTAGCACCATCCCTAGAGAAGCATTTGACAGGGAGGAAGAGGCGAAATGGATTCAGGAGGGTGGTGTGTAACTTGTTTTTAGACTCTGTGGGTCAGGTGCCTCCCCCCCCCCCCATGTTGCTATAAGACACCTCATATCATCTCTGGCCTTTGGCTTTGCTTGCTCAGGCTGATGGGGGTTGTCATTGAGCAAAACCTGAAAGGCCAAAAGTTTGCCACCTGCACTATTGGGACAGAATAAACCGAGAATACAAAACTTTCTTATTCCGATCCAAACCATTGGTTGGTCTAAACCAGTGTTGTCTTCACACATACACACACACACACACACACACAGACTGGCAGCAGCTGTCATTGTTACCTGCAGGTTTTTATTTGGAGATGTTGGGAAATGTACCTCTTGGCCTATGGAACATGTGCTCTGGCCCCACCTCTCTCTCTGCTGAGGGAACTTTCCTGTGCTGTGGTATATATCTGAATGTCTGGACTTGTTCAGCTGTCACACATTGTTTATTTGCATAACTGCAAATCCTGATGATGATACTTTAACTGTACATGGACTCCCGCGCATTCATGTGGTTCCCCCTTCCCAAGCCAAAGTATTGTTTTGGTTCCCGTAACATGAATGAGGAAGGGAAGATGTTGCTGGAATAGGGGACAAGTCAAAGGACTTGTGCTTATCTGCTAAACCCTACGCTGCTTAGGAGCCTATAATGTTGCTTCGTTTTTTTAAAAGGTGCTGCTCTTTATCACATGAGAGTTGTATTTTATTGTGTTATTGTAAATTGCCTTGGAGGCTTTGCTGAAAGGTGGTATCTATTAAATAAATAGAAAACTGGCACATTTATACTAAGTGCATTTCCTAGATAGGGTGGCCAGATGAAGAAGAAAAAAGCTAATGTGCTGAATCCTGCACCTTTAATAGTTGTGTAGAAGAAGGGATTTTAGCAGGTGTGATTTGCCATGCTATCCTTAGGGTTGCCATCCCATTCAGATCTACTGGGAAGTAAATGCCATTGAACTTGATGGAGCAGGTTATGAGTAAACGTGAGTAAACGGGCTGTAGTTGTCAGTTTCACTTTGCAATCAATGAGGCTCTGTTCCAAGGAAAACTGGGCTGTTAGCATTAATAGGTTTTTGTTTGGGATGACTGTGACTCATGACATGTGAAAGGTATCAAGTCAAAGGACCAGTTTAGAAGCAGCCTCTCTATCTTGAGTTCAAACTTGAGCTGTCAGATATAAAGGAGGACAGGACTAGACAGGAATACACAACTATTAAAGGTGCAGGAACCCACTACTATCTCCTCCTCCTCCTCCTCCTCATTATTATTATTATTTAGATTCATATACCACCCTTCATCACAAGATCCCAGAGCAGTCAGTGACCTGATTCAGATGTCCAGAGTCAGGCTTTCTGGGTGGATTTGCAAGCTGGCAACTGCTGTCTTATCTGAAGTTATATGAGGCAGCTACTTGACTGAAGCCAAGTTGGTCCGGATCTGATCTGTGCCTGGTTGAGTGACTTCCTATGAACCACTTGTATGCTGCCTTAGACTCCATGATAAAAGAAAAGTGGAGCATAAATATAAGAAAGTAAAAAATAAATGAGTGGCTAGTCCCCCATGATGGCTGCAAAAATCTGCACAGACAAAGGTAAAAAAGTATAAATTCAAGTGTCCAAATAACAAAAAGGTGAACAGGTCACCTAAAGCATGACGGAAAGCTGAGCCAGCATTTAAATTGCTGGTCTGCAAATTTGAGTTGTGAAGCCAGGGTGTAGCCGGGCTCCCACTGAGCCTGAGGGACTTGCTGCGATCTTCATTCACCCTAGTGAGTATCATTTTCACGTGGCTGTTACTCTGTCCTGTCTCACATTAATTTTAAATTGACATGGAATTAAGCGGACTAAATTGTATTTCATGTGAAAAGGGGAGAAGCGTAGAAGGGTGGGAAAACTAATTTTTAAATACCACTCGGGTTCAGGGTTTCCTTTCTCTTCTCTTCTCTTCTCTTCTGCCTGCCACAGATAATACGCTAGTATGTGTCAGCCCTCCTCTAATATGTAGCACAAAGACGGGAAACCTGTGTGGTCTTTCAGATATTTTTGGACTCCCATTCCCATCATCCCCAGCAAGCACAGCCAATGGCCAAGGATTATGGATGGAGAAGGCTAAAAAGTATGAAGGACTACAGGTTAGCCACCCCTATAGGCATGAGACTGTTGTAACACTGGATTCCATCCTAATGGAAAGTGAAAGTTCAGATCGACATAGAGACAGAGATCTTAGCTGCTATCGTTAAAGCTGAGCTGGCTTCTTTCAGAGAATAGAAATTAAGCAAATAATTAACTCTTTCTTATAGATTTCTCCATACCACGTCACAATATCCTCAAATCACTATGTCCATTTTTTTATTTAGATATAAATTTGGTTCATGGACCATAAAATGTATGGTCTTTTGATCCATAGGTCATAAATTTATATAGCAGCCCCTGTTGACCTGGGGCAATCTTGCAATAGTACCCAGAGAGACCTAGTAACCCTCATCTCCTAAATTCAGAATTATCAGAATCCTATCAGATACCTGGTTCTCTCTGACCTAAAATCAGCTTTAGGTCATATTGAACTAAGGTTATGTTGGCAACAAGTCAACAGTAGAATCATAGAATTGTAGAGTTGGGAGGCACCACAAGTGTAATCTAGTGCAGGAATCTTTTTGCCCAATGTGAGACTTGAACCCATAACCCTGAAATGAAGAGTCTCATGCCGTAATGACTGAGCCAGCCCTCAGACTATTTTTATTTACAGTGGTACGTCGGGTTACATACGCTTCAGGTTACAGACTCCGCTAACCCAGAAATAGTGCTTCAGGTTAAGAACTTTGCTTCAGGATGAGAACAGAAATCGTGCTCCGGCGGCGCAGCAGCAGCAGGAGGCCCCATTAGCTAAAGTAGTGCTTCAGGTTAAGAACATTTTCAGGTTAAGAACGGACCTCCGGAATGAATTAAGTACTTAACCCGAGGTACCACTGTATTTTGATTTCTCACCTACCCTTTATCAGAAGGTCCCAATACGGGTTGCAGAAATAAAACATACAATTACAAAACAAAACAGTTGCAAGCCGAAAAGTTTAAAAACAGTTCCATACGTCAAACCATTTCACGTAAAAAAACAGTTAAATATAGTTCCAATACAGATGCAGACTAGGATAAAGATAGCCACTTGAAAGGCTTGTTTAAAGATGGTGTTCCGTAGGCACCAGAAAGACAGAGATGGTGCCTGGCTAATGCCCTTTGGAATTATGTTCCATTACATATCATATTCTATAATATAGGCTGATACCAAACAGATCCACATTAGCACTTGATCACATTAATCTATTTGTATCCTCCCTTTTCTCCCACCTCCTTTGTCAACATTTAGATTGGAAGCAGGATCCTGTCTCATTGCACACACTACTTATGAAAGAGCCATGTACACTGAGTCTACTCACAAATAACAGATAATTGACACGGGTCCTTTTCTACCACACTGATTTCATGCAGTGTTGATCTGAGTGAAACCAAGCTTTGGAAAACAGTTTGCAATGTTTTGGCCTCCGTTTAGCATAGTTCCTGACACGGGTAGTTCTTGAAACTTGATGGACGTTGATTTGGAGAACACAGTGGGGAAGGCATTCTGGGTATATAAGGCAGCGCTAGCAAATCTACCTCCCTGCAGATGTTGTTGCACCCCCAATTCCCATCAGCCCCCACCAGCACAGCCAATGGTCAGGGATTATGGGAGTTGTAGTCTAGCAACATCGGTTATGAAGGGGTTTGAATAAGTTACTGCTTGGTTGGGAAAGTGGTAATGTAAACCTTCTGTTTCTTGTTGGCTTAGAAAGCACAACTTGGTGTCCTACGAGGAACTATCTTGAGCATTTGATACTATTATGCTGGAGTTCAGCTGTCTGCAGATGTTTATGCATATGCAATTATAAGCCGCCTCTGCTTTTGAAATAGCATACACAGCATTGAGAAGTATCGGCTAGTTTTGAAGTAGCAACTCTCTAGTGAGGTGAGTAAGCTTCATTAGAAGTTGGATGCCAGGTCTACGACAGTGCACATCTTGAAATGCTTCTCTTAAATTATTGCCATAATAATGACTTGTGCCAGCTTGCAAAATATAAGGACTATCTCCTGCCTTAACTCCTCTAGGAGATGAGTTGGCAACTCCCAAGTTTGAAAGGCTTTGAAGCTTATGCTGCAGAGTTTACATAGAGACGGTCGTAGGCACAGTGAACCTGATGCAAAATGGGGTGAGAGTTTTTATTTTGATCTCTGCCGCCACCCACTGAGTTGTCTGGAGCCCCTATGCCAGTTATTGAAGGTGTTGTATTCTTCTGGAGTGGTGGTTGGACGAGGATTGGTTGCTTATCAGTATTGTGGCTGGTTGATATTGCACACTAGGGGGCCAAGTGGAAAAAGAGGACTGGGGATAGCCAAAGCTCAGTGGTAGAGCAGCTGATTTGCATACAAAAGGTCTCAGGTCATCCACTGGACGCCAGGTATGGCTGGGGAATACTCCATTTCTGAAAATGTGGCGAGCTGCTGTCAATCATTGTGTGGGCGCTAGAAGGGCCAGTCATCTGATTCAGCATATGGCAGCTTCCTATGTTCCTAACAGGGCTCTGTCCTCTCTTCCATCTGGCCACCATTCTGCATCCATTTCTACTTTCTTGACTTCTAACCCATGTTCCTGCTGAATCTTATTATGCATTTGTGCTGCTATTCCTTAGTCACCCAGTGATGATGTCATTTCTGTGAGTCCCCGTGCAGTTCGATCCTGTGCACTATTCCTCAGTTGCACGGTGCTCAGTGGGGCTTATTCCCCAATAAATGGGTTTAGGATTGTAGCCTTAGGGTTCTAGGCTGTGTACGCACCATACATTTAGAGCACATTAAGGAATGTGCTTTAAATGTATGCCGTGTACACAGCCCATCTCAAAGTAGACCCATTATGATCGGTGACGCTAAGTTAATAATGTCCATTATTTTTAATGGGTCTACTCAAATGTCGAATGCAGCACTTAAAGGTCTTTGGGTTGTGCTGTTGTTCTCCACCTTGTCTGCATCTCGCTTTTGCTTTCAAGTTCAATTAACATGCTCTTCGGGGACAGAGAAAAGTACACAGAAATATGCAAATGCCCTGTTGCAAACCATCTCTCAAGCTGCGTTGAGGCCAGCAGTCCCATTGAATTCTATGGAGCTAACTTGGGTTTCAGTCACAGTGCTTCATTGCACAGAGGGTGGCTGATGCATGTACTAAATTGGCAAGTTAAGGTAAACAGATCTTTATATTTCAGAGTAATCCCTTTTCTCTCCTAGCTGTTTGCAGCCTCCTTCCTCAAACATAAGAAGAGTGGAAAGAAGCTGCCCTCCAAAAGAGGGCAGGAGAATGATCACAAGCCCATAGACCTATTTAAATATCCTAACACAGGGTTGCCATATTTCAAGAGGTAAAAATCTGGACACAAAAGGTTGTTGAGTTTTTTTAGGGCAACTTCCAGAGCCTGAACCACAGCCACCCGCATACACACAAATTTTAAAATCCAAGATCCAGGACATTTGCTTTCAAATGTAAAATTGCCCCTGGATTGTAGGACTGCCAAAAGAGGACATGTCCAGGAATTCCCGGATGTACGGCAACCCTATCCTAACATACACCTCTTATTTGTCTTTAGTTTCCTGATCCTGAGAAGTATAACACCAAGGGCACTCGCTTGCTACAAAAACCGTTCAGGCTGCTGTGCGCTTCTAAGCCTTTCCAATGAATGGCTTTATTAATTGTTATTCTGTTTACTAGTTAGTTGTATGCAGTCTACCCATCTGTTCTTTATGTCCCAGCAAGGTGAGGAGAGCAGTACTTCCCCCTAGTCCTCCTCCCCCTTCCACCTACTCTGCTTGCTTCATGGAATGTGGTTGCACAAGTGTCGTGGAGACTTGTTGGACATTCCCTATGATGCAATTAGTGATGTCTGGCACAAATCACTGCCCCCCTCTCCGTCACACACACAGTGGCCTGCAGCACTCCGTGAACTTCCTTAAAGATAAATTCTCTCAAGTTCATGAAAGGGTGAGACAATATATATGGGGTGGGGATAGCTGCACTTCTGTTAAATGAGAAGGAAAATGCAGGTTTAAACAGCAGCAGAGGTTTGAGTAAAGTAGGCAGTGTTAGAAATGCAGGTTTATAAGCTACCGGTAGGTGCCAAATAGCTCCTTAAACCAAGGTATCAGTCACCAAAACGTAATATCTGTTTGCCATTTTGGAGCAAGACGGCTCTCAAGTCTTATTTTTCAAATGATGGACTGACTGTGATTGATTCTTAGTTAAACATCTGGCTAGTTCAGATGACAACCTTGAGCTAGGTTAAGAGCTTTGAGAAGTTAAGGAAAAGTTGTTCGATCCAAGGACATTCCCATATATATTGGCCTATTGTGACCTCTGCTTCTGCTCAGGCTGCACAGAAAAAGCAATTCGGTTCCAGAAATTCATTCCAATTGTGTGGATAAAATATAAGTGATAGCATTCTACAGGATGGGGTATTAGTGTGTGAAAACAGTCCAGATCCAATGATTCCCAGGCATTCACCTCCAGATGATTGCAAAACAGAGTGATGATCAGTTGGGAATGTAAGGGGTAGGCAGTCTTTTAGGTATCCTAGTTCCCAGCTTCAAGCTGAATAGGGCTTTGTATATCAGTGACAGCACCTTGCACCTACTTTGGTGGCTAATTGAGAGCTAGTGCAATTCTTTCAGCAGTGATGTAACATGACGTTGATATTCCACCCCTGTGAGCTGTTAAGCCACCATACTCTGTACTAGCTGCAACTTTAAGCAACATTATAATCTGCACATTGAACTACATTATAAAGATATCTGAGCCTGGCGTTTCCTTTTCCACCCTTCCCTCTCTTTTGTGCTGGAGCACACATTTATTTACCCTTTAAAATTGGAGTGGGAAGGTTGCACTGAGGATAGCCCAGCCCCTGCAAGAAGCTTCCTCTGCTGCAAGGCTTCTTCTCATCCTTACCCACTGGGATGCAATGTGGTGCTACTATAATATAGGAGTATTTCACAGAGGCTGAAATGTGGTTGTGGTCAGCATTCCTTAGTTGTACAGAAAGGCCCTGACTCTCTCTAGTATTATAGAACTATTTTTTCAAAAAAATTAAAAACCTTAGCATCTGTGTAGCGCTTCAGTGTATGGAACATGCGCTAATTTTCACGAAAACTCTAGGGTAGATCAGTGTCGTCATCCCCATACTGCAGATTGAGGTGGGGAACATGCCTGACAGCGCAAATTTTACAAATGTACATGGAAGTAAATTCCACTGTGTCCAGTGGAGCTTACTCTCTGGTACGTGCATTGAGAATTTCAGCTTGAAAGATATTGCCTTACCTATGGCCACCTAGAGAGTTCAGGGGAGATGATCAAGCAATGGCTGGTGTCAGGGTCCACACTGATGGGGGGTTCCCAAGATCCAGTCCCTACCCCATTGTGGGTTGTCTTTCCCTCCCCCTCAGCGACCACTCTTTTTCTGACAAGTGAGCAGATTGTGACAATGGCAAGGGAGAACAGGTGGTCCCATTGGTGGATAAAGGCCCATGGAGGATGTTTTGCCTAAGCTGTCCAAAATCTGGACACAGCACTGATTGTGAACAGAGGACTTCCTCGTTCAGAGTTTGATTTCAGCACTTCACTAGCCAGCCACCCCTTGCTTCAGCTCTCGTTTCCAGTCTCCTTTCTTCTTTCTTTTCTTCCCAGTGTGTGGGGTGGGGAGGCTGAACACATGATTCATTTTGTGTCCTCTGTTCCCTGTTGATTCTGGAAGTATACCTTGGCTGCACCTGACGTGCACCGGAGCACCTGGCTTTCCTGTACCCAAGGCGTCTCCAATGTGATACCTTCTAAATATTACTGGATTCCCAACTCCCATATTTCCTGGCCATTGGCTGTGCTGATGGGCATCGACATCCAAAACGTCATGGGTGGAGGCGGCACATGCCAGATTGGGAAAGGTTGGCTTACCGTGCCGTTTCCTCTGGCACGTACAGTGCTCCCATACCTCTGAGTATAAGCCCAGAATAAAAGCCAGGGACGTTCTCTCTGTATTGCAGTCCTTTGAGTGTTTTGTGCTGCTTCCTCTTCCAGAACATCTTGACTCCTCTGCTGTCATTGGCTGGGGAATCTCATCCGTCTCCCATCTGTGCAAACCCTGACACGCCACATCTTCTCGTGTTTTCCTTTACCTGTCCTGGTTTACCTTGTGGCTTCTCCGTCAGCCCTGCTTTGTGCACGGGGGTGAGGGTGGGGGCTTTCATGCCTGGCTACTTTGCAGCAGTCTGCTTCAACCTTCGGTACCGGTGGACTGCACAGTGGAGAGGGCAACACGGATGGCCTTAGCAACCTGTTTCTGCTGATTCACAGTGAGCCGGCTTTTCTCCCGCCCACGTTCCTGCTGTCTCTGGCCTATCAGTCCTCCTCAAAGACTCTCCCTCCCTCTTTCCCTCTCTCTCTTATTTATTTAGATGGATAGCCAAGCTCGTCTGAATAGCTTGGGGCAGATAATGATTAAAAAAAAAGAATCAGGTTGGCTAAAGAAGAAGAAAATACCATTCCTCTTCTGTCTTAATTAACTGTGCAAGTTTAGCCCAAAGAGGACTTTTAACACTTCTGCAAGATTCTCCATCTAGAGGGGTTGTAGGAGTTAAGTTCCTGTGGGACAGCCACCAAAAAAACTCCTCTCTGTGTGCAAAGATGGTATTGTTGTTGAAAGTGTGTCCTTAGTTTCAGATGGGATGGGATGTTGGGGAGGAGACTGACTGTATGCTTCTTTGGGGCTTGTTCATAATTCTAAGGCTACATTCACAGACAAATGTTGGTTTGTTTCCTTTTAAAACCACTGTGTTAGCAGCACCCAAGTGGGGTGCAAGCCTGGGCTGTGTTATGGAGGCCCTAAATGGTGGGTTTATTTATTTATTCTCTTATACTCCATTTATGCACCAGCCAAGATGAGGTTTCAAAGCAACTTAAAATTGAATTCGCCCTCAAATGGGTAATAGAAATATTAGAAGTAACTTTACATGCAGATGGGCGTTCTCAAACTTTGTCGCAGTGACATTCCCTGTTACAGGGTAAGAAGGGTCCTGGATGAGGCAAATAGAAGGCTGAGCTTTCATTATTAACTCTTGCTGAGCTTTCAGTGTTAACCCTTGCCTTTACCAAAGCAGCAAGATGGTTCAGAGGGGATACCTTACATGTATTTAGGTAGCAGAGAGGGAAAGCTTTGCAAAAATGGGGTGGTTCATCCCCAGCGCTGGCAATCAACACAGTGATTGATACACATTTCCATGTGTTCATTGAAATGGGTAGATGCAAATTTAGAAATAAGTGGTGTTAAATAGAAATAAGTGGTTTAAATAGAAATTTTAAAAAATGCACTTTGCTGTAGTGGGGAAGACTGTTACTGAGGCAACTGTGTGCCTGCTCAGTCTACAGTCCAGGTGCTGCCAACTGTTGAGGGGCAACTTTCAAGATCCCTGCTCTGTTGCTCTCCTTTTCATAGCTTCATAGAGTTGGAAGGGACCGCGGGGTCATCTAGTCCAACCCCCCTGCAAGAATGAATCTTTTGCCCCATTGGGCTTGAGCCTATGGCCCTGATATTAAGAGTCTTGCGCTCTACTGACGGAGCTATCTAGTGTTCTTTATCGTTTAAACTGGACTTGGGCCAGGCAGCCCTTGAAAGAAAGCACTGTCCTCTCTAAAGTAGGGCACATGGCCACCCTGATCACGTTTTTCTTTTTTGGGGGGAAACCCTGGGGTGCCTTGCTAACTATTTCTGTGGCCTGCTTGGCAGTTAATATTGCTCAGTCCGGAGCAATGAATCAGGAGGATTAAAGAAAATGCACCCAAGCTATAGATTGCCTCCCAAGAGAGGTCCACTTGGCTCTGTGGCGCTTGGCCTTCTGTGGAGTGGCAAAAAGTTGATTTATTTTGGCAGGGCTGTGCTTAAAGTGGGAGTGGGGTTTTCCTGTCTGTCCTTTCTTCTTCATTTTATAGTGCAAGGCCCCTATGGGTCCTGGAAAGGAAGAATCCAAAGCAAACTGTCAAATCTAAAGGCCTGCTACATTGGTGTAGCGGGGGGGGGGGCAACTGCCCCCTAAATAAAAATAGGTACCAAACTGATGTTCTGCCCGCCCCCCAACAAAATTCCTGGCTATGCTCATGGCCTGCTGGGCTGTTGTTAGTGGGGTGGGTTTCATTCCATTTTTTTCAGGTCCCCCTCCTCCACTTCAGATTTCTTCCTTCCAAGGAAAATAAATACCCCAGTTCCATAGCTGACATACATTTCAGCCCTCATTTCAGGGTGTGTTGGTGGAATGAGAGGGCTTTGGATGCAGCAGAACTCCTTCTCTATTGGAGGAGAGGAAAACCTGGTTTTCCTTTTAGCCCGTGGGACACTCTTCTCAGAACAACAACAGGATTGCATCCTGATTTTCCGTTGTTGGTACAGTGGTACCTCGGGTTACAGACGCTTCAGGTTACAGACTCCGCTAACCCAGAGAGAGTACCTTGGGTTAAGAACTTTGCTTCAGGATGAGAACCAGAAATTGTGCGGCGGCAGCAGGAGGCCCCATTAGCTAAAGTGGTACCTCAGGTTAAGAACAGTTTCAGGTTAAGAACGGACCTCCAGAACGAATTAAGTTCTTAACTCGAGGTACTACAGTCCTCTTTTATTTTTGCTGTGAACAGCTTTGAGAGACCCTGGGCTGGAAGGCATGGTAAAGATGCCTTTCAATTTCTCTTACAGCTGTACTCCCAGTGGAACTACTTCAACACAAGGATATAATCATAGATAAATAGAATTGTAGAGTTGAAAGGTGGAAGACAGGAGTCCCTGGCGTGCTCTGGTCCATGGGGTCACGAAGAGTCGGACACGACTAAACGACTAAACAACAACAACAAAGAGTTGAAAGGGACTCTAGTCCAGGGTTTCCCAAACTTGGGTCTCCTGTTGTTGTTGGACTACAACTCTCATCATCCCTAGCCAGCAGGACCAGTAGTCAGGGATGATGGGAATTGTAGTCCAAAAACACCTGGAGACCCAAGTTTGGGAAACCCTGATCTAGTCCAGCCTCCTACAAAGCAGGAATCTCAACTATAGCATCCGTGACAGAAAGCCATCCAACCTCTGCTTAAAGACCTCCAAGGAAGGAGAGTCCACCACCTTCTGAGGGAGTCCGTTCCACGGTTGAACAGCTCTTACCATCAGAAAGTTCTTTCTGATGTTTAGTTGGAATCTCCTTTCTTGTAACTTGAATTCATTGGTTTGGGTCCTACACTCTGGAGCAGGAGAAAACAAGCTTGCTGCATCTTAGTGTGATGTTTTGCCCCCACAGGTTGCTACTGAGTGGTGCAGATCCATAGTCTTGTTTTTGTTTTATTTTAAGGTGTCTTGTGGCCTGGTTTGCATGTAGTGTTAAGCCACAAGTTTCCCCACAAACAAACAAACCAGCCTCCTTTGTAGTTTGGCAAGTGTCTGGGGTGAGATGGTGAAACAAACCCTAGTTAGGGAAGGGTGCTAGTTTCACACCTAACCCCATCCCATAGTTAAAACAAACCAAGGTTCATAATGTATGTGGGATGTATGTATATGTACTGGAGAGGAAATTAAGTAAGAGGCTTGCAGAATGCCTGGGACTCATAGGAAGGAAGAATATTCTTCAGTGTGCATGCAGCTGGCTGGCACAAGAAGGGGAATGTCCAGCCCCTAAAGCGTTAAAGATGAAAAATATTTAAAGTATGACATTAGCAAGGGAGTTGTGTCACGGGGCACAAGCACCGTCCAGAAAAGGGGAAAGGTGCCTGGGACTCCAGCAACAAATGAGTTACAATGTGCGCTGGTTAGATGAAATGATTGCCCAAGAAGGTCTTTATAGAGTCACTTCTTTTTCGATATGCTTTTTTGAACTAGCAGCATAATCGGGCCTATTTAGTTATACCTGGATAGCTTCGTGCCTGCTGCGTGCTGGGGATACTGGCAGGAAATGTATTAGCTCATGGTTCCCCTCTGCCTCCCATCTTGAATGTCATTTGACTGTACAGACAGGTACTGTTTGTCCTCCCATGGAAACACGGCTGCCCTGAGGGTTGAAAATGGTGACTGACTAAGCTGCGGCAACAGAAGCCAAACAAAATGAGTGTATTTTCTGCTTGCTGAGCTGAAGCTGCTGAGTGCATGTGTGGCGAGGTTTCTATTCCTAGAAGAAACTTTGGCCTGCTTCTGGAGGGGCAGGTTAGCAGTGGCCCAATCCAAGCTGGCATTGTGGGCCACTTCTGCCTTCCTCAAACAGGCAGTCCTGTTTGTTCTCCAAGACTTGGGAACCTGTTGTTTCTCTAGCTGCTGGGCCTGTGCCCATCGCCCTTGCATCTGTCCCCAGTCTCCTGTCTAGGCATGTCTCAGTATGAGCAAAACAAACAGACTTGAGTAACTTTTTCCCTCCTCTACCTCCTCCTCTCATTCTAAGGGGAATATACATCTGGCCGTTTCTCTGGCCAGGGATCTTCCACAAATACATTTGGGCCCTAACCGTGTGTGTGTGTGTGTCTGTTTTGTGTGGTGAACATGACTCTTAGGAAAATTACTGCGGATTTGAAAGAATGCCACGCCTGAACTTCTGCCTCAGGTTTCATTCCTGGGGCTTTGATGCTCCTGTGAGGGAATGTGTATAAAAATCCTGCAAAAATAAATTGCTGACCTCAGGTGCTGAAGCTGACATGACTAAATTTGACCTGACTGAATTTGCCCTTTCTTTGGGATCAAGGAAGTATAGCTCCCATCAAGTTTTAGAAACAGAGGCAAGGCGGATCTTACTTTGTGCCTTTCTCTTTCCACACAAACACCCAAATTATGCGCTTAGAATAAATTCAGGCTTCATTGGTCTGTTTCTGGAGTCCCCTTCCCTTTAGAAGGGAATCAACAGTATTCAGCCAGCATGTTGGAAATTGCTTTCATAGGCTTCTGGGGCAGTAGGATAAATGGGAATTTTTTTGTGGTGCCTGTTTGGATCTAATTGTCCCTATCCCCAAAGGCTCAAAATGCATGACAGTTAAAAAAGAAAACAGCCTGCTCTTAAATGAAGTCCTTGCTGATCTCTAGCACCTTTTTAAAAAATGCTTTTATTCTCTCCTCTTCAAAAAAAAAGTTTAGGGCCATGGGCATAGTTTCCTTCCATTTACCTTCCCAGCAACCCTGTGAGGTAAATTAGGCTAAAATAGTAACTGGCCCTAGGTGAGCGAGGGCTAAGCAAAGATTATGAACTCTGGCTTCCCCAGTCCAGCATTTGTACATAGCAAGGTTTGGGCTCACATGCCTGATAGCTTTCCAGTCTTCTGCATTGAGAATAGGAAACCTGTAGCCCCACAGATGCTTTGAACAGACACCCTGTACCCGCAGATGGCTGCTGGTGGTGTGGTACCTCGGGGCAGTGCTGAAACGCATGATCTGGCCATGCCCTATAGTGGCGCTGATTTAGATGGAAGTTGTCGTCAGTATAAACTTGGACCTGGGAAAATCCCTAAAATTCTCAGGTGCCCATGGTACACTTAGTTATATTCCAACATTGTGCGCCTTGACAGAAGGGCAGTGTAGTTGGACTTTGCACGTCCTGTCGGTGGCCAAAAGGCTAGTTAGTGTTGCAATGCTGGGAGGGAATTGCGTTTCCTCCCCTGATTGCCCAGTGGTTGGAAGACTTATCTGCTCTTGCAGCATATGCGAAAGCTACGCTCAGCAAGTGGCGCAAAGAGGAATAAACACTCTGGCATTTGGGGTCTGTACTGCTGCAGCCTGTTCCTCACATACCAAACTCCCTTTTAGTTTTGCTCTGGTGGCATTAATTTTTAATTGTATGATACTGCAGTACAAATTGCTATTATCCTTTTATTGTTTCTCTTGGTTGATTGTCTTGTTAAGGGGAAAACAAGAACCAATAAAATATTAACAGGTGTTTTTGTTGTCCTTTTAAGGGTGGCTAGATCCAGCCAATGGGCACTGCTGAGGGAGCTGGGTCAGAATAATAATAATAATAATAATAATAATAATAATAATAATAATAGGGTCCAGGACAGACAGCAGCAGCGGGGCCTTGCCAGGGTTGTCATGGTAGCTGGTGAAGGGTGCCAACTGCCCTTTTTGCTGCAAAATCTTTTAACAAGAAATTCTTCAGGCTACGCAAAGGCTTCTGCCAGTCGATATAACTGAGATAGTCCTTTTCCCTAGTGAAACAGCTGGTCCCAAAAATGCACAGACACCTGGCTGCAGGCAGAGCTGCTTAATGCCTGATCCCCTAAGGGGAGCCGATCTGTATGCATCTGCACTTGGGGGATGTGGGGATTCTTGCTTATTAGGCACCGGCCGCCAAGTGGCCTGAATACCTCTGCTGTGCACGTAAAAAGAGATTGTGTTGATTCTCTCTCCCTGGTGGCTTTCTAGGCACTGTGGCATGTCAGAGACACACCCGCCAGCTGGCTCCCCACCGTTCTGTTTCCTCCCTCTCAGGAAATGTTTGCCCTTGTGCAGTTTCCGGTAGCTGCAGGACATGCCCAGTGTAGAGACGCTATTGCGGGGTGTGTGTGTGTTTGTGTGTCTAGCTTTTTGGGGAGGTAGGTGGGCTAGTGTGTGAGAGCATCAGAAAATCAGGACAGATTTTTTAAATGTATACACACACACACACACCAACAAGCATGACTCATTCTGGCACTGGGTCAGCAATCTGGTATCTCTCCTTTGCTCTACTGGACCAAAGAATTGTGGAACATTAGAAGAATCCTTCCACCCACCCACAAGGATGGTTTTCTTAGGGAAGAATCCAAGTGTCTGTTCTGTGCCTGTGCATTTGGCACGACGGCTAGGGGAGGATGCGGTTGGGAGACCCAAGCAGGGCAAAAAGGAAGGGGTACGTTTGTGTGGCAGATGTTGCCTCTCTCCACCCCCCCACCCCCCAGAGAGCACAAAATGCAGAGGTGGATAGAGATCACAGGCTTATTTTTATTTTATTTTTCTGTTCTGCTCAATTACAGACTCTTTTCCGGGGGATCGGTGGGAGCGCGACGTAAAATGTCATCTGACAGCTTGTCGAGCAAAGCCCTAAAGGTAAGAGTGTCACTGCACTGAAGAACATGCTTCTCTCACCCCTTGTTTTCATAGATCTCTAGATCTATGAAAGTCAGGCCTGGATGGGAGGGTGAGAGAGGCTGATCCATCCCATAACTGCGGGTCAGTGAGGGAGACTGGTCATTATGCAGGTGAGCAACTGTCCATATGTTTAAATGGAAAACCTGGCCCCATTTGGAACAATTCAGAAATATGCAAAAGCACCTTTGCCCAGCGTTTCTGCTGTGTATTTTCTGTAGCTTTTCCCCACCTCCTCCTTTACTCTCCCTTGCCTTCCACTTTCCCTCTTTTCTCTGGGCCCTCCATTTCTTATTTCACAACTCTGCTTCCTCCCTCTATTACTGCCCGCTTTTTCCTGTCCTACTCCCCGAATGTTCGGAGCCAGTAAATATACGTGCAGAAGTTAGTGTGTGGAATTAGACTTTCTCCCCTCCCACCAGCAAGAAGCACAGGAGGATCCTGAGAATCTGGACTTCCTTAAGCTTTTTGAGAAACGCGAGTTTCTAATCCTCATGGTGGGCAAAAATATGTTTTGGAAAGTGGCAGCAGACAGTGTCTGCAAAAGATTCCAGTCTGGGTGGAGCCGAAAGGGGAAGGATATTCTGTGCTCTTCCTCTGGTACTTTTCCTCTGAGGGTGTGATCGCACTACATTTTGTTTTGTTCAATGTGATCTGCCTTTTACTACCAGGATTAGTTTGTGGTGCATGCGCTCACCTTGCCTGTTGTATCGGAGTCTCTCCAGGCCCCATCCGTATTTTCTTTCTTGGTAACATCAGTCTGATGTGATACCTTGGCTCCATGTTCCTTAAACCATGTCAGGGCCTTCCCCATATATAGAGTTAAAGGGCTTCCCCTTGCACACAACTTGACCCAAGTTGTACAAGAAGTTAGCTTAGGAACAGGAAGGAAAAGGAATGTCTTAACTGGAAATTATAACACTTGTTTTCCCACTTGCTGGGACTATAATGGAAGGAGAAGCTGAGCAAGCCGGTTTCCTGAGAGATTTCTCGCGAAACAGCCTGTAGGGGTGTGTGGTAGGTGAGCACACCCGTGATGTTTGAGGAAACGAAACAATAATAATAAAGCAGTGTTGAGCAATTGGTGTTATTTGTCAAGAGGCCTTGAGGCTGAGCAGGTACTGAAAATAGAGACACCTGATTCCTTATCTTGTCCAGGTGTCCCTTCCTAATGCTAGCCATCAGCGGCCTGAATTTTACTGCTTCTTGTTTTGGTACACCACTTCTCTATTCAAAACAACACTACTATAAATCTTTTTTTGGTTCACTGTAATTGCCTTGAGGTTTCGTGTGGTTTCAAGGGGTGCGGAACTGAAGCTTGTAGGTTAAGGCAACCAGGGAGTGGGGGGCACTCTACAAGGTGACGTTCCTGTTTTAATTGTCTCACACCTCAATGTGTGCTGGATATCAGATTATAGAAAGCCTATGCTACACCTGTTGCACCAGTTACTGATTTGTTATGCTAATCATTTCAAAGTCACTGAGTTGAATCCAGACTAAGTTAGTCATACTTTCAATCTCATTGACTAGTCCCGCTGAAAGCAATGGGATAAATTAGTCATGAGTCACTTGTAAGTCCCATGGACTTTGATGGAACTAAAGCATAGATGTGCAGGGTTAGATCCGGACCAAGTTCAGTACTTTTAGTTAATTTTAAAAACACACCCATATTTTAGACATAATTTGTGAGCACTCTTGAATATCTGTTAGAAGTACAGTGGTACCTTGGGTTACAGACGCTTCAGGTTACAGACGCTTCAGGTTACAGACACTGCTAACGCAGAAATAGTACCTCGGGTTAAGAACTTTCTTCAGGATGAGAACAGAAATCGCGTGGCAGCAGCGGGAGGCCCCTTAGCTAAAGTGGTACCTTAGGTTAAGAACAGTTTCAGGTTAAGAACGGACCTCCAGAACGAATTAAGTTTTTAACCTGAGGTACCACTGTATGTGTAAATTACCACAGAGCTGTGGAACCTGTGGTCCTGTCGAGGCCTAGTAGTTAAAAACAATACCTCCCATCATCCCTGACCATTGGCCATTCTTCCTGGTGCTGATGGGAGCTGTAGTCCACAGGTTCGACATCCCCAAATAAACATAATGTATGCATTTTATAATGTGCATCACTACTGTCAGAGCACTTGGGTTTCCTTGGTGGAGAACGTTGCCAGACCTGCTCAGCTTCCTCCTTGGCTTCTTGCCTTTCTGAGCTGCTCTCCCTCACCTCATGTCCCTTTTTCCTGAGCTTTTCTGATGCTCGATACTCACCTGCTCCTTCTGCTCACCAACAGATCAAACGGGAAATGGGCGAGAACACACCACACCTTTCCGACGAAGAACTAATGGGTTTGTCGGTGCGAGAACTGAACCACCACCTGCGGGGCCTGTCCAAGGAGGAGGTCGCGCGGCTGAAGCAGCGCCGGCGCACGCTGAAGAACCGCGGCTACGCGGCCAGCTGCCGGGTCAAGCGGGTGTGTCAGAAGGAGGAGCTGCAGAAGCAGAAGACGGAGCTGGAGAGGGAGGTGGATAAGCTAGCGAGGGAGAATGCCGCCATGCGCCTTGAGCTCGACGCCTTGCGCGGCAAATACGAGGCGCTGCAGGGCTTCGCCCGCACGGTCACCGCACACGGCACTACTGGCAAGGTGGCCACTGCCAGCGTCATCACCATCGTCAAATCTGGCTCCAACCAGGCCACATACTCCTAGTGTCCGTAAGCCCGTGTCGCGAACTGAGTCCTGTTGCCATGCCTCTGCCCAGCTCTCACCTAGAATGGCTGTAGCTGCACTGGCCCCTCCCCCTTCTTCCACTTTTCTTCTGCCATCCAAAGGAGACAGAATCAACTTGAAGACGAAACGGCTGAATGTTGAACTTCCTCCTCTGTCCCTTAACCTTCATGAGGAGAGGGTGGGAAGGTGGTGCCCGACTTGCGTAATTAACTGTTGATGTTTATCCGTGGATTGAGATGCAGTGGCCAGTTATCCCCTTTTTCCTCTCTCCCCCTCCCCCGTTTTGTTTGCCAGGTTTCTCTCCTCTTGCCTTTCTGCGTACCCTTGCCCCCAGCTGATGCAATGGGGTGGGCCTAGAGAGGGCTTCCCTGCTACAAGCTGGGAACACAGGCTCGGAGAACCTTTCGGCCGCAAGGGTTACAAAAGGGATATAGCCTTCCTGTGAGAGGGCAAACTAGGTAGAAGCCGCCATGTTGTCGGTGAGAGCTGCCGCTGCAGGAACCATCCAGGATGAAGCAAGGTTCTGGAACCCTTGTCAGCTCACCTTTCTCATCCTGGCCCTGTGTTTGTCTGTGTTGTCACTCTGCCTTTCCTCTTCATTGTATCTCACAGCCATGCACCCTTTGGCTCAGAACTCTTCAATTTGTGGGTGTGGTTTGAACCGGCTGTAGCAAGAGCAGCCCTAATTAGACCTGGGCCTTTGGTATGTGGGCAGGCTCAATAACAATAAAGAGGGAACTCATTTCAGCAAGGGACAAGGAAGGAAATTATTGCTGTACGGTCGTACGAACGATCTGAGGAAGGGGTCTCTGAGGTACATGCCGAGAAGACTAGGTCAGTTGCTGGTATCCCACTCTAGCATGCTAGAATACAGCGCACCGCAGTGATTTGAAAAGGCAGCCGCTGTCTCCAGCTGCGCAGGTGTGCGTGACGCTAGTTCATGGGACACTATGTTGTAACGGTGCTCTTGGGCTGAGGTTGCAAGATCTCTGACGTAGAGTGGAAGCAACGTCCTAAGGAGAGGGAGAGCAAGCTAGGAGAAAGTGAGGAGGGGAGTGATGGGGCGAGGCAGGAGAATGAAGGGTAAAGCACGTGAAATACTTGAGATGGGGAAGGGGAAACAGGATTATAACTGAAATCCTGGGAAAGCCATTTGGTTCTAGTGTGAATAGTTTGCAGAGGCATCGCTGTGGTGGCCCCTTGCCCAATTTTGCAGTATTCCTGCTGAGTGACCTGTATGATAATTTGGGGACAAAGAGGAGGCAGTCAGAAAGAAACCCCAGCATGATCTGCAAAGTGTGTCTAAATCAACCTGTTTGAAAATAAATGGCAGATGAGGCATTGCGAGGAGAGAAACTTCCATATTTACTCTCCATCTTCCCTGTGTAGTGGAAAAAAACTAGGCCCAGAGCATCAGGAAATAATTTAACATCAATGTTACAAAAAATGAAAAGCATCTACTTTCAGGAGAATTTAAGTATGCAGAGGACTGGCCCAGCCCCAAAGTCAGGAGGATTCTGCAGATTCTGCAGCAGGGATGGGGACCTGTGGCCCTTCATCTCTTGTTGGGTTGCAACTCCCATTGTCCTTGACCTTTGCTCATGTTGGCTGAAGTTGGTGGGAGAAGCAGCCGAACAACAGCTGGAGAGGCGTCTGTTCCACTTCCCCAACCTAGACTAAAAGAAAACCCTATGAGCCCCTTTGTGCTCTTTGTAAACAAGTGGGGGGATGTCCATTCACTCTGGTGGAGGAAGGAGAAGAAACTGCACGTGGGAACACTCATCAAACAGGGATGCCACACCATTCTCTGGCCTGCATCCCCCTTCTCTTTGCTCCATTCAGTTGTATGGAAGAGGGGGCACTGCAACTGGTGTAGGGAGGGGAGGGCGCAGAAGAAACACAATTTCCTCAGCCCTGTGCAAGCCAGCAAATGTATATTGAAAGATTAATTTGCACACGGCAGTTTAAAATAGCTTAAAGCAATCCTGGCTACACAAACCAAAACTGAGAGCTCCTCACCAAAAGCAATTTCTGCCCTAATAAACTACCCAGATAAAAGTTGGTTGGAGAAACTGAGGTGAAGGGGAAGCTGAGCTTTGCTTGGAGGAATTAAGAGCTCACAATATTTATCCCAGCATCCTTTTAAGGGTGCAATCCTGGGGGTTGATGGGAGTTTGAGTCCAAGGTTTATTTGGAGGGCATGACATTGGTTAGCCTGATACTAGATGCCCAATTCACCCGGGAGAATAAGCCCCACCAAACTCAGTAGGACTTCCTTCTGAATAGACACACATAAGGTGGCACTGTAAATAACATTGATTAGCTAAAGTTATGCATTGCTGACCAGTCAGCATTTGAGTGAGTTTTTCCTCCTCTGAAGTTTAAGTGTCCCTCTAGATTACTGCTCTTCCACTGGGAATGAGCAGTGGTGCCATAAGAAGCCCAGCAGAGGCTCAGTTTAAATGTGATGCTAAGTGGGTATAAAAATATATGTGCTGAGCCAGGCTTCAATAAAGCTGCTGTTCCCTTTAAACCAGGTTTGGGATGGAATTCATGGGATTCATGTGGCACAGAGATGTGCTAATGGTGCATGCAGGAACCCAGTACCCGATTAAAGCATAATACTCACCTCTAATCCACCGGGGGAAATCGGTTTTGGCCCAAGCTGGGAGCATAAGAAGGGGGAAAAGGAAACGTACACCACCTACAATCTCATCAGCCCTGGAATGCTAGGTTCACCACTTCGTTGATGATGTTAAGATGTTGACAAGGAACAAGTCAGGGTTGGCTTGAGTGCAGGTAGCCATGAAAGGGTATGGAGGGTCAGATTAGATGAGTCTTGAAGGTACCTTCCACCCTTAAATATATGTGCTAATATAGGAACCAGTGAGTATTTGTGGGCAGTCACTTCCAGGCATGTACCACAGTGACTTATTTATATGGCAAACAATTGACCCTTTGATTTCTTTAGACATATGGTTGGGTTCACCCATCCTGCAGCTTACAGTGACATCACATCCCCCTCCATGATGGAATCAGCTTCCAAACCAGTGTTGTCTGTCTATCCGTCCGTCCATCCTCCCCCTCCACCCTGTGATGATGCTTATGGGAGTTCCCTATTTAGCATTTCCCCTACCCCTCTTTCCCTTTGTCCCTACCTGTGATTTATTTATTGCACGAATATAAGTTATTTTTCACGTCCTTTATGCCATTCCGCCTTGTGGCACGGCCAGGATGTTGGTACAGAGCCGTACTTTATATTTTATATATGCAAATCACATTTTATCTTCTATAGAGCAAGAAAAGTACTTATTTATTTTCTGACTTACAGTAAGTGTCCTGCCAGACTCCTCTGTATTTTGTAGACTTTACAAATAAAGCCAGATTTTTTTTTTCAAAACGGAGAAGCTAAAAACAAGATGTTTGTGTTTTTCTCAAAACTGTCTTTGCAGCAGCGAGAGGTGCCAGGTTGAAGCTATAGGAGGCAGTTTTCGGGATCTTCTGCACCACTGAAAAATATTAACTCCAATCTTTGAGTGACAGTAACACACACCCTTGAAAGACAATAATGTGGGTGCATTTCACACCAGTTTAGAGGGAAATTGTATACATGAGAACACACCAGTGACCTCATAGAGCTAAAAAGAATTAAAAGTGAGGTCAGTGATAGGGAACCTATAATTGCTAGACTCCATCACTCATCAACCGCAGCCAACATAGAAGGAATGATCCAAGTCCAACAGCTGGAAGACCTCAGGTTCCCCATCTTCCAGCTAACTGATGTTCCGAACACTCCTGCACTAGAGAGGTAGAGTAGAAGGAAAGTGCTCCCCCTCTATACCACGATGGGGATTGGGTACGAGGAGCACAAAATGAAGTGGGGATGGGAGCTGGGACTGGTGCCACTCATTGATACTCACATCACAGGCAAATAACCCATTTGGTGTCGGTGGCACCTTTACAACCACTTTCTTCATGTCAATGGTAACAAGAACAGATATGTTGCCTGGAGTTCCAAGATGCAGGCCAGCTGCTACTGGGGAAGCACGAGTCACTGCAACAGATTTACAACTGCAAATGGGGGTGGGGGGCGGGGAGATCAGGCTAGCAATGCTCCAACAAAACCAAGACACCAAAAAGTATGGATTGAAGGGTGCTTTAGCCAGAATTTGGCAATGTCAAGGATGCAAGGAACTGCAAATGTAAGTGTAAGTTGTTAGACGACTTTGGGTCTGGCTGAACTGTGCTGAAGACCCTTCAGTTGCAACGGGAATTATTTACGCTCATGCTTAACTCTTCTACAGTGGAGTACTAAACAACTGGCTTAGTACTCCCTTGGTACTCCAACTTTTATAGATTGCTGCAAGAAGCATACACATCACGATGAATTTAAAACACACTCCGGTTTCAATTGGTCTGCTCAGAGTATGACTTAGTGTGGTATCACCCTAAGCCTGATTCACGGTTTCTTATGTGTCTTATAACTGCATATTCTTTATTAGCCTTCCATTGTTCAATTATGTTGCAAAAATTGGGGGAGTGGGGTGGCTCAGAGGAAGGGTCTATGCTTTGCATGTTCCATCTCAGGCAGGGCTGGAAAAAACTTGCATCCAAAGCCGTGGAGAGCCACCAGCAACCACAGTGTAATAGATAAGAGTGAGCTAGATGGACAAATGGTCTTACTTGGTATAAAGCACTTCTTAAATCGATTTGTGCAGTGAAGCAATTATACAACTGCTTCATCAGGCGGCACAACATGCACCAAGCCAACTTTGGGAAGCCTTGCAGTCACCTGATAAAAACAAGAGCTCTGAGCTGAATTGGTGGGGAAGCAGGCACACGACCCCTTTAGCACATACTTTAAATTATTGCATATTGCACATCTGTATGGATCAGGCTATACCACTTAAAAAATCTCACAAGCCACTTCAGCTAGAGCATTTCCACTTATCAGCTCCTCTCTGCTGTGTGTATGTTTTCTGAATGTGAAGACTTTGGAATCCTTTCCTGATGTACAAATCTAGTTTCACTGACACAGAGCGCAAGTTGTTTTAACAGAGAGCAGACTGCTTGTATACACCAACCTAAGTTCTTTAACCCTGGAGGGGGGGGGGAATACAATAGCAGCTTCTCCCATCATCCCCAACACACCCTTTAGGGTCATACAAGCAATGCTAATGGCAACTGCCATTTCCACACACATGAGGAATCCTACAATCACAACAGGGACTTTTGCCTGTAAAAGGCCACAGAAAAACTCTCTTAAAATGAGAGTAAAATACCAAGCAGGGCAGCTGAAGCAAGCATGTGAAAGAATCCCTGGAATGCTACCTGGAGGTCAGAGAGTTTGGCAAGTAGCCTCACCCATTCCACATTCCAGAGCATTGCCATCACTGCAACGCCAGGATTCTCTTCACACTAGAAAACAAGCAGCCATGTCAGTTACTAGGAGACTAGAGGAAAGGGGAAATTAGATAGCAGTTCAGGATCACTAGGTCTGAAGGCAGTGCTCCATGAAAACTGATACCATAATACATTTGTTGGCCCCAAGTCACTTTGTTGTTTATCCACTAAGACTAACACAGTCTACCTGACCCCCACCCCACTGCAAAAAGGTTTCCAAGTTAACTGAGCTTGTCCCATTTAGTTGCAACATGCCTACACTGGGGACAGGCTGCTGCCTTGATTTGGGAGCATCTTGTATCAGGGATGGGGAAACTTGTGGCTCTCCAGATGATGTTGGGCTCCAATTCCCATCACTCCCACCAGCATGCCCAATAGCCAGGGATGGTGGGAGCTGAAGTACAGCAACACCTGGAGAGCCACAGGTTCACCAGCCCTTGCCTAGAAAAATCTACTGTTTTTGTTTTCTCTCTAAAAGCATTAGGTTTTAGCTGCATTGTTGCCACTTCAACTCTGGTCTGACAACATGGTTATCTTTTACTCATGTGGTTAGGGCAAATTGCCTGGGAATATACCAAAGAAACAAAAACACAAACATACAAATCAAATTATGAGATCAAAGCCTAACTCTGCCCAAGTTTCTGCAGAGCAAGCTAGATCTTGATATTTCAAACACGTGAGCTAAACCACACAACAAAGGCAAAAGAAACATATTCAAAAATGCAGTGCCAAAATCTAAGCAATGTTATATCTAAATGTCATGCTGTTTGCTGCCAATTTTGGGGAAATCCAGAATGCACAATCTACACACAAGGCTTAAATGTAATCCTCCTCTGACATCCAGAAGTCGAGCACAAGATAACTGCTGACACCAGGCTTTCAGGGAAGTGAAAGTGTAGCCTCACCATGAGCTGGCAGTCTCCAGAAATAGCTGTCAACCTTCTAGGACATGGGAAAGTTTATACAAAATCACTCCATTAATGTTATTGCACAGCAGGGAGGGGTACTGACTCTACCACTCTGAGGTTATGAGACATAGGAACTGGGTCTGTGCCAAGGGAGGGCAGTAAAGGAGGCAAGGGTCCAAGTTGAGGGGTGCGCCATGGAGGCAGCAGGTGGCCCTATCTTCCTGGCATCCAAACTTGAAACGGAGGAGCCCAAGGCTACAGACACTGCATCCTAAAAGGCTACCTGAGCCAGGAGCAGAGACAGTAACCAGGGCAGCAATGTTGTGGCCCTCCAAGATGTTGTTGGACTCCAGTTTTCATCCATCTTAAGCCAACATGGCCAATGATCGGGGTGTGTGTGTGTGACAGGAGTTGAGAGTCCTCTGACATATGGAGGGGCCACCAGTTTACCACTCTGGACTATAGCAGGTCAGTATAAAGACTTTGTATAAGCAAAAGGCTTGTTGAGCATGCGAAAGTAAAGATTGAACAGGAAACAGCTGCAGCTTGGATTGCTGCCTTTAAGAGTCAGGGGAGGGTAAGGAAGGCTGGCTCTCCTGAGATTCCCTCAAACTCAAAGGAAGCATTTGTGGCAGACTAGATGAGACGTCATAATATGCAACTAGCAATCACGTGAAGGGCTCTTTGAAGTAAATTTCAGCCACATCCAGGCAGGGACCCTGACATGATTAGCAGGGCGCCCCACCTGCAGAACCAACAGCCTCCTTCTTTCCTTCCTCTTGCCCCTAACCAATTGGTACAATCAGGAAGGAGTCCAAGAGTCCCATGGGGCAAGGTGTGCCGAAGCTCAACAACTCTCCCTTACACATGCACTTATCCACTCTTTTCATGCAGGCCATGGCTGGTATACACAACTATTTACAGCAGGCTTCCCCAACATGGTGGCCGCCAGATGTTTTGTACTACAACTCCCATTAGCCCCCGTCTACATGGCCAATGATCAGGGATGATGCATGTTGTAGTCCAACAACATGCAGAGGACACCAGGTTGGAAAAGGCTGATTTACATCATTTTCTGGAAAAAAATATCCCACTACTTCCAGCAAGAAAACTACTTTAGACATTAGACATATCAAAGTACACAATGGGCAGTAGTTCAATCCTACAAAATGGATACATGCCAAGTTACAATTCTACTCTCCAAGACAATTGTGCTAAACCAGTATCTCTCTCGCTAATGCTCATTTGAGCCAGTGTTATTTGCCACTGATATTACATAGCCACAACAACCTCCTAAGCAATTATTTCCACCGCTAGAAATAATGATAAGATCAGCCTCTGTCTCAAGCCCAAGAGAAATGTGGGAGTGTGTGGAATGGAGAAATACAATTTCCTAGAATAGGAAAGGAGACAAAGATTGTTACCTATGCTCCTTGTGACTTGGATGTTGAAAGATGACACCCACAAGAGAATAGACAAAGGGTGAGCAGAATGTTATGCCAGAGAGAGAGATGTCAATTTGAATTTGTACTGAAAAGTTTCCATGTCTTTGTTCAATGGTAGTAATTTAGGCTTCAATGCTCCACACAGTGTGGCCATTTTCATACTTACCTCTAACAAATGAGAACATTGTAGCGGGAATCGCTGTGTGAGATGGAAATTGAATTCATGGCTATGGGCACCTTACATTCTATGGTTCCCCATTTTTGCTCTCTATGCTCTATGTAATTCTTACTCCACCCATCAAAATATGTAACTGGAACATGTGCAAAATACAGAATTACACATTAACTGCATTTTATTTTAAAGCAGAGAATTCTAGACCATGAGAAGTGAAGCAGGGAATATCCATAAATCAGTAACCAGAGACACATTAAGTACAATCTAGATTATCTCTATATTTTTATTTGTCGTATTTGCTTTTTTCCGCATAGCAGTATAACATCACAAAGATCAAAATAGAGACGATATCTTGTCTCTGAGCTCACATCAGTTATTACACAATAGGTACAAAACTAGGTAACTCTGTCTTATCATACAGCGTATATTTCCCCAGTCATTTATATACAAATAACTAAGCTACATGGAAAAATAGTAAAAACAAAATTCCAGAGGGTATGTTACTTGGTAAAAAAACAAGGTTGGGGGAGGAAAGAGAAGGCAAGGAAGGGAGCAGCGCTTAGAGTATTCTGGTGGGGTTGATGTATATGAATGCATATTAAATGATTAGCCTCTAAGAATCCCTAATCAAGGGCCTACCCAACACAGCAGCTTCCAGGAGCAGTAGTTGGTGTTGTAGGGCTACCCTGACCTGCCAGCTTTTGAGTAGCTGCAGTTTATTGGGAGGCAGCAGGAGGGATAAGGCAGCAACAAGATCAGCATGGTGCAAATGCACCAGCAGAAGCAGCAGATTGTCTCTACTGGTGTGTTTGCACTGTGCTGACCTCACTGCTGCCTCGTCCTTCCCCCTCCCAGTAAATAGGAGGTCAGGTAAGTAGCACAGCCTCACTCTGCCAACTGCTACAGTCCCCCCAAAAGATGTTGCTGGACTCTCAATCATCCTTGACCATTGGCCATGCTGGCTGGAGCTGTAGTCCAGCAACATCTGGAGGGGGTGATGTTGGCTACCCCTGCCCTGATGGGAATGCAGGATCACTGCTGCACTGAGGGTCAAGTTTTTTGGGCCTATCACTTCCCAGTCTTGTGGGAGAGCAAAAACACCTTCCCTCTATTAACAGCTTAGCACTGATGCCTTTCCATGTCTCCACTTTGAAAAAAGCCACATAGCCTGAGACCTTTTGCTATTACTGGACCTTGTACATAGCTACTTGAAACTGCTACTCATAAGAAGCTCCAAGGATAACCAACTTCTATGCACAATATGTATTTATATATAGCTTATGTTAAAAATTATTTTTTAAAAATATAGAATTTTTCCCAACACGGAAATACCGGCAAGTCAGCAGCACAGACTTCAGCCACATCCTTCACCCAACCCATACAAAAAGGGAACTGGCCGTGAAGATTCGTTACAAATATGTGTAAATGTGTGTTGGAAGTGGTTGGAGAGTTGGGAAGTAAATGAGTCCCATAAAAACAGGCAAGAGTAAACTATTATCTCCTTCTCCAAAATTAGAAGTAAAAAACAACAAAACAAAAAAGGGTAAAAGGTCATTTCAAAGGGCTCTTTGAAATCCATTCTGTTTCATGAGGAGGTATGTCATACTTCTGGATGAAGAAGCCCTACTGCAGGCACAAAGGGACAACTATTTTCTGGTGCAGGGACCTGACGCCAAATCCACAGCTGGTACAAGAGCAGCCCATTAGTCTTTTTGAAATAAGAGCTGCAGCACTGTGAAAGTGTGGTTGTGCTGCACTGGAAAGGGAAGGAACCAGAGCCCTCTCCTGTTCCAGTTCTGAAAAGGTGGCGTACAGCAGCTCAACAACTGGCTACATCTAGCTCAAAAGAGGGTCAGAACGAGGGCTTACAGCTACAGTGCTTCAGCTACAGTGGCACAACTCACTGCTACGGCTTAGTAATTGGAGTGCCAGTTACAAAGAACAGCTATGTAGGTCTGAGGGTTCCTTTTACAGCAGCAACAGGATTTTAAAAGCCAACCCACAAGAATATATTGCACACGCCTAACTGCAAAGAGAGGGATGGTTTTTTTATTTACAGAAACACGTTGCTTTTAAATATCTTCTCTTCTACTTCCTTCATCAGTCCCTCAGGCTATTTCAAGCAGGGGATATGAATGGAGCTGTTGTGTTCCAGCATCCCACCTCCTGTCCGGTTTCTTCTGGAACATACAGTGTGAGAGTGCAAACCGCAGCAGCACAACCGTCCCTCTTCCTCCAAGAAGAGTAACCACAAGTTTCAGAAAACCTGCCTAGCCCCACACAAACACTCTTGTCTAACCAAGCACAGCTTGGATGAAGGATGCTGCTGCTGTCCTTGAGCTCTGCATTAACTACGATGTGATGCATGGGTGAGAGAGAATATTAAGGCACAGAGAAAAGGAACAAAAGAGTCAAACCCCAGAGATCCTCATTTCAAGACTCTTCACAGGAGGGGTTAAAATCACCGTAAAAGAGCAGGTGTCCATTAACCACAGCAAGCTGTGGGAGAGACACATATAGCAGCGTAGACCAGAACAAGCCTTACTGGTAGTGAATGGGGAAGAGGAATCGAGAGAGGTGTCAGGAAAGGAAGAAGTCTAATGTTATTCCCCTTTTTTTGCGGGCAGTATTAATGCAGGCACAATTAACCACAACGGCAGCAGAGAAGTACAACACACTGCAATTAATTCTATTGCCCTTTCCAGCTTTAAATCATCAAGCAAACCAAGGTGTCTGGTAAATTCAGTGACTGATAGGCTTTTTTAGCTTGTAAAAGGGGCCTTGTGATTCTCATTTAGTGAACTTGTGCAAGTACAGGCCAGGCCTAGAGAGGTTAATGGAAAACCAATGCATTTTTTAAATCACATGGACTGAAGGGAATGTAATGGCAAGGTAACAAATGCGCATCACAGATATGTTTACATCTGCTGGCGAAACTACAGCCAGTCCAGTACAAAAGCAAGGGAAGAGAAGGTGGAATGCTCACCATCCCAGGCAAGCTCTATCCCACTGGCACTTAAAATTAACTATTAACAAAAGTAAAATATTGATGACAGCAAGAAGAATTGGTAATTTACAACACATGTTCTGGAATTTTAAAACACACCAGGATGTAAATGCCTAAGGAGGAGGATAGATGTGATAAAGACATTTCAGTATTAGGAGTTGCAGAACTACTCCTCCACAAGAGAAGTTACAAAAGAGAATGAAAAGAATGATGTGTTCTGCCTCTTAAGTGAGTGCAACTAGACATCACCCAACAGGTGGTTCCCAAGCGCCCACTCGAGAATCAGCCAGTGTGGTCCCCCACCCAGAATGGATGAGGATGTGCAGCTTGACTCAACAACCTGACTGGAATGTACATCCTTATCCAATGTCCTGAACAATTGTGTGTGACTCTCTGAACGGTGGGCATTAGCTTCTAGCAAAAATGTTTCCAAAGATGGGGCAAATCCTATTTTTCAGAAAATGCATTGTATTCTCTTCAAGTGTTGGGCAAGGAACCCATCAGAAAAGCTACCTTCCGCCTCAACAAGCATATTTCACTTAGGCTCACTGTTCCAATCCAGAAGGTGTTTTTCTTCTTTTCCCTCTATCATACTTCTCCTACTCTAAAGCAGAAAACCAATCCCTTCTGAAGCACCCAGTGCTGATCATTAGCAGAGGCAGAACATAAATGTGACTGTATTACTATGGAATATACTGTGCCTAAGGGAATTCTGGTCACAAGCCCAAAGTTGTTCAAAAGTTAATACTGGGACAACAGTTAGAGACAGGGTTCAACCTATATACCAAATTAGGTCTAACAGGTGTCTAGAAGTGCATTTTAGTAGTGCAGTTTGGGGGAGGGGATTGTTTCTGCTACTTTCAGCCAGCCATATTTGAGACAACTTAGGTAAATGGGTAAAGATACAGCCTTATTTTTTCAAGCTTCCCTTGTCTGACCCTTCTTCCATCTGCCTTCCCCATTAACAACAGCAGAAACCCAGCATACAGAAAGTGTGGTCCCAGATCTTTGTTGTATTCTATGCCAGGTGCATTTAGTGTTCCTTATTAAGTGATATCTGCTCCAAGTTAAGCCTTTCAAGAAGAAACTAGGAAAAGTCAGTCCAAACCACCTGCATTAGTCACAATGGTCCATGCTCACAATTGGCAACAAGAAGTGCCCATTCCTGACTTGAGCACCATATTAAAAAAGGGATATGACCTGTGTTTCTGGTTCAATAAATAAAGGGAAAGTTCCAGGCTGGGCCATGCTTCATCATCTGCTTAGAACTCATCATCTGAGCTCAGGAGTAGGGTCTTCTCATTGTCACGAGCACCAGAGCTGCTGTGGGAGTGTGAGATCGTGTGACTGCCATTACGCCAAGGTGGTCCATGTTCTAGGGTTGACTGCTGAGTGTACTGCTGGTAGGCAGGGGAGAAATTGTGGATGGCATCCTGCACAATGTCATGGGGGTTCATGGTCTCCTTAAGGCTGCTAGAGATGCTTTTCATAGGGGCACAGCGGCCTAGAGAGAGAGGAATTAAGAATGACTGAGGATAGAAGTCTTCCTCTCCCCCCCCCCCCGCTCAAATATCCCACTTGTGGTGCAACTTTTGGCAGTTAACGGACTGGTTACACCAGCCTGGAGGCATGCTAAAGCAAAATGAGTGGCATACAACATGGTGGCAACTCTGGGGAGGCAGCAGGAGCAAGAGATCATCACCTAGGATGCAATGGGCTGCTTTCAAGGATCAGGAAAGGTTACACAACAGAAAGGTATAACTAGAGGGATAGAAAATCCGCTCAGGAGGAAAGGTAACTTATACTAAGTGGCTTGAGCAGCTTGTGGTCTGAAACAAGGGTAGGAGAAAGATAGCAAGAGAAAGGGAAAGAGGGACTCATGTCCAAAGTAGATCTTCAGTTTCTGCTGGCAATAGGAAGCAAAGATGGAAGTCATATCAAAGTGGAAGTCACACTTTAGGGTAGGGAATGGAGAAGATGAGCCATTGCATACACCACATAACCAGTGCAGAAACTGCTTCCAGATGTTACTAACTCTGTCCCAGGAAGCAATCTGATTGTAACTGGTACCAACTTACTCCAATACTTTTACTTTTAAATTACTATAAAACATACAGTTCGGACAATGTATTGTGGATAACTTTTCTTTTAGCAGGTTGGGGGTAGATGGGTGACAAAACACAAGTATACTAATGGCCCAGTCAACAGATTGAAGACAATAAGTCAAATAAACCCCACACACACACTTGAGACCCTCATGTGCAGCTGGAGGCTTCTTTAAAGTTTCTATCACAGCAATTTTCCTCTGCTGAAGAGGCAAGTCCCTTCTGCTTTAAAAACAACTTGGCTCTTTAGTAACCAGAGCAGCTTAGACCAAAACTTCAAAGCCACCTCCCCTTTCATTCATGCTTCTCCTGAAGTACACATACGTGCATTTGTTATACCTAATGGTATGCACACAGGACAGATAATGCAGGGAGCTGAAAAGAGTCACAGTAGCAAATAGCGTCTCAACAAAGAGACAGAGAAACAAATGAAGAGAGAGCATGTCACCTACCATATGGCCCATATGATGGAACAGCTGCGCCAGACACCAGAGCCCAAAGCAAGGAAAAGAGGAAAGAGGGGGGAAAACAAGAGAGGAAGATATGGGAAACAACAGTCTGAAAAGGCATGTTATTCTCAGGCTCTCCACCAGGAAATTACCACAATATTCATCTCTATAGCAAACCAAGTACAATTACTATAAAATACAAGATTTTAGGGGAGACTGTCTGTAAAACTCTGCTACTTGGTTCTCCCCTGCCAAATATCTACAAGTGGGTTTTTCCTAGTCTATTCCATCTCAGCTGTGCTCTGGACCTAGTCCCCTTCCCCTAGTCCAGACAGACAGAACTGATACAGTGAACTTTGTTTACCATATCTAAGAAATGGCTCACCATCCCAAATTTTAGCATTAAGAGGAGGAGAAATGTATAGGAACATAATCACACACTTTGTGTGCAGACTTTCCCAGCCTAGATAGGGCTGGGAAAGACCACAAACTCAAACTCTGGAGAGCTGCTGCCAGTCAGTGTAGACAGCACTGAGCTAGGTAGAAGAACAATCTGACTTGGCATAAGCCAGCCTCCTGTGTTCTAAAACCATTACTTCCAAAGGGAAAACTTTTTATGCGGAAATTACTTCTATTCTTGCGTGCAGGGAAGCTCATAATAAATGCAGGGGAAGGACTCTCAAGAGAGTGTCTCCCATAATTCAACAGAAGATCGTCTTTCAGCCTGTACAGCTAGGGAAAATGAAAACCAAATCAGGTGATGACCAGTGTGCAAATGTGGCAGATGGGGAAATGGTGTTCAGTTGCCCAGCTGAGGAATTTATACTGTGAACAAGCTCAGCTGGGAAATCTCCCTTCTTTCACCACAGGCCCAGCAGTAAGTACCCTGCCTCCATACCTTGCGCATCAAGACGCTTGTCTGCATAGACCTTGTATGTGAACGCATGGCGCAGAGCAATGGCTGCAAAGAACATTTCCACGCAGATGATGAAATCCTGGTAGCCAGCAGCCACGGTCCCCTTACCCACAGATACATTGGCTGAGTTGATCTTTGGGATTGCACCACACCTCTCCAGAATGGCCAACAGCATCCCTGAGCAAAGCAGAATCAAATTGTAAGACTTAAGGGAACCTCAAAACACTCCACAGAACACACAGAACAACATACTGCAAAAGGCCCAAAGCTCTTTGTTGCCACCTCGTTTTAATCTTTCTTTGTTGCAACATTTTATCATTTTACTCAGATTTTGTTTGTATTTTTCTTTCTTACGGTAACCTGTTTGGAGAATATTTGTTGAAAAGCAGGTTACAAATTGCCAGTCCAAATGATAATAATAAGTCTACACATAGGACACAAAAGGAGAATGGCTAAGTATGGGTATTTCAGAATACACAATATTAATAATTTTCATTTCTCGTACAAGGCAGAATCTGCATTTCACCTACAGCGAAAAGGCAACACTGATGAAAAGAATCCTAAACCAAATAGAAGAAAAATGTGTCACGTGTCATTAGGTTTTAATTGTCTCTCAGGCATTCCCAGTTAAATCTACTTGTGGATTAAAGGCATGTGTGCTTGTCTCACCTTGCCAGAATGACAGGAAAATGACAGACTTGACCATGAAGAATTTCAGGACAGGGCTGTAGGGACTGAGAAGTTCACGTGTGGCAAAGTAAAAGAGGAAGAGGGCATAGAGGGCCAGGCTGACAGAAATATTGTAAATTATCGTCACATAGAGATACCCATTGGTGACACTGTAAGGGAAGAAAATATGAATGCTCAGTTTCTCACATACAGTGTTTCTTAGCTCATGCAGTGCTTTAAAGACTTCTCCCTGCTCCCAGCTCCATCACTAAACAATGACCCAATGCCAACAGGGAGATTATACTACCATTACAACCAATTACAGCAACCTCCATTTCATACAACATACAGAGCTTTTCTACATTGAGAAAACATGGTAGTTACAGGGAAAATGTATGCAAGCCGGCACATTTGTGGGAATGCTTTACCAAAGCTTTTCCTGTGACTGCAGAGGTCAGGGGGCCATGTTAATAGGCTCTTATTTGTATTTTGTTTCCAACTTCCTCCTCCAGTGTTTTGTGGCAGCATACCATATGTTTTGAATTTATACTCACAGCAATTCTGTGAAGGTGGCTCAAAGCAACTAACTCAAGGTTTACCCTGGGAACTTTATAGACTCTGATTTCAAGGTTCTGAAGCCAAATCAATCCACCTTTTTGCAGCCATGACATTACTGCATTCTCCCAGTTCTTATGATAGAGAAGTCCTTCCTTTTCAGTTAGACTCCTAGTCCCTCACAGGACTGTCAGATAAGTGTTTCGTGACAAAGAAAACTCTATAATTTAGAAATAAATTATTTACTTACTCAAAGTCCCCATCCTGGTACTTGCCAAATGCCTGGAGGATGACTGTAATAATTGCCATGAGGGGTTTTACCACACAGAACTGCAGAGTGGCCTGGAAGAGAGTAAAAGGAGGAGGAAGGCAAGATGGGTATTGAGAAGAACAAATGACCACAACCTTCAGGCTTTGATCTCTAACCAGTCAGTCCCATTCATCTAACTGACCAAAAAAAGCCGCACCATCAACTTGGAATTATGACTGCCATTCTGCTTCTTGAACAGGGATGATAATCTGTTCATTAATTAGCCATGTTCAGAGTAAAAATATGTTTAAACATAGTTTCTTCTGTGTCTAAAAGCTGTCTAAGAGGCCACCCAACCAAAGGCTGGGTGAATGGACATCTGTATGCAGACTGGACACAACTCTTATTTCTCCTTTTCGTATAATACTAAGGAAGCTGTTGGGGTTCGGAACTGATGCCTGAAAGTGGTAATAAACTGTAGGACACCTAAGCATATTGAAGCACAATCCAGACAAGACATACGTGCTCCTGGTTGGGAGTGAGAGGGACACAGGGTGAAGCCATGGATAATGGTAACAAGAGCAGGGTCACCTCAGTGGCTGCAGCAATATTGTGGCACACAGCCCAAGAATTGTGGTGACTCTATCTCTGGTGGGTCAGTAAAGGCATTTTTTTAATTCCAGGAGACTTTTCCCTAAGTATCTGCTGTTGAGAGAGAGAGAGAGAGTATTCTGCAGTCTGTGCCTTTGTTACATTTTTATTGTAACATTTTAATGTATTTTTACTGGGTTGTGCCCAATTAAGTCCTACTCAGAGTAGATCCATTGAAATCAGTGGACTTTACTAAAGTCCACTGATTTCAATGGGTCTACTCTGAGTATACGTTAGATACAACCTACTGTATTTTAAGTATATATTCATTGTCTTGCATGATTGTGATTTTATACTTTTGTAAGCCACTCTGAACAGTATACAGTCACTAAAAATATGGGATAGAAATCTCTAAATAAATAAATAAATGTATATTTGAAGCTCCCTCTTGGCAAAGGAAATGGCACATTTGCTTTCATAGACAGATTGTGAACTAGGCATCATGTTCAGAGGAGGAAAAGCTAGTGGAAGATTCTGGGATTTCAGCAGGGATCTCCTGCTTTGTAGAAAGCACCGAAGCAGGAAGAACCAGCCTTGCGGTCATATGAAAGAGAAAGCCAAAAGAGGGGGAAAGATTGCTTGTGATAAGATGCTCTCGGGTGGTGACCATAAAACTTCAATGAGATTAAAAAATCCCAGCACAATCCAGCTGATGAGTCACTGCCATGATGTGAACTGGAAAAGGTCAAGCTAATTGTTAAACTTGCTTCTAAGCTTCCTCTTCTCCATTCTGGGGGTTGTTTAATCATTTTCCTGCAGCCCGATCCCACAAACTTTTATTTTTAGACACTTCCTGGTGAAGAAAGTGTTAAGACATTACAGGGACAGCATGTGGGTGATGTGACCCAGACAGTTACTCTGTCACTGGGCAGAAGTCTAGGGGAGGACAAACAAATCATCAAAATGTGGTATGGCGCTAGCCCTCTTCTGAATCATATCTCAGACACATTTAAGCTCCTGTCCAGTGGCCTGAGAATGTCACATTTGCCCCAGGCAAACAGAATGCTAGGAGTAGGAAATGTAGCTCCTTCTTCACTGGAGTGGAACATTGGGGAGAAAGTGTTCTCTGATCCAGTCAACCCTGTTGTTTCAACTGCAATTTTCAGAGATACATTATGATGTGCAGATGATGATGATGATTGAATTTATATACTGCCCTATACCCGAAAGTTTCAGGGCAGCTCACAGAAAATATTAGCAATCCCGATATACTTCTTTATTATCACCTCCACAGAATTCAGAAGAGACAGCCTCCTGGGTTGTAAATATGGACAAAAGAATTCCAAAACACTTGCTCTTGGATCTCTCAAGGACATACTGTTGTACATACACAAGCACTCCAACATCGACAGTGAAATTGCTCATGCTAAATGAAGTTCCAAAGTTAACATATTTTCACCATACACTCCCAATCCCAGGCCTGTAGCCAGAAATATGATGGCGGTGGCAGAGACACCATTTACAAATCCTTCAAAATCTAAAATGCTGGCAGTCAACAACCATGTATCTAGACCGTGCTCTGTTTAATATATTTTGTACTGCTTCCATTTAAAACATTATTTGATCTATAATATAATTTTAATAAAAATAGGAATTCACACTAAAAATAAAATGAAATTGAAAATAGCAAATATCCAAGAGGTTGTCAGTGAATGCATTAGCATTCACTGGCCAGGCTTCTGGGAGGGAGGAGAAGCTTTACTTCTTACTAAGCAAGAGAGAATACACTGCCTGCACATTTCCCCCTTGCATCTCCATGGGTAAACAAGACTAGACTACACTACACTACACTAGACATTCATTCATTCATTCATTTATTCATTTATCTGAAAATTCAAGGAAGAGGCCCGGACTATCCTAGTGGGAATGAACTATTCTTTGGTAATGGACATTCATTCTGATGCCAAATTTCCATGCGGAATAGATGGACCCGAGAAACAGTAGTGTTTTGAGAGAAGACCTGTCTTCTGTGAGTCCTACTGTACTACTATTAAGGGAAGGGTAGGGGAAAGAGAAACTTTATCAATACGATTGTGTAGTAAAAATGTATCAAGAACCATTGTCACTTCCTCCTGACAGTTTACACAGAGCTGGCTGCAGCATATCAGGTAATTTATTCTCTACAATTAAACTGGGAGAGGTTCCCTTGGTGAAGAGTTGTGGCTCATCCTTGACTGCTTCCTCTGCAAGACCCAAGTAGGAGGACTCATATGAGGAGCATGTGACATTTAATCACATACAAGAACCTGTTGCAACTAATGATCATCATGAGGTACAAACAAATTATCAGGACAACTGAGTCAGATATTTACACGTCTTGATGCAAACAAAAAAAAGTTGCTCGTTGCCTAACACCATACACAGACTAAAAATAACCCAAGTAGTATCAGAGTCACACCCCCACTTCCAAAAGCATTAGATCACACAATGTTCCCTCACACAAGCCAAATTTGAACCCTTGGCCACATCGCCTCTTTTTCTACACTCAACTATTTCTAGACTCAGCATGAACTGAAGGAACATTCAGCAGCTTTTTCTAATCTGACCCTAAGGTTATATTCTCCCTATGCCTTTTACTGAGTTTCCTTCTATAGCTTGCCATTTGTGTCACAATTGCACACCAGTCTTCACTCACAATCTCCTTTACCATTTTTTAAAAAAGAGGTTATCAATATTTATACAGATGATTTTTTTCTATTACATCTGGGTGATAATGTGCTTTAGGTGTTAACGCTGCCTTTGCTCTCAAATCAAGTTTTATAAAAATGGGATAAATCTGTCGGGGGGTGGGGTGGGAAGTAGTGGGAGAAGACAATCAGCGCATAGCTCACAATGTGCTGGTGCCTATTTACAAGGACATGAGGCAGAAAGGGCTTCAGTTACACCAAAAGTGATGGGTAAATACCTGAGGTATATAAAACCATATAAAGAATGAGACACTACAGATCACAAGGTCAGATAAACAGGTATATCCATGACAGAGCAATGCAGTGTGGTTGAAATAGCCCAAATTAATAATGTCGTAAAAGTTACAAAATGTGAACAAACCATGCATACTTTCTACACTCTCAGTTAAACTGACATTGCGGCAGAGTCAATAATGCAGCTAGGTACTGATACTTTATTTGATGCTAGCAATCTTGTTGTTACTGAATCAATTCTCTCTAAATAGTTTTAAGCTCATACAGGTTCTTTTACTGCAGAGCTGGGCCTTGGCTGAAAAGTGAAGTGGCAAGTTACGTAACAAGGGCAAGTGAGATTTCAGTTCAATGTTTCCTGTTCCATAGCTCACACAAAACTTCCCCAAGGCTACAAGGCTAAGTGGAACCAAATTCTTCTTTACTTCTGTCTCTAATTTTCAAAAGGTTGGCAGAATTGACAGACCTAGAAGTGATTTGTGTGTTCTGTACAGATAAATAAAAGAGAACAAGCAAAGGGTGGGGGTGGCGGGGGGCACATACTCATCTTAACTGACATCCTCACTCACACTTTCAGCAGTGTCCTAAAACTAGTTTAAGGGAGTCCCTGCAGATTCTACTTCCGAATAATCCTATGGAGAGAAGCATCATGTGGCAGCATCTAACTCTCCAATCAAGTTCTGTCCTTCCATACCTGCTTACAAAATCTCAGAAATCCAATGGAATACGTCTTTCCCCATAAGCAACAGGTTCCATACATACAGCTGGACCTAAAAGCAAGATAGCAAGACAGCTAATCAGAAAATAATTAGATTTCATTTTTAACTTTATTATTATTATTGGGTTTTATAAACAAGAATGTTATACAAATAAGTATACCAAGTTTTCTCATGTCATTTTTATATCACAAAAATAGCATAATAAATGTGGAAAAATATATACAACATATGTTTCATTATTAGTGGTCAATGTATAAATAGATTTCATTTAAGATTGTTTTATAAATAAGGCGTATAAGTATTTATGATGTTTAACAGCAGTTTAACTGTTTTCTCATGCTGATATCTAGAATGGATATATAATATTAAACTCTTTTTAAAAGAAAAGGATCAGACAGAGCACCTCAGGGTATGACAATAATATTTCTTTTAGTCTTCAGAGAAAGTGGAGTTAAACAACCCACTGACAAACAAGCAAGGAAGCAAGCAAGCAAACAAACAAACAAGCAGGCACACAATTTGTTCCCCACATTTTCTTCCCAAATTGCTTTCTCCACGCATTTATGCTAAATTACAGCTGCAAGATTCAACCCACCTCCCACTGATGTTAATAGGTGCTGTTGCTTCCCAAGTACTGCAGATTTCACAATGTCTTGTTGTGTGAAGAACAATTGTGGTTAATTTGAAATTAGGACAGAAATGCCTTAGGGCAACAACAAAACTATTGCCAGTATGACTAAAATGAGCTTGGAGGAGAACAAGGAAAATAAGGCTGGAAGTGCAATTCACGTGTGACCAAATGGTCTCACTCAGACTGGTGTGGAAATTGGTAAACTAGATGAAGGGGCCTTATTCAACGTTAAGGCATACTCATCTCACTGAAGAGTTTCCAGTGGCAGAGGTAGAACAAGTGCTATGATAGATGCCAGCCTGCACTCAAGTCTTTCCCACCAAAGAGATAAAAAAGATAGATAGATAGATAGATAGATAGATAGATAGATAGATAGATAGGACACACAGCATACTCACTCAATGGACTTCCCTCTAATCTCAGACATGATGGAGCTCTCTCCGCCAAGGTACTCATAGCAGAGGCTAAGGAAGTTATAGATTACAAAAGCTGCAAAAAGAGATGAAACCAGCAAAAATCACTAAATATACTCCAAGGGTTTCAAAGGATGTTGTTTAAAAGGAACTACGGGGGGTGGGTGGTTCTAGCTCAGCAATTCAAAAATAATCCCACAATGCACTACCAGATCTGTCATTTGATTAAAGACATTTTTATTGATTGACTATTTGAGTTTATTTGAATCAATTAAGATCTGCATATGAATAAAGCAGCAAAAAAGGGGGGACCCCACTGTTTTTAGAATGTACACAAATATGTCACAGTCTAAACCACTTCAGAAGAGGTCTTCTGTCCTTTATGAGAGGAAGAATGCTGCTTCTAAGATATTCTCTGCCATCCAGTACTTTATCTTATTTATTTTATTTTTAAAAATCTGCTCCAATTCACTGGGGATAATTTTTTATTTATCAAAAGATTCTCAGTTGAGAGAGGAATGATGGGCTGTGCCAGGATGCAGGCAAGATAATTTGCTTCATATACATAACAGGAATATTATGCTAATAAATTACTTATAGTACAATCCACTTGCAATGCTTCCACTCCAGAGCACAAATATTCTTTTTACCATTCCACCTGCAAGCCATTCCGCCATGCTTATCTATGGAAGTTGTTCAGAGAATTTATATATGTCATTTCTAGACTCACAGTGCTCCCTAGTGTCATTCTGGGACATTGATGGTGTACTAGATGGGGAAGTTCCCATGACAATTCAGTCATGCAACTTGCTTGTGCTATTTCTGTTTACTTTGAAGGTCTCACATGCAAATACTGACCAGGTGCCAAACTGCTAAGCTTGACCAAGGCGATGACAAACACACACTCCCTAGTATGAACCAATGGGTTTCCAGCTCTGTAATCACATTTTTAAAAACTGAATGATAAGCTTGGTACTCAAAAGCTCTGTTCATGTGAGGATCATTCCAGATTCTTCTTGCCTACGATATCACGAACTGTGGCTGAACCTCACCCATGAGAATACACTAGGACAGCTGTGAGCGGAGTTCTTCCTGGTTCAAAATCTCAATGCAGCTGTGAATTTTAACAGCACTTGTGGCAATGAGATGACTTCATTAGGACTACAGCAGGAATCCTTTTTACTTTGAAGGTCTCCAATTCAAATACTGACCAGGCATTAAGATCACCTAGTCCAGTTGAAAATTAAAGCCTGTGCTATTAATTTTGTTTTTTTAAAAACTCAGCATGGTTGCTAAATAAACATTTAGTGTCACATCTACTTTGATACTGTGAGTTACAAAGGTTCTGTTTTGGTGAGAGTAAGAGTCTTGCCTTTTGTGAACTGCTCTTCTGTTGTTCTGTGGTGGTATTCAAGATCCAAGTCAAGTGTATTCCTTTCCCCCCCTTCTGCACTGCTTTTTGAATTTGATAAAAGTCAAAGATCATAATTCTAGCCTAATTTTTTGTCTAGAGTTACATTTGGGTATTATTTACTCCCATGTTCAACACACAGAAGCACGCAGCAAGGCCATACAGAGTACTCCCACCCTTCCAATATCCCATGCTCTTCTTTTGACATCCACATATGCAGGGAAAACACTTTCACACATACCGTTGTACATACAAAGGCTTCACTAGAATCTGGAATCCAAATTGTTCCAGATCCCAAGGATGGCTTCATGCATACAATTACATCTGTAAGGAGGTGGTCCTTACAGATGTCTATGCAGTGTATGTGGACTCCAGGGAAGAAGAGTGTGGCCTGCTTCTTGCTCTCATGTTGTTGAACACAAGAGTTAATAAAACCTAAACAGGGTATATCATGTCCCAAAAAATGGTGACTGGCATACCATTCCACTTCAGGTCACCAAAATGAAATTTGGTATGGCATAATGGTTAAAGAAGAAGCACTCACTATGCTCATTGGGTGATCTCCAGCCAGTCACTATCTCTCAGCCTATCCTTAACCCAAACTCAGTGTCACAATCATAAGGGTTTATTTGGATAAAAGGTTCCTTAAAATATTAATTCAGTAAAAACTACCAGACAGCTTCTTGTACCCAATTCCTTTCACAGAATTCTATAGGAACCAATCACTTATATAATGCATGTCTTATTACACAGAGTGAAGTCTTGCTCCAGTCAACAATCTTCCTGCATCTCCAGATGTCTACAAAACAAGTTCAGTGCTTTTGTGGGAGGATAACCAAAAGCACACTGCTGTTCAAGAGGTTTCCGCCCTGCCCTCTGATACAGGAAAGGCTCATTATAGTAGGAGCTGCCTATTCTGGGACCTTGTTTAGGAGAAGATGAAATTAGGTGGAAGAGAACAAAAGCGTTTCCAACATTCCTCAAGCTCCTCATGGAAGTACATTTAGGTTGCACACGCACACCTATGCAAATTTACCTTAGAATAAGTCCCATTTAACATGCACTTTCTTCAAAGGAGACATGCATAAGATTGTGCTGAAGTCTCTGACTAGTGCTCTACTGCCAACATTTCCAGTTGAAGATGTTATTTAAATTCTCAAATAAGACTACCAACTTTAAAAAAAATCAAACACTAAATGCCACAGATTCCAGCTGTGTATTTTCTTTAACGTTTTCCAAGGGCAGACTTTCCCAAGGGAAAAATCTCTTTTGAAATGAAAGGAGATTCCCACCCCCTCCTGTTTTCTGATTTTCCTAGACATAGTTTTAACTATAGAAAGTACGAAAGCAGGGAGGGGGACCCAAACCTATTTGCATACAGGCCATCAAGCTGGCAAACTTTAGAATGTGGGCTGACCCTCTGAGCAGATGTTGTCATGTTTGCAAACTCCCTAGGCGAGGCAAAGGGGATAATAGCTGTTGCTAGGAGATGAATTTCACAGAGCAGCAGGCTTCCAGCTACGCAGCTACGCCTTTATATACACACTCAGCAAAGGCAGAGGAAAGGGAAAGCCAGGCCAAACAAAGATGGCCTCTGGATTGTGTGTGTGTGCATCTGCCATCTGTTAACACATCCCAATGTATTGTCATAGGTGTGAAAAGCCCAGTGATCCCCTAACCACAGTTGTTCATGAGCAAATATTGCACTAGTATCATATAAAGCATATTTTCATATGGCTATGAAACTCAGCAGGAGACTCTCTTAGTATGGCTTGCTCAAAAAAAAAATCTCACAAGATCCACAGACTAAAACATTTTAAAGTACAGCAAGTGCTGCAGGGTAATTTTTTTGTTTCATCCAAATCAGTGTGTTCTACCTAAGTAACCAGAAAAAGAGTATTTTCAACTTATTTAAATAGGAATCTTGTTGAAGGTTGTTTTTCAGTTAAAGATAAAGAAACTCTGCAATGAATGCATCATAATCAGTTTAAATTTGTCACATGCTCTCTAGCACTTGAGCAGGAAATCTTGTCATGAGATCATTCACATATTTGTCCTTCTGAACAATTTCAGTAGATTGTATTAAATAAGCCATAACTGCCCTAATTTAAAAACAAAACAAAACTGTATTTACATGTTTTTATGAAAACCAGAGGAATGCAAAAGTCTTTTTTCACATGCTTCCTAGAAAGCATCTTTCAGGTATCTGGGATCAGTAGCTGGACAGCTGCAGAATTCTACCAGTAGTCCAAAACTTTTGGTGGTCCCAAGTTGGCGAAGGCTATCCTAGAGCAACTGCTCAGGTTGCTTTAGTAGTAATCTGCTGAGAGAACTCACTCATACATTCTCTTTTCTTCTTTGATGGAAAATTACTGGCATAATCTATTGAGTGAATCACCAGAACCAAAGGAGACATACCTATTTGCATGGTTTCTTGAGTTCTTGTATCTAGGCTTCTGAATTCTGTGCCAATATTATTTTTCATCATCTGAACCTTCTTATATGATGGGGAGAATGTCCACAGATTCTAACAACATATTGCATTTATTCCATCCCTATATATTCGTTCATATACAGATTCCTTTTCTGCTATAGCCAGCAGCTTGGCCTATCATTCCATCATTGCCATAGACTTCCTGCCACTTCTCCATATTTAGAACACAACCCAATATTTAACTAAGACCCTTGTGTAAGGGTACTTCCTTCAGGCTCACATACAAAGCACCACCTTCTCTCTAGCCTGTTTCCATGCCTTCCAGCACCTTACCTTCATAGCAATCCCGCACTGTGCCAAAGTAAACATAGTACTGGTCATTGGTGAAGAAAAGGAGGCTGAGCCATGAGTCGACAGCATAAATGGGCACAATGAAGAGGATCCGGACAATATAGCGTTGCTCATTGGGGCAACTGTAGCAACGAAGGTGCATATAGATCTGGATGAAAAACATGGTGAACAGGATAATGTCAAATTAGAACAAAAGTAAGCTAAGGAGGAAGAGGAGTGATAATGGGAATTTAAGAATGCAATGCCATACACAACACATAAGCACTTTTTTGCTCTCATAAGGCTTTCTTACTGAGTTTAGTAGCTTAGTAGGATATATTTACTTGGTTTTTGCACTGTAAGGTCTATGTTTAACCTACATCTGCTCTTTATCCTTAAACAAGAACAAGGAATAAAATTCATTTACAAAGTAAAGGTAGCTTATGAATATATAAATTGCTATAAAATGTAATGAAATGAACATTCTGTACTATATTTACTGTAAGATAAAAAGCAACTGTCCCACAGTATTTTTTCTATCCAAATGATAAGAATAATTTTAGTTTTTTAAAAAAGTACTAGGCATCTGAATGACATACTTTTCACTTGAGATTTACTTATTTTAATTACAAACTGATTTGGTTTCTAAATGTAATGTGCTGAAGCCGTGAAATGGCTACAATACTGAAGCTATCCTATGCTATCGTTCACATTCATTATCCAGATGTCTACATTTCACAGCTTCAATATATTACTTTTAGAAACCAGATTTAAGCACATACACATGACATACCGTATTTTTCGCTCTATAACATGCACCCGACCATAACACGCACATAGTTTTTAGAGGAGGAAAATCCGTAGGCATGCCACCCGTAGGCATTTCCTCCATAACATGCACAGACATTTCCTCTTACTTTCTAGGAGGAAAAAAGTGAGTGTTGTGGTGCAAAAAATACGGTATATGGCTCATATGTTTTCAGTGCAATACAGTAGCAGAGCCTTCTGTAATGTCATGATCCCACACAAAAATAAAGTTTTTGGATCTATAAATATAAGACAACCAAAGTGAGGACCAGCCAAAAACACAACTTTAATCTGCAAAGACATAGAAGACGTCTCTCAAATACAAACTCTATCGTGCTTTCTAATAACAGAAGAGCACACCAATAAGTTTTGCAAATGAATCAAATCTCATCTTTAAAATGTTTTGTTTTATATGGTAGCCTGCCTATCCTACAAGTTAAAATCTTTACTGACTAGAAACAGACTGGATGGAGAGTGTATTAGAATGTTGGTTATGAACAGTAATTTTGAAATAGTGCTTTTCTTCGCCCACAGGGTGTTTCCAGATAGCAGCAGCACCGGGAGTGCAAACACAGGAAATTCTTCAAAAAAGGAGGCATTTCCTAGGGTTTTTTTTCTTTTGCAGAGGGAAAAGTTTTGTATGATTATGACTAGTTGGCTTCAATAGAACACCCTAGCTGCTCTTTGTCTTATAATCTAGTTTTACACAGCCAATCATATAATTCAGTGCAAAGATATTGAGCATTTTTAGTCAGCTTCGTAACAAAGCTCAACTGATCTTTGCAAGCCATTCTGGAGGCCTTTTTAAGTTGAAGAGATACATAAAAATTCTTCAGATACATAAATAAGAATGCAAGCAATCTACGGAGTCAACCTTACAGCTGTAATGCATGAAACAGTTATACTACTAAGAGAAAAGAGTCCTGCTACATCAGACCAAAGGTTCATCTAATTCCCAAAAGAAGCCAGTCAGCAAGATGCCTTGGGGAAACTCACAAGCAGAACATGAAGGCATCAGCCCTTTTATTTGTCCCTAACATCTGATATGTTGCCTGTTATTGCAGAGGATTCACTTAGCTATCGATTCTAACAGCATTTTGATAGAGTCATCCTCCATGGATTTCTCTCCTTTAAATCCATCTACACTAGTGCTCATGACTACGTTCTGTGTCCATTAATTCCATAACGACACAGTAAGACTAGAACTCTCCCTTTGTACACTCTGGGGGCCAACTGTTTACACACCAAGATCAGATGGCGCTATTCCAACAGACATGCAGCAGATGACCAATTAATGTTCTAAAGAAGAAGAACTAATAAGATTCATTGTTGCTGCCCAAGTAAATGTCAGGTAAGGTGCTATTCTGATTCATAAAGTAGCTAATCCCCTTTTGAATCTCACACAGCCAGTTTCAATAATGCTCTGTAGCTCTCCAATGGATAGTCACTTATCTATTCATTAACCCACAGGTGTTAAACACAGGTTGATGAAATTGTAGGGTTTGCATGTGTTACTCATCATACAAGGACACTATTAGACAGCATTACAAAGAGGATGCTAAATTTGGTTTGTACCGTCACCCACCAACCTGATGAAATACAGCAGCCAAGTCTTACAGCAGAAAAGCTGGTGGCAGGAGGAGAGGAAAATGCCTCTGCCGCCTCCTCCTCACCGTGCAACCAGGTTCGCTGAAATCATTTGTACAGCGTGTTCATCATCATGACAGACATTTTGGGCAGAAATTTAAAATGATAAATGGCTTTTTATTCCTTGTGCTAAGAACAGGCAGAGCTATGAAATTGGAAGATAACGCCAAAGGGTTATTAAACCCCATGAATCATGGCACACCATTATTACATAGCCTTCTCCCACCCCCACCCCAATGAAACACACTTAATTAAATGTACATCATTCCTAAGCCAATCAACTGCATTACTATGAGGGAAGTGTGTTGTCTGCATACCTCTGAAGTTGACGGACTAATTACTACTTAGGATTCTGGAATAAAGGCCCCAGGGCCTATCACAGCAATCCACCCCATAGTATTAGCAGTCTGACAGGAAAGATGCTTGATCTTCTATAGTTTTGACATTGTCCTGCTTTTCCCTACAAGTTACTGCCTAGATTTATTGTTAGGCAAGACACGGGCACCATGAACTTAATGGCGAGCTGAAGAGACTAATTTGTAGACAGCTTCCTGGCAGCTGCAGCCTTATGTATATGCTGGCACTGTCTGAACAGCTCTGAGGTTTGCTTGTCTCACACACAATGGAACGGGACAGCAAAGTCCTGCATTCCCCCCACCCTCCATACTCTAGCTGTTTTTAGCCACATCACTTCCACTCTCACTACTCTATGAGAACAGACTCATCGCACCACAGCAAATACCTGATAAACATCTGTATCACAACTAAAGTAAAGACACACTCTCCTCTCCTTCAAGTTACATGGGGGCTTGTTCAATGGTGTTAATCCATAGGTGCACCTGTATACATTGTGCAAATGGAGTTGGAGATTGCTCATGTATGCTACAGGCCATAATATTGCATAAAGTGATCTGTAGCTTAAAACAGAAGTAGCGGTAACCACTTTGGGCCACAAGCTCCATCCACTCTACATGATCTAATGATGGCAGAGAGTAGAACAGGTAAGGCTACAGCAAGCTTAACTGTAGTCAGCACAGCTCTCTCTCTCTCTCTGGCTGCAGTAGAAAAGGTGCCTTTACAAAGTGCCATTCAAAATGCTAGAAGTATTTGATTTTGCTTACCTGATGGCAAGTAATAAGCAAAGCAGTCCACACGAAGAAACCTGAGATGGCCTGGGCAGCTGTAGTCATTAGGAATACTGGTTGCTCCACAGCAGTGGGAGTGCCAACCTCAGACATCCAGGATAAGTTGGGGGCTGCAGCAGGAGTGCTGGCTGGGGAGCCCAGCTCAGGCACAGACATGACTCCAGTCACTACAATCATCATGTCCTCAGAGTTGTGGGTCCTTCAGATCTAAAGAGGAATTTTATAGAGAGAGAGAGACAGAAAAGTTTCAAAATAGCAGAAACAACCTATCATAGCCAGAACACCTCACAGGTATCCCAGAGTTTTGCTAAACATTTCTGTCAAGTGTAGAGGCCTTCAGTAGCAAAGGTAAACAGGAATAATTTGGGAGAAATCGATCATGTTCCTATGGTATCAAACATAGCTACTCTTTAGTCACTGAACAGTCAGAAAGAAGGTCAGACATGTGAAAAGCAGTTCTAAATTTAAATTGCAGAGAATTCTGGAACACTGCCTAAAACAATCGTGCATTTTTGATACTCTATTAACACATTCAATTTTATTCCTTTCTTAAGTGGTTATACAAAGAGTTGCAATAAGTTTTTTCAAAAACATGGGGCACAACATTTTAAGGTGACTGTTTTAAGACCGCAGGAAGAAGCTGGCTGTTTGTGCATCTAGTGATCTCTTCTCTCAAGTCCACCCCATGAAGCAAAAACTTCATACAGAACAGAAGGTAGTGAAAAGCACCAATACTTGATAGAAATGTATTGGCTTTACATGGTATATGTGTGCCCAACCAATATATAGATGTGCTAGCCTGGTACTGACTTAAAACCTTCCGTCTGACTCTTGACTGTTCTGACAGAATCAGAAGTACAACTGAGCAGAAAAAATCCAAACATTTATGGATTAAATGTTCATTATCATTAGCTACGCTCATTATACAAATTCAAAAACTGACAAAGTGTCAGCAGTGAAGAAGATCAAGTAGTCTGGAAATGAGATCATAAGTAAGTACTCTTGTCTCTAAGAAATGGGGGGATGAACTGAAAAGCCAATAGGTAAATTATCTAAGTTGTTAAACTGAAATTATGAAGCACAACTATGCATGAATTACGAAAGTGATACACACAGCAGGAAAAATTTTGGAGAACCAAGTATTTCTATATGAAGTCTTTTCATTTATCACAACCAGACCAGTAGACTATAAAAAGAATCAACATGTGATTTTGTTTTCCTCTGGCCTTACAAGAAAAGAGCAAATAAGGTAAGCACGTGGAGAGTCCCCTTTCAACACAGATCTTTTGATTGTTCTAGCTGGGCCAGCCGCCATTCTAGTTACATAACAATTCCTACTTCAGTTTGTTTTAATACATCATTCTCATTGCTGAAATATCCACCCAGTCTGAATATATGATAAAAATACCCAATGGTAAAAATACTTTACATTCTGCAGGGAACACAAAGCTATTTTGAAAAGAATGGAGACTGACAAACCCCCATAGTGCACAAAGAGCAAGGAAATAGTATATAGACCAGTGGTTCCCAAATAGGGGTCCGCGGAACACACCCAGGAGGTCCGCGGCCCCAATCCTTGCCCCCCCCCACTAAATTTTTGTCATTTTTGCATGGGTAATATCACAAATCTTTTAGCACCGTGTGATTTTTCAATATATTGGCCAAAATCAGTTTTGAAATTCCACTGTGATAACTATTTTGACCTGGCAATATGCAGCAATATGTTGCTTATTGTGCAAGGGAGAGCAGGGCAACTGATTTCAAGGCACTGCCAATATGCTGCTGATTTGAGCTGCCTTCACTTAGGAGGGAAAACAGGACAGCAGATTGCAAGGTGCTGCCTTCCCCTCACACTGATGGAGAACAGGGCAGCTGATGGCCCTCACTTCAGGGCACTGTGGCACTACCTTCCCCTGGCACTGAGGTGAAGCAGCTTTTCTCAGTCAGCAGGAAAGCAACAGCAACCACAGTGGATGTGCATCTTCGCTGGCTCGATGCAGTGGCTCGATGCAGTGGAGGTGATTCTGCTTCCTCTCCTCCCTGCACCCATCCAATCTCCGTGACTGCTTCTTCCTTCATCTGCAGGCACCCTACCCACCCGACCTCTATTGCTGCTCCTTCCTTCATCCCCACGCCTGATCTCCAATTTCAGACGTTATGATATATCGGAATATCGTGATGTTTAGCTGCTGATATATCACAATGTTGAAAACCAGATATTGCTCAGCCCTCGTCTGTTTTTTAATATACCTAAAATCCTTAGCTTATTAGGGGCTACCCCACATTTTGTTCAAAAAATTGCTCTGCAGAGGTAACTACCATAGAGTTATCAAAATTTTCAAAAGTAGGGGGTCTGTGGCTTGGCTTTTGAAAAATAGGCGGCCCTCAGTAATTAGCTAATTGGGAACCACTGGTATAGACCACTGTTACCAGACTTGGTGCCCTCCAGATGTTGTTGGACTCACAACTCCCAGAAACCTCAGCCACATGGCCAATGGTCAGGGATTATTGCAGTCGAAAGCAAACTCAAAAGGTCTGCATTCGCATGAGAAGTGGGGTTTGAGGGGAGATCTGTGGAAATGCTAAATATAATATGAAGACTGCACTTAGAAAGAGAAAAAAACCCAGATGTGCATGAAGCAGAGGAAGGAAGGAAGGAAGGAAGGAAGGAAGGAAGGAAGGAAGGAAGGAAGGAAGGAAGGAAGGAAGGAGTTTTATAGAAAAAGATGACACTCAGGAAACTGAAAACAGGGTGGAGTTTGAGATGCCTTTGCTGCTGAGTCTGGAGGAAATTGGTTTCCGTCTGACAACATTCTACACACCACAGGGCACAAGAAAGAGGTTTTTGCTAAGCTTATGAAATACACATGTAGGAAGGATTTACCACAGATGTATGCCTAGCCAATTAAGCTTGAATGAAAAGGTGAAAGAAATTATCAGGTATCTGTGAGGCTGAGGAGAGAAGGATATCCAATCCTATTACAATGTAAAAAGAGATACTGTAAATCACAGCAATGCCTACAATAAACGAGGATAGTTTAAAAAACAACACACCAACCCTAGTCTACACAAACACTCCCCTTTATGATCACTTCACGACTGCTAGATATAAATACCAAAGCAGGAGATTTGTCTGCAATTTATAACAGACGCTTTACTAAAAACCTTCTTATAATTAATACAGCCTTTCTATCAAGAAGCCCAAAAGAAAGAACCGGACTTTCCATTCTTAGTGCTAAAGTGGTAGTTAAAGGATGAAATCCTATGCCTACTTAGTAAAGGTAAAGGGACCCCTGACTATTAGGTCCAGTCGTGGACGACTCTGGGGTTGCGACGCTCATCTCGCTTTATTGGCCGAGGGAGCCGGTGTACAGCTTCCGGGTCATGTGGCCAGCAGGACTCAGCCACTTCTGGCGAACCAGAGCAGCTCATGGAAACGCCCTTTACCTTCCCACCGGGGCGGTATCTATTTATCTACTTGCACTTCGTGCTTTTGAACTGCTAGGTTGGTAGGAGCAGGGACCGAGCAACAGAAGCTCACCCCGTCGCGGGATTCGAACCGCCAACCTTCTGTTAGGCAAGCCCTAGGCTCTGTGGTTTAACCCACAGCGCCACCCACGTCCCATGCCTACTAACTTGGCAGTCCTGATTTTTTCAAATAGGATTACTTACTTGGCAGTAATCCTATTTGAAAAAATCAAGACTTTTGAAACATGGATAGGAAACAGCTGAAGAGACACAGCTCTGAAGTCAAACCTTTCTTCTGAAAAGTTCTGGAGGACTCAAAAGCATGTACACTTTTTATGCTGTTTAGGTTGTCCTAATAAAATCCTTGCCTTAATGTGATTTTGAAACTTAGCTTAATTATTAGGCAAACCAGTATCTTTGAGTTTCAACTCTGTTTGCAATATGGATATGATAACATTTGCAAGGATTGTGGCAAAGATTACTGAGATAGAGAGTTCTCAGTGCTTCATATACAGTAATGTGTTATTATTTAAACAGATTACAGAACCTATAAATCTACATACCCTATTCTAAGTGCAAGCCAAGATTTTAGAAGAAAGCAAAACAAACCCAATGGTGCCATCAGAAAACAATATTCAGGCAATAGTCCAGGGCCCAACTGAAGAGAATGAGCGGGAACACCTCCAAACATAGCATGGCTGGCTTAACACATTTTTAAATAAACAAAAGATTACACATGAAAACCAGAGTGTAAAATTACCTAACTGCACCAGTGGACAAATCACTCCCCCTCGCCCCCACCAGGCCCAGCCCCAGCCCCACCAAAAAAAACCCTAAGAAATGTAAGAGAAAATGCATTTTCAAATGGCAGGTGTCTAGACAGGCATTCAAAATGCAAAGAAACAACACATGAAACATACACTGCCCCCTAGTGCATGCAACCAGTGAAGAATGCATCTGACTAATAAAGCAGTCAAGCATATCATTCATCCCCAAAAATTTTAGAATGTGTGGTATGTTTTCCAATAATATTTTCCTCCCCTTGCTTTGAATCATTTTTTAAAAAAGCACACGCTTTAATTCTACCAGAGATATACCAACAATCTCTACATAGCAACACGTAAACTGCTTTGAGTTTTGTGTGTGTGTTTACAATCAAGCAGTGTATAAATTTTATGAAATAAATAAACAGGTCACCATATATTTCAGGTTTGTGACCTATCCGAGGATGAGGGTCTACCTCTTCAAGGAATTGTCGCTCTACTAACATAAGAGTGGGGAACTGTTTCCAACCAGCAGGCTGCATCTCTGTGCACCTCTGCAGGTCACAGTGATGTCAGGTGTTTCATTTTTGCCTGCATGGTTTGAAATTAAACTGTGTGGGCAACAATCAGCTGATTGTAAATACTTGGGAAGTACTGAGCAAAAGCCAGTGTTTAGGAAACACTATGCAAGGGGCTTTCCAAGCACCTCCATCCAGAACACCTTTTGTCAAAGCTCTGCCTTTACCTGCACTTCAACTGACACCACATATGGCATCAGGTTTCGGGCAGGTGGGTGAGGCTTGGCCAAAATGAGCCTCACAGTCCAAATGGGAAGGTCTGGTGGGCCTAATTAGGCTCACAGACTAGAGGTCTAAAGGTTGTTGTTGTGGCTAAGGATGCCTTTTTTATTCAATACACTGCTGCTACTCACCATTCTGAAACTGTTATCTTAACACCATTAATTCATGCATATCTAAATGGACTGGAATAACTTAATATTCTTTGCAAGTATTGAAAACTGGCGCAGGGGCAAATCTTGAGTTTGAATATGAATGGCATAATTGTGTTTTAAATGCGTGCACCAACTTTCATTCTGATCTCTCAGTCTTCAAAGGAGACATTACAATTTGTTTTGCACCTCCCCCCACTTTAAAAATACATGTGTGGACTGAGTTGGCTTTTAAAATGTAGGATTGTGCCCTGAACTTGTGTACTGAATTTGGACACTTCAATATTTAGAGTTATCATATAGGTGACAAATTTATAACTGAAATGCTGAAGTGTCAAAGTGTCAAATGAGACCAAAGGCCTCATTTGCTCTATCAATCAAGTGCTGAATGGAAATAGACACAATATTTTCCAGCAGCTGCTCCATCTATATACTTCTGGAGGCAAGTCAAGGTGCTGGTTCCCACTTTCTGAGCAGTGCTCTCTGTAGGCAGAGAGGGCACTAAGCAAATCACTTTTGAAGACCAAGGTCAGAATGAAAAAGAATCATGGCACAGGTTCCATGTTTGAGTGACATTCATAGCTTCAAGAGATTAGAAGTTGTAGACTTTCTTTTGGTTTTTTATTAAATGTGAATTTCATTTAAAGCCAAATTACATTTTTAAAGGAGTCTTAATATAACTGTGTTAATAATAATAATAATAGCAGCTTTATATCCATCTGCTAGTCCAGGGGTCGGCAACCTGGGGCTCCGGAGCCGCATGTGGCTCTTTTACACCTTTGCCGCGGCTCCGGGGCGGATACTAGCGAGGGGAGGAGGCGAATTGTGTGCCCCGACACTCCCCACTGTGGCAGGCGCAGTACTGGCTGTGACGTCGCATGGGGGTGGTGCGTGCGTTAGTCACGCACCGTCCCGACGTCACCTTCCCGCCCGCTGTCAGATCTCAATGGTTTTGCGGCTCCCAGTTCTTTTTTTCTTCGGAAACGGGTCCAAGTGGCTCTTTTTGTCTTAAAGGTTGCAGACCTCTGTGCTAGTCCATACCAGGGTCATTACAGGGTCATTTACCTTTTTTAAGAAGAAGAAGAAGACAACACAAAAAGCAGTAGTTGCACAAGCCCCCTGCTGCTAGTGTCACCTCTTCCTCAACTTTGGTACAGTGCCGAAATGCTAAAATGCCTTGCTGAAGTGCCTTGGGCGAAGCTCTCCTTTAGTACAGTGCTGAAGTGCACTAAGGGAAGCTCTCCTTAAGAGAAGCCTCATGTGCATTCAAGCCCCATGTTAGGCAAAAAGATTCCTGCATTGCAGGGAATCTATGATTCCAAGTTGCTTTCTATAATTCTATGTCACTCATGTCCTGCCTTAAGATGGGTCTGAAAAGCAACATCATCACTGCATCTCTTTCTTTATTCTGAGAAGTGGGGGAGAAGGAAAGCCAAACATATAAAGTAATATACAGGAGCTTCATGTTTAAGTTGGGACTAATGATAGGTCCTGCATCTGACACAATGTTGTAGAATGATATACTGCCTCAAGGGCTGTTGTGTCATATGTCATGACATCATGGCACATGGAACAGAAGTCCAATAGCCAAGCAGATGGCAAGGCTGTACTTACTTTGGTTACTGAACAAAAGAATGCTCAGTATAATGAGCTGCTGTGTCAATGTGAAGGGAATCCAAGTTTACCTTAAAATTCTGTTAATTGCGTTCACTGGTGGTTAATGTGTTACTGCCTCTTTAGGTAAAAGCAAAGTGAAGTCTCGGGAAAGAGAGAGGAGTAAGGTCCCTGAACTAGAACATCAGCAGGTACTCTTTACCTGCCCCATATATTTTGGGATCTCATTCCATGCTAGTTTACTTTTGCTTCTGGTACGCATATAAGAATTTTGTTCACCCACACTGAAGAAGGCTGCTTATTAGTGATATAATTAAGCTATCAGTACAACAAAGCATCATCCAAACACAGCTTTTGTAGTTGTACTGTGGGAGACTGAATAGCCCAAATCCTCATGAGAGTTTTGCCTATTCATCATTTTTTATCCAAACAGCTGGCTGTATGCTCAGTGAAACAAAAGACAGAAAACGCCACTCAAGCTGTCTTTCTTTTTATCAAAACCAAAAGTTCTCCACTGTAAATGGTAAAAACAAATGACTATGAATAACTTTTTTTAGTAAATGATAAGTTCTAAACAGTTACAACATTTTAATTAAATATATATTGAAAAGTTCTGTAAAATTTAGATCGGAGACAACATTTATTTCCAGATTTTAAGTTTCTCGGTTTATTCTAGAATGGGAAAGTGCAACTCTCCTTACCTTACTTTCACAGAAAACAGCCCCTTCTTCTCATCCCTGTAGCTGCACCTTTAGTCTATTCCTTCCTTTGCCTTGTTCTTAAATATTGTCCTATACCAGGTCAACCAATTCACTTGCAAACACCCATCATCCACCCTAAATCAGATGTGCAGATCAACAATGAAACCCTTTTACTATGAACAACTATCTTTCTCCAAAAGAGTTTTTCTGCTCTATTAATTTCTTCAGTTTCCTTCTCCATCTTTTGTGTGTGTGTGTATGCGTGTGTGTGGACTGACCCACATTATAATAGGTCAGCATACCACAGCAAGACTCTTTTTTTGGAATGAGACAGGAAACAAGAGGAAAGGGAGGAGGCTGTTTCCAGCATACCACTCTTCCTTTGAAAAATAGGATCAAACACTGCAGTTCTAGGATGGGTCACCTTCCCAGAATCGGTACCAGAATTAGTCTATGCACACTATGTGCCTCATACCCATGATCTCACTGCTGCTTGCCATGCAGCTCTTCAGGGAAAGGGAGGCACGTATCGCCCTGAAGTAGCATTTCTTGAACGTTGAAGTTTTGAAAAGACAGAGGTGAGAGCTGAGTTTAAAAGGGATTTATTTGAAATGGCAATGGAAAGTTGCAAGTGAAAAATTATTTTCATACACTAATGTACTAGGAAAGTAGATAAAGCTTCACTTGTATCCTATTCATTCAGAGTACTGCCCATTTTGTTTTTGAGACAACCCACCAGAAAGCCATCTAATGCATCTGTGGCTGAGCTGAGATTTGAACCAGTGACTTCACCAGCTTTCAACTACATAGGTGCACAGGGATTGCTCTGTTAGCTGTGGCAGCAAACACGGAATCCTTTAACATATTAATGGGAGGTGGGGAATCACACATCAATGATAAGCCATTCAATCACATTTTTAGTTATGAACATGCATTTCAGTGTTTAACTGGAGCACAGAGACAGGAGTGTGGCTCTCTAATTCTCCAATGGGTAAAGATACATTAATTATGTCCTACCTCTCTGCAAAGATACACCCCCCTCCAAAAGTACTTGCAACTGAAAGAGCAACATTAAATTTTTTTTAGTCCTTCTTCTGTTGTCAAGCTTTTGTTTATTTTTAGACCTTAAGCCCTTTGGGACCAGTATCTATCCTTTCTATTATGCATATGTAGATTGTCTAGTGTTAATAGTATGCAAAACAACAACAACAATCTGAATAGTGCTTGTGTCACTAGGCTATAGGTATATGAGGTCTTATGTAAGTGTGCTTCTGAGGTGCATAGTTTGAGAATGAACAATCCAATGATCTTTAAGTTTCTACAACTTCAATATACCAATAAATACTTCACAAGCACAGATATCTCTAAAAACCTTACAATAAATATTTAATATAAAGTTACCACACACAAAAAGGCTACACAAGATAAGGGAGTTGATTGCATTGGTCAGCTAGAGATAAATCATGTCCGTAATAAAACATTAAATGTCTGTCTCAAAGGGATCACACAATGGCTTACATTGTCTTCTAAAAGCCTATAGGCTTATGCTCTAGTGTGGATGGGTGGCAACAACATTAGTCCTAGTTTGACCAATGAGCACTGTTGATAGATAAGGCAGATGCAGCAAAAACTGGAGAAGCCATGGAAACAACTCACTTGCAAGAGAGAGAACATATGGAACTGCTGCATGATACAGCAGCTTAGGGCATTCCACATACACATTATGGTGCAAAAGCATAAGCCATTTCCGCATCCCATGTGCAGTAGCTTTCACTAATATGACAACCATTCCTGAACGGTTTGCTATACTGTACCACAAGGCTAAAGGGGTGCTCATTCCAATTACGGTTGTTACATTTTAAAGAGCGTACTGTGCAGCAGGTGAAATGCGTTCGCTAATTCTCCCCTCCCCTCTTTGCTTCCTGTAAATTGCATCCCTCTGGGGTTGTTAAAATGATCACCACGCTGCATTACAGACTCAAGTGTTGATGTGCTACTCCCTGGGCACAAGGTGATCTGTGCCTTCCCAGTCACGGTTTGCACTGAAAAACAAAGCCAATGCTCTATGAACACTCTGCAGTGAACGCTCATGCAAAAAAAAATATATTAGTAAATGGAGGAGAGGAGCACATCCTCTGAGTTGAGCCAGATCACAAGTACTAGCAGTCAAGAATCACACATTAAAACAGACTAATCTTGACAAAGTGACTTCCTGTCGCTGGAAGGATCCCTCTCCCTCCCCAATTTGTAACTCATACTGGAAATGCTTTCCTAGATATTATTTTCAATATCATATTTTAAGAGCTATTGTAGCTAAAAGCTTTATGTATTCCATTTTACTACCGCGACTGCTTATAGATCAGTTTCTTTAAAGACACCCAAGGGGGTTTGGCAGGATTAATTATCTTGGCAGGAATCTACTCTTCTATTACCAAGCTACAGCTCAAGGAGTGCTGAAAAGATGATGTGGTCCTATAGTGACAGAGGAGGAAAAACAACATATGTAGGCATGGATGGGTCAGGGAAAATCAAGCCCCTGCCTTCACATCTTAGGCTCTATATAATAACTCATTATTGTCCTTCAAACCTTTTCCTCAACATCCTATGTGATAGTAGGCAGCAATTTCAAGGAGTTACTGCAACTGACAATTAAGGTTTGCTCCTAGGATTTAGGTATCAGACGATTTATAACTAAATAATACATAGCAATTCACTCCTTTGAATGGATTAATTTCCATTCCGTTCCAGTCTCACTGAGAAATTACTCTTCAAATAACTGAAGATGCTGAACTACATTAAGCATGAAAATGTCACACACTGCATGTAAAAATTATAGAATATAAGTTTAGTACACTTCACCTATTCAGTCTACAGGGAGGCTACAAATATTACAGTCTTCCTTCGTGTGTTTTGTATACTAGAGAACTCCACAGTAACGATGCCATGTTTTTAATACTACAGAACTACAAAACATCCCATAGCATTTCAAGGTGGAACTGCCAACCCCATCATTTGAAGATATAAAATAATTATTTCTGCCCTCTCATAAAAAAACAAGCTATGAACCTTGTGCAAAATACATACTGTACTACCAATTCACACAACTTTTAGAATTTGGTCATAATTACACATGGAATCATTATCTATAAATGGTGCATACTTTATTTAAGGAGGCAGATTCTTACACATAGCAAAGAAGGAATCCTTTCCTGGATGCCAATAATTACAGGAAAATATAGTCATGCATATGTGTTTGTACAATTCACAACTGATAACACCAGATGTATGTTTAGGCAAAGTAGCAAATTTCAAAAGTGAAGTGTTACCTGGCTCTTGGAGTTAACTTCTCATTGGGGGGGGAAATGCATATCAGTCTTTTAGAGTGTGATGTAAATTACAATTAAACATAGATGACTGTTTGAAATTGCCTCCTACTACTATCTGCACATAAATTTCAGCAATAAGAAATGCTGATAGACAAGCAAAAAGGAAAGTGATTTAATGCTGAACACAAGTTGATGGAACATAAGGTGAAATTTATCTAATAAGTATCTAATAATTATACAAAGACGTCCAACCACACAAATAGCTTAGGGCCTCAAACCTGCTTTGTAAACTCATAAAACCTTTGGCCAATATCATCTAGTTTTAATGCTTATAGTAAATGCTGGATTTTAACTGATATGCTACTCAGCAGGCACACTTTAACACTACACTTCTCCTCCTAAAGCTACTAAGCTCACACCATATTACAGCACTGTACCTAGTGCCATATTCAGTGTCAAAGCACCGTAAGGCCCACATCATGCCACTCAAGATGACATGCACCACACGCAAACTAAGCACAAACTGTGCTATGTGTTTCTGCTATTCAGCAAAGCATTACTGTGTTCCCTATAGTTCTTCCCATTTTCAGTGCCAGATGTGGCAGGATGAGTTGGGTTTCTACAGCACACTTGTCACGTTCAACATCTTAGCAGCATCCCTAGGACACTGACCGGCATCAAATGTGCCACATCTCCCACAACTTACCCATTTCTGCACAATGCCGTGTTATTTAAGCACCCTGTGGCACGACGGCGGCACCTAGGACTACCACTATGTTATGCGCTCAAGTCACCTTGCCTACGTCCAAGTAGAAAAAAGATGATCCGTAAACTTATGTACAGTGGTATCTCGGGTTACATACGCTTCAGGTTACATATGCTTCAGGTTACAGACTCCGCTAACCCAGAAATAGTACCTCGGGTTAAGAACTTTGCTTCAGGATGAGAACAGAAATTGTGCTCCGACGGCACAGCGGCAGCAGGAGGCCCCATTAGCTAAAGTGGTGCTTCAGGTTAAGAACAGTTTCAGGATAAGAACAGACCTCCAGAACGAATTAAGTACTTAACCCAAGGTACCACTGCAAATTACAGAAACAAAACACCCCCACCATCACACTCTGCACCCCACCCAAGGACCTGATGTCATATATGGTGGCAGAAAGGACGGCATGGCAGATGCCACCCCTTGGAAGCCACATCCCAGGGGGCCACCATCTCTAGGCCATGCCACCAGGACCCAAAAGGCGCTGAGGTGCCACCTGGCCTGCGGGAAAGGGCGAAGGGCCACCACACGCCTTCACACCCCTTTCTTGCTTCGAGGGCCACCCCAAGTGCCCCGTGGCTCCCTTCGCCGCGCCACTTGTGCCCTGAGGCGCTGTTCCCGGCAGCAGCCGCCCTCTCCTCTCACCGACTGGCGCTGGCGGGGTTGTCGTGCTCCCGGCTCCGTTTCTTCCTCCTCCTCCTCCTCCGGCGGCAGGGGCAGTTCCGTCACTCGGGGGACCGGGCAGGACGAGAGGCCCTCAGGAGCACCATGGCCGCGCAGCCGCTCCGTCGCGAACACCTGGCGTGGCGGGGCCGCTTCTCAGCCCCGGACTCGGGCTTATTGCTGCTGCTGCGGCCCCAAACAGACGGAGGCGGGACGGGGGGGGGGGCAGAGAGCAGCTGAAGGGAGAGACTGGGCAGGCGAACAGTTCCGCGCAGGCGCGAAGCTCGCGGGCTAGCTGGCTGCCCGTCTCTCTCTCTCTCCAGCGCGCGCTCCTGCCAGAGAGGCAGGAGGAGGAGGAGCCGCGAGGCGGTGACGTAACCAGTGGCCTCAGGGACAGTGACGTCCCCATCCCCCCGCCTTCCACAGATAGATTCTAAGCTCCGCCCGAACAGCAGCGACGGCGGTCGCTTTAAAGAGACAGAGTCGCTTTTCTTTCCTTCCGCCGTTCCAGCGCCGCACTTTGCTTCTAGCTCCGGACTTTCGGGTTCTGACCATTTGCACAATAGCAGCTGGTCTTTTTCTTAGATCAGGGGCCCTCCCTGATGATGCTGGCAAGTACCATCAGCTCCGGGGGGGGGGGTTTAAGCTGGCATCGACAAGCATTACACGTGTGCGTGTGAATGGGCGGAATGCTTTGGATTTAGGAATTCTGAGCCATAGGCAGTTAACTGGGTGACTTGTAGCCCTCCAGATGTCTCTGGACTACAACTCCCATCATCCCTGCATTGGCCATTGGCTGACGGGAGTCGACGAGCATCTGGAAGGCCAAAAGTTCCCCATCCCCGCTCCGTGGTCATTTTTATTTCTCATGAAGACGAAGATTATGCATGGACAAATTTGTTTGGAACGTATTTGTCGAAACCATAGTGATATATGGATTAACATATACCTGAGGGAAGCAATAAATTTATACATCAACATACATACTATATACCGGTAGTTTGTAGCCTTAATTATATTTTATGGTTATTTTGTTATGGATGTTTTCCTCTGCTTTTTTTTAAAAAAAGAAAAATGAATTCTCTTTCCCCCTTTTTCTACTCTTTTTTCTTATTTATTTTAATTCACTATAATCTCAATTTTTTAAAAAATTATCCTTATATTTCAAAACATAATCCCTTTCTAAACTTTGGACATTTATTTGTTCAGTGAACAAAAAACTTCGGCAGCAAAAATAGACCATCAGTAGACAGGAAATGCTTGCTCTTGAAATGTTTGTCTAATAATATTTGGGGGAGGTTGTTTTCTGACTTAACGGAGTTAGGAATTTACTGACTGCTGGAATAATAAAGGTAGTAGTTCTTGCTGTCCCTCTTTCAACAAAACGCTAGGGGGCACCGTTTGTTACTTAAATCCAAATACAATACAGTATATCAAAAGCAGGAATTTGCTTAAGATTGCCTGCTGCAGAGGCGGGTGGAATTTCTCCATCACACACACCCCGTTCAACATCCTGTTGCTATGTTTACTATTATGTTTCTCCAGTTATTGTCTTCTCACTATTCATTTATTTTACTTTCCACATGCTATGAGACTGCTCTGGCGCTGCATTCACTTAAGCAGTCAGTTGTTCCAAGAGATGGCTTACCTTCTGTGTAAATCCAATTAAATCTTTTTAAATTTATTTTTTTAATGGCAAATTTATTAGAAAAATTAAACAGGTGTACAGAGTGGAGCAAAACAACAACCTAACAGCTCACATTAACAACATGATAACCATCAATACATCCATCTTTGTTTACACATATAATTTGATAAATGCCCTCCAAATGTCCAAATAGGTATCCAGACAAAGTTGGTGTTTGTAAAAAAAAAGTGTGTTCAGATGTAGCAAGGGTGTTTAGGTCTTGTGTAACAGATGCTGTGTGTTTATCCTTTCATGCTCAGAGTAGAAGTCTTTTGGCGACCACAAAAGTCTCACAAAACATCTCCATACTACAGGAATATAATTTAAGAGCACATGGACATACACAAATATAAATGATTTTGCTAATATAAAATTGATACAATGGCTTCTGACCAGAAAGAAAATACCACTGGACATGCCCATATCACATGCCTCGGTGAGGCAGTTCCAGCATTACACTTCCAGCATCTATGTCTATATTAGACTATGCCTTCCTATAAATATGTTGCAGAGTCCAATATACAGTACAATATACAGGGTGGTGCTGTGGTCTAAACGACTGAGCCTCCTGGGCTTGCCGATCAGAAGGTCCCCACAACGGAATCAGCTCCCATTGCTCTGTCCCAGCTCCTGCCAACCTAGCAGTTCGAAAGCACACCAGTGCAAGTAGATAAATAGGTACCACTGTGGCAGGAAGGTAAACAGCGTTTCCGTGTGCTCTGGTTTCCGTCACAGTGTCCCATTGCACCAAAAGTGGTTTAGTCATGCTGGCCACACGACCCGGAAAGCTGTTTTTGAACAAACACCAGCTCCCTCAGCCTAAAAGCGAGATGAGTGCCGCACCCCATAGTCACCTTTGACTGGACTTAACTGTCCAGGGGCCCTTTACCTTTTATAGTACCTAAAACAGGCTTCCTCAACCTCGGCCCTCCAGATGTTTTTGGCCTACAACTCCCATGATCCCTAGCTAGCAGGACCAGTGGTCAGGGATGATGGGAATTGTAGTCTCAAAAGATCTGGAGGGCAGAGGTTGAGGAAACCTGACCTAAAACATATATTTTAGCTGAACACACAATTAAATCTTGCTGTGTAAATTCTACGGGAATAATCTATTCTTCCCCTTTTACACATAATTTATATTAATATGCATTTTTAAAATTAGTATGTTCACTCCTTTTTCAGCAGAACAGTTGTCCACCCAAACACCTTATGCGTTCAGATTACGTAAACAGCCATTTAAAAGGTACCCATCCACCCACCCACTTGACTGTCTGCATTCAGATGTCACTTCCTGCTGACTTTCAAAGGTTCCTTTAACTTCAATAAAAGCTGCTGTCTAGAATCAGTCAGCATTTATTTTGTGGCACCTCTGGAGCATGTTCCATTTTAAAAAGTCATTGCATATGTGAGTTGTCCTACTATACAATGACAGGTAGTGACAGAGCTGGCTTGCATATTGCAATCTTTTGCATCTTCAGCCAAATCCTCCATGCAGAGACATTACAGGGGATGGTCAATTTGCATAATGGTGTTCAGTATTTAGTAATCAAAATCACACACCCATCCAGATACTTTTCAGTGCGGGGGGCGGGGGCGGTGAGGATTCAGGAATTAGTTCACACATTCAGCTGACTACCAGTGTAGCATATTGGTTGGACTGCAACCTGGGAGACCATGATACTCCTTGGGTGAGTTTGGGTCAGTCACTACTTCTCAGCCAAACCCACCTCAAAAGGTTGCCAGGATAAAAAGGGAGGTGCAGAGCTGTGCATGCCACCTTGAATTCTTGGAGGAAAGTGGGACATAAATGTAATAATCATCAAAAATCAATGAGAAGAAAAATACACACACAAACTGACATATATTTTATTGCAATGTAGTACTGCCCTGGCTAGATTAGCTTAGTTCTTCCTACGCCTACTACAAGGGTTGTTATCTTCAAAAGTTTAAGGGGAAGTTTAAGTTGTAAGGATTATAACTGACTAGGTAAAAAGTTACATGGCATTCGGTAAATTCTGAGGTGTAGGTGCTCTTCCTGACAACCCCCTAGCCAGGCCCTTATCTAAGAGTACACAACTAAAATGAATTTTAGACCAACGCAGATATAGTGGCTTCTAGATACCAAACCTGTTTTTTCTTACATTGGTCAAATCCAGCCTGATGAAGAATTTGGTGGACTCAAAAAGAAACATCCATTCTTTTTTCTTTGACATGTTGGTTAGATTTAAAATATGAACTGTCAAAAAAAAATTAAATGAAAATTGGGAGTGCATGTTTATAGAACTTCTATCATCCTCTGTCAGAAGCCTACCAAATAACTTAAGCAAAGTTATTTGGTAGGCTTCTGACAAAAACTTTTGTGTGCAAAGGATTGGCAATAGCACCCCAGGAGATACCATTGTCTTTGCTGTGAAATAATGGTGCTTCCCTCCCCTTCCCATCCCTGCTCCATCACACTATGACTCTTGAGGCGGTTTGTGTTGTAATTGTGGCAACCTACCCTAGGAGTCGGGACGCGGGTGGCGCTCTGGTCTAAACCACTCAGCTTAGGGCTTGCTGATCAGAAGGTCAGCGGTTCAAATCCCCGCGATGGGGTGAGCTCCCGTTGTTTGGTCCCAGCTCCTGCCCACCTAGCAGTTCGAAAGCATGTCAAAGTGCAAGTAGATAAATAGGTCCCACTCTGGCAGGAAGGTAAATGGCGTTTCCGTGCGCTGCTCTGGTTTGCCAGAAGTGGCTTAGTCATGCTGGCCACATGACCTGGAAGCTGTCTGCGGACAAACACCAGCTCCCTTGGCCTACAGAGCAAGATGAGCGCTGCAACCCCCAGAGCTGTCGGCGAATGGACCTAACGGTCAGGGGTACCTTTACCTTTACCCTAGGAGTAATGATGAAAGGCTGGTAAATGGTAACAGCAACCTTCATCACTACCAACAGCAGCTGGTATTTGGCAGCTTGATAGGTTCAGCCCTAGTTGCCTCTCCTCTCCACCCCCACGTGCCCAACCAGTGACTTAATGCCAAAAGAAAGGGTCACACAGCACATAACCCTTCTGGGTTTCTTGTAATGCTCAGGCTCTTTGTTTTCAAAGTCTGGGAATTTGACCAAATCCAGCTGATCTTGAGACATTCTCTATTCCTTTGAAGTGCTATTTACCTTAAATCAGTTCCTTGTTCTTTAGCTAGGCAAATATGCATTCTTCATCTGCATTATAGAAGCTGTTAAGGCAGATCTGTGAGTGTTCACACTAATCCCTTTACATGGGATTGCTTGGGATAATGACTCCTTGAGGCTCTCTCCACTGTTTCGGACCCAATTTTTAAACACTGACTTCTGAAACAATTAGAGCAGCTTTTTGCCAAGCCATATGTGTGTGTGTAATATGTTTAATATATTAATACTACATATATATATATATTTACTACTACTACTATTATTATTTCATATTTTTCACCTACCCTTCCTCCCAAAGGAAGGCAAACAAAACAATATTCACATACATACATGCATTTAAAAAATCAAAATACAAACCAAATATCCTCAGAAATAATAAGTTCAAAGTTGCTAGTTCAATATGCAACAAACCTGGCAGTTGTTGAAAACATTGTGATACAAAAGCATCATATACACAATCAAGTGCTCCTCCTGTTACTCAAGGGTCAACAGCATATAAAGACCTGCATTGGTACCCCTAGGATGGGCTCCCAGACTCTTGAGCTTTCTTTAACACATATCAAGCCCTCGTGGAAAGTTAGGAAGCAAAAAGTGCAGGCAACCTTCTAAGCTATTTCTGTGAAATGAGCCAATCTGGAATACATTTTCTATTAAGAAACATGTGATCTTTTATTGAAACTTTAAAAACAAAACAAAAACAGAACTATTACCCTTCCCAAACTTATGAAGAGACAAGACAGAAACAAAATTATTTATTTAAAGCACCTGGTAGTTATTACAGTAAGATCTCCTCCATTGCCCAGGGCTTGGTATCTCTTTAAGAGCCATACTATAAAAGTGAGATGAAGAGAATAACTTCCTGGTATGAAAAACTGCTCACCAGATTGTCCCACAGAAGAAGCTGCCCTCATAATTGCTGTCTTGGCAGATCTCACAACTGATGCCATACTTAGTCACACAGCCAGCTAACACTTGCTGGAATGCGGGGCCTTGCTGATTCAGTTGTTCCAGCAACATCTTGCAAGAGCAAGCTCTGCACTACAGGTTTAATGGGAAACAGAATTGAGATGATGTGTAACAGTCAGCTGAGCACAAGGGTGTGGGCATAATACCATATCAGTTTCATGATCATTGACATTGGAACGGACTCTGTAGGAAACATAGCTCAAATTGTCTACCTTGCACAGTATGTGTGATTTTAGGGGGTGAAACTTAATTTTTGCAAATTTCTTCAGTGAGGGGGGGTCTTAAAAATATGTTTTGGGGTGTGAGGAACTCAAACCTGCTATTCTTTTTGTGACTGGACATCATTTAGCTTGGTTAAGTCTACATTTGATGAAGCAGCACCATAAACTGTTCACCTTCTGAAAATGTCAGGTAATGTGCTAAACAATAATAATATTAATATATAACTGCAAGTATTTGGTAATCATTTGTAATGATTTCTATTCAATTTTACAGTCATTTGGTTTACCAAGCAAAACGAAATTATATCAATTTAGCCTAAATACCTTTTGAATTCCCAAGTCATGTTACAACTTTTTAGCACCCCTCATTTTTTTAATTTGAAAGTTGAAAAATTCAACATGCCCTACTTGCACAGGATACCGTATACCAAAAACATCCTCAATGGCCTCTCTCAAATTAAGGATTTTATATCTATGGAGAACCATTCCATGGTCTCTCTTAGAAAGCCATCTACTTTGCTGAGCTGCACTTGTATGCACCAGGAATTCTTGCCTGGTATTTTAACAATGATAAAAGCACATTTCCTTTTCATTCACTTTTAAAAATGTCTCCTCTGCCTTACACCAGAGCAGATTCCAGGTTAATGTATATATAACACAGATAAATCAACACTACAACCGCCACATTGAGATTTAGTAAGCACTAGGAAATCCCCAATCCAAATGGCACCTAAATTTAAATCATTCCCTCTAATTCCAAAGTTCAGAGGTCCTAATTTGGGGGAATCCCCAGAAACAGCCCAATGGAGGAATGAATGCACTCAATGGTTAAGAATGCTGTTTGTGGGGGAGAAAATAGGACGGATTATCAGGGGGGGGAGGACACATGGCTGACTGGAAGAGTGAGCAGGAACACTCCAGACTCCAGCATTTTGTGACCAATCCCACTTGCTATATATATGTGTATGTGACCATATTCCTGTCCCACCCAATCCCTTTTTTCTCTAGGTTTTTAAGTATGGCATGCCCAGCATCAGAGGTCTGATGTTTTGCTGAAATGTCATGCCATTTTAAAATGATGCTTTGTTCTATTTTAAGGGTGATTTTTATATTGCTAATTGACTCTCCTGGTTGTACATTGCCTTCATAGGCTTGCCAACCAAGTGGTCCAAAATATCTTTTTAAAAGAAATTCTTTTATATGACTAAACAAAACTGTTTTCTACTGAGTTAGTCTGTTTAATCTGGTGCTGCTTGCTCTGACTGGCAAAGCTGGTCAGAGTTTCAGGAAGGTCTTTCCCAGCCCCTCACCTTGCATTACCTTTTCAACTGGGGCTGCCTAGAACTGATATGATACCAAGTATATGCCATACTCTCAACATATGCCCTTCTCCCAAATTTCATAATAGGAACATTTTTTTTAGGATCAAGTAGTACAAGACACCCACGCTTCTTGTGTAAAGGAGTTTGATCCTTTCCCAATGGTCATTTGGATATTTTTCAGAGAAGACAAGCCGTATTTCACAGCTATAAAGGCATAGCCTGCCTTCACAATTGAATATCCATTCCCAATTACAAAAGGTCTCATTTTTTATTCTATGGAACACAAGGAAACATTAAAGGGGCTTTCACTGTCTTCCACACAAGCACTAACAACACAGAGACCTGCTTCGCTTCAGCCAGGTTAGTACAGGAGTGAGCAGACTTGTATCTGCTCTTGTTTTCTTCAAGAACCTAAGATCCACCAGCACGTTTCCCTGAAGTCCTGAAAGGAAGCAGCAAGTGTTCCCAACTTTGAGGAACTTTTTTTTTTTGTTTCGTATTTGTTTTATGACAAGCGACTGTTAGCCTCTTTCTATAATAATTATCTGTTTTTCCTTTTGTTTCACATTTGAGGAAAATGGTGTCTGGATGTGACTCCACATCATTCCACGTCCCAAACCTGGAATATATTCCCCCACATCTCAGACAGAACAGAGGTTGTGATGAACTCTGCAAATGTGCAGAAATGAACAGTTCACATTTTCAGAATTGAGCCATGCATTGCAAATACGTTTTGCTGTGCTCAGAGATGCCCTAGTTCAGATGAACTCATTATTTTTGTCTGTTGGTTGGAATACTTTGTTCTTTTATAATTTAGAGGGGGAAAGTGTTTTGGGAAACAAATAGTTAAAACTGATTTATTTATTTTTTGCGGGGAGGAAAACATAATGCAATTAGAGGCAGGTTTTCCTCACTTTAAAAAAGTTTGTGTGTGTTTAGATTTTTAGCAATGAAATATGTAGGTGAAAATACATGAATTCAAAAACTTACGTGGTATGGCGTCAATCTTAACTGGAAATCATACTTGGGCACTCTTACGTGGAAACTTTTTTCCCTGTCCATATATGTGCAGAAAATAATAGAGTGGTTTTTTAAAGGGAGGAAAACAGTGGCACTCTGCACATATGTAATGGCACACTTTCCTGAATAGGTTCTGTACAAAGTCCTATTGTGATGGAAACAGCAAGGTTACAAATTGCAGCCCTACAAAGCCAAAATGCTCCCACAGCTGCCACTGGGACAAGCTACTACAGTAGTAATGGGAGCCCTCTCCCATACTAAACACAGCATCCTAGGATTAGCATCTCTCCAAGTAGATTACAAACCAGGAAGGAAAGAAAGCCTCATAGCTCTTTGCACTAATATGTTTTTGATAAGCTAATGCCTCTTTTCAATAAGGTAAACATTAGACACCTTTAATTCTGATGCGCAGTCCCACATCTGAATACAGATTTGCTAACCACAGTACATGTTCAAAGAGAATCCAGCCCAAAGGACTGTATCCAATCACTTTCACACAAAATGTCTCAACCCAAACGTTGCATGCCACCTGATTTCTTCTCTAGCCAGGAGATATATTTTTAGCATGGGCACTGGAGCTAAGCAAGGTGCGCAACTGAAGCCTGGTTATTTCTGTACTGCTTTTCAGCAAAAACTTGCCAGATTCTTGATCTCACTATCATTTTCACAACTGCAGAAAGGACCGGGACTTTGCAGGGATGAGATTTTGGTTCAGTCTCTGGGACCTCCACACAAAAGGATCAGGTGACCTTGCCCTGAGACACTGGAAAGCTGTTGTCAGTCAAGAGGCAATTCGTGGCTAGATAAACCAATAGTCATGACTTGGTATAAATGCAGCTTCTTATGTTCCAGACTATGAATGATGGCTCTCAGTGCTACCCCAGAATTCAAAACTCCCTATTTCCACATGCACACAAAAACAGGGTATTAGCCCCATTTTTATAAATTAACAGAAAATTGTTTCTTTAGGACATCATAAGGTGTAAAGAAATAATTAAACTTACCTCTTGTCACTATAATTTTTTTAAAAAAAATGTTGCTTAAAATAATTTAATTTGTATGACGTTAACCCAAGATGAAAGCAAAAGGTTGTCAAAAATGCATCAACAAGAGATGATTCCATCTCAATACAAACAACATATTCTCAATAAATCTGCAGTTGCCTGGCTAGTTTTGGTTTAAAATGTGCATCCAGATTCAGCTGAAGAGTCTAGCAGCATTAGCTTAAAAATCACACGCTTTCTATGGCTGAACCGAAATTACTAGTGCTCAGTGACATTTTTGCTCTTTAACTTGTGACAATTATGCAATTTAAATTCTAATGGAGTTCACGGCTGCAGGCTTGGAAGTGTCATTTTGAGTGTGTTGGTATTTGTGGTACTGGCTTGAACATCTGGAATTCTAAAAGAATAGAGAGCGAAGGGCCCTTGAACCAAATTGGAGATTCCTAGTTCTGCCCACTATTCTTCCTTCAAGCCCAAAAGGCAGGCAGCATTTCTTCAGTAGCATCACATTTCAGATGACTCTTCTGCTATCAGACCAATATCAATTATGAACCTGAAGGCCAGATCAGCTTTATTTTTAGGTGTACAAATGGTGTACATTCTCTTCCCTGCCAATCTTTTTCCTGGAACTTGGAAACAGAGCAGGAGGGAGGCTATATGTAAGATGAAACTTCCTGCCGACATGACATTATCACAGCCAGGTTGGAAGGGGAAGAGGAGAAGAAAGAAAAAGACAGATGCTTCCATCACTTTATCATTTTCTACTTTATTACTTCAAATTAACAACCACGATAAAGCTCAAAAAAGTCCAATATTTACACAGGAAAAAAGTACAAAATCCCCCCCAAAGTTCTTCAAGGTTTTTTGTTTTTGTTTTTTTTAAAAGTAATAAAAAGTTTTGTTTTTTTTACTTTAATTAAAAAAAGGAGAGAGAGAGAGAGAGAGAGAGAGAGGAAGAAAGACACAGTAAGCAGGGTAAATAAATTAGGGGGGGAAATAAAAAGAGCTGTGTGTTAAATAAAAAGAACCAAATATGCCAAGCCCCACCCCCACTTCCAATGGTTCCACACTGTCCAAAGTAAAAAATAAAATTAAGAAAGTGTGCCAAGCAAGAGGCTGCAGGGCATGGTAACGACTGCGGCGATGCACATACCAGGATGGATCGGTTTTCTTAAGGAAAGCCTAAAGTCTTTATTTTAAAAAAATTAAAATAGTAATGGGGGTGAATACAGAGGGTGGGAGAACCTTTTCGTGAGGAGAGGTTGTGCGTCTAAGCTGGGGTGGTCCTTTGGGAAACTGGTGGTACACAAGGCTCCACCCCCTGAAGTAAAAGCAGGGACTCTCCCCGCACTGTTATTTTCACATACCTCTCCCCCTTTGTCCTCAACACCCTCCCCGGCTCCTGAGGAAGTACAAAATAATAATTAAAAAAATATAAACTAAACACACGCAGTTTTGTTTCAATTTTTTTTTAAAAAAGAAGAGACGCCCACCCACCCCCACTGCCTGCATATGAGGCAGGCAACAGTTCCACGTCCTTCACATTTGCTCCTGCCTTGCGCAGCACATGCCTCAACCCCATATGCACTGCCGCTGTGCCAGTACTCTTCGCCTCGTTGGTCTGCCCGCGGCATCTCCCAACATGCCCGTGAATGCACACAGGGGCAGTGGTGTCCCCTAGGGAAAGGATGCTTCTTCCACCATTGCCCCACCCCGGCCCCTGCCACCCACAAAGGCAGCGCCTGCTAGAAACCGCAGTTCACATTTAAAATGAATATTAAAGCCAGCTTTTGACTCCATTCTGACCTGGAATTGTAAAAGTCTGCTGCAAACATCCTCCTCTGCCTCCTCCGCCCCCGACCCTCCCCTCCCCAAAACCCCCCCACAATCCCAACGGAATTTAAAATTATGCTGGAAACAAATTTCATCTTACACAAACCGAACTTTTAAAAAATATGGAAGTCGGGGGTTTGATTTTTGTGTTGTGTGGTTTTTTTCCTCCTTTTCCCAATGATACAAACAGATCACAAAAAAGGGAGTGAGAAGCTGAGGGTGGCTGGCCATAGCCTGCTGGCGTGAAATGGGGCAAGGCCTACGGAGATGAAACTGCGCGGTGGCAGCAGAGGTGTTTCGGCAAGGCTCCTCCTGCATCTGTGACTTTGTCCAAGGCAAGTTGGGCTCGGGAACGCAGGCAACGATCTCAGAAAAGACATGGACGCCAGCATAGGGCAGCTCCTCTCCTTGTTGCTGGCAGGGGGGGGAAATTGGGGTTTTTTTTCTTTTTTTTCTTTTTTTAAATTTGTTTTTGTTATTTTGTTTTTTAAAAGAAAAATACAGTGAAGACACTAGAAAAAGAAAAGGGGGGGGGGAAGAAGAGAGCATTGTTAAAAACGTTTCCGCCCATCCAACACTGGAGACCCTACGACAAATCTTACTAATAACTACTACTAGTACTACACACAGCAGCAACACTTGTGAAAATGTGTCAGCCGATTGTGCCACTGACCCTCTTTAGAAAGGACATTTGTGAAACAGTGTACATGGTGCTTCCTGTTCCTTCCCTCAGCTTCACAACGTATCTGCAACGTGGGCGTGCACTGCTTTATCCTGGAAGCAGCCCCAAAACTGAAAAGATGCTCGCCTTACTTAATGCTGGAAGCATCAGACAAGGAGAGTTAGCCTCTTCCCACCTCCCAAAGAAAAGTCAAAATTCTACACAGCAAGAAAGGCGGGTTAAATCAGAAGGGTGTTGCGATTCCAGGGGCACACTCCATGGCCTCTCTCCTTCTATAACAACACCATCAACACTCTTGCAGCTTTAAACAGGTTGGGGGCTGAACTTCTGCAATTGGCAGGCTGCTCTACTCCACAAGAGGCTCCTGGCATAACTGAGAACCCTGATAGATCAGGGTTCTAGTTACAGGTAGGTAGCCGTGTTGGTCTGTTGTGTGCATGCACACTTCTTCAGATCAGGGTTCATAATCACAGAGGGAGCCTATAGAAGCAGGGCAGGCTTCCTGATTCAGAAATTCAGCCCCTGTGATGTGGTGGGGAGCGATGGGGAAAGCTACAATGGTGTGATTTTGGGGGGTGTGGAGGTGAGGCCAGGGAACAAATCCGCACTCTCTCCCCGCCACCCACACAATGGTAATTACACAGGGAAGAACATCCAAAGAGCGCTAGAGAGTTAGGGCCAAGTCCAGTAAGCTACATGAAGGCCTGCTTTTAAAAACAGCAGTGGCTTACTTCTATATCAACATCTGCATGCTTTTGGGAAGAGGACTCAAGTCACTGCTCTTCCCCCTTAACCTGCCTTCCTTCACCCTCTGCAATAAAGGCAAGTAGCAACCTGTCTCATATTCCTTTACAACCAAGTAAAGGAAGTGCAGAGCAAGCTGTTTTTGGAAAAAGCATTCTGACCAACTGATTTCACCCAAGGGGCCAAGAAAGCAACCTATGGTGTGCTAAAGAAGTGTGCACATTGCATCTTTCAAGAGTCTCATGTGAGTGAGACTCAAGGGTGAGGTCTACAACTGTTAGGTAGCTCCTAGCAGCTGAGCTTGTAGGGTGAATGCATTCCTCAACAGGCATCTCTTAATATATGCCTAGGGTTACATGTTTCCACAGCAATAAACTATATGGTTTGCTAATCGTGGCATGTTAGCCAAAGTTTAGCCATGCCCATTAATGTTCAAAAATGGCCTTGTGATACTGGTTAGGCCTGGAACATTTACCAACCAAGAGACACAGAGAGAATGAATGTTTGGATCTCTCTGTCATAGGTTCTAAACAGCTGGGGCTGTTCAAACATCCCACTTGTGCCATTTCTATAACCATGGGGCATTATGCTGGGGTTACATGCAGAAAGGAAGCATATCAACCCATGAAGATCCACTATCCATGTAGACAGAAGAGAAGGGGTTAGGTAGAGACTCACCTAAGCAAACACTGGTCCGGTGGAATCCTCTCTTCACTTCCCCAGGTGATCAAATGGCACACTTGTCTATAAACAAATAGAGAAGTGAGTAGGCTGAAGAAGAGGACTTTAGCAAGGGTGGGTAAAGAGATGTCATTCAGGTTCTTTCTCCCACCCTTGTTTCAGCAAGACCCCACCCCCTCCTTCCAAGGAGTACATTCAACTACCTACAAACACAGGATAATTTTCATCAAAGTACTGGTAGATGGCTTGCCACTGAATGCACTTCAACCTTATTTCCCAGTTGACTTCTTTTTCAGCAGATTCAAGCATTGTTTAGCTCATGATTAGTTAATAAAGCTAAAACCAAATCCACAAAAAAGGAGGCAATGATGACGACTGATGGTTCCTAGATTCCAAGGAGACAGTGTCACACATACATATTATAGCTGTCAACGTTTTCCCTTTTTTTAAGGGAAATTCCCTTATTCCGAATAGGATTCCTCGCAAGAAAAGGGGAAAGTTGACAGCTATGATACATATCCTTTGGCTGATCCTGTTCCCAGTTTGGGGAAGCAGGCAATTGCTGCAGCCATGAGTGCTTTTCTACCAGTTCCAGCTAGTCCAAGGATTTTGTCCTTTTCCCCCTGGTTAAAATCATCCATATTTGTTGCTGACTTGAATAAATCACTGCAATGGGTCTGTGTCTTTGAAAAGAATCGGGAAGTTCAACTAGTACGGAATGCAAGAGCCTCCTATTGACATCAGCAGACAAGAATGCACATAGGCTGCACTGCAACACTGACTCCCAAGCATAATTCAATGTACTATTATTAATCTACAAAATACCCCATGGGTCTGAGCCATATGTATCTTGGCGGGAGAAAAGCAGATTAGCAGCCGTAATTTATTTTTGCTGTACATATTTGGTGGCTCGTGACTATTCTGATAGCACTTCACACAAGAATTCAGACTAAAGATTCTTTTTTTTTCACTTAAGCGTATGACAAGCCCTGCAACACAGCTAGCTTAGCTGTTCTGCTTCTCACGCTGGGCTGCCAGAATGTTTAAATTCTCAACAGCTGGAAGGTTGGTAATTTCTCCCCTTTCACACAAGGATGTAATTGCCATCGTTTTCAGAGGAGCAGGCCATTTTTAACGCAGTCTCACAAAGAAGCAGAATAAGGATTTGCACCAACTGGGTAGCTACCAGATTAGCATGACCTGGTGAGACTCTTAACTCTACTATTTTCTTAATTCTAGCCACAGCCCACAAGCAGATGGATGCAGTTCTGGCCCTACTTGGCCGCTGGTAGGAACCCACCTGTGACGCTGAAATTCGTGACACCTCTTGCCGCCCTGTGAGGTCAGATGAGGAGATGTTTGCAGGGGCTCCTCGGTGTAACCTCATGCTGACCTTCCGCTCCCTGTCCACCCGTGAAATTGCCCTGGGGGACGTGTTTCCTGGCAAGGGGCAAATTACTAACTTGTAAAATTGATGCTTTTTGCAGAGCAATGTAAGAAAAAGAGGGGTGAGGAAGAGTCTGTTCCGCTTGGAGCTTAAACTCTAAATTTTGAACAGGATAAAGGCAGGGCAGAGACGGGGCAAGAGTCCCACAACCACCACTGCTAGAGGGGGGAGGAATGGGAAAGGAATGGGAAAGGCAAGAGCAAGCAGCCGTGAAGAAGGTGAGCAGCTGTAGTTACACATACGGAGGATTTACTTTACTTAGGAACGAGCCCATGGCAGAGAACAGGTTTGCAGGTGACCTTCCCTCTACTCACCAGATTGCTGGATGCGGGAGGTGGGTGTGGAGGCCATGGGCTCAGCGACATTGCGGAGGCGGTTAGCTGTGGCTCCGGCAGGAGGTCCAGGGGGCAGTGCCCGCGTAGCTGAACCCCGGAGCTGCCCCATCCGCTCCTCTCGCTCGTGTTCTCGCCTCTCCCGATCCATGTCCTCAGGATTCCGGGCTGCTCCCTGGAATATCAAACACCCCAGAACGCATCCAGATTTTAGAAGCAGGTTAAAAAAAGGGAGGGGTAAAAATCACTTTATTCATATGCAGAATTAGCTGCACATGCAACAAGATAAGAGTTATGGGGAGGAGGGAAGGAAAACTGAATCATACAGGACAGTTTCCATATGCTGGTTTATTTTGCTTTCTTTATTTCTTCTAACCATGACAGGGAGTGTGGGCGGGTGGACAGTGAACCCCCTTAGGCTCCTTCCTTGAATGTTCAGTTTTCCTTTTCTTTCTTTTTTAAAAAAGTGGAATGAGTTTCTACCCTTTTCACGCTGAAAAGAAGTAAAAGTTTAGGCAATGTTCTACTGCTGCTGCTCCTCAGTAAATGGTAACTTGCCCTGTCTTCCAGTGTTCTGGACACAGAGTGCAAAGGCGCTTAGATGAGACACAAATGCTTGGAATTGATGCTGCAACCATAACTCATGGGGGGCAGTGGTGCGGCTTAGTGGAGTGACGCAGCCAGCGCTGCATCCACAGACCTGATGATCATGCCGGGCAGGACAGAAGGTGGTGGTAAATGCCCGTTCGCTGTGCCAGCTCCCAGGCTGTTTGGGCAGATGCATGAGGTTGCTCCTCAGCAGAAGGGCTTTCCTGCTGATGAGTGAAACTTCCTTTGCAGGAGGAGGCCAGGCAAGGCCAGGTGCAAGTGTACAACTGCCCCCTCCGACCTGCTAGATCAGGGGCTTGGTTTGTTCTTACACTGTTATCTAATATCTAATCAACTTACGTTTGAGGACAGAGACTGATTTCACTTAAGAAAAAAGAAAGCTGAACATTCAGGGAAGTGAGAAGGTACACCACCCACCAGCCCATGCTCCCTCTCATGATTAGCCAAAACTAAGAACACAGCAACTAAACATTTAAGTTTTTCCATCAATTTACAGTGCCACTTCAGCATATCTTTAGGCCCCATCACAACAAGATTTGGCTATGGTCCAACAAGGAACAGTGCAGAACAAGAAGCCCCATCGTGTGTCTTCTCAGATTGTGGTCCCATCCAGATCATATGTTTAAAACACATTTCCCAAAGAATCCTGGGAAATGTAGTTTATTAAAGGTACTGGGAATTGTAGCTTTGTGAGAGGCAAGCTACAGTTCCCAGGATTTGTTAGAAGAAACTACGCACTTTAAATATTATTTAAATGAATTGTGTGGGTGTGATCTTTATGCGCTTGTTTCCAAGCTTATTTCTACAGCCATACAGGGTTTTGAACATGCTTTTTATTTGAAAAACAAACAAACAGCAGTTGAGGTCAGGACACAGAACTCTGCTGCTAAAAAGAATTTGTAGTATAATGTGTGAACACAAGAGTCCATCAATAAAAAAAGAGACCCTCAAGCATGGCCATCACTGTTGTTCACCCCACTCGCCTCCACTTGCAGCTCACAAGCACACACAGAGTCCAGGACACAATAAAAAGGCTCAGAACTGGAATTACTCACAAACTTGAGCATGTTCCAGTCGAACACGTAGTCATAGGAGAAACCCTGGCGGTGGAAGAGGTTGCGGAACAGCTGCCTCAAGTAAGAGTAATCTGGTTTGTCATCGAACCGCAGCGAACGGCAGAAGTTGAGGTATGTTGAGAACTCAGCTGGGAGAAAAGCAGGGAGAGATTATTAGTTGCCATCAAGCACAGCAGTCCCCCCAATGAGGCACTGCTGTTCCCTTCTTTGCCTTCATAAAGTCTTCATGTTATAGATTACTAGAGGGGCCTTTTCGGAGGTGCCACTGCAGTTGTGGAATGCCTTCCCTTGAGACACTCACCCGGCACTAAGTTGTCAACTTTTAGCACCAGGTGAAGCCTTTTTCGTTTCCCCCAGAAATTTCACCAGCCTTAATATCTTTTAATGTCTTTTAAATCTTTAGATATATCATCTGCTGTTAATATTACTCTATTACGGTTTGTTATTATGTTTTAGTTTTCCTGTTTGTCTTTCTATTCTATGTTTAATTTTTTTTAAGTATTTAAATAAACAATGATAAATTCTCCAACTTCAAAGAGCCAGAGCAGCATGAACATATTATATGGTTGTGTTCATTTCATATTTTGGCTATTTCTTACACCACCTGGTGCAAAAACCCTTTTTATTTCGTCCATTTGCAAAGGTAACAGGTACATGACTATTCCTACCCCTTCTTACTCCAGTTCATTCCCACAGAAACCTGCCAAATACATGCCCCCAAATTCACCCCCCTTTCCCCAAAACCAGAGAGAAATAACCTACGGGCAGGCTTGCATGCCACCCCTTCCACTTTCCTCCCAAATTTTCAGTCCTTCCTCTCACAAATACAGGTCGGCCCATCGAGACTCAGGACTTGTATATTGGGAGGGCATGCACCTCTGGTATTGGTGCTGTACAGGGAGAGGCCATGCTTTAAGCAGGAAAGACAGAGTGCTGTGCATCTGTTCATAGGCAGTGAAATTTGTCCCTCACACTCTGCGACTTAACATACTTGAATACACACATTTAAGGCTTCCAATTCCCTCTATAAAGGGAATAGCATATGGACTTAATCCTGCTCTGCGTAAGCCCCAGAGGCCTATATTTGGAGACTCTGAAATGAGCTTGCCCAACATATACCCAGCGGACTGCTTCAGATACAAGCAAGGCTTTAGGAACATAGGAATCCACCTCATACTCAGACCGCTGAGCCATCTAGCTCAGTAGAGTCTACACTGACTGGCAACAGCTCTCCAAAGTTTCAGACAGCTTTCTCCTAATCTTACCTGGGGATTGAACCTGGGACCTTCTGTATGCAAAACTGATACTGTACCACTCAGCTATGACCCTTCCCCAGGCTTGTCCTTTACCTCTTGAGGCAGCCCAGTTAGCTACAGTTTTTAGACTACTGAGGGCAGAACTTGCTGAAATAATAATAACAACAACAACAACAACAACAACAATAATTTATTTGTAGCCTGTCCATCTGGCTGGGCTTCCCCAGCCACTCAGATTGTTCACCCAATATTTTGCAATCAGAGGAACAATGTTCATCTCGATCCTAAATAAGTAGCAAGGTCACAGAGCACATGCAATGACGGCAACTAGACAAATTTGAGTATGTTTATGGAGAAATGAATCTCTAAGTGTAGGAGATGCAAGGGCATGAGCAAATTGTGCATGCTAAGGAAGAACTTACAAGGGTAGCCTTTGCAGAGCACCTCGATGGGCGTCGACATCTTCTTCTCACTGATGCGCTCATATTTCTGGCGCTTTGTAGCAGCCTTCAGGCCTTGCCAAGGCAGTGAGCCAAGGTTAAAGTACATCAGCACATAGCCCAAGCTCTCCAAGTCATCACGGCGACTTTGTTCTGGAAACAGATGCACACACATGCATGAAGCAGAGCTATTCCAGCAATAGCTTGCATTACGTCAGAAAAGTCAAGGTGATGATATAGACAAGCTACAGAACAGAGAATTTGGCTTATCCTGCCAAGAAATGAAGATTTGTTTATATTTATTATTTTAAAAAGCAGGCCCAGCGCTCATCCCCTCTGACGGAGTCCTGCAAGTATGTGGCAAGACTGAGATCCAGGCAGGGCTATGTGTTGCACAAAACCATGGAAGGGAAAAGAGGTACTGAAACTGGTACACAATTCAAGATCTTTGGAGTTTCAGCTATCTTCCTTTTTTCTTTTGAAAAAGTAGGCACTCAAGACTGCAAAGAAGAGATTCTGAGGAAACTGCTGTAGGCAAAGATTTCCTATAATCAAGGCTTCGATAGTTACCTTTCCCCATGACCAACAGAAGCCAAAGTTAATAATCCAAAGTAAATGTATAATCAGGCTTGTATTTAAGCACTTGCCTAGTAGCCATGGGTGACAAGGCATAGCATGCAGATAACGGATCAGGTTGGTGGTGCCCAGTAGAAAACAAACAGGCGGCCAGAGGAAGAAACCCATCTCCTCAACTCCCATCAAAGCAAGGTAACAGGCTGCTGGAGGAGGGCGACAGAGTCATCTCTCCTCTGCTAGCCCTTAGCAGGCCCATTGTCTGTGTATTTGGTGTGGGTGTATAGAAGGCTTGTAACTTTTCTGAGCTTATTTACAAGGCTCTGTACTAACTGATGATACAAATCAATTCTAGATGCTTTTTAGAATTCAACTTATCTTTTGTATATGATTTGTCCTTCCTCAGATTCTAAGAAGGACGGCACTCCCACATTTAGCACTGGTTTCAGGGCGGGGGAAACTGTGTGTTATGTTAACGCATGTGGGTTTGGCCTGTCTTTTTGAAATAGCAGCCACTGTCTAAATGCAAACTAAACTCCCTCCTGATGCAAATAGCAGATTTAAGGAAATGATTTTCATCAAGACCACAGTGTGTTGATAAAGGGATAACTTCTGTCTGCCTGCCCTATTTTTTATATAAGTATAAATATAATAAATATAATAAATATATAAATATAAATATAATAAATATATAAATATAAATATAAATAATATAAATATAAGTATAAGTGTGTGTGTGTGTGTGTGTGTATATATATATATAGAGAGAGAGAGAAACACACATGACCAAAATGTATGTTTTGCCTCTCGTGGATCCTTGTGGCACCAAGTGTCTATCCTTCTGCTTTTTCATGTTTCCTGCTACCTAAAGTTTCAGTTGACCCTGCCTTTTTACCCTACCATATGCCAGAATAGCTGAAAAATTCTCAGATAGCACTAGTAATGTAAAAAACAAGAACAGAAACCTTTCATATTTCAGTGTGCAGCTGAGGAGAAGAAAAATAAAATCTAGTACAGAGGTAAGCACTCTTAAGCTCATTGATATCAAATGGGCTTAAGCATGCTTAACTGTGATGGACTGTGGCCCTGACCTTTATTACTTGGCCTCTAGCGTGCATTTGGCCGAAATATCTTTCTACTGTGGCTGGATTTCTCTTCCCTGTATCTGTGCCATTTCCTTGTTTTGATCGTATCTGGAACGTGGGGGGGGGGGTGTTACTACGGAAGAAGCTCCGTCTCTGAAAGATTTGTCCATATAGAAAAGAGCTTCCTGTCCAAAAGATCTATTTAGCATACAGACTGAGCAATACTCATCACACTGTCAGTATGAAAAATGATACATTATTCCCTTTAGCTGTTTTCTTATTGTACTAATTTCTCCAGCATTCCCTAATAACAACTCAGCTAGCTTATAAGGGTTCAAGGCAGGTTACAATGCATCTTGATCCAATTTTATCCTCAGCACCCGTGCTGCGGCTAAGTAGCAGCAACGACCCAAGTGAATTTTTAATCACTGAGAAAGGATTTCATTGTCTCAAAGTGAAGTACTGTACAGCCATTCTGGTTCTAATCCACCCATAGTCACAAAGCTCACTGAGTGATTTTGGACCAGACACTATCAGCCAATCCTACCTCACAGGGTTACTGTGAGGACAAAATACGCCGGGAGGGGAATCAAATATTCTAAAACAAATGCTACCATACAAAATGCTATAAGCCGCCACAAATTAAACTACTAAAGTTTTACAGATACAGGGGAAAATACAGTAGGAGAAAAGCAGCTTGCAACTTTTTCTTTTTAAAAAAACAGACCACACAAACCCCAGAGAAGTACCCATGTTTAGCGTTTTACATCTTTTGGAACTCATTTGCGTTTCATATAAGGCAGGCATGTCTTCTCTATCACCCTTTCAGTACCCACCAAAGATCTTTCTCCCCAACTACTGGGTATTTTTAAAAATCCAATGTGTCTCCTTACTGGACTTGAAACTTGTTCTTGTATTTGTTTTTATTGCTGAAGTGTTTTGGGATGCTTCATGAGAAGCAATTCACAAATGAAATGAACAAGCTAAAAAACAAGTTTATCACTGTTAGCTGCCTTAAGCGCTATTTGGTGGAGAGGCAGAATAAAAAAATTGTAAACAAAGAAGTGAAAAAGTTGTTAGGTGCAAAGGGAACAGAAATGTGAATCTTGAAAAGTGGGGTTGCCCCAGTCATATATAAAGCAGAGGTATGTTTGTGTGTTTCTACCTATCTATATGCATATATATCTTCTATGCACCTTCTAACATAACATAATGTTACCTGGACAGTTCATTCGTTCGTTCTCTCTCTCTCTCTCTCTCTCTGTATGTGTGTGTACATAATATAAAGAAAAATGCAAGAGACATTTAAACCGCACCCCGAGAGGTAAACACAGATAGTCCAGGTTTCATAAGACTTTTTTAAAGGGCTGGGGTGAACACAAAGGCCTTTACTTGGTGCAAAAGGAGACCAGAAGGATAGTGCCTGGGAATCTTGTCCCCTTGCCAAGATGCTACTCCCCCCAAAAAGGTCCTTCTTCATTTGGCAGGGGGACCCTGAGCCTGAGCCTGCCACAGCCTCTCCCCCACTCACCCCGGCGCTTTTTTTCCAGCTGAGCTCACGACTAGCACAGAGCTCTCCTCAGAGAAAAGCAACAGAGTTCAGGGAGGTGTCTCGAGGGGAAGTCTCAGCACCTGCGCACCCTTTGGGCTCCTGGGTGGAAACTTTGTGTTTTAGAATCAGAGAGTTGGAAGAGACCACAAAGGCCATCGAGTCCAACCCCCTGCCAAGCAGGAAACACCATCAGAGCACTCCTGACATGTCAAGCCTCTGCTTAAAGACCTCCAAAGAAGGAGACTCCACCACACTCCTGGGCAGCAAATTCCACTGTCGGACAGCTCTTACTGCCAGGAAGTTCTTCCTAATGTTTAGGTGGAATCTTCTTTCTTGTAGTTTGGATCCATTGCTCCTGTATTCTGAACACAAGCTTGCCTCCTTTGGTTTGTTTTTGCTACAGCAGAGGACCAAAGTCCTGAGGCACATTAAAGGATGCTAATAAATTTGTTGTGGCACAACTCAAGTCATACAGCTCCTTCAGCTGAACAGATGCGTTCAACTGTCTGTGGAGAACAACGTTAAATTAACACATTAACAGGGAGGAGCAGGGTTTTGTTTTTGTTTTTAATGTAACTTCTGAAAGTTTTATGTTTATTCACATTGACTTGGCCTCAGACACCGTAGGTGGTTTCACCATGGCAGCGGAAAAACCGTGAGAAGCAGGCGTGCACCTACTTTTTCACTGCTTCCCGCAGCACCAGAAGCTATTTTGAATCATAAATCAGAATGGAGCTTTGGAGTGCTTGGGGCCCAAGCTCATGATTAACCATTTTGCCACTTGGGGAAGTGCCGCCCTGCCCTGCCACAGCCACCTGCGCCACCCACACCCCACTGGAGAAGCAGCGGCAGCAGCAGGCAACATCTCGCCAATTGGGGGCTTGATCCTGCCTGCTGCTGACTGGCATTAAAATCAGAGAAATCAGTAAATTTTGATTCCCTGACCTGGAGTGTGTGGATAATGCTTTACACTTTGGCATGAAATCAACTATAGATGCTAGAAGGGAGGTATCAGCAGGAAGGCTCTGGGGCCCAGCTGGAGCAAGGAGAGGGGAGGAATATTTATCGGATATTTATGCCCTTCTCCTCCAGCTATTTAGACAAAGTCTGTTACAGGCCATCTCCCTGGGCACTTCTGGGTGTCTGTTTCTGGGTGCAGGATATGCTGGAAGACATATTTTGAGCATGTGAAAGTTGACTGGAATGCTTGATTCCATGCTCACTAGAGAGCTGCCTTTTCCAAATTGTTCCTCCTAGTAATATTTCCTGCAAGGTCCAGGTGAAATGCTCAACTCAGTGTTTGAATAGATACACACCCAGCATGTCCTCTGGACACTGTAATCACTGCACTGCACATTCAAATTTAGAATACTATAGCCAAATTAAGTTCAACAGAATGCATTTCCCCCCCTCCTCCCTAAAACATCAAACACAAGAATACTACAGAATAAAAATGTACTAGGTCCATTCATTAAAATCGCTGCTAAAGCTGGGCAGCCAAAACGAAGTCAACCAGCCACATTTGCCAATTCAGAAGGTGGTATTTTTAAAGCACAAAATTCTAGACTCTGAATAATGGCAAACTTGTCAAACGTCCATTTAAAAGCTTTGCAGGCTCCAATTATAGCTCCTGCCTAGACTCCTCACAAGACTTCAGACAATCCACTAGGCCTTGCGTACAACAAGTGCCTGAAGCCCATTTTATTTACGAGGTTTCAGCAGTGCAGAGTTTATGTTAACACGGAGGTTCAGCCTGGGGGCGCGACTATCCAGCCCCAGGCCGCCAGCAATCTATGACTGGCATGCTGCATTTGGTCCAGGGGCTTCCAAGTTGGTAGGCCTGCCTCAAAATAGATCACAGTACATAGTACTGCACATAATACTGTGTCATAATCTAACATGAGAGTCTGGTCACTAAACTTGTTTTTCTTTAAATGAAGAACTCTGACTGTAATTGTGCATTTAAAGTAAAACACAATTCCTGCATAGTAAAGTGAAGGTGTTTTACAGCCTGCCTTTCAGTACCACAATATCCAAACATAAAAGATAATAAAAAATAAAAGATACATTTCCAAAATCTGCATGCTCAATGTAGCTTACGGATTTACAGCTTCCTGAGTTTGATTTCTCCCACCACAGTTTTTTTTTTTTTTTTTAAATTTAGAGCTTCTGATTACTTAGCCTTGCAGGAATTAGACAAGCCACTCATTTAAATGAAAAACAAAAAAGCAGAATTTCCAGCAGGTTACTATTTAAGGTTGAAAGATCTAGATCGGTCAGGTTTATACAGTATGCCTTTCTAAGAGGAATGTCAAAACATTCATTACAATACGCAAGTCAGACTGCTGAGTCTTAAGGTCCCTCCAATCAACATGCAAACACACACTTTAGCTGCTTATTTGCCAAGTCCAAAAGATCCATTCATGCAAACAGCAGCTGGGACTGATTTATGCATGGCTACTACATACACAGTCTAGCAGTTAGCGTTGCTGAAAGAACCTTGACTAAGGAACCCCTCAGCCATGAAAAAATTCTTACACGAAAAACACCACGCAGGAAGTTGTACACAACCTGCATGACAATTGTAAACTTCTTAATCTTGCTGCATGTACACATGGCCTGCACAACAGGCGCAGATAAAGACCAACACACATTTTATCAATCCAGGCAACTTAAAACAGGCAAATCTTGCTTTGCACCTGACCATAGTTTTGTGGGTGGGTGTGGGCGCCCTTCACCCGCAGATCTCAGGGCGGTTCACAACTATGGTTTGGGCTGCTTATCTGCTTTCATTTTCAGTCTATTCAGCATCCCCATTTGCAGGCATAATGAGCTCTGGAGGCAGATCAGAGACCTTAACTATGGTTGGCCAAGGGGGACACAGCATGCCAAAAAACAGCGTGAGCCACAATTTCAAACCACGGTTTCAGATTCTAGTTTGCTGACTGATCACAAACCGTGGTCTGTCAGCTCTTTTCGTAAACTACCACAGACCACAACTCAAGATTATTATTTGTATTCTGCTTTTCTACAGAGGGTACCCAAAATGGTTTACAATGAGAAGGGAAAATTCCAATGGGCAAAGCACAGAACATCTACACAATAAATAAGAGGGAAATAGATACAAATAGCAACCATATTCTACCAATACCCCTCAATGCTTTTTTACAAGCATACACAGCATCCCCAACAATACTAATCTACCAACTAGTCTCTCACATTCATGCAACTGATTAGATGACTAATTTATTAGGAAAGTTCTTTATCAGATTCCTGTTTGAATCAGTAATAAGCACTAGTCCTCACAATATAGTTGTGTAAGACTCGCCATACCATTTAAAAAACAGTAATTTGCTTTTTGTTACATACTGTACTGCTATCTAAAAAAGACCAAGCTGTCTGAAATTTCAGCCTTTACAGAGCATGTACACTGCAGTAGCCGACAAGGTTCCCTTCAGATGTTGCTGGACTACAACTCCCATCAGCCCCAGCCAGTACAGCCAACGGTCAGTGATGATGCAAGTTAAAGTCCAGCAACATCTGAGGGCACCATGTTGGCTACTGCTGATGAAGCTCATCGCTGTAAGATTCTTACAGATGCACTTTATCAAAAGAACACAGCAACCAACCAAAGGGCCCGAAGACAATTTGCCATGATGACAAAAGCAAATCCCTAGTTATGAGGTTTCACATTTTAAGAGTCTCCATGAGCTAGAATTTCATACAAAAAGCCAAAACTAATATTACTCTTAAGGGACCGGTGATGGGGATGATAATACTATTTTAAAGCTCTACTCCTGGGAACTCCATTGTTCCCTAGGAGCTTATTAGGATTATTTAAAGCTGAAGAATGGATTGTCCCCCATTACCAGTGGACACTGGTACTAGACACATTCTGTCCAGAATTGGGTCAGTTTTGCTCAGCTGGTAAATATGTTAACAAACACTATAAACAACAACAACCACTTATTCAAGGAAGAAAGATTGAAGCCCACGCCCCACGCTTCCAATCACCCAAAAACAGACCCAACTAAGGGAAATGCAAGTAAATGTCTCTCAAAACACAAAGCACGTGAAACATTTCCCTCTTATTGATCTCAATGTGATGCAGAACATATTTACAATACTGGGATCCTCCAATCTTCCACGCAGCAACACTACTGCTTTGTTGTTTTCAACACAATGGGGAGGAAGATATTCTGCAGGTCAATGGCTTTCCTGCAGCTATAAAAAATTATTTGCATGCCTAAAAATTATTTGCACTTTCCAATTTCCCGGGGGGGGGGGACGACAGCAGATCTTGAGGCATGTGGTATAAGCTAGCGCTCTCTCTCTCTCTCTCTCTTTTGGCAAGGCAGCAAAAGGAAGTCATCGTGGCAGATAAATTTTAAGACTGTTTAACATTTGACATTTAATCATGCACTGACCAGGTCATTGGCCAATTGTCCAGAAGCTTAAGCTGCCAAAGGGCCCAAAAAACATGTTCTGCTGTTACTTCAGTTCTGCTATGCATTCCTTTCATCTTCAGCAGCACAGTTAAAGGCTAGCAGAGGATGGGAATTTCCCACAACAACTTGCCTTTCTGAGCCACACTACAGATCCAATGTCCAGCAGGATGCCCCTCGTAAGCTTCCAAGCAGAACATGATGTTAACAGTTATACCTTGTTGGTAGGAAATACCATTTTTAGCTTTCATAGCCGATTGCCATTCAAAGACTCCACACGTTTGTCTAATCCTCCCCCCCCTAAAAAAGCCATCTGAGCAATTAATCCAAAGTTAATTATGCATTGCATGAACATAATTAACCTTAGGTGGATTTTTTAGCAACCTGAAGAACCTGAAATATATAAATTATCAGTACTCTGAAAGATATAAATTATCAGATTCTCTCGAAATGATTCATGATTTTATATCCTCTCCTGTGTCCCCTTAGCCATCCTTTCCCCCTAAACGAAAGGTGAAAAAGGTTCTCCAGTCCTCCAAGTCCCTGGTCATTTCAGTTGTGCTCTCCTTAAGCCTTCCCCAGCTCTCTTAATTCCTTTTTTGAGACAGGGCAAGCAGCATAGAACAAAATGTTCTGCCTAACCGCTGGACACTGTGACTAAGTTCATAGGATGGGCTGCAAACTTTGATTAATGAGCACAATCAACTAAAACTTAAGAGAGAAAACATTTTCCCTGAATAACTGGGTGTGGCTAGTAAGACCTCCAGAACTCTTGAAGGACCAGCCTACATAGAGTACAGAGATCTGCTAGTCCATTTCCTCTGTGCCACTTTTTTTTGGGGGGGGGAGGGGGGGAGAAATTGACATTATTTCCCTGGCTCTATCCAAACACTGGAAGGCATTCAAAATAGTTATTTGGCATTTCAAAAAAGACTGCCTCACATGACGTATCGAAAAAGCGCATTAGAATTCTTTTCACTGTGTAAAATTTGAGTAATCAGTTGCTTGAAAAGCTGAATGGTTTACACCATTTGAAGTTTCAAACACAGACCTCATACTGGATACTAATGCCATGGGCTTCCATTGCTAAGTGTTATTAGTTAATAGGTTGCTAGCTCACACATTACCCAGTAGCATCACAAAGGAGTCTGCAAGGAGCCAAGTAAGAGAATGCCCTCGGCCTGCTGTACAAAAAAAGGTGGCCTCATACGTCTGGGGAATGGGTCGGCAAGGTTTACCTCACCTGGGCAGGTTCACTCCAGGAGAGATCCCTCTGTGGGCTGGATCGCGCACGCGCCCACAATTTCCGGCGTCTGTGCAGATGCAATTTCTGGCACCGCAAAAGAGAGTCCCTGCCCTGTGCTGGTTTAGCGCAGCGTGCAGAGACTTGCCGAGCGGGCGGCTCGGTTTGGGGGCAGCTCATGGGCCGGTTAAATGACCCCTGGTCTGGGCCATGTCAGAACTTCGAAAAAGCACACAATTGCAGACCAAGAAAGCTCAGCTCAGTGTTGAGTGGTACCTTGCAGTTATTACACAAGTTTGCAAAACTATAACTACTATTAAATGGATTACTGTTTAACACAAAGCTGGAGACCATGTGGATCTAAGGTTCTCATTATCCCTGCCCACTGGCTATGCAGGCTGATGGGAGTCCAGCAACATATAGAAGGCCACAACAACTTTTCTCCACCTAACCATGTTCTCCATAGTAACAAGGAAGTATAAGACAAGCTTACCAATTCCAAGGTGAGTATTTATAGAGGCATATCGGGCTGTGCCAGTCAGGTTTTTGTTTTCCCGATAGGGGATGTGTTGGTGAGTGCGGGCATCTCGGTACTTCTTGGCCAGGCCGAAGTCAATGATGTACACAAGGTTGCCCTTCTTGCCGAGGCCCATAAGAAAGTTATCTGGCTTCACATCTCGGTGGATGAAATTCTTGGAATGAATGTATTCGATACGGCTGATCTGAAAATGGGTTGGGAAATGGTGCCAGGAAGGAGAATATACACAGAAATTTGTGAAACCAAAGCCACTAATAGCACTTCAAGCTACACAGCAAACCGCATACACACAAGAGGGTTAACCTGAAGTCTCCTCTAACTTGCAATGTTATCTCAAAGAGAAATCAGGGAACCTGAAGTTTTCTTTTAATCCCAACTTACTGTCCTTCGGTAGCAGGAAAGTGAAAATGTGGGCCTAATCACAGGACCTCTGGAGTTTAATAAGTTTTCAAAAGGAACATTTCAAATGCATTTACTTGGGAGCCAGAAGAATAATTTTCTTGCTGCTGCTGCCAAAGAGGGTGTGTAAACATGTACTCAGAGCACCCAGGTCTAAGTGCATCACAAACTACCAACTCTAGCAACACACCCCATTGCCCTCAGCATCTTCCAGCACTGGCCAATAGCACATACACTACATGCCCCCCATCTCTCCTACATGAGGATTTATGCTTCTCCTGCTCTTGCAGAACAAGACACCCTTTGTGCACATTTTCTCCATTCCCCACTCAAGCGTAATAATTTAGGATAATTAAATCTTGAACTACTGCTACAAAGAAGGGAACTGAGAAGAAAGGCACACGTGAGCATAAAGAACAGATTATAAGAACTCACCATCTGATCTGCCAAGAGCAGAACAGTCTTGAGGCTGAACTTGCGAGAGCAGAAGTTGAAGAGGTCTTCCAGGCTGGGTCCCAGAAGTTCCATCACCATCACATTATAGTCGCCCTCTGCTCCACACCACTTAATGGAAGGGATGCCCACTAAGAGGGAAGAGAAACACACATACCCCTTATGAGACACCAAGAAGCAGGCACCAAAGTTTAATATCCAAACTCCACTGTAACCTCACAGCAACTCGTATTTCATTATTCGCTGAATTTACCTCCTCCCTGCATCATCTTGTAAAATTTGCTTTCGATGTGGAGCTGCGGGTGCTTGGTTTTCACACATTCCAACTTAATGGCTACCTCTTCCCCAGTGGCAATATTGGCACCTGCATGAAAACAAAGAGGAGGGGGTGACTATTTATTTAGTACATTTCTTTCTCATCCATCCTGGGAAAACAGCGCCAAATGGGTGGGGTATAAATATCATCACCATCATCATTATCATCCCAGGAGCTTAGGGCAGCTCTTTCCCCTCCCCTGTTTTATGCACACAACAGCCCTGAGAGGTAGGATGGGTGGGTGCTACATGACTGGCCCAAGGTCACCCATCAAGCTAAGGCTGGCAAGCGATTTGAACTCCATGTCTCCTTGGTCCTATTGGCACACTTCTTAATCTCACTCCACACTGGATCTCCATTGCACATGACCTGGGTGAAAACGCTTATATTATTCACAAAATAAAGGTTATAGTGCTAACCTTTTAAATATTGTGTAGCAGATCCACCTTAAGAATTTGAGGCAAATCTTTTGTTTTATAATTAGTCAAGCTAGGAGGAGATTAAGACCCTCAAGCCAAAGCAAGCATTTGATTAAAAAAACCACATTCAAAACCTCAGGTGATGAACTACTCGCCGGATGGAGCCTTCCGAATGTGAAAAGTATAAACAAACAGTTGGCTTTTATTAGCTAAATGTTTGTTTGCACTTTTCAGCCTCAAATGGCATGGAAAGCACAGAGGCTGTTTGATGCAGTGAAGGCTTTAGCACATTCATCATAAGCCATGTATCAGCTGCAATAAATATACCACAGCCATAAGAGACATTTAAAGTGTCGGGATACTATCCATGTAAAGAAGCCATTCCTAAAAGGATGCATCAGAGGCCACAAGCAGAGATCTGAATACATGTAAGTGGCTCACCAGTTTGCCCACAATTACTAAAAAAAACACAGCCCAAGGTGCTAAATTTGGTCAAGCAGATAGTGCATGAACCTAAATAAATAACTAGATTACAATCTCAATTTAGCCAGGAATTCTTAGGTCGGCACTGGACAAGGAAATTATCTAACCCTAGCTACACAGGGTAAAAAAAACTGGAACTTCACACATTGCATTTTATAAGTGTGAAAGAGACACATTCATCATGCCGGGACACTTCTCAGGAAGATGCAACTGGTTGCACACCTTACTGCTGAGTGTCTTATTGAGGGCAAACCTACACTCGCCGTTGTGCAATGCGCAAAATGGCCTTCAGGGATGAGAGCACACACCAAAAAGAGGGCAAGTGTTTTCACATCAGGAGTGTGGATCAGAATGGGCAGCAATAAAGGCCGAGGACAACATACATAAAAGAGGGAACCAGCAACATCATGGATCAATAACTGACAAGACTGCAGACACACTATGCTGATGTACCCCAGAAATGTATGGAACACCCCATTTTTGCCCACTGGCAGCAAAAGCACAGTAGCTTTGCAAGCACTGTAAACACCACAATTCTCCTAGCACCGAGGTATCCTTCTGGCGGAGTAGCTCTTGTTCACACACCTTGTATCCTAGGACTCTTGCCACTTCCAATCAAAACAATGTGCATATTATTTCTGCAGTGAAACCATTTACAAGCAAGCAAACAATCAACTGGCTTCTTTTTGTTAAGTCCCACAATCAGTCCCACCTGCTCCCTCTCTTCAGGTGCCCTCCTCTTCAACGAAGCATGCAATTATACTTTTGGAAATATTTTTTAAAATCCCATTTGGTTTATCAATTAACTCACACACTCTGAATGAAGAAAAAAGATTCACTAGCAAATTAAACCACACAGGGACTACGACACACAGGGTGCCATTATATTTCTCATTTAATTAAATGTTGACACGGGTGGAGCTAAATTTAGCTGCCACCAAAACAAGAAATTGCTTAAGTGCTGCACACAACCCTATTTTATTTTTTAAATAAATCATTTTTTGTTTTGCTCTTTTGGTTGCGAGAGAAGAGGGTGGAGCATGCCATTTCCCCCCCTTATGGGAACAGAGAGGTTCCACCAGCCAAAAATTACAACAGCAAGATTTGCACTCAGCCTGCCTGCAACGATTACGCCACCATCTCCTTCCCAATCTCAGACTTGTCAAATACGTCGTGAAGAGATGGCTTTTATTTCAGGACACTCCAATTCTGTAGGTCAGAAGCTAACAAAAACTAGAGGGTGAGTGTTGTTAGGCCTCACTGTATGAGGCTCCACAGCATACCTGAATACAGTAGCCCCATATCCTTGGGGAAGTTTTGCTACACCATTCCAAGCCCACCCATGTCTCTCTGTGTCTTGTCACCTCCCAATCACATGTAGCCATTCTGGGCAGTGTTAATTCACAAATTAGGCAAGCAAGTGGCTGTCTCCCCTGTTCAAGACAGACCTTGGGCCAGTAATATCTAACCCTATCAACTCAAGTATTTGCTTCAACACCCTCAGGCCATCAACTCCTCCAAAACCCACTTCCATCTTACTCTCACATAGCCCTCTCAGAGCATATCAACATTTTTCATCCTCATTATTCCTAATCTGCTCAACAGCCTACCCAAGTCTTAACCAAATAAATCCAAGGGTGTACTAAAATACCTGCTTCCATGCACACATTCCCACAGCCTTCAATCTTTCGCTGAGGCCCTAATTTGGTTGGTGGCTAAGCTGTCATCTATAAAGAACAGAACATTACCAGTGGTCGTGCCTTCCCAATGGAATTTTCTTCCCAATGAGGTCTACCAGACTCACTCTGACAAGGGGCTAATCCAGACATCAATTTATCTTAAGAAGGTTTTTATTCTTTTTTCTTAGTTTTTAAGCACTGCTGCAGAGGCACATTTTTAATCAACTGGTTGGATGGCAGGTTTTAGAATAAAGGTAACATTCAACCCTCTATACTTCTGGTGGAATTTGCTGGTCTAGATGCTCTAAACACAGAAAGCTTTTTATTTTCTATTTCTTTCTCACTCCAACTCTCAAAAAAAAAATTTTTTTTTTAATTCATCTCCCATCACTTCTTCTGCCTTTCACATTTTAATTTCACCCTATTCCCTCTCCCTGCTCTTTTTACATCCACTTTTTCCTCCTACAGCAGCTTTCCTCTCTTAACCCCTGCCTCTCAATGCACTGTTTCTTTTATTTTAAAAAATAATAAATATTAACCGTACCTCTTTCAAAATTCCTTCACTGCTTTCCTGGCCCTTTTTCCTCCAGAGGCTTCTTTTTCTCTCCCTGCCTACCCATCCTTTTCACCTACTTCCTTTCCCCTTTCCTGACCACTCTGACTGTTGCCCATTTCCTGTCTTGCCTCCTCTTCAACTCTGAAGGCTACAGTCTCTCTTGCCTTGATCTCTAACCAATTCCCCTGGCTCCTAGGCGCTCCTAGGCAGTGCTCATGTAAGGAGCCAGGTGCAGCTGAGGGCCAGAACTGAGGCTTACTTGAATCTGGGCCGAGGCTCTCTGCTGCTCTAAAAATAGTTGTTCCAGTGATTTCCCGTGTAACTCCTTACCATTTCCCATCAACAAAATGCAAAATTTGCCCGGGTGGCAGACCTCCTTTTTCCTTGGTGCCATTTATTTTCAGTTTATATACTAAATTATGTCCAGCTATTTAACAATTAAATGTTAGGACTGTGCTAAATTTGCATTCCCAAAAGTTTGAGGCAAAAGCAGAGCTTTTAGAAGGTGAAAAACATTTTTTGAACATTCAGAGGTGGAATTCTAACCCAATAAAGTGACAGATCCCCAGCCAACACATACATCCAATTGTCTTTCCTTGTGGGCAATCATTGAGCATAAGGCATCCAAGCTAAGAAATAATGGGTGGTATTAAACAAGACTGTACTCAAGAGTAGACCCAATGAAATTAATAAACATGATTAAAGTAAGCCCATTAATTTAAATGGGTCTAATCTGAGTAAAGCTTAGTCAAATCAAACATACATAGGACAAAACATCTATAGCATTTTGGAAACTGTTGCAGTAATGGTGTGTGCATATATTTTTTTGATTACAATAAATTGATGAAAGTTAATTCTCTAAGTATTTCAGCTTCCCCCTCCCCTTAAACAAAAGGTTAAACACGAAGACCCTGAGACCAGGACATCCTTTTGGCATGTACAGGGGTACCTCGGGTAACAAACACCTCAGGTTACGAACACCTTGGGTTACAGACTCCGCTAACATGGTAGTAGTACCTCAAGTTAAGAACTTTACCTCAGGATGAGAACAGAAATCGCATGCTGGGGGCGGCGTAGTGGCAGTGGGAGGCACCATTAGCTAAAGTGGTACCTCAGGTTAAGAACGGTTTCAGGTTATGAACAGACCTCTGGAATGAATTAAGTTCGTAACCAGAGGTACCACTGTACCAAGACCCCTCACAATATACTTATTTGGGTGGAGGGAGCCCACCCCATAACATAACAAGGCAGGTCGGGCCTACCTAAGCCCCTGACTGAAATGCATGTATATAGTATCTTTCTTGGTTCTGTTGGTAACGGTTCACAGCTCTCAGTTTATTCTTCTGCTGTGCTGCCATTGCAAGTGGGTGGGACAGAGGGCTCTGCTTTCTTCTTCTGAGTGATCCCAACCAGTTAGGAATCATGTAGGGAACATAACATCATGAGGCTATGTACCCATGTTTTGGCTCTGTGACATTGAAGGCAGAAGATAGTCAATGCTTTGCGCCCTCAGCACAGGGAGGGAACATGCCAGTTGTCATGGCAACTGCACTATACTAGTAAGGCAGAGCATTGCCCCAGTTGCTTTGGAAACAGGGATGCTTCCCACCTCGCCACACTGTGCTGTAGTGATTTCACTGCAGCATGATGCAGAATATCATCCCATTCATTTTGGCAACAGGCTCGTCGTGCTCATCAGGAAGAGCAAGCAGAGAGAAGGCCCCAATGAAAGAGATTCCAAAAGGAACTGATTTGTCACCTTGTGCAATACTAGCTCGGTTTCAGTTCATCTGTATTTAAACAAGCAAGATTCGTAATTAAAATCAGCACAGGTCATGCAAAATTGTAACAAAGAAGCAGATTTCTCTAGGACAGGCTTCCTCAACCTCAGCCCTCCAGATGTTTTGAGACTACAAGTCCCAGCATCCTTGACCACTGGTCCTGCCAGCTAGGGATCATGGGAGTTGTAGACCAAAAACATCTGGAGGGCTGAGGGTGAGGAATCCTGCTCTAGGATGTGTCATTCAGAAGTCATGGAGATGCGTTCCAGCATTCTTGGAACCTCAGTATCTGCATTGTTTTTAAAAGTGTTTTATGTTTTAATGGTGTACACTGTCCTGACATTTTATGATAATAGTAGTATAGAAACACTTTTGTAAGATATAAACAAACATCTAACCCTGATTTACAAAGAATCTAGGGAAGGAAGAGGAAGTGAGACTCTGGAATATGCTTTTTATAGCCAGGAAACCATTTTCACTCTTTGCAGTCTCCACTCTCAGTTCCCCTACCTACCACTTATAAAAATTATAATTAAATCACCTTTCTTCTCCCATTCTGGTCCTGCTTTATTCTGTAATCAGTATTGGTTTACCTAGCTCGAGCGGTTTGGTGCCAGTTAAGCTGTTAGCCTGTCTGTGAATGCTGAGGACAGTGTTATGTCAAAGAAATCAGTTATTGCAAGATCAGAAGCACCACTTATTTTGCTTATAACAAGCTTACACAATTAGGGCTTCCGGGGTTGCAAAATCTTAACTTTATAGTCTTGCCACAAATGTGTCAGGCTTGTTACACTTAGCAATGCTCAGCGGCTAAAGAATGCCTATACAAAGGAAGTAGCATTCTAGAAGTTGGATATATTATGCATGTTTTGCATATCTTATTCTGCCCCAAATAAGGCAAGTGAAAGTGGAAGATGTTCTACAGAGGTCTGAAACTTAGGCCCTCAGCCATAGGAAATTATGCACACAGAGCTTCCTAGACCCCTCTGGTGTCCTATAGCTTTTTTTTAAAAAAAAACCCTCTTAGAATACTGGAATTTGCTCCATTTCCAAATCCCACGTTGGACATAGTCACTGAGAATGCACAGCTCTGACTATTACAATCAAAAGTTACATTTAGATATGGCCAAAGCGAGAGGTTGTATGACACCTTGAAGATTATACAGTGGTACCTTGGGTTAAGTACTTAATTCGTTGCGGAGGTCCGTACCTAACCTGAAACTGTTCTTAACCTGAAACACCACTTTAGCTAATGGGGCCTCCTGCTGCTGCGCCACCGGAGCACGATTTCTGTTCTTAACCTGAAGCACTATTTCTGGGTTAGCGGAGTCTGTAACCTGAAGCGTATGTAACCTGAAGCATATGTAACCCGAGGTACCACTAACAGGTTTTATGGATTAGCGTCCACTTTAGATGCATGAAGTGTTATCAACAGACAGCAGAGATAATTACACACAAACAAACAATTCTGGTGGGGTGGCCTGGAGCACTTTTTTTGGTAAAAGATCATTAAATGAGTTTCAGATCCTGCAGCCTGAGGACTTGGAGAAGGTACATGGTTAGGTTTGTGCAACTACTTGCATTTTGGACTCTTGTCCCTTTTGGCTTACAAAAGCTGACTGGGAGGGGGCAGCTGGCTGGGCCAGGGAGGTAATTAATGCCTGGGCCACCTGAAGAAGGTGGTGGTGGACTACTCCTAAAGAAACCCCTGGATTCAGAAGTTCAAAATAGTTTCAGAATAGCAGCAGAGGCTCCTTTCTGGGAAAGTTCCTCAAGAGGATGGTTGCCAAGCAGATCCAGGCACTCTTTGGAGAAGACTAATTTTCTACATCCATTTCAATCAGGATTCAGGCCCAGTATGGGTACAGAAATCGTCTCAAGTCGCTCTGGATTATGACCTGTGTTGAGGGGGGTGGAAACAGGAGGAGTGTGACCCTTTTGATGCTCTAGTCTCTCAGCGGCTTTCAATACCATCAACTATGATATCCTTCTGGGATGACTTGCTGGGCTGGAGGCACAATGCTGCGGTGCTTCCACTCCAACTTGGATAGTTGGCTCCAGGTGGTGGTGCCTGGAGAATACAGCACGCCCCTGTGGGTTCTCCAGTGAGGGGGTCCAACAGGGCTGGTTCTGTCCTCCATGCTACTTAACATATACACAAAAGCAGGAGTCATACAGAGCTCTGAAGCATGCTGTCACTAGAAACGGCCTCATTTCTAGTTTGCCTTTTCATCTTCTGCCGGTGAGGCAGTGATGTGCTGAATTGCTGCCTGGTTGCAATAACCGACTGGATGAGTGTCAATAAAGTGAAGCTTAAACCTGATGACACTGAGATGCTGCTGGTGGGTGGTTCACCTGTTCAGCTGAGTGGTGTGCAGCATGCTGGAGATGGGGAGCTCTCTTTGAAAGAGCAGGTTCATAGTTTTTGATCCACTGCTGTTACTTGAAGAGGTAGCTTCAGTGGTGTCAAATTCCACCTTCCAGAAGCTTAGGCTGCTGATCAGCTACAACCCTATCTGAACAGGTATAACCTGGCTGCACTGTGCTTTACATGAGGCTGCTTTGGAAAACTGTTCAGAAACACCAGATAGTGCAGAATGCAGCTACCCAATTGCAAACAGATTTGAGGCAAAATGATCATATAAAGCTGATATTGGCTCAGCTGCACTGGGTGCCTCTACATTCCAAGGCCAATTCAAAAAGTTGGTTTTGATCTTTAAAGCCTTATACAGATCTGGACCCCAGTATTTATCAGAAATGTCTGTTCCAACATGACCCTATAGGGGCTCTTAGATCTGTATCAGAGGCCCTTACCTGGGTGCCTCCTCGCAGAGAGATTTGAGGAATGGTAACAAGGAAGAGGTCCTTTTTGGTTCTGGTTTCCTGTCTGTGCAGGGGGTCTCCCCAGTAAGGTCTGCCTGGCCCAGTCATTAATGTCTTTTTGCCACCAGGTAAGAACTTTTGTCCCAGGCATCTGTCTGATTCTGATTATTTTGCTTGATAAGAAATTTTGCTTGTTGTTGTCATTTAGTCGTGTCCAAGTCTTCGTGACCCCATGGACCAGAGCACGCCAGGCACTCCTGTCTTCCACTGCCTCCCACAGTTTGGTCAGACTCATGTTTGTAGCTTTGCTGCTGCCTTACTGAGTCTATTCTACAAGTTTTTGGGTTTTTTAAATTGCAATGTATTGTTGTTATGCTATTAAAATGTTGTAAGGTGCTTAGAGACTATGTAGCAAGCGAAAGGTAAGAAAGCTAGGAGCAGGGAAGGCTGCAAAGGGTAAATATATATTGTTTATATTTTTATTAAATTACATGTTATTCATGTTTTTATTTTATACACATATGGGTATAAGAAAAATGCTGTAAACAACAGAGCCCGAGGCCATGGAATGCTATCAGGGACATTTCTATGCAAAGCTCAAAAGTGACCTAGACCCTACACTTCACAGTCCAAAGTAGGATACTGAATGTAGTTGAAGCTTGGTACTGTTTCTTTCAAATACAAATTGCAGTGCTTAATAAAGAATGACCCATGCAAAACAGAGGCTTGGCAAATCAACAGGCCATAGGATAAGAGAACAGTGAGAGCAGCAATATTTGATTTAACCTCCCTTCATGAACAGAAAGGTAAGAGGAGGTGCACTGCTTTGAACACAAATTGAGGTTTTCAGGCCTACCATAAACTGGTCAGCTGCCATTCTATATATTGTAATGTCGCTGCTTCTTGAACTTTCAAAGTCTGAGTGACCTTCTATAGGCAGAAACATGATCATGCAAGGGACACGTTGGGGCAAGTTTCCGAGAAAACAAATCTAGTTTGGGGCTTCAGGAGTGATCCACTTTGCCAGTTAGCCACTCACCCTAAGGTGCAGAAACTCCCACTAGACCTACTCAAAGGAGTAGAGCTCAGTAAGCCTTGGGGCTCCCTTCACTGCGTATGTGCAGCAGTTCCCACCATTCTTCTCCGGCCTGATCTCTGCCCTTCTACTTTGAGACAAAGCATCATTTGCTGTTGTATTAGAACCACAGTTTTCACTAAACTTGTAAACCAGGATTGAAAATCAGCATTTGATCCCGATTCCAATATTGCAGGGATATAGAGCCCATGACCTTCCAGATGCTGCTGGACTACAACTCCCATCACCCCTGAGCCTCGGGCCATGCCGGCTGGGGCTCATGAGTGTTGAGTCCAACATCTGGATGGCTCCCTCTCATGCAACACAGGGTTGTAGGGAAAGAACACACTAAGTACCCAGTGGGAAAAACAAGCTATGGGAAGTGCTACACTGAAGCAGCATGAGATTCCAAGCCATCTTTAACTGCTCTTTCATGTCGGAACAAACCATGGTCTGGCATTATGTGTGAACCACCTCAAAGTCATCTCACAACACTTATGTGCACAGGTATGGCAGCACAGAGCAGTTTGGACCAAGGAAAGCCCTTTTAACTTGTGTACAGTTCTGGGAAGTTGGTACTGACAATGTAAAGCAATAAAAAACACCTCTATGTATGTGCAGAGTGCAACAGCAGCCTGCTCCTATGCATCTGGGAATAGGGGGCAGTATTTCCCAACAGGGTTGAACCCCATTGGCAATTGACCTAGTAAAAGACTTCTGTCCTTATCTACGCTGCAGGAATAGCCAACAAGCACACAGTTCTGCAATTGTGGGCAAAAATGGCCAAAGCAAAAAACAGCAACAGCCCCTATCTTGCTCTGTGTTCATCAGCAACATTCTCTCTCTTGTGGAAATGAAGAACAAGGCACAACAGGCTGGGAATATAGTATGTTCTGATATACCAGCCAGAGAAAGGAAGATTTCCATTTTCCACAGGAACATGTGTGTGAAGCAATCATTTGAACAGGTCGGGGGGGGGGGGAGAGAGAAGAGAAGCAAACATCCACAGAGACAAAAGTACTGCCATCACAACCTGTCAGTGAACTTTGTTTGGCAAAGCAGTTGCACTCCATTTTAGTCATAGCCCTGAGGGCAAGGTGTAAATTCAGGGATGTGATCCACCAACTCAGTTCTTTACTTGAATAGGATAGCGCATGGCACTTGCATAACACATATTTCCGCTTTTAAATTCTCAGCCATTATCTTATCATCATGCCCGGCATTACTCATTAGGAAGATACGTTCCCCCTTAGGACCAGAGTTATACAACCTGCGGTGCCTACCTCTCTCTGTATCTCTCTCTCTCTCTCTCTCTCTCTTCCATTTCCTTCTCTGTAGGAACTCCTAGTCCTCTCCCCCCCCCCTTCCCATGGGCTTTATTCTCACTCCATCTGCTAAAATGATCAGCAAACCAAAGTTAATGCTGACATTTAAAGAGTGTTGTCACTAGGCTTTAAAGCTACAACCCCAATGAGATTAGCCGGGAGGAGGGAGGCTGTGGGCACATAGGAGCTGACATCTGAGTCACAGCTTCAGGTCTGTCGTCTGCAGACTCAGGAAAAATGGCATCCATTTATAACATCAGTGGCCACACGCAAGGTATTTTTGTAAGCTGGTCTAGAATCCTACAAGTGTTAAGGCAGTATTGAGAATGCCATGTGAGAAGTTGTATCAAGATGCCTCTCCTTTAGGCTGGAGGCCTCACACACATCTTGAAAGGGGGGTACCTGGCTTTTTCCAAGCAGCCATTCAAAATAGTCCTCTACCTCGAAAGAATCTGTAAGCAGAATGTAGAAAGCTGCTCTAGACCAGGCCAGCTAATTGGTCCATTTTGCCCAGCTTTGTCTGCTCTGAAATGGCAGGCAGCTCTCTAGAGACTCAGGCTGAGCTTTCTTTCCAATCACCTGCTAACCAAACCTCTTTTTTCCCTCCTGGAGATACCAGTGTGAGCAACTGTACCTTTGCGCATACAAAGCATAGTGCTCTGTCCTCATGCCATGGGGGTCCTTCCCCAACACAAGTTGTATGCAAACTGCTTATTTAGCAATCCTCACCAACATCTTACTACTACTACTACATAAGCTGCCTACCTTTTCCTAAAAACTGTATTTTAGGCTGTGACTCACTAATTAGATTTTTTTTTTAGGGCAGCAGAGCATACGGGGAGGATAACATATTTAAAAAGCCTCACAAGTCAAATCCACAACAGGAGGTGGTGTCATTATCTCACTCATACATTCTACGTATATATGTAGCATTCATTCTTTGGAGTGGTTTTGTCTCTGGACTGCTCAGTCAAGGAGCCCAGAGCAGCGTGGACAATACAAAAGGCAGCAGGCATGAGCAAAGACCCAACTTTCTTTCATAGCCAAGTCCAAAATCTTCCTGGTCCCATCCAGTTATGCATGACAGAAGCCCCTGCTGCCTACACCAGAGAACAAGGTAAGAAGAAGACTGAATTTAATGCAGCTCAGAGTACAAGAACTCTACCTATTTGGAGTAGTGGTTAAAGTGTTGGACAAGAATCTGGGAGATCTGGGTTCAAATCCTGAACCCAGCCACGAAGTTCACTATCACAGTTTCTCAGTGTAATTCTGCCCTACACGATTGTTGATAAGGTAACATGGAGAGAAGGGGAAACTTTTGTGTGTCACTTTGATCTTCTTTGCAGTAAAGGTGGGATATAAATGTAATGATAAATAACCACTTGCCTGCTAAAAGTCAGAAATGCTTTCAAAAACAAAGACTACATTAAAAATGAAAATAGCATACTTCTCCTCATTTTATACCCAGGTCTTTAACCATACTGGTGCTTATACCTAAGGCTCATTTATAAAGCTTATTTCCATTTAGGTTCCTCCTCAAACCCCAGTTCTTCAGCCAGCCTTTTCCTGAACCCCCAACCGCCTTACTTTACCTGCAACTCCCTCCATTGCTCTCCTGTCTTTCCCCAGCCCATCCCATAATCCCCACCTCATTGTTCAAACACAGAAGGAAGAGTCAAGTGAACACCAGGCACCGTCCCCATACGAGATAAATCCCCAGGAAACCATATCCAATCATAATCATGCCTTTGCTATTACAAATAAGATTATGAAGCAGCCAAGACAACAAAGGGTAGTTAGAAGCAATCCCGTTCCTTTGCCTCATTCCATATAGATACAAATGCTTCCAATACCTTATGCTTCAGTGATCTGAGAAATCTGGAAATCATCAACAATCCTACGCAGCATCCACCCCCTGTCTCATTCAATCGTGTGGGCCGCGTACTTCAAAATCCATTTGTTTCAAACTGCTCAAATGTGGGGAGGTGGGGGTGGCATGAAGGAGAAAGTCTTACAAAAAGACTGATGCCACCAGCCTAAGTGAAAATGACAGTCTTCACGAGGGACCCTTTTGGAAAATTTAGATGCATGGACTTGTTGGGGGCACATAAATACACTCAACACACCCCTAAGAGCAGAACGACATTTTGCCACCACCTTTCCTCCCTGTCATTTTTTGTTACCGAGCGGCGAAAGAAAAGGATGGGAATGGAGCAGATGGGTGAAGTCAGGCAGGGAGAGAGAGAGTTAACTAGCTAGGAAACAAAGGGAACGCACCCCCTCCCTCCGAGGGAGGGGCCTGCCATCAGGAACTGTCCAAGCAGAGACCACCAGCTACCCAGCATGCCCTGCTTTGCCAAACAGCCTTCCGTGTCTGATGGAGAAAAATCTCTATTCCAACCTGTAGCAACTCCTGCAGATAAAAGTTCTCCCTCTGGATCCAATGGCAATACACACACACCCCTCCCAAGCAGTTACTGTGTTCAGGATCACCCACCTCTCCCCCCACACACACACCCCATTGGTTCAGCAGTGTTGCTCAGTTGAGCCTCCCAAACCAAACAGTCTTCACAACAGAAAGCAAAGTCTCCACATTCCAGACGTGTGTTTATAAAAGCCATTGAATTACAGAATCATAGAATGCAAAAGAGGCTTATAGGGTGTCTAGTCCAGGACACCCCAGTCTCTCGGCCTGATCTCCAATGCTCTTTTTTCCAATACCAGGCCTGCCAAGCAACAAGCAACCTCCCTCTGGGGTAAGTCACTCCAGTCTGATTTGCACAACTGGGCTGGCATCCTGAGAGCACAATTTCAATAAATCCACATGGTGGTTGGCATGTGCAGAAGCAGCCAGCCAATTTTTGATTTACCTACTTCGCTTTCAGTTATTTTGTGGTGGGGTAGGAAATACAAGTGCTTTCATTTAATGAAATACACTTCACTTGGCACTTATTGGACAGAGAAATAAAAAAGGTGGAAAGACCAAGAGGAAGGATGCAAGTGGAGAGAAAGAACAGTGGGGGCTGAGCTGACTGAGACGTTTTCAAATCCGCTCATGTTGACATTGAGATGAAACTATTGAATGGCTACTGGATCTTGGGAAGGATTAAATACACCAGCCCATCAGACATCAATTTTTGAAGCTTTCCAAAACTCATGGTTGGCCAGAGAACTGGTGCCCCCCATCACTTGAGCAGCGCCACAAAATTCAAAATAGGAGGAATGAAAAAACAAGCTGCCATCACTTAAGAGTCTGTTACTTAACAGAAAAACTATAATGAAATACTCCTAATCAAGAATATGCAGTGTTTATCTTATACTGCAAAATTGCAAAGGCTTCAAGCCAGACATATTCCATCTTTGCCTATGCCCATACTTTCACAACTGCAAGAAAAAGGGATGGACAGTTCTGCCATCTTTATTCCTAGAGGGCACACTGCACCTTGCTTCATCTCTACGTTCAACATGGCAGTGCCCAAAGTATACTTGCTGACCCTCATCTTAGAAGCAATCATGCATTTGCAGTACAACCACTATATGTGCAGTGTCAGTGACCACCATCCCTTGCTTGAAGCCTGTCAACCCTGTACCAAAGGCTGAACTTAAAATACAGGCAATAAATATTGTAGCTCCCCACCTGTGCACCAGTTCTGGAATAGCAGAAAAAGCTAAAAAATATGTAGCTGCCAGCAAAGTGCTACCAAATTACCATAATCAATTGATAACTACAAATTACATATTACTGAACACCGTAGCAGCAAGTTCCTAACTGATGCACAACAGACCATGGAAGTACTTTGTAAGCAAGGGCTTGCAAACAAAAATATACAACCAATACCGGGCTGTGAATAAAAGGGATGGATGAACATTTCAGAGGCGATGAAGGAAATCAGCAGGCATTCAAGGTGCAAGCAGAATAGGGCCCAACGGCTCTTGCTGAAGTAGCCTGTTAGGTGGGTGGGGGTCTTCTTTCAGGTTTAAGAAAAAGCTAGTCCAGTTGGATGCAGTTGGAAAAACATAGGGCTTGGACCAGAGGGACCTGGGTTCAAAGTTGTGTTTGTTTATTTAAGCCAGTGGTGGAGAACCTGTGGCCCTCCAGATGTTGAACTTAAGTCGCATCATCCATGACCACTGGCCATGAGACCTGGCGGGAGTTAGGAACCTGTGGCTCTCCCAGCACAGACAGACTCAACACCCAATTTAAATGTTCATATCCTGCTTCATTCAAAGGTATTTTGAAAACAATTTGCATCAATTATTAGGCACACAAACATATAGGGTATTATTATTATTATTATTATTAGATACTACTATTGTGGGGGGAACTGCTTTTAAAATCCATGTCACTTTATGTCACATCCGTTTCCAGAACCTCATTAAAAGAGTAGATCAGAAAACCCCACTGCAAGTATGGTCCAAACCATACTCTGCAGACACAGAGAAAGCTGCATCCTTGCGGGGCCACAAAGCTTAGACAAAATCACTTGCAGGCTAGACTACTTCACAGGGTAAAAAGGGATAGCGTGAGAAAACTACCCTGAGACCTTGGAAGGAGAGAGAAATACAAGTTTGGTTGCTAAATAGGTATGGCAGATATCCAGTTGGAGCAGAGGGCTTTTGACAAGTGGAAACCAGAATCTTGGAAATAAATAGTCAAAGGAAAAGGTGACAAGATGGGGTACAAGTTAACAGGCCTAAGCATAGAAGGATAGAGCCAGAGACACCATATCCACCACACTCAATACCATAACAAATTGGGTTTTAAAAATATTGTTTTTTACACTTTTCATTTGTTTTTAAGTAAAATGAAGAGGATATAAAATTTTAAAATCAAACAATCCCATTTCCATGGTGTCAGAGAGGAACAGGATTTTCCAGTGGGCAAAGACCACAGGCCCAGTATTAAGATCCACCCACAGGAGGACTCAAAACACAGCCAGAAGGATGACAACACAGGCTAATTTGTATTGTTTTAATTTAGTTGTATCCTTAATAACTGCATTGTCACCTGCCACTTTGAGGACTCTTTTAGGTGGAAAAGCAGCTTATAAAAATCTGAATATATATAAATATATCAATAAAATAAGCAGAAAATGGAAGGTTTACGCTGGAAAACTAAGGCAGGGCAGCTCAGAAGAAAACAACACAAAGCAACCACACTCAAGAGGAGGAATCTGGGAAACAGTGGGGCTGGCAAATCTTGTGGCAATGCCAGAGTGGAAACTGGAGATGGGAGGTTGCAATGTGACACCCTGCTAGAAGCTGGGAAAGCCAGCTTACATGCTACACAGAAGCTATGCATGCAGAGGCATCACCTTACAGATCACTCAGAGGGTAGCCCTTTCGGATGCAGCCCTGGGAAGGGAAGCCGCACCTAGGACTTTTTATTTACCTCTAGGCACACCATTAAGTGAACACACACACACAAAAAACCCCTACCCCACCCTCCCACTATATATAAGGGTCTGGTGACTTCTGTATCAGTGTATCTGAAGAAGTGTGCATGCACACGAAAGCTAATACTGTACCAAGAACAAACTTAGTTGGTCTCTAAGGTGCTACTGGACAATTTTTTAATTTTTTTATATATTCCCACACACACAAAAAGGTAGGGTCATTCAGAACAATAGATAGTTTGGACTGATTATGAGAAGAGATCCCTGGGTTGTCAAGAGGAAGACATGAAGCCTGGCAGTATAAAAATAAGCCAAAGCACTGACAAACATAATTAAGTCCACCATCCTCAAAAGTAAAAAAAAGAAAAAAGGCAAGCACCCCCCCCCCAATTCATAACCTAAGGGGTATCCTAAAAGAATCTCCCCCTTCCCAATCAGAGAAATACAGGAGGTAAGCATTTGAATTCTTTTCTCTGGCCCTCGCACACCCTCAGTGATCAGAACTACATGAGACATATAGGAGGAGGAATCCTTAAGACCGCCATTGTCATAACCTTGCAAGCATACTCTACACCAGGGATGTGCAACACAGCAGAGTGACAAAGTACGTTTTGTCACACAAGCCAGTTTTCCCGAAAGCAGCCAGCTTCGTAGCCTAGTTGCCACAAGCTAGCAAAAAGGGCTTCCCAATTAGGGAACAAACGCACGCAACACAGCGTAACACCTACAGTCCTGAACTGGGTGCTCCCACTGTCAAAGGGGACAGGTGAGCTGAGACTAAGGGCAGGGCTTATTTTCTGCAGGAAGACCCACATTTGATACTTCGCCTTCTTTTTTTTAGATGTCAAGTCCCAGTACTCTCACAACTTTTCGGCCATTAACATGTCATTGATGTTTCTTGCCTGCCTATTTTGCTGCTGCCATTTCCATTGTTGTGTGGTGTGTTTGTTAACTGATTGCTTTGGATTATAAGCTATCTTGAATACCTTGCAGTAGAAGGGTTACGTGGATATAAAGGTTTTTAAAACAAGGTTACCTGAAAACCACCTGCCCATATACACAGACCTGCTAGATTTCTTTATCTGAGGATTCCTTACCAGTAGCACCATGTCTTATGGACCATCATTTGGTAGCAACACCACTACCCTGGCACTCTTCCTTTTGCCATAAGTGTTGCCTTTTCTTTTCTTTGTTTTAGACATCTTTTTAAAGACCCATTTCATTTGCCCTAGCTTTGCTAGACATGGCGCTACCAGCAAGGACTCTGATCTAAGTAATCCATCAGGTTGTTGAAAGCTGAAACCTGTACCAACTATTTTGACTTTACCATTATTATTATAATGTGGAGATTAAAGAAAACATTGTTGCTTTTATATATCATGTTTTATACACTGCTTGAATACTTTTATATTCAGCTGGTTATAAATGTTCATAAAATAACAAACATGTACTTTATATACAAAATCCAAAAAACAGATACAAGATTTTATAGCACCTTTCCCCAACCAGATGTCCTCTAGATGTTGTTGGACAACCACAATTATCCCCGAGCATTGACAACTCTTACTGACTGATGAAAGTTGAAGTCCAGAACATCTGGAAAGCACCAGGTTAGGTCAGACTGTTATACAGTGCTGAACATATTGCAGCTTGAGAACTTCCACCACCATCTTTGTTAATGAATACAGGTGGCGACTATTTTAGGTGCATCCAATTGGCACAATCACCAATGCACGGTCCTTTTGGACCCAGAAGAGGGAAAAGGGGGGCACATTTATACGCGCTCCACCGACACGACTGCAGGGGCCAGGAACAGAAGCCCTGTGAGAAATGCTTGCCGCCTTTACAGTAGTACAGAAATCTTACCACACCTCAATTTTTAAAAATAGTATGAATTCCAGGCATCAGATAAAAAGAGTATGTCCCCCCAGTCTCTGTCTAAAGGAGTTGTTTTTCCTCTGGCCCTTAGCCTCCTTAGTTAAGAGGAGAATACAAGGCTGAAGAAACACATAAGAACCAACACACACCAGCTCACTATTCCAAAATGTTCTAAGCTATTAGAAGATGCATTCCTACAGTTAGGACAAACTCACCCAAATAAATATCTCCAAAGGATCCACTACCAATTTTTCTTCCCAGCCGATACTTGTTCCCCACTCGAAGCTCCATGATTCAGTTGCTCTGGGAATAAAACAGAGGACATACAGGGTAAGATTAGAAAGATGACCTAAGTCAACACATTCAGCTACCATATGAGAGACCCAATATTTATTTCTGGTGTGGGGAACTCCTCATCAACCCTGGCCACTGGCTATGCTTGCTATAAGTGATGAGAGTTCAGCAACATCAGGAGGCTCCTACCCCTGGTTTATTCCTTCTTCAATTAAAGTTTTTGGGTCCAGTTTTGCTGCCTAAACCCTTGGGACTCTCTCACTGTCATAGTAAAACCTTCAATTTAGTAAACAGTAGTCTGATATTTCTTAACAGGTTTTTTTCCAGGCTGGGGGGCATTCAGAAAATGTGGTGAAGTAACAGTTCAACCAAACCAGTCACCTAAAGTAACCTTGACTGAAAGGCCAACTTTGGCTGCAACATTACCTAGAAAAAAGCCTCAGTGAGACAGACTTGAACATAAAACACACTTGGAACCAGGATGTGGGTCTCTGGCTAAAACAAAATGTATAGCAAAGAACTTTATGGTGGAGAAAGTGAACCCCTCTCAAGGATAAGCCAGAACCCTACACCTGGCATGCATTCCAATGAACTGGGATTTGGGGCTCATAACATTTCTACTCTGCTTCGCTTTCCTTCTGGGCAGTAGCATGGTAGTACAGGACAAATTCCTCAATCACATGGTTCACAACCAGTTACTGGGCCCAAGGTTCACATCTGCATGCCACATTTGACACTAGGCACACCATATGTTTCCACACATCACGTTCATGAACAGGAGAGATCCATCCAAACCCCAGCACTACCACCTTCACTTCAGCCATGCATGCCAACTTCTTCCTTTAGGCCTGTGCCAAATGTTGTTCTGGAGACTCCCAGCAATATCCTCTCCCAGAAGACCACCATCTTGTGTTTCTCCTGTCTCCTTCTGCCCGCCCCACCACTGTTCCAGTAACGTGGATCTGTTTGAAAGACTGTGGCTCTTTTTAAAGGATGCTGCTGTATGGTTAATTTATGTAATGCATATTTATTAATGTACTGTATGCAGGCTTTGCTCTCCTGGGTGGGTAGACTGCTTGAAAGAACAGGCAAGGATTAAGCAGACGGGGGTCCTTTCGCTTGATGGAGTCTACAGCTTCCTTTCTGCTGCACCCCAAGGTCTACAATATGCCAGAATAAGCAAAGTAAAGCGGAGTTCTAGTCATATCCAAACTAATCATGTACTGCAAAAAGAGAAGTGGTGGAGCTTAAAGGCACACATTTCACTGTAAGCTTTAACAGGGCATCATGAACCCTAAATACCCAGTTCCAATTACTCAAAGCACAACAGAAGGCAAAGTCCCTGCTAAAACATGTACCCAAGCATGCAGGATTGTTAATCTGCAAGGAATACAGAGTTATTCTCTTGTCTTAAAATTCAAGCAGAATACACAACTGAAGTACAGCCCTGGGGAACAAACAGGAATCAAGAGGTTATATTCAAGCAAGAAGATAGGATTGATCCCTTCCACTACCCCAATTAAACTAGGAATGTAACTGCATATACATTTGACTCATACTCTAACTTGCTCTCAATACAAGATAAGATTTTTTTATTCCTATAAACACTGGTGACACACGAACCGGAAGGAGCCAGCAGTTTTCAGAAGTTACTCTGGAGATGCTTGATCCCTAAAGGTTAGGAGTTTCCTAGGTTTCTCTGCCAGCTCTCTTCAACACATAACCCAAGAGGACAGGCAGAAGTAGGGACCGGCGTATCAGCAGCTAGTAACCCATTTCACTCAGGACAGCACTGGGCTCAAGCAAACAGGAGCCCAGCTGCTCACTGTGGTTTGCAGTTAGTTGTGACCTTTTAACTTCCTGCAAGAACATTGGGGCTTAATTCGGAAGTACCCCACACAGCTTTACAGCTGACTGGCCTTCAAACTCATTTTCTTAAAAAGCAGATGTTGTTCAAGGGGGGGGCGGAGATCTCCCAATTTCTCTTTCATAAAGAGAATAATGAAGCACACACCTAAGTACCTCCAGTTTTATCAGACTTGCTTCCTAGTAAGCATGCGTATGATTGGAACATTAATAAGGCAAGCAATGCTTTGGACAGAGGGTTCGGAGAAGGCAGCAAGACCAGTTCATGCCAAGGGCAACAACAAATCAACCAGTCACCTTAGGAATTGCTTCCAGGTGCTGGGGATGGGAACACTTACCCACCCACCCTGCTACCACATCAGTTTCTCTCCAAACTCTCAGGCCTTCACCTCCTCCATCCAGAGAGACAGAAAGGAATTAAGCCAACTCTATGGCCTTCCTCAAACTAGAGCAACAGCCCTAGGCAGTCAAGATGCCAGCCAAGAATTCCCTCTTCGTGAAACTAGAAAGACTCCCACACACTCTAATGCATATACTCTGCATGAGTGGATGCTTATACTATATTAATAGCCACTTTTTTCTCTCTCTCTCTCTCTCTCTCTCTCTCTTTCTCTCTCACACACACACACATTCTAGAAAGCTGTATTCGAATCAGCACCACACACAAACCTACTCTACATTATGTAAATGCAATCATATAATAAAAATATGTGTGCAAACACACAGCAGGCCCCACACATCTGGCATTCAGCACTTTACAGTACAGCATAGGCAACCCCCCCCCACAAGCAATTATTGTAAACAAGAGGACTTCCATACCAGATTTACTTGATTTGCTAGAAATCAAGGATGCATCGAGGACTACAGTAGGCCACACTGTGCGAGAGCTGACCAGATATATAATGGATGCTTCTGGGTTTGAGGAATTGGGGGGGGGGTGGTATTCCATATCAGCTTCAAAGGATTGGGGGAACAGGAGTGTGCACACAAATATAGCAATACTTTTCTAAAAAGCAATGTGCCACAACAGAGATATTTGCTTCCTCCTCTCTTTCCTCTCCATTTCCCTTCAGAGCAGTTACCAAAAAAGAAAAGGAGCTAAAGAAGGCAGATCAACCACACACAACAAATGCAAGCATTAAAAGGAAGATAAAAACTGATAAGATCATCTCAACACTCAGCCACAAGTATAACTTAAAATTAAATCACCCTCTTCCAGCGCCAGAAGCATCTTATAAAATAGGGAGGGGGGAGAATAATGCAGCGAGGAATGAGAATTAGGCAGCAGAAATAGCAGCAAAACTTCTATTTACTATGCAATCCTCATTACAAATCCCTGAGCTGGTACAAAGAAGCAACATTTCAGAAAAGATGTGGGGGTGGGGGTGAGATCTTGCCCCCCTCTTCACCCCCCTCCCTACAATACCGAACCTTCCCAGTGCACAAAAGGAGATAGTGATTTACAACAACAGCCACTTCCTCCCCCCTCCACCTCACAATACCCACCCTATTTGTCAAATATAACCTTTTTAGAAATTCAACAGTGTTTACTATTGGTGTCCCCCCCACCCCCAAAAAACCCCTCACAAACAGCCAAAGGTTGGAGCCAAGGGGGGGGGGAGAGAGGAGAAATGAGAGATACCCGTTACTCACTACCAATTGTTTGTGAAGCCATACACAGATGTTAAGTATAGGAAACGAAAAGGGAGAAAGGGGGGGGGGAGAAGCAACAGCAATCACCCCCTCCTCTCAAAAACAAACACACACACACACACACACACAGACAGACTTGAACATTAGGTTGAGCCTAACACTCAGTAAAATTTAAATATATATATATAGTGGAGCCATTTCTGCATGTAGACAGCAAAGGGGGGGGGAGGAACGGGGGGGGGGAGAAGCGATACAGGAGCCCCTCAATGTGTCCTTCCGAAAGTGAAGCCGGGAATGGGGGGGGGGGGAGAAAGATGCCTGCATAATCCTTTGTCTCCGTCAAAAATTAAAACACACAGAGAGAGAGAGAGAAAACGAGCCTTTTGTTGTCGTCCCCCCGTTTCGGTTACAGCTTCCTCCTTCGCCTGTCACCAAATTCCACGGGGGGGCCCCAGCCCTATGCCAGCCCAGCCTTGTGTGCGCCGTGTTGTGTAAGTGTGCGTTGTGTTGTGCTGTGTATGTGCGCGTTGTGTGTGAGCGAGCGAGAGCCTCTTCCCCCTCCCCCCCCGCCGCCTTATCCTCCTCTCTCAGCAGAAAAAACAAAGGGACGGAGGGGCCGCCTTTCCCCCCGTATTTGCACCCCAAAACCTGCCCAGATCCCCACAATATTCACCCCGCCTGGAAGGAGCCTGTCTGCCGCTTCTGCTCCCGGGGCTGTCAGGGAGGAAAGGCGCCGGGGAAGGAAGGATGACGGAGGATTGGGAAAGGCGGCCGTAGCCAGCTCTGAGCGCCGCCGCCGCCGCCGCCGCCGCTTCCTCCTTCTCTGCGCTCTGCCTGCTCAGCTGCCTCCCTCCTTCCCCTCCAGCCTCCCTCGGTGTGTGTACAGCCGAGGCTCTCGCTCATTGAGTTTCCATTGAGTCTCAGGGCCAAACCCACTGATGTCATCCTACAAAGCCCTGGGCCCTCCCTCGGAGGTTTAAAGGGGCAGCGGCTTGTTTTTGTTGCTTCTTGCTTTGCGAGGGCTTCCTGGTCGCCCACGCTGGCAACCGCTTTTTTTGAGGGGGGGGGGGGAAATAAACGCGCGGGGGACGGGGGTTCTGAAATGACCCGCTACCCATCCCCAAAAAATATGTACCGGCGCAATTTTGTGAAAGTTGTTAGCAGCTGTCTAGCTCACACCTGCACCGCAGTGCATCGCTATCGCGTTGCGCGGAATCCAGAAGAACGGCCGCCAAATGCCTCTCATCTAGGTAAACGAAAAGGCGCCCATTGCTCGGCTCAGGACAAGAGAGGCTGCAAGCTTCTGCACATATTAAGCTGGAGGGGAAGCTGAGCTCATCCTAACTTTCTGGGTAGGCGGCCAAAGCATCCAGCTCGGTTGCACAGCTCAAAGCTTTTTAGCAAATCCATAATCCACAGACAGATAAACACCTCAAGATCAGAAAAGTTATATTTTGCGCACTCTGGACAAAGGGCTGAGATGTGGGAGCTTATAGTCCTAAAGCATGGCCCAATGTAGTTAGTGCATTAACAGCCAAAACTTCCACACGTTTTCTTTTTGTAAATCCCATTAAGACTTCCTACCAAGCCAAACATGCACAGGATCCAGCTGGAAGTATCCCTCAAACAACAAAGGGCAGTGTTCAGTAGGACAGCATCTGCACTGCATGCAGAAGGTCCCAGGATCAACCCTCAGCATCTCCAGGGGGTAGGGCTGGGAGAGAGAGACCCATGTCTAAAACCCTGGAGAACTGCTGCCTGTCAGCACAGGTCATTGTGCTGAGCTGCAAAGACGAAAGGCCTCTAACACAGTGTAAAGCAGCCTCCTGTGTTTCCTAAAATCTCAAGATTGTGGCTTGCTTTGCATAACATCCAGCCTGTACGGTGGTACCTCAGGTTACATACGCTTCAGGATACATACGATTCAGGTTACAGACTCCGCTAACCCAGAAATAGTGCTTCAGGTTGAGAACTTTGCTTCAGGATGAGAACAGAAATCGTGCTCTGGCGGTGCGGCGGCAGCAGGAGGCCCCATTAGCTAAAGTGGTGCTTCAGGTTAAGAACAGTTTCAGGTTAAGTACGGACCTCCGGAACGAATTAAGTACTTAACCTGAGGTACCACTGTATTCTGGAGAATGTGAGATGTTTCTTTCAAGTCTCCACACCAAAATATTTTTAACACTCTAGACTCATTACAACATTTATTTGCTTTTGTTTACTTATTGGACCCTGAGCCATTTGCAAGTGCTTGTTCTCAGACATGTCTGTGCAGCCATCATGTGCTGCCTGAGGCAGTTGCTTCAATCTGCCTCATGGTGCTTGGTGGAACATCCCAAGAAACTCGCTTAGGAATGGGCTGTATGCTTGTCTTCAAAACTCAGCTTAAAGTCAAACACAAAATCCAAACCATAAACATTTCAGGCTGCATTCTGTCGTTTGCATTGCTTATAAAATGGCTGTTCCTCTCCCTCATATCTTCCGGCCAATAGTTTTATCAAACAACATTTACTTGATTAGAACCATCAGTCTTTGGATCATTCATATACATACCTGTATATGAATGTTCTGAAATGGTTCACGTTTCTCTGGATGTGTTTGATCAAAGGTCACAAGACAAGCATGACTACTACTTCCTGAATACTGTGGATCCAGTTCTGTGAAATTCCCCACCCAGGTGATATCAGACAGACCCTCTCCCTGTTGAACTTCCGGCACTTAATTTCAGCAAGCAATTTAAGTTTTCTGATTTTTGTTGTCTTTAACTGATTTTACAGTATCTTTATTGTATCTTTTGTAACCTTACTATACACCACTTGGAGATTACGGTCACATCCATACCATACATTTCCCAAAGACTCCTGGGAACTGTAGTTTGTTAAAGGTGCTGGGAGTTGTAGCTCTGTGAGGGGCAAGTTGCCCCAGAATTCTTTGGGGAAAAACATGTACTTTAAGTGTGCTTTAAATGTATGGTGTTGATGTGACCTCTCCATTAACAAAAGTAGAGCAGATAAAAAGGTTGGTAGCATCTATCATCAAATAATTGCACAATACGGCAATTGTATGCTCTCATACAGCAATTGCCCTGGTTAGGGCCATAAGACATCCTTGTCTTGCTTAACTGGAGGTGCTGCGTAGCTTCCTAGAACACAGCCTCTCTCAGCTTGGTCACTCCAGTTCTAGCTTGGCCATGCTTCCAAACCAAGGAGTGCGTATGTATGCTCATGTAATTCGGCTGAGGTGCCCAACCCTTGTTCCCTTTCCCTAAGCATCTGGGAGTGGCTGCAGTCTGTGGTAGCCAGAGGAAGCCAATGCGGTAGAGTAGTGTCAGACTAGGACCTGGGATTGGGAGGGGAGCCATGTATGTCACCTTGCGCTCCCTGGAGAAAAAGGTAGGATATAAATGCAATCAATCAATGGCCAAAGTAGGATTCCTACAAAAACAACAACAACCAGTGAAGACACAAAGCTTGGTCTGGATTCAGCAAGCCCTGTTGCCTGTGGCTAATATTTTGTCTGGTGACAAAACTCAACCTGGGTCTCTAATGTGTATGTGTGTTAGTACAGTGATGATTCCACAATGGTGTCCTTGTAGCCACACAAAAATGAAATTAGTTAGGAAATTTATAAAATTACACTTGAGGTTCGAAGTGGATAGAGGGAAGTTCTTCCTCTGTCAAGGACCCGCTTCATGTGTTATACATGTGAAAATAGCTACACACAATGGCTGTAAAGCCACCTGTCAATGATGCTGCTGTATCACCCTGTGTTGCGGATCCTGCACTAGACAAGAGACTGGACTTGCTAGATAACTTCAAAGGTTAGAATCTATGATTCTAGCTGATTGGCAGTGGCTACTGGACAGACAAAGGCTTTACTCACACTGTTTCCCAATGTTTATTTTGTTTCCCAAATTGTTAATTTCCACAGTATATTTGAGCTTTCCCACAGTGTAAAAACCACTTGGGGAAATATTGTACTGTAGAAGGTTTAGCACCCACCCATTTCCTTGTTATTTACATATGTGTGTTTTTTCTGGAAGCAAATAACATGGGCACAAATATTATACTTGCACTATATTCTGCTATATTTCCAGAAGTGGCTTTTATGTGGTGTGACAGTTCATCTATAACACAAAAATTAACTAGTTAGGGAAACATCAGGCAAATGGAATAAACTGTGGTGTGAATGCAGCCCAAAAAAGGGTATTATTTTTTTTTACACACACATAATTAATTCCTCAAAGTCACTGCCACATGGATGTGGTCACGGCCAGTAGCTTTGATGACTTTAAAGGGGATTTGACAAATTCATAGAGGATATGTCAAGGCTGATAGTCAAGCTATATATTTAAATTTGTATGCAGCTTTTCCATATAAATATATGCTGAAAGTGACTCACAACAGAACAACAAAAATGCAGATCAAGATATCATTACAGTAACAAAATACTAAGATGACATTCACACCAGACATTTCAAACACAGTCAAGACTCAAGACACATCGCTTTCCCCATGGAATCCTGGGAGCTGTAGTCAAGCCTCTTGCAGAGCTTCATTTCCCAGCACCTCTAGGAAACTAAGAGTCCCAGGATTTTCTGGGAAAGATCTGAGCTTTCAGTGTGTGAGGTGGATGTGACCCATATCATTTTGTGACATAACATGACAATCCAACAAATAACTCATGTTAAAGACATCATAAAACCAGCTATCCACCAGTGGCTAATATGGGGATATTTTGGTTGCCCTGTTACATCTGGAACAATTCCAGACTTCTTCACAGCGCTTTGCATTAGTTTTCTGAGGTGACAAGTATGTCATGTGTTGACAAAGCTCTAAGAATCCACTTGGATTTCTTTTACTCAGCTTTACGCTTTTTAAGCAGAGAAAGAAGATTCTTGAGTAATTTAAAGATATCAGCAAGCAGGCTCTGTTATCAGCACCCAGAACCCCTCATTGGTTGGCTCGTATGCAAGCTAAGCTGGCCTGAGACAAAATTAATTACAGCCACACCTACAGGAAAGTAATGCTGCAACAATTTACTCTGTCACCTCCCAATGTTCCTAAGCACCTTTTGCCCATGGGAGTATAGCAGCTCACACAAACTCCAGAAACCCATCTGTTATTAATTTGTGCAACACATTCATCTAACCAGCAGAGTCTACGGAATTGTGTAAATGTGTCAGGGTTGCTCTAGGCAAACTTTAGGATATATTGACCAGACCTCAATAAGTTTGCTGACAAACGCTAGCCATTGGCATGACTAGACTGAGAAGGCTATGCATTAGATTTTGGCAGGAAGGCAAGGAAAAGTGCATTTCCCCCCACCCATCAATTTCCCCACTCTTTTTTACCGTATGGTTTCATTTTACTTCAAACTTATGATTTTCAGGTGCGTGCATTCAGTTTTAGGGACTCACACTGTACCCTAAGATTTGTCACTGTGCTCCACTTAACACAAAGACTTGCACAGCATTGAACAAAAGAGGCAAAAAGTTCGCAGTCTTGGATTGTCCCTCTAATTGCCTGTTGTCTTGTCCTTGGCCCGGAATAAACAGATATTTTTCTTTAATTTTTTAATGGTAAGTTTGGACACTTACTTTTTTTCTGCAAATTCCTTTCACAAGAAGCTAAATCTGACTCCTGCACTACCCTGTCTTAAGGTTTCGTGCTCCATGCCTTTTACTTTTTAAAAACTGGATCAATTTATTGAGGGACATGTGGGGGAAAACACTAGGGAAAAGGATGGGATGTACGGTAGCTCACTGGCAGTTCAGCCTGTGCTTTGTATGCAGGAGATCACAGCTTCAATGCACAGCATATCCAGGTGGGGCTGAAAGAGCCCCTGTTTGAAATCCTGCACCGTCTTATGCAGCTATAAAATTATGCCTTTATTAATAGGTTTTTTAAACAAAAAACAACATTGCAGCCCTAGGCGTGTTTACTCAAGAGTAAGCATCAATATGTTCACTGAGGCTCACTTTCTAGTAAATGGGTTGCAGTGAACTAAGTTCTACTCAGAGTAAACCCACTGAAATTCATGGAGCCAAATGAATTGCGGCCATTAATTTTAATGGGTCTACTATGAATATAATTCACCCATTGTGTTTAGGGTTTCAGTCTAAGGCTACAATGTTGTGTACACTTCTCAGGGAGTAACTGTCATTAAGCTAAATGGGAATCTGCTTCTGAGTAGACATGTATAAAATTGCACAATAACAAGCCCTAACTCAGAATTATGAGAGAAGGAAACATGAAAAAAAATTATTGAGGGACAAAATCAACATGAAATTCAATGTGATAAAAGGGCATTTTGGTGCACCCTTAAAATCTGAAACAGAATTGCAGTCTAACATCACTTTGTAAGCCTGACTTGACTTGTGTGAACTTGTTCTTTACAAGCTCAGCCCCCGTGCTTAGAGCTATTTCACTATATTTTGTATCCAAATATTTCTGCCTGTGTTTACTTGCTGCTGCATGGAATAACACATGAATATGGCATTTGGAGTTTGTAATTATGTGATTTTAAACTGCTGGGGGCAGTCTCTTGATAGAGAGTATGTTTAGCCTTGTGCTTTAGACCTACGGATCCAGCCAATTGTTTTATTATTTACCCCACACAGGTGATCTATATCTATTTCCACCCCACAATTCCAACATGTGGCTTCATTTCAGGAGTAGCAGACTGGATGCTGCTAATTTATTAATCAGGGTATAAGGCAGCATCTTACGCACCTATAAAATTATGTTTTTATTAATGTGTGCGTGTTTTTATAAACAAAAATAACATTGCAGTCCTAGGCATGTTTACTCAAGAGTAAGTGTCAATATGTTCAATGACATCACTTTTTGAAAGACACCATTATTATATCAATGTACAGAATGTGAAACTGAATAAGAGGCTTAGAACAGCAGTCAAGGAGAGAAACTTGGAGACACACAGGGAAGGCACAGGTTAAGGGAACAGCTACCGGGAAGTGATTCAGCACAGAAAGTATAAAAAGAGAGAGCAGGATGTTCAGAGAAAGTTAGGAGTTAAAGAAAGCTTGTTTAAATAAAGTTATTTGTTTCATAGAAGACCTTAATGATAATTAATACCACAATTCTATGATTCTATGACACAGATTTAACAAAGAAATGCTAAAATTCAATGCCTTTTCTGAAAGGTAAATTAAAAAGTGTTTTAGTGCCAGATTAGAGGGGAACAATTAACATGATGCTAAACTGGCTCATCTATCTAGTTTGTTATTGTGCACATCAAAACCACATTTCTTCAAAAGGATGGAAAAGGAGCATCAAGGTGATCTACACCTGTAGAGATGTTGGACTACTGTTTTTTTAAGATCTAAAAGATAGAAAGAACATTGGGAGAGAGGGGACACACAAGAGGACAACAATGTGATTATGATGTCATGTTGATACCCCATAAAAAGTGACTGAACAAAGGATGCCTCCAAACCCAGTATTTTGTAGAAGAGATTCAAGTGTATACCAGTAAATTTGTGAAACTGAAGCGAATTAAATCATTCTGTTGCCCCTAGAACAGTAAATCCCCTTGAAAAAAATTAAAATTTACTATTTGTAGTTAGGAAAGTGATGGGCAGTGCACTGAAAAGTGTGCAGAATGAACAAATAATGAAGGGCAAATTGAATAAATGCCCCACAAGCAAATCAGAGTGACTATTCATTGTCATATAACCTCTCTGCAAATATATTGGAACAAATGCTCAGTAAAGACCAGATACAATCTGACATTCACAGAAACTTTGTGTAAGCAAATAAGGGTGAATGCTCAAGACACGGGTTGTCTGGAAGAACACAATTCCAGTGGGTGGGAGTTCCGCTGTAAACGTTTAGTGGGGAAGGACCCCCGGCCAGTGACGACTGCACTAATAGTGCACTATCCTACCTGAGTTGACATTTTTTATTATTATTATTATTATTATTATTATTATTATTATTATTATTATTATTACCATCATCATTTCTATACTGCTTTTACCCTCTGCCTTAAGGGACATCTTTTGTCTTTTGTGACAGACAGATGCCCACAATGTTACTCTATACAGCTTTATATTTGTAAGGAAAAAAATCTCAAAGCTGCTTACAACTTACATAAACATAAAAGTTCCACCAAACATAAAATTTAACATTCCATCTCTTTCCACACCGCCTACAGTTGGCTCATGGCCAAGCTGAGTGAGACTCAACTATCTCAGCTACCCAAGACCAATGATTTCTTGTCCTCTTAATCTTTCCATTTTTAAACCCGGCTTCTTAGATACCTTTCTCCAGCCTTTTATCTTCTGCAATGAGGGCTTGGGGATTCAGTGTACTCTAGGTAGTCCTCAGAGGCTAGGAGAAAGCCAAGCTGTCAAGCAACCAGCAATGGACAACATTACCTGCCCAAGTCAATATTAAGTGGTGTCATAGAGGGTGAGTTTACTTCATCAGTAGCTTAGGCCTCACTCACCTGACAAAATGGCTCTTCATTTGTGAGGAATCGGTGAGGTGGCCTCATTTCTGAAGATCTGAGCTCTTCCATCATAACAAAGGCCAAGCCGGGACTGGAACATTCCTAGTTCCTTAGTCAGAGCAAAGTTGTCTATTCCAGACTTTTCATATCATGGAGTCTTTCTGAGATAGAGCTCACAGCCCCCCCCCCCCCGACTCCAAGTCACAATCACAATCCCTATGGCAACTGTCATACTTGGTGAATTTGTAGACATGAAGGTTAGGCAACAGTCAATAGATCTCTGCCTCATGGTTTGTCTGTGAATTAATGGATTTGGCCTCCACCCCACCTTCCTCTTGTCTTAGGCCCCCGCTTGAGAAATTTACTGAATTGTTTGATAGTTCTAGCCTCCAAAATGTCACTGTGGTGAATCCTAGCACTTCAGTCAGCTATGTGGACCACTGTTTATAACCTGGACCATCCCAAACAATGCTTTACCAAAGTGGAGCAACAAATAAATTGTCCTTCCAGCTGACATGGAATTCAAATATCTTTAAGATCTAGTCACATCAAAATCCCATAATACCGAAATCCCAGTTTCAGCATCTTAGCAACTCTCCTCAGGGCATACCTGCTGGGTTTTGATGGGTCATATGATCTAGAGACCAGCATCTTTTAATTCCATAACATCCGATTTCATATGCTGAATGCTCAAGTAAACTTCCTTTCTGAGTACAGTGGTACCTCGGGTTACATATGCTCCAGGTTACATACGCTTCAGGTTACAGACTCCGCTAACCCATAAATAGTACCTCGGGTTAAGAACTTTGCTTCAGGATGAGAACAGAAATCGTGTGGCAGCGGCACGGCAGCAGCAGGAGGCCCCATTAGCTAAAGTGGTGCTTCAGGTTAAGAACAGTTTCAGGTTAAGAACGGACCTCCGGAACGAATTAAGTACATAACCAGAGGTACCACTGCATGTGGAATATGTTGTCTCAGTACTGCACAGCTGTGAATCATCAGAAAAAGGGAGTATTGCCGGTCAGGCCAACTTGGAGACTCAGAGGCATCCACTGGGAAAATAAGGAGCAATTCACCAGTTTTCTCCCACTTAAACGTCTTATGCTGCTACCTTGAAGAAGTCCCTTTATGGAAGACCCCTTGTTCTTAAGGGAGCAAGAGTTTCAGCCTCTGGTCACGTACTTACCAGGAAGTTAGGAGCTGAAGCAAAATGGAGATGGCAGTAGTGGAACTAGTTATAAAGTGAGCACTTACTACCCAGTGTTTGTAGGTACCCCAGTGCTTTTCATCAGACCGTGGGGTACCAGCAGAAGTATGCTGAGGAGTGTTAAAGGAAAGGGCAATAGTTCGGAGGAAGAGCTTCTGTTTGCATGCAGAAAGTCCCACTTTTAGTACTTGACATCTCTGAAACCCTAGAGCAAAGGTGGGGAACCTCCAGACCATGGGCCAATACTGGGCTCACATCTGGCCCATGAGGCTCTCTTCCCCAAACCATATCCATCTAGCCCCAGATATGCGGCGTGATCACAGGCAGAGGCACAGCTGGTAGAAGCACAGCTGACATTGCAAAATCTGGAACCTGAAAGTGTGCATTGGCAAGATAGAGCAGGCGTCGGCTCCAGTGCCCATCACCTTCAAAATAGTGCACAAAGCTTTTTGCAAGCCAGTCACCAAGTGTCAAATCACCCACATGCCAAATTTGGCCCCTCGGGCTAGGCTCTGCTAAGGATCTGACCCACAAGAGCCAAACGGTTTCCTCGGCTCTGCCATACACAGTACTGAGCTGGATGGGCCAATGATCTGTCTCAGTACAAGGCAGCCTCCTATGTTCCTATGGGGGCTGTCCAATCAAACAAAATGGGCCCTCTCAGACAAAGGAATTACTGTACAGAGGGATCCTGGAACCTGAAGCTGTTGAATTACAATTCATCAAGAGGTTCAGTTCCAATCACCTAAGGGCTGAACTGAGATAAAGTTTTTATAAATCAGTATTCACATGCTAATTAGCTGCCCAGGATGTCTATGTTATCACCAGCCACTGTTTTGTGAATTGCCATTGTTTAGCGCAAGTATCCTTGTCTGTACTTTCTGTGTTTCATTTCCCTTTGACCTCGCTATTTGCAATGCCACCCCGCCAACCTGTGTGTGCATATAGATAAGCTTATATGCCATAATAAATGGGTTAGTCTTTAAGGTGCCTTAAGGCTCTCTGTTGCTTTTGCTGCAACAAACTGGCATGGCAACCCCTTTGGAAAATGTTTCTCCTATTCTGAATTAAAGAAGAGCCCTCTTGGATCAGACCAGTGCCTGTCTAGTCCAGTATACTGTTCTAACCAGATGCTTATGGGAAGCCTGCAAGCAAGAAATCACTAGCTCTCTCTCACACTTTGTTCCCCAGCAACTAGCATCTCAGTCATATCGCCTCTGATTCTGGAGATACAGTCATCACCCCAGTACCAGACAGTATAATGGGGCAATGGCACTTGCCTGACCTCCTGACAGCTGAGTCATTGCTGCTTACTAGGAAGGGACAAGACAAACACAAGGCAGTGGGGAGGCTGGCATGGTGTGAACGCATTGGTGGAGCCAACCTGTTGCTCCTGCTGGTGCATTTGCACTGCGCTGATCTTCCCTGCCACCTTGTTCTTCCTCACCCTGGTAAGCAGTAGCAACTCAACCATCAGGAGGTCAGGCAAGTGCTACTGACCCAGCATACAGTCCGCTACTGAGTCATCCTGATTGTAGCCACTGATCACCTTATCCTCCCTGAATTTGCCTAATGCCCTTATAAAGCCTGCAAGTAAGTAGTGATTGTCACAACTTCTTGCGGAATTGAGTTCCATTGTTTAACTATACATTGTGTGAAAAAGTACGTCTGTCCTGAATCTCTCAACATTCAGCTTGGTTGGATGACCCCACGTTCTAGGATTATGGAAGAGAGAAAAATCTATCCCTATAACTTTATTCATGCCATGAATAATATTATACACCTCTGTCATGTCCCCTCACTTGTTCACAGTTGATCATATGTGCACCCCTGGATTATTTGAGGGCACCTGCTCCTAGGAACACGTGAATATAATTTCTGCCATCCTCCTAAATCCTTCTTTTAAAAGAAATGCATGCAAAATTATGTAACTGGGTCATCACGTCCACTGATAAATAAGCACCTTGGCAATTTCAGAGCTATATCCCATAACAGGGACTCCTGGGACTCTTCTAGTGAATTTTTACAATTCTACCAACTAAAAGTTGTGGGGGGAGGGGATACATCTCATGAATCTTCATTTCTGAAATAAGGCATAAACAAAAATGGGAAGGGGAAACAGTAAACACCAGCCATGATGTTAGACCCTTTAGGACTCTGAAGGGTTTTCAGTTTGATTTATTGTCTTGATTCTGTCTGGGCTTCAAGGATAAGTGCTGGCAGGATGAAGGCTGAGTGCCTATCAGCAGTAGTACACCTGCAGGATTAATTAACTGTGCTGGCTCCTGTCTATTGGCCTATCTCACCTGGCAGGTGATGTAACATCCCTCACACTATCCCAATAATGGCGTCTGGAACAGGTGTGAGGCATTTAGGATATCAGGCCAGCCAGCACGTAACCACTAAGGGTCTAATGTCTTGTTATAGATTTGGGGCAAACCCTAGAAATTAATAAATGCCAGGAGTTTCATTAATTGGGATATGGATTTATGTGCACAACTGTGCAAGACAGGGAATTCCTGGAATTCCTGGGCTAGTTTATGCAAACCAGCCTGGCCAAGGTAGGACCATTGAGGGAACAATAGAAGGCTGTTGAGGATAATTGCCAATGGAAGAGAACTTACCCCTGCCCTGAGGTTTGAAGGGTTACCAAGGTGATGGGGTGCATTTTTGAGCAAGGGTTTCTGGGAGGAAGTAGGAGGATGGAAGAGCTGAGATCCATCTTAGAGAGGGAAGGTTGTCATGCTGTAAGAGCTGGACTTCCTACATGCAGAATGAAGGTGTAAATAGGTAACACACACCATATGTCTTAAAGCATGACAGTCTCCGCCGTGTCTTCTGTTCTCCAAAGGGACACAGACCCTGTGTGTGTGCCTGGGACCCCACTGGCTCTTGCCACTGCTTGGTAGAGAAAGGGTCTGGCACCCGGCTTCTGTAACAATATATAACTCTCCCTGATGGGGTCTCTCACATTCAAGATTTGGTGTAGGCCATGACTTCTTGGGTGCCAGCTGGAGTTTCTCTGTTGTCATTCCTTGGAGCTCCTGATAATAGAACGGGGAAGTATTTTATCGTCCTTATGCTGCGTTATTCTGGTTTCACTGCCTTTTATTCTGTACTGAAGCCTCGTACTTAATAAAAGCACCAACACTCTCCTCTACTGTTATTGCCACTGAATCCAAAACAACTACAGCATTGCATTTGGCAAAACAATAATGCATAAATTTAGTATTTTCTCATTATGAAAATATAATGCCACCCTTGGAATGTCACTCATGTTACATTTCAGACTGGCCAGAATCTTATAAGCCGGAAGAAGACTCTACTGCCTTTTCAGCACCTGGGTCCAATTAAAACAGGCATGTTCCCGCCCCCGCCCCCCCATGTCTTCTTAAGTAAACAAAATGAAGACTTGCTTTTAAAAATAATTATAATGGAAGGTGAGAATTTAGGGAAGGGACTTCAAATATCTGCAAAGTGTACTAATTGTAGCATATGTTTGTTTTTTTGTTGACATAGAGAGTGTTCCATAATGTCATTGTGTAGCAGCAGGACAGTAGAAGAAAGCCCCATTTTATTCCTACAGTCGGGATGCTGTTATGATTTAAGTGAGACAGTAGTGCAAAACTGTACGTGCTGAGAGTTTCTTTTCTTTTCTTTTTTTGGTCAGGTTTGGCAAATTGTTCTTATTTGTTACTCTGAGGTATCAGGAATGTAAAAATGGTCCAGTTACAAAAGAATATAATGGTGGTGGGAAGGGAACAAAAGGGAATGTAAATTCACCACTCTGCATCCACAGGGTTGTCCAAAGCAGAAGGGTAAGGGGCTGTAAAATCATGAATTCCAGGGACCAAAATTACCTCCTTGCAGCACTGTGCCAAGTAGACTTGTGCCACTGGGACCGCAACCACCAATAACACCTGTCTGTGCACCTTGGCTGTTCAAAAGGAGTGCGCTGATGGGTCTTGGGAACAACAATTCCATTTAGTGCTGCTCTGGGGATTCAAGGCTGGCGCCAAGTCTCCTCATGAAATCCTCCTGGGGACGGGAGGGGCCTGCAAGGCCCTTGCTCAAGCGCTGCAGCTGAATTCATGCTTGAATGTGGCAAAGCTGTGATATTACCGCACTCTGCTCACGCTATCAATTCCCTTGGGATTTAAATTGTGGGGTGGGAGAGCTGCTGTTACAAACCAGCCCCCTCATACAGAAAAAAAACTAAGTGATTTGTCCTAAATTGTGTAAGTTAGTGGGTGGCAGTAGAAACAACAAGGGGGAGGGAAGCGGGAGGGGGTCCCATCACACCAGACATATAATGGTTTCTTATACTGTTAACGGAGAAATCTGAGGGCTCCCTTGGACAAAAAACAAGGACACCAGCCAGGAATACCAGAGCAAAACAGCAGCCAGTAGGCTTGGTCTTTATTGAAGGCTGTCGCGATAGGACTCCCACCTGCCACAAGGTGGAACAAGATGGAACTCCCAAACAAAAGAGCCCCCAAACTTTTATTAGCTGCTAATCCCCATGTTACACCCCCCAAACTACATCACTAATACATCATGGTTACATCATGAAAGGGGAGGTCTGGTGGCAGTAATCTAATCATCCTGGACCCTGCCCCATGGTTCTCCTTGCCCTCCACCAAACACCCATCAAGTGTAAGAAAAGAGATATTTACATTTCCCTGTTTTCCAGCCAAGTTAATCACACCCTTTTGTCTTCATCTGGGTTTGTTATTTCTGGAATGGCTACCTGTCTGGCACTCAGGTATCAGGATGCCCGGAATTATCACTCAGGCAGAGGGGCTGCTGAGTAGCTGAACTCACATGTCTATATGAATTTCTGAAGTTTTCCCTGTCAGCCAGTACATAGATACATTTATCAGTGAATTGTTACATTTGGTATCGTGCAGCAAAGGCCCTTTGAATAGATAGGATGAAACTCTGATGAAGTGTTTTGTGGGGACAAATCACAAAAGTCACAAAAGTGATTGTGCTGATTTTGGTAGTGGTCTGCATGTGCATATCTGCTGGAGGGACAACGCCCCACAACCTATACATAAATTCCTGCAACAATACCACGTTAAGAGCCGTGGGGAATCCTGGAAACTGTTAAGGGTGCTAGGAATCGTAGCTTTGAGCCAGCTATCTTTAATGAACTACAGTTCCCATGATTCTTTTGGGAAGCCATGACTGTTAAAGTGGAACAGGAGTGATTTAAATGTATTGTGTGAGTGTGACACCATTGTCTTTTGCATGCTGGGCTGTCATTGTTTCCACCACAGCCTTCCTCTTCCCCCACCTCTCCTTTCCCTTTGCCCTCTGTGGGCAAAGATGATTAAGGCACTAACTCCGTCAGTTTAAGCCTTGATCCACCAGGCTGTGTGTGTTAGCGCTGACTAGAAATAGCAACCAGCCCAGCTGTACCAATGAGCTGGGAGAGTTCAAGCGTTTTTCGCATACATGGCAAATCCCTTTGGGCATAATAAGGGTGAGAGGATCAAATCTTGCCCCTCAAAGATGCGGCAAGAAGGCCCCAGTTTCTCCAGGTGTGAGGGGCTGCAGTTCATCACCCCTCCCCCATATCCTGGAGGAACCCTCGCCAACCCCGAGCCATTGATGCTTATTACACCAAAAGGGCATTAAACATCCATTAATCTTAAATCAAAATACTTTGGCTTCAGAGGATATTGCAGATATTTTAGCTTCCTGTTTAGCAAGCGGCATTTGCAACAAAATGGTGCCATGTAAAGTCCTTCTGTTAAGGATTTATTGCCCTTCCAGGATATTCTATTCCAACCTCTTCTCCCCCGCTTTCCTCCTTTACCTCCAAGGAATCCAGGGAACTGTAGTTTATGGGTGCTGGGAATTGCAGCTGTGTGATGGGGAAAGTCAAAGCAGAGAGGCTTGTAACCAGCTAAATAGGCTTCTCCCTTCTGGAAGACGCAACTGCTAAGTGTGATTTTTACTGCCTTCAGGCATACCTTCCCCTTGGCCAGCCGCACTCTACAGATAGCGTTGTGTATGTGCCAAGAATGAGATTCACTATGTTCTGATGTTATTTTGATAAGCACTTTCTCGTTAGTAGCTCCTTTCAACCAATCTCCAAACTGCTGTTGAAGAGTTTTAAGAAGCAGTCTGGGGAACCAAGGCAAGAAACAACAAAGGGGAAATTTGACTAAGTACGGGCATCACCTCCTCACCCCCTACCCCAGGAGCGCTTCTATATGGACAGCGCATGTGCTGTGTGCCAAATGCTCAGAGTGTCAGCAGCCTTTTGGGGAGTCAGCTGACAGATAAAGCATCCTGCAATCACGCCAGTGAGTCACGCTTTTGTGCCTGAGGTTCACACCCTGCTTTCATGATCAAAAGGCTGGTAAATATTATTGCTAATTGTAAAGCAATTCCATTGGCATCAGTTAGCCGTGGCTGTTATTACTATGCGACTAAACGATGCTAGCAGGATTCCCACAGGTTGGCCACTGTGAGAACAGAATGCTGGACTAGGTGGACTATTGGCCTCATCTAGCAGGCTCTCCTTACATTCTTACCAACTGTTTCTGAAATATTTCCTTTGTTGCTTTGATATGTTTCATTACTGCTTTTGCTACTTGGACTGGAATGCTATTTGATGTAGCTGCCATTGCTGCAAGCTGATTTTGTTGCTGCAAGCTGATTTGGGACAGAGTGGTTGTTTTTTCCTGCTGGAAAAGTGGCATACAAATATTAAAGCAAATTGTATTGGGAGGACTGTGGATAAAGCCCGGCACATTTTACTGCTTCAGTTGAAAGGTGATATGGGGGCCTCCCACTCTTTTCCATACACAGAAGCTAATTCCATTGGGAACTGACTCTTAAGTCACATTGCCTGATGAAGAGGACAGTGTCCTCATATGAACATAGGAAGCTGACTCATACCGAGTGAGACCATTGGTCTATCTATTATCTGCGCTGGCAGGCAATGGCTCTCCAGGCTTTCAGAAAGGGAGTCTCTCCCAGCGCTACTGAAGATGCAGGGGATTGAACCTAGGGAGTTCTGCATGCAGTGCAGATGCTCAACCTCTGAGCGACATCTCTTATTCCCCTGCTCCTGGGGCAGCAGGCTAACTTAGGGGCTACAGGGCAGACCATGTGGCCCACAGCTCTACGCTTTTCATTCCTTGCTGCCACTCTCCACCCTTTGTCATCCGCCTCGGCCTACCGGTAGGGCCGTGAGCATCATGTGTCCATGTGCTGAATTCAGAGCAAGCCATTGCAGCTTTGAAAGGAGTATGTGATGCACATGTGATTCACGTGCGCAGCACATTTGTGAAGCGGAGAGCGGGGGGGATGCACGTTTTAACAATGAGCATCTGTGCGAGAATGCGGATTTACTGACTAGCGAGCGGCAGCAGCAGCAGCACATGTGTGCTGTGCGTGGGTGGGCAGTGATGCGCAGAGCTTCAGGGTGGTGGCTTGTTTGTTTGTTTCTCATCGGTGAGTAGGCCAGGCGCTGAGCTTTGGGGGACTTCCGTGGGCATGGCTGCCCCCATGTGGATTGGATGGGGCAGCACATGCTGTTACGAAACCAGCGAGGAGACAAGCGCACATCCTTCTGTGGGAAGAGCAGCAGCAGCAGCAGCGATACGCATATAGGCGAGAGGAGAGGGAGAAAGGATGGCTTTGAAATGTGCCTTCCCAGCATGCTCCAGTGGATTAGCCCAGCATCATTCTCAACCCAGCTTAGATTTAATTCTTATGCAAGGGGTTTCCGCAGAAGGGACAGCTTGTCCTGGCCAGCTAAACAAACTGGCCGGGCCGGGACGAGGCACCAATTAAACAAAGGACCTCTCTTCAACTGTAGTAGCTGATGGAAGTGGGATGGGAGAAGGAAGGAAATTGCTTTCTGCAAGTGGTTTATGACGGATCATCCCCCCCCCCGCCAACCTGCCCAATCTAAAATAAATAAGTAAATAATCATTTAGCTGCATGCAGGCTCCCCATGCTGTCCTTTGGGGTCAAGAGGACAGATCTTGGAGCCTTTCCATTACCTCAAACCTGAGAACACCTAGAAAGGGTCCAGTTTCATCCTGTGCAGAATTAAGCCCCTTTTATATACTGAGGGACGCGGGTGGCGCTGTGGGTTAAACCACAGAGCCTAGGACTTGCTGATCAGAAGGTTGGAGGTTCGAATCCCCGTGACAGGGTGCGCTCCCGCTGCTCGGTCCCTGCTCCTGCCAACCTAGCAGTTCGAAAGCACGTCAAAGTGCAAGTAGATAAATAGGTACCGCTCCGGCAGGAAGGTAAACAGCGTGTCCATGCACTGCTCTGGTTCGCCAGAAGTGGCTTAGTTATGCTGGCCAAATGACCCGGAAGCTGTACGCCGGCTCCCTCGGCCAATAAAGCGAGATGAGCACCGCCATCCCAGAGTCGGCCATGACTGGACCTAATGGTCAGGGGTCCCTTTACTTTACCTATATACTGAGGCTGCAAACTTAAGGCAGGGGCTACTGAAGGAAGTTTGGCTATCTTACCCCATGCGCTGCTGAGTTTTGCAGCCCTCTTATCTGTTTCCAGGCAGTGATTTGAGTCATGGGGAGGGTGGAGAGTGTGTGTATGAATGTAGTCCTGCTCAGTTTACTTTGTTAGTTGCTGTTTCGTTAGTATTGTTTTATAGATTATAAATGCTGAATTGACTGGTTAAACATATAATATGACTTCTGCTTTAATTGTGATGTTTAGCTTATTTTTTGTTGTTCCTTTGTTAACAGTGTTTCATAGATTGTAGAGGTAGAGGATGCAGCTGGCGCTGTGGTCTAAACCACTGAGCCTCTTGGGCTTGCTGATCAGAAGGTCAGCAGTTCGAATCTCTGCAACGGGTTGAGCTCCAATTGCTCTGTCCCAGCTCCTAGCAACCTAGCAGTTTGACTTGGAAAGCTGTCAGTGGACAAACGCCTCCCACGCTGCAACCCCATAGTCACCTTTGACTGGACTTAACCGTCCAGTGGTCCTTTACCTTTACTTTTTAAAAAATAGATTGTAATCGATTCACAGAATATTTGTTAATTATTCTATACAATTTGTGCCGTATTTGTGATGTTCTATCCTGTTATTGTTGTTTCTTGGTTGTAAGCTGCTTTGGGATTCATTTGGATGAAAAGCGGAATAGAAAAAAAATAACCAAGTTGAGGAAGTCTGGTTTAATGGGAGGGGAGGGGGAGGGGAAGTGGTGAGTCCTGCTGGAGAGGCCAGGAATTGATCCTGGGACCTTTTGCACACAAGTCTCAAGCACTGAGTTATTGCCTTCTTTATTGTATTTTTGTTTTGTAGTTTGTTTTGAATTTTCCTTAAAAATATATTTTAAAAACCCAAACGTTTGTGACAGCCAGCTTAGCAGCTTTTGTGCTGATAGGGGAGATACAGATGTTGATTTTGATTTTTAAAGAAATCTGCAGTAAACCAGTCTCAGCAATTCTGTCCCAGGAAGGTTTTTTTTGGAACCAACAGGGCTTGTGGCATCTTGTGCAAGAAGCATGTGCAGATGCAGTACAGGGCAAGGCTGCTGTACCTTTTATAGTTATGCTCTGCCTATCGAGATTCTCTCCTCCCACCCCCACCCCCCCCCACAACTAAAGGTCCTGGAACCCTGACATTGGTTGCAGCCAGTCATCCTTTATATAGAATTGTGGGCTAAAATCCCTTCTGCTTATTCGGTGTCTGCTTTTAATGTGATGGTCATCCTGCCCAAACCATTCTATCAGAACATTACTTTCCATTTCAGAACACCTTTAAAAGTACAGTTCCTCTTCCTCACCTATCCTTTCAAAATATATGCCACTAGCAGCCCCATACATGACAATGGTTGAGAATTCTAAGAAGCAACAACAAAAATCAGTGCAGTTTTAATTCAAAATGGCATCTAAACATACAGGAAAACATGCCCCCTGAGGAACCGTCACACAAAATTTGGTTATCTTAAGATGTAAGTTAAGACTTTAATACCTGATGCATTTGGACACCTCTTAAGATATAAAGAACAAAAAACTTTCCAAAATATATAGTCTATTCTGATACCCAAATACTGACAAGGAGCATGTGTGTGTCTCATTCCTCTCTCCCTCTCATAACACTTTTCTTTCCCCATGGAAAAAATAATCCTGTTCCAAACATTACACCAACCTTTGCCATCCTGGTGCCCTCTATAGGTTTTGGACTACATCTCCCATCAGGCTCATTCTGTCTGGAGCTGAAAGTGAGTCGGGGGCACCATGTTGGCAAAGGCTGCATTACATCATCTGGAGTGTGTGCCGTTAATTCTCCACTTATATGTGCAATGCCCCTATTGGCCACTAGGTGGTGCACTTGGGACAATCAAGCAGGCTTGCTTTCCTCTTACCCATAAAACATCACTCTTAGTATTTTGTTCCTTGAGTACAAGGCAGGGAAGCAATGTCCAATTATAAGGATGATTTGCATCTCATCAACCCGGTACTTCAGGTGTTTGACCTGAGTGGGAGTGAAGGGTGGGTGGGAAAGCTGAGCAATCTTCGTGCTGTCAGCTCAAATTAAACAAACGAACCTTCCATCTACTGAGTCAGAGTCCGTCTCTCATCCGTTATTGGTTGCTCTGACTTGCAATCGCTCTCCAGGGTCTCAGGTGCAGGCCTTCAACTCAAGATGCCAGAAACTGAATGTGGGACTTCTGCATGACAGAAAAATAGTGCTTTTCTGCTTCAATGTGGAGCACTGTGGACCTATTTTTACATTTTCCAGGAACTCCTCTCCTCCAGATTGCCTGTTTATTGAGGGTTTATCCTAATTTGCTTGCACATAGATCATGTAGAGGGGTTAGGCTGTACCTGATCTTTATTCAGCTCCATCTGGTACGCAGGGTGAGACCCTACCTACCCAAGGACTGTCTCGCCAGAGTGGTGCATGCTCTAGTTATCTCCCGCTTGGACTACAGCAATGCACTCTACCTTTGAAAGTGACTCAGAAACTACAGCTAATCCAGAATGCGGCAGCTAGACTGGTGACTGGGAGTGGTCGCCGAGACCATAAAACACAGGTCCTGAAAGACCTTCATTGGCTCCCAGTACATTTCTGTGCACATTTCAAAGTGTTGGTGCTGACCTTTAAAGCCCTAAACTGCCTTGGCCCGGTATACCTGAAGGAGTTTCTCCACCTCCATTGTTCTGCCCGGACACTGAGGTCCAGCGCCGAGGGCCTTCTGGCGGTTCCCTCGCTGTGAGAAGTGAGATTACAGGGAACCAGGCAGAGGGCCTTCTCGGTAGTGGCGCCCGCCCTGTGGAATGCCCTCCCATCAGATGTCAAGGAAATAAACAACTATCTGACATTTAGAAGACATCCCAAAGCAGCCCTATTTAGGGAAGTTTTTAATGTTTGATCTTTTATCATGTTTTTAATATTCTGTTGGGAGCCGTCCAGAGTGGCTGCGGAAACCCAACCAGTTTGGGGTCTAAATAAATTTTTATTTTTATTTGTTAGTTCTGATTTGTTTGTGTTGTTGTTGTTTAGTTGTTTAGTCGTGTCCGACTCTTTGTGACCCCATGGACCAGAGCACGCCAGGCACTCCTGTCTTCCACTGCCTCCCGCAGTTTGGTCAAACTCATGCTGGCAGCTTCCAGAACACTGTCCAACCATCTCGTCCTCTGCCGTCCCCTTCTCCTTGTGCCCTCCATCTTTCCCAACATCAGGGTCTTTTCCAGGGACTCTTCTCTTCTCATGAGGTGGCCAAAGTATTGGAGCCTCAGATGATTTGTTTACAGGGCATTAATATGAGAGTGAGCATTCACCCTGATTTGCTTGTGAAGTATTTATGATTATTCGCATTTGTTCATCGCTTACTGCACAAAATGTCTCGAAACGATGTACAATTATAAAAGTATACTGTACATCTTTTGATTAAGTTCTGTGTTCAATCTGCCCTTTTCAGTGGATTTCCCTGTCATTTTCCTAACCACAGGGAAACCTGTTTCTTTTCTTTAAAAGTGGATTTGTTGTGCAAGGGCGACAGAATGCTCTAATTCACTTCAATTGCTCAGACCTAAATTTCCACACTATGCGCTTGAATCTCTCCAGCAAAAACAGTGGCAGTACGGAGACACCCCAAGCCAGGCTTGTGAAGTCTGCAAACACCACATCCCTCCACCACAGAACTCTTATGCTACGTTGCTGCCGCTTACCGATAGGAGGAGCATGGCAGTGGGAGCTTGTTGCAGTGCGCATGCAGCAGCAGGCGCAGCAGATTCGTTCTGCCGCAGTGCCCACACCACACTGAGTTTCCACTGCCTTGCCTCTCTCCCTCTTGTTAAGCAGCAACTATGCAGTCAGAAGAGAGGAAAGCAAAGCAGTCCCACCCGCACAACCCCACCAGCCATTCCTGGGTATTTATATGTTTTCCCATTAATCACCCCACACTTTCCAATGCATTTTCCAGCCACCTTCCTAATCACAAACAAGTAAGTTTTTTGTAAGGTGGGTTTGTTGCACTAGGGCCAGAGAGTCCTTTCATCCACTTTAATTGCACCGAACCTCTCAAGGTTGCTGGCCCCTGTTGTGCCGGATTGGTTCCTTGTGTTCTAACTGGTCGTGTAACCAAAGGAAAAGGTACATTTTCTACTTGGTAGAGAGGCAGTGTGGTGTAGTGGTTAGAGACCAGGGACCTGGAGACCAGGGTTCAAATCCCCACTGAGCCATGAAGCTTACTAGTTGACCATGGGCCAGTCACGTCCTCTGAGCCTATCCTACTTCACAGAGTTGTTGTGGAGAATAAACGAAGAGGGGGAGAGTCATGTGTGTCACCTTGAGCTCCTTGGAGGAAAGGCAGGATGCAAATGTAACAATAAATGAAGAAATTAAGTGTGCGTTTGAAAAGGGGCAGCACCAAAATGCATCGGTGTGTGAGAGATACCAGCCTCATGACTACCCAAATTCAGCTGCACTCAGGTGGAGATCTCTTCCTTCGTTGCCCCCCACCTAGGCCTTCCACAGCTGGTTCCAGTGACACAATGTAAGGCCTTCTAAATAAAATTTAAAAAATTGTCCAGTAGCACCTTAGAGACCAACTAAGTTTGTTCTGGGTATAAGCTTTCATGTGCATGCACCCTTCTTCCGATCTGACCCTGTAAGGCCCTATACGCCTCCCAGCAAGATTTGAAGCATCCTAGAAAGGCTTGAAATGTACAAGTTAGTCCTACCGGTATGGGAGAGATCATAGAATTGCAGGGCAGTGGCAGTGTTTGGGTGCTGATGCCAAAGGGACCATGACAGAGAGGATGCAGATCATGGATTCCCTAGGATGTTTCTCAGAGCTTTGAAGAGGCTGAGATGGTGTGACCTGCATCACATAGGCCTCCTGCACCCTGCAGTATTCAGGACAGCCATTGCACTGCCCTCCTCCTGCATTTGAATAGCCTGTATATTTCTGCACACCCAGAATTATTCTCCCATCCTAAGGCCTGCACATCTGCATGCTTGAAGCATTTTCCTCCTTTTCCCTTTGTTTGCATGTGAGATCTTCCTCCATCTGTTTGTGGCATGGGAAGATGGTTAGCATAGGCCTTTGGCACACGATGAACCTCGGCAAATCTCATGACCGTGCAGCCAAAACACATTACCTCTATATGGTACAGTTGGTGCGCACTGTTATGCAGCATGCATGTGCAAATCCATCAGGCCTTCTATCCTGATGCCCACCTTCCTGAGTCAGGGTGTTGGCGTATATGTGTCTGATGGGGAGTTGGGGGGGATAGCAGTAATGTGTCCTGGATTCCCGTGTCCTCGTGTACAGAGCCCTTCCTTCTCAGTCCATTAGTTAACTTTCCAGTACAATGCCCCAGAGACGAGTGCCAGCCTCTGAAAGCTATATTAAAAGCCAAGTCAATACTGGCCCTCTCTCATGCCCTAAGAGAAAAGACTTCATTAATTATCACAGGGGAAGGAAAAGGTTGTGAGGGACGGTGAGGGTGGGGTCTGGCACGCAAATGGATCAGCATCAGCATGTGAGGCTGTGAAATTCAGAGTAGTAGCACCATTTAATCCCTGTGTGGCTTCTACGGCCAATTAGCTGCAATCAATTGCGAGAGAATCATTGCTGACGTGTTTATGTGGTATGGGCGACCATCTAGGTCAGATGGTGGCCCTGCAGATGGTGTTGGGCTCCACCTCCTGTAGGCCGCAGCCCATGGCCAGGGATGAAGGGAGTCAGAGGATTAGGATTGTCTCGATATCCCTTTACTATCCCTGTTCTGTCTTGGCCATGTGTGCTCGTGTGTGAAATATATTGTTAGTGTTCTTTTCCAAGCTGCCCCATGGTTTTCTGTGTTTTGAGGGTTTGGAGATCAGAGGCGTCTGTGTGCCTCTTATCTAGCTATTCTTTGTCCCGGTGAGCCGTTTGGTGGGTCGCTGGGTGAAACACGAAAATTAATTTTTTATTTTTGAAACTCTCTTTAGCAAGAAATCGGAGTAAACATCCCAATCTTGAGAAAACCTGATTGATGTTTTCTCTGATTCGGTAAAAAAAGACTAGGTTTCCTCGGCCGTTGGGCAAAGACAAGTCTAGATGAGCCTTTAGTCTTCCTTGCATATTACTTGGCCATGCTCAAATCACTCCCATCCCCTTTTCCTTTCCCTAGCTGGCAACAGGATGCCAGGGAGTAGAAAAGCAAGATCAGCCCATTTAGTACGCGTACTTTACAGTGGTACCTTGGGTTACATACGCTTCAGGTTACAGACTCCGCTAATCCAGAAATAGTGCTTCAGGTTAAGAGCTTTGCTTCAGGATAAGAACAGAAATTGTGCTCCAGCAGTGTGGCGGCAGCAGGAGGCCCCATTAGCTAAAGTGGTGCTTCAGGTTAAGAACAGTTTCAGGTTAAGAACGGACTTCCAGAACAAATTAAGTACTTAACCCGAGGTACCACTGTATAACTCATGAGCAGGAGTTTTGTCATTATTAGTAAAAACAGAAGTATTTAACCAGTGCCAAACAAATTAAGAATGCCTTTGTTATCTCTGTGGACCAGTACTGAAGTCTTTCATCTGCGGGGTTCTCACGAATTCTGATAAGAACATAATAACCTTTATCTGCCAGTGAGCTAACGGAAAAGATACATTTGGTTAATGAGGCGAGGAAGGCCAGGTAATTAAGCAGCTGCATCTTACCAACCTTCTGCTGAGTCCATGCAGGGTGTTCAAGTTACTCAAAGCTCTTCATCAAATGTTGCTTCTTTCTCCTCATAGATGTGAAGCCCACAGTTTACCTTGGAAATATCCAATGCATCACATTAACTGTCTTCAATTCTCATTTTCATTTCTTATGCTTGTCATATATCTGGCCTTTTCATAACCTGTTATTTTCTTTTTATGCACTCCTGGCCTATGGTGTACGTATGCGTATATAACATACTCCTACCCCTCTTTTACCCTAATTTAAACCCATATGTCAGCATGTCTAGGTTGGAAGCTTTGTGGGGCTTGGCATATTGGTTTGCTTGTGCTGGCTAAGGCTGATGGGAATTGGAGTCCAAAAATATCTGGAAAAATCATGTTGGCTACCCCTGCTGTACAGGCATGTCTATACACTATTAACCATTGTTGGATTTATATCAGTTTAACCATTATCGCTCCCCACCACCACCAAAAAAGAGAGGAAATTATAGTTTAAGGAGGATGCAATGAATTCTGTTTAAACTCCCTTATAAAACCATTCCTCATAATTCCTTAGGGATGAGTGGATCTATTAAACCAGTTTAAATCTGTGGAGTTGATTTGCACATGGGATTGGTCACCATGCAAATGCTAATCATTGCATAATGCACTGAACCTGGGTTCTCCCTTCTCTTTGTCGTCAGGCTTCCCCTGAAACATTATATTTTATTAAAAAATAAATAGTTACAAAGTCAGTTTTTTTCAGGTGAGAACACGGAATGAGTCGGATGGTGAAGGTGGGTTGAGCATATAGATCCCATTGCTTAGAAGAGACCAGTTACTGGTCATTAGATGCTGGTCCAGTTGGGAATCTTTCCTCTTGCAAATTTCTCTCACTTGCCCCCATTGGAAGGGACCAAAATCTCAAAAGGATCAGAGACAAGTTCATTAACTTACTTAGGAAATCATGGATACCAAGAACCAGGATGAGAAGAGCTGAATCGTTAATGCATGAGAGCAGAGGAAGCTAAAGCTATTCTCTCCTGAGGCAACATTTTAAGTATGCAACAAATAATATACATGCAGATTATATCCCCCGACATCATATCTTCCCCTGTCCCACGAAACACCAGATTCTCCAGTTTATCCCAGCATGGTTGACATTGCAGCTTTTTTTTGTCCCACAGCAATCACGTCAAACACTTTAGTGATCACTGGTCCCAAAGCTGGCAGCTTAACAAACTATCTCCCATATTATCCTACGCCATAGTAGCTGTTGTTGTCTTTTCATAGTTTTGAGCCACACGGAAAAGCTGAACTGTGGAAATGAAGTGGGGAAATGATCTCAGTTCTGTTCTGAATTCAGAATGTCTAAAAACATTGTTTTTCCTAACCCTCATAGCAAGATGCCTGAGCGTCTTTACATCCTCAGGTTTTTAAGAGTCAGTAGAAGAAGCAGTACTGAGGGGCTTTTCCAAGCAAGCACTGGTACTAAAGGGAGAAGGAAATGGTGGAGAATAAGGATGGGATGGAAAGTTCAGTGTGGAGATTAGATGGCAGATTCCCTGCGGTATGAGAGGGTATCCAGAGGGATGGAGACCTGCAACCGATCAAGGTCCATGTGGCTCCCAAACTCCATCATAGGTATGACTCCTGCATCTTCCGTGGTGCTTCCTCCTAAATCTACTCCTACAGCCATGTCATCCTCCTCCTCGTCTTCATCCTGGCTGACAAGAGCCAGCTCATTCTCATAGCAGAAGGCACTGGGGGGCGGTGGAGGCGAAGGCAAGATGGTGATCTTGCTCTCCTGCAGTTCCCGAGCGGAGCAGCAAGGGGTTCCAGCCACCTCGTAGGTCTTGTGGAAGCGTGAATAGTCCACCTTGTAATGTTTCTTCTCCTCAAAGACAACAGGCTCAAAGCGGTGTCCCCAAAGGATCTCGCTGGCCAGGTAGGAGCTGCGAGCCTGGGTGGTCATGGCTGTAGCTTCCACCATGCCCTCAAGGATGACGACAATCTCAAAGTCCTCCCTCTCCAACTGTTCCTTGCCCATCCCATAGAGTGGGCTTTCCTCATCGATCTCATGAACGATAATAATGGGAGACACTAAGAAGATGCGGTCAAGGCCTATGTCATAGCCCACGTTCAGGTCTCGCTGGTCCACCGGAAGGTACTCGCCTTCTGCCGTCATGTAGGGCTTGATAAGCTGGGCCCGAACGTGAGCTTCCACAATATGGCTCCTCCTCAAGTTTCCCACCCGCCACATGAGGCAGAGCTTGCCGTCCCGTAGAGAGATGACAGCATGATGGCTAAAAAGGAGAGTCTGGGCCCTTTTCTTGGGGCGTGCCATCTTAGCCATGATAGTGCCTATCATGAAAGAGTCAATAACACAGCCCACAATGGATTGTACCACTACCACCATGATGGCTAGGGGGCATTCCTCAGTCACGTATCGGAAGCCATAACCGATGGTTGTCTGTGTTTCTACTGAAAAGAGGAAAGCTCCCAAGAACCCAGTGACGTGCTTGATGCAGAATTTTGTTGCTGCGGGAGAGCCGCTTCCTGCACTGGGGGCATCTAAGTCACCGTGAAAGAAAGCAATGATCCAGAAGAGAAGGCCAAAAAACAGCCAGGAGACCAAGAAGGCCGCCGAGAAGATCATGAACATGTATCGCCAGCGAGTGTCCACACATGTTGTGAAAATGTCAGCCATGTAGCGCTGGGATTTGTTGCTCAGGTTGGCAAAATAGACATTGCACTGGCCGTTCTTCTTGACAAAACGGTTGCGGCGTTTCCGTCGCGGGGCATGGCCTTTTCCATTCCGACTGTGCCCATTAATGCTGCCGAGGGAAGAAACTTTATGTCCATCCTCTTCAGTGGAGACAATACTGTACCTTTTGAGGGGAGAAAGATCACAGTTAAAAGAAGGAGAAAGGAAACTTTGAGGAAACATGTGTGGGGTATATGTCCCTCTAGAAGTTGTTGGTTTATAATACCCATCACTGCTGACTATAGGCCTATGATGGCTGGGACTGATGGGAGATGAAGTCCACAGGTTCCTCAGCCCTGCCTTAAATCTCTCCACTAACACTCATGCAGAGAGGTCCATTGCCTCATTTGACTCACTGCAGGATCATTGATTTACTGGACTTCTGGTGTATGTGTCTGTGGGCACACTGCACCAGATGTCCTGAGTGACCAAGATGAGTGTGTGTGTGTGTGTGTGAGAGAGAGAGAGAGAGAGAGAGAGCGATTCAGAAGGGTGAATCATTCTGACTTCAAAATACCTGCAATTAAAATGATGCTCTGTTCTTTGCAGTTCTAAAATATTATATTTTTGTATATGTACATATTGGGAATGAGAGGGGGAAAGCAATTAAAACCATTTTCAAAGTAGAGGGTGTAATGACTTAACCCCATATGAGATTCAGGGTTCCAGGCGTCACAGAGTACATTCAATACAGGGATTCAGAAGGTCCCCCCTGGATCTTATTGAGCAGATCAGAACTCAAGTCACTGCACAAAGCAGTGCTATGAAGAATATGTATCACAACAGTGCAGCCTTCAGTTAGTACGACCCAAAGCACAGAGATTTATCTGAGTGGCACTCGCATGCATACATCTTCCAACATGGATGTTCACTATACAGACAACTAGAGTGACCTCCTAGACTGGACAGGGCAGACAAGGGGCTATGTGAATATGGTTTCATAACCATATAACTCTGGATTGCATAAGGCCGGAAGCTTCTATTTTCTGTTCCGTTCTCGTTTGTTGATCTAATTGTGCATCTGTGACAATGTTTATACACTTCCACAGTTTAGACAATTCTGTTGCTACAGCAACAAGCGTGTCTCCCAGCATCCTGGATCTAAAACCAAAGGTGTAATTTAGAGATCAAGAGACAAAGGGTTGGCAGATACCCTGAAAGAAACTCCCTCTCTCCAAGATATGCAACCTGCCTTTGTCTCCTTATCCCTCAAAATATGTCACCCTCTCTATTTCCATTTTGCCGTAACGGGGGGAGAGTTACTCCTGCTGCTGCTGGTTGGCAAGCCTAGTTCAAAATGATCATCTGCAAGTGATTACTGCTAATCCATATTAACTCGTGAGATCACCCTACCCTTATCCTAACTGCAGCAAGAGCTCTAAACCCCCATGACAGGACTTTCTTTCAGATACTTCTTGCCGTGCTTCCTGAACCGATGTCACCATTGCTGCTGGGAAAAATATTAAGAGGCATCTTGGATGGTGGATCAAAGTCTAAAATGCAAGATGCTCTTGTATACAAATCAGGTTGTAGCAATGGCCATGCCTTGTGTTGTTTTTGCCTTGGGTGTATCAAAGGGAGAGATTTTTATACACAGCTGTTGGGTTATACGTGTGGCCAACAGGAAGTTCAGATGGACATAGAACAATAAAGACTGGACAGAACAGCCCCTCACCTGTTTACCCGGATGCTGCCCATGACTCGCTTTATCATGAGGTACTCCTCGTTGTAGAGGTGAGAGGTTTCTGGTGTTGTGTGAGGGAGTGGGTGTCACACACAAGTGTACACACAACACAAGGCGGTGGTACCTCAGGGCTGGTGGGTAGCAGCAGTGGCAGCCATATTTGGCAGTCGCTGTGGGGTGAATACCTGTTTTAGAGACAAAAGTGTGGAAGAAATATCACAACACCTAAAAAGATTAGCCATAGCCTAGACCAGAGTAGGTAACCTCTAGCATGGGGACCAGTCTTGGCCTGTGTGGCCATTCTGTCCATATCCTAGTCAAAGAAAGCATGGGCTTTTTCGTTGTCTGTATTCTATCCCATCTTCCCGCATTACAGAACTTAAGCAGGTATATATGGCATTCCCAGGCTGCCTCCTATCAAGGCACAGGTCAGGAGTAGACTGCTTAGCTTCAGCAAGGTTGCTGCATCTTCAGACTGTACTTTAGAACTAAATGGATTTTCACAAGTGAGGCTTAAAACCACAGCTGGCTCCGGAGGGCGGGAAGGTTGAGCATTTGCCAGGGTCCCCAAACTAGCAATGGATTCACTGTCCTAACAGTGCTATCCTTACTCCTTTTCAGAGAGTATTCAAGAAGATCAGAGGCAGCCTAATCACTGTCTTGCCGTGGCGAAGGGGCTTCAATAACTCAGAGAAGCTATGAACAACGCCGAGCAGGGCACCCAAGATGGACAGGTCATAGTGGAGAGTTTTGACCAAACGTGATCCACCTGGAACAGGAACCGGCAAGCCACTCCAGTATCCCTGCCAAGAAAACTCCATGGACAAAGACAACAGGCATATAAAAGTTATGACACTGGAAGATGAGCCCCTCAGGTCGGAAGGCGTCCAACATGCTACTGAGGAGGAAATCAGCCCTGAGTGCTCACTGGAAGGACAGATTCTGAAGCTGAGGCTCCAATACTTTGGCCACCTCATGAGAAGAGAAGACTCCCTGGAAAAGACCCTGGTGTTGGGAAAGATTGAGGGCACAAGGAGAAGGGGACGACAGAGGACGAGATGGTTGGATAGTGTTCTCGAAGCTACCAACATGAGTTTGACCAAACTGCGGGAGGCAGTGGAAGACAGGAGTGCCTGGTGTGCTTTGGTCCATGGGGTCACAAAGAGTTGGACATGACTAAACGACTAAACAACAACAAGGGAATCCTCAGTTCTCTTGCTCCACATCTTTCAGGTTAGCCCCCCACCCCACGATGGGCACTGTGCCCAAGAGCCTCAGAACCCTAGAACCAGAGTTGCTTAAAATTATTTCTCGCTTCAGTTGCTTTGAAATGCAATTATACTATTTCCTAAATGTTTGGTGATGAGGTGCTATCCAAATAACTGAGTCTTGAAGGGACCCTTGCTTCAGTTCCTTTGCAATGCAAATGCAAAGCTTATGCTGGCTGAAAACTTATTCACATTACAAATGCCTCCCTTCCCCTTTCCCTTTCACATGAAACAGAATGCTCAGACTTTTCAAACAGGAAGGGGGAAGGCTCAAAGGTTATTTAATCTCATTGTATGATGTGTTCTATGGCTTCTAAGAATTGGGCTCAGAGTGATGCCAAGGCTTCCACCATAAATTCTGAAAGTGGAGTGCAACTTGTGTGAGAGGGATCTAGAAACATAAGGCTGGAATCCATAAGTCTTTAAATGATACAGTATAGTCATTGAAAACATATTTCTCTGCTTTCCTTTGGACTACAGTAGCGAGGCAGAGAATGGGGTCTTGTCATCTGGGCAGTCCAGGACCTCCAGACACGTTGCCCAGGCTTGTGTCCTAGCAGGTCACTTTGGTGCTGCTTATGCAGCAGTTTCACTTCACCCTTGGAGGCACACTCCACTGTATCTCAAGACAGATGCTAACAATTGCTGAATCAGAGCAAACAGCAACCCATAGAAAACCTGAACTGCATAGCCTCCAACATTTCTCCGATGAAAATAGGGACGTCCCATTCCATAATGATAATTTTACTATTTATGCCCCACACTTCTTACTGAGTTGCCCCAGCCACTCTGGGCAGCTTCCAACATATATAAAAACACAATAAAACATTAAACATTAAAAAAACCTTCCCTATACAGGATTGCCTTCAGACAGCTCAGGGGTAGGATAACTCCATATCATTCAGCATTTATCCAATGAAAATAGGGACATCCTAAGGAAAAGTGGGACATTTCGGGATCAAAGCAAAAACTGGGACAGCTTCTCTAAATCAGGAACATCCCTGAGAATTAGGGACACTTGGAGGGTCTGGAATTGCCGTTTGTTGTGCTTTAAAGCACAGGTTTTTGCAAGGAGATATCTGTGCGAAAGAGTGCTCAGACCCAGAGCTTTACAACATGGACGTGTGCCTGGAAAGTGTAAAACATAAGTGTGGACAAGCCCTGAGTTAAGATGAGATTCGTTAGTGCCGTAAGGCAGCTTCTTAAAAATGAAAAAGGAGTGTATTTTCTGCACCACACACACTAAAGCAGAGAGGGAAGTTATCTTCTTCTCATTTGGCAACTGCCCCTTTCTGGAAGTTCAGGCTGCATCACCAACATTCCTGGAGATGAGCAAGAAATTGCCTCATTTCAGGTTGGATTTTTTTCCCTTTCTGAAGGAACGTTTCCTGAATTTCTAGTCTGGTGCCAAAGAGCAAAACCAATGAAACAGAAGACATTTCCATGAAGGTGCAACCTACCAGTATATTCCACCCTGTTCCAATTTTTCATGAGTGATAATAACTTTTTTCAAGGGAGACCACTCCAGCTGTCAGCACACATTTATCTGGCCGGAAGCAATTGCATTGATTTCCTATACAGTTGTGGTTCCCAGCCCTCATGATTCTGGAAATAAACTTTAAAAGGTCAATGTAATGTCTACTAAGAGCTTTCAGAGTAAAGGCTGTCTGGGAGGAGCGTCAGCTAGGAGAATTGACTAGGACGACAGGAGGGAGAGGGGGAACAACTCTGGGAGTTTTTTCCAGAACAGAGCGTCATCTGCTGGAGTTTCAGAGTAACTGAGAGGCACACCTTGCTCTGGCAGCTGAAAGCAGGTGATAAGAAGGCTTTCATGTTTCCCTAGGGTTCTAGGGAAGTCAGAGAAGCAGAAAAACAAAGTAGAAGCTGGATATTTACCCCCCTTTTCTTTGATGGGGTTTCTACTTCACATCAAGCATTTTTAAAGGTAGTGTCCGATAGTTTGCTTTTCTTCTTAAAAGCTAAAGGTTGCATTTCAGCTGGCTGAAGATTCTTTGTGAAAGTTCCAGGTTGAGTTTATTCAGTATTCTATGACTGACAGCTGATCCTACTAAATTGGGTATTATGTGATGTACTGCAAGTCTTTGGGGCAGTGTGTGTGTGTGTGTGTGTGTCCGTGTGTGTCCAGTGCTTTTTTCCTAAAAAAAAATGTTTAGGGGTACTCTCATTTTGACTCAAGAAAATCACCATTTTATAGTTCAAATCAGGGAAAAATAAATACAGTAAATGGACAAAAGTACAAAGATTCACAACATGTTTAGGGGTATGTGTACCCCTGCATACCCCCCAAGCACTGTCTGTGTCTATATGAATCAGCACAGTTGTCTGCATTTGAGGGAACTTTTCTTGAACTTCCAAATACATTTATTTAAAGTTGTTTTATGGTTTTTTAACTGATACTTTTTATTGTCTTATTCCCTTTGTAAAGCACTTTGAGGGTTTTCTTTTTTAACAATCAAGTGGCATATACATTTTATGAAATAAATAAAATAAATAAATTTGGGGCTCTTTTTTGGAAACATGTCTGTTGTGCCTGAGAAAGGAGGACATCTTCACAGTGTCATTTTCCATCTTCCTGCATAATACCTCCTACCCATTGATATCCCTTGTTTGAGGTCTATTCTTCAAGGAAAGGGGCCATAGCTCTGTGGCAGAGTATCTGCTTTGAATGCAGAAGGTCGCAGGTTCAATCCCTGGCACCTCCAGGTGACCTACTGCCTTCTTGTTGCTCTCTGGTTAGGCTAGATTTCCTTCCTAGCAATTGATAATTCTGTCATAATCTAGGTGGCCTATTACAAATCAAACAAAAACGTATTTCCTGAATTGCACTACAAGTAGCTTACTTTCTTTTACCAGATGCCCCTTTCTTTACTAATAAATCCAGGGACCAAGACACAAACCACAGTGGACAAGAGCTCTCCCTTCAGACTGAAACTTTTTTTTCTGGTTAAGGGCTAATAATGTGCCCTTAACAACTATGGACCTGGCATAATTTCAACTGGAAAAGCTTTATCTGTTGCCTTTCATGCTGCGGTTTAAGGTACAGGAGCACTGTCAGAAAAAAAGTTGGCAGTTCTGTTTCTCCACTCTCACTCTCCCTGCTGTGCAGATTGGGCCCTACAAGCCAAGGACTGCTGAGGAGAAGTTCTGTCCCTCTGAATTCAAACTGAGTTCAGTTTGCTTGTTTTCCTGACCCACTGATACAACTCCTCCCCGTGGGAGAGGGACAGTAAACTTCATTTCCTCATAGGAATAACAGGATGGGTGAGAGGTTGGGGACTAATGTAATTAAAAGCGGAAAGTTAGGGCAGGGTGGCCTTCTGGATGTTGCTGAGGTCCAACACCCATCATTCGCATGGTCCCTGCTGGCTGAGACTATCTCATCCCTCTGCTAGTGCATGCTGCATAGACGCCACAAAAACAGGCAACTGAGCTCAAGCTGGGTTTTTTGTTTTTTGTTTTGCAAATGGCCCTCAGGCTTCCATTGCCTTGCATGGTTAATGTAGATCCAGCATTACCCAGAATGCTCATTCACATGACGTGTGGCTCTCCTCTTTTTCTAAGCAACAGAGATCATTTAGAAAACACCTGATCCCTTAAAATTCAAGACAGGCAGATGCAAAAGACAGAGCTGCTGCATGTGATCTTTCGAGAAAAGGGTTGTACCTCAGCAGCAGAGTATATATGCTTTGTATGCAAAAATGCACAGCTTTAGACCCTGGCATCTCCAGGCAGCAATGGGAACGACCCCCATCCGAAACCCAGTGCTGAGCTAGATGAACTGATGGTGTGGCTTGATATGAAGAAGCTTCCTCTGTTCCTTTGCTACCTTTTAATGTTGCACAGGGACATTCAGCAGGTGTAGCTTTCAGGATAAGTCTTGCTAACAGCACATGACAAGCACAGTACCAATGAGGTGTTGTTGTTTTAAGACCACAATGGTGTCACCTGAAAACATGCTTCTGGCTGTCTACTCTGAGCCTCAAAATAGCCAATAACCAAATTTATTGCTAAAATAGCCAAAAGCCAAGTTGTCCCATGTCTAGCAGGGCAGGTAAGAACAGGTGCAAAAGAGGACAGGGGCCCTGCTCCTGTTAATAGCTATGTAGCAGAGGGACTCCCCAGCAGAGACACCTGCTGAAACCCCACCCCCTCTTTTCCGCAACTGTTAAGGAAGTGCAGGAGCCTCCGCTTTTGCATCTGTCCACCCTACCTAAATGTGAAGCCTCACATGTGAAAGCAGTCTCAGCCACATGGCTTTGAGCAAAGTCACTGACCCGCCGCTATTGTTGCTTTTCCATTTCTTGTGTGCAAATCAGCATTTGCACCATTCTGTCTGTAATGCAAATGCAGATTCATAGAATCATGGAATCTACATTGTAGAGCTGGAAGGACCCGCGAGGACCATTTAGTTCAGCCCCCTGCAATGCAGGAATACTTTGCCCAATGTGTGGCTTGAACCCACGACCCTGAGATTAAGAGTCTCATGCTCTACCAACTGAGCTATCCCACAACTTGCATTAGGCGGCATGTTTATCTGCTTTACAGAGGCTCTTTTCCCATTGTCCTGCTGGGCTTAGACGTTTACATAAATAACATGGCAGTGGCTCCAATCTCATCTGAAAACATCCTTAAGACTGAGGATGTTCTCAGAGCTGTGTACAAATAGCAGTCCTGGCTGGTGAGGATCTGAATTCTCCTCCCCACCAGGCCACTGTTCCAATCTGAATCATCGCCCCCATTCCGTGTGGCTGCTACAAGCACACAAGGGTCAATCAGGTGTTCCACATTAGCTTGGCTCAAAGCCTGAGTCTTAAAAATAACTAAGCTAAGGTCTGCAGGTGTCCATGGGACCTGAACACTGTTAACTCTTACAAGTTAAGCTTTGAAACAGAGTATTCAAGTCATGAGTATATGAAATTAATTTTCCATTATGTAATAAAAGTACTTCTGGGGGAAAGAGAGAGGTCGCTTATTTGGAGCCATGGACTGCCTCAGCGTTACGAGAGCAAATTCTTTAAGCTTCAAAAGGTACCACAGGAGCACTGCACTTGCAGGCAAGAGAGCTCCCTAAGTTTCTTTTATCACTTCCTCTTCAACTTCAGACATCCTGCCTACAGATTTAAGGAGGTCAGCAACAAGCGTCAACGTCTCAGCTCCAAAGACGAGCTGGTGGATGGTAGCGTGTGCATGGTTGGTGACCCTGAGGAGGTTCTGCAAGGCAATTTCAACATGCTGTTTCACTGCTCCCATGTTGCTAGTTTGGCCTGATCGCAGGTTTTCGTTCTCCACTTTGTAACAGGTCAGCTCAGCCTGGAGGAAGCACATCTCCTGCTTCATCTTCTCAACATCACTCTCTGCCTTCAGGGCTCTTTGAGTCATGCACTGGAGATTTTGTTCTGCCTGTTGCACCAGAGCTTCCAGATCCTGAGCATCTTTCTCCTCTTTATTCACCGTGGCTTGCAATGTCCTCTCCAGGTTCCTTACCATTTGGGTCTGACTTTCTGAGAAGTTTTGGATCCTTCTGATCTTCCTCCTCAGCATAGAATTTTCCTCCCTAAGCTCTTGGTAGCTCAGCTGCGGAGACACGTATTCCATATTTTCTCTGGGTTCTTCATGGGCAGCGTAGCTTTCATCCGTCTTGGTATGAGAAGGGCACCCAATACACGTCTCGTTGTCACTGAACCCCCACGAAGAGAAAGCCTCCATCCCCGAAAGACTAGTTGTGTTGTAATTGTATGGATCACACTGAGCTATGCTGGCAATCCTCGACAGATGCACTTTGTCATAGGCAGATGGCGGGTATCTTTCTCTCCAGTCGTCATCGTCATCTGATAAATGATCAGAAACTGTTGCCTCCTTGTATAATGGCTCTTGAAATTCCAAGTTCAAGCCCAGTGGTTCTGGAGACAAAGACACTACTTCAAGCCCAAGGTTCTGCCTTGCCATTTTCTTTCTGTAATTTCTATTTTTCACTTCATGCTGTCTTCCCGGACCACGGTTCTTGTTTTTACCCATCCCTTTCAAAGAAAATGTGGGTGGGTCATTTGAATTTTTCATCTGATTGTCTCCAGAGCTGATGTGACCCTTGATGTGGTCTGGGGGAGGTGGTATGTGGTGGTGGTAACAGGGCTGGATTTCCTCTTCTTCTTCTTTCAGGCCTCGGGAATGTGAGCAGCCCGCCAGAAGTGGCCGTGGCATGTTTTGGGGGGAGGCCCTATTGGCTTCTATAGAAGTTTCATTCTTCCAAATTAGCACCAGCCCAGGTCCCACTTCTTCTCCAGAGGATTAACCAGCCCTGTCGGCTGTAGTGCCAGTGCTGCTGGCCTCAGCACAATTTAATGGTCTACTGAAGCATCTGAGTCTTTACCTTGTAGGTGTGCATCTCTTTAATAGTGGAGGAAGCAGAAGTTGCCTTGATCTATGATGTCACTAGATGACAGTACTTCATTTTGTGACTTCACAGGCTTGGGAGAGACACATAGCTAGAACAGCTTTTACAACTTTTTTTTCAGCCAGTGACGTTGAACTATATACTATTGATGCCAGGACTTGACCCTGTCTGGAATCTTCCTAGGTTATCATGCCATGCCCCAGTTTTAATGCCAGTAACTAGATAGTAAGCTGATCAAACCAACTACGGATGGGCAATCCTAACTAGGACCAAGGAGGACTAGGGCAGTGGAGCTGTTGCTGCATTGAAAGCCCTAAAGACTCTTGCCAGTCTTTGTTTTTTTGCTGTGCTAGCTCCAGGGCTGGCACAGCTGAGGAACCCAAAGATCTGGTTCCTTGTGGGAACTGCAGACCTTTGGATTCTGTAGGTCCTCCACTGCTCTACCCCAACTCTGTTGGTAGTGGCCTCCTGCCCACCTGACCATAGCAGACTCCTCAGCTGCAGCAGCAGCACCCCAGCAGCACTCCTCTCCTTTGGCAGGGAGGTTTGAGAGCAATGATTTCTGTTTAAATCCAGGTCTGTGGCTATGAAAGAAACAATATCTTCTGTATTAATGCTGTGAACCCTTCCATCTCAGGCTCAGGTTGTATATATGCATAAATAAGCCATATATCATAAAGACGCCACAGCCCCCGCTGTGCCTCATTCCAAAAGGAAACATGAACCCCGCCTAGAACCCCTGGAATCTTGCACCACTTGGATATTGGCCTGGCATGCAATAGTATGTGTATAACGCTAATCACATATTTTTTTGTTTTTAATGATGCTGGTGTTTTGAAATGACGCTGGTTAGCATTTAAGCAGCAATGGGAGGGACAAAGGGCTGCAAGGGAGAAGCTTTGTCTGCTAACTTTGTCCGTAGTGTTCCGTACACTAATACAGAATCTACTCCACAATGCACAACATTAAAAAACTGTTATTATTCAAGCTTATATCCACCCTTCCTCCACTGAGTTCAGAACTCAGGGTGGAATATATGGATTCTGACTTACTTCTGTGCACTGCTTTTTTTCTGGGGAGATGCAGAGGTACTCGTACCCCTAAACATTTTGTGAATCTTTGTACTTTTGTCCATTTACTGTATTTATTTTTCCCGATTTGAGCTATAAAATGGTGATTTTCTAGAGTCAAAATGAGAGTACCCCTAAACATTTTTTTAATAGAAAAAAGTACTGCTTCTGTGTATCCTCACACAACAACTGCGTAAAATAGATTAAGGGGTGTGTGTGTGTGTGTGAGAGAGAGAGAGAGAGAGAGAGAGAGAAAGCCGACTTTGTAAGGAATTGCACTTTAGAAACTTCTCACTGTAACTGTGCTTTGAGAGCACAACTGAGTTCACTGTCCTGAATTGGCTTCCATATATATATATATATATATATATATATATATATATATATAATTTTATTAGAATCATTGTGTTGGAAGGTACTTTGGAGGTCCTCTGTGTAGGATCTGGAATACAAGACACACAATCCTGGCCTCCGTTCAACAACCTCCAGCAAAGTAGAGTCCACCACGTACTGAGGCAGTTTTCAAGCACTTTTCAGGGGGATAGCCCCACACAGAATGTGATTGAGTAGTTCCAACCTGGATTAACCTGATAACATGAAAGACTGTGACCAGTTCAGATAATCTGTGGGCAGGATTTCATTCATCTGTTTTATTGTTCAGAGGGAGATGGCGAGTTACGAAACCAACCAACAGAAAATGCCAAGCACGCAAGTTAAAACCAGGCCAGTCTCACTTTGCTCTGCCAACATGTGGCATCTGAAGGGTATGAAGAGGGGAATGCAATCAAATGTGCTTTAAAAAAATAATAATTATAAATAGACCGAGGAGTATATGCCAGCAGTCCCCATCTGTCCTCCCAATGATTGTTAAATGATGGATTTCTTTAGGCAACCTCATCCCCTGAGGCTTAAATAGCAATTTTATGTCTCTCATTGGGTGCATTTTGGGGTAGGGAGAGAGGCGTGGTGGGTTCTCCCCCCTCCCCATAGCCCAAGGAGCAATACAAAAAAACAACAACCAAAAAATGACCAAAAAACCCCACCCCCAAAACAAAACAAACCGTTGGAAGTGAAACCATCTTCAGAGCGTGACTCAGAGCTATTCATAGCTCCACAAAGCCAGCTGCAGCATCAGAGACAGAAGGGATTCTGCCTGTATTATTATTTCAATTACCATCTGAATTAAAAGTTTGAGCCGTGATCAACCCACATGGTGGAGGGAAGGAAATGCAGCAAAGCAAGGGATGAACACCAAGACCTGCTGGATGACACAGCCAGCGTGAGACATAGGAAAAGGTTACAAGCCCCCTGCCACCTCCAGCTTCTTTCTGTTCCCAGAAGAGCATCAGTCCTTGTCTAGGCCCTTCACTCAGACGGCTAACTAGTTGTTGTTTTTCTGGAGGGCCACTTTGGCAAGCAAGTGAGTTGGGTGGGGACCTCAACCCCTATCCCTAAGATTACCTGGCCTGAGAGTTCTGTTCCCACAGGAGCTATGTTCTCCACACACCGCTTTCGCTTTTGGGAACTATGGGGCAAGAAAGCATCCCTCAAATTGCCAGATCTGGGTTAGGGGCCTCAAAGTTCTTACATTTTAGTCTCTCATGTGTTGATATAGGCAAAAAGTGGGAAAGTTACCATACCATCAAGAATCCTGTGGAAGATAAGCTGCGATATAATGATCCTGAACAAAATAGCAAGACATGAGCAGTTATGGGGTGGAGGGGTTCGTTCAGTGAGGATTTTTAGGGTGGGGGAGGTTACCATTTTTGTTGTATTGGAACGACTACAAAACAAATGAAGCGGTAATTATGGAGGTATTAACTATGACTAATGACTTAACTGATTTAACTTCTATATGTGTTTGCGTGTTAGGCAACTGGAAAAGTCAAATAAGAAGATAAAGGAAATGTATCACATAAACCCCTTTTTAAAACCTTTGCTCCCGTGTTAAGTGAATAACATTCTCTATAATGGGAACATGGCTCCCCATCATGAGATATGAACACAACTGCTGTCTTCTGAATGGGAAGGAAGTTTAATGGAGTTCAGGATTGTGGGACTTGTAGGCCTTTTCTTCCACAATAAATGTGCAGTTAGGGGAGGGATGTCCTTAAGAACTGGACTTGGTGGGTCAGCGGAGGATAACAGCTTTTCTCAGGCCCAGTGACCACTAGCCATTTTACCAGATCTGAGGGGGAAAAGTAAGAGGAGCCCTGCTGGACCAGACCAGAGGCTGTTTCCCACACAATGTTTCCCACACTTCCTGTTTCCCACACAATGAGGGGCCATATATCTCTGGGAAGGCCCCATGGAGGACATGAGGCCATAGTCCTTTTCCTGCTGCTGTTTCCAAGCAGCTGGTATTCAGAGGCATATCACCTTGAAGGTGGCAAACAACCATGATGATGACTAGTAGCCACTGGCAGAAAGTTGAGCTGCAGTTGCTAGGCGACTGTGGGGATGCTCTCCAGAACCAGCTCAATGGGGAGGAAGATGGCAGTGAATAAAAAAGGGAAGGAGACTGTGCTGCTGTCTATGAGGAAAGGGGAGATTGGAAGGTCACGGCCTATGGATGGCAAGCAAGGAACACGGAGTAATACTCCTCTCCAGGTCTAGTGAAAACCCAAAGCTGGTTTTGTGTGTGTCACAAATATCACAGAACCACTGTGAGTATTATTGTTATTATTAATCTCTGATGAGTTTAAGGTTTATGAAATACAATCTACTGAGAGACAGACTGAGAAGAGCTATTGAAATTCACCTACATTAAAAGCAGGGCCAGTCCTATCATTAGGTAATGCAGCCACCTCAGACAGCAGATTTTGGGAGTCACAAAAGGTCAGCAAGTTGTAAGTTGTTATTGTCATGTTTTTACTGCCAGGTTGGGAGGAGAAGTGCATGTGGGATTCTCAGCCTCAGGATATGTTCACATCATGGCTTGAAATGCAATGAGGTCATTTCCACACATGCTCACACACTGTGTTTCAAAGTTGCGTTTGCAGGGAGCTGTTCACATCGGAGAAGGACAGGGATGTCTTCACCTAATGCGTTTGACATTTTCCGGTTTCCTCGTCCCTGCACCCCCTGAAACTCCTATATGTTAAGTTTTTCATCAGCAGTTGCACATCCATCTGTGTGTTTGTGACAGCATGTTCAAATTGCTGCTTACTCCAAATACAGTTTTCTAGCTGGATTGAAGCTCATTTGAGGGGGAAAACAAATCAAACATCAGTTTGTTGTGGATTGTGGCTAACGTCATGTGAATGCGACTTCATAAATTAGTCATGGGAATGCACTGGTTGTGGAGTAAAGCAGTAATGTGAACATACCCTTAGGTGCTAAAATAACTTGGCTGGGTTCAGGCAGAAACACGTCTTTCTTGCACCAGCCCTGACTAAAAGTAATAGTCAAGGGGACCAGGCCTGAGGTGATATATTTTGAAATACCATGGGGCAACAAATAGTCAGTTATTTAGTTTTTCACTGTATTACATTTTTACCACAGAGGCAGAGGCACTAAGACTGGAGTTGTGAGCCCAGTTTTTGAGGGGCATAAGCCCAACTGAATTGAATTACACTATAGTTTTGTGATCACATGTCTTTTGCTGTTTCTGGAGCCAGTGTGCAACATACCCATATTTCTTCAGTATGTCGCATGTGAAGAGTCTACTATGTAAATGGTAGTGCAAGACAGAGGGATCATCTCGTCACCTCACAATCTTCCTACCAGTGAAACGCTCTATCTTTTGAAGAGGCACTTCACACAGAGGCTTGTTTGTGTGAAATCAACATTATCTATCTGCACTGGTCTTACAAACACCTTCTGCCTGTTTATTCTACACGTCAAAAAGGCAGCCGCTAGGAGGCTGCAGAGTAGTCGCTCATTTATAAATACTGTAAAAGTTCTTGATGACTTACGTAAGGATATTTATTGATGACTTTGATCAGCCTGCACCAACCTGATGCCAACTATGGTTGCCCTGGCTGGGACTGATGGGAGTCGTACTCCAAAACATCTGGCGGGGGCCAGGATAGCAGATGACTTACGTATTGGAAACCTTCTCATGACACAGGTGGGACAATTCAATAATGTGGATAGCATTAACTTGGATTGATCAGAAAATGATTTGCCACCAACTAAGCATTCTGGATAATTTGATGAACTGAAGAGTTCTAAATTTATTGTGCTGAACAAAAACATGCAATCCACAAAGTCCCATAAGGTACCCCTGCCCGTACGGGCCAGTCGTGACCGACTCTAGGGTTGTGCGTTCATCTCGTTCAAGAGGCCGGGAGCCGGCGCCGTCCGAAGACACCTCCGGGTCACGTGGCCAGCGTGACGAAGCTGCAACTGGCGAGCCAGCACCAGTGCCGCACATGGAAACGCTGTTTACCTTCCCGCTATAAAGCGGTCCCTATTTATCTACTTGCACTTAGGGGTGCTTTCGAACTACTAGGTGGGCAGGAGCTGGGACCAAAAGACGGGAGCTCACCCGTCGGGGATTCAAACTGCCGACCTTGCGATCAGCAAGTCCTAGGCACTGAGGCTTTACCCACAGCGCGACCCATGTCCCTACAATGACCCTCTCTTAATATGCAGCTCTTTCTAGAACACAACACAGCAAACACTTCATTAAAAGGCAACAGCATTAATATCTGCCTACCTAGGAGTGCTGGATATTTAAGGCAGAGAGGGGAGACTTTGTGTTTGATTCTTGGTGAGAAGAATGCTGTCACCAGAGTATAGCTACTGGCTCCCACATTAGGAACAGGCAGTGATAAAAGCAAGATTTTGGCACCTGCTCTGTGGAAAGAAACCTAGTGCCTTGCTTTTACTGTGCATGCCCTACCAATAATTAAGAAAATTTGAAACTGAAATGTACATTCGTCCACTTGAGGTGCCTTAGCTCATGGTTTCTTATCACCAGGCTTATCTACATAATCATCTCCACAGTGCTCTCCATTTGCACACATCCCATTCATCAATATTTCCACATCTATGCCCCACACGGCACACACAAAAATACCTTTCTGTGACAATTATAGTGCCTGTACTGTCACAGTGTAAGAGCAATAAGTGTGATGTCTGCAAGGTGAGAATACCTGCAATGTAATAAATCATCACGGGATAGCAGTAAAGGGTAATCCTCAATGGTGAGTTAGCTACTAATGGAGGGAGTGCTGGGCATTTAAAAAGTTTAAGAGGGTCATTTGGGGAAAGGGGGATATGATGTTCGTAAAGGTAAAGGGACCCCTGACCATTAGGTCCAGTCGTGTCCGACTCTGGGGTTGCGGTGCTCATCTCGCTTTATTGGCTGAGGGAGCCGGCGTACAGCTTCTGGGTCATGTGGCCAGCATGACTAAGCCGCTTCTGGTGAACCAGAGCAGCGCACGGAAACGCCGTTTACCTTCCCGCCGGAGCAGTACCTATTTATCTACTTGCACTTTGACATGCTTTTGAACTGCTAGGTTGGCAGGAGCAGGGACCGAGCAACGGGAGCTCACCACGTCGTGGGGATTCGAACTGCCAACCTTCTGATCGGCAAGCCCTAGGCTCTGTGGTTTAACCCACAGCGCCACCCACGTCATATATGATGTTCGTATACAGCATTAAAAGTCCCTGCTAGGTTTAGCAATCGTGGCAACTCTTCATGACATGTTGATGTGCCCACATGCTTCAGGCACCAAAGAAGTGAAAAAGAGATACAGAATAGGGTGTGTGTGTGTGTGTGTGTGTGTGTGTGGAACTACACACCTTTACAGCTAATGAGCTAACGATGAGAACACAGACACACATCCAAGCAGTGCCTGAAGGGTGGGTTGCTTGAGCACCAAGCGCAAGACTTTATAATAATAATATAATAATTTATTATTTATACCCCGCCCATCTGGCTGAGTTTCCCAAGCCACTCTGGGCGGCTTCCAATCAAGTGTTAAAAACAATACAGCAAAGTGAATAGGGGAGGTTTATGCAACATGCTATGCAAATGTGAATAGGGGAGTCTGCAACCTTCAAACAATATCTTAACAAATCACAAAATGGTTGGTTTTGTTTAAGAAACAGTGGCATGTGGCCAAAGAGGAGAAGACACTCTGTAACTTATCCGTGGCGAAATCTATGCTCACAAAATGCTGGTAAAATTCTGCAACAATAAATGCATTATCAGAGGAAAGTATCAGAGTTTCCTAGCTATAATATATCTAATACTGCTTTGACTGCTCAGAAAATGCGATGTGCCATAACAACCTGCAAAAGTGCACAAGGCTTCTTTTTTAAAAAAGAAGAAAAAATCTTCTTGACTTCTGCATTACCCGATAAGACCGATTTAACCACTTGTACATGCAGCTGATTATAGGACATGCGGACAGACTGTGTCAGTCTTTTTAAATACAGCAGTCAGACTAATTTAAATCACATTTCCTAGCTGAAAATTCAGGTGGTAGGTTTAACAGTGGCGTGGCCGCCTATAGGGAGATTCTTGCACTCAGTTTGATTATGATGGTACTGTGTTGTAGAACAGAAAGTGACGTGCCATATAATTCGCCTCATTCCTCAAAATAAGGTCAGCATCAGAGGTCATGACATAACCAAACTCTAAACAGCTCAATCGTTGCCAGACCTAGTTTATCTATTGATGGGGAAATATAAACAAAGAAAGCTTCTGCTATTGATCCATATGCGCCTGCGCATATAGGCACATGGGTGCATGTACTTCTCAAGGGTAGGGATATTGTTGTCCTGCACATGGACAGAGAAGGAGAGTTAAAAATGGGAGTGGAAAAGACAGAGAAAATGTTCCGAAGGGGTGGCAGTGCCTTAAATCTTACAAGGAAAAACAGGAAAGGCAGAACAAGTCATATGGCAGAACTGTATTCATTCTTTCTTTGTCCCTACAGCGACTTCTTTTTCATTAGGTTTGGCAAAACACCACAGAACCCATTAACTGGACTGTAAATTTGGGGGCTAAGTACCTTCACATGGAAAAGATTGATTGGGAGGCATTCAGTAGAAGTCACATACTGTTTTTGTAATAACACAGCTGTCTTTATCTTTTACATGTGCCAGAAATAAAACCACAGCTCAGGTGCAGAGGGCCAGATCCTCAGCTGGTATAAAGTCACGCTTGCCTATATCCACTGATGGTCTGGTCTGTGCTTTGCTTTCTCTTTTGCAGCAGCAGAAAACGACGACTTCCATTAATACCGTATACGTTTTCTTCTGTGGCATCCATTACTGACTACTGTGAGGAACAGGACAGTGATCTAAAATCCTTAAAAGACATTATGGCTTCATCCTCCACTAGCTGTGTACAAATGCTGAACTGAACACCCTTCAACTTTTATTTTTACCCAATATTTGATCTGTGCTGCGTGCACTGAAAATGTGTGGGTACCTATGTGGGTGTTACACAAAATTGTGTCAGCCTGGAAAGGGACAAATATTTTCCCTGGCAGATGCCGGTACTATATACATGGTTGAAAGCAGAAGTGGTGGTAAACCTCCCCACTTTTAAATTGCACTGCTTAAAACAGTGGGGGGGGGGGACTCTGAACACTGAGACTGTCACCTCGTGGGATTTCCTTCCACCTTTTCCTTGGTAAGCTGCCCACTTTCTGCATCTCAATTTTCTTTTTAGTGTGTTTGCAGCATTGCACTTTGTTCAATAAGTGCATAATTACTGTGAGAGAATAATAATAACTTGATGAAGGAGGGTAGAAGATAAGTCAATGCCACCCACACTCAGAGGGATAGCCCACATAACCCAGGGAAAGAAACTATATGTTAGAAACAGATGCAGGCGGCCAGAAAGCAGTGTGTTATAAGGCTGTACATGCATTGGCAGAAATGGGCAGGTGCACTGCATGTCAGATGTGCAGTTGAACTACGTGGTAGTATCCTGAGCACCTGCCCTGCAATGGCACTATAAAAGATGTGACTGCAGCATCAGTGACTGGAACATAAGGATTCCCACCCACCTCCATTTATTTTTCCAGTTTTGGAAAAGAGTACAGGGTGATATTCAACTAAGAGTTGACCTATTCACTAAGTAGACCTATTGAAATTAATATTCATGAATTTCAGTGGGTCTGCTCTGAGTAATGCTTAGTTGAATACCACCCACAGTGCATCGTTTGTCTAAGGCAGTGTTTCGCAAACTTGGTTCTCCAGCTGTTTTTAGACTACAGTTCCTATGATCCCTGTCCACTGGTTCTGTTAGCTAGGGATGATGGGATTTGTAGTAAAAAAAAAAAAAAAGCTGGCGAACCAAGTTTGGGAAACCCTGGTCTCAGGTTTCCATTCTTCCCACCACATCAAGGAAGCTTCCTGCAGTTCCATGACAGGGTAGAAATTCAACAGGTGCGTATTATTCTGGCCTGCAGATGAAGTGATGGGGAGAACATTCTTGTTGAATCTAATCATGATTAGACATGACACGAAATCCTACCTAGCAAAAGTTGTATCATTACTTTATAAAGACATCCCGCCTCAGTTAGAAAGAAAAAAATAAACAAGCAATAGGATGTTCACCTCTAAGGCCAATTTAGTGTTCTGTGTACAGTCGTACCTTGGTTGTCGAACTTAATCCCCTCCGGGAGTCCATTCAACTCCTGGAACTGTTTGAAAACCAAGGCGCAGCTTCCGATTGGATGTAGGAGCTTCCTGCACTCAATCGGAACCCGTGGAACCTGCATCGGACGTTCGGCTTCCAAAAAAACGTTCAGAAACCAGAACACTCACTTCCGGGTTTGCAATGTTCAGGAGCCAAAATGTACGAATACCAAGGCATTCGAGAACCAAGGTACGACTGTACAGTGGTACCTCGGGTTAAGTACTTAATTCGTTCCAGAGGTCCGTTCTTAACCTGAAACTGTTCTTAACCTGAAGCACCACTTAAGCTAATGGGGTCTCCTGCTGCTGCCGTGCCGCTGGAGCACGATTTCTGTTCTTATCCTGAAGCAAAGTTCTTAACCTGAAGCACTATTTCTGGGTTAGCGGAGTCTGTAACCTGAAGCATATGTAACCTGAAGCGTATGTAACCCGAGGTACCACTGTATTCATCAACCATGTGAACAAGATGGCAGTCTCATAAACATCATCTCCATAACCCTAAATGGCCATACAAATCACCTGATAAAACTGCCTGGAGCAAATAGCCACTGGTGGCCACCGGTGGAATGGTCTTGGGGCACATTTGCCTTTGTGAAAGTATTCAGAGTCTGGCACATGCTCTGATGAGCCAATTTATCTCGGTAGACAAATTGCATCTGATTTTTCCATTGTGCTTATCCACCTGCAGTTTAAACCAATTTCAGTTTATTTGTCTGCAACTGTCAGGCATACAGAGGAAACAATACATTTGTGTGATATTAGAATAACCTGTTGGCAGATGCTTTTTGCAGTGCTGTGTGCCAACAAACATATTTTCTTCAACAAATCGGCTAAAGTAATAGTCTGGGAAACTGTACGTTTATGACTGAGGAACCGATTTCTAAGATGCAAGTGGTCACATACTGCTTTGCTGAACTTAACCAGACCGCCAGTACACCTATTTAGAACATGCTCAGATAGGTAAATATTAACTGGTTAAAAGCTTGCACAAATTCCTTGCCAGTTTAGTGGACAGAATGAACACAGACCCTAGAAAATGGATTCAGAATGCTGCCTGGATATGAGCTTTTGGGTGAGCTTTGAGCAAGCCTCACAGCCTCAGTGTTCATCTATAAAATGGGAACAAGTATGAATTTTCATAATGAGATTATTACTAAGTACCCAAACTCTGGCCTATCCTTCCTATATCATCCAACAAGTCATCCTGCAAGTGAAATGAGAGTCAGAAGAGAGACTTTAGATGATGGTATATAAATACTTCTATAATTTATTGTATTTTTTCCACCTTTCCCTTTGTTGCTTTTACTGCAGTGATGAAGTAAACTGCAGCTGCAAGACAGGGAGATTAAGGCTCACAGTCAATGGTGAATACTTATTATTCCCCATTGTCATTTGAATAAATTATATATTATATATAAAATAATATATCTGTTCCTAGGAGATGATCAGTGGAGTCTGGCTCATTAGAACAAATGGAGGTCTTCTAGTAGTTAAAAAGAGAGTTAACTGTTCCAACTGCACTCCCAAAATATCAATTTTTAAAAAAATTGCCAGCCAATTTCTAGTAATGTCCCCACCCCAGTCTCAGAAAAAGAAACAACAGATTGGGCACACACCAATTTTGGCATTAGAAGAGGCAGGAAAAAGAAAGGGGAAGTCTGTGGCCATAGAAGTGGAATCAAGAGGGAAAGTAGTCTCTCCATCATCTCCCTCTCGACTTCACCCCATCTTCTTCCTTTCACTCACCTCCCTCTTCTTCCATCCCCACCAAAATTACTCTTTAAAATATTTGTTCTCTGCTGTGTAATTATTACCATTGTCAGAAGCTATATACAGTAGGTCTCATGCTTTGATGACTCACCCATTCTGGAGGCACCATTCTCAACAGAGAGGACTTTTCAAATCCTCATTTGGCACCTAGTTTTTACTTGGCTGAACCTCTCTTATATAAACTGTGCAAAGATTAGGTGGTCGCCATCTCATCTGTCAGGAAACAGGCCCCAAATCATATCAAAGGAGCTGCTTAAGGTCCACCGATGGTGTACTCGTTCCCCTGAGATTTAGCAAAGCTGTTAAGAGACTTTTTATTATTGCTTTTTGTAGCAATGCTGAATGGCTACTTTCAAGGAAAAAAAACAGAATTTGGACCTTAGACATGCATACTTGGAAACCCATTTAGCTGTTCAAAATAGTTGTTCAGTGTGTGGAACCTGCAAGTTGTCCAGAAAAACAAATAATCCTAGGAATCCTCATAAGTGATCTGAAATGGTGGGTGGGTGAGTATAATCCTTACTAAATAACACCCCCAACCTTACAGAAGCAGCTCAACACCATTCTGTGGCACTTCAGAGGACAAATCAAATTCTCCCTTTCTAGGTTCAAAGAAATGACAGCAGGCCTCTGTGAAGAACTGGGTCTACCATGAATTATTACAAGGCAGTGTATATGTGTGTGTGTTGATTTAAATAGGGTAGCCATTAATGCATTGCCAAAAAGAGTACAAGGCAACACAGATTTGCATAACATGTGCACGTACTAATTTGTATCTATAAATGCATTCAGAAAGAACTACTGTAATTTTAACAGAAATTCCGCACATCTCTCCATAGCAAGGAAGACGCAACAGACGACCTGCGTGACAGCCTGCTCATTCTGCTGTCTAGATGCTCACTGCATATGGGCAACAGCAAAGCCCCTCCCCTTCTTAGCACCCTTTGTCTTAAAAACAGGATTGGACCTTCAAAGTCCTTCAGACAGAGGGCTCCTTGAAATAGATGGCTGTCCTCTGTAGAGTGGGACACCTGGTCACCCTTGATTTAAACACAGCAGTGACAGCAGGAAGGAGAGCAGTGGTACAGTGTGGGTGGGGTGGGGTTTGATGTCTGGCTCAAGCCGTGCTGGACTTTAATGGTCCTACTCAAAGTCCACACTGAACAGGGAATCGACTAGTTGGGCTCTGCCACTTTCTGGTCAAACTGAGCCCAAGGATTGCACATGACCATGGCTGGGATAATAAGAAGGCATATCTGGTGGTATCTTGTAGCACATAAAACTGTTGGCCCCAGTTCTGTCACCTGACTGCATCAGACACTACATTTAATGCTCAGTGGAGGCAGCTATCCACTTTCCATGAATTGCTACCCAATTTGTCAGGGCAATGGCATAATCCATTCTGAGTTCCGTGGCCAAAAGTTAACCAATGGGATTTCAAGAGATGGTCCCAAAGTATATGTGCATCCATCTATCTTATATCTGACGCAGTGCAAACAATTACAAGAGAAAAAAACAGCATGGTGCCAGCCCTTTCCAGGCCTGTTAAAACAAGAATCTCTTCACCGGCTGGTGGAAGGATAAAAAGGAGGGAGCCAGTCTAAGTTCTCTAGGGACGGACTTCCAAAGTCTGGGAGCATCTGCCAAGACGGCCAAATAATTTAATACACGCAATTGCACTGTCATCATTCCTCTGCTATCAAATGTGTCCAACGTTTGGCCCCATAAAAAGCCCCAAGGTGTAGCTGATTCCTAAATCGACCTTCATGATCAATAATTCTGTATTAAAAGGGTTCTGTCTATGAAGCACTCTCTCAGTACAGTCCTATATATGCAAAACCCATTATTTCTAACTAGCACTTCATTGCTAGACTTGCCAGTCGCTGATAGTTCCAAATATATGCCATTACAATCTAGTCCATACATTTCCTTAGTGGGAAGGAACATGCATAAAACTTAACCCTGCCACGTCTAACATAGGAACTTCAGATACACTGAGATTGTAATTAAATTTATTTATGAAATGAGGTACAGCATGTTGGTCATCTGGTCCCTACAAGCTCTGTGGAAGCCGACACTATTCCCTCTCAAGTCCCAGATAGTCTCTTATTTGTCTGAAGTGCAAGTTAAGAGTGATCAGGTTGTTAGCCACAAGTAGGAGTAGAAACAACAACAACAACTTAGTCTGCAGCAAAATATCAGTAGGGGTTTACACAGAAAATCACCATGCCTCACTGTACTAGCTTTTAGCAAGGCGTGAAAGGTTATTCTCTGAAACCTCTCATTTAGTTTTAAAGCACTGAATCCGAAGAATGTGACGATCCTATCATTGATCAAGGCTTCCATCACATGCACACAAAGCAAAATAAATACATGCACAATGGTGTGCATGTGGAGATGGCTTACACACTCTTTTCCCTACATGTAAGTGATATTTATGTAGGAAAATTGTTTATACAAGGGGCCTTTGGCACAGTGGGCCCTAGATGCCATGTCTGGCCTCTCCTGCGCAGGCAGTTCTTCTATTTGCCCAACAACGAAGATGCTGTCCTTACTGTTTGCAAGAAGGGAAGCCTGAGAGGTGGCTGCTGCTTACAAGGTGTGATTTCCCAGGGGCATAAGCCCAGCACGGCGGAAGTGAGCAATAAGACCTGCAGCATAACTTGGTGGAACATTAGTTGTGCCCTTCTACTCACTAAGTTGGAGGCTCTCCAATGGCAGAAAAATCGCCGTGGAGTCGGGAGCAGCGGTGGCATCTACTTGTACTCTCTGCCTTGAACAAAGGACTCAAGAGCCTGCCTTTCCTTGACATGTTAAAAGTGGTGAAATAAGCAGACAGATACCCCATGTCTTCTCTAACACATACATCCTCCAATCGCCTGCAAATAATGTTGTCTTCAGTTAGTTTGAGCTCCTTTACATAACTGCTGTAGTTTAAGGCTACTTTCTGCAGCTGAGATCTGGGATTCAGTTCTACCGCTAAGATCAGCTTAATAGTCAATCAGTGGGTGACCTTGATAGGACACAACAAGGAGATGAGTGGTATCAATATAAACTGTGTCTGTCTGGCTATGCAATGACGGCATGCGGGGAGACAGAGAGGTGGGGGAGATGCTCGTGGCAGTTATAGTCCCAGAAAAAAACTTTGGCATGCGTTTTCTGAGAAAATTGGGGTTTCTCCTCCACCCCTCCAGAATCCTGAGGGCAGGCTGTGAATCCCCTCAAAGACCTCTCTCCAAATCCATCTGATTTGAGAGCCCTCAGAAAAGACCAGTTTGAAAAACAGCTTGAAAGCAACAGTGAAGAAGGACTGCCCAAATAGACCACTCATAGGGTAAAAGAGATGGAGAAGTGGTACTCATGAAGTTAGTTAAGAAAACATGCTCTGAAGCCCAATATACCACACAAGAGTACCCACGAAGTTATGCAAGCAAATGTTCTAGAGCAAAATGAGTAAATGTTATAAATAAAAACAGTTCAGAGTCTCGTGGCATTTTAAAGACTAGCAGATTTGTTGTAACATGAGCTTTCATAGATTACAACCCACAGGTAAGCCTTCGCTGGGATGAAAGCAGCCTGCACACAGGATTGCAGCCAAAAGTAAATTGTGTATGTGCCTGCATTGACAAAAATACAGATACCGATATCCCCAGTTATATGCAAACACACTGAGGCATAGAAAATGCATTAGTTCCAACTAGAATCAAATATTGTAATACACAACACCTACTAAAGATCTCTTACCCGGTGTATGGTCAGCTTATTCCCATCTGAATTCTGCAAATCCAGTTATCAGGGGAAAGGAAAAAAGAGGGAAATGCCTGCATCCCATCCACTTTGAGTTACATCCCCTGAAACTGTTCCCTCTCTTGGTCCATTTTGTATGTGTATGATTTCCAAGTAGCCCGGTACAGTTTTCTCTGATTTGATCTTTCTCCAACTTTCTTCACTGGTTTGACAACCTGCTTCTTTGCTCTTCTTTGTTTCTGGACTTTTCTGATTTTAGCATGCTGTTCTGTGCAGTGTTCCCATCCTTAGATCTTCAGCTTAACCACCGGCTCTTGAAACAATACTTCTTTCTAGCTTCGCTTTTGTTTCTTATTTCTCTCGTCTTTTTTACACTCCTGCTGTTCCATTCATTCTTTCCCTCCGGGGTCTCTCTCTCTCTCCTCTATTTCTTCTGTTTGAATCGCTTGTTTCTACGTTCTCTGGTCGCTGTGCAGTCTGTAGCTAAGAAGTCAGTAACTCCGCTAGAATCCAACAGCCTTCAACTACTTTAACCCATCCCTGCATGTGATCTCAGAACCATGGATACACGCTGCAGATGCAGTGATGGGGAAAGATAGGAGTGCAACCCAAAGCAATGGAAACATTAATAGGAGCACATGTGGCTGGCACTGCAGAGCCCTAGGCATTTTTGCACAAAGTACCGTGGCTTGCAAAGGTTTGCTGTGTGTTCCAGAGTTTCATGCTCTCCCTAAGAGTTGCACCCTGAATCTGTTCCAGAGAAGCACAGATAAGTCCCTCAAATTCTACCACACGTCCAGAACTTCCTCCATAGTTGCCTTGTTGTGATTTCACCATCCAGGACCAAGTCAAGATGAATTGCTTCCTGTGGTGGAAAATCCAAATAGTCCTCCCTCTCCCAAAATAAACTTGGGATGTTGTGTCAGCTTACTGTAAGTGTGTAAGAGCTGCTCAAGTGCATCTGTTGTTGTTTAGTTGTTTAGTCGTGTCCGACTCTTCGTGACCCCATGGACCAGAGCACGCCAGGCACTCCTGTCTTCCACTGCCTCCCGCACTTTGGTCAAACTCATGCTGGTAGCTTCGAGAACACTGGCCAGCCATCTCGTCCTCTGTCGTCCCCTTCTCCTTGTGCCCTCCATCTTTCCCAACATCAGGGTCTTTTCCAGGGAGTCTTCTCTTCTCATGAGGTGGCCAAAGTATTGGAGCCTCAGCTTCAGGATCTGTCCTTCCAGTGAACACTCAGGGCTGATTTCCTTCAGAATGGAGAGGTTTGATCTTCTTGCAGTCCATGGGACTCTCAAGAGTCTCCTCCAGCACCATAATTCAAAAGCATCAATTCTTCGGCAATCAGCCTTCTTTATGGTCCAGCTCTCACTTCCATGCATCTACTGGTGCCTAATTGGCACCCAACCTGAGGGGACCATTTCACTCCATAGGAACATGGGAATCTGCCTTATACTGAGTCACATTACTGGCTCAAGATTGTCTACATTTATTGCCAACAGCTTGCCAGGGTTTCAGACAGGGCCCTCTGCTAACTTTACCTGGAGATGCCGAGGACTGAACCTTTTGCAAGCAGAACATATGCTCTACCAGTGAGGCACAGTCCTTCCCTTAAACCTCATTCCCTGGCTTCCTTAGATAACTTGCTGCCAATCTGCAAGTGCAGAAATGCAGGGTTTGGTATAGGGTGAGCTGGCCTTGTCGTTGCTTTTGCCACATGCAGAATTGTGACTTTATTTACAGCCCCAGAGCAATGAAAATGGATGGCACAGCTACTACAGTAAATGTGTGTGGATTCACCCAGCCTGCCCATATGCTCAATAAACCAGTTTGTTAATATTATTTACGGATTGCTTCTCATGAAGCATCTCAAAGTGATATGACATATACAAAAGTTACATGTATAAAAACAGCTAAAAACACTTGCATGTAATAAATAATTTAAAACAAGAACTATACTTATAAAAACAATTTAAAACAACAACAAACACATACATAAGGATAAGGATTTTAGAGAGCTTGTTGAAAGAGGAATCTCAGGATGCTAAAGGATGCCTGTGGATTAGTTTGGGTATGAAAGGTATGTAGCGATTTCTTAGATATCCTGGTCCCATGTTGTTTAGGACTTGGTATACCAACACCAGCACTTTAAACCAAGCTGGCTGGCAACCAATGTGATTCCTTCAGCAGCAGCAGCAGCAGCATAATGTGATATTCTGCCCCAACGAGTAGTCAAGCCTCCACGTTTTGCACTAACTGCAGCTTCCAGATCAGCCTCAAAGTTAGCCCCACATAGAGCACATTGCACTAATCCAGTCTGGAGGTTGCCAGCACATGGATGACAGTGGTTGGGTTTTCCCCAAACCAGAAACAACCATAGCTGTCCTACTAAAAAGCTGTTAAAAGGCACTCTTAGCCACGGAGGTCATGTGGGCTTTGAGTGATAGAGATGGGTTCAGGAGCACTCCCAGGCTATGAACCTGCTCCTTCAGAGAGGTCATTACCATGCTGTATGAAAGCATTTACTTACATTAGTGAATTCATGTGTTGGGAACAATGAGTGACAGACAAAACCAGCATATGAATTTTTACCTTTACAATTACAACTGAAATCAAAGTAAAGGGCACAATGTGTACGTTTTTGCATATGCCCTTAGCACTCTTTACCTTTTTCTTCATGCAACCCTTTTTTATTCATTTTTAAACCTTTTTGTTTTAATCTGTAGGTGTTGCCTTTATGCTGGCATTTTATTCTGCTCTGCTGTAACTTTCTTTTAAGTATAATTTAATTGCTTTCCAGACTTGAACTTGTAAACAGCTCTAAGCACCTTGACTGAATAGTGACACGTGTGTGTGTGTGTGTGTGTGTGTGTGTGTGTGTGTGTGTGTGTATACACCCTTCCCCACTAGCTGCAAAATTGAGGCAGAAAACATTCCTCAATTTGCTGGTGGTTCTTAATTAGGAATGGGAAGCTGCTTTAACTATTGATAAAAAACATTTGCACTCTGCCTTTCTCTCAGTTACCTTCAAGTCTGTGCACAACATTTAAAACTAAGCAAAAGGACTATACCATAGCTGACAAGATGCAACAGCCAAATCATCAAAGCAACAGAATTAATTTAGCCTGACAAAGGCTTGGCTGCTTGTCAAAAGGAGAGAACTGAGATAGAAGTGCAGACCTTGGCAGCCTTGCCAAGATGACCGCTATTGACTGGTACTGAGGAGAGTTGGAGTCCAACAACATCTGGAGAGGACAATCTGGGCGCTTTCTCTAGTTCAAAAGGCTCTGTCTTCTGCTCCCTTCAAACAAATGGGAAACCCTTTTCTCTGGAATAGGTGGCAGGACGAGAGTGACAACTTCCTCTCAAAAAACAAATTCTGTTTCCTGCCTTTGCAGAAACAAGCGGCTTTGGCTTGTGGCCTCTCAAGTCAACTTACAGAGAGAATACTGTGTACAGTTCTGGTCTCCTCACCTCAGAAAGTATATTGCAAGTTGGAAAAGGTTCAGAAAAGGGCAGCCAAAATGATCAAGGGGGTGGAAAGACTCCCCTATGAAGAAAGGTTGCAATATTTGGTACTTTTTATTTTAGATTTGAGAGGTAACATGGTAGAAGTTTATAAAACCATGCATGGCATGGAGAAAAGTTTTTCTCCCTGTCTCATAGCACTAGAACTCATGGATATCCAATGAAGCCAAACATTGGAAGACTCCAGAAAGAGAAAAGCAGCTACTTCTACATGCAGCGCATAGTTAAACTATGGCACCCACTTCTGCAAGAGGCAATTTGGGCACAATCTTAGGTTCCAGTTCTGATTTCAAAGTAAAAAAGTGAAAACACACAAACAAAACTCCCCCCCTTCCTTTCTTCAGTTATGCCAGGAACATTTAGGGACCTGAGTATCAGAGGTAGTAATCAACATCTGAATACCCAATGTGGTGAATCATCACAAGAAGGATGCTATTGTGTTCATGTCCTGCTTGTGGGCTTCCCATAGGCATCTGGTTGGCTGATGTGAGAATAGGATGTTGACTAGGTAGGCCCTTGAACTGATCTTATGTCATGGGCCAGGAGTTGACTCCACCTGCTGAGCAGCAGCCGGAAGGAGCAGAAGACAACATGACTCCACCTGCTGCTGATCAGCCTTCTTGCTGCTGATGAGAACCAGATGGCTCCCTAAAGCAGGGTTTCCAGCCTCAGTCAGTTGCTGGAAACAACATATGTCATTCCTGGCCAGACCTTGCTGCTTCTCGTGACCTTGGACCCTCAGCTTTCTTGACTCATGTCTGACTACATGAACCGAGATATTTCTGACCTTAGGCTGGACTGAACCTTGTATACAGACTCTGCTTCCAGGCAAGTACCCCCCTGAACCTGGCTGACTGGCTGGCTTCTTCCTTCACTGAGCTCTGCTGACAGCACAGGACTATGACATCTTACGATCAAAACAAAAAACAACACCACAATTTCTACTGACCAAACTTTCCTTAGGTTGTGTACTTATACCTTTACGGAAGTGGCATGCATGTTCTCCATACGATGTCTAGCCTGTGGTTACCCATTCATACATGGCAGCCATCATTGGTGTTACAGTCCATACAGTGGTACCTTGGTCCTTGAACTTAATCCATTCTGGAAGTCCATTTGACTCCTGAAACCATTTGAAAACCAAGGCGTGGCTTCCGATTGGCTGCAGGAGCTTCCTGCACTCAAGCGGAAGCCACGTCAGACATTTGGCTCCTGAAAAACGTTCACAAACTGGAACACTTCCAGGTTTGCGGCATTCAGGAGCCGATTTGTTTGACAACTAAGCCATTCAAGAACCAAGGTACCAGTGTATTTGTGCGCAGAAACCTGCAGGTGTAAAAAAAAAAGTACCTAAACTATATAGAAGCTTACATCTATGGAAGTAATTATAGAGAAGAGAGAGAAAAGTTGGGTGGGTGAGGTAAAGTTGGCTTTTTACCTCCACCCCAGTGTATCGTCTTAGCTTTGATTCCCACTGTGACTGGGCTCACAGCCATCACTTTTTCCTTCACATTGCGATGGTTGAGCAGAACATTCATTAACTCATAGTGAGCAGGTCACCTAATTCATTAACTATGAACCCAAACACCCAGTTTTGGAATCTTTCAATGTGGGTTTGTGGTAGTAAGCAAATATAGCAAACTCTGTCTGTGCTAAAAACCAAATAAAGACAAGCCACATGCCATAAGAACAGAGGTAACACAAGCCCAGCAGCCGCATGGGAATCAATTATTTCATGGAAATTCAGATCAAAAACAAAGTGTAAAAAGGATGGTGGCAACCCATGTCTAACTCAACTGATATAAACAATACACTTCTTTCTTTACTCATTTGGTTGTGCAGATTAATGCTTCCAGGTGTTTGTGTCTGGCCTGTCCTGGTGAGAATGATCCCATGTAGAGGAAAAGGGAATAGGCCAGAGGTAGTAGTAAAACCAAAGGACCAACAGCTAGAGACTGCACAGCACTTTTGCAGAGTTGGTTCAGAACCTTGGACAGGACCCAGAAAAGAAAGGACTTGTCCCAAGAAGGGCAGCTTGCTGCTAGGCCTGATTATCACCACCCTCCAGGCTCCACCTCCTTGCTGAAGAATGGAGGTCCTTAAAGGGGCAGCTCTCAAAGCTTCCATGGTCACCTCTCTGCTCACTTTTGATAGGCACAGTGCTTGTGGTCACACACAGACTGAATGGTATGTGAGGAAGTTGGCCTCACAGTGGGGTCTGATTGAGGGGCACATTCACTAGTTTTGGAAAGCCCCTAGTTGATGGGGTCCCCTCTTCCTCCAAGTCAGTTCCAAGTCGCTGTTGGTCATGATGACACACTCTCTCCTGAATGTAATTCCAAGTTACACAATTTGGAGGGGGCAGTGATGGACCACTTACACATAGAGATTTATCATTGTATTTTTTAGCCTTTTCCACTGTAAATAAGCAACTAAAAACAAAGGCAACTCACATAGTCAGCACCATCATGTGACCAGAAAGCTGTCCTCAGTTCACCAGTAAGTTTTACACTGAGCAACAGCAGTATACAAACAGAAGACAGCTTAGAGTTTATGCGGGAGACCAAACCTCAATGCAATATCAGTAAGGGGAGAGGGGAGTTGTAAACACTTCTGTATTCCTCCTGCTGCTGCCCAAATCAATGGCAAGCCAACATAAAGAGAAGAAGCCAGCATCAGATGGGTTCATCATACAAATATGCCCTCCAACTTGCACAGATCAGCTGCTAGATACACCATTTGGAAAAGGACCAGAAGCATGGGACATCAAGATCCTTAATAGCTTAATAACTATTGAACGTGATTATATTGGCCTTTACAACATTCTTCTGCAAACTTGGAGAAGAAAAGCTTCATATTTCTACCGCAACTGCTCAGCTTGTTAACAGAGAAGCTATCATGTGTATCAGGTGGGTTCATTTTGGCCCTCCAGATGTCTCACTGAAACTTTTCACCTCTAAGAGGCTTGTTTCTTGATTAAGACCTTAATGGATGGAGCTAAAGTCAAAGTGCACTTCATCTTAAAGACATCATTTGCTTTGTTACTTTTTCAAGCCCCATGAATCCCAGGCCGCTGGGCAAAGCAGACTGGGTGGACAACCCTTCCTACATCCAACCTTGCTTTGCCAGCTGCTTTCTTTATTAAGAAGCATCGAATATTTTAGCACCTATGGATAAACCACCACAGACGGTGGCAGCAGCCGTTGCTAGGGAAACGTTCCCAAAAATAGCCCCATTCCGCCAACCTTTCCTGCTGCTAATGTTGTGGGGATGGGGGAAGTGAAGGAATGGGGGAGAACTAGTAGCTCCTCAGAACATGTAGAAGAAGAATATCTCCATCAACCTGTCCTATGCTGGAGTTGGAAGCTACCTTCCAACTTCTGACATGAGGAGACTTGCTTAGAGATGGGAAGCAGGTGTTAATGACAGTTTTAAGAGCTCAGGTTTTCTGCAAATGAGGCTACTTGAGTATTGCTTAGGTAGGACATCTAAAACACTAGTTATACACTTACAGATTAATTTTTTTCCCTTGAGAATCTCTTTGTGATTATCATCTTTTCCCTTGAGAATCTCTTTACAATCCTCAGTAACTTCCTGACAAGGAAGGTGTTTCAATTTTTGGTTTTCTCTCTGTCTCCTGGCTTTCCACAGTTCCTCTTCAGTTATAGTAATCAATAGAACTGGAAGGGACCAAGGGTTCATACACACAACCATCTGAGCACCTGGTAGTCATGTTTTTAATTACAACTCTTGCTGACTTGCAGTGAGCTATGGTGGTGACTGTCAGATGCTGCTGCCCACTGCACATTTTAGTGTAGTGTTTGGAAGTCAATCACAACCACAGCTTGTCAACACACTTTTTTGTGATCAGCTGCAAAAAGCTACTGCATATGGCTCAGTTCATAATAAAGCAAGCAACAGTGGTTGGTAATCACACGACCATCTTCCTCCTTGGCAGCACGGGTGAAGTCAGTATATGGACTACTAAAAACTGCGGCTGCTTTGTGTTAGACATTCATGTTATTGAATTCTTAGACCTTTTTAGAGGGCTCTGATCATTTTGGAGAACTACCATCCCTAGAATTCCCTACTTGTCATCCATGGGAATTAAACAGGTTTAAAACTAATTTGGGTATGTAGAGTAGGTGGACTAGTGCTTACAAGAGGGAGAAAGTCTCCTAATAATTCTCAGCATCCTTAACAAACTACAGTTCTCAGGATTCTTTGGGGGAAGCCGTGGCTGTTTAAAGTGGTGTGATGCTTTCAATGTATAGTGCAGATGGATCCCTATTCCTAGACCAGCCTTCCACAACCTGTGGTGCTAGCTAGAGTTGATGTGAGTTGCAGGGCAAAACATCTGGAGAGAACCAGGTGGAAAGGGCTGCCCTAAGCAGTTTAGGACCAAAAGACCAACCTTTTGCAGATGAACTTGGCCATTTATTAAGATATGCTGAGAAGCTCATATCTGCATCCCAGCAACAGAGTTACATCTGACTGGCATGTGGAAGACAGCACTATCAGTGGTCTAGCTCATGGAGCTTCCTTCCTAGAGAGTCACTGATGGTTAAGAACATCAGAAGAGCTCACCAGATGAGACCAGTGACCCATTTAGTCCAGCATCCTGTTTTCACAGTGGCAAAACATTTCATGTTTCATTTTAGGGTTTTATTTTATTTTTTTGCCACCTCATGAAGACCTTTTGTATTTCAGCAGGTATCCAGCCATCTGGGTTGCTAGTTTTGTTGTTGTTGTTTTTAAAAAAGTTATTGTGCCTGTAAGCCATTTAGACTTTATCTGATGTATTTGTTTTTCATTGTAATTTATTTTAATTTATTTGTCTTCTTATTTTAATTTATTTGTCTTCTTAATTGTTAGCTGATTGTTATACTGAACTGTTGTAAGATGCCTTACATAGCTCTTTTGAGATTAAAAAGCACAGTGTATAAAACTCTTAACTAGCTTGCTATTTAGCTAGTAGATAGTATAGGAGAAAAATAGTATCTATCTGTCTACTGGATTGACCAACATATTGACTGACTGGCACTTGGTCTGATCCACCAGGGCTCTTATGTTCTCACAGGGACACTAGTAAGAATTCAGGAATGCTTGTTACATATGTTGGCAGACATCCTATTGATTTACGGCATACGTTTTTGGCTAAAGTTTCGCATGTCTCTATCAGTTAAAAAGTATTATCTATTTGGTACTGAAAAACAAGAATGGGCCTAAAAAACTATGTGTGGAATTGAATTTACAGCTTGTCAAAAATCATTCTGTAATAGAGGATTGGACATCAGTTGTTCAATACAATTCAGTTGAACCCTCTATTTCATATGCAGGTTATGAGTATTTATCTTGGTTTTGACTAGAAAAGTTTTTAAAGTTATTTTCTGGAAGAATTATGTCTTTAATTGTGAAAAGCTTGTAAGATAGATGCTTAATAGCAGATGTCAGTGGATATCAAGTGAGATAAAGTATTACCTTTTTTCCCCTTTTCAAATTCTGGTGCATAAGATAAAAGCCTCTTCCCTCCTCTTTCAGTTTTTGAGATTTCTGGTGATGCCTGGCTTGAAACACTTTACCAGAATAGTAGTGACGTTTTATGCATTTTCTTAGCACAATAATACATCTCCTTTCTTCTACCATGAATCTCAAGGTGGCATATACAATGTACCCAGGCTGTCTCCCATCCCAGCACTGCCCAGACCTTGCAAGGTGGCTGGATCTTGTGTTAGGCAACCCCTATTCCTCTCACAGAGCTACAATTTCCAGATCAATCTCTCTTCCTAGGAAACTCTGAAATTTGTAGCTCTGTGAGGGGAATAAGGGTCTCCTAACTATTCTTGGCACCCTTAGCAAACTACAGTTCCCAGGATTCTTTGGGGGAAGCCAAGGCTATTTAAGTGGTATGATACTGCTTTAAATGTATAGTGCACCAAAAACTTTCTGGACTCTGGAAAGTATTCAGGTTGATACTGCAAACTAGAGGGCACTCTTGATCCACAAAGCCCAACCAGCCCTTTTTGTTGAACACGGGAATCTGCCTTACACGGGGTCAGAACTTTGGTCCATGATCTAAGTGGGAGAGACCACTTCACTTTTGGATTAGGATTGGATTAGGATTGGCTGAGTGGTGCAAACACCTGCCTAGTCAAAGAACAGTAGATTGGCATAAATGTTTGCAGGACTTCTCTGAGTTCAAACAGAAGTATAAAATGTGTGTAGGGAAAGAGTGTGTGGCTTTCAGATTTGGCAGCGGCAGTAATTGCTTGTCATTCTATTTGGGAAGGCTGTGCCCCAGTAGCATCAGGGGACCAGCCTCCACTGACCTCATAAGAGGGAAGGCACCAGAGACAAACGGCTGGAGCTCTTTGTTCCAATTCTACTCTGGCATCTTACAGTTCTGGATTTTCACAGATGCATGCCAAAGAGGCTCAAATGCACTTCAAGTGTGAAACTGACCTACACATAACTAATAAAGGGGAAAGTAAAAGAGGGAGCACCGTGGTGGTGGAGTCCTCCTATGGGGCCTGACCTACCATTGCTGAGGAGAGACCAGTATCCTCCTTTCTTTCTTGCCCTCACTTCAGTTTCATCAAAGCACTGGTGGTGGAAAGGAGACCTGAAGGGACAACATTTTATGAAAACGATGAGGTCCCAACTTGGGGGCAGGAGGGAGAGAATAAACAACTCTCTCAACTTGGAAAAAATAAAAAATAAAACCCCACAAGAACAACAGATAATCAAGAACCCCTTCTATTTTTAAAAAAACATTTCTCTTCCTTGTCACCCTAGCGACATTGCTTGCAGTCACCATGGAAACCTAAGGCACTAGTGGGGTGGCGGGTTGGGTGGGGGCATCACAGGGAGAGAGACAGTAGAAGCATCTTAGATTATTTTAGGAGGCAGGGAGACACCTGGAGCGAGGCTTTTCAAGCTTATTTTGCAGCAAAGAAGGAGGTGGGGGGGATGAGGTTTATTTTTACTTGTTCCCACTTCATGTGCCAACTTTTTCTTTTTCAGTTATTCCAGATTTGGAAGCCTCTTCCCCCTTCTTTCAAGCCTCTCCTCACCCACATCCTCCCTCGACCATTTTGATGGCACATGGATGTCACATTCTGAGCATTCTCATTGCTCATTCCCCAGCTACTTCCTCTGCATAAGGCCTCTCAGCCTGACGAAAAGGGCTGGGAAAGAGAAGCTCTCTTCAGGGGCATGTTTGCATGGTGCGCTTCAAAGGCACTTATATGTGTGTGCCCTTTCACCTCATGCTGCTCTGCTGCACACTTGTCTGGATCAAATTGCAGCTAGCAGCTGCAGGACTCTGTAGCATGCAGTGCCGGATTTACGTATAGCTTAGGGTCCCACTCTCTTGCGGGCCCCCCAAAAATCTAAAGGAAAAAACAACAACTGGATGTACATTTCCAAAATTTAAGATAAAAAACAAATAAAATAAAACCTACATGCAGCAACAATGTTTTGTGTTATGTAGGTTCCTATGATGTAAGTAATAGGCCCCACCCATTTCACTATTAATAGACTTCTTAATTGTATTTCTGTTCAACAATTACTTTGATAAAATACATATTTTGTTATGTGCAAATGCCTTTAGATACCTATTAGGTCCATACATTACCATATAGCATATATTCAAACCATTCAAGCAGTGACAATTTGTTGTTGACAAAGGACAGCTGGATATATAAAGGGCCCCATGACCTACAGTAGCTTAAGGCCTCATCAAACCTAAATCTGGCCCTGGTAGCATGCAGTTACTCAGGTTTGCCCAACCCCAACCCCCCAGCACAGATCACATTGTATGTCCATCAGGAGCATGACAAGTAAAATTTGGCCTGACATGGCGATGTGGTGATGGAGGAAGTGTTATCGGCTGAGTGTTTGCTTGAGGAACTTGAGGAAGCAATAATGGTGTGTGGAGCCATGAAGTCTGCCAAAGGAGAAGCCAAAGATAAAGCAGGATTGAAACATAAACTTCACACATGGCCTAAGATTGCAGCAGGGAGTGTGTGACCCTCCAGGTATTGTTGGACTACAATTCCCATTTGATTGACTGTGCTGGATGGGATTCATGGGAGTTAGACTCCAGCAATGAGCGGAGAACCACAAGTTCCCCATCCTGACTTAAGATATGCCTCCATAACTTGTGATCCACTAAGCCAAACTGCCTACCTAAGACACACTGTGGCCTACAGGTGCTACAGAAAGTTACCTTGTACTAAGTCAGTCCATAGGCTCATCTAAGGTTAGTACTTTCGAGGCAGATTGGCAGCAGTTCTTCAGGGTTACAGACAGGGGTCTCTCTCAGCCTTTTTGAATTCTCTCTTCTTTTTTCACAGCCCTTATTGCCTGCTTGCATTTCTTTTGCAAAAACTGTGTTCTGTTTTTGTTTCTCCTTATTCGGATGAGACTTCAATTTTCTGAAGGAAGCCTTTTTGTCACTAATAACTCTGCTTTTAAACCACACTGATATCCTCTTAGACTTTTGGTAGTATGTTTTCTGATTTGTGGTATAAATTCTTAGGTGAGCTTCTATTATTGTGGTTTTGAATAACCCCCAAGCAGAGATTTGACCCATTTCACTTTCCCTTACAACTCCCTTTTTAGCAACTCCCATGCTTGTGAGAGGTTTCCTCTTTTGACGTCAAAAATTATTGTGTTGGACTTTATTTTCAACTGGCAATATTAACTTGTCGCCAGGTAGGCCAGGGGTTCAGGACACTTACACTGAAACAAATTCAGCATTTTAATGCCGTTTGTTCTGAATCTTTTACAACCCAGAATTCACTGGATGATCCTGGGTTCTAACATGTGGGACAGAATAGATAAGAATTCTAGAATTGACAGTTTTACTTATAAAAACCATGTGTTTCCCCTTCTTCATTTTTTTAAAGTCTATCCCAGGTGCAGGAACATCTAGTTATGACATTGTAAAGAGTACATACACATTGACAGTTTAATGGCTCCTTTTTGGAGCTTGGTAAGGGTTCCTTGACCCCCATTTAAAATTGGGAACTGTTTTAAATTCCCCTTCAGTTTCCTAGTTTAGGGGTGTGTGTGTGTGTGTGTGTGTGTGTGTGTGTGTGACTGCCCACATGGTTCCAGCACTTTCAAGAGGCTCTGTGGTTGTGTGTCATACTCCTTCATACTCATTTGTGCTCCTGGAAAAGCTGTGGGGGTGGGAGGAGGAATACATGTGCAGGCTGCAAAACAGGGGGAAGGTATATGAGTCCTAATAATGGACTCACCCTAGGAGGCAGCTCAGAAGGGAACTTTGGCTGTCACAGTCAGACTCTATTGTGTTGCCATGACGCCAGTGCGGCTTAACTCATTTCATGGAGCCAGTAGCACATCTCTTATTGACGAGACCCAAGTCATGATGACCACGGGCACCTCAGTTAAAGCTACCAAGCTTGACTGGCCCTGTTCTAGAAGGTTCTACCTATTTAGTCAGTCATAGTAAATGCCTGGAAGTAAGGCCTAGTGCTAGCATTCCAAATGAGATTTATTTCCCCATCTTCGGGTGGTGGGGAGGAGGGCGATATTAATGCACATATGTGAATGTGTGCGCATGCCAATAGGCAAGCAAACGTGAAGCAGGCAGTGAGAGACTGAGAGAACTCATGTTCAGGTTTCCCCTGAGCTAAGAGTAAAGTGGGTGACACACCCATCCTATCTGAAGGTTCGGTTTACTGGTGCGATAATACATGTGAAGGAGTGGGGGGGGAGGGGTCCTGGCAAGTCCCTCACACTCTGGAACATCCCATTTCCCTTCCATAGACAAGTTGAAGGGCAAACGTCTTAAGCGAAGAGCCTCAGGGAACCTCATGTTCCTGTGGGGGGCTCCATGCGCAGTTTAGAGCCCTGGTCATGTCTCCACAAGAATAGGAGGGAAGCTTCCAGTTTGATAACCTTGCCCTTTAACACTGTTGCAGGGATTTATGTATAGGTTGGGGGGGTTGCCCCTCCAGCAGATATCATGCACATGCAGCCCACTACCAAAATCAGCACAATTGCTTTTGTGACTTTTGTGATTTGTCCCCACAAAACACTTCATCACTGTTTCTTCCTATCTATTCAAAGGGCCTTTGCTGCACAATACCAAATGTAACAATTCACTGATAAATGTATCTATGTACTGGCTGACAGGGAAAACTTCAGAAATTCATATAGACATGTGAGCTCAGCTACTCAGCAATCCCCTCTGCCTGAGTGATAATTCCGGGCATCCTGATACCTGAGTGCCAGACAGGTAGCCATTCCAGAAATAACAAACCCAGATAAAGGCAAAAGGGTGTGATTAGCTTGGCTGGGAAACAGGGAAATGTAAATATCTTTTTTGTTACACTTGATGGGTGTTTGGTGGAGGGCAAGGAAAACCATGGGGCAGGGTCCACAATGCTCAGATTACTGCCACCAGACCTCCCCTTTTATGATATAACTGTGATGTATGAGTGATGTAGTTTGGGGTGGTGTTAACATGGGGATTAGCAGCTAATAAAAGTTTGGGGGCTCTTTTGTTCGAGGCTTCCATCTTGTTCCACCTTATGGCAGGTGGGAGTCCTGTCGCGACAGTCTTCAATAAAGACCAAGCCTACTGGCTGCTGTTTTGCTCTGGTATTCCTGGTGTCCTTGTCCAAGGGAGCCCTCAGATTTCTCCATTAACAACTTGGAAGAGGGCTGTAAAAGACAGAAAGGGACACACTTCAGCAAGGTGGCAGCTGCACTGTGGACAAGCCATGACAGTGACCATCCTGAAACAAAGGCTCACTGAGGAGAAACTCACAAGTGAAACTGCTGAATAGAAACTTAGCAAAAGGGTCTGCTCTTTAAATTTGGGTCGGAATAGAAACAATGGATTCCACTATAGGTGTTAATTTATTTCAGCTACAATAAGACAATTTTGTTCTCACCAATTACTGCTGCTGTGGTAATTTTCCAATATTTTTATTCCAACTGAATTGCCAGAGGCTGTGTACTTTCTGCATTCCATTGCCATTTAACTCTTTTACATTTGGTTACATTTCCCTGCTTTGCATGTGTGTGTCTGACAACCGAGGTTCATGCTCCATGCACCTGGGCTCTAGTCAGTGAAAGTTGATGCTATTATAAAAAAGTTGCCGGTTTATAAGGTGCCTCAAAACTCTTTTATGTCCCCAAAGCGACAAGGCGGAAAGGCCTGGCAGAAATACTTCCTGACAACAAAACTGGAACATAGTGAAGGAAAGCCTGTTAAAACGAAGAAAGCAACCTATGACCCTGGTCCTACAAATCTCTTTGCAGACTAAATAGGTCTGCAAAACAACACTGAGGGTTTGGCGACACTACTTTGCGTTGGGGCCCTGAGTAAGAAATACATTTTCTAATGGGCCTTTCCCCCTAATCTTTGGAATCTGGAGCAATTCACAGTAATTTCCCCCTCAAGCGGGCAAAGGGGTGTCTGCTCCTCTTAACTGTCTTTTCTTCTTTAACGACATTCTAGGTTGTAACTTGAGAAGTTGGAAGGATGCAGGAGAAAGTTTAACTCGGCCTAGTTGCCCCCGCCTCCTTCTCCACCCTCAGTACAAACACCATCCACGCCACGTCACCCAGTGCCTGTGCTGGGACTGCAAAGCTTTGGCTGTGATGTTCTTCCACTTCTCTGTCAGAGAGAGCAGAACGACTTAGGAGGAGAGCCAGCGAACCAAAGACTTCCCTACAGACAAAGTGATCAAGAGGGAAAAGCATAAGTGCACCAAAAGTTCAAATTCTAAGCTCATTGCAGAAGCCTGGTGAAGACAAAGATAGGCAGTCTGAGTGTAATCCTTCCAAGAGAGGGAAAGGCTTAGCAGAATACTCAATTGGAATAGAAAGGAATCATTTGGCTGTTGAAGAAAAAGGAAGAGAAACACCCTTTATCCAAGCGAGGAGCCAGAAAGCATCTACTAAGAAAAGCGAAGAGGCCTGCTGTAGTGCCACAATCCTTATCGGGATATTAAACTAGTTGGTTTTCCTTCAGGACTCTCTGGGATATTCTTTGGCCAGCATGAACATATTTCGGATCCTGGGTGATGTCTCTCACCTATTAGCCATGATCATGTTGCTGGGGAAGATCTGGAGATCAAAGTCATGCGCTGGTAAGTTCTTGTTCTCCTTCCCTCTTCATCCCGTTGACAAGGTGCTGGTGCAGAAACAATGCAGAAGGAAAAGAAGGGGGCAGACAAAGCTTCTGGGAGTTACTTGTCACCAGAGCACAAACTGTGCCCCAGAGACTGAGGATTTGGGTTTGGCCTCAGCTTGCGTGGCATCTGTCCTAAGGTGTGTTCACATTATCACTTTCAAGCACAGTGAATTTGTTCTCCCACCCCTGCATTTCACAACTCTTTCCCCTCTAGCTGTTCACATCAGCACGACTTCATTAGTGTCAGATTTGTTGGTGTACACACCAGGGAGCACGGATGGGGCACCCTATGCAAAGGTGCTCACACATTTGCTAGAGATAAATTAGGAATGGCTTAAGGACTCAAATTGGATTGAGTAATAGCACATCCAACGGTAGTATTTTGCAAGGAAGTATGGAATGCATATGCATTTTGGGGAGCTGCTGTGTGAGCACAGATTTAAAAAACAGCACTGGAAACACTGTGAGTGCACAGTAAGTGGGAGTGTGACCACTTGCCTAAGAAGCTGGATGTTTTAAGTCTTTCCCAGTAGTTTTGTAGGACAATGCAGCATAAATGAATTAACATGGAATATTGATAGGAAAAAAGAGAACCAGCTATTAAAGCAAATAGCACTTGATAACTCACTGAGGTCAACACTTTCCCCATCTCTCATGCTAGACACCTGTCCATTGTATTGACAGGCAACCCTGCCCAGATAAGGTCATTTCAATGTCACGTAGAGATGCTCCTACAATATCTCTTTATGCAATTTTCAGTCACCATTGTTTTCTGCAAATTTTGAGATTTGTAGCCACTTGTGTGGGTTCCTTCTGGGCCTTTTCGCCAACTAAAACACATTTCGTAAACCTGAGCAAAGTAAATGCCTTGGGGTGTGTGTTTGTGAATAAGACAGGAATCCTTCTGCATTTCAGACAGAATATTTCCCCAGGGCAGAAGGGTGGGGGTGGGGGCTGGGAAGCACAATACAGCCAGGAAAACCTCTGCCAAGGATTTAAGTAAACTGGTAAAGAACAAAGGAACCTGATCGACAGGGAACAGAGAAATGGATTGCCCAGGACAATGACTAGTCCTTTCTCTCCCACACAGCACTCTTAAGTAAGTCTGCAATCCTATGGATCTTTACTTGGAGGTAAGCATAGGACACTTTTGAAGAAACATATATAGGACTGTGCTGTGTGGAACTGAAAATGTGAAACAGCACTGCATGAAATGCAGAAAAACCAAAAGTGCCGTTTAGGAAGTGCATTTATGAACCCTCACCCATGTCTCCTATATATCTAATCTCCCAAGTTTTGGTGTTAAAAAGCAACCACAACAAATGGTCTTAATATACACTGCTTGTTCTCAATTTAATCTTGATTGTGAACTACAGCGGGCCTTTTAGTCTTCTTCCCCACCACCTCAAAGCCTGACTGTGTTCATGGAGAAAGCTTTTGAGTCCCAGAGTGTATGCTGCTAAGTCCTTTTACTTTCTTGATTTCCCCTCTCCCCACTCCTCTACTGCGGCAATATTTCCATGGCCTCTTGTTAAAACTTCTCCTTCTATTCCTAGTTTCCTCCTTTCAAGCCCTTCCCGTTCCATTAAACTCCCCCTCCCCCTTACGCTCTTTGTGGGCGGAATCAAGATTCGTTTAGAAGGAAGTGGTGCTGTGATGTGGCAGTTGAAGTGGTATAGGCATACCACAGTCCCTGGTGTGGTGTATGTGTCCATCGACATATATCCTGGGCTATGGAGACTGTTTAAGTTTGTAGCAGGAGGAGGAATGAACTTGTGGAATCGAGGTTCGTTCTGTACGTTCAGCATGATTTCTGTGCGCCCTGCCTTTTTGCACTATCCCGTTGAGGCTGAAAAACAAGACGTATAGGAGCATCACTGTAAAAGGAAACTGCAGGGCCACGTCTTGCGTTGCAGATTAAACAATGAGGCAGAAATACTTGTCTTTGGTCTCTTTCACCTGAAGATGCCTATGACTCTTAAATGTTTGCAACTGCCCACAACATTTATCCAATAAACAGCATAATTTTACTTTCTCATTTTACTGCCTCGAAAGAAATGATAGAGGAGTGGAAAACTTTTGTTGAGCAGAGGGGAATTAACTGTGCACAGTTGAAAATGCTGGCAGCATTAAGATAAATTCAACAGTTTAATATTTGAGTGATTTAAGGTAGGAGAACTGACTTAAAATGGTTATAGTAAAATATGCAGGAAGGATAGACAACTAAAATGAACCATGGAAGGGGAAGGAGGGAAGTCATTGATTATATGATATTGTGCAAAATGTTTATTTTGAGATGTTAAACTATTCAAAAAAAGAAAATAATTATATTGTGTTGCAAAAAACAATGAAGAGTCTTCAGCACCTGAAAACAGGGATGGGCAGCCTTTTCTCTACTAAAGTCCACCTTACCTCAGGACCCTTTAAGTCGTCATCCTTTTCGTTGGATATTCATGCTGATTTGTGTTCATGATGGTATTGGGGCATTTATACGCAGCTCTACTTTGAATACTGTTTGTGTCTTCCAAAGTTTTGGGGTGGACATAATACTTCGTTTCCAATCAGTGCATCACCCATACATAGACAGCTTCACACCATGGTAGTTGTGTCTGGCTTTCGTTGTGCTATAGAACAAGATGGCAGTAATGCCACCAACCTGTAAACCAACGATGACTCCCTAATCTACTTTTCTAGCTTTGATCTTCCAATCTGTTTAATCTCGTTTCTCTGCATTCGGGAACTTGTTGCACTCTCAACACAGAAGAGGCTGCCCCAGTGAATATTGCCATTTGAACTGTTCAAGGTCGATCAGTATGGGAAGTGTTGAGGGCAGCAAAATGATTGAGCAAGGATTGAGAATGGTCTCTTAGTTTGGCAAGATACATTGATGGGAGCAGTTTGAATAAATCCAAAAAAAATTGTGGGGGGGGGGGAGAGAGAGAGAACAGCCATGCTGGCCTGAATTGCAAACACCCCTACCTCAAGTGACATGCCACGTGTGTAACATGGAAAAACCAAGCACTTACAATTGCACACCATGCAATATTTGTCTTTTTGGCTGGATGGGAAGAGGGTAATCTAGAAACATGGGATATTGACATCAGTCCCTTGTCATGGTCAGAGGACTTCTTGTTGAGCTTTAGGCTTTCAGCACCTTTCTCCCTTTGCAGAAGTGGGAGACCTTTAAGGATGGTCTGCCCTCAGAGGTTGATGGATCCAAGTGGTTTCCATATGGCCGGAGTGTGTGTGTGTGTGTGTGTGTGTGTGTGTGTGTGTGGCTGTTATGACTGGTGCTCCTGTTAGATATCTGGATGGCTTGGGCCATTGACACAATTGCTCCCAAGTGCTTCGTGGAGCCTATTTGGCTCTATGGTATACTACTGAAAATAGGGCAAAGAAGCAATCCGGGAGATGACTTGAACACAAGTGGAGGGAAACGCCAGACAAATACAACTGAACCCTGGAGAGTGTGCAGTTTTTTAGCTTACTCAGTGGCAGAGAAGGCAGGAAAGAAGACATACTTGCTACCTCCACTTCAACCTCACTATGCTATCTGGCAGAGCTTTTCTAGTTACTGTGGGGCCTTTTGCAGACTGGCCCCAAATAGGTGGTAGAACCTATGGTAGCTCACTGCGACTTATTTGCCAAGCATTTTGAGGATAAAATTGCTTGCCTCTGTCGGCACCTTAACTCTGCTGCTATAGCAGCATCTTGAGAGATGCCCAGAAAACATTCCTCTTTATCCAGACCTTTGACCATTAAGTAATCTATGGCTTGTTAAAGGTGTGGGAGGGGACTGTTGTTATGATTATTTTATCATTATGCTGTGCATTGTGGTTTTTATTGTACTGCGCAAATTATGTTCTTAATGTCATACACTGCCCGAGGATCTTTGGCTAAGGGGTGGTATATAAATTTAATTAATAATAATAATAATAGTGTGTTCACTAGCAGCGCTAGGGCTGAGAGGGTTAGTAGCAGCAGTCTGTGAATCTTGCTCTGGCTTCCTCACTTTCCTACCTGCTCTCCCCCCCCCCTTCCCACTTCGCTGCCTTTCTCTGAGCTCTACGTAAGGGAGTATCGTAGAAAAAAACCTACAAACAAAATCCAGATGGTAGCCATGTTAGTCTCTTACAGAAAAAAGAGGCTTGTGGCATCTTAAACGCTAACAGGCTTCTTGTGGCCTCCAGCTGTACAATAAATCTGTTAGTTTTCAAAGTGCCATAAGGATCTTTTTGTGTTTCCATGAGCAAAAACTGCTGCCACCTGGGGATCAATTACCTTTCTCCTGCACTGCCCCCCTACACCCACTTGTTTTCTTCCATTACCATTTATTTTCTACACTCACTTTGTAATATTTGCCTGAAATTTCCAGACAGTATACTGTAGGTCAACTTGTCTTTCAGAAGAGAGGGGCAACACTGCTCACATTCACACCACACATTTAAAGCACATGGCCTCCCCCAAAGAATCCTGGGAACTGTAGTCTACCACTATAATTGTTAACATCCTTAACAAACCACTGTGTTTATGCTGATTTTCTGTGTTGGGCATCAATACAATGATGGTGTGTGGGTTATCTTTCTTCCCACCCTGGATCCTGGGAAGACATCCACAGCTTCTCCATTTCACTTGGCAGTGGAGCTGGCTTGAGTGTTGAAGCTGAAACAGCCCCCTTTCATTCTCTGACTGTGCCTCTTCACTTGGCAGAAGGGTGATCCTCTCCAGGCTGTGTTTGTGCTGCCAGAGGATTCAAGTCCGCCTCTGTGGGGAGCTCTGAAGTTTGTGGCTTGTGGTGCTAGTTGCTACCTCCCTTACCCAACTAAGAACTTTGCTTGTTTATTATGCCAGTGCCAAAGGCCCAGGCACTTCTCCCGGCTTGTTTATTTTTCTTCATCATCTGCTCATTTAATTTCCTTTTTTGGCCTGCAGGTATCTCAGGAAAGAGCCAGATCCTTTTTGCACTTGTCTTCACAAGCCGTTACCTTGACCTGGTCACGAACTTCATCTCCATCTATAATACTGTCATGAAGGTAAGGGCAAGAGTTCAAGTGCCCTCCATCTAGTCAGTCTGAGATAGGAACAATTCTGGTATGTTCAGACCCTGATTTATAACTTTATGAAAAGGGCCATTTTCAGTGGAGGTAGAGGGTTTTCTATTAACATTTTACTGAAAGAATTTCAATTACAGAGGTAGAGGGTTTTCTATTAACATATTACTGAAAGAATTTCAATTACAGTGGTACCTCGGGTTAAGAACTTAATTCGTTCTGGAGGACTGTTCTTAACCTAAAGCACCACTTTAGCTAATGGGGCCTCCTGCTGCTGCTGCGCCGCCGGAGCACGATTTCTGTTCTTATCCTGAAGCAAAGTTCTTAACCTGAGGTAATATTTCTGGGTTAGCAGTCTGTAACCTGAAGCGTATGTAACCTGAAGTGTATGTAACCCGAGGTACCACTGTATAAAGAAATAAAGTGATACAATCACTCGTCATCTTGCTTCATTGAGATTGAACAAGGCAGTCCATTCCCATCCCAAAGCCACAATGAACTTGTTTACGAACGCAGGGCTACAGTGCTCAGGGCTCTAATAGAATAGTGCCAGTGCACACTAGGTTTTTGTTGTACTGGGGAGAGAAAGCAGACTGTGTCAGAGAAAGATGACATTTTAAATATGTGCAGCCTCTTCCCTGTTCCCCCATTGCTTAATCTAGAGCAGAGTGGTAATGACCCAGTGAGTCTGATTGGAACAAGGTGCACCACTTCTGAGGCTTGTAAAGCCACTCTTACAGCAGGTTAAGCAAGGGTGGCTAGGGAAGAACAAGAGATGTAGTTAATGGGCTTCGTGTGTGTGTGTGTGTGTGTGTGTGTGTGTGTGTGTGTGTACATGCATAAAAAATACATGCAGTATCATCTTAAGAGTGCATTAAAGGTGCCAAACCAGAGTACCTTAGGCGATAAGGTAATGACAACAAATTGAATCTTGTCTGCAATCAGCCAAAGAACAGCCAGCAAACACTTAGGTTAGTGGATTCTAGCAGACACGGCTCTAAAAGTTTGAGCAGACCAATCCTCAAAAGATTTGCACTATGAGAAAGTAAGTTGATTTTTGTATTCCTCTGCAGGTTGTTTTCTTAAGTTGTGCCTACTTTACAGTGTACCTGATCTATGGGAAATTCCGGAAAACCTTTGATAGTGAGAATGACTCTTTCCGCCTCGAATTCCTTTTAGTTCCAGTTACAGGCCTGTCATTTTTAGAAAACCACAGTTTCACCCCATTAGAGGTAAGAAAGCCATTCATATTAAGTGGAAGAAGGTAGTAATTGCATCAAGTTTCCTTGAACCTTTGGTGTCTGGAACTGAACTTTCTTTTGCCCAATGAAAGGTAAAGGTGGCCCAAAATAAAACTCATGTTTTTCTCTGGACTAATTCATGTATTACTAACATTTAACGTGGACTTCCCTTTATTCTTCCCTTAAGATTCTCTGGACTTTCTCAATTTACCTGGAATCAGTGGCTATCCTTCCACAACTTTTCATGATCAGCAAAACAGGTGAAGCTGAAACTATCACGACACACTACCTTTTCTTCTTGGGCCTCTATCGCGCTCTCTACCTTGCAAACTGGATCTGGCGCTACCACACAGAGAACTTCTACGATCAAATTGCTGTGGTGTCTGGAGTAGTACAGACCATCTTCTACTGCGACTTTTTTTACCTCTATGTCACGAAAGGTAAGGGTCACAGAATGTTGGCTAGTCAGTGGCAGAAACTGACCACAATTGTGGCAGAGATCAGGCAGGTCAGCTATAGCTCTGCTCTCCCCACACCCCCCTTTCCACAGAACCTGTTGGCTTTGTTTCTTTTCCACCCAGAACATTTTAACAGCGGTCGCCTGAAAGACCACCTGGTCCTGTACAGATGGGCAAGAGCACTTAGGTCATATAGGAAAATTCTGATTGCGGTACTGCTGCTTGCAGAGTATCATGGGACAGTGATCTGAAAATTGGCATTCAAAAATGTAGCTTTGCACATTCTCCAATGGGAGGGCCCCCAGCAGTAAAAAAAACTCTCAGAATTAAGCAGCAGTATATGCCATTTGTAAAGCGGCAGCCATCGGCTACTTTCCAAAATCTTTTAAAGACTTCCTCCCTGACCCATAAGAGAGGGCTATTTTATGTGCTTGAAGACTCTGAATGCTTTTATTCTGCTTTCTGTGTCTTGAGTTACTTTTTTAAAATACTATTTTTATATTGTATACTGCTCAAGAGATTTTCAGAACGCTGAGTGGTTGATCAATGCTTTTAAATAAATAAATTACATGAAATATTAAACACTTAAACCCAACTCAGAAGCTACCAAGCCTATAAGACAATTTCTACATTGCTATATGAGTAGCGTGCTCTGCACGTTAAAGCAGTGCGGAGGAAGCCTCTTGAGGGTGGGGAGTCATCTCAGATTACAAATACTGGAAACTATGCAGAACACTCCACAAATTATTGAGTATTATAGCATAGAACTCTTTTAATTATCTTTCAGCCTGTTATTAACTACGTCCCGTATTCTGAAATTCTAAGGCACTGTGACCGTAACATGTGCAGGGTTTCTTGCTGCTATTAGAAACAAAGATTTGTACAGAGGTGACAAGAGTTTATGGAATCTTCTCATCCTAAAGGGGTTGCCTACAAAACGCTTACTGCTATGTTGGGGGTTTTTGCAATTCGCGAGCTAAAAGCACCATTAAAAATGGCAGCATGAATGCATTTGGTAGAGGCAAGGTGGCATTCCTTTCTGTCAGAACAAACAGTTTAAGTCTTAATTCATTTTTCCCATTTAGTATTAAAAGGCAAGAAGCTGAGCCTCCCAATGCCTATCTGAAGACACACCCAAGCGAAACAAGTTCCTGAAGAGCCTGCTCCAGGACTGGAGGGTGTCCTCTTCCGCTTTTCCCCCATATGGCTCAGCTCGCATTCAGAGAACTTACCTGCTTCTCTACACTGTGACTAGCAGACTGTGCCTGAGAGATTTGAGGTCCAGGTGGCTAACACTTTAGGCTTAACACTTTCTAATTTAGTGTTGGAACAGTATCTACGTTTTCTTTTGTATGGGGATGTTTGTTGGTGTTTGAACTATAACAAATAAAATAGTGTGAAGTATCTTTTGGTATACTTTTTTCACAATTATCTCTATTTCTCTCTCAAATATGACTATCAAATCTCTTTTCCAGGCTAAACATTCCCAACTTACTTAACCATTCCTCAAAAGGCTCTGCTTCCAGACCCTTGATAATCTTGGATACCCTCCTCTGCACACATTCAGCTTGTCAACAACCCTTTTACATTGTGGAACCCAGAGGTGGACACAGTACTCCAGGTGGGGCCTGACCAAGGCAAGGTAGAGCGGAACTATTACTTCCCTTGATCGGAACACTATACTTCTGCTGATGCAGCCTAGAATAGCATTAGTCTTTTTGGCTGCTGCATCACACTGTTGACCCATGTCAAGCTTATGGTCCACTAAGACCCCAAGACCTTTTTCACATGTACTAGTAAGCCAGGTGTCCCCCATCTTCTATTTGTGCAGCCTGTTCTTCCTGCCTAAGTGCAGAATCTTATTTGTCCCTCTTGAAATTCATTTTGTTAGTTTGGGCCCAGTTCTCCAATCTGTTACGATCATCTTGAATCCAAATTTTGTCTTCAGTAGTAGCATTAGCTGTCCCTCCCAGTTTGGTCCATCCAGGTCAGTTATAAAGACCTTGAGCAACAATGTGGACCCAGGAGAGAACCCTGTGGCACCCCACTTGTTTTTTCCACAACACTGAGGAACCATTAGTGAGCACCCTTTGGGTTCAGCCAGTCAATCAGCTACAAAGCCAATGAAGCCTACTATGGACATTAAAATGTTCATTCCTATACTTGTTGTATAGAGAAATTAGATATTTCTTACTGGAAAAAGAGCATATGAGGTTCTACCTTTTAAATGAGAGAGAGTTCATTCTTTATTGACAAGTATTTTTATTCATACCTACAAAAGAAAACAAGATGGTATCAAAAGGACAATTTACAAACTAATAGTAACATAGCTTTTTAGTATGCTGTGCCTGAATACCACAGAGCTATGAATCCTTCCATTCAAGTCTTTGTTAATACAACAGGAATGTGTTCAAATACCAGTAAGGGTTGAAACAGAGCACTGATCCGACCCAAAAAGCCTCTAAAGTTTAAATCTTTCAACTTAAAGCCCACACAGTAATTTATTTGGAAGGGAAGATGCTGGACTGGCATTTCGACATACGTTTACTGGAGGAACAATGGACATCACCGCTTTGTCAAGGGGGCTCTTTAGCTGGTAAGTGGAACCAAGCAGCACCAAGTGGGACATGGCCAGAACATACCAGAGCATTCAATGGTTGTTAATATTCTGCATGAGCTAACAAGATATTCCATGATACGTTTCTAAAATGAACGTTCATTTCTGATCTTTTCAGCACTGAAGCTTACTACTAGACTTCTCATTTCTCCAGCGTACAATTACAGAAGTCAAATGAAGCAAGGGCTATTTGAACTGGCAAATTTCCCTCTCACAGTCTGTGCCAACAACCTACCTGTATGTTGCGTGCAGACACACAACTTTTTATCGATCCCCGGGCTGTTCTCTACTGAGGAATACAAATGTAACGGCCCCTTTTTAAAAAATAAACGAGCCCCACATTGCAATAAAGTAAATGGGCTGTTGTACTTATTTGAACTATGCATTTCCCAAAACAGAAAACACTGTAGCACATACATTATGCCTCTCAATCAGTACAGTACACAAGTGATCTCCTGCCATGTTGTCCAAACATAGCCGGTGATGCACTAAAAAAAGCCAACTACTTGTCAACCCTTCTTCTTATAGTCACAGGACATAAGCCTTAGTACTTGAAGAATTCTATCCCACTCTCCCCACTCACTAACCTACAACCTTGCTCAGCCTGGGGGAAAAAATCAACATGATTGAATGGAACGGTTTACTAAAGTTCCATCCTTTCCTAAAATTTCCTAGAATGCTACCTACCTGTAAAAGCTGAGTGTAAAAGACAGTTGAAGAAACTCACTCAAAAAGCCAAGGAAAGCCCTATTCAGATCAGGATGTGAATGCAGCTCCAAGACTTACTGGCCATCTCTTCCTCCTCCCCACTAAAGAGGGGGTTAGATTCCATTTGGCCTAAAGTAAATTTCTTCAAAATTTGAAACAGAAAAACTGAACCATTTTACACAGCACAGTGGGATCCTGAAATCTGCCCAATAAGAGATGTTATATTAAGGACATATACACCAAGTAAATGGTGACTGCTTAATTTTCCTCAGTATTTTCTGCTGAAGTGCAATTTGGAACTTGAGGTGGGAAGGCATAAGGTTTTATTATTATTGGGTGAAAAATCTAGCTGGTAGTAATTTGAGTACCACAGAGAAATCCAATTAACTTTTAAGAATGAATGATTTAGTTATGAAAACTGGGGAGAAGTACAGAAAAGAAAACTATTTTTCTAACACACTTTCTTTAAATCCCTTACGCAAAGGGTTGATAAGACATCCAGGTGCTGCAAAAATGCTAGCCAAAATTAAATGTTTTTGTTTCTTTCTGTCTGTAAAGTGGAGAGGTTTGGAACAACTGTAAGACGAGTCAAAACAATTATTATATTTTCAAAATCCACCTATTCAAGGACTCGGGTTGAACTGTCCTTGTGGAAAGTCTCAATTTTAATAAGCAAAAATTACACCACCTCAAATATTCTGTTAAGGAGTATTACACAACATCTTTCTTGTGGTCTATGTGATGGATAAGTTGTTCCTCTCTGCAGCAAGTTTTCATACACAAGCCTCAGACACAATGACAACTGGGCTGGGACATATCTGCCTTGTAGGTGTTTTTTTGGAGGGGGGGGGTGAGAAAAAAAAATCATTTCAGGTTTCTTAACATGCAAGGCCAAAACATGTAAAGAGAAGTTAGTTTTCCAGTCAACTCTAATTTTAAAAACAAAATTGGAAATGTAGACCGGGGCCAATGTTTACGGACAGTATCCGATAGTGAACTCTACATCTAACCTGCATTAGGGGAAAACACCACAATGGGGATGGCAGGGGTGGTGAGGGAAAGGGGAGAAGAAAGGGTTCTTATTTGCAAGTCTTGACTGGTCACCTATAAACCAAATGGTCTCACTTGCGTGCAGGGGGAGGGGGTGGTGGAGGGGGTGGATACTGGTAGTTGGCAGTCTGTCCCATATAGCCCATCACGTTAGTGCCTGGAGGCTGAGGAAACTGTTGCGACATGAGAGGCTGAGGCTGCTGGCCGGAACGGCCCATTCCTGCATACTGCTGCTGGCCTGTGCTCTGCGAGTTTCTCCCGGCATTGGCAGCATTTGCTCCGCCATAGCCAGCGGCACCATATTCTGCCCCATAGCCACTCGCACCGTAAGCAGCAGCTCCATAGGCTCCCTGGGCATAGCCATACTGGCCCTGCTGCGACCCAAACGCAGAATTTGCACTCCCATATGCACCACCGTAGGCCTTGTTGGCTCCGTTTGCAAAGCTCTCGCCGCGTTCACGGTCTCGGAAGCTGCCCGAGTCTCTCCGGCCATCTTTAACACCCCGGAGCCGCCGTTCACACTCCTCCTGGTACATCAGATTGGGATTGTTGGAGGTGTTGCTGGTACGGTAACGAGAGCGGCCGCCTGATGGTACAGATGAATGAATATGGTGTCAAGCTCACTTAAATGCCCTCTAGATCAGGGGTAGGCAACCTAAGGCCCGTGGGCCGGATGCGGCCCAATTGCCTTCTCAATCCGGCCCACGGACAGTCCGGGAATCAGTGTGTTTTTACATGAGCAGAATGTGTCCTTTTATTTAAAATGCATCTCTGGGTTATTTGTGGGGCACAGGAATTTGTTCATTCCCCCCCCCCCAAATATATATAGTCTGGACCACCACATGGTCTGAGGGACGGTGGACCGGCCCACAGCTGAAAAAGGTTGCTGACCCCTGCTCTAGATCAACTGAGCTTACACTATACACTTAACCTTATGCATGAGTTTTTTGCATTTGCATGTAGGAGCAATGCCATGGCAGGGCCACACTTTCCCGCTCGCCTGACACTAACCGTGCATTGAGTGTGGCTGTCTGCCAGGAAAGCCCTATGAAGCAATTGGTTGCTCATGCACAGTGGCTCTTTGCAGATAACCACATATTGGGAGGTCAGAGCTAGCACAGCAGTGTAATGCCAGGCACAGGGTAATAGACAAGGCACTGGGTACAGTGCTTGATAGCATTCTATTAAATGTAGCTGGCAAGCTAAAGGCAACCAATATGGAAACTGCAAAAAACAAAACACATGTAGAAAGAAGCTTCTTACCTCCTCCTCCACCACCACCTCTATGGTCCACAAGCTGCATCAGTTTAGGATTGATAGCCTGATTGGCTTCCTCTAGGACTTTTATTAGCTCTCTGGCCTGCTTCAAATTCCCTGGTGTGAAGAATGTATAGGCAGTGCCTTTGTTGGTGCTACGGGCAGTACGGCCGATTCTGTGCACATAATCCTCCGAGCTGTTTGGATAGTCGTAGTTTATCACAAACTTTACGTCTTCCACATCTTTGTGAAGCAACCAAAGCACAGTGAGAGGTTGAGGACAGGATATGGTGGAAGGATGTGCCAACAGAAGGTGGGGAGCACAAATGCAGGTGACAGTAACAAGAAAAAAGAAAAAAGTTAATAGTTGTAAAGAATAAAGACAGTACAGACTTTTCCCAACAGAGCGAAAGGCTAAATGGAGAGATATGCCCATGGACATAAATAATTTATTTTCAGAAAGTCAAGTCAAAGCAGTTCATTCTTCCTCTAAAATTCATCCATCCTTTGCTGCATGCATGCTATGAACACACACACAAATAATATTAATCTCCAAACATTTCATTTGTGGAATTCAGGCAACTTTACACCAGCATGTCATCAAACAAATGTGCCATTCTTTTTATGGACACAGCAACTGGACTGGATGTAGGAGAGAACTGCCACATGCCTTTAACTCTGTTAGGAGAAGTCTACAAAGTCCAGCAACACTGAAACCACTTACCTTCCAATTGTTACAAAAATGGGGGGGAAATGCTTTCCCAAAAAAATTGATAGCTTAGATAATTTATTCCCCCTCTTCCTGGTATCTATAAATTACCCCCATTTTAAATTTGAAGTACAGTTTGGCCAATGGACATTCAGATAATTTTAATTCTCCTTTAAAAAGGTGTATCACACTAACATTTGATATCACCAAGACTATCTTGGTGAGATTTCTAGCATAAACTGCTTGCAGCTAACTTGAACAATGGGAATAACCTAATATTTAAACATTCAAAACCTTCGAGGAAACATTTTAAAGTTCACAGGTGCAAAAGGCAGAAAATAAGTAAATGTTAGTGTAATGCTTTGAGAAAAATTGCAATACATTTTAAACAGCAATTTTACATTAAAATTTAACAGCTCTTACAAAAAAATCTGCATTTTACAGAGAATATTGAGATTATATCCAAGATAAAACACAGATTGACTTTTCTCGTAAAAATTAGAAACATTCCCTGTTTTGTTACCAGACCGATGCACACTCCCTCCTCCTGTGGGAAATCGCTGCAGACGATCCCGTCTCTTTGCCTTTTATTTTTGGCGGCCTCCTTTCGAAAACTCCGCCCTCTGACACGGGACCACTGGAGCGCGGGGAGCATGCATCAAGGGTCCATGGCAGCGAGAAGTCCCCACACACGCTCGCTCTGTGAACTGGCATGGATGCTTCTCTGTAGCCCCATTTGGCTGTCAAGCGCCTGAGAACCTGGGTTCACGTAAAGGTTTCAGGTCCTCCAACGCTTGTTGTCCCCTCACAGGGCTTAAAGGGGGCAACTGTCAAAAATGCAGATGCTAAAAATTACATCCAAAAGGTCAGGCTGCATCTATTGCCCAGACTGCATCAATTTCAAATAAAGGGATGGGGAGAAGGGCAAAAATAAAAGTGGGCTGTAGTGGTGGCAAAGGGGTATTACGTCTGTTTCTTATTACACCAAGGGGGGGCTCCTCAATCTTTCCAGACTCCAAAGTCCTGAATCACACCAAAAAGTGAGAAGGCAAGATTTCACAGGGGGCAGCGCGAGTCTCCAGCTAGGGTCCTTGGTGCAAAGATCTCAAAGGGCAAGAGTTGGGTAAGGGCAGGGTAACATACCAAGTGCATTCACATCTTCATAGCTAGGATTTAACTGGAGTCTGACAAACAGCAGGCTATGGGACCTCAGCCAATCCCATTCTGTACATCCATTAGTTAGGTAGCCATAATGAATACCAGGAAGCATATCCTTGTTAGAAAGCACAGAGACTGCCAGTTAACAATGAAGGTCTCAATGACTGGATTTTGGTGGAAATCCATGGAAGGGCAACAAGGAAGAGAAAAGAGGTGGGGTCAATTTCTACCTTTAAAAGGTGTGTATCAGATCCACATTATCTGAGTGGGGGAGGGGAGGTAACATGCAGAAAAATGACTTCTTACTATTCTATCTTGCACTGATGTAAAATTGTGCTCATCACAGTATTTCTTCCAAGGAATTATAGAGATTCCGTTCTTGATCATTCTAGAAAGGAATATGGCTACCTGGGGATGCATTCACACTGAGATGCCCCCGGAAAATGACTGGGCATTTAATTGGGAGGGGCAGAAACTAGCAAACACGCTTCATCTAGAGAGCTGCTTCGACCACCAATGTAGATATGTCCCCAGACCTGCACTGAGTGATCGGCAGCTGATAAAGTTTCTGTTAAAGAAAACAAACAAAAAGAAATTTAATGATTTGACTTTAACAGAGTGAAGTGTTTAATGAAAAACAGTGCAGAGGGAAGTCTTCTCTCCTGGGGGTTATTCATAAAGAAGCCATTATGGGGGACTCAACTTACCTGGAAGGAGTTTTCTGAGACCAATGTTCCTTTGAGTAGAAGGAAAAACCCTGGTGACTCAGCCAAAAAGTGCGCGCCCCTGTTCTATGTTTTAGGTAGAAGCCTTCACTTTCCAGGAACTTGGAGGAATTCGTCCAGAGGTTTGCCAGCTACGTATTATTAAGCAGCAAACTCTGGGCCCCAAAACAAGCCAAGATGTTATTTAGTAACAAGAAACAGACTCTGGTACCTTTTCCCCCCAGCCTCGGTGAAGTGGAGAAGGCAGAACGGGGAGACTGTTTTCCTTAAATAGTATCCAAATGAGTTGTTTTGGGGAAATATATATATATATGAGAAGGGCTGATTTTAAGTGTCTAGGCAAGATGCACAAAGAAGCTACCAGCACACAGCAAGCCTGTTTAAAAACCACTGCCAAAAAAATCTGGCCTCACCCCTTCTCCTAACAGGCCCAAGTTCTACCTGCACAGGTCCAGACATGACCCCAGAGGACAGAGACTGAAATCCATATGAACACCTCTAGAGAAGTGTTTCCAATTTAGGGGATGGCATGTGAGAATGAAGGTTATGTGATTAAAGGCTAACAACTTTTTTAGTATGTTTATCACATTTGGGAACTAAGCATTTCAAGTGACAAAATCCTCTGTTTAAACAAAGTCACTCTGAACAACCTGAGGGATTGTTTTCATTGATTGGGTACAAGATCTGCCACTGTGGGCCAGTCCACCAAATTCAACACTAACAGCTCCCAGGAGTGGCCTCTTCCAGATTTCCAAAATATCTACAATATGGAGAATCTGACATTTCTGGCCAATTGAGATGCAGAGCTTAATCACAATACAGATATTAAAGCGGGACTGTTTACCCAAGCATCCGGAAGCAGCCATTTTTACAGCACTGAAGAAAACTGAGATACATCACACTACAAGAAACCCCTTGTAGCTTTTACTATATAACCTCAGCAATCCAGTCTAGGTGGGAAAATGAGGGATAATGCTCGTGTGTTAAAATACAAGTTACGTTCATGTATGTGAAACAGTCCTCCATAGTAGTGGTGAGTCTCTAAGGTGCAATTACATTAGTAATGCATCTGGACAGAGAGGGATGTTTAAAAAGATGTTTGCTCTACCGTCTGGTAATTCTGAACAACTTAGTGGGTGCAGTCCAATCCTAGTCATCCAGCAACAAAGCTGAAGCTGGAAATGAGAGGGTGTGTGGAACAATTGGGCTTGAGTAATTGGACGTCTCTTCTCCCCACTGGCGATCGATTAGTCATGCCTAGGCCTTGCTGCAGACCAAAGCCTGTTGTTAGGAGCAGGAAGAGATTTTGAATATGAAAGAAAAAAAAAGATCAATGTTAAAAAAGGCATTTCACATGTGGGGGAAAGTCACGCTTTAAAATTCTTTGGAATAAGTTTCAAATCTAAAGAAACGACCTGAGAAGCAGGCAGAGAAGCCCATGTGTACAAACCTAGCCCACGAGATGCAACATCCGTAGCAATGAGGATAGGAGCCTTTCCAGAACGGAACTCTGAAAGGAAAAAAGCCATTAAGTCACAAAAATCACACATATGAAACGGATCTTTCTTTCCCATGGTTCCAGAATTAGACTTGAAACCTTTACATCGACTCACACTAGGACTGCATGCACTTAATTTTCTGTTTTGTTGCATTTCCATTAGGAAAGCATGTAAGAATGCAAACTCAATACTGAAATCAACAAATAGCTAAAAATAAGCATGTTCAGCATATAGATGAGATCAATAAGCTTATGATTTTGTATTGTATTTCACTTATGCGCAAAATCAAGTATTATCTGGGAAGCTAGGGAAGCTTTTCCTGCTACTCACCATTAAGCACCCAATCTCGTTCTGGTTGACTCTTGTCTCCATGAATACACATAGCTGGCCATCTACAAAGACAAAAGGTTTTCAACAGTTTTAAGCTGCCACATGCACCTCTGGGGGACAATGTGGCCCTACAAAGGCTAGAGACTGCACCAGCGAATGTTCCAAGTGGCAACAACATACATTGGGGAACAAGAGCATGTTCTTCAATATTATTTTACTTGCACCACTCAATTACTGTGTGTGCATTTCCAAAGTAAGAACATAATTATCTATGTGTCATACTTAAAGTGCTAGTGGTTAATTAGTATCTCATTGCCTGGAGCTGCCTCAACAACCTACCTATCCCCTCAGATTCTGGAAGAGTAGTTTTCCCTTTTTATCTTATTGGCAATTGTTTTGATGAACATCTTTAAAACATGTACACTCTGGATTCTCAAATACAGTACTGCATACATTAAGTTTCCAAGTAGGCAGCCACACCATTCCTTCTGCAACCTGGATTCCATGGCAAGCTAAACATAGGAACATCATTGCAGCAACAAAATTAAGCCCTATGCATCTTTAAGGCTTTTCATCTGTAATATTATCAGTTCAAAGAAAGAGCAGAAGGCCTACCCATCTCTACGCATCCTTCGAGTTAGGTCATCACATCGTCTTTTTGTCTCTACAAATATAATTGTCTTATTCTCTTTTTCAGCCATGATTTCTTCCATCAGTTGGATTAGTCTTCGAATAAAAACACACACACACAACAAATTATAAACATAAAAATAAGCTCATTTTGTATTATTTGAGGCAAGTCATTTACAGCAATATTCAATCCACTCAAAATTAATTATACACAGCATTTAAATAATGAGTAAAGACTCGCTTAGCTCAGTGGGTGTTTTATGGATAAAGTAACGAACTATAGGTTTTTGGCCTCAATCACATGAACTATCATAACAAGGAGCACTGTTTGAACTGTCCAATTAAGATCCAAAAGGCAGGATAAAAACCAATAAAAATCATTAAATAGTTACATGTCCGGGGTCTGCCTGAATAACTAATTGCCATAGGCTTACTTAAATAATGCTACTTTAAAGGAGAGAGGGGAAGTCTAATTTACAAGAAAATGTAGGGAACTACAACAGCATCCATACTTATGATCTTTTTCGCTCTCCATGCACACGTCCACTATTTGCAGGATATTATGATTGGCACTCAGCTCCAGGTTGCCCACATTGATCTGGACGTAGTCATGCAAGAAATCCTCAGCAAGCTGGCGCACCTCCTTTGGCCAAGTGGCACTCCACATTAGAGTTTGCCTGTCAGGCTGAAAGAATATATGTTAAGCTAGGTGGTATTCTTTAAAGGGGGGATTTAAGGAAAGCTAATACAGTGAAGGTTTACATACCCGTATCTGATCAACAATTTTACGAATCTGAGGTTCAAAACCCATATCCAACATCCTGTCAGCTTCATCTAGCACAAGGTACGTACATCGGCGGAGATTAGTTTTCCCTGCTTCCAAGAAATCAATTAGACGTCCAGGTGTAGCAATGCAAATTTCAACACCTTCAGGGAATGAAGTTGGGGTGGGGATGAAAGTTAGCATAAAAGGAACTTAATATTAACCAAGGATTCAAATACTGAATTCAAAGATACAACAGTTATGTACACAGCCAACACTTTTATGTGCATCAAGTTAGCCTAGGCCTTTTAGCCTAGGATTCTTAAAGAAGTTTAGATAGAGATACTGCAGACATTAAATATGCAATCAACATTCTTAGCCAACAGTCTACATACAGTCTATGCATACAACTCTTTGTTTTTTTAATGAAGGCAGACAGAAATCTTCCAATTTAGGTCAATATTTAAAAGACTGCATGGTAAAGAAAAGCCTCACTAGTACAGCTCACAAGCTGTTCATGTAAGACTTATCCTAAGGCTTCAAATTTCTACTTCCTCAGCCTTTATAAATATTTCAGTTGATTTTTTAAATACAGTAAGCCCACAGCTTATCAGGGGTTATGTTCTGGGGACCAGGCCTAAAGCCAAAATCACTTATCATCAAAACACATTGTGGTCAATGGTGGATGGAATTGCCAAAGTCTTTTTTCCAGGACACCCACCCCATTTCCATTTAGTTTTTCTTTTTTGTCAAGCATATAAAGCTGAATGCGCACAAGTTAAATGTATGTAAGTTGCACACTTACTGTAACAAATTTAGTAAAGAAGAAACAGAGGAAAGAAAATGAAAGGGGGGAAAATCCATCAACTTTCATTAAAAATACATTCACCTATGACACAGCCAACATAATTTAAATATATTAATTGAAATATGCTACCAAGAAGGTATCCATACAAAGTTTTAATCACATATTGGGGTTGCACATTTAGTATGTTACAACCATCCTGCGTAAAGCAAGCCCACTGTTAATTACCTCTCTCCAAGTCTCTGATTTGAGGACCTTTGGGTGCTCCTCCGTATATACAGGTACTCTTCAACCTTGAACATTTACCATAATCATCGGCTACCTGTTGGACTTGCTGGGCCAGCTCTCGGGTAGGAGCTAAAACCAAGCACTGCAAAAGAAGGCATCAAAGAATACCATGTGATTTTAGGTAAACTATGCTTAAACATCAGAGGCAAAGCTCACAGCTCTCTTTGATTTACTGAAATGTAATATGATAAAGCATAAAATGTATGTAAAAAAAAGCATTAAAAATATTTACTCACAATTGGACCATCCCCTCTTTCCAAGTATGGCTGGTGGTTGATATGAACAATTGCAGGCAGCAAGTACTGAAACAGGGATAAATCAAGATATTATGGGACATGAAAATGAAAGTCACTTCTCAAATCTTACCTATATACTGCTTAAAGACACAAAGTGGATATACCAGCTGTCCAATTCACATACGCATTTTAAGTTAAAATGAGATTTACAGCTTTCACCTCTTCATGTATCTGAGAACAGCCAACCTGGAGGTGAAAGGGGCAGTACACCAATACTGCAATGGGTCAACATGGTTCCCATAATCATCAGGCATGCACGGGTGCTGTACTCTCAAGTTTTAGTCACTGAACCAAGGGCAGAGAAGCAAGGATCAGCAACATTAGATGCTTCTGCCAGTAAGACAGTAATCATAGAAAGCCAAATACAGAAAGCTGAAAGGACTCCATCAGCTAAGCAAAGGATGCTTAGCGTAAGCTACAGCACAACTGAATAAAAGGCTCATGAGCTATGACAATATTCCCCTCAGTGTGATGCTACTCAACATTACACAGCTGACTTCTTACAAGCCCTCCAAGAACATACACCACAAAAGCCTAAATCTACTTACATGACATCAGCTTCAATTAACAACAATGGACCATGCCCAAATAAGCATTTAGTATTGCTGCTTTAGACTGATAACTTCCAGATAAGTGCAGAAAGCATTATGTTAAGTCTCAAAGGACAAAGTGAGACTTGCATTGAAGGGGGTTGGATTAGATGATCCACAGGCTCCCTTACAACTCTATGATACTTCTGAGCGAACATGCACAGGCTCAGGTGTCATGATATAAAATGTGAAAAAATTAACCAAATATCACACCTTTACCTTGTCCTTGTTTAATTTTAGATATCTATCTATCTTTACAAGATGTTCACAGTTTACTATAAAAGGAAAAATATGCCCAAATTCTGCACTTAGCCTTGGTGTACTGCAGAAGTAACAGGAGAGGAGCAGCTTTGTTCTATTCTTTTCACATGAATGCATAATGTCACTGTGATTGAAAGTAAGTGCTTTCCTCCCAAGGAATTTGGAGACAAAAATCATTCAACAAAAACTGAAAAATACATACTGCCAATGTCTTTCCAGAGCCAGTCTGTGCAATGCCCACCATATCATGACCACTAAGGGCCAATGGAAAGCCCTGGCACTGAATTGGAGTTGGTTCTGTAAAATGCTGGTCAATCAAGACATCCATTACATACTCTGAAAGTTAAAAACATAGATGTAACCATACATTAAAAATAGCACAGCATATATTCTGTATGAATTAAATTTTTACAGAGTGCAGTTTAACCAATGCTACATGTTAGTATCACATTCTGGGGCCAAGTACTGAAGATTTATTGATTTTTATACTACCTTTCAGGGCTAAGGTAGTACCCAACTTAAAAATTATTTAAATAAAAGGTTGTCAGATACAAAATTCACAATAAAAGTACTAAAAGCAATTCATTTAGAAATAGAACTGATTGTTAAAATTACAACTAAGAACAAAGAACAGCATTGTTATCACTTAAAAGCAGATTTAAAGGACCAAGTCTTGAGAGGCTGCTTAAAACCAGTCAATAAGGGAACCCAGATTTAGTTTCCTGGGAAAGACTTCAATAACAACAACGTGTATGCAAATGTATGGGGGGGGTGTGCCAAACTGGGTCTTAGACCTAAGTGAAATAAAGCTTAGTTTCGCCCGAGCACTGGGAATCAATGCAACTGGTAAAGAATCAGTGTTATATGCTCATATTGGTCCCCGCCACTGAAGCTTCTGAACTATTTCAAAGGTAGTCCCAGAAAGAGTGCATGACAGTAATTTAGTTTTGAGGTAATCAGCTCATCAATGACTATGGCAAATAGGGGTGCAACTAGCAAATGGCAAATCAGCTAGTTGTCTGGGAGAAACTCCAAGTTGTATACCTGGTCATTCAACCTCACCCAACACATCCAGTTCAGCAGATTTCCCAACCTCAGTATTTCTGTCAATGAAGTTTCAGGTTCTTCACCCTCTTTCATCCCAAAACTGATGTCATCCAAGATCTCCCATTAGTCACAGCTGCAAAGCAGAATACTTACGTGGAAAGTTACACTGGTGGAAGGCAAACACAGGCTTGGGGCAAACATCTGATCCTCTAACTGTAATCTCTTTCTTTCTTCTTAGCTCATCAACCTCATACTGTTTAGAGTAAAAAAATGCACATAAATCTTGTGAAAATAAATTTTTATATAACCTTCCATTGTCATGAAAAACATTACTGGTTGTCACGAAGAAGATAACCCCTTCATTTCTATCAGTGCATCATCATCCATTTGCACTTAAAGTAAAATGCTCTGTAGCTTTAGCTTTATGTTCCAACAACCCTACTTGATAGACAACGCATCTTTTAACCTCTGAAAGGCAGAATAAGAGGTTTTTTTATAAAATATTTCTCTCCATATTAGTTCCATTATCAAGAAAATATTGAAAGTATAGCCAAGTAGGTACTAGAATTCACGTCAAAACTGCATCCACCTCAGGGGATCACAAATCCCATGTAGTAAAAGCAACAACACACAAACCACCAAAAAACCTCTAGAGCTGCATTCCTGAATACATTTATCAGGAAGCAAATCCCACTGAATTCACCATCCAGAGTCTTATAGCAACAAAGTTTTCTCAGGTGAATTCCTTGCCCAAACTGCAAGATGTTCAATATGCTACTAATCCAAAAACGAAACACTAGTAAGTCACATATAACTCCTCATCTGCATCAATATTTCAATTTAGTTTAGATAAAGAATCTAGCAAGTTATTTTTCCCACTTGGTTTGCATCTGATTGATAGTTCCCTTTAAAATGCTTTATTTGCATACTGGTTAACTTGAAGAGTTGTGAATAATTTCAACAAGCACTTGAGAAACTTAATTTCAGAACATTTCCAAGTGATTTTCTTCCAAGGTGACTTGCATATTAAAAATTAAGACATACACAGTATCAACAAAAAATTGTCAATTTGAGCACATACAATTCATAATACGTAACTGTAATGCCACAGAACCAGCATCTGACAGAGAACAAGTAAAGAAGAAAAAGGTTTCCTATCCAAAAGGGCACTGCCTATGTAAAACTGACCTTTAATAACTAAGTCTTCAGGGCCTACAAAGATCGGAGCACAACAGTCTTCTGTGCTTGGATTGAAACAAGCCAGAAAAATTTATATGCACTTAACACTTGAAACCAAATTTATTCCAGAAGTTCATTTTTAACAAAATACACTACAACTCAAAAAAACATCCAGGCCACAGTTTTAAGGTGAAATCACCTATATAAACATATATAACAAGTTAGACTTGCATAGGCAAAACTGGCACCCAGGTAATTACCAAGGGCAGATATTATAAAATAGATGTTTTTTCTCGCTACCATTTAGGCCATTTGATATGCTACAAATTACTAACTTAAGTATGTCTGGGCAAGTAGCTTAAAATACTTTTGTAGGCTTTTTTTACAAGCCTTGTGTAATCACAGAAAAGATAGATTAGAAGTAACTTTATAAATTGCAGTAAGTGAATGAAAAGATTACTACTGCAATGTGCAGGCTGACAAAGCTATTGACAGAAATAATTCTAGTTATTTTCATATCTGTGTTAGCACTCTATATGGGAAGCATTAAAGCTGGGAAAGTTTCCAAGTATACCAAGCACAAAAGGAAGAACAAATGAAACTTACTGGAGTCAGTCTGGCCACTTCTGGGTGTTCAGCATAGAAATTTTTTTCAAACTTAGGCAATTCATTCAAGTCCCATTTCTTCTTACGGAGACGTTCACCCGGGTTTCCAAATTTTTTAGGAGGAAGTGGACCGCCAAACCTGGAGAGGAGGGGGATTCCAGTTGAAGTTATTTTGCAAAGTATTTGACAAACATATGCTTGCGTCTTTATCATTAAGCTAAGAAAACACTTCTGTAATGGGGAAAAGTGTCACCTATTTCATCTTATTGATGCCACTACCGAGAAGGCCCTCTGCCTGGTTCCCTGTAATCTGAATCTCAGTGAAGTTATATTAAAGCAACATTCTCCCCCTCTGACTATTTGCTATACTATATCCTTAACCAACAAATAAACAAAATGAGACCTTGGGGCAATAGAAGTATTGTTGCTTATGAATAACATAACAACAACAGTTCAGCTTCTGGAAATACTGAAGACAGCAAGAATTGATAAAATGTTTATTCCAGGGATTGTCTTTTTGTTTACTGTTGCAGGAAAGCAGCAAAAAATATTCCAAGCAATTACTTTAATCTAAATGTTTTAGAAAGTATTATCAGCAAACACTGAAAAATTCTAAACATACCTTTAAGTATTTTTGCAAGTTTTTTAAACTTTACTTTCTAACAAAACAGAGCATAACTTTGAAAGATCAAATTCCACACATGAAAACAAAATGAAAAACAAGGTAACTTTATAATCAAACCATTTTATGCACAATTTAGCAACAAGTTATGGGAAGCATGCATATGTACTAGGATACACTTTTAACTGCAACAGTTCATTTATGACACTAACAGTGCAACTCTAAGCACATTTACACATAAACTAGTCCTAGCGAGTTCAGGGAAGTTTACACCAAAGTGTGCAAAGGTTTGCAACCAATACTTATATGGGAGTAAATCTAACTGAACAAATCTTACTTTTAAGCACATATGGACTGTGCTGTAGGCTGCCTAAAGCTAGCTTATCAGCAGTATGAGCAATGGAACGCTCAAAAATTACTTTATTACAGATTTTCTCATTTACTGGGAAGTAAGTCCTATTTAACGTAGTGGGCCTTACTTCCGAGTAAACAGGATTAGGATTGCAAAGCCAGGGTGCTTCCAGGCAGAGGTGTTTGGAACCTCAGTATCACCACACTGAATCAGCAAGTCACACATCTATAAACTGTGGTAAAATTGTGCAAATCCCCACGCAGTTCAATCAGATTAGCAATATCGGTATTGGCAGCACAGTGACAGCAGCACCAATGCTTCTACCACATTAGTGTTTACAGTGGTTGGAGAAGCAACACCTGGGGTTGTTATCATTTTCAGTATCACCACAATCTGTGTCCGCTGATCCCAATTCTTTCAAACTGAATGCTGATCCAAAGCATATTTACATGCAAGTTGTCTCCTTGATTTGAACAGGGCTTATAACAAGTAAATGTGCTTGGGACCACGGCATATGCTCCTCAAGTAACAACATAAGAAAATGATACTGATAATGATACATATGCTATCTAACTGTTTATGCACTCTATAATTAGGCTTGCGCTTAAATATCCCAAGTAAGAACACGACAAGGCATTGAACAACAGCATTATACAGTCACAAGGAAATTCTCACAACTGAGCTAAAATGAGCTTAGGTTGCAATCATATTACAGAACACCCCGTCTGATTTGAACAAATTCACCCTGGGGTAAGGATTGCACTATGCCTCTGCAGCTGTACTTTAGAATCTACAATACTTTACTACTGCTGCAAAAGTGACACTGACAGTCAGAGGAAATACTGTGTCCCACCTTAACCCGGAGGAAGAGGAGGAACGCAATGTTGGGGATCAAATAAAGTGATCAACAAGTATAAAATCTGCGGGAGTTGGGACCGGTGCAAAGTGTGTTCAGAGGCCTGCTGCCCTCCGATCAGTTAAAGGAAGAGAAGAGGAACACAAACGAACTTTGTCCAGGGAGCCTCTAGTTCCCGCCTCCTAATGTCTCGCATTTCCTACCCCAGATCTCCACCCCTCATGGGCCCACATTAAGCACCTCCCTGTCCCCACCTTGGACTCCATATTGCAACGCCATTTTCCATCCGCTTAGTTACATTCAGCAACCATATTGCAACCTTTAATTCCTGGCAAAGGGAGAAGCCAGTAGTAGGTGAAGCTTTCCTCCCCGCGTTGCGGTGGTGCAGAAAGCTTCACCTGTTGGATTACAGGTGCAGCTGTGTGAAAAACCAGTAAACTTTGCTACAAAACACATACACACACACGTATGTATGTATGTAGCAGCTTTTAACACACTGTAGCCCCTTATGTTTACTCAGGATTACCACCCGAGATCAAATAAACTTATTCCCCGAAGAAGCGTGTTCATAAAATCCTCTAGCTCGCTTCCCCACCCGCAGGGGCCGAGGACCCTCCGGCCTCTCTCTTCTCCTGGCGGGTCTCCTGTGCGGCAGCGACGAGGCAGGCAGAGGCCCAGCAGGGAAGGAGCATTTCCCAGCGCAGGAGCATCGCCACAGGAAAACGGCTCCTGGCGGCTTTCTGTCTGCCTGTCGCGAAGCCCAGTAGACTCGGGTTCCCCGGAGGAGGCCGCCCCGCTCCCTTCCCCGCCCAGGCCTTCCTTACCCGCCGCGGTCGCGGTCTCGGCCTCGGTCTCCAAAGCCTCGCATCCTCACAGGCCGAAGGAGTCCTCTGGCGCCAGGCTACGTGGGCGAGCAAAGCGACGACCGGAGTCCTGGCGCTGAGAAGACCCGAGCGCGGTTGTTATTGTCCTGCTATATCCCTTCTTTCTCCCGCTAGGGCTCGATTCCCGCAGGCTCCAAGGCAGGAATGGAAGCAGGAACCGCTCGGCGCGAAAGACAACGCCGTCTTTCTTCTCCGACCTCCCGACACAAAATGGCCGCCGCCAACCTAGCTTGCTGCCTCTTACGTTGTCGGTCTGGCCGACTGTTGCGTAGACTACGGCGCTGAATAGCCGGGTGGAACAGAGAGGGAACGGGCGCCTGCGCTTATTCTCGAAAAACGCAACGTCGGTCCTGTTGTAAAGGGCTGGTTCAAAAGGATCCTTCTACCGTGCGCGGTACAGAAAGTACGCAGGCGTAGCCTGCATTCGTTTAGCTCCTTGCGTCGGGGAGCCAACTTCTGCCCATTCTTGAAAGTCATCTGCGCAAAGATCCTGTCCTACGAGCCTAAAGAAAGCTCTAATAGAGGCAATATAAAACTGCCTCCGTAATTTACGTAACTGGTGCCAGTGCTGCTACGTTGCGGGACTGTACAGTATGTGAGGAAGCTACGTACCCATATTTCGTAGAAACTACTGGGATATAGCAGAGCTACGCACACTCTGTAACGTGTAGGCTTAAGAGAATATCGCCTACCGGCTATACAGAGGAAGCGAACTGCGCTTGTGAGACAATGAACTTCGTATGCCGCAACACGGATCCGGTTTTGACAGCAACTTTCGCTCCTAAATGCTCCAAGACGCGGATTGCTCGCTGAAATTTCAGTTCGCTTCGCTGCTAGGAACCTATTACTACACTACAGGCCACGCCAATGTACACGAGCAGTACGGGATTGCCGGGGTTGCAGGCGGGCCTTAACCCAGGGCTTCAGATTTGTTTTGTTATTGGAATTAGTATTTACTTTTTTTTTGGCTTGTGCACCACTTTGAGGTCCTCAGGGCTGTGAAGCAGTTTATAAACTTGTAAGCAACCGAAGTACAGCGAAACCGCAGAAATCGTTTACTTGGGTGATAAGCTTGAGACCAGGAACTTTTGTAAGCACCTTGGGAGCCTTTGTGTCTAAAAGAGCAGGTTACAAGAACATTTTAAAATGGTCTGCAGAATCAGACAAAATGTCCACTAGTGTAGCATTCTGTTCTCAAAGGAGATAGCTAGATGTCATAAGAATAGTTATAATAATAATTTTATTATTTATACCCCACCCACTCTGGGCGGCTTCCAGCACATATTAAAACATAATAAAACGTCAAACATTAGAAACTTCCCGATACAAGATATCACCAATTTAGCTTGAAAAGAGGATTAGACACATTGGCTGTCAGTGGCTACTAATTATGATGGACATCTCCACTATGAGGCAGCATTCCTCTGAATGCAAGTTGTTAGAGTACAGTACCATCAAATTCATGACCTGTTTGTCGGCTTCCATATTTTCAGGGTTGTGAGAACAAGTTGCAGTTGTCTGGTGCCAGCATAAACACTGAAGCTACTCAAGGTATTGTCTGCTTTATAATTACTGCATGTGTCCTAGGCCCAAATCCTTGAGTTAAAAGCAGTACTGTACAGGGTGCTAAATCTTGATTTATCTGAATGAGGCAGCATCAGAAACCATGGTTTGATCTTGGCTTGTTTGGATAAACCACGAGCAGTTTGCATGAATTAACAAATTGCAGTTAGTTTTAAAAGGAAGCGAATGCTTCTGATCTCATCGTGATTGAGCCCGAGGAAGAGAAGAAAGGTGGGAAGCCCACAAGCCTCAGGTTCAAAAATGTAATGCTATCAGTCCTCCTCCCTTTGTGTTCAGAGATGTTCAACATCACCTTTTGATTATGTTTGGCATTGCTGGATGCAGAGAATTCCTTGACACATATGCTGTCAGTGGCACAGATTACATAGAAAGAATAAGACAATTAGAATAAACTTATTGGGAGGCAGCTTCCACTTGTTAACCACATAACAAATGGGAAAAAAGTAGTTTAATGCATTTCACGGACGAAAAAGCTAGCAACTGCTACATTTTATTAAAAATGCAAGTATGAACAATTTAGTTTCAGTTAAATAGAGATGTCAAGACTCATAAAAACAATTTTATAAACAATTCTTCTATTCCTCTAGCAGAAACCATTTCCATTTTTCTACACCAGCTTATGCTTTATCTGGAGGCTCCAGTGACAAGCATACTTTTTAAAATGCTGGGCAGTTAATAAATACCATTTTATTCTCAGTAGCATTCTATGCTATTATATTATATTCTACATGCAAATATTGTAAGACTTCAAGGACATAGTTAGACAGCCCTTGGCAGTAAAAACAGTGTTGGGTGTTATGTCCTTGAGGTGGAATGTGATTTTTTTGCAACAGAAACATCAGTTTTATAAAAGGGCAACAAACAATTAACAACATCTCTTTAAAATAATTCCTAAGCATTTTGTAAGCCTTAATTCTCATACCCACTGGGTGCCTCTCAGCCTATTGAAATTACTTTGTATTGACACCTAAGTTGTAGCAAGCCAGTTGCCACCTTGCACAAAATCTGTGTCGGCATGCAAAAAGCTCAGCCATACAGGTTTCAGAGGTTGACCGTGACCAGTTTACTACCTTCATAGAGCCAACCTGCTCTACAATTCCAAAAGATCACAACATTCTCAGTGATAATGTCAACAAGTGTTTAGAAATTTAAACACTCTGGATCTGGAACAAAAGTAACCAGGAATTAACTAACTTTAGACACAATTTAGCTTGTGGGTGTGCCTTCCATTGTTCACCACCAAGTTCTGCCTATTCTTTGGCATCTCCAATTCCTCCGGCAGTTATTGCAAATGTGGCTTCATTCTCAGGCATTTCTGGGCTGATAAAACACAGAATTTGAGTCCATTTTTAATAACTCTACATGCAGGCATTGATGAGGGGAGGGGGGAATCCAGTGCATACATTACTTTTATGGGGATTTGGATAAAATTTGTCTTGACTTTCTCATTGAATTGATTACTTTTTTTTTTTACTTGGTAGAAGCAATAGCCTGGATCACACATGGTTTTCAAGCATATTTTTTCAGATTTACTTGAATTCTGACTCAGATCATCGTAACTAAATCAATATAAATACTCAGACTTGATTACCACCCTCCTTAATATCAAACAGGCACCTATAGGCCACGGCTAATTAGCAAGACTAGGGACACGGGTGGCACTATGGGTTAAACCACAGAGCCTAGGACTTGCCGATCAGAAGGTTGATGGTTCGAATCCCCGTGACGGGGTGAGCTCCTGTTGCTCGGTCCCTGCTCCTGCCAACCTAGCAGTTCTAAAGCACGTCAAAGTGCAAGTAGATAAATAGGTAAGGTAAACGGCATTTCTGTGCGCTGCTCTGGTTCCAGAAGCGGCTTAGTCATGCTGGCCACATGACCCGGAAGCTGCCTGCAGACAAACGGCAGCTCCTTCAGCCTATAGAGCGAGATGAGCGCCACAACCCCAGAGTCAGCCACGACTGGACCTAATGGTCAGGGGTCCCTTTACCTTTACCTAATTAGCAAGAACTGTTAATTACATATTTGGTTCTTTTGAAGGTGCTGAGGAGGAGAGAAGTTTAGTTCAGATTAGTAAGGGCAGTTTCCCCTCTTATTTGGAACCTGAATCTTAATTTCAAAATAGAGTGCCTCCTTCATTCACACTTCTCTTTTTTATATACATTCATTCAGAAACAAAGTTAACTCGAAGCCAAATAAACCGTAATAAGTCATTGGAACTATAGCATGCACTGCACCACACAACTTCTATATTACCTATCATATATCTTAGCAATACGCAACTCTCCTCTTCCTTTACGCAAACTAATCCTAGTTGTAGAAGCATGAGCGAGGATGTGGCCCCCAATGGGCTTTTTGGGATCAGCCTGAAAGCTAAAACAAACATACATAAAGGGATACATAAACGGTACATCACTTCTGGTTACAAACACATCAAGATAATTGTAGTGAAGAATAGCTGTGGATGTTATTTTGTTTAATTTCTATATTTTCTGTACTACAACAACCTCGAATGTGGTCCTTGAATTCTACCTTGAAATTGCTTAGGGCTTGCCACAAATGACAGCCCTAAGCAGAGGGGGGTGGGGAAGCGTTCCTACAAAAAAGCATGAAGCAAAGGTAAGTGGCAGGGCTCATCCACACTTACCTTTGCTGCAGCACAGGTCCAGGCTTTCCAGCTCTGTGTCTGAGTGCTTTCTTTTCTTTTCTTTTCTTTTCTTTTCTTTTCTTTTCTTTTCTTTTCTTTTCTTTTTTTGCCCCTGTGCTTTCCCCATGAAAACCCACTCTTTATTGCTGAATCGGAGCAAACGGCAATCTGTGGGAAGCCCAAATTGTGGTTTGCTCTGATTCAGTGGTAAGGATCAGGTTTTTCTGGGGGGTGGGTGAGAGAGCTCAGACACGGACTGGGAAAGTGTGGACCTGTGCCTAGAAAGCATAGGGCAAAAGTTAAGTGTTCCAAGTTAGTGTTCCAAGAAACACAAGGGGCTATGAAGGAAATTACTCCCTATGTGCCTCCACTGTCTGTTAGGCATTGTCAAAACCATCCCTGCTCAGCTGATGCTATATACATTTTTTAAAAAAATGCAAAGACATTTAACACCATGGCAGGTTTCCAAGCTGAAAAGTGCTGACACTCAGATGAGAATCTCCCCAGAACTATTTATATCTGAAAGTGAAACTCTAGTGATCTCCATCCATCTCCTTATGAACTTCAACTGGCATATTCTGGAAATGTGGATTTTTTAAGGGGCCACATTCTGAGACTGATGTTGATGGAGAGGGGCATGAGTTGGCTAACTGGTCCTTCTTTACCTATAATTGCAGTGCACTCTCAGAGAAGTGAGAATATAGAAAAACCTGTTTAACATTCTTCATAGACTACCCCACCTATCCTAGCCCTTTCCCCATACTATCTTACTTCCTATTTCTGTGGTTTATGAAAAATTGCTAGTAAATTGCTTACGTCATTGCTGCTCCCGGGTCAGCAGTCATCTGGTTAGTTACAAACACAGCCACGTTATATTCTGCAGTGAAAACAAGGTCCAAGGGAAGATGATAAATATAAAGAGAAAATTCATTATGTTTCCTCCCAGAATGCTTTTAAGCATTTCTAGTAATAAATGGTGAACTATGCTTATTAAAGTTCCTGTAATATTGAAAAATATTAACTGCGTTTTAAACAACTAGCACATTTTTGTTACATTTTATGGTGGAGTAGAGGTGTGAAATACATTTCCCACAACCAAACTTGACACTTAACTACTACACTATACTTGCTCTCCTGGCAGTACATTATTTGGTGAAAATGCTAGTGCTTAAATAATAATAAGATAATAATAGCTTTGGGCTACACTAACACTTATTTTTCAGTCATCTAAAAGCATGGTATTCTGCCTTACATGCTTCTCCTACCTTCTGATATTTTTTGAAGCCTTGACAGCATCTGAGCAAGCTTCTGTTGCCTTTCAGCCAGTTCCCCCCGACCACTGAAGTCCACGCGGAATAGCGCCATAATGGAATCAATTACCTGCAAAGAAATAGTAAAGAGGGAGAGGATGTGAAAGGAGAAGAATTTACTTGGAAAATATTCAAGATATAGAAATGAACAGCACAATCTTATACATGTCTACTCAATTGAGTCCCATGCTGGGTTTTCTGTGGGGTTGTTTGCTGTTAAGTTGTGTTCTTTTATAGTACAGCAATGGATTTTAAATTAGGTGACTTCTATTTTTATTTTTCTGTGCTTTACATGTTAGCTGCTTTGAGCTACTCCTTTGGGAAGGGGGAATTGGGTATACATATTAGTATAAATGTAACATGAGTTCAGTGGGGTTTATGTTAGTGGATATAGGGATGTAGCTTATTATTTATAATTATTTATTAAATTTGTATACCACCCTATATTCATAGATCTCGGGGTGGTTCACAACATAAAATTACAATATAAAAACCGCAAAGTATATAATAAAAATAAGGAAAGCAGAGCAGATAACTAACGTAATCATATGAGTTATACCAATAGTTTGAAAATTCCTGGCTCCTCGTGGAATTTGGCAGCAACATAATCAAGCAATTCCATCTGATGTTCACCTTGAAGCACCATGGAAGAATGATAAAAACAGGAAAAGCAGTTAGAAACCAATATGAAAGGGGGGAAGAAGTAGGTAGCTTGCTTAGAAAGTAGAAACTTGTGTTCCAGAGGATTTGGCAGAAGCATAGTTTTCCACCAACAAAAATATATTGTATCTTTCATCTCATGTAATAATATCATGGATAAGGTTCCATCCACAAAACGTTTAAGATTTTTAAAAATATTATGCTATACTGAAGCACTTGAAGTGGCTTTTGCACATCCAAAAATAGCTTTTCACACAATTGTTTGTTGAAGAAGCAGTGGAAATCAACCTCACATTTACAGCTTTAGTTGACTTTGAGCAATGCTACTGTGGACTGTCTTCTGCAATTTTTTTCCTTGCGGTAACTGCTACTTTTTCTTCTTTAGGCAAAGGTAACTATCCAGAGCTTGATAGGTGCTAAGGGAGCATATAATTATACCACTTGTTATAATTGCTGTTTGCTCTGAATCAGCAGTAAAGCACAGGTTTTTGCAGGGAGAGCTCCAGAGCAAAAAAATAATAAAATTATTTGGACCTTAAAGCATGGACTGTGCATGGAAAACACAGAGGAAAGGTACATGTGGATAAGCCCCGTGGGCTCATCCCAATGCAGGTAAGCTTTATACCCCAGACTTAAATTTGTTCTGCTGAAACCTACTTTTACCCAATGTAAATTAGGTAAAATAATCATATACACTAGAGGAATGCATAAGTACCACAACAACAAAAATACAGAGTTCATATTTTAAAATGGTAATTCATAATATTCCTGATGGCCCCTCGGTACTGAGCTGAGAATTGTTTAATCTTAAAGTAGGGAGGATTTCCACGCAATCTTCAGTTGCAATCTTACTTGTATATGCCCGTGCATATAATACATTGTCAAGAACTGCATCATGGTCTGCATTGAAGCGATCAGCAATATCACGAAGACGGTCTGGACGGCTGGGGTGTTTCCTAGTTAAGGTATCTAGTTTCTAATCCAGTTTCTGAGATGTGGTAGCTGAATTCCCATACAAGCAAAAATTCTTCTCAGCAGTATTTCATGCACTACAGTTAATTAAATGAATGGTATTCTTTATAACCCACCCATAAAACTTAAGTTTCATATAAATGGCTCTTCAAATCTTCTTAACACCACAAAACATTTTTTTTATTGTCACCATTAGGAAAATCTTCCAATTTATTCTGTTAAAGCTGTAATATCTCAAAAGAAAGGATACAAGGTGTTTTCTGTGTCAATGAAAATAATCTTCCCACCAGTATAGCCATCCGTTCCAGGAAGCTGGGCTGTTACTATAAAAAGGAGTGAACAAATTTAAGCCCTACTACATGCCATTTTAATACCTGGATTTTTTCATTATTGATAATCACTATCAGCTTTATAGTAAGGCCAGTGTAAATCCTCAAGACTACTTAGAAGTATCCCAAGTAATTTCTGTTCTTGACAAGCCCCCAAAGGCATGATCAAAAGCACACAACGTGGAAGGAAGTTCCAAGAAAGTGGAGGAACTTCCCTTTCCATAGAGCATAGCAGAGTTCACTGGTTAATGACTCCGCCGTTAGGGCTGCCATACATCCAGATTTTCCTGGACATTCCTGGTGCTTTGTCCTGGGTCTTGTGTAAAAAAACTCAACAACTTTTGGGGTGTCTTGGCTTTTACTTCTTGAAATATGGCAACCCTATCCTCCATTAGCTGAAGCAGAGAGCCTAGAAAACTGGGAAAAGGTCAATTTTGTTCTAGCTGTTGAGGAACGAGATTGAGGGTGTTGTTTTCTCTTCATCTTCCCGTCCCCCCCCCCTGTACTCTGTACTAGCTGAGGAACCCAGTGATATGATCCCTTGGGAGATCTGCAGACCCTTGAGTCATGCAGGTCCTAAGCCTCCAGCACTCTACCCCAACTCTGTTGGTAGTAGCCTCCTGCCTGCTTGGGCATACCAGAAGCCTCAGCTGTAGCGCATTCCTCCCCATCTCAGCAGCACTCCTTTCCTTTGGCAGGGAGGTGAATATACACCATCCTAACCTCTCCCAGGCCACAACATTGGAAGGGTGGTCTTAGGATTGTACCCTAAGTTAAGTTAGATCTGGAAATTATAAATAACATTAAAATAGTAATCATAATTAGTGGCAGTTTTTTTCATTTGTAAAACTAATAGACTTTTAGGCCTTCATCCTTAAAATAGATTAACCTTGATGCAGAAATATTTATATTAGTTATTGTTTTAAAAGCAAATCACAAGTTTTTGGAAACAGAACATACAGTTCTCAGGATAGGTGTCATATACATACCACAAAGAGTGTGGGAAAGCTGAGTTTTGCCGGTTCGGAATTCTAATTAAAAATATAAAGAATTAAATTTGCTAGTCATATGAAACAATATAGTCAGTATTCCCCCCCCCCACCTGCCCCAAACACACACACACACACACACACACACATTATTTGGGCTGCTTTCTGCAAAAAGTAGAACTGAACTCCCCATGCATCAGCTAATGTTTAGCAAGTTTGTCTGAACACTGCACAAAGCTGGATTAAGTTTAAGAAATTTAGGGCATAACTTAAACTGATCTTGAAAGAAATATTTCTTTTAAATTACCCATTCACCCTTTTTACTCATTTATATGGCCCCACCAAAAACACTAAAGGCAGACATCCCCAGCAAATACATGCACTACAAAAATAGGGGTATGCCCCCCAAATATTTCTACAAACAAGACAGAGTATCGTATCACCCAAACACACATTTGTAATAGCTTAGGGAAGTGAACATGTTCCATGATATACTTTCACTCACCCCCAAAGGCTTCAGTAATTGCCATGCTTTCAATTCCACCACCCAAGAGTTTACTGGAAGTGCAGATAAGGGGAAGAAGTTATGCAAAACAAGTCACAAAGCCAAGAAAGGAATATGAAATAAACTTTTTGCTCTAAGGAAAGTGTGCCCACGTTGAAAGACCCTGCATGTGATTTTCACAGCTTGTAGGGACAACATGGGTTGCTATTAGCTGGCTTCTAGGTTACAGGGAATTGCTATTCTTTTAGATCTCGGATATACACTATAGGGTTACTGTTGTGACATCAAATGACAACATTTGTACAGTCATTAGCACAAGATATGGACAAGCCTGTTGGCCATAGATGCAGCCCCTTTGCTAAAACTGGCAAATAAACCAGAAAATCTTCCATTGTTTCCCATTTCATCTGAATCAGGAAGCTATAATTAAAATCTTCAGAACAAGCCACAATATTAAGCTATGGTTTGAAGTTGGCTTAATATACTTGCTTGTTCTGAAGAAGCAGTAGAAGAGGAAGATATAAATAATTGGTTCATAAAGTTTCTGATATTTAAATATTTTGGCCACATTCCAACATGGAGTTTGCTACACTTGTTCATTGAAATAAATGAGCTTAAACCTGCCAAACCGTGTTGGACTCTAACCTTTTACCATATATTGATCTTTAGGCCACTTATTTGTACACTACCGTATTTTTTTAAAAAAAAGGAAGTTTGTGCTTTAAATGTGGTTTGTACATATTTTCTCCTATCTACTAATTGCCACCCATTTTGCCTAATAATATAGTTGCCAACTGCTCTTTCTTTCTTAAAGTATGAGGAGTAAACAACATGGCTTGTCCTGTTATTTGACTTCATTCATCTGGGAAAGAGCACATCACTTGGGGATCCATTGCTCCTCCACCCCCACTGCCATGCCAAGAATATGGACACCTGTCCAAGTCATCTCTTGTGCTGTAGGAGGTACTGCTTACAGAAAAGGGCAATGGCCTTTCAAAAGAACAGACAGCTCTTCACAGTGCTGATAGGCAGTTCAGTCAGAAGACTCAGAAGGCTTCCGCATACTACTGAGGCAACAGCTCTCCCTAGCCACCACTGGGTACTCTGAATTCTCCAGGGGATGAAAAGCTGCCTTGTGTTTCCTGCCTCCCTGGTTAGGTTTTGACAACTGCTCCAGATTTACAGAATGTGCAATCCTCCTGATGTTGCTAGAATACAACAACAACAACTTTCCTGCTCATGGGAACTGTGGTCCAACAACAGCTAGAGGGACACAGGTTTCCCATCCCTAGCCTACCCTTACTGAATTGTCAGTTTTGACTCAATTACTTGACTGGACTTCCTTTGTCTTGACCCTGCTCTTGGGATTGCATCCTCTGTCCTATAAGGAGTGTCAGGACATCAGCTTGGACTTCCCTGGGACCTTAAGTTGGGAGAAGACAGGATAATGGCCCTGGCATCATTAGGCTTCAATCCTATACACAAACTTGCCTGGGAGTAAGGTCCATTGAATTTAATAGGACTTGTTTCAGAGCAGCATGCATAGTGTGACACTGTTAGCTATTAAATTGGGTCTGGATATAGAACTTGTTAGCAAACAAACAAACAACAAAACAAGCAGCAACAATGAAAGCTTCTTGAAATACTGAGTTAAATAAAAAGCAGTGTTGGCTGTTTACTAACTCAAATTCTTGACTTCCAGTGGTGATATGGAACACCATCTTACGTTTCTCACTGTACTCAAAAGCTGTCAAAAATCCTGGTTCCTGTAAGAAGCACAAAGTGGTTGAAACCTTAATCAGCATAAACAATGATCAAGGATGATGGGAGCTCTAGTCCCACAACATCTAGATGGCCACACATTCCCCAACCCTGGTCTACACTAACTGGCAGCTGCAATCCTAGATTTCAGACAGGGGATGTCTCCCAGCCCTATCAGGACATACTGAAGATTGAACCTGGAACCTTTGGCATGCTAAGCATGTGCTGTAGCCATGACCCTTCCCTACTTAATAGAGAAGAGTCCTCTACTTGCAGGGCTGTCTGGTCCATCAGCTGACTATAAGGTTGTGCTCAGTGGAATGAAGAGAGAAGCAATTTTTCATGATTCCCTCCCTCCCCCAAACTTCCAGATCTACCCCAGAGTGTTAGGAGAACCCCCTAGAGGAGATTTAGGAGGACACAGGAAGCTGCAGTGGGGAGGGGATATAGCTGAAAATTGCTTCCCACCGAGTCCTGCTGATAGAAGTCAATCGACTGATCAACACCATTGGATACATACAACACATTCTTTCTAAATTTGCACATATGAAGTAGCATATGCAGGTGTGTGCCATATTTTGTCCATTTTGTGATGCATTTCCTCTGTTTCTGTGATAGCTGATGTCTGATTAGAAGGCAATTTCCAACTACTGAACTAGTGAATTAATTACATGTTTACTGCATGTTTTGACAATGATCTCTAAAACATGTGAAGCAGCTACACATTTATTTCATGATGTGTTTACCATGAGTACAAATTGCAGAAAGCCATGGTTCTCTTGCCGCATGCTTTAAAAGTTAATGTGGTGAAACAAATGCATTGAACTGCCTCGCAATGGCTCATTATAGAGAAACACAGCTTCCATAATATGTGAAATTGACCTCTAAGATAAGTGTTTTGGTCAATAAAGTACTTAGCTAGGAATATACCAACAGTTACTCCAAGATAGATAGATAGATAGATAGATAGATAGATAGGTACTGGATTGCCAACCATTCCTGGGTGAAGTTATGATGGCTTGCCAGGCACATGAACTGGTACAAATATTTAATATGAGGGTTTCAATAAAGCAGTCATGATTATATTCCATCTTATGCTACCAGTGAGAAATGGATGGAGTGCTAGTGTTTGCTTACTATAAGTTTGTTGGCTGCCTCTTTTATCTTCTCCACTTTGGCCTCTGAGAGTCCCTTAACATTGCATAGTGCCCGCCTAGTTGTCATCTGAATTCCTTTGATTGTACAAATTCCCACTGTTTTCAGCTTTTTAATATCAGCCACATTCTGTGAAGGACATAAAAAGAATTAGAACTCTTGATGTTCATGAGATGTTACATATATCAGGGAGGTTAATAAACCAAAATCTTGTTCCTCACTAAAATTAGGAGGGCTTAGAAATGGTTTTTGGTGCAGGTTTTCTAATTATATTTATTTTTATTTCATTTTAATCAATAAATGTAAGTGTATCTTGATTTCTACTCTGTGGTGTGTTTTTTAGTCAGGTCCTTTTCAGAAAGAAAGGCTGGATCAGCATTATGAAAATAAATTAGCAGAATGAATGTGGCGCCTATATATTGTTTGGGTCTCCTTGTTTTCCTAAGCAGCTGGAAATCCAAGGCAAAATTGCACAACAGGGAAGAATGATGTATAACACAAATGGGGAACCTATAACCCAGGCATAGATAAACTCGGCCCTCCAGCTGTTTTGGGACTACCAACTCCCATCATCCCTAGCTAACAGGACCAGTGGTCAGGGATGATGGAAGTTGTAGTCTGAAACATTGGGAGGGCCAAGTTTGCTGTGCCTGCTGTAACCCTCCAAATGTTGCTGGACTACAACTCCTGTTGCCTCTATCAATTGGCCATGCTGGCAGCAATGGATGGGAACTGAAGTCCAACAACATCTGGAGAGTCTCAGGTTCCCCCCATCCCTGATTTCTAAGAATATTAAGCTGTGCCATTTCTATATTTTCTGGAGACATCCATATAGGAGTACTTATACCCTGTAGTTCTCTAAGCATTCATTGTATTTTTTTCTGAATGTGGTGGACATTTAATAATTTCTCTGTGAAGGTAATAAAAGCAGTTCCAGTGCAGTAGATTATGACACGAGCAATGGAACAGCTGAGTATCTTTTGGGGTACAGGCTGCATTTATGTTAGTCATTACCTTTAGGATGGCCAGGTAAAAATAAAAAAGACAGAGTTCTTGCAGCTTTGTAAGTTGTGTAGATGAAGGAATTTCAGCAGACACAATGGTCTTTTTCACCTGGCCACCACAGCTTATCTCAGTTTAACAGTAGTGTACACATAGTCCAAGTAATCTTGATTACTATAAAAGACTGAAAATTTTATGTTTTCTTGCTTGAAATTAAGGATGTGACACCCGCTTCATAATAGCAGTCAGAGCTCAAACAGAGAATAGAAAGGCAAATAAGGATACAGATGCATTTTTAAAGTGTGCTTACAATTCCATGCTTCTGTAGCAGGTCGATGTCCTGGAAAAAGGACTCCTAAAGGGATGCAAAAACAAAGACAGCTACCAGAATCTTTGTTATTTTGATATTTATGCACACATCTCTCACTTTGGTCAACCAACTAACTTTATTTTATCCCAGAGCAAGGATTACTTTTAGAGGGTTTTCTCCATGCTCAAAGGTACGCAGTACAAGGATCCCTTTTTTGGTTAAAAAGTATGGCACGTACTGTAACAACTTTATGGTGAGTACCGGCACCTATTTTTCTAGAAAAAAAAACACTGGGCGTTTCTTTAATAGTGACAATTAATTAATTGTAATGAATTAATTTGATTTTTTTTTACCCAACCTTCACCATACGGCCCCAGGCAATATAAAAATACAACATTAAAATCAGTTAAAACAATTTACAGTCAAAAGAATAGGGTGGGTACTAAAACATGCATCTCAGATGCTAAAGGCCAGGATAAAGAGAGGTGCATTTCAGCTTATGATGAAAGCTATACTATAAAGGTGCCAGATGCGCCTATGTGGGCAGCTTAGGGGCTGCCCTTAGAGAATGCCCCCTTTCAAGTTGCCACCCTGCAAAATTATATGAGTATGCACATCTTCTAAGTTTTCTCAAATATGAACCATTTTGTTTACTAAAAAATGAATGCTTTATTCCATTTTATATAATTTTCTTGAGGAATCCAGACAAAACAAACTTTGCATCTATACCTCATCATCCTGGAATCCTGGTTCTTCCTGCACAACTTGATCCTCCATGGACTTCATTGTAATATAAGATATAGTAAGATTTCAATCAGTGCTGCAGGAAGCAATTGGAGAGTGTAAAAGCATATAAAGCAATAAGACATGCAACTCTTTTATGGATCTGGTGTGTGCACTTTGTGTAAGACGGCAGCCTTCGTCACTTATATAGCATGACCAAGAAGGGACTAAGCGTACTGAATAGTTTTATCATAGATTTAAGAGAGAGTTGTTTGATTCCAACATGCTTGAAGACTTCCATCACACTGAGGTAGCAATGGCTAATTTATTCAGCCTGGGTTGTGAGACTCACATCCGTTATGGAGCATTGGAACATTTGATATTAAATGAAAGCTATAGTGTAAGAGAGTCCCCACATAAAAAAATCTCCAAATTTACCATATAAGAGAAAATACAGATTTTGAAAGCTTTTTGTTTTTCTTTTCTGTTGTGATAATTTTGAAAATGTTCACGTGAGCCTCCTGTAAAGAGCTCCTCACATGAAAATCAGGTGAACAAGTCACCATACATAGACCTCAGCACCTCAAAAATATGGATTGGTCTTCAGCTTCTGTTCTTCTCTCATGCTAAAACTGTGGAATGCTCTCAACTTGAAGAAAAGAATGGCATCTGCCATCCAATCACTCAGTTTCAATTCAACAATATGCTATTGAAGTGACAAGTGATTTCACAGTGAGAAAGCGAAAAACCACTAATTCGTAATCGTCATGTTTCAAAATAACTTTAGGAAAAGGTAAAAATATTTTCCTGAGGTAACATAACCACCCGCTCCTTGGTAATGACAGATGGGAAGCATCCAATTAAAAAGATGAAGGACATGTTGTAACTCCTTTTTATAACATCTTGCCTATTTATTGAAGATCACATCATACTTGCACATTGTTTTCTCATTGTTCCCAGCTTTCTTGACCTGGATACCGGTTTAAATATATATATTTTTAAATTATACAACTGTGTCCATTCTCATTTTTGGACAGTGGCGCTACATATCAGGAAGAAGTGAGGCTATAAGTATGTTCTCTACCTCAAGTTCCAGTGCCACAAAGTGAAAATGGAAGAGAGGCCAGGAGACGACTCAGGTGACTGTTTTACTAATTGTGAGGTATTTTTTTTAGGAATGTGAGGTGAGAGCACTTGCCATGACTCACCAGTGTATCACTGAAACCATTCCAGTGCCATACGGTTCTCATCACATTACTAAAAGAAATCACCTGATGCTGAAAGAAACAGTAATGTTTCTTTCATACTAGTATCTTTTTTGAGGTAAAAATTAGTGGCACTCTTCTAATATATCCAGTGCAAGGTCATGGCCCTATTTCTCGTGTGTTTTTCGTATTTTTTATTGTTTCTGACCATCCAGCACTTTGACAGAAAGATAGTAAATATATATTAAAACTAGAAGAATGTGCCAGAAAAAGGAGGGCAGTTTAAGCATTCAAGTGGCAGGGAAGGCTCAGAATAATGTATGGTGGGAAAGAGCATTTTTTTCCTGTGCTTCCAACTTTTTACCATGACATTTACTTCCTCCTGGATGCCCTGAAAAGCAAACTAAAACCCTGAGACGTTACAAAGGAGAGATGATGTATTATTTCAGATTGTGATAGGGTTAGAGTTTTTTTTAAATGTTCAGATGTATCAATTTTTATGTTCAGCCTTTCTTACCTCCCCCTCACCTCTCCTGCCCAATAAATCAAACCTTTCCCCAGCCTCTGTGGTAACATATGACTGAGGCTGACTTGGTTTAAACAAGCAAGTCTGCTTCTGCTACACACTCTGGGATTCACACTCCAGCCTTGCAAGAAAAAAGGTGTAAAAGCTGCTAGACAGAGCTGCCAGATCTGAGGAGAAAAATGAAGCCAAAATGGCTTCCAGCTATACTCTGGGTAGCTGGGGAATGTATATTAAAAAAACAACCACCACCTCAAAGATGACAAATGCTTCAATCCTATCCACATTTACACCAGAAGAAGAATATAGATGTTGTATCTACAGGGGTTGCTAGATCTCCCGAGGAAACCTTGGAGCAAAGTTGCAGACATTTTGACAGATCAAGGGCACAGCCTGGTGGTGCTTAGAGAGGCCATGCGGTGTCAATGGAAGAGCCGATCGGACTAAAGACCTAGACACCATCCTGTCTCTCACAGCGACTAAACCTGATGCTTTCGGGAAGTTCGGCATATACCCATTGTGACTTGTAGCCACTGAGAACATATCCTCCATTTCACCTACTAGGGCAGCGTGCAGATGGGTTTGGAGCCACAGTCTGAAGGATGTGGCGCTAGCAGTAAAATGGCTCCCAAGACAGAAAACAGCCTGTCCCCTTGGCCTCAGTTTTTATGTATTTTCTCCAGAGAACCCGAGGAGGCAGATATCCAGAAAACTACCAGATATCCTGTCCAACTACACCGAGCCTCCTTCTCACTATGTATTAAGTGCCCAGGCCACCCCTCAGTCTCACCCAAGAACAGTAGCTGCAAGTCTAACCATGGGTTTAAATCAGGAATAGACAAACTCGGCCCTCCAGATGTTTTGGGACTACAACTCCCATCATCGCTAGCTAACAGGACCAGTGGTCAGGGATGATGGAAGTTGTAGTCCCAAAACATCTGGAGGGCTGAGTTTGCCTATGCCTGGTTTAAATCATGTTCAGTGCAGCCATCAGCCAGTCCAAAAGGGGGGGGGGAGATATATCTTAAAAGAAAAATGGCCTGTAATGTTGAGATCCTGACTGGTTCACAGCCCAGCAATGAGTAGGGACATTAAAGAGTGAGGGAGCTGGATGGGAGGAGAGAGCAATGAGGAAAGCCAACAAAGATTAGCAGGGTTTTTTTTTACTGCAATCTTTAACTGTACATGGATTAGGAGAAGCAAACAAATCAAACACATTCTCAGGAAACAAAGCAAACCTATGTAAAAACGTATCAAAGAGACAAATGTATGAATGCACCAGTTGGTTGTGCTATTGGGCCATGCTTTGGCAACACGTTCACACTTGCAGGCTTCTGTCTGGCTATACCAGAGTAATAAGAATTTGGCCTCTACCATCTGCAAAGAGGATCAGGCCCATGAATTCTTATCTTACACTTTGAATTTGGTATGAATTTGGTACATGGCAAGTCTGGAGAGAGAGAGAGAGATTCTGCTACATATCCTTTAAAATTCTTAAAATTCTTAGAAAGGGAAAAGGCAGCACAGAAAGGACTAGGCCGCTTAGAATCATTTAAACACAGAATCTGAAAGCATTTTATTTACTTTCAACATTTATATGCTACCTTTTGGAAACAGGGCAGCAAACGATAAGTTAAAACAGTAACTAAAATACGATCAAAACAAAGCACACATCAAAACTACCAGTAAAATACACCATCAGCGCAAACAACTTCAGCATAATGTTAATAAAAATCATACTTTTAAAAGCCTGCCAACCGAGAGTGTTGGCCAGTAGCCAGAAAATGAGCAGTAATTGGGCCAGGCTAACTGGTTAAGAAATGTTGTCTACTATCTAGACACCACTACAGAAAAGGGCCCATTCATTGTATCCTTCTGTCACACATCAGACTGCAAGGGGATATGGAGCAGCAGCTTCATAGGTGATGTTAAAGGACAAACAGATTCATAGTACTTCTTATGGGACATGTACAAGACGTTTAACATGTTTGCTCACATATAGGAGCCATATATGGCCACTGTCACCATTCACACTCCCAATGGAAACTTTATTATGGGACAGAACAATACTTATTTACTAAAAATAGAGGGGCCAGCTCTTTGCTCAAATTCATTGGGATTGATGGGATATGATTCTTTTCAGTGATGAGGGAAAGGTATTCTGTACATGCTTAGAGACACAATTTTAAAACTATTTCATATGCACCTTGACTATATCCCAGTACTTAAATCTATGGTTCAGAAATGCAGGAGTACAAACATAGCCTTACTCTCCAGTTCGCACTGTTGAACGTGGCTATTGCAAGAGGATTGGCAGTTGTAACTTCAAATATTTGGAGATGGGTACCTCCATGCAAAACAGCATGAAATCTGGCAAACTGGATCAGACCAGTATCTACTTCTCTGGTACAGAACTAAAAGAAATTGTGTCAGAATGTCTGTAAGAAATTGCTAATTGCCAGGATTTCTCAGCTTGATCATAATTGCCTTTTTTGGTTCAGAATTAAGAAGTTGGCAGGTGATGTTTTTATGGACATTGCTACATGTCTGGGTATTTTATATAAGACCACTACACCAAAAGATTTCTACTTCCAAAGACAGAAAATGTTAACTTGGGCACGTTTTTTGCAAACTGATTGTAAAAAAAAGAAAGAAAAAAGAATTCTAGTAGGATTGCTCATGTAATCCTCTAACTCCTTTTATTGCTGGGATTATAAAATGTGAAAAGGTAAACTTGTGCTAGATAGAACTGATGTCCTGTTACAATTTCTTTCCTAGATCACTATGTCTCAGGGAAACTAAATTTGATATATTCTTCATAGATTTGTAATAATGAAACACAGGTACACCATAGATATATCACAGTACTTTTATGGGCATAAAATACTAAATGCTGCATCCCTGAGACCACCAACACTGAAGACCAGCACATTCAGTTCACTGGGCTGCAGGGTAAGATGTGAAGTAGAGAAAGATCATACTGCCTTGTGTTACAGCACTGATTAAGGAGCCTTTGAAATCATTGAAAAGGGTAGTCAATTCTGATTTTAAACAAATATTGTCAAACACAAGTTCAGACCTTCGAAGTGTACTAAATTAGTGTTTCTCTGCATTGTGTTCAGAATAACTGCATGAAATATGTACTGACAGTTGTAATGCACTGTTGAAGTGATGTAAATGACTGAGTTGTGTTAAATATATGGTTATTGCAAAAAGCCATTATTTCAGTACATAATGGTAGATTTTCAAAAGCAATGTAGGTTGGGATTTTTAACATTTCAAAATGCTGCCCCTTAAAGGTAAATATTACAATTTGCTTTTCATGAAAACAGAAAATAAGGTGAAGAGAAAACACATATGGTTAAATATAGCTTTCCAAGTAAGGTATGCTAAGATCTAGAAGATGTATAGAGATCTAGGCAGCAAAAATAAAATTTCTAAAGACAGCTTCCAGGTGCCTCTAAACCAGGCATGGGTAACCTGTGATTTTTCAGAGGTTGCTGGATTCCAGTTTTCATAAACCCCAGCTGGTGTGGCTAATGATCAGAGATGATGACAGTTGTAATCTAGCAACACTCAGAGAGTCCCAAAATCCACACCCCTGCTTTATACTTAATCTGTCTAGCCTAGGATATATCTGAGCCCTGTTTTTAAGTCCCGTTCATAGTCAATATATTATTGAAATGGACACAGCCAAACTGGTATAAAAATGAGAACCCCCTCTTAAAAGAATTCAACATAAATGACATGCCTGAATTAAATGAAGGAAACTCCCTCTCAGCCAGTGCTCACCTTACTCCTGTAATGCAGTAATACACAATTGCTTCTAATCAGAAATGCTTTTGTACATCTCTTTGCACCAAATCTAGGTTAATTTCCTTTAAACATTCTTTTTATAAAGCAGATAGTAACAATGTTTATAGAAGAGCTTCTCCCAAATAGATTCAATTTGAACTTAAGTCTCATTCATTTCAAAAAGAGAAAACTAAATTTATTGCTAGGGCCACGTGTAAGTTAACAAGTCAGTTAGTTGAAAGTGACTTTTGGGGTGCGGCACATAAGCTTGTCTGAAGAACTCAGTCCCTCTGAGCAAGAAAACAACTCTTTCTGCTTTTGCGCCTGCTTTTTCATCTCTTCCAGCATCTCTTGCCTATGGTGACAAGGGAAAAAGTGTAATTAATTATGCTTGAAATTAATTTAAAGAAAAAGCCATTAAATTTAAGGAAGGTGAAGAGAAACCTTGCAATACATTGCAGAAAATTAGGGCTACTTTCACAATGGTCATTTACTGTGAAATAGCCACACTCTGATTACTCATTTTTTATAAGGCATCTGCACATCATGAATAAAACACAAAGACAGACAACCACGCTGAGAGGGACATAGTCTTGCTGAAGTTTATCCTTAAATATGCCTAAATGAGCCCTCCATCATAAACAGGGAAAGCACACAACTTCAATTTTTTAAAAAAGTTAATGCAATTGTGCAGGGAGAGTTGTTCTGCTCACGAGGGATTATCACAAGTAAAACATTTAATTTTAAATGCTGGGGAAATGACAAGTCCATGCAATAGAAGTACAAAACTGAGAGGCAGTATGTGGACTGGTACAATAAATGCACAAGTTTAACTGTACACTACAGCATAAGGCAACATAGCAAAAATACAAGGATGTCTAAAACAAGAAAGGAGTTTCTGATTAAACAGCAGGAAGAACTTTCTGATAATAAGAGCTGTTCAACATTGGAATGATCTCCCTCGGGAAGCCGTGGACTATCCTTAACTGGAGGTTTTTAAGCAGAGGTTTAATGGCCATCTATCATGGATAATTTAGTTGAGATTTCTGCATTGCAGGGAGTTGGACTAGATGACCCTTCGGGTCCCTTCCAATGCTACAATTCTAAGCTATCTGAACTGTCATGACAGTTCTTAGTGTTAGAAAAAACAGCAACCATGCATTGGCTATGCATACAGCTGATCGTGGAAAGGCCCTTAGACAGTCCAGCCTCCTTCATGTTGAGATTGTAATGTATAAAGCTGTACTTAACAAGCTCTTTAAATACCTGAAAACCAACAGGTTATACTTGCTCAGTTGATCAAATTTCCTCATTTCTCTCCGGTGTCTCCGATAAGTCTTCATGAAATCTTTGTGCCTCTGGCGGAGGCTCTGAAAACTTTGCTTGATCACTTCTGCATATGTCTGGGCAGAATCCGTGATTTCAGAAGTAAAGGAAAATTTTAATCCAATTGCTTACCTCAAGCATACCAAAGAGAACATGTACTGAGCTTTTGGGGGGCGGGGTGGGGTGAAAGAAAGCATATTCTGTAATTATCTGGGAATAAAACTCAGTCAATGGCAACTCTATGGATATGCAAAACTATTTTTCAGAAATCTGTTACACCAGTTGAGATGGACATCAGTAGCAGCTTGGGGGAGGAAGCACCAATCTGCAAAGGACCTTAACATCTGGCTACTTAAGCAGCCATTTCCAGGCCAAGGTTATTTCCTCCAAGACCTGTTGTGCGATGCAGAAATTCATCCGCTTTGGGGCATCCAAAGACTGGAAGGTGAGGGAGGCCTTTGCCTCACCTGTAATTCTTGCATCTACCACCAGGAGCCAAGGAACTAAGTAGATATCAAAATCAGCCAGGGTGAGGAAGCCCTGCCCCATGAGTGGGACTCTAATATCCAAATTGTTTTTGTACAGCATTTTAGCAATATTGTACACTCTCCCAAGGACTTTGGTTAGTAGGCAGGGTACAAATATTTCAACTACACAGATGTACATATATTGAAATAAATAGGCTTAAGCATGCATAACTGTGCTGGATAGGGGCCATTATCTTTAAATATGGGTCTAAAGTAGACTGAAGGTTTAGAGTAGGATTTTATAAGAGCCCAAGACCACTAATACCGAGTCAAGAACTGCATGTCCTCCTACCTTCTGCATTACAGTGGTAGAAACAGCCCCATGTGTGTTTCTGGGAATGCAATTTGGCTTGAGTGGACCATGAAATGGCCAATGAAAGTCAATGGCTGCAATCCAGTGAAACTAAAAGGTATACACATGTGTTCCTTTTGTGCTCTTTATAACCCAGAAGTCCTCAGTCCTAGTAAATGATAAACTGCTTTATAATCAGAATTTAAAACTTAAGTTTGATCCTTCTGCAGCACAGGTTGGTCATTTAATCACAAAAGACAAAAAAATATTAGAGTGTGAACATGTCTTCCATACAGGGAACTAGTTTGCAGACAGAGATGTTGCATCTTTAACTATAACATATTTAAACCAGCTCCTAAATCATTCTCTAGCTGTGCTTTTTTTGTCTCTGCTGACTAAATTGTTGCCCTCTACTCTAAGAAGCAGAACTATTTTATGTCTGCTTTAATTACATTTTAATGGTTGACTTTTCTATATTTTTAATTTGTTCTATTTTATCTGTGTAAGTCCCCTTGAGTGGGGACTTTTTCCCAGACTGGGAAAAACTATTATTATTATTACTACTACTACTACTACTACTACTACTACCACCACCACCACCACTTTCAGGGAACCCTTTCTGTATTGAATTGTCTCCCAAGAAGGGATGGGAGAGAAATTTGATTCAGGTTTGCATTTAAAGGTGACCCTTAACAAATTTGCGCTTTTCAAAACACTATGAGAACAAGAACACAACCATGTTTCAGAATTAGCACTTATCCAATTTCACAATGCAGTTCTCCAACCAAGTCACATGTTTACGAAAATGCATATATTAGGTCAAAATGTGCATTAAAATGAACATATTAGTGAAAATAACACAAAAATGCTTTAGGAGAAATTGCTTGCAAAAATGTGCACAATAGTCAAAATTACACGGAAAAGGTATTTATTAGGACAAATTCACAATAAATTGCCAAATAATTCTCATAAGGATTTTTTTTTAAAATCACAAATTCCTGCAGAAAAGCTGGGAACTGAATTTAATGTTGGAAAAATGAGAAACTGAGAGAACCAAAATTGACAGATCCTTCCCTGCATCTAAGAATTGATTTAGGGCACAAGGTTTCAGCTAAGTTTATCTGGCCTAACCTGTCAGATACTGAGCGCACATCCAGTATTTCACTACTGTTCTCTGCATTATTTCACAGAAAGATCAGGAACAATGAGCAAACTGTTATTCAAGTTTGTCTTCCCTCATGATCATCTCATTCAAGAATTCCTGACAGAGGTTCAGAGGAACTGCATGGTTCCCAGAACATAGTCAAAAATTACTTTTGTATATTTAAATTGACACTACACCCCTTGACACCCGGGACTCTTTGATGTGGCTTAGTTTGAACTGTTAAGTGTGGACATTTTTTAAAACAACAACAACCCTAATGCTCTATTGTCCTAATAATAAGCTATGAACTCATCAACATACTGCATAATGCACTGTACATAAGTAATTCTGAACTGGTGAATCATGAACAAAAACGTAGCTATATAAAAGAATTTCCCATCCTCGTTTCCCTTGAACAGTTCATAAGGATATGGTATTGGCTTGCAGATTGCCCTCCTGCTTAAAAATATGTCACATCCTGCCTTTGATACAGCATTCCGCTTCTGAAGAAAGTGCTGAATTAGTGGGCAGTGACCATGAATATTCAGGTGGTGCCAGGTGTACTCAGGACCAGAACTGGCTGGGTGTGACTAGAAGATAAATGAGGACAGTGGTTACTTCTATCACACTCAGATTTGTGGATGTAGTAGCATCTTACAACTGTAATTGTTTCCATCCAGAGTGAATGATCACAGAACTTTGATAATACATTCAAACTGTCCGCAACAACCACTGCTAACACCTTGTTAATAGCTTCTCAAAGTCTTCCTGAATTTTGATGGAGAACATTCTCCAAACATTCCCCAGCTACCATTTGAAATTCAATCATTTTGAATCCAATAATTTGACATCCAATAATTTTGCAGCAGCTGTTAACATTTGATGGCAAAAGGCATGTAGTATTCAACATTTGGTAATAGCTGGCAGCTATTTATTCTATTTCACTTTACATGCAACAGAATTCAGTATACTTTATGTAGATGCATTTGTTCCTTTAACCTATCAGAGGACGTAACAAATCAAAAGCAGTAAAATTTCACGTTTATGTTGCATTTCAGGTCAGAAACCTTGAATTGTTGCATCCTATTTTCACAATAAAGACCAAAGGGAAAGATTTAAAATATATTTTGAATGTCAATTGTTTTACAAATATACATCATTCTTCTAGATCTAGAAGATACATTATTGTATCCCTGATCTTTGATTTCCTACAGATTGTTCATTGGCACAATAATGCAGCAACCTCACCTTTACAGTTTGCTATATTCAATATCCTAATGTGAGCCCCTCAATAATGGGAAGGGTTGTCTCATGGCTGAGCAGGGCTTGCAGATGCTTTTTGCATGAATGGCATTTATGTGCATGGATTCACGTTTTCTGTGTTTCCGCTAGCATTTTTTAAAACTTGCCCTTCTGGAGGTTACAGAGTCTTTCTGCATGAGTGATGCCTTGTGCTCAGCCTGGCTGTGGCCCCTTATACTTCCATGTGGGTAGTTTTCAAGTGTGAATCAGCTCACAGATAATCTGGGATTGCTCTCTGATTGACATAACTGCTCATTCAAGATGCTTCTTTTCTGTTTCACTCCTGATTTTTGTGTCTCTCAAAATAATCATCCTCATTAAGCTTGTATCCTTTAAGGTGCTGGTTTAACCTTTAAAACCCTATACGGCCTAGGACCCTCGTACTTACGGGACCGCCTCTCCTAGTATGCCCCGCAGAGGACCTTATGTAAATAATAACACCTTGGAGGTCCCAGGCCTCAAGGAGGTTAGACTGCCTTCGACCAGAGCCACGGCCATTTCGGCACTGGCCCCAGCCTGGTGGAATGCTCTGTCACAAGAGACCAGGGCCCTGCAGGATCTGACATCTTTCTGCAAGGCCTGTAAGATGGAGCTATTCCGCCATGCCTTTGGTGAGGGCCCATTCTGACCCCCTCTCCTTCTATAAGATCCTTTTATTAGACCCTGCATGTAAGTGGTCTCCAAAACTCTTCCCAATGTCCCAGTAAGGCCAGCACAAAGAGTTGGGCCTAGCAAGCACTTAATGTTCCCAACCCTTATAGTTATAATTCGTGGGTTGCCATCTGATTTTATTCTGACCTTAACTTGATTCTAAGTTGTATTTTAATTGATTGTTTGATTCTATGTTTTTAACGTATTATATATTCTGATGTTAGCCGCCCTGAGCCAGGTCCTGACCGGGGAGGGCGTGGTATAAATAAAATTATTATTATTATTATCCTAGCTGAATAAACTTTCTTTTCTGTATTGAATTCAAAGGACATCTGTATAAGCAGTAGGGATATGTTACTATCTTATCCTCAAGTAATTGTGCTATTTTAAAATGTCCCCTCTACATGAATTACATTACCTCTCGAGGAAGCAAAGCAATCTTCAGTTTCTTTTTTGATGAACGTTGATGCTTCTGTGATGAATGCTGCTCATCATCCTCTGTAGTCCTCAAAGAGTGAAAATATAGACTCATTTTTTCTAGGGGTTGGGGGAGGGAGAAAAAGCTTCTCAGTTGTTATGTAAGCTGTCTCTTAATTTAAAAAGAATAACTTACAACAACAACAACATTTTATTTATACCCCTGCCCTCCCCGGCCAAGACCGGGCTCAGGGTGGCTAACACTAAATATAAAATACAATAAAAACATTTTTTAAAAACCAGTTGATTAAAATACAGCTTAAAATGCAGCCTCATTTTACTGGGAGCCCATACACTTAATATATGAAGAAATGAGAGAACATTCCATGCTTTACCCAAAGGAGAGAATAATAATAATAATAATAATAATAATAATAATAATAATAATAATAATAATTTATACCCCGCCCATCTGGCTGGGTTTCCCCAGCCAGTCTGGGCAGCTTCCAACAGAATATTAAAATACAATAACCTATTAAACATTAAAAACTTCCCTAAACAGGGCTGCCTTCAGATGTCTTCTAAAAGTCTGGTACAGTGGTACCTCGGGTTACAGACACTTCAGGTTACAGACTCCGCTAACCCAGAAATAGTACCTCGGGTTAAGAACTTTGCTTCAGGATGAGAACAGAAATTGCACAGCGGCGGTGCAGTAGCAGTGGGAGGCCCCATCAGCTAAAGTGGTACCTCAGGTTAAGAACAGTTTCAGGTTAAGAACGGACCTCCAAAACGAATTAAGTTCTTAACCCAAGGTACTACTGTAGTTGTTTTTCTCTTTGACATCTGGTGGGAGGGCGTTCCACAGGGCGGGTGCCACTACCGAGAAGGCCCCCTGCCTGGTTCTCTGTAACTTGGCTTCTCGCCGAGTCTGTAACCTGAAGCATATGTAACCTGAGGTACCACTGTAATTCATCTACATCTCTTACTTATGAGTCATGACAACACACGCTTCCATACACTCACTTGGAAAAAGCATGCCACATCAATGCTGTTAGTGTAATGGAGGACTCTAATGTTTACAACAGATCTTGCATACATTTATCAAATTTTTCACGGTATTACCTTCCAAAGGAAACTGCTTTTGAATTTTTTTCCTGGAGACAGACTTCTTGACTTTTTTAATGGCTGTATGCTTCTAGATCACAAGAGAGGAAGAAAAAATTCATACCACATTTATGTTTTAACATATTAAATTGGGTGGGGAGGAGTAAGTTTGGAGATTTTAAAAAGGAGGAAAGGACTTTAAATATTGGGACATTATTCAGGTAGCATTTTTCATTTCTTTTTAATAGATCAGCGCTCACTCTTATTTACCAAATGCAACACAGCATTGGGAAGAGTTACTGGTACTATTTTCTTAAAATCATTGTACCATGGGGCTTATAGACCTTAAGTCATATGAGCAAATGCCTCGATCGATAGGAGCAGCAGACTCTTAATCTCAAGGTCGTGGGTTCAAGCCCAAGTAGGGCAAGATTCCTGTTGGACTAGATCAGGGGTCTGCAACCTTTAAGACAAAAAGAGCCACTTGGACCCGTTTCCGAAGAAAAAAAAACTGGGAGCCGCAAAACTCGTCATTATAAAAACAACTTTTTTGTCACTTTTTATTATTTCTTTGTTTGACCCCTCAGAATTACTCCTCCTCATAGAAATAAATGTTAAATTAACAAGTTACCTTTGTGTGTGTGTGTGTTCTTCACTCCCCTTCAAAACAGTGACCAGCGTACATGCCCCCTTTCAATGCAGTGACCAGCGTACAGCCCCTTACAATGTAGCGGGCGGGCGGGAAGGTGACGTCGGGACGGTGCGTGACTAACGCACGCACCGCCCCCATGCGACGTCACAGCCAGTACAGCGCCCGCCACAGTGGGGAGTGTCGAGGCGCACAATGCGCCTCCTCCCCTTGCTAGTATCCGCCCCGGAGCTGCGGCAAAGGTGTAAAAGAGCCACATGCTGCTCCGGAGCCGTGGGTTGCCGACCCCTGGACTAGATGATCCTTGTAGTCACTTCCAGCTGTACAATTCTATGATTCTATGAGTTGATCCTCCACCTGATCTGGTATAATCTTTCGTCTATCTTTAGAATACTTTGCCCGTATTAACAGCCCCTATACTGATGCTTGCAAATGAAATAACCTATTACCTTTCGGAGTGTCAATGGGTGCTTCCGTGTAGTACCAGGTAATGCATAGTTGCTAAAGGAAATATCACAGCCTGTGGAAATCAAAGTTGCTTATTATAAATTATTTCCTTATTACCTATGATTAGGTGAATAGGGAATTTCTCTCTCTGTCTGGGACACAGAACACACTGTCCACAATGCACACTTTATACTTCTTGCATATGAAGTTTGATTCTTTGGGGGATTTCTCAGAATCCTATTGAAATCCTATTGAAACGATGATAGCCTTCTTATGGAAGGCTATGCTCTACCCCAGCCAGTACACAGCCATCTTCCTTCCTACACCATCAGTTATGAGGCTCATATGGAAGCTGACCCCAAATGGTTCTGAACCAGCCAGGTACGAGCTGAACAATCATGAACACTTGAATATTTTGCTGATCCAAGGGGGTAAATCCCATCAAAATAGGGAAGTGGATAAAGGCAGTGCTCCCTTCACAGCTGGATGTCAGCTCCTACAAAAGACAGTCCTCTGATCTATTGTACCTGGAACTGAATCTCCTCCTACACCACAAATATACTATATCAGACCTCCTGACATGTTGATTACACAGGGCTGTATCCAATACTAGAGCCCTACTCAAGTAGCAGAGTTACATGAACACAATGGAACTTTTTCTCCTATGCCCTCCAGCCCATCCTGCTCAAAATCAGCTCCCGAACATTGTGAGTCCCTCCAAAGCAGATCTGCAGAGTGCACAGGTGAAACGAAATTCCCACTGTGCAAGCGGTATTCTGCTTGCCCAGCACTGGAATACATCCCACAGTAATGAACCTAAGGAGAGGAAAACCCTCTTAAAAGCCATTTGCAAATACTGCCTCCAACAGAAAAAACCCAAGAAAGGTTCTTTACAAAACTACGCTTACCCACTATAGTGACTCCATGGCACCACAATCTGTGCTGGTGCAGAAATGGTTAAGAGATTGGAAATGCACAATAGGATCACATACATGTGCAAATATATGCATTCAAACTGCCTTCTCCAAGTATGAAACTGCAGAATTTTATCCCTTGCAAATGCTCCATTTTGAATCCAACCCGTTTTCCCCAACTAGAGAAAGGAAGTTCCCAAATTGACAGGCACTTCCTAATTAGGACCACAAGCCAGACATTCCCCACCACTGGCTTAGTGTGTTGGACTAGGATGATCTAGACTCAAATCTTCACTCAGGCATAAGAAAAAACCTTGGACCAATGACGGCTTCTCTGCCGAACCTAGTTCACAGGATTGATATGAGAAAATAAGAGGGAGCAGAAAAACCCTGTGTGCTGCCTTGAATTCCTTGGAGAAATAGCAGGATATCATCATCATCATCACCAACAACAACAACAACAGTGAAACACATACTGGCAACATCTGTAAAAGACGCCAAAGATTAAGAGGTGCTCCCACACTGGGCATTGTTACATGTCTTTCTTACAGCTTCCAGTTATTCTACATACCGTATTTTTCGCTCTATAACACGCACCTGACCATAACACGCACATCGTTTTTAGAGGAGGAAAACAAGGGAAAAAATATTCTGAACGAAACAGTGGATGTATCATTTTTGTGCTTCATGCTGTGGCCACAGACATGTGATCTGATGGTGAATTTGGGCTGACCCAATGCAAAGATCCTGAGGATCCATGTGGATCCATGCTTTGTAACCACGTTTTTGCACCATTGCAGCCCCAGACAACAGTGGGTGCGTGATTTGGGGGGGGGGGCAGGCTGTAGCCATGGACATGCTATGTTCTCTGGTGGTGAATTTGGGGGTGACCCAATGCAAAGATCCTGAGGATCCATGCTTTTTAACCACATTTTTGCACCGTTGCAGCCCCAGGCAACAGTGGGTGCATGATTTGGGGGGGCAGGCTGCAGCCATGGACATGCTATGTTCTCTGGTGGTGAATTTGGGGGTGACCCAATGCAAAGATCCATGTGGATCCATGCTTTTTAACCACATTTTTGCACCATTGCAGCCCCAGGCAACAGTGGGTGCATGATTTTTGGGGGGCAGGCTGTAGCCATGGACATGCTATGTGCTCTGATGGTGAATTTGGGGTGACCCAGTGCAAAAATCCTTAGGATCCATGTGGATCCATGCTTTTTAACCACATTTTAAGTGGGGAGGGAAGGAAAAACACAGAAGGGCTAAGAATGCAGGAGTGGGGTATAACGGGAGGGAGGAAAGGAAGGCAAAAGTTTTCCCCACGCACCCACCCAAGCCAGCCAGCTCTCTCTCTCTCTCTCTCTCTCTCTCTCTCTCTCTCTCTCTCTCCCACCTGCATGTTTTCAGCAGCACCGGAGCACAGAGAGGAAGGAGCGGAGCACAGAGAGGAAGGAGCGACAGTCTGCTTTTCCCCTCTTCTTGCCTGGAGGGGAGGGGCTTTCCCTGCTCTTTGTTCCGTTTGAGCAAACACAGTAACGAAACAGAGGAGGGTGGGCAGTAAGACCCTGAGGCAGAATGCAGGAAAGCAGCAACTTCCTGTCTCACGGAGCTCCCTTCTCCCTGAAGCGCGGTTTGATTTTTGCCTTATTTTTCGGCTCCAGGGACCACACATTCGCTGCATAACACGCACAGACATTTCCCCTTCCTTTTTAGGAGAAAAAATCTGCGTGTTATAGAGCGAAAAATACGGTAACTTATCAATTTCTCCCAGTTGTCAATACATTGTTAAAAAACAAGCAACCAAAAGGCACCCTTCCCCCCACACCCAAAATGCCCCTTTTAAAGCATCCTTAAACAGAAAGTTGAAACTAAATAAATAAAGTTGCATACAAAAATGTAAATATTAGGAGAAAGTGACACACATTCTGATGAATTTTCATGTGATTTTTTAAAAAATTTGCAAACTGATGTCGAATTGCAGAGAGCTGAACTTAATATCTGAAAAATGAGAAACTGAAATTGAAAGATTTGCTCATCTCGACTTACCAGTCCCTAATTTTCCTTTTCCGGACAGCAAATCTTCTCTTCTGGATCGCTCTGGCTCCAGCTGGGAATAATCCCATTTAGTATAACTCCCTGGTGCATTCAAGCTACCTATATGGGGCGAGAGGGAGGACAGATAGTGAGAAGCAAAAGAATGCACTCGTTATTATCATCTATACACAGTAAATCATAACTTATTGGACAGTGTTATGTATGATTATGTTTTGTGTTGGAAAAAGACAGCCTCCACCCAAGAACTGAGGCATGCCCAATGGGTTCTTGACTTTTTTATGCCTTCATGCCATATTACAAACTGCTTCTGAAAGATGTCCCACTTTCCAAGACCATTTCCAAAGTAACACGGAGAATGGCTGTTTAACAAATACAATTGCAAATTCCCCCTTGGGCACATATAAGTAGCTTAAACAACATAGAGTTTTATAGAACCTTAAAGACTAACTGGTTTATTATGGCATAAACTTTGATCATCTGATGAACTGAAACCTAATCCACAAAAACATATTCCTCTTAATAAATGTGTTAGTTCTTTTAAGGTACTACAGGACTGCTAGGTGCTTTTGTTACAGCAAACTAACATGGCTCTTCTCTGGAACTTATAACTAGTCAAGTGATTCTTTGGATTCGACTGTAGGGTAAGAGAAGGAAGCCTAAGGACAGCTCAAAAATGTCAAGATGAGACACATTTCTTGACTGAATGTGACTCAAAGAGGGGAAGGGGGTGGCAGCTAACTGGTTATGTTATGTTGAAGGATTGCTAAAAACAGTACTTTTTTCTTTAAAAAACCTTTAGGGGTACTCTCATTTTGACTCAAGAAAATCACCATTTTATAGTTCAAATCGGGGATAAATAAATACAGTAAATGGACAAAAGTACAAAGATTTACAAAATGTTTAGGGGTATGCGTACCCCTGTGTCCCCCCAGAAAAAAGAACTGCCATAAACATTACTGCATTGTTTGAAACATGGATCTCCAAGCAAAGTCTGTCCAGCTCCCTTCATAAGCAAGGAGAACAGGCTATCTCACCTCGCAGCCACTCGGAGAATATATCGCAGAGCCCAGCCTTGAATTCATGTGTATTGAACCAGGACCTTGAGAAACAGTAGCAGAAGCAGGTGTACACAGCTTGGCTCAGCAGTGAAGGGAAAAGCTAAAACCAAGGCAGGGGAAATCAGAGCTCAAATAAATTGGTTAACTGCAACTGTTAACTGTTAACATGTTAAGTTGATGATGTGATCCACAGTCATGCTGTGGGTTTTGAAATACTAAATACCAGGTCAGGTGAGTGATTGTCACTGTCACCACAGTACAGTGGTACCCCTGGTTACGAACTTAAAATGTTCTGGAGGTCCGTTCTTAACCTGAAACCGTTCTTAACCTGAGTTAAGGTACCACTTAAGCTAATGGGGCCTCCTGTTTCCACCACGCCGCGGGCGCACAATTTCTGTTCTCATCCTGGGGCAAGGTTCTTAACCCGAGGTACTACTTCCAGGTTAGTGGAGTTTGTAACCTGAAGTGTTTGTAACCTGAGGTGTTTGTAACCCGAGGCACCACTGTACAAGGATAGGGGAAGGTTAAGCCTTCCCAGCGCAATAACAGTAAGCAATATCAGGGTGAAAATTAGTATTCAGAAAATATCTCATTGGCACAAATGGGAGTTTCCCTGCTTGAAACTTGATAGATATCTCTTTATGGATTTTTTTTCATACTTACTGTAAGGATGAGTTCCTGACTGGCAACCTTGTGACAGCCCAACAGAACGCGGGAATAATTTTCTGAAATGCGTTCGAACAAACGCCCCTGAATCTCTTGATTCGGCTATTGGGAGAGAAACAAATGTGAAGCGTTTGCAATGAGGCTTCAGAAAGGTAGGATAAACTACAAACCTACACATAGTGAAATGAAAGCTACTGCCTTTGAAAAGCATACAGAAACTTCACCTGGTTCAAAATACAGCTGCCAGACCATTGGCTGGAGTTCACAGTAGGCTTCTGATTTGATATTGGGCACAATACTAAGGGCTACTGCAGACATATAGTGTTAACTTGTCTGAGACCCAGGTATCTCTGATAATAAGCGAAACATCAACTCTAAAAGCATTAGCTTTTATCACGATTTGATAATGCTATTATACTGATTTCTGTGTTAAACTGTTTCCTTTGCTAATGTTTTAAAGGTTTCATTGTGATTTTTTTTTTATTTGTTGGCTGCTTTGTGAATTCCTGTGATTATAAATAATATTATTATAAAAAATGATAAATAACTTAAAAGAAAGAAATGGCTACATAATGACGAAAAGCAGGACAGGTGTTGGATTGAAGGATGCTATGTGGCAGTTGTCTAAATATAAGGGCCCCTCCAGACTGGTTTGTGTGGGTGGGTAGGCGGGTGTATTCTGCAAAATGCCATTGATTTAATGCATTTGTGCATTAGTGATGGATTTATACTGGATCATCTACACACCAGTCTGCTTTATTAGCTGTTTGCCAATGCATCTCCAATGTTATTGCGTGATGGCCATCTTGAAGGGTGTTCTTGCACTGCAGTGCAACAAAAGAAGGACACAAAAAAACAAACAAAAAAAACCCCAGACAGACTAGAGAAGTTACAGGATTTCAGTAGGAAATTATGAGACATGCACTGGCTGGAAACAGTATGTCTACTCTGAAACGTAACCAGGCACAAACTGCATTGAAATCAGGACTGTGTATAACTGTCCCGACACAAAAAACCAGGAATGCACAATAAAGAGGATGTCTAGAGCATCCCTGAAAGATGATGCAAGACAGTCAGTGCTTATTTAATGGCTTAACGGGCAGGCCATCCCTGTGTGGCACTGAAAGTGAGGCTAGCAAGCAGGTCCAAAGCAGAAGTTACAGATTTTTTGTGCCTCTGCAATGCAATAAAACAAATCTGGAATGTTCATTTGCAATTGCTGGGCTGGCATTGGGACTAGCATTAGAAGAGGAATGCACTGTCACTGAATAAGCTGAGCAGCTGCAAATCAGAAACGAAAAATCAGGAGGAAAACTATCTTCCAAGCCCCCAATATTCAGCCCTTATTCTTACATGATACAAGTGCAGAAACTGCCACCAGAAACTGTCCAGCAAAATAGCTTGGATACATGGCGCATCGAGAAACTTTTGCAGCATCTTTGAAGCCCAGCGTGTCTTTAAAGAAATTAAACAGGAATATAATGGTCTTAAATCAAGATTATGGATTTTGATCATACTGCATGTGTTAATTGGCTGAACAATAAATGTATCACCATGGCCTTGTTAATTGTAACTCTCTTGCTTTTGTGTAATTATTACTGTTGCTTACTTTTACATTTCCTCTGACCTCAACTCCTCTTCAGTCCTGGCTCCATACTATTGGTACATCCAGACTAGTGTTTATTATGGGATGAGTGCTCCTCATCCTTGCAAGCTATTTTTGTAATGCCCACATAATGTCATAGTCATCAAAAGGCAAGTCTACCCCTGTTCCCAATTTAATCCAAATTTACACTTTCTATAGAAAATCCAGTAAGTTTTTTTTTAAAAAAAGCTGTTGCCAACAATCTGTTTGCAACATCTCAATGACACATTTACATTATTTAACTCCTGTCTGGAAAACCCACATGGTGTGTGTGTGTGCCTGTCAATTTAGGATTAAATTTCATGCATCTGATGAACTGAATTCCAGTCCATGAAAGCTTATGCCATAATAAATCTGTTAATCTTTAAGGTGCCAAAAGGCTCTTTATGGTCTAAGGAGCATTGTAAGGGGCTGGCCTGAACCTTTGATTTTTTGTACTGGATTATGGCTCTCCTGTATCTTCTCCCAACCCCCTTTTTAAAATTGTTACTTTGCTTACAGGGTGGCTTTCCCGCTGAAGGTCAGCTCAAATATGAATCCATAACGAGTATCAGTACATGCAAATTTTATGCAAATATGTGTGATTGGCTGTGCCCCAGGTCTTTCAAAGGCCTAGAAATGCTCTTGGTGGTCTAGAACAGAGCTTTCCAAACTTTTCATGTTGGTGACACACTTTTGGGACATGCATTATTTCATGACACAGTAATTCAGTTTTACTAGCAAACCAGAGGTTAAACTAAACCCTTTCCAGACCTGGGAGGGGCGCGGGGACTGTTTGCGTGACACACCAACACAGTGCAGTCGACACACAAATGTGTCGCGACTCACAGTTTGGAAAGCTCTGGTCTAGAAGTTTCAGACCTTGATTTCACATCCTGGTTTGTTGTCCAAGATTAACCAGAGTTTTCCAGTTGAGATATAATGGGGAAATGTGGTATAAGAAACACTGGATGTTTCAACTGCGCCTTGAGAGAGAATGAAGAATGGAAGGAAGGTAGGAAGCAGGCAGGCACAATGCTCATTCTCCGGCCAATTAACCATGGCTATTATAGCAAGATCATAACTCCTGTACCAGATTATACACTTGGGTCAACTCCAGGTTTAAGGGAGCCCTAGTTAACATGTCCTTTAGTGAGCTCTGTCCTCTGTAATTGGGCCCTAACTTACCAAGCCACAGTCGCAGCATTCCAAGCGGTGATAAGCAACTGGGTCTAACCACCATTTTAACTGCCTACAATACCGCAAGGGTGATGCTAGGTTGAGCCACCTGGGGCTGTTCAGAGTGATAGACCAGGAAAACCAACAAAGGGGAGGGAGAGGGAAGTCATCAGATGTGACCCCTGCCAGGATGCTGTGGCCCTAGCAACCGCCCGAAGATGCCTGGTGCTGACACTGCCCCAACTATACTATCTTGCACCAGGTAAATGCATGTCAAAAAGGCATGTACGGCCCTACATTATCAATTCACCCCTACTACCTCCTTCGTCCAGCCTGCTATCAACTTCTGAATGTTTGAGATATGCAGCGTACCTTACCAACTGGTGTTTTACCCTGGGCGCGAATCACCTTCTCCAAAATTTCACTCAGCTCTATTCCATTTGGCAATGGTGTAGGTTTCTCCTTACAGTATCCTGGGTATTGATATAATTCCACAAGTTTATCCTTTTCTGTTACCATCTAGGGGTTAAAAAAAAACAATTAATATATGAGAAATCAAGAAGACACTCAGCTCACAATTCAACCCAGTGAGCACCCTAATGACAGTCTGTTGACATTCCAAAGTTTCTGGGACTCACCAGAGTCCTGACAAAAATCACCTTCATACACAGCAATGGTTAACTATTAACAAATCTAGTGCCATATTCAGCCTTAGCTCCTCCTCCCCATCTAGAATAAGGTACTAATAATATCTTAGTTTATTTCTAGGACTGTGGCGAGTTAAAGGATGTGAAAAAACCTTTGAACATTCAAAAGCACTGTACCGTACAAATGCTAATGACTAATGTTATATAAATGAAACAATTATTATAGGAGTGTATAATGGATTAAAAAGACCAACTATCTGATTCATCATGAGACCTTCCTAGGCACTTTTGTCACAATGCATCTTGTTAAGTTGTGGGTGAACGTATCAGACGACACAGCAGTTCTTCAAACAGCTCTTGTTTATTCACAAGCCAGGACAGAACTGAACTGAAGGGTTCAGTCAGCCTGCTTATATAGAGCTCCAGTACAATGTAACTGTACAGTAACAATTTCCTAAAAATATCCAATCACTGAATGTCACTTTTGATCCCTTATTTGCATAACTATCTACAGTATCCCCCTGCTGGCCCAGGGTGAGAACTTCAGTACATAACACATCTCATACTTCCTGAGCATTTAGGATTCTGCATCTTTCTAATATGCACAGGAATCAATGACTCCTGATCCCTCACATGCCATCATACCTTTTTCTGAGCGATTTTCTCTGCAGCATGCTTTCCAGACCTCTGCATCACCTTCTGGTCTCTCTCTACAGCATAAGAGAAAAAAATGGCCACCCTTAGCATCTGAAGAGCATCTTAGGACGAAATGGACAATTTTTTCGTGGGAATTAGTTAAGTAAAAGCACTGGATTTGGGGTTGTGGTTTGCAGATATTTTTGCTCCACCAGAAAAATGAAGTAGCATATTTTCCCCTTTCCACTGTACTCCACCACATGCCTGTGTCAGTTTTTAATGGTATTATAGTAGGTAGCAAATGGATTCCAAGTAAAGGGAGGTTTGTTATTTGTCAGTGGTTTGCATGGGTACCCAGAATGAAGTGAGCCCATACAGATGACCAGGAGCCAGAGTGGTATAGTGGACAGCATGCTGAACCAATGCTTGTTACTGAGAAACTTGGTTAAATTGGAACTCTAAACAGGCCTTAAGACTAAGTATATTCACTAGGATTTTGCTCTGAGCAAAGAGCATAACACTAACATAAGTAATCAGAGAAAACTCAAATTGAATTAATCATTTATTGAGGGGGATTCCCAAAGCTTCCCACCAAAGTTCCCCAAGTGGCCTACCATAAAGGGTAATTTCCCTGCAGTGACCAGTATTATGCTTGTATTTGCTTAATGAACTCCCCAGTGCCTAGTTCAAAGCCCTGATTTGACCATAAATTATCCTCTGCAAGTAACAGCTTCCCTCCAGTAAGCATCCTCTTCCCTAATTAAATTCAGCACCTTCTTTTGTATTTTCCAATATATCTAAGCTCAGTCCATACCAGGAACACTTTCTTAAATGTACCGTATTTTTCGCTCTATAGGACACACTTTTTCCCCTTCAAAAATGAAGGGGAAATGTGTGTGCGTCCTATGGAGCGAAGACGCCGTAGCCCCGCGACCCTCTCCCGGCTGGAGAGGTGAAGCGCAGCTATGGCAGGAGCCTCTACAGCCCCACGTCACCTCTCCAGCCGGGAGAGTGCACGCGGAGCTAAAGAAGCACCCCGCGACCCTCTCCTGGCTGGGGAGGTGACGCGCGGCTATAGAGGCTCCTGCCGTAGCTGCGCGTCACCTCTCCAGCTGGGAGAGGGTCGCGGGAGGCTGCTTTAGCCCCGCGCGCGCTCTCCCGGCTGGGGAGGTGACGCGCTGCTATAGAGGCTCCTGCCATAGCTGCGTGTCACCTCTCCAGCTGGGAGAGGGTCGCGGGGGGCTGCTTTAGCCCCGCGCGCGCTCTCCCGGCTGGGGAGGTTGACGCGCGGCTATAGAGGCTCCTGCCATAGCTGTGTGTCACCTCTCCAGCTGGGACAGGGTCGCGGGAGGCTGCTTTAGCCCCGTGCGCGCTCTCCCGGCTGGGGAGGTGACGCGCTGCTATAGAGGCTCCTGCCATAGCTGCGTGTCACCTCTCCAGCTGGGAGAGGGTCGCGGGAGGCTGCTTTAGCCCCCCGCGCTCTCTCCCGGCTGGGGAGGTGATGCGTGGCTATGGCAGGAGCCTCTCCGCTGCGCCTTTCCGCTGCTCCCTGACCTGCTCTTTGGGGCTGGTGGTGGGCTCCCCCCCCCCAGCCCCAAAGAGCAGGTCGAAAGGAACCTGAAGCCTGGAGAGTGAGAGGGGTCAGTGCACACCGACCCCTCTCGCTCTCCAGGCTTCCAAGGTAGCCGCCTGAACGCACCTTAAATGACACCTTGTTTTAGAGCAGGAAAACAAGAGGGGAAAAGTTCTCCCCCTCTCTGTGCAGCGCCTCCTGCCGCTTCACTGAAGGGGCGCTGGGCAGAGAGGGGGAGATTTTTTTCCCCTTGTTCTCCCCCCTCTAAAACAAAGTGCGTCCTATTGTCCGGTGCGTCCAATGGTGCGAAAAATGCGGTCTTTGACTGGCTAAGATGCTGAACTGATTCTACTGCAACTATGCCCTTGGGAAACCTAATTGTTGCGACTCATTACCTGTTTTTGTTATTACTAAATCTTATCCATGTCTGTCCCTGGACATCAGGGGAAAAAACCCTTTACAAATTCAGGCTAACGCTCACTGATAATTTTCCCCTCTATAACCAGACTCTTCTCACACACCCAAGTTGTTCAGTATTTTGGGACACAAAAAGAGAATAAAATGGTGATGGCAGTGTGGAGCCGAATAGCCATGTATTCCAAGATCAGTGCCTTGGAGAAAGAGTAAGACAAAACAGTAATATTTATCTCCCTCTCTAATCCTTCCTTAGGGCAGAGATTATGGGAGGTCCCTATTTAACCACGCAACAACTTGGCCGTCGGTGATTTATTGCCAAGAGTTCTTAACCGCTGTTAGCACAAATAATGGTTTGGCATATCTGAACTACAGGACAAAATACAAATTTACTCGAATAAATATGTTCTAACAAGAACATCATTTTTAAGGGGTTAGAGCCTCCATTTCATATTTGGTAGTATTAATGCATACCTTTCGCCCTAAGTGGTCTCGATACTTTTCTGGATGTCTTGTGTCTCTTGAGCCCCATTTCCCCAATCACCTTCAATGAGAAAAATAATGGAAAAGGGTGGTTAGGCACTAACTTCCTACAAGGTCCTGGAATTTACCTTCTTTGTATTAAATAAGAGAGGCATTATTAAGTCCCTCACTATCTTGTAGTTCTTTTAACACTGAGTTTCAGTTAAAACCAGAACATTCTTCAGGAACCTAAGAAATGTATTTGAAATTAGGATTAGAAATGTGAGTAAAATAAAATATTTGACAACTAGAAGATCTTGTCAATAAAATTTGTGCATGAAAAATACGGGGATTCAAAAACTTGCAATATTTAGGCCTAGCTGGTGCGATAGCTTCATTGCACCTGATGTATCCTATTCTAGGGTTCAACACAGTTATATTAGTGTTGATCTAGGACTTCACCTCAGTTTTAAAAAACAACAGCAGCAGCAACTGATTTTCAGTTTGTCATCAAAAAGGCTAAGAAATATACTTTGACCAAGCATCTATTATTTAGAAGCAGCAGCAGAAAAAAAACACAGTGGGATTCCTTGTATAAAGTGCTGATAAGATTTCTTTACTCACTCCTTCACTACTGTCATATCTTTTCAGACCCAGTTCTAAGTGAGAAATTTTCTGGTTCACTTGTCCTATGCTGCCAATGACGTACACTAACAGATATTTGTTAAGGAATATTTTGAAAACCTTCAAAGCATATGCAAAATTCTTCATCCTCCTTTTTGTTAAACCTATTACCATCACTTAAATGCTGTATTTTCTTTATAAACTGTTACACACCACCCCGATCTCCCTGAGTGGTGTGAAATTCCAGGGGTTGCAGACATGCTTACTAGGGTCTGTATTACCTTTTGAGGCACAACAGAGACTGTGGTGTCTTTATGATATATGGTTTTATTACACATATACAACCTGGACCTAGATGGAGCGACTGAAGGGCATTCACATCCTATGAGGGTCTGACTTCCCCTTTAAGTGCAGCATTGGTTTCAAAGGACAGCCACCTTCTGTGATTCTTAATTCCAGCTTGTTATCCCCAACTCACATGGAATCCTGCCCCTCCTCCTTCTTGCTGCTAATTGACTCAAAGGACTCACCACAGTCTACATCATTCAAAGTTGAAACCCTAATTCTAGCCCACTAGCACTCAACAAAGAAGCCCCACTCCTGCTTGCCTGGCAGTCTTGACCTCTGATGGTTTCTTTGATGGTCCATGACTGGCCTGTGTCCTCTGCTAATGGCCCATCTAGCTAGCTCTGCAAAGCTGGCTTAGCTCCTTAGCATAGCTAAATCTAGGAGATTTCCATGTTTGCCAAAATTTAATCAAATCTTGATTAATTCTAACTTTTACTACATCCATGAATCATTGGGAGGATCTGGCACACCAGAATTTAGGGGAATCTGGCCCTTCACAAACCAGCAACTCTGGGAGCTTCCAACATATATAAAAACATAACAAAACATTAAACATTAATGAACTTCCCTATACAGGGGTACCTTCAGATGTCTTCTAAAGGAATGTTGCTACTGCTCGGGCAGAGCATGAAGGTGGAGCACAACTTTGTTGTTGTTGTTTAGTCGTTTCCGACTCTTCGTGACCCCATGGACCAGAACACGCCAGGCACTTCTGCCTTCCACTGCCTCCCACAGTTTGGACAAACTCATGCTGGTAGCTTCGAGAACACTATCCAACCATCTTGTCCTCTGTCGTCCCCTTCTCCTTGTGCCCTCCATCTTTCCCAGCATCAGAGTCTTTTCCAGGGAGCCTTCTCTTCTCATGAGGTGGCCAAAGTATTGGAGCCTCAGCTTCAGGATCTGTCCTTCCAGTGACCACTCAGGGTTGATTTCCTTCAGAATGGAGAGGTTTGATCTTCTTGCAGTCCATGGGACTCTCGAGTCTCCTCCAGCACCATAATTCAAAAGTGTCAATTCTTCGGCGATCAGCCTTCTTTATGGTCCAGCTCTCACTTCCATACATCACTACTGGGAAAACCATAGCTTTTACTATACTGACCATTGTTGGCAAGGTGATGTCTCTACTTTTTAAGATGCTGTCTAGGTTTGTCATTGCTTTTCTCCCAAGAAGCAGGCATCTTTTAATTTCAATATGTTATGTGTATGTTGAGTCAACAAGTGTTCAACTGACTGCCTGATTTTGACCACATGCTGCTTGCTGCCCCACTAGATGCAAGACAAATAATAGTATTTCCTTATTTCAACTCACACAATTATCATGTAAGACTGATTGCAATTATATTTCTTTTTTTCATGACAAAGTATCTAAGTTTGGGGATGATGACCAGGTTTGTCATACATCAGGAAAATTCCTGACATGTCCTGGTTTTTAGGGTGTAAAAATGGCGTCAGGGGGTGAATTTTGTTGAATGTCAGGGAAAACCCGGATGTATGGCAACATGATGGAAAAAACAATGGAAACAGCTCAAAAAGCTTAAAATAACTATTTTTGGTTTAGGTTTCCCAAAAAAAGCTCAACAATGTGGGTTTGTTCTCCAAAAAAGTTCCACAACTTTGTGGGTGTTAGGAATTTTACTCTTTGAAATATGGCAACCCCAATGATGATTCAAGATTTCTCCAAACCTCAAAAAAATGAGGTTCAGGTACCGAATAAGTATTACCCAAACAACTGAAATTAAAGCAAAAGTAAAGCAGTTATATATGATACAAGCTATATATTTATTTACACATACATTGTTAATTATAGGAACAAAGGATACATCGTGGTTTGTCATCTAATGTGCAACTGACGGTGTCTCTTTTCTTTTCTTGGGTTGCTGATGGCAATATCAAGAATCCCTTTAAAGGGCTTACAAATGATTTAATAGCTACAAATTGCATCTTGAAATTACTAAACCCTAAAAAATAAAGTGGAGACAACACATTTACCGTATATTAAAAACACATTTCCCCACAAACTTGCTTACTATTTTGTTCCCAAAGCATGATCACACTTAACTTTTCCAATTGGCTTGAGCTGATTTAATCTTGAGTGCTATTTTAGGATTCCTCATGTGGAAACCAAAAGGGTTACTTTATAAATATACCGTAACACTTCTGCCCCACTCCCCTCCACCAAATATAGCTTAGTAAGAGGAAGAAAGGGTCCCATGGGGAAAATTATCCTAATCTGTTTTACTTAATTTGTAGTAATTATAGCTGCCAACTCAGAGGCAGCAATTTGGAATTCTAGCTGTAGTTAGGTATTCCCAGAAGAAATTTCAAGCCTGAAAATCACAACTATTAACTGCATTGTTCTCCACCGTACGGAGGGATAGCAAAGTATCAGGATTTTATGAAGCTACCAGAATTTTGTTTCTTGTTCTGTCACACACATTAGTTTTCTTGCTAGTGTTACTTTTTCATTCAAACTGTGAAGAGACACATAAAATTGCATTACCTTTGATTATAATTTTTTCAAGTATAAAAAATGTGTATTTTAGCATTCTGAGGCTGCATTATATACACTTCCTTCCGAGTAAAAATGTGCAAATTCAAATCAGCCTAAAAGTATCATTACACTGGTGTATTCTCTACACAATTTGTCAACTTTATTTCCAAGAAAACGTGTCCAATGCTGGAGTGCTTTGCATATCAATGTGCAGCCCGATCCTGCGCATGTTTATCCAGAGGTGAAATGGGTCAGGATAGGGTGGGAGGAAGAGGTTTGTTTGTTTTTTAAGCGTGTGCAGAGGTGCTTAAAAACATAACGGTAAATTCCATGCTAGTGATCACCAGGAAATTAAAACATGAAAGTGAAATACCTTAATGACCTTCTAAATATGCCAATGCTGCAGCTATGCATGGTATAAAATTCTGATTGCCCCATCTCAAAAAGAACACTGTAGAACTGGGAAAGGGGCAGACAAAATAAACAAGGGCTTGGGAGAACCTTTCCTACAAGGAAATGCACGACTATTTCAAAATTAATCAGTAGCAACAGAAAACTGTCGATAAGAAAACTACCAGTTTACACCACATCTGCACCAGGCATTTAAAGCACAATACCACTTTTAACAGTCATGGGTGTTGATATGGCCTAGGCTGAATTAAGAGAAGAACTGTCCACCAGGCATGCAGAGCGTTACTGATGCAGATCTCCCAGATTGGTCGCCAGATTAAGACTGTGAAGAAAATGCCAGCAAAACGAGAGCAACAAAATGAACAATAATAGTCCGTGTATTGTGATCTCCCCCGCCTTTCCTTTGGGAAGCTTATAGAGGCTCATCAAAAGACGTTGATGGTCGACGTGAAAAAACGACGTTCCCAACTTATTCGGGTGTTACATAGCATCGCAGTAACACAGGGGCGCCCATACGCACCGGAGTGAAAGGGCGGGAAGAGGCACCTCCTTGCCCACACAGCTGTGGGACCCTGTTTGTTTCTTCTGGACCCTTAACAAAACCGATACCAGAAGCTGCCCTTGCCCCACCGACTCTATCTCTCGAACCTCGACGGAGTTTCTGCCGACCCCGCCCACAACAGGCCCTTTTATGTCCTCCTCCCTGAGCGTTCTTCCGTCACCGTGGCAACTACTCGGAGCAAACCATTTATTTCTTGAACCTTTATGCATCTCTAAAAGGTAGCATTAGATGCCGGCTACGACTGACGAATCCGCGTGTGAAATGCAATTCACTCACAAGCTCTGTTCCCGAGGGATAACACTGTTAACGTAATTTTACAACTCGGCCAAAACTCTTTTCTCTCCCCCCTTCGCCTTTTATAAACAATGGTACGGTCCCGTCCGCGGCGCTGCCGTTCGCTCCGCCTTTCCCGGCGGTTTGGGATACAACCATGACACGAAAAGAGAAGGGGTGCATTTTCTGATATTCTCACAAGCTTCCTCCAGACGCAGGGCATTTTACTTATTTGGAGCCGTTTAAAAAAAAAAAACCCGTCACTCTATGCATTTAAAATGAAATGCTTATGCCCCCTCCTCTGTCCCGTGGAATTTTCGATTTCTTTCCTGGGGTGGTTCCGCCCGCTGTGCGTTTCTCGGCTACCGCAAGTCGCGAAGCATCAAAGAGTGCGCATGCGCAATTCACCTCGGAGGATACAACCGGGGAGCGGAGGTGTGTGTGGTGCATCTGTCGGGTGAGGAGCTCCACGGTTGTGGGTGCGCGATGCTGGGGTGAAGCCATTTGGCGGGTTTAGGACGGCAGCGACTCTCGATTCCCTCCCCCCCGCTGCTTTATTTGCTGCGGTCTCGATCTGCCCCCTGAACAGTGGGATTAAGAGTATTAAGCTCCCACTATAACCAGAGTCAGGATTTTGTTTGGTGTAGATGGGGTTAGTTAGGGGTCTCGGCACTTAAGATGCCGCTAAGGTTGCCACTTGCCGGCCGAGAGAGCTTTTAAATGAAGCTGTAGTTCAGGCAGATATTCAACAGGTGCAGCTTTCCCAAAGATGGAGCTGCAGTGATGAGCTGCATCTGTAGATTTTTTGCATAGCGGTGCATCTGCTAAAGTTGTGTGAGTGTGTGTAAGAGGTGGGTGGAAAATACTTGTATTCCAAGCTACGTGGTAAGTGATTCATTTCCACACTCTCTTTAGATGAATCCAGCAGTGCTAGGCATGGCTTCAAAGGGTCTCTCACATAATTGCATAAATAATGAAGAACCAACTTTTACAAGATTCAATTTAAGATATTGTGCCTAATCACACTCATTGTGCAGCTAAACCTCCAAGCCTGACTTTGCTGAGGCAGAAGCAATGACAACAGATTTCATTGTTTCAATATTAGTTCCAATATTGAGATAATTTTGAGGAATGGCACTTTGCAGGCTTGTTGTTAAGGGCAGTAATGAGCCGCAAAAGGAATAGGATATATGATACCCTTTTTAATTTTTCAAGTACTGTACGTACTGTATTTAATCTTTTGCTACAATTGATATTTCCCAAACCATGCATACACTAAAGCAGATTGAATGACCTGACCTGATGATTTCAAATATGTGAAAGATGGTGACGGATTAGTCTAATTTTGGGTTTGCAGATAGCATTTGTTATTCTGTCACTTTCTGTCTTCTTAAATAGGATATTTCCCCTCAGCCCAATGAAACTAAGTTAAACAGACAGAAGATTAGTGCTAAGATCCACCAGACCTGTGGAGAATGTGCTACCGTTCTGTATCCCCTATTCCCCCTTGCATTTTTTATTTTATTTTTTTGTGATAGGAATAAAGGGAGGATTGCATATGGATGACAACACTGTTTGTAATTCCTCCTAAAAATATGAGTGCAGAAGGTATTATTATTTATTAAATTCTTTACCCACCTTTCATAATTAGATCCCAGGACTAGTTACAACAATTTAAAATTCATTATTAAAAACAGTTAAAACAAATTACAATATGGAATAGGGTGGCAATTCCACACAAATTACTTAGTGTATTTAGTAGCCTAAGATGAAGCCCATAGCAGAAATGTTCTTTTTAAAAAATTACCAACCATTTTTCTTTTAAAAAAGGTTAGGCTAGGGGAGCTGTAAATGTTTTGACTATCTCCAGATCCATGAGAACTAGAAACTACTTTCTGGAAAATGACAGTTATTGCTCTCACTATTTTGATGACACAAAGTAGGCCAATCTGCTCTGACTCACAGCCTCTTAATGTTGTGCACAGTGATGAGGTCATAAGGTAATGGTCTTTTGTTTCTTTTTCTTCCTTCTTATTTCAGGCAACCAGAACAATTCTAACAAGCTTTTAAGCGAGGAAGCCATGCCGCTCTTTGGAAACACATTCAGTCCAAAGAAAACCCCACCCAGGAAATCAGCCTCACTTTCCAATTTGCACATGGTAAATTCCGGAACCTAAAACAGGGGTCTGGGATCTAATTCTCCCCTTTTTAAAAATAGAGTCCCAGAGTCCCCCAGCTACAGTCAGTCACAAAAGAGTGCCTTGGAAATAAGAGAGGCAGAGCCCGTCACAATCATATGCTGTACACAGAATGTATCATACAGTGGCGCCCCGCAAGACGAATGCCTCGCAAGACGAAAGGGTTTTGCGGTTTTTGAGCTGCTTCGCAAGACGAATTTCCCTATGGGCTTGCTTCGCAAGACGAAAACGTCTTGCGTTTTTTGCAAGTTTGTTTCCTTTTTCTTAACACCGTTAATACAGTTGCGACTTGACTTCGAGGAGCAACTCATAGAACGCGGTGTGGTAGCCTTTTTTGAGGTTTTTGCCGATTTTTGAAGCTTTTCCAAAACTTTTCCGACACTGTGCTTCGCAGGACGAAAAATTCGCTAGACGAAAAAACTTGTGGAACAAATTAATTTCGTCTTGCGAGGCACCACTGTAGACTGGACTGTGCTGCCCATAGAAATCCATAAATAATACAGACCATGGGTTTTATACAATTGTGCTCAGTGTAGATTTGAAATTACGTTAGTCATTGCCATTCACCTCAAAAGGTCTGTTTTGAGCAGGACTAGCATTGAATACAGCCCCATCAATTCTGACCCAAAACTCTTAAGCAGCTGCACAACAGGAACAACTACACAACTCCACAGGCAACTTATTAATACCTCTAATTTACAAGCGAGGAGTACCAACACTTAGAATAGCTCATCCACTCCTAGAAGGAAAAAGGGTTATGTTTCAGATTCTTGCTCTGATTTTTTCTGAGTGGAAGGTCTGAATCATAATTATTGCAGTGTTTGTGTTGATTAATTTTAAAGGCTTCCAATTGTCTATTAAAAACAAATAAACCTTGCATCTTCGTTACACTGTGTGTCTGTCCCCCGTACCACTGTTTTAGAAGGTAAAATCTTGGATTGACAAAACCAGGGATGGGGAATATTATTCAGCCCAAGGGCCCCTGTGGGGAACCTTTTGAGGGCCACATGCCAGTTATTGGCAAGATCAGAGTCAAAGTGGACAGAGCAATGAATATTTGTATAGTTGAGTTGAGGAGAATGAAAACAAAACGTTGTGTCCATTTTCCTCCTACAGCTGGATAGATCAAGCCGGGAGATTGAGCTAGGCCTGGAGTATGGCACTCCTGTCATGACCCTTACTGGACAGAGTATGAGGTTTGAGAATGGCCAGTGGATAGCAGGTGAGAGAGAACACTAATCCCGTTGGCCATAATCCAAAAGCAATCCTTATCAGGTTCTCAATGGCCTCATCCTGTTCCTCAGAAGATACAACTCTTGCAATAACCCCCAGCCATTTGAGTCTGTACTCCCATTGTCCTCCACACCTCCTTATTTGATGTATTCTGGCAAATACTACTGTAGTGTTGATGCTGGTTCTGGTTTCCGGCCTTGTGTCAGGAGTGGTATTTTTGTTGTAGTCTGGGTCTGACTAGGTGCAGATGCCAGCTTGAGTGGGTGGGTGTGCATGGTTCACCAATGGTCATTCATGTCACAAGGTTACTGACACTCTTCTTGGGGCGGACATTTAATAGGGTATCTTAAAGGTACACCAAGATGTCAGCACATTGACCGTGTTGGATTCCATCTAGCTAATGCAGTTGCTTCTCAGAGCTGCTAGAGGGCTATAGTTGCATAGTTTTTGACACTTTTCTGTGAGTGAAAGGTGATTCTAGTACTGACCACTTTCTCTCTTCTAGAATCATTTGGGGACACGGGGGACCGCAGGGAGGCAAACCGCCTTCGGAAACGGATCCAGCAGCTGGAGGAAGAGAACAATCTCCTACAGCTGAAAATTGACATTTTGTTGGATATGGTGAGAATGAGGTGATTCACTCACCTCTGTGCATCAATATGTCTTTGATATCTACATTAATTTTTCTGCTTGATACAAAATCAGGGGAATGACAATGGTGACACGGTGGGTCCATGTCTCATGGGATTCAAACCAGGTACCAGAACACTTGATGATCTTATTGAGAACCATAGCTGTCAACTTTTCCCTTTTCTTGTGAGGAATCCTATTCGGAATAAGGGAATTTCTTTTTTAAAAAGGGAAACGTTGACAGCTATGTTGAGAACCCTGGGTGCCTTTTATGAGAAGATAGGCAGTGGCAGCATGGCTGGCCAGAAGAGAGCATTTCCAATATTATTCTATTGATTTCCCCCACAAAGCCCAGGTTCATAAGGAATATGAAATGCATTCCAGAGGACTAGTGCTGGCCATTCATTGTGAATGTGCCTCGTAACAAGTCCCAGAATCACCTGCAATAGGCAGCAGTTAATGGAAGATGATATGATGTAGAAGGAATTCCCTCTGGATTTGTAGTTTGAAATCCACTGCTTTAGAGAGAAACAAACAAACGTACTTGTTTTTAAGGGTTACCAACACTAAAACAACATGGGAAAACAAATGCCATTTTTTGCCATTTCGTCCATTTATTCATAGCTCTCTGAGACGACTGCAGAGTCCCACCTCATGCAGAAAGAGATGGAGGAACTGAAAAATTATAGCCGAAAGAGGAAGTGAACTGGATGTGAGCGCCTCTAGGAGCTGGAAGAGGGAAGAGCAAGGGGATATGGTTAAAACCATCCACTGCAAGGAACTTAGGAAGCCACACCTGCCTTGGAAGACATTTGTTGTTGTGACCTTACGTTGCGGAATATCTAGCCAGGACTCCAAATGTGAAATACTATTAAGTTCTACAGTGCTATCAGAAAGCAGCTATCCTACTTTTCTTCTTCCCTAATGGAGCTTCTATCCAAGTGCTCTTAACATATTTCCGCAATACACATTTAATCTAATCAGTAGCAAGTAGTGGTTTGTAGTTAATAAGCATCTCTTCCCACCCACCCAAGAAGGCAATCAAGATCATGGGGTGTGGGGAGAGCAAAAAGAAATGGGAGAAACTGCTTGCAACATATACGGTAGCTACATACTCTTGCTGTCTCTCTCTTAACATGCTTCAGAAATGCTTTTCAATTGGCTGTTTCGTATCTTTGGGGCGCAGAATTCTCTGGAAAAGTAAGGTCCTGAACCTGAGCCTGTGAGCTGATACAGAGACACCACTGGGGATAGGCAGCATCCTGGGCCCTTACCCTTATAGGCCTGCAATATATGTTAGTGACGGAAACCTTTTATAATCGGAGATGACAGTGAACAATTTGGGAAGTTACATGCTTCAGTTGGCTCACAGTCATTCTGAATAGCAGTGGCCTATACTCTAAAGCTGACTGACACACCACGGGGGGGACGGGGCCGACCTTTTCAGCTCAGCATAGTGGGCTAGATCCTTAGTTCACCCACCTGTCAATCACCTGATGTCACCGTGTTTTAAGGTGACCTATTTTTCCTTTGCAGAGCAGCTTGAGTTCACAGCCACAGTACAGTGGTGTACCGGGAAGTATGAGACCTCTGTCCTATATGTTCTTTCATCTCTTCCTTTCCCACGCCAGCCCAGTGATTTGCTGTATTGCCTTATTAATATGGCAGAACTCCACACTGAACAGCTGGTTCTCTTCCATTTTTATCCCTCCCCTTCATGATGTCTCAGAGTTCTATAACACTCCATGAATTCTGTGTACATTCTACCTTCTTCCTTATCTTGGTAAAAAACAAATCTTCAGGCAATTCTTTGTACAGCCACCAGTTCCATTCAGGCCACTGTAAGTTAAATGTTGAGTTGAATTGTTGTATAAATCTATTTTTATACTTTAAAAATAAAGTCATTACAGTGTTTCTATTGCTGCAGCGTTGACTTGTGTTTTTGTTTTATTACATAGCCCATTACTCCACTGTGGGTGGTGTTTTAAGGGACATTGTCCAAGTTCAAGAGAAATCTGGCCCTCCTCAAGATTAACTCCTCAGAAAAGTATTAATCTTATATAAAAAATAATAATTTTAAAAAAGCACCCTGAAAACATGGGTGCTATATATATTTACATCCACACACACATTTACCTACCATATTATTTACCCCTTCGGAAGTGCAAAAGCCCCATTTTTCATAATTTACTCTCTTTAGAATAAATCTTCGTTTGCCTTCTGGAATTTTGTGTCCTCTCTGTGTGTGAATAAAAGGGCCTGCTTTGCTGGTGGGCGGACGGGAGCTCTTCAACTTTAAAAAGCACCAGAGCCTCAGAGGTCATCTGCCCAAGAAGACTGAGCTCAGTAGCCATGGGATCCTGAATGGCATTGGAAAAATGAAAGAGAGATGGAGTCGGACTGTCGGAAAGAGGGAAAACCCCTGCCAGATCTCTTCGCATCTTGTTGCAGAGGCAGCCATTGTGGTGGCCTCCAGGTGTTGCTGGACTCAGCCCCAGCCAACACAGGTCCATAGTCAGGGATGATGGGAGTTGTAGTGCATCAACATCTGGAGGGGGCCACCATATCTTATAATGTCCCTGCCTTATAATTTCCTGTCGTGGGGAGTGGGCTGGCTGACCAGCGCCATAAGCAGAACCACTCTGGTCGTAAGGTGAGAGTACGTTGCAACAAAGACTATGGAAGAAAGGGGTCAAGTTCACTGCATGTACAGTATTAAAGGAAAATATAATGAAAATGATGTACAGATGGTATTTGACCCCTGTAAAATTAGCAAAGATCTACCATAATAGTGATAATCTATGTTGGAAATGTAAAGAAAAAGAGGGTAGTTTCTATCACATGTGGTGGACCTGCCCCAAGGTGAAAGACTTCTGGGAGAAGATTTATAATGAATTGAAATATACATTTATTAAGAAACCAGAGGCCTTTCTTCTTGGAATAACAGGTATGGAATTGCCCAAGAAAGATGTTAAATTATTTTTGTATGCCACAAATGCTGCTCGAATTTTATTAGCTAAGAATTGGAAAACACAGGAAGTACCAACAGTGGAAGATTGGCAGATGAAGATGATGGACTTCTTGGAGCTAGCCGACCTGACTGGGAGAATCCGCGACCAGAAGAAGGAGGACTATCAGGAAGAATGGACGAAATTTAAAGATTATCTAGATAAACATGTTAAGTTAATTGAAAAAGCTTGTAAATACCAGATAGGCCTAGGATTTTAACATGTTAAGGGATGAATTAAGATGTTGTAATGCTGAATTGAAAAGAAAGAAAGATGTTAAGGAATAAGTTAATTTTTTAAGAATATTGGTGTTGGAAAACCATAATAATAATAATAATAATAACAATTTATTATTTATACCCCGCCCATCTGGCTGGGCCTCCCCAGCCACTCTGGGCGGCTTCCATAAAAACCAAAAATACACTAAAATATCACACGTTAAAAACTTCCCTGAACAGGGCTGCCTTAAGATGTCTTCTGAACGTCAGGTAGTTGTTTATCGCTTTGACATCTGCTGGAAGGGTGTTCCACAGGGCGGGCACCACTACCGAGAAGGCCCTCTGCCTGGTTCCCTGTAGCTTTGCTTCTCGCAATGAGGGAACCGCCAGAAGGCCCTCGGCGCTGGACCTCAGCGTCCGGGCAGAACGATGAGGGTGGAGACGCTCCTTCAGGTATACTGGACCGAGGCCGTTTAGGGCTTTAAAGGTCAGCACCAACACTTTGAATTGTGCTCGGAAACGTACTGGGAGCCAATGTAGGTCTTTCAAGACCGGTGTTATATGGTCTCGGCAGCCCCTCCCAGTCCCCAGTCTAGCTGCCGCATTCTGGATTAGTTGTAGTTTCCGAGTCACCTTCAAAGGTAGCCCCACGTAGAGTGCATTGCAGTAGTCCAAGCGGGAGATAACCAGAGCATGCACCACTCTGGCGAGACAGTCTGCGGGCAGATAGGGTCTCAGCCTACGTACCAGATGGAGCTGGTAAACAGCTGCCCTGGACACAGATTTGACCTGTGCCTCCATGTACAGCTGTGAGTCCAAAATGACTCCCAGGTTGCGCTCCTGGTCCTTCAGGGGCACAGTTACCCCATTCAGGACCAGGGAATCCTCCACACCTGCCCGCCTCCTGTCCTCCAAAAACAGTACTTCTGTCTTGTCAGGATTCAACCTCAATCTGTTAGCCGCCATCCATCCTCCAACCGCCTCCAGGCACTCACACAGGACCTTCGCCGCCTTCACTGGTTCTGATTTAAAAGAGAGGTAGAGCTGTGTATCATCCGCATACTGATGAACACCCAGCCCAAACCTCCTGATGATCTTAAAATGATCTACACTGAAATTCAACCAGGGAGATACGAGGAAGTCACTTAACAAAGTTACAAAGTTTAAACAGAGTGAAGATTTATGTTTGTTTGTATTGTTTGTATTGTTTATTTATTTATTTATTTATAAAGCTTTCGGAAAAACTAATAAAACTTTGTGGGGGGGAAAGAGAGTACGCTGCAACATCCCACAATTCAGCTCAGAGAACAAGGAGCTGCCGCGTCTGCAACTCGGGGCTGCCTTTGCACGACGACAACGAGCGCGCCCCCCGTTGCCTTTTCAACTCTTCCTCCCGTCCGCTGGGTGTCGCTGCGCAGCGGCAGAGCACAGCCCGCGCGCTTCCGCTCTCCCTCTTTTTCCGCTTCCGGCGACGCTCGCTCTCTCCGCTGCCGGCCGCCAGCCTCGTCGTTGCCTGCCCTCCCCTCGTTGCAGTCATGGCCGCCGCGATGCCCCTTTCCCCGGAGGACCTGCTGCTGCCTAAGTCCGCGGCGGGCAAGGCCGAAGAGCTGGAGGAGGAGGTGGAGGACGACGACGACGAGGTAAAGCCAGCCCCTGCTGCCGCGAAAGCGCCGAGCTTGGCCGGGCGGCCATGTGCGAGGTGACCCCGCTCTGGAGTCGGCCCTGCCTTGGGCCCAGGCGGGGAGCTCGAGTGAGCTGAAGCCCCGGCCAGGAGACGTGGGAGGAGGAGCAGCGCGGGAAGCGTCTCCTCTGTATGTTTTCTGGAGGGGGGCCTTGCACGAGCCGGGGGGGGGGGAGGAGGCTCGACGGAGGGGCGGTGCTGCTGGGAGCGTGGATTGGTGCCTGCTGAGGTTTCCCCTTGCAGGAGGACTCCCCGGGTAATAATAATAATACTATTATTATTATTGACATCTGGCTGGCCGCTGCTGAGAACGAAGCTCCGGACTAGATCGGCCTTTGTTCCCATTCAGCAGGGCTCTTTCAGTGTTAACGGGGTCCAGGTTTAGGGAAGCGGATTGTGGGGCGGGTCTTGATTTGTGGGGCTCCCACCCTCATCTCTCCTTTCCCCCATTTGCAGCTGGACGAGACGCTGGCAGAGAGGCTCTGGGGCTTGACAGAGATGTTCCCGGAAAGCGTCCGATCGGCGGCTGGAGCTACCTTCGGCGTGTCTCTTTCTGTAGCCCAGAAAATGTACAGGTGAGGAGGGGGAAATGGGAGGTGAGGACCCAAGCCCCTTGGTCCCTGGTCCGCAGATACCTCAGATACCATACCACGGAGCTACCTTCGGCGTGTCTCTTTTTGTAGCCCAGAAAATGTACAGGTGAGGAGGGGGAAATGGGAGGTGAGGACCCAAGCGCCTTGGTCCCTGGTCCTCAGATACCATGTGCAGGTGGCCGCTTAGCTATGCCTCGCAAGACTTGTGGTTTGTGGGTGGTTAAGGTCGCCCTTCTCAGGGAAGTGGCTGGCTCCTTCAGCCACCAAGGGATGGAGAATTGTTAGGGAGTTGGTGGTGTTTTGCATTTCTTAAGTTGGACAGAGAGCCATTGAGAACGCTTAGACTTCTTAATTCAGAACTCTAGATTTCAACAGAAATGACCCGTTGTAAGCTGTTTGGATAATGATCATCAAGCAGTTGAGAATGTACCATGCATATTCAAGCTTTAATGAAGAAAAGGCTGAGAAATGAATGCAAATTAAATATAAAAAACCCTTTGCCTGCAAGGAGCCATTGACATGGAATTGATAATAATAATAATAGTAATAATAATAATTTTATTTATATCCCGCCCTCCCCAGCTGAAGCCGGGCTCAGGGTGGCTAACAACAATCAAATAATCCAACATTCTAAAAACATATCATTCTAAAAATTACCGTATTTTTCGCTGTATAACACGCACCCGACCATAACACGCACATAGTTTTTAGAGGAGGAAAATCCGTAGGCATTTCCACCATAACACACACAGACATTTCCCCTTACTTTCTAGGAGGAAAAAAGTGAGTGTTATGGTGCAAAAAATATGGTAATTAAAATCAAATTGATAATAAATAATTGTGATAATTGTGATATCTGTAGTTAGGGAGAAAAGGGGTTCTATATTTACTTGTGAGAGTGAAGTTCTAGATAACTATTTTGAGTATGCTTAGAAATATAGCACTCATAAGTCAGTTATAGTAGTTCAAATAAACTGAGACCTTGTAAAGGGCTTGGGCCCTTTATTACCTGAAATGGTAATTTTCCTTTTGTTCGCTCTTTAAACTCTTTTATTACACACACATACTCCATATAGACATGAATAATAAATGCAAGGCTGTACTACACCAAACAATTTGTCTTCAAATATAAATATAAATTTCTTAAGTTGTGGACACAAAATAACCCTGTTAAATAGAATTTATATTCTCATTTTGTTCTTTTATTAATGTAGTCGTGATCATATTTTCTTAATCATTCTGAAACAGAATACATACTAAGAAGTTTCCATTCAGAAGAAACCAAAATTATTGCTGCTATAAAAGATTGTGAATCAGTAATTTGCTTCAAATATAATTATATTCTTTTAAGACCTCCAGTAAAATAATTTCCATTGGAATATCCTTGTAAGTCCTTTGCATCAAAAACAAAGAATCCTATGATGCTTTTAAAAATAACAAGCTTTTTATAGCCTAAACTTTCATGGACTAAAGTTCATTTTTTCAGATGTATGCAGTATTATCCTGAGATAGGTATATATAACGAACCGCTGTTGGCTGCTAATGATTAAAATTAAAATGTTGCTCTTCCAGGTGTTTCAAATTTTGTGAGGGTTGGAAAGCATAGCTTTGTTCTCTTGTTTAATTTCTAAGCTTTCATGACACAGTATCCTAATGTTCCCACAAAGATCAATCCATGTATTTAACCCCCCCCCCCAAAAAAAACCATTCTTAGTGAGTTGAGGAGGAAAGGTTTTTCTTTTGAAGCGATATCCAGTTATGTCCACTTATTTACAAACTTCTGTGAGCAGAAGAGGATTTCCCTTTCCCATTGTAGTCTCTGCATGCTCAAGTTTGCTCTGGAGGGTTGGGGAGCTTTTCAGAACAGATTTGGGATCTAAAGTGTGCTGTGGATGACAGAAAGCTGCATCACATGAGTAGAAGACTGTTTGATGTTGGATCTCACTCAGGTTGCCTATGATCTTTAAGGAAACTTCATTATGGTATAAAACCAAACTTTATACACTATTTATGCATTTAGTTCCTTCCTTTGCTAATTCTTTGTGTTTGAATGGAATCTTGGTAGTTTTAAGGGAGAAATCCTGGAGGTATTTCAGATTGTGATGGATATTTATAGGGAGAGTATTTATATTTGGAAGCAAAAATATGATTGTGATGAGACATGTTGTAAGGTTCACACACACTAATGTTGCCATAGGAAGGGGATTTAAGGCTGCAATCCCATAACCGTTTACCAGAAGGTATAAGTTTAGATAAGTGGAGCTTACCTTGGAGTATATATGAATAGGATTGTACTAAAACTGGAATAATAGTCTAATGCAATCTAACAGTGAGATCTTTAGGATAAGTCATTTCCGTTGTAGTAAAGTTGGAAACATTAGCTTATTACCTTCTCTCCCCTTCTCCCGCCCCCCAAAAAGATTCTCCAGGGCAGCTTTGTGGATTGGGACCACTTCCTTCATGATCCTAGTTCTTCCTGTTGTTTTTGAAACTGAGAAACTGCAAATGGAGCAGCAACAGCAGATGCAACAGCGACAGGTTAGAACTGAATTACAGCATTTTTTGGCCTATTAAGTCTGTGATTCTCATCCTTTTCAGAATGTTCCTCCTTTTATCTGTGAATCTTCCTCCACCACACAGTACATTTAATTCCTGAATCTTTGCATAATTACCTGTCTCAAAGCCTCTAGTGGATCAGTTTCACTGTATTTGATTCCTTTCTTCATCTATATCTTTTTGTGCACGTTTGCTCATGTAGCATATACCTTTGCTATATGATGAAATAATAGCCCCCTTCATTTACTGCATGACCTCTTTCACTTTTTTTCACCTGATGAATCACTTCCCGCAGTGTCTTTTACAGGCATTCCATCTTCCTAACACTTTCCAGTCACCCCAGCTGCTGATGCAAGATGGGGTAGATTTCTGCATAGTCTCTTCCTTTCTATGTTAATTCTAGCTTTTGTGCTGGCCATAATTGCACCGAACCAGCTGAAAGAGTACAAAACATCACATTCCCAGATTTGGCTGGGGTATTTCCTATTTTGTGACTTCAGAAGCACATCGGCTGATGGTTGTGTCCGCTCACAGCAAAACTTCTGAGTGATGACATTTGACTGGCCTTATTAGTAACAATGTGTTCCTTTATTTACAAATAACACTTGCCCTACTTTTCTTATTAGCATGAAATTATGACTGGTTAGTTTTCTTCCTTTACTATGTCTGCAAAAGTTACACTTTTTAAAGCTGCATATCACCCTTGATATAAGAGAACCTCTTTGGTCACCTGACGGGGGGGGGGATATTGAAATATTAGAATTGCAAAATACCTGACACTTCTCACACCGCCTGAATGACCATGTCAGACGTAGCTAATACTGTGTTTTCAAGTACTTTACACTTCATTCGCTTAATTTTATCAGGGCAGTTTTTTCCACTTATATGAAAGTAGAAATCTATTACAGTGGTACCTCTGGTTGCAGACATGATCCGTTCCGGGGTGCCGTTTGCACCCCGAAAAGTCTGCAACTAGAGCGCCTCTTCTGCACATGTGCATGGCGCAATCAAGCACTTCTGCGCATGTGCAAAGCACAATCGCTTTTGCGCATAGTGCGCAGAATGCTTCTACGTGTGCACGCACAGCGAAACACTTCCGGGTTTTTTTCCACGTTTGCAAGCTGAAAAGACGCAACATGAACCTAACGCACCACAAGGTATGACTGTATTGTAACGCAGCCTTGTATTTAAGTACTGGAATGCCACACCAGCAACAGCATGGTTTTAAGAAGAGACTGCTAATATTCCAGAATGGTAGGAAATGCTGTGTTCCCCTTTTTTTAAGTTTTACAAAAGATCTGGAGGGTTATTCACCAGAAGGTGAAAATCCTTCCTGCAGTAGGCTGCTAAGTAGTTAAAATGCTGCTCTTGCTTTTGAAGCATTTGTAAACTTTTTCACATTTCTTAACAGATTTTATTAGGACCAAACACAGGATTGTCTGGAGGGATGCCAGGTGCTCTGCCGTCTCTTCCTGGAAAGATTTAATGAAGCTACACTGGACCCATATCATGGAATGAAATACTGAAATCATTTGTTTGAACTGTTTGATTAGGCCAGCGTTTTTTTTCTCATAACCTTGGGATATTAACTATTCTTAATGAAGGCAGAACCCCTATCTGGATCTCCTGCAATCTTTAGGCAGTCATGACTCTTCCGTCCATTCAAGCAACATTATAGGTACCTATGGAGACTTTGGAAGCTTCTGTTTTGGTAGCCTTACCTCCAGGAAACCACCTCAGGACATGTCATATTTGGTCAACTTTAACCTGTAATTGTCAGTGTAAGTAGCCCTGCGTTCTTCTCCAACTGTATTTCAGAACAGTAACAGTAAGAAATGGAGTAAATGTGCCAGAATGTGCAGCATATCGAAGAACCTAGAATGCACTTGACTCTATGCAGTGAGCTCTTACTTGAAAGATATTTGTCCTACAATGTTACATATTTGAAAAATAAGGGAAGCAGGAAGAGTCATTTTTGCCAAGTCTTATCTGTGCTGAATCTATTAGTATCAAAGTTAGCTAGAGCACTTTTGTATTAAAGTTTCAGTGCAAACATGGAAGTATTTTCTTTATTATCTCAGGCTTTACATACCTTATGCTTGCTAACAGCAGGATACTAAAACTTACCAATTGCGTGTCAACCCTTAGCTTTACATGCTTGTGTTCGGTAGTAATGGCAGGGAGGGACCCTCTCTGATGGAGAGTAGCTGGGCAATAAGTTCTTCTTAGGCTATACAGCTTCATACCAATATGTGTTTATTTTTTTCCTTTATATACATTATTACAATACAATTCAGTTCAACACACAGAAGTGACAGGACACAGGAAGGCTTTTTCATTTTTAATATTTGGTTAAACAAAATACATCTCTGTAAACAAACCCAAGACAAGGCTATAACAAAACCAAACAAGCAGGAAAACAATTAAGGGCTTCTTCATTCCCAAGCAATGGGAATGGGCTGATTCCTTTCCTCTGCTGCCATAACTCTGGTCCAGAGGGGTGGGTGATCACATGTTCCCTTTTCCTGAGCTGCTGAATCACACCACTTTTTCCCTAAGGACAGAACAATGACATAAATACACACAGACGGAAAGAAACAGCTGTATGCTTTAAAAGATATTTGCATATTGTGCACTGGTCCATTGGCTTCCATGCAAACGGGGTCTCTCCAAAGTGCTATTATTTAGCCAGCAGATAAAATAACGTCTTTGAGATATTTTTTATTGGGGGGGGGGGGATGGCTTCAAGTCAGAAGCAGAACTGCAAGCCTGATGTTCTGCTTGTGAAGTGTGTGCATGTGTGTACAAATTCTGCTAGCTGGCTTTGGTTATTGGAATGTGTAGTCCAGAAGAAAGGGGAGGGCTTTTGTAAAAATAGAAGTAATTAGGCTAGGACTGTAATACATGCAGAGAATAGCCAACACAAGTTCCCAGTATATTGCCTGCAAGGTGTCCAGAGGTCAATAAACAAGATGTTGAATACCATTCACACTGCATTCAACTGTGAAGGGCTTGGAATGCTGGCTTAGAAAGCATGTATCTTGCTCATGCTTAGAATGGACAGGTCCAATTCCAAGGATGTAAGGGGTCGGTTTCAGCCCTCCTTAACCATTACATTTTCCTATAGAATGAAACTAAAAAAGTGGCTTCTACTTCCACTGTTCCAGTACTACTGAAAATGAAGCTGGCAAAAAGCATTAATAATGAAAAATGCAACAATAGAATAAACGGGGTTCAAGGAGAAGTCAATCGAGTGAAAGGCCACCTTCTCCATTTCACCTACTAACTAGCACAAAGAAGTGATGTGAAACACCTGAATCAGATCAGAAGGAAAACTAACTCAGTCTCCTGCCAGGGTCTTTAGCTCATTCACTTAGTTGGTGAGGAGAGAAGAGTTAAATTCAGGAGGGTCACCTGCCAATCATAATGGAAGAATGTGGCTCAGCCTACCTGTTGTAAACAGTCTTCCCTCATCCCCAGCAAACTTGCTTAAACATTCTCAACCCCAACAACTGACAGCTGCTATACAAGAGCAACAGAAATCTAGCCCTTTGATCTTGTTTCCCATAATTCCACTTGGAAATCAACATTTGCTCCATTTCCAGCTTCCTACCTTGCTGAAACTTGGTTACTCTTCCCTTTTGTTTCATGATTTCATCCTCAAAACAGCCTGTAGTTTTATTCCCTGCTCAGTGAATATTTCCCTGAATTACAGGACAGACAGATAAGAAAAATAAACACAGGCTACATGTGGACCACCTAACAAAAATACTTGAGGCTTTTAAATAAGCATCAATTTAGCTACCACTTTTCCAAACTATTCAGTCTTTCATTTTCAGACCACACTTAAAAGGAGCATGAGACAGGAAAACTCCTGTAAGGAGTTCCATTATTATGGTCCCATTTTGTCTACATCTCCCCTAACTCTTGGCACAATTACTATTACAAAAGGGGAATCCACAAGCACCATACCTTTGCTAAGAGTATCTAGAGTTTCCTGAGAGACCCAAATGGTTTGCAAATTTCTTCAACATAAGTTTGGTGTTGGAGACAAAGGACACACATAATGAAGAGTATGGAGGCAGGAAAAGCCCAAAACTCCTGTAAGGAGTTCCACAATGAGGGTTGGAGGGAGGCAGGCATGGCTTTGGGGGTGGGGAGAATATGCCTGGCCCCAGCCCTACCCTGAAGGAGACACACACTAGCCAAACAGTAGCTATAGGAACTCCTGGAGACAGTTGTGTGTAACCCAGTATGAAGTCCTTCTAAGACCGGGAGGGGGGGGAGCAGGAAATTTAAGGGGAGAATTCCAACACCCATTTCTAAATGAAAGTATGCATTATAATTAAAGAGCACAGATCTGGTTCTGTTACGTCCACCTCCTTCTCTTCCCCTACTACATGTCCAGCTTCTGTTCTTCATGTTGGCTCCGACAATACCTTGTGGTTGCCTTATGGCCTCATAATGGGGGGGGGGGGAATGCCAAAGTTCCAGGGAAGAGGAGAAGAGTGCTCATTATCCACATCACAGGACATTAGAAATTGGTGGAGGGAGAAGGACCAGTATTGTAGTGCGAGGACAGGGTAGTTGCAGGTCATGCATCCACTTTCCAACTCTGATGTGCTTCCACCTCTTCAGGCACCACTAGAAGAAGTTCACAGTTCTTTCCTCGTAGTTGGTGTCTCAAAAACTTCCTGTAGCAGTTAAAGGTGGGTAGGGGAAAAATAAAGCACAGTTCAAATGCAATCTTTTTGTTGAGTGTAATTTTTGGTATGCACCTACATTCTGACATTTGAATGGCTTTAAGAACTTGCAGGTCAGCCATGATTTCATCTTACTGGTTTTCTTCAGCTGGAACTGCAGAGATCTTAGAACTTTCTTTTAAAAATCTTACTGTTCAAAAGACAGTAACACCCTTTAACAAACTTTGTTTTAAAAGTCTGTGAAGAAAATGGAAGGTGAGCCTTGAGCCTTACTATGAATTAAGTATTAAATAAACTAAAAAGAGAAAAAACGAGTGTGTGTGTGTATGCTTCTGGTTGCACCTGCCAGTCGAATGCAGCCCCCAACAACTTTCCACCAGGGTAATGTTGCCCTTGCCCTGAAAATGGGTTCCTATTACTAAATAACGTCAAATGCCTACTTTTGAATCTGCACTAATTCTAAGTTAAGGATAAGGACAAAGTCTAGGCTTTTTTTTTCATTCTTCACCATTGTTGGTACACTTTACTCCCTTCATCTCTGGGAGGTTAAAACCAATCTACACTACGGATTATGCACTTCAATTCACAATATGTTCAGAGGATGGGCACCTAGGTTATACTGGCTAGGATGGAAGAAAACCTACCTGAGCTCACTTTCACCTCCAATGGATTCAGGCACCTTGAGTTTAGAGTCAAGGTTATAGTAGATACCCCCCACTTCTCGGACACAGATCCAATGTTGCCGTTTAAGAGGAAGTTTCAATGGACCCCAGCAGAGGCTTGATGGCAGATTCATAATGAAGCCCATCACATTGGAGAGGGCAATTACACTGACATCCCTGAACGGAGAATAATAGAAGAAAGAAACTGTTAGGCACTTACAGTTATTTATAAACCCAACTAGGAAGAAGCCAGTTCCAATGATGGCAAGTCTCTCTTGACAGTCTGGTTCTCTTTACCTGCGCTTATCCCACCAAACTGCTTCATAACCTTTGGTCTGAAGAGCTGCCATGATGACGTTCACATCATAGTTCCCGTTTCCCAGCATGCTTTTCTTGTGGGGTGTCACCATGGTGTTGGGAGACAACCTGAACATGAAAACACATTGTAGAAACATGAAGATAGCATTGGTCCCAAGTGGATGATGAAGCAAGGCTGACCATTTGGGGAAAGATAGCTGAAGATGGACAAAAAGGTTAATACGTTAAGTCCACTACTCTGTCTGTGCATTTGTAAGGAAGAGATAGGTGCTGGGATGGACAGGGAGCGGGGAAGTGCATTAAGTGTTCTCAAAGTAAACCTATTGTTTATCTGTCACCGGATTTATATCCCTCAAAAAAGAAAATGAAAGTCATTGCTAACATATAGAAGATTACAATGAACCATTATAGAACCTACAATAAAAGACAGCAAAGTTTCAAAGAGTGAGAAGAATAAGCTTTCACAACACTAAACCTGACTGGACCCTGATAGAGACTTCATCCAAAACAGAAGAATTACAGTACAATGATTTCCACACTTTTGAAAAACTGGTAAAATTCTTGATTTTACAGTGACAGATACCTCTCTGTGTTGAAAGAGCATGACACTCCTGTAAGATTCAAACATCAACTATTGTCTGAACAAAGCCAAGTAGGTCATGCTGGTTTCAATCACATGAACAAGCTATGTGTGGTATCCCAACAAGCTCAATCTGTAATTATGACTGGCATCTGGAAATGAGCAATCCTCAGACATTTACCATGAAATGATCTCTCCACAGTCAAATGACATTTGTTCATCCATAATTGCTCTGGAGGAACGAAGGGCACCTTGTCCTTTCCCCTAAAGGTTAACAACAGACAGTGCCACTTTTTAAATAGGCAACGAAGATCTGCTTTGATCCATTTCACATGCTCATGTAACCAACACAACAGTCTATGATCTAAGACAGTAAAGAAAGCAGGCAAAGATGTATTTAACAAATTAGGACTGCATAGGGCCACTTTGCTCTGGTATGTGATAGGCAAGTTTTGTGGGTTCGTTAATTACAGCCATAATCCTTCAACAATTACATTTGTAAAGACCTAAGCCACGGAATCCTTCGTCAGGAACCTAGACGTTAAGAACTTTTCTAAATGTTCCTGAACATTTACACAAACTTCACTTTTCAGTTCCAATAACTTCAAGATAGAAACTCAAGGGAATCCACTTAAATGTACTGTGTCTTAAATTAAGCCTCTCAAGAGTCTCAAGGAATATGGAGAACTCCCAGAAGAACAAGAAAACACTACATAAACAACGCAGGAACTATTGCCTTGACTATATTACCTATTTTAATTTTCAACAAAAACTTCATACCAGCTTTAAAATATATGCATGATCCTAGGTATTTTTACTCAAAAGCGTAAGCCCCTCCGTTATATTTACTCATTATTAATGGTGCACAAGACTATCCATAAAGAGAGATTGGGAGAATTCCAGTTTGCAAATGGCTGAGTAGCACATTTCTCAAAACATTTGTAGCAAATAAAGGATCAAGCATACACACAAGGACTACCACTTATTTTTTCAGTTCCAAGCACTGTTTTCACACTAGTTACTAACACACATGATACAATAATGGGACCACATCAGCTACTGTTTAGTTGGATAACAAAAGAAGATGCAGCAGAAGCAACTTGGGTAGTTGAATGGTATGGTGCATGGAAGAGTTAAGGAGCAGGAGGACTTGTAGAAGACACTGGTTCCCAGAGAGCAGACAGAGAGATATGATGAAAGACTGGCAGATGTAGCCTGAGGGATGATGGTCCACCATACCCAGGACAGCAAGAATTGTATTTAACATCAGGAAATAAGTGTTCTCATGAGATCCCCTGGCTACATTTTGCCTGTGTGTCTTTTTAATTACACATTAAAAAACCTATGCAAAGCGCAGCTCTAAGAGGATTTTGTTTCTGCTTCAAAAGCTGGTACGTACAGAGAGGCAGAACCCTGGACAAAAAGGCAAACTTAGTCTCCTTAGTAAAATGTGTGGCGATTGATGAAACAAGAAACCATTCAGAATCAGTGTTAAAATTCTGGAAACTCTTATTTTCCTCATCCAGAGTTTCCGAGGCATTAAATACAACTAAAGAAGTGAATGTGTGTACAGAAAACAAAACACCCCCTCCCTTAACATAATGCTGGCAAACCAAGTTCTTCTTACCTTTGAAAAATCTCCTGTAATGTGTCTCGGGTAAAGGCATTGCCATCCTGGAAGACATTATTGAGGGCATGGAGAGCACATAACTCCCTGCGCTGTTTTTCATGATAAATACGCACTGGCATCGGCTGTGGTGTTTCAGATGATTCTGATTTTATTTTGTCACCTTTCCATGGCACACAACTCATTTTTTTTTGTAGTGCAGGACGTGAAGATATGAGATGACAAAGTTTATAAAGTTTCTCCCCACCACACAAAAAGCATAGCAAGTAGCCTTTCGTTTCTAGACAACTCCAGCCCACACAAGTGGAACACCTGCTGTTACTTCAATAGTTGTCTTCACTGGATGGCTGCAGAAATAACTTAAAGATTTTAATCATTTTTCTCCCACCCTCCCACCTCCTTTAGCCTGCAAGGAACCGTCCTTAGTATATTTGCATCTTTTTCTCGGCCTCTCCTTGAAAAATGTTTTATATGGCCTTAACATCAGAGTGTCAGATAGAATGTATCACATCGCTCTTTTTCCTCCATTTCCTTTGGTCAATTATGCCTCCAAGACAAAGATCCACAGCCTAACTTTTAAAATATGCTCAATCTAACAACAATAACAAAAAAGGTGTGGGGGAAGACAAATATCATGTAATTAAGCAAGGCCAAGTTGGTGCTGTCCAGAAGGAATACAGGGCCCCCAGAGAGGCATCAACTGCATTTTTGCAATCTTGCCAGAGAGGCTGCGTCCCCAAAACACAGATGCAGAGAGACAGGGAAACAGACTGTTTCTTCCAGGTGGGGGTCCTCCAACTTCGTCAGGTACAAAATTCCTTGCCCAAGGCTTCTTGTGTTCCTGATGGGAGAAAAGAAGAGATCCAATGAAGCACAGAATTATCACTGCCCGGTTACCGACTTTTTAAAACAGCACTCCAGAAAAGGGTTTCCAGAACTGCTCTGCATAAACAAAACAAAGCAAAAAAAGCCACGGAGGTGCACGGAAGGCCTGCCTTATGAGATCCGGGGTTCCCCACATCCGGAAAGAAGGGTATTCCTTTGCCTCACAAGCACCCCCCAGCCCTCCTCGGTGCCAATATCCCGCCGTTAAGTGCGGGCAGGAGAAGCGCGTGCAGGAACTGCGAGTGGGGGGGGGGGAGAGTAGGGAACGGGAGTTTGTGCTTGCAATCACAGCAATTCTGGCCTGTCCTGGGGAACCGCAGTCATGCAGTCAGGAGGCCCCTGTGCCCGCTCGGGGGGAGGGGGGCAGCTCCTTCTCTGGACTGTGGGGCGCGGAGGGGGGGGGGAGGCGTTGAACTCGCCAACTCGGGAGAAGGGGGAACCGGAGAGTCTTTTGAGGGGAGAGGAAGAAGAAGGGACTGTCCAGGGTGACGTGTGGGAGAAAAGAGCTCTACTCAGGTGGGGGCCAACCCCACAGGCCCTCCCGCATTCTTGTTTTTTTTTGGGGGGGTGGGAGGGCGCGGAACGCCTCTCTCCCTTCGCGACCCCTCGCCCCGTCCCCCCGTCATGCTGCTACTCACCCGTTAGCGGCCCCAACCTGCTGAAGCCCAACAACCACCCAGGAGCCAGCGCATGCGCAACCATAACAGAGCCCTTCCCCGTCGCGCGCGCGCGTGTGTGTGAGCGCGCTGAGCCCGCCCCCGGCGCGGGCCTATGGAGCAGGGTTCCGCGTGACGTCAGAGAAGGCGGCGGTCGCTCTCCCCCTCCTCCCTTTCAGACGGCGCCGGAGACAATATCTTCTGAAATCTTAACCCTCGGCTTGAGCTGTGCCTTATTATAGGCAGTGCGGAATTGCGGGGCTCAGGGTTGGGCATGACGCGCCAGGAGGAGGACCGCGTGTTCACAATTCCTCCTCAAGCCTATGAAGCCCGGCGCGGACGGTATTCTCTGCCAGGCGTCCTCTGAGCCCCGACCCACTTCACAGGGGTGTTGTTAAGGACATAAAAGGCGGGTGTAGGCATTCCTAAGCCGCGTGGCGGGTGGGATAAAAATATAATTAACGATATGCCTGCCTTTGAGTCAGAGAGTCGTGGTTTTAAATCACCGAGCCTCACCCGCTCCGTTTGGGTGCCTGGCATTGGTAAACATTTCAATCGGTGCATACATCGTATACTGAATAGTTCGTAAACAGAGCTGTTCTTAAACCGAGGTACCACTATTTCAGGCAGCTTGCATGCATGACAACCGCTGCTCGTTTGTGCTGGAGCAGCAAAGATCCTTCCCTACCCGACTGCAGTGATTCCCAAAATATTTCTCCACCCCCCCCCCCCACAACGCAGGACCACAGTTTGGGAGCCTCTGCGCTGCTGAATGGACCTTTTCTCAGGGATGAAGCTGAAGTAGCCTGGATTTTATTTATAAACGAGAGTTATGTATTCAGTCTGTTGATGCGATTGTGCAGTATTTCAAATCAGAACTGGGAGCCAGTAACCAATGTTAGCCTCCCGCCTCTTGGTGCAGTCCCACCGCACATAATTTTTTTTTTTTTTTATAATCATATTTATTAAAATTTCCAATAATAACAGAATAGGAAAATAAGAAAGATAAAGGAAAGAAAGAAAAAGAGAAACTAATTTAGACCCTTCTTTTCATAACCTTCTTTCTGGGACTTCCTCCTTCCCCTCCCGATTGTATTCCCCTTTATCTAAGTTGGTTCCACAAGTTCTCATCCCCAATTAAACCTAATATATTATACTCATAACCCAATTTAAATTTACACCATCTTAGCATCACTCCTCGTCTTATAATAGAACAAAATTTTCCCCAAGATCCGCTCTCATTCCTTCCACGAGTTCCCCCTTTCTAAAAAAAAAGAAAAAACAGAAACGTAAAATATCAAAGTTATAAAGAATATAAGATAGAAAGTATAGAGAAATTCAAAAAGTTGGTTACAAAGCCTTTGGATTCTAATGTTCCCCCTCCCTTCCCCGGTTTTGATTCCCCATGTCCATTTGTCTGTATGTTGTCGGCCTGGAGATCTTAAGTCCACAGCCAAATTTATCTCAGTCCATCATGCTGTTTTCTTCGGATTTGGTTGTCTTAATGATGTTTAACTTCGAAAATCCAATCTAATAGAGGCCTTTAATTTTCTTTAATCTTTTGTTGCTCCTCCCATTATTCTTTCCGTGTCGTATTCAGTCATCTGCTCTTTTATTTCTTGGTTTCTCAGGTTTCTGTCTTGTTCAGCTGTCAAAACATTCTTGTTCCAAAATTTAACGTCTCTACAGAGGTTTGTTATTCAGGGACACAGACTTACGTCCAGTTCCTTTCTTGCTTCAATAGAAGATTCTATTGTGTTATAGTCACCTCTGTAGACAAAATAATATTTCAGTTCTGCAGCTTTCCCAGGAGATAAGACCTTTGCACATCCCAGAGTAGTTTTCCACATACGACACTTGTAATGTCCCGAATCCCCTCTAGAGGGATTACAATAACTTTGTATCCTCTAATCCAAAAGTCAATTTGTTGTTTCTTTTTCCCAACTGTTTATATCCATATTTATATCAAATTGTAACAAAATTAACCAGCAAAGAACTTGTAGCAAAGTCCTCTTTATAATTTCCAGTTTTGACAGCTCCTTTGACAGCTGTCAAAATCTCCATCTCTCTTCGCCAGGCTGTCCGAATCGCCCCGGTTCCCGGGGGGGGGGTTGCTTTTTCCTCACCCTCGACTCCTCTCCTCCAGCACAGTTCTTATAATTCACATCGTGGAATTGGTAATTTTTATCATCAATAAGCTTCTGAATAGATCTTGGTTTCTCAGTCCTTGTTTTAGCATGTTTACAATCAGGGAGGGGACTGACTTCCTTTTTTGGATCCCCTCCCGCTCGTGCCAAATCCGGAAAAAAATTTCTTTTTTCCTCCTTTTAAACCCGGTTGCCCAATTACTCACGGGTTGTTGATCAATTGTCCGAATTTCCTTTGGAAGAAGCCAGCGCTCTCCGCCGAATGGCATGCGGCTGCGCCCGGCAGGGGAAGCGGAGGACTCAAAGCACCACGCTACTCCCCGGCGCCCGATCCGTAGCCTTTAAAAAGGCTCTTTCACAAGCCGGGAGAGCGATAACGGTGCCAGCCGAGTCACCATGTCCACGGGATCCGTTCCCGTGGTTTCTAAGGGTCCCCGCGTCGCCGGCGCGGTAGGACCCAGCCCCTGCCGAGCAGACTCCCTCCGGAGCTCGGAGGGAGTCCGCCATTCGGCGATGGCGCCAACCCGGAAGCCCCCACCGCACATAATTGATCACACGACATGGTGCATGTACACCATTTGAATGACAATGCCCATCAACTGGGAGGGGGCAGCCCCCTCAAATATTTTATTGGGAGGCTGAAGACCCCAAGGGCCCCTAGGAGTTGGCTCAACCATTAGCATGTTAGTCCAACATCACATAGGGGACGCCCAGTTGGGGAAGACCCACATACTTCCTCAACTATATGGGCTGTCTTTAAGATTTAAGGACCATAAAGAAGGCAAGCTTATATAGGTTAGGTTACATATGCTGAATTTATGTATCACTATCTACTAAAATCGGACGTGGGTGGCGCTGTGGTTTAAACCACAGAGCCTAGGACTTGCCGATCAGAAGGTCGGCGGTTTGAATCCCCGCGACGGGTGAGCTCCCGTTGTTTGGTCCCTGCTCCTGCCAACCTAGCAGTTCGAAAGCACGTCAAAGTGCAAGTAGATAAATAGGTACCTCTCCAGCGGGAAGGTAAACGGCATTTCCGTGTGCTGCTCTGGTTCGCCAGAAGCGGCTTAGTCATGCTGGCCACATGACCCGGAAGCTGTACGCCAGCTCCCTCGGCCAATAAAGCGAGATGAGTGTCGCAACCCCAGAGTCGGTCACGACTGGACATAACAGTCAGGGGTCCCTTTACCTTTACTTTATCTACTAAAATAAATGTGTCAAAATGATTTACAGCTAAGTACTGTAAAAAACAAAAAAACACTAATAAAGCAACAGAAATATATCAAAAACAGATTTAGTATTAATATGTTGCCCAAATGCCCATGAAAATAAATACATATTTGCCTGGTGCTAAAATGACATGGTTGGCACCCTGTGGACAGCATTCTATGAATGAGGTGACTATAAATGGTTTTTCTCTCTTTGCCACCCTCCTTACCCCTCAGAGGGGACACACAAAGGAGGACTACAGATAACCATCTTTGGTTCTGGACAGATTCATATGAAGACAGTCTTTTAGGTAAATATATTTTCAAGGTCAAAACAGCACTTTGAACTGGGTACAGAAACAAACTGGCAGCCAATTTGTACTGGCCATGTCCCATGCTTTGTATTAACGCCTTCTTGTTCCAGTTAACAATTTAATAGCTACATTCTGTATTAGCTGTAGTTTCCAAACAGTCTTCAAAGTTTAAACTGGAGATTACTAGAAAATAGACAAGCAAGGTCAGGCTATCCCTATCCAGACAGGGTTGTACCTGGGCTACCAGCCAAAGCTGATAGAAGGCACTCTGTGCCATACTGAGGCTCCTTGTGCCAAATGACTGGATTGAATCCAAGTGTACCCAACAGCACGCTTGTTTCTTCAAGCGACACATCAAGGGAAGTGTAACCTCATTCAGAGAGACGAACCACCCAATAACAGGGACACAGTGTTATGCTGACTGAGCTCCAGTTTGTTGGCTCTCACCCAGTCCATTACGAAAACCAGGCACTGATCCAGCACATCCACCTCACACCTGCTTTAGCTGTAACAAAGAATTCAAGTTGCATGTTGTCAACATATTGATGGCAGCACAGTCTTGAGACTCCAGATCATTCCACTATAATGTTAAACAGCATATAAAACGACAGGGCTATCTGTTGCCTGGCCAATATCTTTCCACTTCCATCTGTCAGTCACATCTGTCCTTACCAATGCAAAATGGGAACAAATTCAACAGCTAACATAGGCAATTCAATCATCATTCCACAGGATAACTCATCAACCAAATTAATATCATACAAGAGACAGAGTACAGGTAGGCTAAAAGCTGGTAAATTCAGCCATTACAAATGTCATGAAAATCCAAGTCTTCATCAATACTTTTAATATTTTCTGAGATTTTTTTCACCCATGGAAATAAGTGGCCCTCAGCTCCCTATAGCTTTATATTGTGTGTACTGTATAAATGAATGGGGCTTTCCTCTATTCTCTCACACTGAGATTTAAAAGTCTGGGTCTGGGTCAATCCTTAAAGGTAAAGGTACCCCTGCCCGTACGGGCCAGTCTTGACAGACTCTAGGGTTGTGCGCTCATCTCACTCTAGAAGCCGGGAGCCAGCGCGGTCCGCAGACACTTCCCCGGTCATCTGGCCAGCGTGACGAAGCTGCTCCGGCGACCGGCACCAGAGCAGCACACGGAAACGCCGTTTACCTTCCCGCTATAAAGCGGTACCTATTTATCTACTTGCACTTAATGGTGCTTTTGAACTGCTAGGTGGGCAGGAGCTGGGACCGAACGACGGGAGCTCACCCCACCGCGGGGATTCGAACCACCGACCATGCAATCGGCAAGTCCTAGGCGCTGAGGTTTTACCCACAGCGCCACCCGCGTCCCGCGGGTCAATCCTTAGACAATGCTTATTACACAAGTGTGAAACACAATAATTCTCAACTGTTGTAATCCTATGCAACTGAGCAGTCACCACTTTGACCTGTGATTTATTGTATTTCCTCATGTCATCAGTGAGAAGAAAAGTCCTAGTATTCTCAATATCATTAATTTTACCTTGCTCTTTTTATTAAGAACTGGCCACTAATTGTCAGATTTCGACAACTGACTGGATTGAATTTCATTATTGAGTGCTGAATAGTACAGTAACACACAGCTCTCTTGCAGTGCTTGAAATATTGTGACTTCATGCTACAAAGATACAGCATTTCCCTCTCTTCCTTATGTATTCCAGATATATACATGTCTACATAGTACAGTATGGGAATTTTTGTGTGGAAGAATTTTGTATTTTGAGAAGATAGGTGATTCTTCCACCTTGCTTATTGGCACATCCTACAGGCCCAGGAAAGCTTATGCTACAAAACATGTTAATCTTTAAAATACCAAAAAGCTTTCTTACTTTTCCTAAAGGTGCAGACTAGATGGAACATCAATATAAAATATTTGCCCATCTAAAGAAACTTAAAATAACTAGATAAAAAAACCCTCAAAAGAAATTTAGTCTTTGAGTGCTTGTACAGGTCAGCCTTCTAAGATGTGTTTTAAGAAAGGCACACATTTTTTCTACAAATGTCATGTATTTTAAGTGATTTTTAAATTTGAACTTTAGATTGTCCTAACCTGGCCTGGGACCTGCTGGTGAAGAACAGGTAATAACAATAGCAGTAGCATTATTATTATTGCTTGTTTGCTGGCTTCTCAAAACACTGAAGTCCGTGGGGGCCGTTCAGTTTATTCCTAATGGATAAGAAATGCGAAACCAGGAATACCAGTGCCAAAACAAAAGCGCTTGGGCTGAGTGAGGCTTCACCGATTTACACGAAGCCTTTGAGCATTTGGAGATTAGTCCAGACACGTTTCAGTGCCACCTCCTCGCTCTCAAAATGAGGCTGAAAAACAAGGAAATAAAACGTTATTGGCCTTGGGCGAAAGTCACGGAACGCAAGTATGATTGCTCGATTGCATAAGATTATCACCGCTCAAAGCGATTTATTTCAACCCCGTTTCATCAGCTTTTGCCAGGGATTATCCCGGGCGAGACAATCTGTCTCAGAGACAGAAGTAAATAGAGGCAATCCCCCATTCAATCACAAAATGGGTTGGGGTATTTGATTGGCTTTGGCATATGTACACTCCTTCTTATTGGCCGCCACGATCACATTCCCGCCTTCTTTTCTCACCTACTCACCTTGGCCGTAATCTTGCTCTCTGATTGGCGGAGGCTCCAATCCCGCCTATTACTTAAATATTTGCCACGATTGGCGAGGAACTTTGTTTATCATGCATTCTCCCTTCCCATTGGCCGCGAGCAGGTAGAAATACAACACCGCCCCGCTCCCACCCGGAGTTTCCAGAATAGAGATAAATAAAAATCCCGGTAGCGCTGCTGCCGCTGCTTTTATTTTCTGAACCAGAGGAACCGCAAAAAGGGTCTTCGAAGGAGGCATATGGCTCATCCATATTAATAAGCTCTAGCTGCGGGTTGTCATAGCAATACAGCAATTACTGTATTAACAGTGCTGCTCTCCGATTGGTCAACAGGGTACTAAATTATTAAGCAGGCCCGTTCGGGAGGCGGAGCTCGGCGGGCTCCTCCGGCTCGGTCGACGCGAGGGGTGGGCGGGGCCTATGCTAATGAGGCCGGAGAAGGAGGCCGGGGCTGCCAAGATGGCGACGGAGCGCAGTCGCTCCCCGATGGGGGGCTCGCCGGTGCCGGCCTCGATGTTCGCCCCGGAGCCCGCCTCTCACGGCGGGGCAGTGGCGGCCTCTTCCAGGTTCCACCGCGGCGTCGCGGAATCGGACTGCAGCGAGGACGGCGAGGTGCTCAACGGGGAGCCGGAGCTCGACCTCACCAGCAAGGTAGGCCCGGCGGCCGGCGGGGCAGCGGAGACCCAGGGCCCCGCCAGCCCAGGCCCCGGTACCTGGCGCCTCCGGTCCCCCTCACGCGCCCGGAGGCAGCTCCGGCACTTCCCTCTCTCTCCGTTCGGTCTGGCGGCGGTGCCTCCCCTTGTCCTTCCGGGCACTTCGTCCAGCCCCCTTTGAGGAGCGCGGAGCGGGTACCCCGGGCCCCTTGCCGACGCTCCCTCCTGAGGCGGCGAGAGGCCGGCTACCCCCCTGCGAGTCCTGAGGCACAAGGAGGGCGAGAGTGTCGCCAAGGGGCGACGGCGGCAGCTTCAAGGGTACGGGCTGGTGTACGTGGCACGCGAGAATGGATTCAGACGGGGACGAGAAGGGGCCGTAAACAGGCTTACTCGCAAGTAAGGCCCTCCGTTTTCAGTGGGACTTACCCCACGTTTAGGCACGTTTAGGATTGCAGCCCAGCCCTGTAAATAATGCCTGCTCAGAAATAAGTTCCATTCATTTCCGCGAAGCTTACTCCCGGTTTAAGCGTAGGTAGGGTTTCAGCTGAAGTTGTTGTTTCCCCGTTTGTAGTTTCCTTAACAACAACAACACCCTCGTGCTGTGTTAATACAGCCCTTCTCGCTTATCTTTTTAGGGCATTGCTTTTTAAAAAAAACGTTAAAGTTGAAATTGTTAAACAGGTGCTGCGGGTAAAGGTAAAGGTAAAGGGATAGCCTTTATGTTTTGTAGTACTACCCTAAAGTGCAATAAGGGGCGATGTTTAAACAAAACAATGGGCAGCGATACCTGCATGGCTTTTAGTTAACCTGCTGGATGGGCATCATGTGATGTGCTCAAAAGGGACAAAATCTCAGAGCAGAGTATCTATGAAAAGTGATGATGGGCCATTTTGTAAGTTCAGACAGCTGGGGCTGTTGTGCTTTACATTTTTTGTGTGACCTCTGCAGTTGTGGGTAAATGGAAGTCATAGGGAAAAGTGGAGTGGCTTTTCATGTGATCTAACTCATGAATAAACTAGGAGTACCTTGAGTTTATTTTTTGTTTTAAGCCACCACAAAGCAGCATAATATTTTTTACGTTACTAAGGATTTGTTTGATCGACAGTGTTTTTAAAATGAACACACACACACACACACACATATATATTATACACACACACACATATACATACATACATACACATATACACTTCAGTCTTCTTCACACTGCTTTTGCTAAGCTTTCTGAATTTCCCTTTATACTTTGTGGCTCCTTGGTGTCAACCCTTTTTTATTTCCTCTGTCATAACCCCCCCCCCCCAAAGGACTACATTGCATATCTTTTGAGTATAAGCTGAGTCTCATAATTATGAACTCTTTGAAAAACAGTTCATAAACAATTTGAGAGAAAATCATCTACTAGTTAGTGCCAGTGATTTTGGCCCTCTCCCCCATATCAGCATGTTTAACACAGATACCTGGTTTATTTTCAGCTAGTAATGGTGAGCCCAACATCAGAGCAGTATGATAGCTTGCTGCGGCAGATGTGGGAGAGGATGGATGAAGGATGTGGGGAGACCATCTATGTCATTGGACAAGGATCAGGTGAGCATGGTTTCCTCCTTCAATACCACAAGCCAAGCTAAAGATGCTATAGTGGTTTCAGCAGAAACAGCTATTGCTTGAAGTATCGTGTTTGTGGGATGGGACAGTTAGTATATTAGATCTCAAGTGTTAAAAGCCTTTCTTCCATAACACAAATAATTTCATTGGATTATTCCTACATGCAGCTAATGCTGTGTTGCATGTTGGCCACATATGCCTAGTAGTAACTATTTGCTTTCAGTAAACAATTCTGACCTGCGTTTTGAATAAGTATATCCCATGCAAATGACATGTGGGGTAAAGAAGGGATGTGTTTTAGCTTGTCTGCTATTAAACCATAATTTGAATGATCTGTTCCAAACCATATGCTCAAGAGCACCACTTTCCCAGAGAGGCTGGCACAGAGATCCCTTTGTTACTGTGCGCTGCTGATGTGTACTATTCTCACAATCCCAGGGTGGACTCAGTACAGTTATGGCTAAATTCAACCATGAATGATCTGAGCATAATTCTAGCAGCTAGTGAATTGTTTGTTTTCCCCAAACAAACTGTGAATGGTAAACCAAGAGCAAATCTTGGTTACAATAAGTTCACCATTTGTTGAGAGCGAGGAAAACCTCAAGCTTGGGTTTGCATGTAACACTAAGGCCAATGGTTTGGCTCTGAGTAGTGAAACAGCAGCAGGACCAGTGGAGGAGCAAAGCCGCCACGGTTTTCACTCTGGGTAGCTGCGTGTTTGGTTGTTGTTGCTAATCCCTGGTTTAGCTTAGCATTGCATGCAGTCATGGGTTTTTTCCGTAAAGCAAGTTGAAAATGTTTAGGGCAGTTAATGTTTTCCCTCTAATTGGGGTTTTGGTTTTTTTGGTAGTGCTACATATTTACTTTTCTCTGCTCCCACCACCCAATGTAAAAGATTAAAGGGTGTTTGCTGCCTTTGAAGTGACTGGTGGTTTTGGCATTGGTGTTCTTGGCTCAGGTGATGTCAGTCTGCTCAGTCTTCAAAGAAACGGGTGGGGGGAGGGGGTAAGTGTAGCAAATGTTAGATTTGCACCAGCATAAGTTTCCTCAACTGTTATCAGCATTTAATGGGTTAGGGTAGGAGGAGTCAACCACACCTTGTGAACTACAGCTCCCATCATCCCTGACCATTGGCTATGGTGGCCGAGTCTGATGGCAACAGTGGTCCAATAATAATAATAATAATAATAATAATAATAATAAATTTTTATTTATATCCCGCCCTCCCCAGCCGAGGCTGGGCTCAGGGCGGCTAACAACAATCAAATGGTTCAACATTGTAAAACATTCATTATAAAATTAATTAATCAAATTAAAATCAAATTAATGGCAACCATCAAGCAAAGTTTTGTGCAGATTGCCAGAGGAGGGGGTCAGGCTGCGCCCTGACAAAAGGCCTGGTGGAACAGCTCTGTCTTGCAGGCCCTGCGGAAGGATGTCAGGTCCTGCAGGGCCCTAGTCTCTTGTGACAGAGCGTTCCACCAGATTGGAGCCGCGGCCGAGAAGGCCCTGGCTCTAGTTGAGGCCAGCCTAACCTCTCTGAGGCCTGGGATCTTTAGGGTGTTTTTATTTGCAGACCGTAAATTTCTCTGTGGGACATACCAGGAGAGGCGGTCCCGTAGGTACGAGGGTCCTAGGCCGTATAGGGCTTTAAAGGTTAAAACATCTGGAGGGCATCTTGGCTACCTCTAGAGTAGGGTGTGGGATTAGGTAATGACATTCTTGCTGTGTCTTCAACTAATGGATCCAAGGTTTTGAAGAGGGTAGCACAATTGACTCTCGTACATCCCACCTTTCCTTCCAAACTTTTGAGATGGACGCTGTTTAGCCTGGAGAAATAGGGCTAAATGAACAGTTAAATGCATTGCATTGCATAAGCATTTGAATTTAAAATGGATTCTTCATTTCCTTGCCTGGCCCATCTGTGGCAAGACCCTGGTGAGGTTACATTAATGACAAAGAAACTCCTGGTTTGGCAAAAATTTGAAGCAGCTGTTCCTCATTTCTTCTCCATGCCTACATTAGATGGGACTGAGTACGGGCTCAGTGATGCAGATATGGAAGCATCCTACGCCACTGTGAAGAGCATGGCTGAGCAAATAGATGCAGATGTGATCCTCTTGCGGGAGCACCAAGAGGCAGGAGGCAAAGTGCGTGACTACCTGGTGCGGAAGCGGGTGGGTGACAACGATTTCCTGGAGGTCAGGTAAGGAGATAGGTAGAAGGAGTGTTCGTCAGCATGAAGCTCACTCCTGTAATCTGTACACGTAGTGGTGAGAAGCTGGAAACTCTGGTTTGGCTATGGGAGTGACTCTGCCTCTCCTTACTAATTAACTTTCCTTTCCTCTGTGCTTTGTATACAAGCCAGTGGTTAGGATCTTGCGCACATACTTGGCTGATCAAGCAGTATCTGAATGAAAGGATTGCTGTTGTAGGTTTTTGCTCTCTTTGTGCTATGTGTAAGCCTGGATACTTTAGTTGGTTAGAGCATGGTGCTTATAATGTCAAGGTGGCAAGTTTGATCCTTGTACGGGACAGCTTCCTATTCCTGCATTGCAGGGGGTTGGACTAGATGACCCTCAGGGTCCCTTCCAGCTCTACAATTCTATTCTATGAAACCCCATAGGTCCTGTCTTTTACTCATTTTTAAAGGGTTTATTGATTTCGGCCATAATATCGATTTTGATGCGTGGCAAGAACTATGGAATGTAAACATGAAATTTACGGCTTGTACTGCTTTAAAAGAGAATTTGTGGGAAATGATCTACAGATGGCATCTAACGCTGGTAAAGCTAGCAAGGATGTATAGAACAAAAAATAAGAAATGTTGGAAGTGTGGAGAGGTAGAGGGTGACCTCTACCATATGTGGTGGACCTGTAGTAAAGTGAAGGGCTTTTGGGAACTAATCTATAACGAACTTAAAAAAATCTTTAAATATACTTTCCCAAAAAGACCTGAAGCTTTTCTACTGGGATTGATTGGAAAGGAAATTGGAAAAAAAGATAAAAACCTCTTTTTATATGCCATGACAGCAGCCAGAAATATGTTAGCTCAGAATTGGAAAACAGACATAGAGTAATACCGAATATAATGGACTGGCAGGTTAAAATGATGGACTATGCAGAACTGGCCAGACTATCAGGAAAATTAAGAGATCAGGACGAGCAGAAGTTTCAAGAAAATTGGAGTAAATATTTGATGTATATAAGAAACAATTGTAAATCTTTGAAGGGTTGGAATAACTCTTACAGTGTGTAGTTGATAATAAGATATATAGAGTACATGATATTAGAACTTTATTTGATACTTACCAAAGAAATGGAGGGAAGTCAGAGGCATGATAGAGCCTAAGTTAAATATGTAACCTTTATATGTGTAATTTATGAGTGTATGTATGTGTACTGAAAATCAATAAAAATTTAATTGGCAAAAAATAATAATAAAGGGTTTATTTCAGAGTTTGCACATGACCGATGACATTCTGATGGCTTCCTTTTGCCTTCCTACAGGGTAGCTGTGGTTGGCAATGTGGACGCAGGGAAGAGCACGCTGCTGGGTGTCCTCACCCATGGTGAGCTGGACAATGGACGTGGCTTTGCCCGGCAAAAGCTTTTCCGCCACAAGCACGAGATTGAATCGGGCCGTACTAGCAGCGTGGGCAATGACATATTGGGCTTTGACAGTGAGGGCAATGTAGTGAACAAGCCCGATAGCCACGGTGGAAGTCTGGAGTGGACTAAGATTTGTGAGAAGTCAACAAAGGTCATAACCTTCATTGATCTGGCTGGGCACGAGAAGTACCTGAAGACTACAGTCTTTGGCATGACTGGGCACCTACCTGACTTCTGCATGCTAATGGTAAGCTGTGCCATGGTGGTGGGATGTCAGTGGCAGCAAGGGGCTCTTAACATCCACAGCACTTTCCCATCTTTTTTGTTGGAGAGTTAAGGAATTAATGAAAACAATATAGGCTAGAATTCTCACTGTTATTGTGAACAGGAGCTCAAAAATTAGTTGGAGCCGTGGGCCATGTCACTCTCAGTAAGTGGTGATTTCCTACCATAGAATGTTGGAGGCTTCAAGGTTGGGAACAAACTGCTTGGAGGACTGTTTCTTGCGGTTCAGTGATTTATGGCCTATGTTAAGGATTGAACTGAGTTCTCCATTCATGCTCATTCATCAGATACGGGTGCAAGCTTCTACATAAGTAAATGCTCTAAGCAAAAACACCATGAAGTTCAGAAAAGTTCTTTCTGAAGTGCCCCCTGCCCATGTGTCAGGGTGTCAAAGATATTGTCATGTGTGCAAAGCATTCAAGGTTCAGTACCTATTTCCAGAACTTAATTTGACATTTGTCCTTGCTGGTCTCCCCCACTCTCCCAGCAGCAGCAGCAACAACAAAGATTTTTTCTGCACTGTAAGGACACCTAATTCTGCCATAGTGGCTTAACACAACTTGTCTCAGGTTCTATCTGTATCAGTGGATTTATTTCCGCAACCATGAGAGGCAAACTATTCCTCCCACTGTGGCACATTCCTGTGTTGGTTTTGGAGTATGTGTGCTTCAGTCACATAAAGAATTCTCAGATTTATTGGCAAGTACGGTAGTCTAAACTGCAGACAGGTGCTTCCCTGTGAGGAGATGAAGTGGTATAGAAATTCTTTAGCTTAGTTTTCTGTTCGTGGGTCAGTATCCCATATCAACCTTTCTTATCAATAAGAGCCACAGCCTGCCACTTGATGACATGCTTGCAGAATGACATTAAGGGGTAGCTGATACACTCTGAGATAGTGGCCCAGTTGGGACATTGTTCCCAGGTTCATCAACCATGGTATATGTCAAGAAAAGGAAAACCTGTGGCCCTCCAGATGTTGTTAGATTCCCAAGTCCATTCGCCCCAGCCAGCAAGGTTGGTGGGTGGTGATTAGTGAGGTGAGGTGAGGTGAGAATATTCTCAAGAATGAGAATATTTTTGACAATATTCTCTGCTAGAAAATTCTCTGGAGAATATTTCCCATGAACTGTAAATTCTAAGGTAAGAACCAGTTTTACAACCCACATTAAAAAAATCTAGTAAATAATAAGTCAAGCTGTGATATTGCCAGTGTAAATAATGAATAATGATTTTTTTGATCCAGTTACATTACTGGGCATTGTGTCATTCACCATTGGCAGTTCTGAAATGTGAGCTACAGAAAACCTTTTTTTTTTTTTAGTTTTAAAAATGCTATTCATTTAATTTTATGAACATTTGGATTTCAACTATTTGTAGTAGCCTTTTTTCTATTTTGGTGTGACCTTATTCTTAGCAATTCTACACCCTTGGCCATAAGTGTGATTTTTAAATTTTTTTTTACAGAAAGTAGTTTTAATGCTTTCTACACTTAAAAGTACCTAGGCCTATACAATTATGTGTGACACCATGTGAGGTGGCCTTGATTTAAACAGCTGACTTTTCTATATTTTTATTCAGTGCCAGTAACTGGGTTTTGCAATGCCATTCAATGGTACAATATTTTCATTAATCAAGAATATTCTCGAGAATATTCTCCAAAAGATTATTCTCGAGAATTTAACATCACCAGTGGTGATGATGAGAGTTGGAGTTCAAGAGTGTCTGGAAGGTCACAGGTTTCCTATCTCTAGATTGTGATGCTAGATTATTTTCCAGTTTTGTTAATTGGCATTAAACTAGAGTTCCCCAGTTTGGGGTACAGGGAACACCCATTTTAGGCACGACCTATATGTGTGTGACCGTGCACATGCACACAGCACCAGCCCTAGGAGTTACCAGGAAAGATGTCATCAAAATGGGAGGGGGGGGAGCAGGGCGTTTCCATTGCATGTGATTTCATGCAAGCTTGCAATGACCTGGAACATAAACCCCCCCCCCCACACAAATCGGGGGTTGGCTGTAATTGAGAATTCTGGCTTGATACAAGCCAGGAGCTTTGTGGTGAAGCTGGCATGTGATGTGAGGAAGAAGAGTTAGGGAGGAGTGCTTGGCCCCAATGCTAGTCCCTGACTTCATAAGCCAGGGAGGCTGGGAACATCACCGGAGCAGTGTCACTGGCTTCCCTACATGAAAACAGAGAAGTAGAGTTCTAGTTATGACACTTATTTTGGAGCAGACTATACTAGCCATTCTTGGCAATGCCAGGAGAAGGAGGTAGTGGGCATGCACCCACAAGAAGGCTAGCTCTGACACAATGTCACCTGCAAATGCAATGGTTTTTTTAAAGTGATTTTGTGATTGGCATGAACTGGGAAAAGTTTAGTTGATAGCCTATTCCACCGTGGCTTTTCCTGAGAGGATTCTGGGAATAGGACCCAGGATTCCTCTTCCATCTGTTCTTGACATTATCCTGGTGAAGCAGCAGGAAATAAGCCTTTCTGGTTTACTTTGCACACCATGGAACATACCAGAAACGTTATTCCAAGAGTGGCAAGTGCTAATGTCTGAATTAGCTCTTACTATATTGTAAGAGCACTGGGTTTCTGTCCAATGCTGTGTGAGCAGAACTCCTGCAACCGTCTGGAGCAGGTTTTGAAGCTGTACAAGGGGGCTGTATTGGGAGGAGAGGAAAGAGAAGCTCCGTTGCCCAAATAGAAGTCTGTTGCGCTAGTGGGACAACAGTATTGGATAGAACCATTGCTCTCATAATTTATTAAAAATTGACCTCTTGCCTTTCTCTTGTGGCGTATCTGCATTACGCTGCCCAGCAAAGTCGCAGCCGTATATCTAGACAGAGACTTAAATTTCTGCCTGCCTCCCCCACTCCCCACTTCATTGTGCTTTTCCTTGATACAGGTTGGCAGCAATGCAGGAATTGTCGGGATGACCAAGGAGCACCTGGGCCTTGCATTGGCGCTCAACGTCCCAGTCTTTGTGGTGGTGACCAAGATTGACATGTGTCCTGCCAACATTCTCCAAGGTATTTGCCTGTAGACTGCCCTGTGATTGTGGGGTGAAGGGTGGTATATAAACAAAATAAACTGAAGATGGCGCAAACAGCTTCTCTCCTGTGAAGTGTTTGCCATCTGTTTTGGTAGTGTGTCTTCAGACTCTACTAAGGAGTCGTTTAAGCAAACTCTTCTTTCTAGCCATCTCCAATTCCTGGCCTTCATTGCTTCTTACTCGTTGAGACTTATTTGACGTACAATTTTTTTCTCTCTGTAGCTGGTCTCTTAAAACTGTCATATCAGCAGTTCTAAAACAATTGTTTTGCAACAGTGAAGCTGCTCAAAAGCAATGTTTTGGCTTGTGTTCTTCCCCAACTGCTGTAAATAAGATTATGGGAAAGAGAAGGCAGCTGAGAGTTAGACTTTTTGCATCTGTTCACTTCCTGGTTCTTAGGGTCATGAAAGAACCAACTAGTGTAGCCTGTTCCCCACAGGGCCCAACACGGTGCTTCCTGAAAGAAAAGCAGCAACTCTTTCCTGCTGTTTCTCCTCCCGCAACTGATGTTCAGTTACACGATATCCCTGAACACTGAGAAACCGTTTAGCTATTGTCACCAATAGCCATAAACTATGCAACCAAAATGAGTGCTTAGGAAATATTTTTGCCTTTTCCCTTGTATGTAATTATGCACTTCCAAAAAAAGAGGTCCACAAAGATGATCACTAGTGGCAGATGCTGGGCATCAGATAGAAAAGGAATGCATTTTGGGACTACACAGTGGAAAGCGAGAGAGCAAATGGTTTGCTACCAAGCTCATTCAAAATGTGCGGGCTCCTGTTCAAGAGACCCCTGTTTTTCTGGTACTGCAGTTATTGGCTTTTCTGTTACTTGCTGCATAAGATGACCGAGGAACCTCTGCAATGTGCAGCTAGCACTGTGGTAGAAAATGGAAATTTGAGAATTGGTCAGGTGGACCTAGCATTCGGGATGCTTCAAAGTGGGCGCTTTTAAAATGTGTACGTGATGTTGCATACATCTTGGCACCCATCTTTCATGTGCACATCTTGATTTTCACTCCTCATCATAACAGTAAGCATTTGTGAGGAAATCGGTTTATTCTGGCAAAGACAAACTCTTGTCTTAGAGGAGCATCTAGCACAACATGCAATTAGACATGGAATCCACCGCCAGGGGCAAATTTTGAGACAAGGGTTTGGCTAGAATTGGACATCTTTTCAAATCTCTGGTAGCACTGCTAGCTTTGTAAACAAACAAAATGAAACCACCAATTCTCAAGCAAAAAACACATCCTAGTTTTTCTTGTGAAAACGATAGCCTTCCAGTCATAAGATTCCATGGTTTCCCTGCAGGCTTCCTGAAACTGAAACAGGATGTGTAGTACAGAAAAGCCTATGCAAATTTCTGGATTGTATGTAATGTTTTGATAGCTTCTTAGTAGCAATACTGAACTTATTTCTCGCTCTGAGGCTTAGCTTGACAACTTCTACAATTAGAATAGCGGTGGAAATTCAATACATACTAGCTGTAATAGCTGGCTTGTTTTTCAGATCAATATCCTGGTGCCCACCATATGCATTTACTATGGCTCCCATCATCCTTGGTTGATATGGCCAATGGTCCATAATGGGGGGGGGGTGGTAATCCAGAAATCTGGAGGTGTCAGACTGGGGAAGGTTTGTCAGTGTGGTCAACATCCAGACATGGACAGAGAAAAGATCTGTTAAGGGCACAAGAAGCCCCATAATACAACCTCTAAAGCCCAATTTCACTAACCCTTTTGTGTCAAATACTCCTGCATGTTCTCTTATATGTTATTGATACTTAAATAGCTTTCCTTTTAAATTTAAAATCTGTAACGATATCCCAGCTTGCTCACACATACATACAAACTTGGGGCAAAGAAAGTACACCCTCTCTGAATTCTGTGGTTTTACATATGAGGACATACAGTGGACCCTCGGGTTACGTTAACTTCAGGTAACGTAATTTTCAGGCTGCGAACGCAGCAAACCCGGAAGTGGGTTTGGCACTTGCGTGTGCGCAGAAGCACTCTTTGCGCAGAAGCGCTTTGCGTCGCTGCATGCATGCACAGAAGCGGTCCTCCGGTTACGAAATTTTCGGGATACAGCCAGGCCTCCGGAACGGATCCCGTTCGTAACCAGAGGTACCACTGTAATAAGGTCCGTTTTTTAGAAGGTCTTAAAATTAAGTAAATAAACTAAGGCACTAAAGTTGAATGCAAGAAAGGGCATATTGATCTAATCCTCTCCATTTTATTCATCAAGAAACCCTGAAGCTGTTGCAACGACTTCTGAAGTCCCCAGGATGCAGAAAGATCCCTGTCCTGGTCCAGAGCAAAGATGATGTCATCGTTACTGCCTCCAACTTCAGCTCAGAAAGGTGACAGAAATGAAAACAAAGTGGACCACTCTTTGTCTCCTTAGAACATGGGCTTTGAACTTTGACCCCAAGACTCTTCTGGGATGATAATTGGTTGGGAGCACAAACAGGTCTTTTCTAGTTGCAGTATAAGGAATTTGTAACAGAGATGTGGAATATGTTTACAAGCTTAAATAGCAAGGATCCTGAATTGGTGGGATCTGCGCCTTTAGCTCTGTTGGGCAGGTTCAAAACAGTTTATCCAGGTTTCTGGGCAAGAAATGCATGCGAAGAGGTGAAGATGGATGGTAGAAATGGTCGACTGGAGTTAAAATCGACTTCAGGAACTTCAGGAATCATCTTTCTTTTTGCCACATATATTAGTTTGTTTTTCTTGCCAGTGAGTGGGGAATGCCAAGGTCAAATTCTAATGAAACCATGTGGAGTTGTCTCTGTTGCTTTGAATCCATTTCTGGCATCCACAGTTGGTGCAAGGATGAAAGCAAGCAGAGGACTTAGGAGAATGGAGGGTGATGGCTAGGAGCAGAAAATGAACGGCCCTGCTTGTGTGTAGAGGCTGAAGCGAATGGCCTTGCAAGAAGTCTGGCCAGGAGTCTGCTGCTGATCTATTGCATGAGACACCCTCCCCCGCCGCTGCCGCAAAATGTGGATGCCATGTGTATGGATCAGAAGATAAGCCATACTGGAAAGCTGGGATAAATGAAGGAAGTGAACAGTTGTAGGAGGTTGGCAGCTAGCATTGTGTTAGGTCTGTCCTTTTCTTGAAATATCCTGGACAACTGATGATGGTTGGCATGTTTGCTGGACCATTCTCTTAATGGCTTGGTCCCAACTGCTGATGAGAGAGGGAAAGAGAGTAAAATTGTAGGAGCTAAAAATGTAAATATTACATCTGATCTAACTAGAGCGTGTGATCTAAAAGGAAGCTGACCATGCAAGATGACTCTCCAGTTGAGTGGGCACTTTTGCTGCCATCCCAGAAAAAACAGAAGTAGATATAAAGTTATTTAACTGAATGTCGCTAGTGTTAAGAGTACTACAGCTAGTACTTTCCTGTAGGGAATTTTCCTTCCGATACTGAGCATGCCAACCAGCACCTGTGATGTCTTGCAAGTATTAAGATCAACCTAACTTAGAACTGTAAATAACTCATATGTTCTTATAACTCATATGTTCTTATTCTCTCTCTCTCTTTCTCTCTGTTCCAATTAGGATGTGCCCAATATTCCAGATTTCCAATGTCACCGGTGAGAACCTGGAATTGCTTAAGATGTTTCTCAATCTCCTGTCTCCAAGGACCAGTTACAGGGAAGAAGAACCTGCAGAATTCCAGATAGATGACACTTACTCTGTTCCAGTAAGGAGAGTGGTGCTGAGAGTCTCACTTCAGTCTAATTTTTTTCCACGAGGAGGAAGGAATGGGGATGTTGGCTTGATTCTGCTGTTGCTCTACCATTGTGACTAATTCATTTGCCTTTTGCACTTCTCCCTGATGCAGGGTGTAGGGACAGTGGTGTCTGGGACAACACTAAGAGGCCTGATCAAGTTAAATGACACCTTGCTGCTTGGCCCAGACCCTCTGGGTAACTTCTTGCCCATTGCTGTGAAGTCCATCCACCGCAAGCGCATGCCCGTCAAAGAGGTTCGAGGAGGACAGACTGCCTCCTTTGCTCTGAAGAAGGTGAGTGTGGGCTTCATTGGCCAAGGGTATTCCATTGCTTTTCTGCTGGGAGAAAATGAGGGTTTTTTGGGAAACTGCCAGTGCAGTTATGAGAATGTTTACTTTGAGACTGCACAAAAAGTAAAGCTAGTTGCGTTGGGCCATAAGAAAAAGTCCCAAAATCTACATGAGGGCAATCCCTAATGCTATAAAATAACATGCAAGCTTTTAAGTTCTGTAGAAATCTTCATCAGACTAGATGGGAAATAAAATAGGGTTGTGGGGAAAGAGAATATTAGGGCTGGTTTTTGAGCTGCCTTAATGGTGTCATTTCGTCACAGTTTTAAGGTAGAATGTGGGAGGAGATAGCGGACAATCAGATGGGGTTCTGTTAGGTGCTTGGTTGATTTCCTGTTGCACCCAGAACTGCTGAGGAGAAACATATGGTGGCTGGCACTTCATGTTTGGGACATATGAAATCCAGCTGTTAATCACATCTGTCTTCATCCTTGGGCAATGGTACCAAGTCCTCCTGCATTCAGATGTGGTTTTCTCCCTAGTCATTGTTTTTAGCATTGCAACTTCTCAGGCTTAATATATGGAGCTGAGAGCAGGTTTTATTTGCAGGGTCTAATATTGCAAAGGCATGCTAGGACTAAACTTGTCTAAAGGCAGCAGTGGACATTGTGCTTTTAAGTGAGTCATTTGTTTGGCAGAGAGAAAGCCAAAGGAATACTTTCACTATTGCATCCCAACTTCTCTATATCCATGAAGGATGGACATTTGTAATTTCTGCATCATTTAGGCAACATAAGTGTCTGTGACTGAAGTTTGTCCTCATAGGGGATGAAGGAAGGACAGCGTGTAGGAAAATCTGATAACATCCCTTAAGGATAGCAATTTTGTGCTGACCAAAACCATCCCTTGAAGTTTTTTTCTTTTGAAATTACCGTATTTTTCGCTCTATAACATGCACCCGACCATAACATGCACATAGTTTTTAGAGGAGGAAAATCCATAGGCATGCCACCCGTAGGCATTTCCTCCATAACACACACAGACATTTCCCCTTACTTTCTAGGAGGAAAAAAAGTGAGTGTTATGGTGCAAAAAATACGGTATTTCATTCTCATGTTTCTCCCAACACCTTTGTAAAACTCATGCTCAGCAGTATGTTCAGCTGGATGGGCATACCATTCCATCCCAAAATAGTCTTATCTAGGCTTTCATCTGTAAAATGCTAGGAAAATATATAGATTTCTTCTTTACAAAAAAATCAGCCTAAGTGAATTAATTACTAAATTATGCTTTAAAATGGTTGCACTTCCAGATCAAGCGCTCCTCTATCCGGAAAGGCATGGTGATGGTGTCTCCCCGATTAAATCCTCAAGCGTCTTGGGAATTTGAAGCTGAGATTCTGGTTCTGCATCATCCTACCACCATCAGTCCACGTTATCAGGCGATGGGTATGTGTAGGGTTTTTTTGTATGCCTTACACACTCCTCCTGCCTTGGCCCTGGGTATTGAATTAATTTGTGGTTGCGTCATTTAAGTTCTGATACCAACAAATTTACGAGGAGCAGCAACCACAAGAGGATGGCTGAAAGTGAAAGCAATTCCTTGTGGATCAAATTTGGGAAGTGATAGAAGGCTCTTATGGGATCTGTCACCAGGGGCGCTTGACTTGCACCTTCATCAAAATCCCACTTGAGCTATGGGTTCAGTGGATAGCTATAGAAGAATTGCACTTGGCCTCTGTAGCCTTCCCTATAGAAGTTATGAGGCATGGTGGTAGGGCTGGCTTGCTGAGCAGATTAGAGGTAGGTACGTAGATTATTTTCTGATGTTGCCTCTCTGCTGGAAATTGAATATACAGTACTGTGAATTTAGCGGCATCTGCATGCAGCAGCATAGCTGGTGGCAGTTCAGGGTATCCTGTGCTACTGAGATTTGTCCGCTTGTTGCAGCTTGAGTGCCAGTGAGAATCTTACTGTTCACAGTGCATTGTGGCAGCATCCGCCAGACAGCCACTATCCTCAGTATGGACAAAGACTGTCTACGCACAGGAGACAAGGCAACCGTGCACTTCCGCTTCATCAAGACCCCGGAGTACCTGCACATAGACCAGCGGCTGGTTTTCCGTGAAGGGCGTACCAAAGCTGTGGGTACCATCACCAAGGTAATAGAGCTTTTGGGGTACAATAGGACATAGGTTCTCAAAGTTTGTGCATGCCATAGGTACAGTACTACAGACACCTCCCTTCCCTCTAGTTAGTTACTGAAAACCCTAGCTTCTTGATAGATGATGATGGGGAAGTTGCTTGGTTTATCAGAATTTTCATACCTTCCTTGAAACCATGTCATATGCACTAGTGGCTCTGTTCTCCTTTTCCTTTTCCTTTTTCCCTGTCTTTAGGATAGGAGTGAGCATTGCTAGTTGATTTAAAAACAACAACAAAAACCCCAACCTTAAACCCAGACTTGCATATAACCCTGCTAGACAGAACAAGCTTTCTTTCTCTTCCACTAATTCCTGTATTCCCTTACTGAATGGGGATTATTGCTCATCTGTGCTCCCCCCTTTAAACCATATGTTTCTCAAATGGCCAAGTTTTTTTAATACTTGCCAAACTTTTCTGCCAGCCCGACCACCTAGTCTGTGCTGTGAAGGCCTTGCTTCTTTTCTGGGTGAAGGGCAAGTTGCTTGGCATTCAAGTTGTTTCTTCCCATCTCTATAAATTACTTTTTTTAAAAGATCTTGGGAACTTTGTGGGACCTGGTTGTTGACAGAAAGCGGTTTCATGCATGACCTGGGTTAAAAATAATAATGAAAGGAGACTACTTTCATCCTGACTTGGCACATGGCCCAGCGAGGCTTAGATGTTGTTATCACACCTCTGCTTTACCTACCTGCCCTGCTGCAGGTAATAAGAGACATGAAACAGAAAAGTGCTTAAAGAACAGAGAGGAAATTGTCACTTCCCTTCCCACTGCAGGGGAAGTGGGAGATAAAGAGAGCTGTGCGGGTGTGAATGAGATTTGGTGTGTTGCTGTTTGTGTGCACCATTCACAATATAAAAACACAAAGATACACAACATTGTAACAAACAAAACAATACATACAAACCAGTTCAAAAGGCCATAGAATGTTTAATTAGCGGAATAAGAGGAATGGTTTTCCTTAGCGCTTAAATATGTGCAATGAAGGTGCCAGGTGAGCCTCCCTGGGGAAGAGCATTTTCTTTCCACATATTGAAGTCCTGTTTAATGTCAAAGGTGAACTTTGCTTAAACCAACTCTGTGCTTAAAATGAAAGCAACAACACAAGCACAATTCTGTTTTTTGCCTCTACCATCCTTTCGACTGGCAGTTACTCCAGACCACAAATAACTCTCCAATGAACTCCAAGCCTCAGCAGATCAAGATGCAGTCCACAAAAAAGGGGCCCCTGACCAAGCGAGAGGAAGGGGGAGCCCAGGCTGGCATGGCGACGGCGAGTCCCACAGTGGCAGATGATGCGGTTTCGCTGGGAGCAGCCCCCTCAGCACCTTCGAGTGCCCAACAGCCTCAGGTATGCAGAACAGCCTGTGCCCTCCCTCCTATTCCAAAGTTATCTTTCATGGCTTCTTAAGCTTTTTGTAGTAAACATAAGGTGAGCCAGATTTCACCTGTTATCTCCTAGTCCTGTGCCTGAATACTAGTGAGTGGCTGGCTGTGAAGTGGCTTTAGGAAGGGAGGATGGTGAGAACCTTGCCAAGTGGGCAGAAACAGCAGGCCTGACCTGGTGTGAGGCCCTGGGCAGTTGCCCCTGCTTGCCCATAACTGTATTGCTAACTTTCCCCATTGGAGCCCTGCTGCTGTTCTGCAGCTTATCGGTTGGGCTTTCCTAGTGCGTGTCTTTGCTGTGTGCGGTAAGGATATGTAGAGCTCAGAGAAGGACCTCTTGCGCAGTTGTGCACATGCTGTCGAAGGACCTCCTTGAACAATGACAGAGCTGTTTCATGGGGCATCTGGCTGATGAACCTTTGAAATGAAGTTCTTTCTGCGGAAGTGAAATCTTAGTCTCAGTTCCTTTGCTCTTTTGTTTTTCACTTTGCTGTATTTTAAGTGTGTGTTGGCATTATTCTGAGACTCCTGAAACTGGAGGGTGAGGTTTAAATGCTGCAATTGCAAGCATCAGCTACGATAATTGTAGCAAAGAAATGCTCTTTTATACATATGTTACAGGGTGCCCTCTAAAAATCGGACTGAAAGAATCTGAGCTGCTTTCTTGCTTTGCATCTTGGGTGTAAATGTGGCTTCTTGGTGCCCTTGCTGTACTCTCTTCTCCAAAGTTTGTCTGGGGGGGGGGGCAAAGTTTGTCATAGCCTCTGTCTATATCACTGGTGCTTTGTTTCCTCTCTTGCTGTGCTCACTTGGTGGCAGTTTGTAAGGGACTGCTCTCCCCTCTGCTGATCTTTGTCCAACATCTTGGATGTCTGCTGCCTTCTGCTCACCTATGCTTCTCTTTCCTTGCTGCTTTCCTTCAGCCTGCCCTGGATGAAGAGCCCCACAACCGAGAGGGCAGCAAGGTACTTCTGCATCCTCTGTTGCTTTGACTTGGTTGCCTTGGGGAGAAAAGGCCACCCTTGCAAGACATCCCCCTCCCCTCCAAAGTCTTACAATTTTCCTTTTAGAATTCCTGCTTGCTTTGGTAGAAGCCTGGCCTATTGCAAAGGTGCTCATAGGACCAGAAAGGACAAAGACAACTTCACTTCTTTCCTTCCCCCAGGGATGGGAGACAGTGGCACTCCAGATGTTGGACTATAACTTCCAGCATACTTTGCCATGAGTCAAACATCTGGGGGACCACGGGTTCCCTACCCTTGCCTTTTACTTCTGGATACGGTTGGTTGACACTGTCCATTCCCACTCCTCTTGTTCAGTTTAGGGCTGAGAGGTTCAGATCCTGCCTTCCCCACCTTGCCCTTACCTGAGCGCTCTTTTTATCTACCCCCAGGTGAAGACTGGAGGAGGTGGCCGCCGACGTGGAGGGCAGCGCCATAAAGTGAAGTCTCAAGGGGCTATTGTGACTCCTGCTGGTGGCTGCTGAACATCGTTTTTAATCACTGCGGAATTCGCACCCTCCCCTTCTTCAACCCCAAAACCCAGAGCAGCCTAACCAAAATCCATCCCAGCTGATCTGCTACTGTGGAACTTCTCCTCCTCCTCCTCCCCTCCTGGAGAGGAGCCACCGGGGGGACGCAGGGTTTACAGTTTAAGCTAACGAAGGTGACAAAAGCACACGTGGGACTGACCAGCTGCCGCCTTCTCCCTTTTTACCCCCCCCCCCGCCCAAACATTTTGTACATCGTGAGCTCTTAGTCATGATTTTTTATTAGTTTTTATTATGGTGGATGTTTGTGTGTGTGGTATGCGTGCGGATGAAGAATCGGGAGGATCTAGGTATACAGAGTAAAGTAACTGCCTCCTCTTCTCTTCCCCACCCTGTCATATATATATTTTTGAAACTGACCCTGTGTCTGTGGTCTGCAATCAAGAATTCCTGAAATCCCATTCATACAAGTATGAATATGCTAGTTGGTTCGGAAGAGGTAGGAATCCCCCCCCCTTTCACACCAGTTAAACTGCGTGAGCCCTGGGCGGCCTCCTTTAGTTTAAAGTACCAATGCCTGCAATTGGTAATCGACATGAAGGAACACACACACATACACTCCAGCAGCATCCCAAAAGCTGGATTGATATGAGATCCTAGATCTTATAATTATGCACTTGTAAGCTTACTTTAAAAGCGAGACTTGTGGGAGGAGATGGAGCAGGCCACAAAAGCACTGGTGGCTTTGGTGTAAAGTCAACAAATTGATTTCACACAATCCTTTTTGGGCCTTGTGTTCAAAACCTACTATTTTTCTTGCAGTCAGTCATGGGTGCCTGCATATTCTGAATCCTGCCATATCTGGTTTTCTAACCAGCTACGTCAGATTGGGGAAAGGGAGAGACATTGCAAGTTGGCTTCTTCTGACTCACCCATTTCTTCCCCGTGGTATCCAAGTGTTTCTTTAAAGGCAGTGTTTCCTTCCCCTCCTCAAGAACTGACACTGTCAGTGGGCGACTTCTCCCTGCATATTTGTGTAATGCAAGAATTCATTTCTCCTCATTAGGGAAATGGGTGTTGCTGCCTGCAAGTGGGCATGGGCCTCTTAGTGTCTAGAAGCCAGCTTGCACCCCTCATTTCAGCCTCTCCTCAGAATCATAACTGTCGTGGGTTTAGACACACTCACTGTGTAAAAGCAGGAAGAGGTTTACTGGAGCCAGCTCTGAGCTGTGCTTTTAAATTTGGACACATGTTCAGGATTTTATAACTTTGATACACATTTGCTGCTTCTTTTTGAGGCACTTATTCTGAATTGACTTTTAACTGGCATCATGTTTTTGTTTAAAAACAAAAACCAGGTTTGTAGTTCACTGGTTTGTAGCTTTTAAAGTCTCTCCCCATGTCTCTCATATTGCTGTCTGCAACATCATCCTAACATTTTTGAATGGCTGGAGTTTCCCGGAAGCTAAGAGTGAACACTGATGAGTAGGTAGGCATGGCTTATGGTCTACTTTCTTGCCTGAAACTTTGTGGGCAGCATCCTAAGCAGTGACAGTATTAATAACACTCTTGGGGAGAGAATGGAGCGTGCTGTGGCTAAAGGAAGACGGCAGCCTGTATCACTTGGTGCCTTGGGCGCCCAGTAGCGACATCCACCTCATGGCCTTCTATTTCCAAGGGAAGTGGAGACCTTGGTGTGGTGTCCTTTTTATTTTTTCTTCTCCTTTCATTCCTTAGTTCTGAAAGAGGAATGTGCAGTGCTGAAGTTTTCATTATTAAAAAAAAAAGCCACATGGTGCTGTGTTCTGTTTTGTGACCAGCATTTAAAGACTACTGAGGCTGGCATGATGTAATAATAATAATAATAATAAAAAGAAAGGTTTGTTTAAAGTTTTAAAATTAAATGGCTTTGTTGTTTGTCAGTTCTTACAACTGTAGAGGGAATGAAGCAGTGACTGTGTTGGTACCTCTGAATCTGCATGTGTCAGAGGGAAGGCTTAGATGTTTTCAAGCAGGCATCATGCAAAGCTGAAGCTACTCCTTGAGATCAGGGCTGGCTGCTCTCCTGGGCTAGGAACACACCTTGGTTTTTGTGCCTAGTCAGGGGTGTTAGTAGTGCTGACCACAAGAGAAGGGTCATTTTGCTCACTGTATGCAAAATGAGCCCCTACTTTCTTTTTTCTTTTTTTGCTATTATTGACAAGAGTACAAAACTTTAAGGAGGGAGGTAGTTTATCAGTGTAATATTCAGGTGAACAGCACCCACATATTCCAGTGCACGTGAACTTTGTACCCTCTGGTGTTGGCAATAGGTATTTTACATTTCCCCCTCATTTTTTCTCCAAGCAGCTCAAGGTTGGGGAGCAGTGTACACAATGACACTATGAAGAAGGTGAGTGCAGAGACCAAAGGTCACTTGGTAAGCTTTATATGGCCCTGTGGGGGTTTGAAGCAGTGTCTTCCCCAGTCCTAGTCTTTATCTGACATTCTAACCACTGCATTTCAATCATGCTAGCTCCCGTCTGCTGAATTCCTGCTGTTCATGCGGCTGTTAAAGGCAAAGCAATAAAAGTTGGCAACTGGACAGTATACCAGTGAACTTCAGCACCTAAACAGAAGCTGAAACGTATTGCCAAATTTTTAATAGGAGGAAAGGGCTTCTCTCTTAATAGTGACACACTGCTGGTCTGTTAAGCCTATCAAACACATGGAAAATGATTAAGTATTGCCAAACCTTGGTGGTGATCTTTCAGATGATAGGAACTGGAGAGAATGAACTTAACATTTAGTAAATATGTTGGAATGGTAGGTTTTAATTTTTTACACTTCTGCTTTCAGTACTTGTACCCTGCTCTTATACGTGGAGCGGTTTTCAGAGTGGCTTTAATTGTACTTTAAACTTAAGTAGCAAAATATATTGAATGGTAGTTTGCAATGGACCAGGAGGCAATGCAGTTGGAACTTAGCTGTCCCACTTGCTTATTTATTGCATTTTTATAGTGTTTAAATTACCAAAGTCTCCCAAGTTAGTGGTCTGCAGTAGTTGCAAAATACAACTATGTTGGAAAGGGGCTAGAACCTGCAAACGTCTCTGCAGTCATGAACCCTGTTCTGTTTCCCATCTAGGCACAGATAAGAGAGCCAGGCTTTTGTTCGATTCATCAAAATTGCTGCAATTAAAAATAAGGGCATTGGCTGAATTTTACAAGAGCATTAGTATCCACTCTTTAGTCAAAAAGGCTCCCAGAGCAGCTTACACACAATCAATTGAAACAGGACAGTTTCTGCCTGGAGGCTTAGAATGTAAACAACACACAAGGGGGGATTTCTCCTTGTCCACCCTCCTTTCCCCCCTCTAATTGGCTTCATAATGTTGAGTTTGAATGTGTGTGTCCTGCACTGACTGAGGGCTCATCCACACTTCTGTACCTCCTGTCTGAGAGGTTTTTCTTCAGTCCCACTGCTTTCCATGGGAAAACCTGCTGTGTATCACTGAATTGGAACAAATGTCAATCAAGTTTTCTGCAGATTACTGCTGAATTGGAACAAGCATCAAACAGTGGGGTTTCCCGGGGAAAGCAGTGGACTAAAGAAAAACCTCAGGCAGAAGGAACAGAAATGTGGACAACAGTGACAACAGCTCCAATGCAACTTATTTACAGCATAGTCTCTTCTCGCTAATGCTTCTAGCCTTCACCCTGGCCAAAAAGTGTCCCCTCTTCACCAATGGTCAGCTTCACCTTTTTAAAAAAAAATGTTTATTGTCTCGAGTTTCTTTTGCATAGGCATAAATTACAATCCAGAGATAGAAAATAAGGAACGGAACAGTGCAGCATTTGCAACAGGCTACATACAGTCTTAGATACAAATCCAAGCACACTTTGTACATAACTGTTCATAGGAGAATCATTATTATTAATTCAGCACCATCAGTGTGCATGGTGCTTTACAGAGTACAACAGGCCAGGTCTAAAGTAAAGGGAGCGGGCAAAGAAGTCATGCTTTGGAAGGTGCCTCCTACTTGCTGTCGCCTTGCAAATGCCATCTGAGCACCTTGCTACTGGTCAGGGAGCTGACACAAGCATGAAATGCCTACAGTGGTCATGAAGCCATTATGTGCATGACTCACCAGCATTCTTCAACTGTTGACTCTTTGCTTGGTGTGGCTTTGAGTAGACCCTAGGACCAGGAAAGTTTCATGCTTTTCCAAATGCATTCATTCATAAGCTCACTGAATGTTCATTTGGTCACTCTAGATTTTTAATCACTTTGTTGCACTTAGGGTCTGTTAAACACATCCTTTCTTTCCATGCAACTAATAGAGCAGAGAAGCCTATCTACTTAAATTATTGTATGGAGCCCAACTGTGGGAAACTACCCCACAATGATCAACATGGGATTTATACACCCCTAAACAGACTTCTCCATTTTTTCCCAAGTACAACCTAGCCATCAACCTCTTTTATGAGGAGTAGAGAACAGGTAAAAATCAGTGCTTATTACACCCCCCATCTTTTGGAGAGTACAAAGACAAGAGTAAGTTACCTATATTTTCTTTTGCCTACAAAAAACACACAAGTTTTTATTAGAAATTCCCACCTCACCCCACCCCACCCCAACACCATAAGTTGACCTAGTGCTTTGTAGAAGCACAACAGGTTGCCTACCAAGCATGGTGAGCTGAAGCAAGCCTCAAAAACTGCCTAATTTCAGGCTACCTCGCCCAACATTGCCCCATCGCTGCAGAGAATCTGGAGCTGTATCACTCCCAGCTAATAGCTATCTGCTCAAAGACATCCAGTAAGCAAAAGCCCAGCACCCCTCAAGGCAATTGGTTCCACTGTCAGATTGCTCTTACCTTTAAAGAAGTTTCTCCTAAGGTTTAACCGCAATCCACCCTCCTGTAACAGCCTGGTTTTTTCCTAGCCCTTATTCTGTATTTCAGATGAAAAAAGCAGGAAAACCTGGCCAATGTATTTTTGTAATGCAAACCGCACACACACGCCTTCCAGAATGCTGCTTTTGCATGTCAGATGCAACTCCTGCCTGATATAAAGCAAGAGTTGCTTTTGACCATGTGGTCCTTCTACTTGCTTTCTAGGAAAAAAACTGTTGGAACTGGCCTTTATTCTCTTGTTGCATGCAAGGGCATCAAAACACTTCACAAGGATTCTGCCATAGACCAAAGAGCATAGCAGTTATCACTGGACCCTGATAGAATGACGTGCCTCTTCTAATAGTGCAGGTCATCTTAACTTATCCTGCAAGCCGCATGGCTGTGTTAGCTGGAGCAGCTAACAGCACCAGACTGGGGAAGCTGTGAAATGCTTAGAAGATAAACTGTGTTGATGTACTTCCACAGTAGCTTAGCAAGAATGCATAGATAGATAGATAGATAGATAGATAGATAGATAGATAGATATGTGTTTAGTTAGCAATGCTAGGCCCTTTAGTTATAATCAGGATTATGTGTTACCAGAAGCATCCAGGCAAAAGCTGTTGTTGGGGTGGAGGTGAGTGTATGCTAAATCCCACCACCACTCATGGTTTCAGGTTTAAAATAGGAAAGCTGCCCTCTTGTCATTTGAACTACCTTCATCAATCCTTATGACTTTTTTAACACTGAAGCTGTGAGATCCACGTAATACTGTTATTTCCTTATGGATATGTTCTGTTTCTTAGAATCACACAGAAGCTTGTCTTCTGTTCAACCCCTTATCTACTTGATGTGTGTCATTATGTAATTAATTTATATACTGCCAAAGTGGCTTCTACACATAACTAATGCCACTTTCCTGTTATAGCATCCTCAAAAGGTGTGCAACTGTGCCCTTGATCATATTTACTCAAGAGTCTACTTGGCCCCTCGATATAGTTGAGAAACCAGCTGTATTCTATATAGCTTGGGGAACTACTCAAGCTGGACACAGCATTAACCCACTCCTCTTGGGATTTAGGATGAAGACAAATGCTTCTCCCTCCAGGAGTGAGAGTGGGTTTTTCTGCTATGGGGCAAGCCCTGTTTTTCCTCCTGCCACACTGACTTCTCCACTGACATAACAAATCTGCGGCCAGTATGAATTTTTGCAGCTTCTCACTCCCCTTTTCAGGCACAACTTAGCTTTTGCCAGTTCCCCAAATGCCCGTATGTCTTATATTTCTAAATGTTTATTTGGTGCCATCCCTAAATGGACATTGTTGCTATGGCCAAGCCCAAATGAAAAGTGATGGGCCAGCTGTTGTGGCAATCGGCACTCTCCACAGATAGCTGGAAGGGAGGTGGGAAGGACACAGCCTCCTGCTTATGCTAAGTACTAGCTTATCGGAACTCCGCACAGCCAGCTTGCCCTGAAAATAAAAGGCAGGTAGGAAAGAAACCCTGATTGCTCCTACATTAATTTCAGTTCAGAAATTTTCATTACTCAGCACTGCCCATGTGTTTTCAGCCTTAAGTTTGGTAAAAGCCTAGATGAAGGCACTATTTTACGAGATACTGTATCCATACCAGGAAGGCTGCCCCTCCAGAGTACAACTGTTACTGCTGGCAACTACAGATACCTATTTACTATAAATAAAGGTAAAGGTAAAGGTACCCCTGCCCAAACGGGCCAGTCTTGCCAGACTCTGGGGTTTGTGCGCCCATCTCACATTTATTGGCCGGGGGCCAGCGCTGTCCGGAGACACCTCCGGGTCACGTGGCCAGCGTGACAACTATAAATAACTAGTCAGCAAATGTTAATGTTAAGCAAATGTAACAAATTCCGACCTCTATTACCTTACCCAAGTAGTCATGAGATTTCCCGTATGGGCTAGTCTATATATTGCAGAAGAATGAGGCAATCACAGAGAGCGTACCACTTCAGAGTAAAGATGGGTATGTATGCCATTTTTTAAAATATCCTTTGCAAATTAAAATGAAAACTGGCATAGCAGGGAGAGAAATCCCACCTTTATTCCTCTGCTAGTTTTCTACTAACAGTATGGACGGGAAAATGCAAGGCTGTCCACTGTACCACCTCAGAACTTGAGCTGCTTATACTACCTTGTCTTACTGCACGTGGGGATCAGGTGCAGAAACGTGGAAAGATTTTCCTCACCCTTTTTGACCATATGAACCCCTGGGCATTGCAGCAGCATGTGAGTTAAAACCTGCAGAACAAGAGCCAAGCACCCCTTGTTTCCTTTACAATGGAAGAAAATGAAATTTATTTGAAGCAGGGGTCATCAAGGCCCTGTAAGATCTATTTTAAGATTGGGGCACATTCTCTGAGATAATGGGTGTCTCTGAACATGTACAGAATGCTTTCCCTTGCCACTTAACAAGCAGCCCTGCCACACCTGGGAGTTAGGCTAAGCAAGCACGACCGTGCTGGCCAGACAATATTCATTCCCTCTAGAAAATTAAGCGTTGTAGAATGGGAATGAGTTCCAACAGGGATACATATTAACAGAGCTAAGCAGTTCCATTAGAAAACCAACTCTGAGCACTGTAAAGTAGACTCTTCTCCCATCTTTCAACATGGCAGCCTTTGTTGTTAAATACTTAACCTGACAGGGCAAGCCCATGCATGTTCACGCTGAAGTAATTCCCACTAAGCAAAATGGGGCTTACTTGCTAGTAAGCTTGGTTAGGATTGCAGCCTCTCTCATTTAAATAAACATCAATTTCCCCCTCTTGTCTTTTTCTACTGTGCAGGCTTCTTTTGCAGCCAACGCCAAACCACTTTTTACAGTGTGATAAACGAAAAATTAAACCTTTCCAACCCAGGAAAGGGAAAAACAACAGCATGGGGTCTCCTACTACCCTTATCAAAGAAAAAATCCATAGATACACTCCCCCCCCCCACCAAAATATAATATTGTTACATAAACACTGATAGAACTATGACAGTATCATGGCACAGCTTTCTAAAGGAACACCCAGAAACTATTTTTCCTTGAAGGTGGAGGGGGAAGAGATGAACTGCATAGGCTTTTGTTTTTTTCAAAAATCTGAATATAAAATACCAAAAACCAAGAAGCCCTCTTTCTCCCTCTGCATACTGAAAGGTACCCCCACCCCCTGCCCTTAGGAGAGAACCAATGGACCAGGATAGGAATTTTGAAGTCTCCATGCTTCCCCTCGTAACAAAAAGAAGCGTCACTCATCCCAAGTTGCTCTCCTTTCCAACACTGCTTTTCTCCGTCTGCCTTTTGTCAGTCTGAGGCGCAGAACTTGAGGTAGCCAGTGAGCAAGGCTGCGGCATGCAGGAGGGGTTAAGGGACCGGCTCCCCATGCACGCGGAAACGATAAATACAGGTGTACTCCGGGTGGCCCCAGTTGCTGAGAACTCTAAGCTCAATAAGCTGGAAAGCTGCAATCCTGCCTTCATCCTGAGGATGTAAAAAAGGGGGAAGCAGGGAGGGAAAAGGGAAGAGAGAAAGGCAAAATATTGAGGAGGGCCAGAGAAGCATCAAGCTTGTTTCTTTGGAGACATAGGGCTGCCATGCCGCCTCCTCTACCACACCCTCTTCTGTGAGATGCTCTGGCACGGCTCACACTGGCATCTTCAGGTAGGGCTGAGAGAGGGCCCCTGCCCTACCTGAAACCCTGGAGACCAGCTGCCTATCAGTGTAGACAATACTGAACTAGATGGACCAAGTCACCTGATTCAGTCTGAGGTAGCTTCCTAAAAGCTACCACACTCTGCAGTTCTACCTTGGGCTAGGGTTTCGACCCACCACCACCCTTCAAACCTTGCACCTTTTCCTTCCTTACCTGCAAGTGGAATGTTTGGATGGGATCCCCATCCTGGCTGTACGTGAACTGGCCAAGGAGGGTGCCCTCTTGCTGCCCTTCTTCTGTTAAGCCCTGTGGAAACAAAAACAGGTTGGGGAGAAGGAGGGAAGGGGGTGAGAGAATGGGGAGGGGAGGGCCGTGGGGAGATCAGAGCAACCGCAGGATCAGAGAGGGGGGAGGGACACAAGTGCGGTTAAAGGCCAGTCTTGTGGCTGCATGCCAAAATGAAACACACAGGGCTACGAGGAGGCAAGGGACAAATGGGAGCAGTAGAGGGGTGGGGAAAGAAGGCTGATGGTAGTTATGAACGTCAATGCCTCTTCCTCCTTTCCCAGAGAGAGGTGCAATTTTGGAATCTCACACCTGGGACCCATCATTTGTTAAGGGTTCTGAGAGTGGGGTAACTATGATCCCCAGGATTTTTGAGAAAAGCCATGTGCTGTAAAAGTGTGATGTGAATGCAGTGCCTTATACTGTCTTGATTTATCCTGTCCCTCTTGAATACCCTGGGAATTGCAGTTCTGCAGGACGGGCCTTGGGCTCCAAATGAAATTTCAAGACATTCATACTACAGTTCCCAGGATTCTTAGGGAGGTGGGGGAGCTGCAGCAGTGCACTTGGACAAAGACTAACATCAGTATGCATCGTACATATGCCTGCAGTCTTGGCTCCTGGTTGTACCAACCCAAACTTCATCATTAATGATCCCAAGGTGTCTAACAAATGGCTCCTTTCACCCCAGACTCTTGGGTTGTCTGGTGCATCTGTAGTCACACTGCACATCAGCCTTGGCCAACATGGGACTCTTTGGACTACAACTCCCATCAGCCTCAGCCAGCACAACTGATGGAGGTTGTGGTCCAAAACACTTGGAGGACACCAGGTGGGTGAAAGCTGATGTATATGATTGAACTGAGAGCCAGTGTGGTGTAGTGTCAGACTAGGAGGTGGGAAACTAGGGTTCAAATCCCCCCTGGTCATGAAGCTTACTGGGAAGTACCGTTTGCTAAAGATGCTGAGCAACAATCAGTCCTTCTTCCCAGGGAAATCTGTCAACTGTAAGGTTAATAGGGGCCTCCTCTCAGCACACTTCACAAACTACAGTTCCCAGGAGTCTTTGGGGGGGGGGGAGCCACGACTGTCTAAAGTGGAATAATATTGGTTTAAATGTATATCGTGCAGATGGGGCCTTAAATAGCTGTGCATCTGACCACCCAGTTGGGCAAATTTATGAAGGGCATCTTGCTGTACTTTGGGGAGAGAGAGAAATCTGAGGAGACTTCTGGTGGAAAAGCCCTGGATGCTATTGGAACCTCTGCTAGCAAAGTGTGAGAGAAGCCTCCCTCTTCTGACTGAGAATGGGAAATTATCTCCAGTGTGCCTCTCTTAAACTTGCCCAATCTACGACATCCTCCCCCCCCCCCAGTCCCAAGCAAAGAGTGACTTACATAGACCGCAAAGTCCTTGGGGGCGCTGGGAATGGTCCCTTTGGGAGAGAGGGCTTTGGAGATGTGTTCTAGCGTCACAGCTGTGGGACGGATGTTGCTCGAAAGGCGAATGACAGCAAAGCCTTGGGAGCCTTGGAACGCCCAGCAGTTCCCAGGGTGGACATCTGGCTGAAATTAAATCAAACACACAGAGTTTTAGGTAAGAGGTCCAATATGCAAGGACCAGGAGGGAAAACACAATGAACTCTGGGTTGGTACTTGTTCACAAATTTAACACAGCCCTTGGCACCGTATGGTACTGTTATCGTATTCCATATAAAACAGGGCAAAGGGACTTTTAAACATTTGTTAAGAAGTATTTAACAAATCACCTGGCAGGTGACTAGGAATTCCATGCAGGTCAGGGAGCAAATTGCTCCATCTGTAATATACGTTTCGCCTTTCATTTCCAAGGAGTTCAAGGTGGAAAGACATGCTGTAATTGACACGGGAATGCTGCTGAATATGGCAATCAGTCCTGTCACGTGCTTTCTCTCTTCCCCTTATAATGTGGAATATGGCTCATCCTTGTGATGAAGTCATGTAGACCCCCTGTTTCTTACTGCACTCACTACCTCTCTGCTTCCTACAAGGTGGTTTTATATTTACTGCCACAGTTCTGTTTAATTTTTTACATCAATATCCTGCTCTCCTTCCATCTTGGAACCCAAAGTGCCATACATGTAGTTTCTGGGCAGGCAGCCAGCCATCCAGGTATAGATCAAAGCCAGATCTGCTTAGCTTTAGCAAGGTGCCTTCAGACCACACACCGGGGCAATAGTGGCAAAAGAACCCAAGGCAAAAAGCAAGAGTTTCTCAGGAGGGTAAACTGCCAGGTTCCAGATTCTGTCTAGTGGGGAGTTTATGCAAAGCTTTGATACTCTTTGAGCATGTAATAGCACACACAGCATATTTTCTCCAGCTCAACATTTAAGACCACTATATTGATACCTGCTTGCATACGAAGTTTACTGGGCCAGTCACATACACACTCTGTCCCAGCTTACTTTATAGAGCAGTTGTGGATATTCGCAATACATACCAACCTTCTAGGATGAAGGCCTAAATAAAAAGGTAATCTGCTGGGTGAGGTATTGTGGATTTGAACCAGACACTTTGGGGAGAATAAGATAACAAAGAAAAGGTAGGGCAGGGCCATTGTACCTTTAATAAAACCTACCTGCAGAATGACTCGTGGAGACTGGGAGTGGTACCACAGGGGGATCCCAAAGAGACTAAGCAATGCAGTCTTGGTCTCATAGGTTTCTGAGCACCGGGTGCTGATAACACTGGCCCCTGTAGTTAAAAAGATATGGGTGAAGGAGAGACACATCGTTTTTCCCTCTGCTCAAAGCAGTAAGAGAGCACATGCAGACAGCTGATAAATCTAAAAGATATTTGAACATTCCTTTAACATTCCCCACTCTAACAATAAGATATTCCCAAACTGCAACTGGGCTATTCAATGCATATTTGCATGCATTATTCTGAATGGGCAATTTGGGGTTTAGGAACTTTTCTTGGGAGGGCAGAAGCTGAATCTTGTAGGAGAGACAGAAGAGACAAAAATTGCTGAAATTTGAGAAACAAATAGGTGTGGATATGCAGAGGGGGAACCCTTTCTGGTTTTTCAGTTTATAACAGAAACTGGCAACAAAGTTTTAGGTTATTCTTTGCCACTATGAGGGCTAGAAGCATGGTTGTTGTTTTTAACGTGAAAGAGAAGCTTCTCAGACAATTCCTTCCTGCAGCAGGAAGGAATCAACATCATGTAATCAACATCATGCCAATTCTAGCTCACGGGCCACCTTTCTTGACAGCTATCAGGACAGAAAGACCAGCCCAGCCAGAGTTTGCATACCTGCAGATTCAAGAGCATAATCAACCATTCCAATGCGATCATCGCTGTAGCGCTTCAGGGCCTGGTTGACAATGTGGTGAACTTGCTGAAACAAGAGAAAGGGAATGAATGTAAGGTGAGAACTCAGGATTCCAAAACTTATTTTTCAGTTTTGCTCTATTCTGCCAGGCTAAAGTGTGCAAATGGCAAGGCTACCTGAGGAATTCAGGTATAGCTTGGCTGGTGCAAATCCTGAGACTGGTTGCATATCAGTGGTGCATCAACAGACCCCTAAGACATGAGACCTGCACCGTATGGACCGGTGGGACTGCTGTGCCAAAAATTTTCCTGGGAACAACATGCCACATTTTTTACTCAGTTGAAGAGGCATAGGGTGATATTAAAAGTTAGTGTCATTAATTTCAATGAGTAGATCCATTGAAATTAATGGACACAACTTAGTCATATTCATTAGTTTCAATGGGTCTATTCTGAGTGAACTTAGTTGCATATTACCCATAAATTGTGACTTAACCATTGCTTCCTGCCTTACACACCAAATTGTTAGTGACATCCTGAAAAATAAGGAACTGTCAAACCCTGCAGAGCTGATCACTATTTTGTCAATAACCGATACTGCCTAGGATGAGAGTTGAGGCTTAATATTCAGCAGGCAAATATATTAGCAAAGTTAAGAGTTATTACTGTGTCAGGGAGCAAAGGGATGGCTGACGGTGCCACCTAATGGATGGCTGCTGATATGCCACTCAAAATATTGCTTGCACTGTTGTCAAAGGTATAGAATCAATCGTAGAGCTGGAATGGACCCCAGGGTCATCAAGTCCAGCTCCCTGCAATGCAGGAATCTCAGCTAAAGCATCCATGACAATTGGCCATCCAACCTCTGCTTAAAAACCTCCAAGGAAGGAGAGTCCACCACCTTCCGAAGGAGACCATTCCACTGCCGAATAGCCCTCTTAGAAAGTTTTTCTGTACGTTTAGTTGGAATCTGCTTTCTTGTAACTTTAAGCCATTGGTTTGAGTCCTACCCTCCAGAGCAGGAGAAAACAAGCTTGTTCCCTCTTCCATGTGACAACCCTTGAGATATTTGAAGGTGGCTATCGTATCTCCTCTCAGTCTCTTCTTTTCCAAGGTAAACATGCACAGCTCCTTCAACCACTCCTCATAAGGCTTTGTTTCCAGACCCTTGCATCATCTTGGTTGCCCTCCTCTGCACACCTTCCAGCTTGTCAACATCCTACTTAACTTGTGGTGCCCAGAATTGGACACAGTATTCCAGGTGTGGTCTGATCAGGGCAGAATAGTACTAGAACTTCCCTTGATCTGGACACTATACTTCTGTTGATGTAGCCTGGAATAGCATTAGCACTGGAGCCTCAAGAATTCCAGGGCTGTGCAGGGACAGAGACCAACCAGCTGGACATGGCTGTGCTGATGCCATAGGACATCTGGGTTGAGAAATGGCCTGGAAGAATCATGAGAGCAGAAGGGAGGCAGGGAAGAGCCTTACCAAACATGACTGACTGGTTCAGCCCTGAATAGAAGGCCTGATCATTGGCTTCTTCATAATGATAATTGGCATTTATACAGCATTTTCAGTGTTCACAGCACTACCTGCACATAAGTCATTCTTACAAAGCCTTGCCCCATATTGCAGATGTGGGGGTTGAGAGCTAGAGTTTATGGCTCAGCTAAGGCAGGTGGAGCTGGAGACATTTTAGATATTGGAGACCTACTTTGTTTTTTTACTAGAACCTTTAGGTCCAGCAACCAAACTCACATACAAATACATATGCTAAGAATAAAGGTATACAGTAAGCCCATAACTTACATTCTGGTGATCGCGCCTAAAGCCAAAATCGCGTATCATCTAAACACACTGGGTGCAATGGAGTGGGGGGTTGCCAGAGTCTTTCCCCCCAGACACCTGCCCCCTTTATTTTTTATTAATTTGCCAAGTGCGTAAATGTGAATGTGCACAAATTAAAAACACACAAATTGCAGGCTTACTGTACTAAGTATACTAAAAAAGACACAGACTAAGAATTAAGAACAGGATGCCACAGAGTATGTGTTCAGTCTAGGACAAAAATTCACTCCTGGTTTCCCACAAAGCTTTCTTCATTTCTTCAGCCAAATTTAGCGGGGGTGAGGTAGCCTTTTCATTGTTGCTCCTCAATATTACTTTCACATTCCAGACCTCTAAATACACACACACACACAGGTAATATTCTACATCACCATCTTAGCATCATTCTTGGAAATGCCCTTGTGAGGAAGCACTTCAGCCAATTGGTAAGCGAATTCTCACCTCTTCCGTTACTCCTACGACGCCCTCCCTTTGGAGTACCACCCCGACATCTCGCGCAGAGAGCCGCTGGTCCTCAGAGACTTTGGCAAGGATCTTCTGCTCCAGGTTGAGGAGCTGTTCCTCTAATTCTTCACGATGGAGAAACAGACTGCCTGTCCCGTCCCTTTTAGACTGGGATAGGAATCGGCTGAGCCATATCGGAAACTGGATTTCCACCTGAAATCCAACAAAGAGAAGAACAGGTTTCATAAACACTTTTCCTCCTGTGAATTGCAGACCTTCTATGGAGAGAATGTAAAGAGATTACTGAGAACAAGCAACAGCTGCCCTGGGCTCCCTTGGGAGGAAAGGAGGGGTATACATTTGTTAAATAACAGCAACAGCAATGCTTCCACCTTGGAATATTTGTTCTTTCTAAGGGGCATGATGGGTGGGGCAGAGATACTTAACAAAAATGTTTGCAGCTTTTCATCTTTTGACATATTTTAATTTTGACATTTTGCTGATCCGTAGGCTGGACACTGACCTTTCCCACCTCCTGCAGGCCACTTTGTCAGATGGGTGGGGCTGCCCACCTGTCATTTACCTGATGTCATCGTGACAACAGGCGACAAATTTAATAAATATTTGGAATGCATTTGTCGAAACCATAGTGACACATGAATCAACATATACTTGAGGGAAACAATAAGCTTATATAGTTTTGTAATCTTAATTATATTGTATGCTTATTTTGTTTCTGCTGCTTTCCTCTGCTTTAAAAAATGTTTCTGATGTATCCTCTCCTTTTTCTATTCATTTGTTTATTTACTTTAATTTACTATAACAATATCAATAAAATATAAATAAATAACTTCAGTGAGATGTGCTTTCAGCACTGATCAGCAAGCAGGGCTTGCTGTCAGCGCCCATCAGTAATGCACTTTAATCTCCAGACTGTTCCTTTGCAGCCATGTTCTTACCTGCCACACATATGACACACCTCAGATGTCAGGGAAGGTTAGGTGTGGTTTGGGGAAAACAGCCTTGCAGGAAAAATTAGGACGTCCGACAGACTTAATTTGGCCCCAAGGCTCTCCATGCCTGGTTCATGTCCACTCCTACATAGAAAGGAGCAGACCTCCAGTTCCCTGGCTATACTACACTAGAGATAAAAGCTTTCCAAGAAAGGATTAGCTATGAAGGTCACTGGGAGACCTTGGACTGGAATCACAGGTGTATTGCAAGACTTAAAATGCAGAGATGAGAAACCATGTATATCAGCTTGAGCTGGAGGAAAGGTATTAAATAAATGATATATAAAATAAAATGAACTTACATCTTCCCGCATTTCCTTGATCTGTCCTGGCAAAGAATCCACATGTTTTGACAACCTTTTCTGATCCGAGGCCAAGACCACAAATTCTTTTTTCAGGCCTGTCAGTTGCGCTTCCAGCCTTTCCATCTCCTTTTGGAAATTACCCATCAGACCTTCTTGTGTAGAGCTTCAAAAGCAAAATGAAAATTCAGGTGCTTCAGAGTCGGTTGTATCTTTAATTACCTCCACCAATAATGTTCTACAAAAACTATGTTTGGCTGTGAAGATCAGTCAACAGCCACCCCATGAAAATTAACCCATACCAGATAGCCTAATCTAAGCTATGTACCACGCCATACATTTAAAGCACATTCAACGTATATTTAAAACACATGAATTTCATCAAAGAAGCCTGGGAACTGTAGCTTAAGGTTGCTGCGAACTGTAGCTCTACAAGGTGGTGAAACTACAGTTCCCAGGAACTTTTGGAGAAAGTTGTGCTTTAAATGTGTGTGAATGTGATTTAAATGGATGGTGTGGATCTGCTCTGATTTCCAATATGTCTTGTTTGCTGTTGATCTCATGGATGTCTCTTTGTGAGACTGTGGATGCAGAGAGGGATAAAAAAAATCAAATGAATAAATAGTTAAGATGTTCTGAATGTAGGTAATAGGGCAGCAACTCACTATGCCTCTTTATAAGTACTTGGCATCAAAAAATAGCACATAGTTCCTAGTTGATCTTTGACTGCAACAGGACTTAAGAAAAAGCACTTTCTTAAAAGCACAATGGTGCAAACAGCAAATGAATTAAAAACAATGATGTGCGACCCCCCCCCCTCCAATCTCCTAAAACCATATTTCAGCCACTAATTACAGGTTTCTGGGCCAAACAATCAGGTTTGACTTGTAATATAAGCAAGTATTACAAGCACTGAACATGCATCTTAACAGCTCATTATATGTCAGCATCACTACTTAAAAGGTGATAAATTGTATGAACAGCATTGACAGAAATTCTCAGGTTATTCATGCATCCTGTTATTCCAAGAATACGTAAGTTTCACTTTCAAGTTAAGAACAATGTCGCTTTAAACACAATTCTCTCAGGTTACATGCATTCCTGGCCCTCCTGCTATCATAAGACAAAAACTGCCATAGGAGAAAACTCTTTCTTGAGGATGCTCAAATTACCTTTGCCACTGCGAAGTCATTTGGAGCATCCGAGTTTCTGTCTCCTGTGGGAGAAACAGAGCACAGGTCAGGAAATAGAAACAAAGCAGAATAAAATCCATTGCTTGTGCAGCACCGTGTGTGTAACTAGAACTGGAGGAGCACAACTGGAGGAGCCACAGTAAGGGATGGATGGATGAATCATAACATATCTTCTATTTGGACCATTCACTACTTCTTTGTCCACTTCTCAGTCGGTGAGCAGGGGCTAAAGCCATCTGCAAAAGTCCTCTTTGAAGAAGTGCCATGCTTCTCATTTAAGAGAGCAGAAAGGAGCCTCCTCTCTTCAACTCACCACTGGCTACACACGGGAGAAGCAAGAGACTGCTTCAAAGGCACTTTTGCTTCAAGACAGACCTTCCTCACCCCCTGCACTTCTGTTTCAGCCTCTGGAGAGAACAGGATGCACAGCCAATGCAGGACTAAGCCTTGTTCTTCTGCCCATCAGCTGACTTCATGCTCCCCCACTGAGTTAGAGCCCCCCCCTAGAAGTTTGGCTTGCATGCCTCATTTAATTAAATAGAGCTAAGCACATGCTTAAACCCCCCCTTAAATTAGTGGGAGATGTGCTTAAGATCAGCTGCATCACGCCTAGTAATGTTTAAAGATGCAGTGAAACAGAATTGAAATAATCAATGTAAAGGTTATACATGTTTTACTAAAAAGTGAAAACTGTAAATATTCTATTTGGATTAAAAATGGGGGGGACGGGACCACATTACAACTACAGGAGCTGTTAAGACAGCGGTTTCAGCTACATGTAACAAGAAACCATGGTTTAGTGCAACATGAAGAAGCTCCAGCAAGTTCAAGCACTTCCTCCTCCTGTGCAGTCAGGACGACGACTTCTGGGAAGGACCACAGCTCAGACATAGAGCATCTGCTTAGCATGAAGATGATCCCAGCTTCAATCTCTATCATCCCCCAATAGGGATGGAAGAGACCCCTTGTCTGAAACTCTGGAGAGCTACTGCTAGTGTTGACAGCACTGAGCTAGACTGGGCAACTGTCTGACCTGGTATGGGCAGCTTCCTGTTATTCTGCAGAGTAATTTCAATTTCAAAGAAATGCCATCTTGTTGTGTTGTATGAGCAAGGATTCTTGGCTTACACCAAACTCTAGTGAATGTCACAAGAAACTATCAAGAAGCTTCAAACCATGGTTTTTGAAGCTGGCTTGTTTAACCAACCAGGAATTGTGTTAAACCAGGATCCTTGGTTCATATGATACAACAAGCCAATATTCTTTGAAAGTGAACACAGGTGGTATGACAACCTTCCCTACACACTGCATCCTTAAAATAAGAAGTCAAGTTTTACCTCTGAAGCCTGGGATATTTTCTTCAAGAGACTGTCAAAATCCTTCCGTAGCTGGGATCGAAAAGAATCCAACTCCTTCTGTAGGGAAACAAGAGAAGTAGTATATAGCTTTAAAAACAAGCACAAGTTTGATAACTGATTAATAGTTTGGTTTTGAATTTGTTAAACAAACCAATGAAGCAAAATATTGACATATTGCAAAACTGCAATTAAAGCTCCAGCAAGTAATTTTTGTGCCATTACTTACAGATAAATTGCGTAACAACCTGTTTTTTCAAGCATTTGCCCTCTATGTTGTTGTTCTGCTAGAAACCTCCCCTTAAGATCCCACTTGTTGCTGCTGTTTGCTGCAAACAGCAGCTTCAGGAGATCATTTTTAGGTGGAAAAAATGGTGCAGAGGAAAGGCTTGACCCTTCTCCCATCCCATGATCCTGATCAAGACTGAGCAAACTGCAACTGCTATTTTAAAGCAAGGGTAGGGAGCAACATGCAGAAGGAAGACATGTTTAATGTCAATGTCAGGGCTGCCCCTGAGTGCCCTAAAGCCATTTCTCAGAAACCTCTGAAAAACAAGGATTGCAGACAAGTTAATGGTTTCCTGAAGCAAGAGCGTTGCAGGGTTTCATCAGGAAGCTACAGGACATGCACTGATTGGAAACAAAGTAGTATGTCCACTCCAAATCTTTTGCTGGCCCAAGCAACATAGAAAGTGAGATTGTGTATAACCACCCCGATACCATGAGCACAAATCGTCATGAATGCAAAAAAGGGATCCAGGCTCTGCTCATACCCAAATTTGAGGAGTGTTCAAAACTGGAAATAAGCAGTTATGTGCACAAGTCAACATGCTTGTAGCCCTAAAGTCAATTCTCCCCCTTGATGCCAAAATGTCCCCTTCATTCTCTGTTCCTGCCCTACCTGGAGCTGAAGGTCTGACTCTGCACGGAATTCCTCTCTCAAGATGGTTTCTCGTCTTCTCACCAGCCCATCCAGAAGTGACAGGGTATCGTCATGAGACAGGGCTGCCCCTTCCACCGTCTTTTCCCCTCTTTGCAGTTCCAGCACTGAAACTGCACCTTCCAGGCTCTCAAGATGTCTCTCCAGTGCCTGAAGCCGAGACAAAACCTGCTGCTGTCCCTTTTCAATTCAGGGCATGGGGTGGGGGGGGGGGGGAGAGAGAGAGAGATGCAGCTACATAAGGCTACTATCACCATAATTTATTAGAAAGAATCTAAAATGAATCATGTAAAATGCTCTCTGCACCCCTGACAAACTGCAGCTCCCAGAATTATTTCATTTAAATGTATGCTGGAAATGTATCCTAGGCTTCAGATGCAACAAGGCTCTTTCTTTGTTCATCTATTCCAACCCCCTGCAATGTGGGAATCTTTTGCCCACATTGAACCCACAACCCTGAGATTAAGAGTCTCATGCTCTACTGACTGAGCTATCCCTTGGATTCTTAACCCACCATAAAAAAGATAAAGTACCCCTGACAGTTAAGTCCAGTCGCAAACGACTCTGGGGTTGCGGCGCTCATCTCACTTTACTGGCCAAGAGAATCAACGTTTATCCGCAGACAGTTTTTCCGGGTCATGTGGCCAGCATGACTAAGCTGCTTCTGGTGAAACCAGAGCAGTGCACGGAAACACCATTTACCTTCCCGCCAGAGCCTATTTATCTACTTTCACTTTTTTGGCGTGCTTTCGAACTGCTAGGTTGGCAGGAGCAGGGACCAGACAATGGGAGCTCACCCCGTCGTGGGGATTCAAACTGCGACCTTCTGATTGGCAAGCCCTAGGCTTAGTGGTTTAGACCACAACACCACCCACCATAGTTCCCATTAGAATTTTATGACCATCTTAACCCCAGGTTACAACTCAAAAGCAGCCAACAGCAAAGTATATGGCTCTGCATGAATCCACCTATGTTTACAAGAATATAATTATATCCCTGTGAAGCAAAGAGGGAACTCCCTAGCTCAGCTCAGCCTGAGGGGTGAGCAGAAATGTTGCAGGGTGTCTCCTACTGATGAACCTCTGAGATCCACATAGTACTCACCTCCGAGAATGCAACAAAATCTCTTGCTTCATCTCCCTTTTTGGTAACAGGAGAAGACAGCTTCATAGATCCCCAAGAAAACACAGATGGGTGGAGTCCGAAGGGGTAAAAATACCAGGCACCTAAATGTGATTAGTGAGGAGAGTTCAGTTACAGTTAGGTTTATCCGATGGGTCTTTACCTGGCTATTCTGTCAAAGCAGATGTCCAGTCTGACTTACAAAAATCTAGTTAAATATAAACTTCAGAATATACACCAATATTCAAATGAGGGCTTACGTGGGTAGGCTGATTTATATAACTCAACCTCATAACACCAGAACATACGGTCACTCAATAAAATAGATTGGCACCATAGTCAGCTCAGGACGGATAGAAGGAAGAACTTCACACAAATTAATTTGGGGAATTCACCATAAGATGTGGGAATGGACACCAGTTTTGGAAGCAGTCATGGTTCTTCTAGCTCAATGCTGCCTCCCATGGCAAACCAATCCTGGCAGCCCCAGCCAGCATGGCCAATGCTCAGGGATGGGGGGAGTTATAGTTCAGCAGCATCAGAAGAGCCCCAAGTCTGGCCTTCCCCCATCCATCCTGGAGATGCCAGTGGTTGAACCTGAGACCTTCTGCATGCAAAACGTGGACTCCTACTGAGCTACAGCTTCTCCCCAGAAGGGGAAATTTTAAAAAAATTAAGAGACCAGACAGAATCTTGGAGGATATTACTAACAAAAGCTACCAGCAGAGGTAGCAAAATTGGAAGCCCAGTGTTCAGATGCAGGCAGATAAAACAAAGGAATAATTGCCATCATGCCTTGTCTGTGAGCTTCCAGAGGCATCTGGCTGGCTGCTGCAGGAGGAGGAATGGTGGGTGGTCTGATCCTGCAAAGCAGTCCTTATTACACTACAGTTCTCCCCTTCCTGAAAGGAAGTTGGTGAATAACTAATCATTAAGAAGCACTTATTGATGTGCAGGAGGACCTTGACAGAAATATGGAACTCACCGTAGCCAATGGCAGTCAGGAGCAGCAACAGGAGCAACAGCAACAGGAGCTTCTTCAGGATTGGATAGCTCCTGAGAACCAAGGAGCAAGAGAGAAAGGGAGAGGATAAGATGCAGTGGAATTCCACAAAGGCAAAACCTGACAAAGAAGCGGAGCAGCCACTGTCTATGGTCAATTTGCCCTTCCTCATAATGTCTACCATAAGGGTGGGGAAATCTTTTTGCAGCCTGAGAGCCACATTTCATTCTGGGCAACCTTCTGGGGGCCCCACATGCCAGTGGTGGACAGGGCAAAAGGCAAAAGCAGGGAAAACAATGTATTTACCTTTGTACAATGTGCTAAATTTCTACATATGCACTGCCACAACTCTCTCTAACCTCCATCCAGGGAAGCAAAAGGCATTATCCAAGTATCAGGGGTGCAAAGTAGGGAGAGGGAGGGGTGGGGCCTGGGAGAGCTCTGAGGGCCACACAGTGAAGCACAGAGGGCCACATTCAGACCCCAGGCCTGTGGTCCCCCACCCTTGGTCTACCACAATGCAGCATGTAGTAAGTAATTATTGCACTGCCCCTCTCCGAGACTGAGATTACTAATCTCTGGACTACCACAACACAATGTGTCAGCCATCATACTGTGAGCTTTCCCACCCCACAATGCAAAAGGGGACAGGGAAATACGCAACATGACATCTTCGCACAACACTTGGTGCTATGGTTGCCATTAGTGAGAAGAGGAACCAAACAGAGCGAGATGGGCAGCAGCAGTTGCAAGTCTCTTGCAACCTGTAGCTCCAATCTCAGCCCCAGATACTGGGTTGCATATGGTGACCCCTTAGTTCAGCTGTCTCCAACCTATTGTCGTCGTCCTCCCAATGCTGCTGGGACTCCAAACTCCCATCAGCCCCAGCCAGCATGGCCGACAGTCAGGGATGATAGGAATTGTAGTCCAGGATCAGCCATGGGAGAGGCCATTCCAGCAAATAAGGGGCAGCCTGTATGACATCAGAAGGACTGCACATATTTAGTTTATTTTTCAAATGGCTAGCCCCCCTAATTTTCAAAAGCAGCTCAAGGCAGCTAACAAATTCATCATTCCAACCACACAACATACAAACAATTTATTATTAATTAATTAATTAATTAATTAATTAAATGTATATACACAGACTGACTATAAAGTGGCATTCCAAGTTGAATAACAAAATCAAAATAGTAATGCCACTGCAACCACAGCAAAGCTAAAACATCAAATGCAAACCAGAAAAAGAAAGAAAAATAGTTCAGCATGGCCAATTTTCAGGGAGTCAGAGTCTATCAACTCCTGGGGAGCAGGAGGCTCCCACTCCCTCCTGTAGGGCAAGCTTTGGAAACCCTGTTGGCATTTGCACTTTTCAGCTCCCACCCAATTGCTGCCTCTCAGCCAGTTCAGAAATTGCTGCCAGCCGCATTCCTGAACATTCTAAATTCTCTGCCACACTGACCGTGTTAAGACGAAGACGTCCAGCAGGGAGGCTGCAGTGGTCAGGCGGTACCACGCGGTCCCCATCCACCAGTATAGCAATCCAAAGACCCGACCTGCAAAGTCACCAGAGCAGCATGAAAAACAGCAACAGGCCATGTCAACAGCTCAGCTTGTTTCAAGATCTAAGACTTCATTTCCTGCTCTGGCAAAGTGGTATAATACCAGCTTCCCTTCACACACTTCCCATCTCCCCAATGTAGCTCATCGGAAACAGGTCTTGGCACACAACTTCCTTTATTCGCTTGCCATGTAGGCAGATCTGGCAGCAGAAATGGCAACAGTCAGAGAAACCAGAACATCTAAATCTTCTGCAATGCTCCCACTGCTGTCCTAAAAAACTGCCCTTCTGTTACAGGAAAGTCAGGAGGAGACTCCATCGTGAAAGGGTTGAATTATATCAAGAGATTTGATTCCAGCTCTCTAGGCTGGATATGACAGAAGGCCAATTTGCTTAGCAATGCTAAGACAATAATGTTATCACTAACTACTGTTGTCACAAATAGTCATGTAATTGTATTGGCACAAAAAGATCTTCAAGAGATGTATGGAAGCCCAAAGGGAGGGTGTCTGCTGCATCTCTGCTGGGAGAGTGTTCCACAGCACTGGACCAGAAACACTACATGTCGGATTTGTAGTTGAGGCCAGCCAGGCCTCTGTAATATGATGGACAACTAGCAGTGTGATCTCAGTGGGGGTAGAAGGTCTCAGGCTGTCTTTTCATTTCCATTTGCTAACTTGCATAATGAAAATCACTCCTCTAAATAAAACACTTAACAACTTTTCCATTTACCTGGTGATGTAAGCACCAGCCACAGAAAAGAGCCAGCTTTGGAGATTGCATTCCTCAACACAGAACCAGAAGTGTTCTGGTCCAAGTAGGTCTGACCTGCAGGAAACAGAGTATAGGTTTGTCAGCAAACAGGGCATCACTTCTTCCTCCCTCCCTAACACACTTTGAATATAAGGAAAATACATTATTTCTTTATGATTCTATTTCCTTGGTTCCCAAAGTAGAAGAAACCTGTCCAAGGAAACAGAGGGGACTGATAAAGCATTTACCAACCTGCCTGAGTTTTAAGAAGTGCAAGGGAAGCTTTGGTGGTGGTCCCTACACCTAGTGAGGAAGGGGGCACATGGGTGGGCCTTCCCTGTGCTGGCCCCACACCTTTGAAACAACCTCCCTTCTCAGGCCCATCCAATCACAACACTGTTGTCATTTTTTCAGCAGGTGAAAACTCACCTTTTTTGCCCTGATGTGGGGTGAGGTGTCTTAGGCATCCAGTAGCATAGTGGCAAATTCAGAAGAGCAGGGTTCCTTCATTATAGTCATACCCATGCCCCCTCACAGCCTCACTCCTTCAAATATTGTACAACCTTCTAAGATTATAGAATAGTAATAAAAAATAGGGATGCATTGCAACTATCAGCACAGACCTCCATGTGCTGCCCTTCAGCTAGAACTACTGTTTCCTGTGCACATAGCTCTTTCCTTTGGAGTGACTTAAGTTGTGGTTCCTGTGAAGTTTCATTGTGCATAACAGAACTTGCACACCATTCTCTTCAAAATGAAGCAAAAATGTGCTTTCAGTGTTCCTTCACTTTGGAGCATACAGCAGCTAAAAAGCTTCCCTTTCATGCCGATCGGTCAGCTCTAGGATGCTGGAGACGCAGATCCGCTGCAGAAATAGCAACTGGTCTTGCCTCACCCCCACAGAACCCTAGAACACAAGACCAGTATGGGCATCTGAATTCTTGTCGCTGCAGCTTGCTTAATTGAATTGGAATATTGCATTATGTGTCGTGTCGTTCTTATTTTATTGTTTCTTTTTTTACGAAGGTGAGCAGCCTTCCTGCAGCATGAGGGAACGGCGGGTGGGTGGGAGACTGATGCCAGAACCAAAGGTTTGCCAGTGTGTGTGAGGAGCTGCAAAGCTAGAATGACACTACAGGCAAAGGGCCATTGTGAAAGGGTTATCTCTGTTTTCACCACAAGAGACATAAAAGCAGTCTATGTTGTGGGACAGGGCTTGGTGCAAGAAGATTTTTTTTTTACATGAGTTTTCTCTCCTAGGAGGTTTCTCATTACAGAGCATCATTGCTACTGCCTTGGGACAAAGAGCACTTCTGTACCTGCATAATCATCCTCAGAGGAGTAGCCAGATGATGAGGCGTAGGTGTCGTAGGTTTTCCTTTCAACCAGCCCATTGATTTTTTTACTGGACTCCGAGCCTCCAGTACCTCTCCTCCTCCTTGCTGACAACTCCTCGCCTGGCCAGGAAAGAGGAACTTCTTTAGGAACATAGGAAGGTGCCTTATCATACTGGATCAGACCATCAATCTCAGTATTGTCCACACCAGGGGTGGAGAACCAATGGCTCTTGGGCCCAATCTGGCTTGCTAAACCTTCTGATTTGACCCATGAGACAAATTTGGGCAAGCTACGCCCACCTGATGTCAAATTAGCCATTACCTCCCTTAACGATAACCTGTAGCCAAGGTTTGTCCTACAACTACGGGCTGTGATTAAAGAGAAGAAACCTTAACCACAAACCTCAACTAAACTGTGGCTTGGCTGCCATCCTGCACCAACTTAAAAAACCTGGGGAAGAGCAAAGCGGATGCAAGCTCTTCTCTAGATGTTTTGGACTCCAACTCTCAGCAGCCTCAGCCAGCGCAGCCAACGGACAGGAATGCTGGGATGCCCTAAACATCGGGAGGGCACCGGGTTGAGGAAGGCTGGTGTATTTAAATTCTTTTCCTACTTTTCCTACTTTGTTCTTCAAGCTAACAGCATCACACACAGCAATACCATGAAATTTTCAGCACAACCATTTAGTATACCTAGAATCATAGAACTGTAGAGTTTAAAGGGACCACAAAGCTCACACAGTTCAACTCCCTGGAATGCAGGAATCTTTTGCCCAATGTGGGGCTTGAACCCACAACCCTGATTCCTATCAATATAAATAGAGCAGTCATAATACTATATAATTCTAACAGAAAAATATACATATGATCTGCAGAGCAAGCAGATGTAAATATTTCAGAATAAGAAAGAAGTAGCTGAGGAGGGTGCTAAGCAACCATATAGAACCTCTCTACAGCTTACACTGGGTGGTAGACTGGTATCCCCCCCCAATGTTGGAATGATGGGAGTTGGAGTCCACCAACATCTGGAGGGCAACGGATTCCCCAACCTCGGCTTAAGCGGAAAAGAAATACTCACTCCAATAAGAATTGCGGTCTAGTGGATCATCCAAGAGGGCGCTGCTTCTGCCAGAAAGTCCCCTGCCATCTCCCAGGTAAGATTCGCTGACCACAGACTCGCTATAATAGGAGGTGGTATGGGCAGCAGGGTTGCTTCCCAGGCTAGGAGCCGGAGATGGCCGCTTCACACTGCTTGATTTCCTTCTCAGGCTCCGGCTGCAGGAGTAAAAAAAGGAACACACAGTCATGCTGATGTGTGTCAGTGTGATAGTGGTTAGAATGGTGGACTAAGAAATGGAAGAACCAGGTTCATGTGGGAGTGGTGCATCTAAAATGCTACGGAAATAGTTAATGTAGCATATAATTCTATGATGTTACTGCAGTAGGCAGTTTTTTCAGTTACGTCTGTTATCAACTGTAGAGCGTTAGTGAGTTTGTTGTATGCTGCTATGTGCCTCAGAAGTCTGTAAAGTCTCATAAGTCTGTCAGTCCAAGATATATAAATAAATGCATGTAAATATGTTTTAGTGTACCAGGTAAAATAATGTGTTATGTTTAAACCCTAAACAGAGTGCCTTGTGCAGTCTTTTCTAAGACAGAAAAAGAGAACTAGGTATATCTTTTAAAGGGTCAAATGACCTGGGGCAGCTTTCGCACATATAAACCCCCACTATGTCATGAAACAAACTGGTTGATTGAGACCTTCTCAAGCAAGTCTACCACCAGGGATGGGTGAATCTGACCATTTCTCATTCTTCCAGTCTTAAGTTCAGTTCTCCACACTTCCATGTCAGTTTGGAATTTTTATTTTAAATTCATCAGCATTGTAGTGCTAATTTGTCCTAATGTACATGTTTTTGTATCCAGTTCTGTTCAATATGCACATTTTTGCAAAGCAATTTTCTCTTATATGCATTTTTGTATGCTATTTTCACAGTTATGTATATATTCCTCTAATATTTGTATTTTTGGACATATTACTTGGCTGCAGAACTGTACCGAAGAATCCAGGGAACTGCAAATTTTGAAGGATGGCTGTGTTTTGATTCTTGCATTTTGGAAAGTGTGAATTCAGCAGGTCAGCCCTTAAATGCAAACTTTATCTACTTTCTCTCCCATTCCTACCTCCCCCACAGGGTTGCCATGAGGATAAAATGAGAGCTGGAAATAAACCCACAAACGCTACCCCGAGTTCATCAGAGGAAAGACAAGATACAAATTTAATCAATAAATGTGTGGGAAAGGCAAAGCTCACACACATGAAGCTGGTAGTATGTAATGACTAAACTCTCACCACTTAACAGACATGCATCTGGGGGCTGAACTTAACAGGACAGAAAGAGAAAAGGGGAAATGATGCATGTTCAAGGTTAGTGTGGATCTGAAAGGGATTAGAACTGGCTTTTGAATGTCCATTATGTGGCGATAATTGTGCACTGCAAGTGGGTGAGATACTCTGAAAGGGGAGTAAGCTGTAAACTTCATCCAGGGAGGGACTGGTTCAAATCCCTGTCTAGCTGTGCAGCTCAATGGCTACTAGTAATCATGGTGGCTGGCTATGCACTACCTGCAGTATCAGAGACAGTATGCATCTGGAGACCGGTTGCTGGGGAGCATGTGCAGCAGGTGCTGTTATGCTCAAGCCCTGCTTGTGAGCTTCCCAGGAGCATTTGGGCAGCCACTATGACAACAGGGACTCTTCTTACTAGGTGACCTTGGGCCAGTCACACATTCTCAGTCTTAGCTGCCACATGACATTTTTGTGAGGATAAAATGGGAAGGTGGACCCATGTGCACTGGAGAAAGGGTGAGATAAAGATGAAAGCAACAAGTCACCAACTACCATTTGTGTATGACATTTGGCTTGCTTTTGTTTTTATTAAAAAGAATCTCTGCAGAAGAATGCAAATAAGATCATGCACAGATAAACTGCAAGCCCCAAGTTAAAGCTATTTAGAAACTCAAAACTTTGAAAGGCAGGCATGCAATAGCCACTGCAAAATGCACAGACTACCTTTTGCATATCTGCAAAACATCTGCTGAAACATTCCCCCTTCTGCTTTGATCTTGCAGTGGAAGGAGCTGCAATTGTACAGTTTGCATAAGCCTGAAGCCCTTTCCCCTCTTTGTTGAACAGATGATGGAACCCAAAGAGGGCTGGGTGAAATCAGGTTGGGGGCTCCCTTGGGGAACCCATGCTCTATATATACTGTACACCCCAAAATATTCTCGGATTATGGGGATTATGGGGCATGCTTGATGCTCCAAGTGGGGAAAGGATCCTAGAACAAGTTTCTCTGTGGGTGGCTTTGTTCTATTCCTTTTCTTATGCCAGCATTGGAGCAATGTCTCAGTCCAGGCACTTGTACACACTATACATGCTTTGAACCATATCACAGACGGACTGCGGATGAACTGGGGCAACCCAGAAGTTTAAAAGTGTGTTATGAGGCCTGAAGCTTTAAACAGGGCCAGACAGCCTTTTTTGTGCAAGGGACACATTTTCTCAGGGACAATCTGTTGGGGGGCTGCCTAAACTGGTCATCAAAACTACTGGAGGTTAGCTCTCTCAATCCCATGCAGGTCTACTCAGAAGTAAACCCCACTGGGTTTGACAGGGTTACTCTCAAGTAAGTATACAAGGGAGCGTAATACAACAGATCAATACAGCTAATGTTCTGGAAAGCAAGCGAAAGCAACTCCTTTCTGACTTTAGTGTGCTATAAATACATTCTCAGATCCTTCCAGTTATTCTGAAATTACATAGAAAGAGGAGAGACACACTTTAAGAAGCCAGGCCAAAAAAATAAAAAATAAAAAGGAAACAAAGAGGAAAGGAATAACCCCTGACAATACAGAAGAATGAGGCAATTTCAGGAGCCACAAAATTGGTATTGAGGCCACAGGTTGCCCACCTGCACTTTAAAATTTCAATAATAACCTCACCAAAGCAGTGGCTCATATTTGCTGTGGTATGATAGATACTTCCTGTCTCACCTCTCTGTCTGTAGATTAGGTGTGACGGCTCAGGAAATAGCCACTGAGGGATCAACAACGTGTTTCCATTACAGGAAGAAACCAGAACATGGTTTTTTCATGCAGAATTAGGAGAAATGCCCAGGGTAATACAGAGATATACAACTTTGCTGCTGAGTGCATTTTTAAATAGCACAAGCAGCTATTTCTGCCTGGCCTATTTTAAAAATGATTTTTAAAAGTTGGGGGGAGCAGAGGCAGATGACAACATTTCTTAGCCACCTACGGATCTTCTGCAAAGCGAGAGAAGATGTGCTCAGCACACAAATAGACTGCTCTGCTTGCTCTTTCTCCCACCTCTTACTTCCTGCCTGCTTCCTCTGCAGCAGCTGCGGTTTTCCTGGACGGCTTAGCGTCTAGCAGCTGCTCGTGGTGGAACAGGAAGGAAGGAGGAACGGAAGAGCCCTGCTGGACTAGGCCAAAGCCCCACCTAGTCCAGCATCCTTTTCCCACAATGGCCAACTAGATGCCTCTGGGAAGCTCACAAGCAGCATGAATGCATTACCCGCCCCGCCCCCCCAGGAGCCAGGCAATAGCTACTCCTAGATGGAAAATGGGGTTGCCAACTGACTGGGCCAGGGGTGAGGGGGAAGAGAAAAATCCTGACAAGCCATTTGCCTGAAAAACAAGGAGCACAGCTTCCCCTCACCCTCTTTTGTAAACTGAACTTCTTTGGCTATGGGGAACCTGTGGCCCTGACCTGTTTTTGGACTCAAACTTCAAGAGAGAGAGAGAGCGCAGGATGTGCCATTGCATATGTCAGTCAGTTATTTCACCTTTCCTCCTCCTCCTAAGTACAGAGGACCAGTAAAAAAGGTTACAGCCAGCAAATAGAGGCCACTTCACATGGTGACAGGTGTGGTGCAGTGGTGAGAGGGTCGGACTAGGCTCTGGTTCAAATCCTCCCTCAGCCGTGAACCTTCTCTGGGTGACCTTAGAAACCACCTCTCGGCCTCACCTACCTCACAGGGCTGTTGTAAGGATAACAAGCACAAGAGGAGAGCAATGTATACCACCTTGATCTTCATGAAGGAAAGGTTTAAAAGCAAAAATAGATAAATAAATGCAAGCACAGTGGGCACGTGTAGTGGCCAGCCCATGTGACATCAGTAATGGCTGGCAACCAACTGAACTCCCTAGCTGTAACAAGCAATAACTTTTTTTATTTTAAAGAGGATAGGTTTCTCTTTTTTTCATGGTGCATTTTGTGGCGGTTTTCTGTGGCTCTTGCTTTTAACTAAGCCACCTTCAGTCCCATCAAGGAAAAAAGGCAGGGTATGTATGTATGTATGCATGCATGCATGCATAAATAAATAAATAAATAAATGTTTTCCCCATACTGTGCCATTGTAGTGCTAAGCTACTGCTACTTTCTAAAAGTGAAACGTATAAAGCAAGTTTTGAAAATGGGCCCTGTCAAGTTTTTTTTTCTTTCAAAGCAACGTAAGTTTCCCACAGCATAACCACCTATTTGTGCCAACTGACTGCTGCACCGTACATTCTATAAAAGGCTAGGATGAACTCTAGTGCTGCACTTAATTTTTAATAACACATTGAAGGGCCTTAAGACTTCTGTAATAAATGTGTAACTTTGGAAATGTCACATCCAGCAAAGCTGAAGAACTAGAAAAGTTACTTCTCCTGTACTGCAACCCTTCCTTTCTCCTCTAATCAAGTAATGTGCTGTGCATCAGACAAGGTGTGGCTATATTGCTGCTTGGGAAAAAACTGTGGAAATAGGGAGGGTTATCACAAGTCAGATGTGGGAGAATGTGGCAAGAATTATACTGGAATTCTGCGTAGGAAGAGAATCAAGTTGAGAGTCTTCTAAGAACCACTTTGAAGGATGCAGAGTTAGAGCTCTGGGCAATATAGCTGTGATTAATATTGCAGTTAAACCTGTTTGGGCCCTGCTTGATGTTAACAATAAATTTCCTAAAAATACAGCAGTGCTCAGATCTGAAATTCAACCATGCTTCAGCTCTATAAATCTGATATCCAGTTTGAGGTCCGAATACAACTTTCAGTGCTGAAAATTCTCAACCAAATGTCTAAAAGCAAAATGTGATTTTTCAAAATGCAATATCTATCTATCTATCTATCTATCTATCTATCTATCTATCTAATTTGTGAATTTGGATTGCACCATGCAAACTGCTATTAGTTTCTCCCACAACACAAAATGCCTCTTCCTATCCCCAGCTCATGCCAGTTACATATCACATGCAACCCTTGGATGTGAAAGGCAGCAATAACAAGCTAATGTTTTATAATGAGCTGCAGAGAAACTTGGCAGTGCATCAACATTTAGGAGGGAGGGAAAGGTGTGGGTTCCCTTTTGCTTTGTTCTGACTTACCTATCAGAGACATCTTTATATAGGATGTGCTGACTACCCAGCAATGAACTCCCTCCACTATTACTGATGTTGTCATCATCTTCATTTTGGTAATAACGAACAGTTCCAAGGCGCTGGCTTCGTCGGGACATGGTCAAAGGAAAACCACCAGACCTTTGTCAAGATACCTGGGGAAGCAATAGAGAGAAGAGAGCATAAGGTCCACAAACTCAGCAGCTGTGACAGCCACAGTAACATTCCGCACTGTGCAATTAAAGCACAAAGCTTCCCCTAAATAAACTTGGGAAATGCAGTTAAGCCTTACAGAGCTACAATTCCCAGCACTCTTGAAAATCTACAGATCCCAGAATCAGGCTCATGCAGAGCTAGTCTGGGGTCCAAGACAGGAGTCTTGTCCTTGGCATGACAGCGTAAGTTTTAGAGGTGTAGCAAGAATATAACAGCCACCCTGATGGATCACAGGGTTGGAAAGACCTTGGGGTCATCTAGATCAGGGGTGGGAAAGCTTTTTCAGCCCAAGGGCCACTTTTCCTTCTGGGCAACCTTCCAAGGGCCATATGCCAGTGGGGGGTGGGGCCAGAGGCAAAAGCGGGCTGAATAACTAAATGAAACATTTATGTCTGGACAGTAGGCTAGTTTCTACGCACTCAGAGAACCCTCTCTAGCTTCCACTCAGTTGAGCAAGTGGCAATATCAGAGTTCATGGCCACATTCCAGACAAAAACATTTGGGATTCAATCACATACTAACAAGTTTAGGCTGGTATGTGTGGGAGGTTTCACACAACAAACCCATTTCCTCTCCCAAATCAGACCTTTTGTGATAAGGAAAGCAATGGGAAAATGCACTGGGCTAACACTTGCTTTGACAAAATGTCATCTGACCGCCATCCAAGCGGATCAGAATGCTCCACAAACAGCTCATCTGAAAACACTCGTAAAAGGGTAACTGATGCAGATCTACTAATTCTACTTGAAACAGGAGGATTAGGGGCATTGCTACTTGTCCAGCAGGAAGAACTGCGACCTGAGATTTAGAAGTTCCTGCTACCTTACAGGCCCCTTCACTAGAGCCTCCGTCTGGCTGGCCTGAGCACGTGAGCTCAACTTTCTAACCAGCAGACATATGAATCACATGCTCCTTTTCAGAGCACCAGGAGCCAAAACCTGGCAGGGAGCTGCAGAGCTCTTGGCCAAGAAAAGAACACATGTCCCAGGCCAGCCAAGGAGAGAGCCATCTCAGACTTAAGTCAGGCTCATTTAGGTGACCCTCTGGCAGCGGCTGTATTTTTACACCACCAGGCAGCCGCCCTGCAGATTTGCCTGCCAAGATGCAAAACAGTCCGAACAGCAGAAACCTAGCCTGACTCTGCTCAAATATCCACCCCTTATACGGTTATAAAGTCTGCCTCCCTGGCTCTCTACAATCACAGCAACAAGCAAGCAGTCACCAGGCTGTTCATAGGCAACCACTTATGAAACTTCAATAACAAAACCAGTCAAATCTCGATCATGTTATGCCAGCCTGCGTTTGTAATCCTGCACCACAGCTATTCTGGGAGATGCGGCCAATTCTCTTCAGGGCTACATTGGCAAAACGGCGCCTGACAGTTCACATGCTTGCCTGCAGAAGATCCCTTTCCCTGGATCCTTGTAAAAAAATTAAAAATAAATCCCTTCCCTCCACAGAAGCAGGATGCTCAAGCTGTTCCTGTACTTGCCTAGAACTATACTGCAAACAGGGCTTATTATGCTCCACACACCCCTTTCCATCATTTTACAGCAGCCCACAAGAGACTCCTCCCCACTCCATGTGGGCGCAAAGTAAAGAGGCATTTACATCAAATCCCAAAGAGCAAAAGAAAAGTACAAAGGCATCTGTTCAGTGCTATTAGGAAACAGCACTTATCCCTGGGGGGATACAATAGAAAGCATGTATGCTAACTCTAGGGATCAGTTTTGGCCTCTTTTCAGAACAGGAAGGGGGGAAGCAGCAGATTATAAGGGACCTCTGTCAAGTTACTTCCTATGCATGTGCCAAACTGCCTTGCTCCTTCCTTTCTTACCAAGTTTCACCCCCACCCTCCCCCCAATAAGGAGAATGACTGAGACATCTGGGGAAAAGGGAGTCCTTTCAGGGCCCAGTTCAGGTTTTTGCAGAGGCAAAAAGAAAGAACAAGTCCTGAAACTTGCTCCCAATGTAAAGGCTGACTCTCTAACCTTGGAACATGTGCAGAAGCCACTGAACAAAGCATAACAGCAAAGGCTGTCAGTACAGTACAGTGGTTAGTGTGTCAGGACCTGGGTTCAAATCCCCACTAGGCCATGAAGCTCACTGCCTCTCAGCCTAATCTACTTCTCAGCCTAGTTTGACACCGTAACCACTACAACACACTGGCTGTCTTGACAGGAACTGAAGTCCAAATTGTCCATTGTCATCCACTTCCCCATCATGGTTGGATGAGGACTAGTGGTAGCGGCGGGGATTGTGTTCAAATCCTGTCATGAAGTTACCTGGGTGGCCTTGGGCCAGTCACTTCACTCTTCCAGTCCAACCTACCACAACAGAACTCAGGGTGCCATTTTACCCTCACAGGTTCTGTATGGGGAAGGGGTGGAGTAGCAAATACAATAAATAAAAACACTCTTCAAAATAGTCCTGTTTCCCCCCTCCCTAATAATGAGCCACCACTGAAGTCAGGCTTTCAAGTGGGTATGAACCTCCCCACCCCCTTTAAAATTCATCACTAGCAACAACTCTTTTGCTTGTCGACTGAGTGCCCTCAGACGCCCTCCCATCAGATGTCAAAAAAATAAACAACTGTCGACTTTTAGAAGATATTTAAAGGCAGCTCTGTTTAGGGACGTTTTAAATGTTTGATCACTTTATTATTAATAATATCAATATTCTGTTGGGAGCCACCCAGAGTGGCTGGGGAAACTCAGATGGGTGGGGTATAATAAAATTAATTAATTATTATTATTATTATTATTACTCCCTTCAGCCCCTGCCAGCACGGCCAATAGTCAGGGGCGATAGGAGTTGTAGTCCTGAACTTCATGGAGGGCGGGCACCAGGCTGGCAAGGGCTGCCGTTGCGAGTTACCGGTCGCGGGCTAACGGTTTCTGAAGGGACCACTCAAGCCAATTACAAACAGTAAAAGAAAGAGCGAGCGGGGCCCGGGAGCAGATCTGAGGGGGGGAAATAAAAACGAGCCAGTCGAATGAAGCGCCCTGCGCTACCCGCAGCCGGCGGCCACGCGGGGAGGGCGTCCTCAGGAAGTCCCACCCTGCTCCCTCTTTCCCTACCCGCTCCGCGTTGCTCCCTGCAACACCCTCCTCCGGCGGCGGCGGCGGCGGCAGCCCCTGACTTCCAAGAGAAAGTCCCGGCGAACTCGAGGAGCGTTACACCCAAGCAAAACACGCCCGGGATGGGGCCGCTCCCCTCCTCAACGCGTCTCCCTGCCAAGGAAAAGTCCCTCCGGTCTGCCGCAGCTGCCAGCGCCTCGCGAGGACAACAACAAAAGCAGCATGCGCGAGGCGGGTCGTCGCTGCTCCTTGCAAGGACGGGGCGGGGGGCGGGGGGGGGGAGATAAGCCGAGAGATAAACGGAGAGACAATCCGGAGCGTCTTTTCATAGTGTTGTTTCAACGGGGGACATTAAAAGAGGCGGTAGAGAAGGAGAAGAAGTGGCGCTTTGTTCCGGGCCAGGGAAAGAAATCAAGGCTGAGCGCGAGGGGGGCTCGCCTGGGGTGACTTCTGGGGAATGGGGTGGGGAGGACTTGGGGCAACAGCGCAAGGGGAGCTTGACTCTGGGGCAGAGGGAAAAAACAAGACGAAACAAAAGGGCGCCACCTTTTTTTCTTCTCCGGTCTCCTCTCGTCCTCTGCCTCTCCGAGCCGGGATTCCTCCTGAAGCGCACAAACTTATCCCGCAAAGCGCCCGAGATGCCGACAACAATAAGGATGGGAAATAAAAACCCTCCAGAGCCCTTTTGCCTCGCGGGGATGGGCGCGAGGTCAGCTTGCTGGATCCCTTTTGCAATTAATTAAGTTAATCCTCAGGAGCTGCCGCCGCCGCCTCCGGTCCCGCCTGCTCCGAGCGCTAAAGAGAAGCCGCACGGCGACAATATGGCCCGGGTTTTGTGTGCGTGCGTCTGTCAAATCCCAGCAGCGGGAGCTTATTGGCAAGAGCCGCACCTGACCTGCGCCGTCAATCTCTCCCGACGGCCTGCGCCCATTGGAGGGTTTGAACAAAAAGCACGCGTCGGGCCCGCCTCCTCGCCAGCTCCCTTTCCTGGCTTCAGCTGCCCGGTTGCGTAAGAGGAGGTCGGCCCCGGCGGCGGGTTGAGCTGCGACAGGCGGTGGCTCCGCCCCTCTCCTCCGCCCCGCCCCTTGGAGGCTGAGACGTATAAGGAAGGCCGCCGCAGGGAAAGCGCCTCTAGCGGGCAGAAATTAGAATAAAACACTGTAATAGTAATACAGTATTTAAAAAAATTCCTCGAAGCGATTCTGGGGAGCGCCGCAAAAAAAGTCCAGCAGGAAAAGTGAAAGCGTATTTATTTTTTATTGCAATGCTGTTCGGTAGTAGACTTCTCTGGACGGGAAACAATAAAATGAAACAGCTGAGATATTCTTCCTCGTTAACCATGATGAATAGTTCAGACGAAACTCGAAACCGGACGCTTTTTTATTTTTTAGAAAAGCATGCTGGCCCTAATGAAAGTAATATATATATATTCATGAATATATATAAACCCTTTTTCCTGAGCGCAAGTCCCTCCTTCGCTGCCCACTAAGAAAGGGGCGTGCGAAGTTTACACCTATCGCGCCCGCCTATTCTATTGCAATGTCCAACCACCATTCACTTTCCCGTTCCCCAAAGCCCCTTATATACTGTTTTTAGCAATACAGTACAGTAAAGCCATGTTCCTTTATTTCACTGAAGCATGTCAATACCTTGTTTTCTTGGTGTTCTTCTTAACCACAATTTCTGTAAAAGCATATAACACCTGTTCTTTCTGCCAGCATCTTTAACCACAATTTGTTCCACAAGCTATATTAGAAAGCCCCCATATAAAAATCCCCTAACCATTATAACCATATGACCTTATGACTTTTATAAAAAGCAATTACGTAATAAGAGCAACATTTGTTTCAAAAAGGCAGTAAAAAAACAACATAAATTATTTCAGGGGAGAAGAGATTTTTGTTCACCTTTGGTGCCTCAAGCTTCAGGACAGATTAAAAGAAAGGACTTCCTCCTGCAGTGGATAGTTAAACTATGGAACTTGCTTCCACATGAGGCAGTGATGGCCACCAACCTAGATAGACAAATGAGACAAATTAATGGAGGAACAGACTAACAGTGGCTACTGCCACAATGGAGGCAGTAAACTTTTGATAGCAGTTGCTAGAAGCCACCAGAGGGGAGCGTGGTCTTGTGCTCAAGTCCTGAATGTGGGTTTCCTCCGGGCCCCTGTGGTTGGCCACTGTGAGAACTCAAGCCTTAAATGCCAAAAGTGCATGGAACACTGTTTTCACTTAAGCACAACTAAATGAATGGACTTGTTTTATTTAATTTATGATGTTTGTAAGTCCATCAGTGATTCCTGTTATCCTGAAGCACACGTTTGTGAGGCCAAAAGAGCAGGGGAAGAAAATAAAAAGTATAATCAATAATCAGTTTGCAACCAATAATGTATAATTTGCTCAGAGATTAGGCATGGATTCCCTGTGGCAGCCCATCTTATAGAAATACCCAGGTACCAAACGTTGATGACTTCTAGGAAGGGAGAAACCAGGAATGTTATCTGGGTTCTGCAGGCTACTGTGGCATCATCAGAGCTGCCCCACCCATCATGTGGAGGCCTCAGGTGGCAGAAGCGCAAGAGGCAGCACCCCACTCACCCCACCGCTTCGGGAGCACTGAATTTCAGTGAAAGGGGGACGTTCCAGTGGTGGGATGCTGCCTCTTGCACTCCAGTGGTGGGGTAGAAGTGGGGCAGGCAGTAGGCAGCATATTCCTGTTTCGTCTCAGTTAGTGAAAGGGATGGGCACCCTGGGGTATCATAAATAAATATACTAATTACACCCCTTTTCTGACTCCTGTTTGCATGACTTCTTTCCTTAGAAAAGCAGCTGCAGCAGCATGTATATACAGATTCCTTGTGTATCATTAGAGGGCTCCTCCAGAGGACTTCTTTAGTAAGCAATTGGCCTGATTTGCTTGCACAAAGCTTACACAGAGTAGAGACTATGCCCAGTCCTTACTGAGCATTTGTTCCAATTTGTTTGCGGGGCAGTTATACAGCAATGAGCATTCATCTTGATTTGCTTGCGGGATGACAAAGCACTTTAATCCACTTTAACTACACAAACTTAGATTTCTGTTATGTGCTCGAATCCCTCCTGGAAAATAGGGACAGTCTGGAGGAACCCAGCATATAGTCTGATAGGACTATTTCATACATACATACATAATTTTATTTCTATTTCACCTTTTCATAGTTAAAACCGTGCGCTGCCATAGGAGAGAGGTGGGCAGGAAAGACATTATGTTCAGTAACTAGGATTTTCCCCAAAGTATTAAAATGTTGCAGGTGCTGTACAAAGATTTTAAAAATTATACAGGAGCTGCCTTTGGACTTACAACCACAAGCACATGGCACAAGAGGAAAGAGGGAGCGGAGAGAAAGAAAATGAAAACAAGGAAACTTGAGCACCAAAAAATCTTCCCAGTAGCACAATGACCAAGTAGAATGGCCGCTAAAAACAGTTTCATTAGGAGAGGCACAAAGCGGTAGGTGATCCGAACCAATGGATGGGTTTTGCGGCCTCACCTCTTCCTCAGCTGCAGCCAGATGGAAATACGCATTTGTAATAACAACCTCAATTCTCTCTTCCGTTAGAGCAGGATGAGATGAAAGGGCCAAGACAGGAAATGTAAGTTGCTTAGTATGCCCTTCATGTGTGAAGGAACTACAGTGTGGTGTAGTGGTTAAGAGCGGTAGTCTCGTAATCTGGTGAACCGGGTTCGTGTCTCCGCTCCTCCACATGCTGCTGCTGGGTGACCTTGGGCCAGTCACACTTCTCTGAAGTCTCTCAGCCCCACTCACCTCACAGAGTGTTTGTTGTGGGGGAGGAAGAGAAAGGAGAATGTTAGCCGCTTTGAGACTCCTTAAAGGGAGTGAAAGGTGGGATATCAAATCCAAACTCTTCTTCTTCTTTCTGTAAGGACCTGTTCTGCATTCAGTGCTGAGGAACAAACAGGTTGCAGAGCAATCAGGAGGACCCATTTGTGTGCTGGGTACTTTCCAGTACAAGTAAAATCCTGGAACAAACATAGTCAGCTGGATCACTACACTAGTGCACTCATTACTAGTGCTCTCTCCTGTCTATTCCTTCTACTGGTTTACCTGCATAAGTGCAACCTCGGTCACCTTTCCTTCCTGTTTAGAATCCAAAATTATAGCCATTAATCCTCAACGAGCAAGGCAGATTTATTTAGTTCTGTTAATCTGGCAGTGTGACAATCTATTCCATTCCTACAAGGAGGAGAGAGAACACCTAAGCACAAGTTAACACAATCTAAGAAAAAAGCCCAAACCCACAACAGTTTTAAGCAGTACTTTGTTCTCCCCACTCCAACTACACTCTTGGCATGAAATGATGCTAGAGATTAGAATCTAACTCCCTCTAGTGGAACTAAGAGAGAATTTATTGTGCTGAGCCTTGAATAATAGAATTGTAGAGTTGGAAGGGAACCTGAGGATAATCCAATTCTCTGCAAAGCAGGAATATGCAGCTTTCCCATACAGGGATCAAACCTGCAACCTTGGCATTATCAGCACCACATTCTCACCAACTGAGCCATCCAGGCATACTAATATGATGCAGGTGGATAAACAGGATTTCCATTTAAACTGTATGTAATTTAAATTTTAAATGTATTATTTGGTGGAATGAAATGGTAAAAGATTGAGGGAAATCACCCTAGGCATGTGATGGGCATGTCCTCTCTGTTTTCTAAAAATGGTATCAGAATGGTGTTGGAAATGTGTCCTCTCTGCCCTTTTCCCCTTTAATTCTCCCCATGCCAAAAGCTTAATGATCCTTAGTGCAAAGTCCTATAATCCCTGGCTAATTAACACAAGGGAGCCCTCTGTTGCAGTTGTGGGGGAGGGAAGACAGGGGCAGAATAAACATAAAAATCAAAGAACTAAATGAAAATGTACATTTCCTGCACACACACACAAAATAAGCCTCCATTTTGGCCATTGTGAATATATATTAAGGTGTGCATGTACAGGAACAGAATATCTGTGCACATGTCCAAAACAGAAGGCAGAGGAGGAATATTTGAGAGGAGGGACAGAAAAGCAGCCCACCACATATATTGTGTCAAGATCTGCCCACTGGTGTGGAAGACAAGTAGTGGCATAGCAGGAAAAGGTAAGGTAAAGGACCCCTGGATGTTTAAGTTCAGTCAAAGGTGACTATGAGGTGCAGCGCTCATTTTGCTTTTCAGGCTGAGGCAGCCGGTGTCTGTCCACAGACAACTTTCTGGGTGGCATAGCAATCAATATCCATGACTTAAAAAATGGGAATGGGTAGAAGCTAACGTGCAAAACATGTGCAAAGAGAAATCCAATCCTTATGATCTGTTTACAATAGAAGATCCCAATCTGGAAGTGCCCCAAAACCAAGAGGTAAATCTCACAATTTGTTGAAATGCACACATTTCCTGACATTTCCCCACAAGTTAGACTGTACTTCTCTCTGCAAACATCCATCTGTGACATGGTCAGAGCTAGGCATGCTATTTACAGGGAAAGCTAAGAGCACATTGTTGTGGAACTGCCCTGTGCTGTTCCCACTCAGTCAGGACCATTCTGCAATTCATTCCGCAATTCAACAGAATGTGAAAATACATCTTTACACTGCATCAGAACAATTTCCCGTCTAACCCAGGGATAGGAGAGGTGGTGTAAAATTCTAATTGTCATGTGGACTTGGGCCAGAGCTTTATAAGTGTGTGAGAGTGTAAGGGAAGGTAAAGTAAGGGAGAAGGGCTGTTTGTCTATATATGAGTGAAGAGAAGGCTGTTTGTGATGCTAAGCATAGGGGAGACTGTGTCTGTGAGAGAAAGAGACTGTGTGTGTGTGTGTGTGTGTGTGTGTGTGTGTGTGTGAGAGAGAGAGAGAGAGAGAGAGAGAGAGAGAGAGAGAGAGATACAGAGAGAGGAGAGGGCCTACAAATATCATTTTTATCGCACATTCATAATGATTTGTTCTCATTATGCTATTGGGGCAGTTACACACAATCCCACTTTCCATACAGTGTGCACCTGCAAAAGTTATGGGATTGTGAAACTGTGAAAATTCCAGTCAGTGCATATCCTGTAACCTCCTGCTGGAAACCTGTAATTTTTTATGCCACAAATGTTTCACTTTATTTTTGTCCTGCTTTTTGTTGTGTGGCAGCTACTATGGACAGCAATGATGTGGTAGCACTGAGATAGCATTGCAGAACAAACTAAAGCAAAATAAATCCACCATTAAGGCACTATTATTGTGTCAAGAATATGTTTTAGAATACACTTGCAATAAAACACCAGTCAGAAGGAGCCCCCCAGGGGGGGGCACTCAGGCATGCAGTCCTTGAAGCTGAAAGGTTTACCTTCCCTGCTTTAAAGGTAAAGGTAAAGGTACCCCTGCCCGAACGGGCCAGTCTTGACAGACTCTGGGGTTTGTGCGCCCATCTCACATCTATTGGCCGGGGGCCAGCGCTGTCCGGGGACACTTCCGGGTCACGTGGCCAGCGTGACAACGCTGCTCTGGCGAGCCAGAGCCGCACACGGAACGCCGTTTACCTTCCCGCTGGTAAGCGGTACCTATTTATCTACTTGCCCCCCCGGGGGTGCTTTCGAACTGCTAGGTGGGCAGGCGCTGGGACCGAGCAGCGGGAGCGCACCCCGCCGCGGGGATTCGAACCGCCGACCTTTCGATTGGCAAGCCCTAGGCGTTGAGGCTTTAGCCCACAGCGCCACCCGCGTCCCTTACCTGCTTTACTATAACACAAAGTAAAAGAAAAGGTTCGTTCAGGAAAAAGAAAAGAAAAAAACCAAATACAGCTCCATTCAATGCAGTTTCTAATCAGAAGTTCCATAGTACTTAGTGAGGCTTACTTCCAGGAAAGTCTGCACAGGATTGCAACCTCAGACATAACACACCCTGCACACAGAGAGAGAGAGAAAGAGAAAGAGAAAGATAAAGAGAGAGAGAGAGAGAGAGAGAGACTCTGTGATTTAAGACACTGCCCACTAGCTTGAACTGTCAAGGCTAAATAAAAGTTCATGATGACCTACTAATCTTCAGGGACATTTAGTTCTCTCATAACAAAGCAAACCCTCTCTACTGCCACATAAGCAGGATTAATTCCAGAAAGTTGACCTCCAAACTACAGCTCTTCTCCATCATTCTTCATTTATCCGAGAGATTTCCCAATCTACTAAATAAGACTTGTGTGGTTCTGAGCCACTTAGGCTTTGGTCGCACAGCGAACTGGAAAAGACCTGAGTCACATATGGAATATAAGGGGTAGCAATCAATTTATCTAGTAGAACATGTCTGCAGAAGAATTATCATGGATATAGAACTTACACAAATACACAACTGATTGAAAACAAGGTAGACCAAATGGGTCTGCTGAAGCAGGCCTGGTGTCAGCCAAATACTCTCAGGTAGTTTCTAAAAGCCCTGATGTCTGCATTGGCATTGATTCCTGCCTTGGTCCCACCACCACTGACACCTGTTTCCCCCCCTCCAGCCTACCCTTTCCCCCTGCTAGTGACAGTGCGTGGGTCTGGGAAGTCACCCACCATTTAAATTTTCCCACAGTGCACTGGGGCACCCAACACTCAAGGGCATTGTGGGAAATTAAAATAGCAGGTGGCTTGCCAGACACTGTCATCAGTAACCCCTCCACTGTGGTGGGTCTCTGGAACCAGCAGCCTGGTCTCGTGCTGAGCTTGACCTTTGGGTTTAAGATGGAGGCTTGGAGCCGAGATAATTTAGCTAGTGAAATGCAACCCATGTCGAATATTGCGTGTATTTTTGTCACATTTATTCAACTTCATGGGAACCGAAAAACCTCTTGTTACAAGAAACTGTTGAAAAGGAAGGCCCTTATGAACACTGAGGGCCAATTAGTAGGCACAATGCAATATTTTCAGAGAAAGCAACAGTACAGTTTGAATAAGCAACAGCAGACGGGCTCATTGTTCCTGAGGTTGTTGCCAAGGGTGCTTTCTCTCATTAGGGCGCTTCAATCTTTATTTTGAGAAAATAATGAGAGAAACAGCAGATAAATTGGACGGGATCAGAGTTTAATAACCATAACACCAGCACTCTGACATATTTAGCAGGCAATATGGCCTTGGCTCTTGGCTTCTCTAAGGACATGCAAACCTTACTGAAATAATTTGTTATTCATTTAATGCTTTGTTACATGTGCATTATGACTTTCTTTCCTAGAATTAAAAGCAGTGTCCAAGGGGTTCACAAATGGCCTCTACACAGGCACTGACCTGGCCCAGATCTGCATAGATCCTTATACTTTTCACATTCGGAACTGCTTTATACATTACAAAATTTCTACACAGAAGGCCCGTCCATTAATTAATGGGCAGTCACATGTCAGATCATCACATGTAACAACATAGGCTTAAATATATAGCTCAGTCAGTACAGCATGAGACTTTTAATCTCAGAATCGTGGGTTTGAGCCCCGAGTTGGGCAAAAAGATTCCTGCATTTCAGGGGGTTGGACTAGATGACCCTCGTGGTCCCTTCCAGCACTACCATTCCATGATTCGATAGGCTTTCCCCTGAATGCTCATAGGCTGGGAAGCTGTGCCTGCCTGTGGGATCTCAGTGTGTCTATAACTCACAGGGAGAGTGCCACGCATGCAATTGTTACACATGATGATCTTCCTACAGAGTACATGTTATTTCCACCTAGCTGGCCACTGTGGGGGGAAACAGAATGCTGAACAGCTGACTGAAATGCTTGGGGAGGGTTCATAGCTCAGTAGAAGCCCCAGATCTGCTCTGGAGGGTTAGGGGAAACCCCAGAACAGATTGAGGGGCACGGTGGGGGGGGCACAGAAGCCTGGGAGAGGAAGTCCCATTATGCAAGCAGGACAGGTTGCAGCCCATGGTTTTGCATGCAGATGTTCCCAAGTTCAGTCCTCTGACATCTCCAGTTAAAAAGATCAGGTCACAGGAGATGACAGAAAATAACTTTCTTTGGCTGAGACCCTGGACAGCTGCTTCTAGTCAGAGCAGACATTCCTGGTCTTGATGGACAAGCAGTTTGGTATCTGGCAGCTGCCTGCAGTAGTTGTTTTTGTTGTGTTTCATGCATTTTCTTATTATTGTGTTCTCTTCTGACATCACTGTGAACCACTTTGGGCATGGTTTGCCCTGGGAAAGGCAGCATACACATAAACCAATAGGGCTGACTGCGTGATTGATATGCTGCTTTTCCAAGGGAAAAAACTGTGGTGGTGATGATAGTTTATGATGCTGCTGATAATAATTAGATGGACCTTGGTCTATGAGCAATGTTTTATGAGAGAGGAGGCTGCTTTTGTTACTGCTGCTCCTAGGCACTCTTGGAGTTTTGCATAGCCCATAGTACTGTTGCCCTCTCTTCAAGTAGAGATCAGGGAGCTTTGTGGATAAAAGCAGCAATGAACTTGCTCACAGCATCAGTATCTTAGGACAACGGGGCCTGAAGTCCTTTCAGCCTATGATTTATTGGCACCTTCAATCAGAGACTGAAGTGGGTTGAAAAGCATGTTAGCAACACCTGGCAAGATCAAGACGAGCGCACATAGTCTCATTTCTTTTTCATCCCCAGGCAAGCTAACATAGTTAACAATGGCAGGTTGGGCAGAGTTCACGCTTCCACACAGAAGCCCAAAGCACTGCAAATGGCTCAAAATAAATAGCAAGAGAATAAATATGAGAGACATTCTTGGCTGTATAGATTGCTCTGAGAAGTGGGAAGGAGGGAGAGAAGGCACATTCCTTTCCTACAGCTACAAAGGAATTCTACAAATGAAGCTCCACTGAGCATTAATAACTTGAATGGGTTGCCAACATGATGCCCTTCAGCTGTTGTTGGACTCCAGCTCCCATCACTTCCAGCCAGTGGTCAGGGGATGATGGGAGTTGTAGTCCACCAACATTTGGAAGGCACCATGTGGGCTACCTCTGCTTTAACTATCCTTCCATTCAAACCACAGCTTGCCCATCAGGCTTCCAAGGCTTCACTGCAAGCCTCAAGACAATTCAAGAGCTTGAATGCTCACAGTTTTTCCTTTTATACTTGGTCCAAGTTTTGCTTCCAGGACCTTCCTCTTGTTCTTTTAAGATATTCCACGTTCCCTTCTCCCTTGGTTGCTCCCTAACCCCTTTATGTCCACACTGTAGCACAGAATGACTAGTGACTTCCCTACGGCAAGGCTTGAATGTAAGAGGTAGCATTAAAGAGGTGTGTTTGAACAGGCTGGGGATCCATCCCCTTCAGGCAGCGCTACTTCTCTTGTCTCGCAGCTCTGAGGATGTACCGGTATATTGCTGTCCTTTTAAGTCATTTATCAGGACTTCCTGGCTTTCTCCACTCTTCTTCATGCAGTCCTCCACCATGTCTAATATCTTTTGGAGCCGCCGGTCCAGTGCCTTCAAGTGGGGCTCCGCTAAGACTGGTGACAGCTGATCAGTGGCCAAGGACTCACGCATGACGTCACTCAAGCGATAAGGCTCCGTAGCAAGCAGTTGGAGGCGCAAGAACGTTGACTTTTTTATACTGGATCCATCAATAGCAACAGGAAAAAATCAAGAAAGAGGAAGGACAACATTTTTAAACCATAAGAAATGTCACATTGAACATTTCCATTAGTACATGCACAGACTTGGAATATCAGAACCACATCAGAGGCAGGGGTGAGAGTGGGCAAGAAGTTATAGGGTCAGACTAACCACAAACATTATGGATTCTTGCCAAATAATTTCCTCCCTATTTATCCCGAACCTGAAAGCAAAAGTATCATGCCACGAGTGTTTCAGGGTGGAGGAAATGCTGAGTCCGCTTTCATATCTGATGAAATTTTTGCTCAGTTGTTGCCCTACATAAAAGGCTCCTTGTTTTAACCACAAGCACTTGCATCTCCCTTTAGCTTCGGGAGGTGGTGGAAGTAGCTGAGTAGGCTTTCTCTAACTCAGAGTGTGGGCATTTCAGTTGGCTTCTGGCAGAAATGAGCCTGCATCCTCAACTGCGCTGTGCTCCGGTGTATCTGCTGGGAACTACCGGTAGCTTAGGCATGCATGCTTCAGATAGCTGAGATGAGAGCCACTTCATAGAACTGTAGGCTTGGGAGAGAGGTCATCAAGTCCAATGGCCAGCCCCTCATGACTAACCAGGAGTAGCTAATATGGTGCCCTTCAGATGTTTTTGATTAATGACCAATGGTCAGGGGTTATTGGAGCTGTAGTCCAAAACATATGGAAGGCTACCCCTGGCCTACACAATATGCCACCAGCAGAGCACAGTGGTGCATGGGCTTATGTAGAGGAGGCAAATGGCACAGCCACACGCTTCCGTGCCACTACAATCTGACCAGGGGAAAACCCTTAACCTAAAAACTGAGAGCAATTTGGCCTACTGAACCAAAAAGATTACCCACCTCAAAATAATAAGACTTCCTTAATTATACCCCCTCCAAAGACAGAGTATAAACAAGATGTGAGAAAAGAATCCTTACATGCAACATTGCTGAAGTGGAACCAGAATGGACATTTCATCATGGGAGTGTCTCCCAAACCTGAGAAGAACAAAAGGCACAGATGGTTACTCTATTTTTGGGAAATGCTATTTTGGGAGTGTTTATCTTGCTCAATAAATACTTCTTTTGATATTTAAAAGTCCAAATGTTGCAAATGATGTTGCAAATGATGTAGATTATGTGTGCTTGTGCAGTGCTGTATTCATGATCCTGTTGCAAAGTTTACTTTCCCTGCAGAATTAATATATCTTGGTAGATATTAGAATGGTGTAGAGCAGGAATGTGACCCGCCAGATGTTGCTGGACTATTAAGAGGCATCACTCGCTGGGGCTGATGGGAGCTGGAGTCTAACAATAGATGGAGAACTACAACTTTTCCATCCCTGTGTAGAAACAGTTTTGTACTCTCTAGATGTCATTTGCTATATTCAGGTTATCCTATAATTATATCAGGAAGGGACATTGGAAGGGAAGCGTAAATGGTATGGAATGGGGAAGTTGGAGGACAGCCAAACCACTTAATGTCTCCCCTCCTACATATTGAATTGATATCAGTAAATAACTATACAATTTTAAGGATTTTCCTTTCTTTCTGTTAAGGTATAGAGATTTTTGTTCCTAAAAAAACAACAACCCAGTTCTGAAAGTATCACAAACTACAAGGCCATCTTCTCCAAAGTGTGTCAAGTTTGTATGTCCGCACCATCCATTTAAAGCACATTTAAAGCTTGTGGCTTCCTGGGAACTTTAAGAAGTCTTCTAAAAGACAAATAGCTTTGGGTCAGCTGGAAAGAGCTTTTGATTACATCGCCACCGCATTAAAACTGAGTTACATTTCTTCATCAGAATATGTGGGTCTGTCATTAACATCAGCTACCGGGCACTTTCCAACAGTTCAAGTCCAAGACATTTCACCACCTGCGGTGAAGAACAAGATAACATCGCTCCCCAATTCCATATACAGTGGTACCTCGGGTTAAGTACGGTCCATTCTTAACCTGAAACAGTTCTTAACCTGAAGCATCACTTTAGCTAATGGGGCCTCCTGCTGCAGCCATGCCGCCAGGGCACAATTTCTGTTCTCATCCTGAAGCAAAGTTCTTAACCCAAGGTACTATTTCTGGGTTAGCGGAGTCTGTAACCTGAAGCGTATGTAACCTGAGGTACCACTGTACACTGTTGTCTGAGACGGCTGCCTCACTCTGCCTTACAGCAGGACTGGCCCTGCCTGATATAGTCAAATAATGGTTTGCTAAGAGCAGTTCAGCATGAACCTGCCACAGGACCACCTTATACTCTGGTTCTTGCCTGCTTTAGATCCTTGTCTTGTAAGCTCCTGCTTTCAAAGTTCACTCCCAGAAAAGCAGCTCATCTCAAGTAACAGCCTGAAGTAGGAATACCCTAGCCCTTTCTTCAAAATGCAGATCATTGTAGGGCAGAGCTCAAAAGCTTCCCCTAGTCCCTCGCCCACACATGGAAGCATGTTGCATTCTCACCCTCGCCCATTGTCCAGATGAAGGAAGAAAGTGTCATTCCCAAACTTGTCAAAGGTCTCATAGTGGTGGCGATCCATGTTTCCTACATATGGAGGCAAGAATTATAGAAGAGGAGGCAGACAGCAGAAATAAGAGGAGGAAGAAGAGGAAGGAGGTATTAGAGAAGTCCACCCTGAGAGGATCTTGGGGCAGGATATAAATTCCAAGACCAAATGAAGAAGAAAAAACTGCAGACAATATCAAATAGCAATTATCAGACAATATCCTTATTCCATGCTATTTGTCTAGAAAAAGAGGTACCGGAACTCACCATGAAACCTCCCTCATTCTCTTAGATTAGCAACAGCACCCACCTGAGAGGTGCCAGAACTGAGTTCCGGCAAGTTCTGGCTGAAAAAAAGCCCTGTGTTTTATTCAGGCAAACTAGAAAGGCTCAAAGAGCCCGAGGTCATCAAAACTCTTTATCTGACGCTAATTAAAAAGAGAGTGGCTTCCAGGGAACTCTGGGAATTGTAGTTCTGTGAGAGGACTAGTGTTCTAGCTCTTAGCACCCTTAACAAACTACAGTTCCCAGGATTCTTTGGGTGTAAGGCATGACTGTTTAGCCCAGGGGCCCTTACCTATGTTTAGGATCCTAGAGGAAGCCTATTCCCTCCCACCCACCCCCGAACTCTTGAACTATCCTCAGCAGAGAGATAAAATAAATAAATGAATGAAATGCCCAGCTATTAATTGGTCAGTGGGTACAACCTGAAAGCTGTTAGATAGGGCAGAAGTAATTATGAAGTATTAAGTGGAGCAGAAGCGATCTCAAGGACAGAAATAACAAATCAGCCTAAGTTATTGGCACCAATGACAAAAGGATGAAAGGAGGGGAATCCATCCAGGTTATGTAACTTGTTAAACCAAAGCCAAATGGTGGGCAAATCAGATGCAACCCCCCCCCCCAATAAAATGCTGTGAGTGACACAGACTTAAGATGAACTGCCTCTGGTATTGTCAAATTGAGGAAAGAGATAGAGTAGGGATAAGAACAGTATAAAAGCCTATTTATTTATTTATTTATTTATTTATTTATTTATTTATTTAATATCCTGACTTTCCTCCAAAAGGAGCCCAGGGCAGCACATTGTATATAGGGGGTGGGGAGGAATCTTTAGAATATAAGGAATGTAGCTGATCAAGAACAGAGGCCATGTGTTCTTTAATTCTGAAGTTCCCAAACTCTTTTCCACTGGGAAATCTAAGAAACTGTTTTGTGCACCAGAAAAAAACCCACTTCACAGGGGGGGGGGGAATCTGGCAATGAACAATACACTAAAGGATGGTGGTGGCAGTCAGTAGTGGTGATTAATTAGTTCAAGTATTTATTTACCACTTTTTTTAAATTACAAATTGGTTTGAAAGGAAATAAAATAAATAAATAAAAGACAAGAGAAGAAAAGCAGGCAACCAACCCCCTTCAATCTTTTTTTAAAAAAAATATATATGGGAGGGTCAGCAGTCCTCTGCAGTCACCAAGGACAGTGTCTGGGGTCATGATGTTGGTCGCTTTATCCCAGCCCACCTCTGACTCCAGCAGTCCCTTCCAGTAGCGTAGCGTGGGGGGTGCAGGGGGGGCCGGCCGCACCGGGCGCAACATCTGGGGGTTAGGGTTAGGGGGTGCAAATCCATGTGTTAGGGGGCGCAAATCCACGGGTTAGGAGGCGCAAATTACTTGCCTTGCCCCGGGTGCTGACAACCCACGCTACGCCACTGGTCCCTTCCCACCCCTGCCCCATCCCCACACTGTTCAGGAGGACCCCTGACCCTCTAAGAGAGGCTTTTTGAGAAGGGTGGAGGTGGCTTCGGGGAGAAGGAGGAGACCAAAAGCTTCTCCTTCATTAACTTCATGATCCTTCCCTGACTCACTGTGAGATGTTTTCACTGGCAAATAACCTGCTTCATCCAATGTGCGAAATTGGATTGGAGGGGGGGCGGGGGGGGAAGGTGCAAGGATATGGTCCCATGAAATGAGGTACGCCGGAGAATAAGGCGATGTCAAAAGACAGGTGAGAACGAAACAACGGGAAACGCAACTCAATCTGCTTAGCGGGTTGTGTTCTAGTCACGTATATTAGCACAATGCACAGCCAGAGATGCTTATTGCAGGGAAGCTGGCAGGCAGGCCGATGTACGCAGACAGAGTTAATTTGTTTCTCAGGAACTCTCAGTGCTGCTGAGTTTCCATCGCGCCTAAGAATAAAATGCAATGAGGCAAAGTCTCTCTATTAAAGGCTGAGCTAAAGGACTGGAATGACACAAAGGAAAGGGTTGCAGCAGTCAGAAACTGGGAGACATAGGAAGCAGCTCAGACTTTTTGTCCATCTATCCCGGGATTGCCTGCTCTAAGGGGCATAAAGAAGGTCCCAGGTTCGAATCCTGATGTGTCATGGTAGTACAGCGGTACCTCGGGTTAAGAACTTAATTCGTTCCGGAGGTCTGTTCTTAACCTGAAACTGTTCTTAACCTGAGGTACCACTTTAGCTAATGGGGCCTCCCATTGCCGCCGCACCGCCAGAGCACGATTTCTGTTCTCATCCTGAGGTAAAGGTCTTAACCCGAGGTACTATTTCTGGGTTAGCGGAGTCTGTAACCTGAAGCGCCTGTAACCTGAAGTGTCTGTAACCCGAGGTACCACTGTACTGGGAGAGAGCCCTGTCTGAAATCTTGGAGAGCTGCGACCAATGGTCGGACTCTGTAAAAGGCACCTTTCTGTGATCCTTTTTTTAAACTGCTGGTGCCAAGGATTGAACTTGGGACCTTCTGCATGCAGAGCAGCTGCTCTACCCCTAAGCTATGGTCCCGTCCCCAAATGCAGTGCAGCTCGCAGGAGGAAATGTACCCAAGCTCACCCATAAGGAAGTCAAGCACAGTCATATCGATGAGGTTGAGGAGTCGGGATACGTTGTCATATGGTGCCGTCTGTCGTACCTCTGCGCAGTAATCATAATCTGATTCCCACCTTAGAACAGATAGTCATGAAAGGTTATCATGAGTTGCATATGGTGGGGAGAAACCTTTAATTTAACGGTCTCCACCCTTCCTTATAGCCTCTCTAGCTCCCCCAGGTCATCTCATCATTTGTCAACGTATCCATCACCCTGACAGGCACAGCTGCTAAGTGCGATTACATAAATTCTGTTTGAGCCTTTTCATGTACAGCTGCAGCTCTTTGAGACCACAAACAGCAGACTCGGGACCTCTTTAGCTGAATATGTAATGCAATTTTGTGGCACTGGCTTTTAGAGTCAAAGTTGTGGAGCAGCAATGGCTCCGGAGCTTAAAACAAAAATAACTCAGGAGATGGTCTCCAACAGAAAACAGATCAGCATGTGTTCACCCCCTAGCTAGGAGTTAGTTCTTCCTTCTTGTACTGCTACTTTTTCAAACATTAACAATAAAGCAGTATAAAAAATAGTATTGCATTTATGAAATAAATGCATAAGAAATCTGCTGTTGTTGTTGTATTTGTACCCCAAATTTGTACGCGTCTCACTGGGTTGCTCCAGCCACTCTGGGTGGCTCCAGCAACATAGAATCATAGAAATACCAGCATTTCATATTACCCCATGAGCACATTCATTTCAGGAATTCCTGCTACCCTTCCTGTATATTGACAGAGCCAACCAGCCCTGAATGAGCCTCTGAACCAGTCTGCTGGTTGATTTACTTCACCACCATGGAGCACAGCTACATTGTGCACATAAGAACTAGTTAGAAGTGATGGAGAAAAGGCAAGCTAAGAAGTGCCGAACAGATATGGGGTTTCACCTAAATAGGAGTGTTGGGGGAATGTAGATTCAGCACTCCCTGCAGACTCATCAATGTCTAGGGCAGCCCTGGTTTAGGGACATATATACATTGCTTCCTCAGTCTTCGCTGTCCTGGCTCATCAGTTTTCTCCTTTGGCTGCTCTCTTCATCCAGAACATGCTTTTCACAATCTCTCATTCAATACTGGTCCTCCCTCTGCCCCTGAGCATACTTACTGAGCTTTCTTGAATTTGGAGTAAGAACGCCTCCAGGGGCTTCTCCACGAACGCCGGTCAGCCAGTTCTTTGTCCGGCAGGAGGGCCGCCATTGAGCCCTCGAGCTGGTCAGGTTTGCCACACAAAGCATGTTCCGTGGAGCAATAGTAGGAGCACTCGCCAAAGAAGCAGACGTTTCCAGCTGGGTTGACCCACGCAAAATGGAGGGAAGCAAAAGTGAGGGAATGCCGACAGCTCATCAACATGCCACCACATGTCTTGTGGGTGCAAAGCAACATAACAGGAGGGGAGAATAGCTTACACGGCTAGCACAGTTGCTCTACACCAAAGTTGAGGGGCCTGCGGCGCTCTGGAGGTTGTGGGCCTCCTCCCCTTCGTCTGTGCCAGCCAGCATGGCCAATGACCAGGGATGATGGGAGCTGCTGTCCACCAACTTTTGGGGAGCAACAGGTTCTCCTCCACACCTGTTCTACACATTAGAGCTCATCTTATGAAGGAGGGATAAACAGGGGACAGAGTGCTCACCTGGGGAGATGAAGAAAGTCTTAAACAGTTTCCTGTCCGTTGTGATATCACGGATTTCTTTGGTTATATTCACCAAACGGCCAGAAACGGGGGGAATTCTTCGGAAATCCAGGATCCTCCCCAGAAATGAGCAAAATGGGAAAATGAAACAAATTCCGTTTGCAGCTGGACCAAATAAACACTCTAAACACAGACAACAAATCCTACACAAATGCTTGTTATCATAGAACATACAATCAGTTTGGAAAATAGCCCTGTCTTTTCTGCTTCGCACTAATACTTGTCTTGGACACTATCTTCAGTGTAAATTGCCTTGAGATGGTTCTTTAGAATTGATAAATCAATGATATTGATAATATTTGGCAGGAATCTGCCGCACCCTGCAGGACAGGAGAGTGCACTGTGCTGGACTCACCTGTCGAGGTGAAAGGCTGCTATTTCTGCATTGTGCCGTTCAAAATCTGAGAAGTAAAAGAAATCTGCTGGAGTCTCCTGATCTCGGGTTTGCCTGGGGAAGGGGCAAGAAGAGATGGGGTGGGTTATCATGTTCACTGTCGAGTGTTGAACTGAAGCCCACACATCTTTTGCAACTCATAGTCACTATGCACAATGCATACATTCCTTTTATTGGGTGTTCATGATGGTTTGTGCTCAAATTTACATACATGATTCTGTGTTTGCACCTGCAATAGTTTCAGGTATGGACATACCACTCTGTTTCCAGTTGGTGCATGCCCTCTAACGTCCTGCTGAAATTCTGCAACCTTTTATACTATAAATGTTCCAGAGCAGCTTGTGTGTGTGTGTCCTGTTTTAGTTGCACTATAGTAGTGCAAGAGGGTCCCTTCAGACAGCAGTAATGCAATAATGTAGTGGAAGCATCACGGAACAACTAATAATGTGGAATGGTCTGTGGTCAGCCAAATATAAACCCACCGTTAATGCACTGTTATTGTGTCAATATTGCAAGATACACCCACAAGGAAAAAACCCACCTGTCTGGAGAAGCCCTGAAATTTTAATCCTAGCTTGGCAAACTAGGAGCGATTGAAGCAGAACTCTGACACAGAAGTCTAGAGCCCATTTTAGTATAACAAACAGGAAGCCCCCATCCCACCCCCAATAGTTGCCCTGGTTTTGAAGCAAGTGAAACAATACACGTTACTCATCTGAAGACTACGAGGTCCTCCAGTCTAAAATAGCCTAACTGCACAACTGGCCGAGGCTGAAACAATATTGTTGTGGCCTTAAATGAAAGGGGAGAGGAGTCCATTGAGAACATAGCACAACATTTCACATCTTTTACCACCAGAGGTCGCACCTCTCCATCAGAAACAAACCACAACATGGAAGGGCTGAGTTCGCCATTTACTGCGGGAGCTAAAACTGATCCAAGGTGATCGATGGCTCTCTGCCATTTCCACAGTAACGGCCTAGGTTTATCTTATGCTGCAGCATTGTTAGGCTGCTGGTGAACGATGATCCACAAATCCCATAATTAATTCTATAGAAACACCTGTTTTATGGTCCATCAAAACTGTTTGCTTTGACTATTAGCGAACCGATGGTGGTGAGTGCCAATGGCCAGGGAAGAACTGCACCCCTAACCCACCCCTAAGGCTGCAAGATCCCATATTTTCAGGAGACAGTATTACAACGCTTCCATTGCTAGGTTAGGGCTATTGAAATCTCAGTTTGCTTAGAAATGTGGTGTTACAAAGGCCATTAAGTCCAGAGTCTAAACTTGTGCCATTGCTGAAGAATCTGGGCAACGATGAAGGGAAAGCATCCGTTTCAGCCAACAATACTTGGTAGTGTGCAGTGAGGTTATATTATTGTATTTGAAAACCGCCCTGGGATCCTCAGATGAAGGGTGGCATAGGAATTTAATAAATAAAGAGTGTGAGGTGGCAGAGACGGTTCTCCAGGGATGTGGTAATCAAAGGAGGAGCCTTCACTACAGTTGCTCCAGAGGGTTATGTCCAAACACAGCCTTGCTTTTAGCTCTGTTTGGAGAACTGGCATGAAGGGGGTCACCCTCACCCTCTTGCTACACAGAAGCTGCCTGGTAACTAATTAACTCAAAGTTTGGAAGGTTCCAAGCACAATCTGTTTTCCAGGTGGAGTCCATCGACAGGTTATTGCCACACATGAAAAAGAACTTGGACCCAGGATATTGGTACAGGGCCTCTAAAAGCATTGCTGGCCTTCCTTACTCACTTCATGGGTTTGAAGAGGGCTTGTCCATGGTTGGGGAAGGTCATGATCAGCTTCAGTTGTGTCCCTCCAGGCTTTTGAACTGAAATTACATTAAGAAGGAACAAGGCTCAAATCACCACCTTTCCCAGTTTTGAGAATGAGGACGAAACCTGGTATTTAAATATTAACAGAGTCCGCTCTGGTGCTTAGCACTGAGGCAGAACATTCTAGAAAGCAGTTCATTCCCCCTTCCCACAAGACTCTTGTCAGGATGGTTTAACAGGCTGGGTATCAAACTGAGAGGGAGAAACAAAGTGGAGATTGAAAGAGTGAGGGGGGAGGAACAAGGCAAACAGGCAGGGTGAAGTGAGAAGAAAGCAAGTATGAGCGGTCGAGGGACCCGAATGTGGCACAGAATACCTGAGCTGACAATTGGCTGCATGGCCAAATCTTCCATCGTGGCAAGGCGAGCAGGGTCATGGCGGGCATACAGTTCATAGCGATTGATGCCAGTGTAGAACTGGAGCCAAGCAGGGTTGGCATCGTGTTTTGGAAGCTTCGCATGTGCCTTATTGCTGCTAGCCCTGCAGATCCAATACCCCCACAACACAATACACAAAGACAATTGCATATATTATCATAGGCTGGTGAGCTCCAGAAGGTAACAGAAATCTGGCTACTGAGAAGCAATAAGGAATGATCTCGCGCTGGACCAAAAATTTATTATGCATCTTCTTTTGCAATTCTCCATTAATGAAGGCGAGAAGAGAATTATCAGCTCCCTGTCCCCGCAATGTACTAGAATGAACAGCATGCTTATTCAGGGGCATCACGAGGTTTGCAAATGTACACACACAAAAACCCTTTAGGAAAAAGAGCCCAGGGCGGAGGAGGGAGAAAAGCAGGCCAATGAGGACTGAGTGTACTGGCTGGCTGTTGTGAGGTGAGGGGATGGAAAGGAGGCCTTTGCATGCTTTAACTGGAAAGCACGGCCTGTCTGAAAATGTTGCAAAAAAGCTTGAGCCCCCATGTATATCTAGCGGTGCTTATCAAACGGCAGGCCAACATTCTGAGCCCAGCTGCCCTGAGAGATCAGAAAATGGCAACGAAGTGCTGGCAGGGGCAGGGACTCCGTGGTGGAATTCCTTTTCTCCATATCTAAGGGCAATATCTCAGCCTAAGACCCTGAAGAGCCACAGTCATCAAGGGTAGACAGGATGGCCTGCTGGTCTAACTCAATATAAAGCAACATGTATCCCTATATTAAGCAGTAATAGAGAATCTCAGAGACTAACATATTTATTATGGCTTTGGTGGATAGGGACATGGGTGGTGCTGTGGGTTAAACCACAGAGCCTAGGACTTGCCAATCAGAAGGTTGGCGACGGGGTGAGCTCCTGTTGCTCGGTCCCTGCTCCTGCCAACCTGGCAGTTCGAAAGCACATCAAAGTGCAAGTAGATAAATAGGTACCGCTCCAGCGGGATGGTAAACGGTGTTTCCGTGCGCTGCGCTGGTTTGCCAGAAGCGGCTTAGTTATACTGGCCACATGACCCAGAAGCTGTACGCCAGCTCCCTCGGCCAATAAAGCGAGATGAGCGCCGCAACCCCAGAGTCGGCCACGACTGGACCTTATGGTCAGGGGTCCCTTTACCTTTACATTTATGCCTTGGTGGACTCAAGCCCACTTTGTCAGATTATGATGAAGTGGGTTTGACTCCATGAACGCCATCCCTGCAGAGGATGTATACCAAACTGTATGGGCCACCCAGCTGTCCCTATGAAAAAAACCCCAAGAGCCTCTCACCATTCATTGCTACTTCTCACAAACATCTTCATCTTCGGTCTGGTAGCAAACAGCTTGTCTTTCTTCATAACTTTTGGGATTGGAATCTTGTAGAGCGGATGGTCGAAAAGTGCAGCCAGTTTGGACCTGCCTGTCCATGTTGGTTTTTCTTCTGCTTCTTTCGGCTCGAAGTTGTGACTTTGGAGAGGGATGTTGCCCCTGCTACCTGCATGCGGTACGCCTTCTGGTGAGTGAACACCTTTCTCCAGGGAGCTGTTGCTACCACTGAAGTCCTGGAGAATCCTCAGGTTTAGCTTATTCTGGGCTGATAACGCGGGACTAGGTTGATCTTCTCCTTTGCGGGTACATCCACAAGAATCAAGGCCGGCGGAGAGCGTCAGATCCAACACCATGTGTACCAGGAGAGCCAAAAGGAGCAGAAAACAGAGAATGACTTTAAATTTCCTTTGGAACAGAGAAGGCAGGTGGTGCACCATCCTTGTGAAGTCCTGGATGCCAGTAGCACAAAATGTATGATGAAGGTCCACGTGTCAGTAAAAAAATAATAATCCGCAATTTGATCCCCACTCGAAAGGATGTAAAGGATGTTATCTAAGGTTTATTTCCAGCTTTGGGAATCCAAAGGAAAAAGTAGAAGCTCAATTAAAAAAAAAAAAAAAAGCAAAAGATTACTTATAAAAAACAAAACCTCTTCACTTATGCTATGATAATCCTTACCAAGGCAAAATAAATAAATAATTCTGGGTCTTGTATAAGGGACTGCTTCTGCTAGGAATCATTCTGCTCACATAGAAGTCCTCAGCAGGAAAAGGGCAAAAAAGCTGGTTGCAGATGAATTTAATGATGTTGATAAGGGAAGAGCAAGTGGTGCCAAGGTTAACATGAACTAGTTAAACTCCAGATTGATAGCAGCAGATTGGTCAATGCCACAAATCTCTTCGAATTATGTTATTGCATCACAAACTCTTGTGGAACCCCATCGTCCCAGCAGGCTCACATATTGATTCCCTCCTTTCACCTATAAACACTGTCAGCTACCCACCTACATAATTCATATGACTTCTTCCTTCCTCCTTCATCCATTTTTAAAAGTTCGACCTTCACTGAAAAGCTGCAGTGGCTCAACAACTGTCCACAAAAGAAAAGAAGAATTAAAACAAGTTTCTAGGATTCTCAGGCGCAAGAGAAGCACTGCCCGCTCCTTCCATCTTCATTGTGTGGGGGTTTGTGAAGGGAAATCAGATTTTTTGAGGGAATTGGCATAAAGGTCATGTGTTTTGTGGAGCTCATGAAAATATTGATATGTAGCACCTAGATCTGAGCCCTTAGTTCCCCCTTTTCTCAAAGCACTCCATACATTAAGTGCATTATTTTATAAATACTGCTAAGTCAAATAAGTTTGAAGAATAACACCCCTACCCTTCAAAAAACACAATTCAAGCTATTCCTTTATTAAGCCAACAGTAATGATGGGAAAAAGGGACGCGGGTAGTGCTGTGGGTTAAACCACAGAGCCCAGGACTTGCCGATCAGAAGGTCTGCGGTTCGAATCCCCACGATGGGGTGAGCTCCTGTTTCTGGGTCCCTGCTCCTGCCAACCTAGCAGTTCAAAAGCATGTCAAAGTGCAAGTAGATAAATAGGTACCGCTCCGGCGGGAGGGTAAATGGCGTTTCCGTGCGCTGCTCTGGTTTGCCAGAAGTGGTTTAGTCATGCCGGCCACATGACCCGGAAGCTGTACGCCAGCTCCCTTGGCCAATAAAGCGAAATATGCGCCGCAACCCCAGAGTCAGTCATGACTGGACCTAATGGTCAGGGGTCCCTTTACCTTTAATGATGGAAAATAACGTGCAGTGCTTTGAGTTCTCCATAACTCTTCAATGGGCTAGATGGTAAACAGAGGGGGGAGGGAAAAAGTTGGCTGATGAAAGCTGTGGTGTCTGCATCTGGTCACAGAAATGTGAGATAAGGCAGCACACATTCACATGAGCCTCTATTAGGTGCTATACAGGTTTCAGGTTGCATAGCACCTGATAAATGCATCAGATGCAGGCTCCAAGACTTCCCCAACTTCCCCTGCCCTTTTACATACCAGGGAGAAGTCACAAGCTAGTACATCATTTTGGCTGGTCTAATAAAGGTATTGTCCTAATGCGGATTTTGGATTTTCGTTGCTGTTCTTGGGCCAAACACACCTACATTCTCTCTCTCTCTCTCTCTCTCTCTCTCTCTCTCTCTCTTTTTTTTTTTGGTAAAATGATCTCTTGCTCTTCCTGCACAGTGACTTAGGTGGGGTTCTCTCATTTTATCTTGGAAACAGCTTTGTAAAATACAAGGCTTCTCCAGATGATCTATTCATTCAGAATTCATCCTGATTTGCACAAAGCTTACACAGGGGTTAGTCTATGTGTGGCTTTTATTGAGCATTCAGCCCAACTTGCCTGCAGGATGTTAACACATCTTCTTGTCAACCACCCATCCATTCTGCACTTTTCAATGTGTTTCTCTGTCACTTTCCAAACTGCAAGAAGTCCTTTTTGCTTTTGAGTGGATTTGTTGCAATTGGACAGCAGAGCATTCTAACCCAATTCAATTGCACAAACCTCAAGTTCTGGTGAGTGCTTGAATCTCTCCTGCAAAATAATGATAGCCCAGAGGCTCCCACGATGCTTGTTCTGCCCAAGGTAACCTTTTTGAGCTTTCTAGCTGAATGATGGCACAGCACAGCACAGCACAGCACAGCACAGCAGATGGCCCCATCTGCACTATACTTTAAAGCAGTATCATACTGGTTTAAACAGTCATGGCTTCCTCCAAAGGATCCTGGGAACTGCAGTTTAAGAGTGCCATGAATTGTTAAGATAACACCTATTCGCTTCACAGAGAATAACATTTTCATAGTGTCTTAATAATCAGTCCCTCTTTCCCAAGAGGCTCTGGGAATTGTAGCTCTGTAGAATCTCCTAAAAAAACCTCAGCTCCATTAACAAACCACAGATCCCAGGATTCTTTGGGGAAGGCCACCGCTGTTAATAAAGTGGTTTGATACTCCTTCAAATAGATACGTGGTGCAGATGGGGCCTTTTGTCTTGGCAATTATTTCTAGGACACTGAGGGAAGAGATGTGACCATGCTCATACTCTCTGAAAATACACAGCCACTTCCTCACCAGCATACCATTCACGACACGCAGCCGCGCATTTGCTATGGCACATTCACTTTGTCTCACACACAGAGAACAAATACCGTGAGCTGCGGAGAGAACGGCGAGCTCTCGGCTTACTTATGTCCCATGGTGCGGCGGTTGCCTAGTAACTGTCTCCAGCTAACACTTTCAGTCGCCCCAGATTCTGACAACACCATATTTCTTTTTTTTCCCCTTTTCCCCTTGCATTGCAGTAATACCGAGGCGAGGACAAGTCAAGTAAGTTCTATAGCTCCCTCAAGGTGGAGAAATAGGCTCTTGCTTGTGCTCATGTGCGAGGCTTGGGATGAACTGAGCTTTCCGGTCAAAAGGACCGACCTAAAACCCTGCTTGGAGGACTGAGGTGTCTAAAAATGATGACTGATGAAGATGGCAGAGAGCCTTTAAGCAAGGCATTTTTAAGGCAGGGGTGGGGTACATGGGGCCATCCAGATATTGCAACGTCAGCTTCCATCAGCCCCAACCAGCATGGCTGACAGGTCCAGTGACACCTGGAGATTCAAAAGTCCCCCACCCCCCTTTTAACCCAAGTGGCTCAGGTGATCTTAGCACATTACCGTATTTGCTGGTCCAGTAAAGTAACCTACTGTACTCTCAAGAAAAACTCTGTGTGTGTGTGGTGCCAGGCCCAAGTCCTGACTGGAAGCCGCATCCTTGTCTCTAGCCCCCAATCTATGATCCTTGGTTCTGTCAGTGGGACAGCACCCCACATGAGCTCAAATACACACATTATTATAGCCCAGGTTTCAAGGGAAGAGGGCATGGAGGTCTAGTACTGAAAACTGGTTCTGAGGTGGACAGTTAAACCTTGCCGCACATTAAATGCTGAAGGAGGTGAGACATTTATTCCCATACAGGTTGCCACTGGAACATGCTTGATGAGCTGATACAGGCCGCTGTTATCCCATACAAGTGATTAAACCAAGATTTGGGGGAAGGCCAGCCCTGGGCCAGACATTCAGTTTGGGTGGTGGTGGTGGTTTTTGGCCAAAACAAGCTCAAGAACCTCTTGCACAAATCGTGTTCAAACATTAACACCTGAAACTATCTGCATATAACTGAACTGAGAAACCAACAACATATGCATGCTGTGGGACAGTGCTTCTGGACAAACAACATATGAACCGGGCATCAAAAGTATTACAAATACAGTATAATAAGTTCTTAACATTGCTAATAAAGCATAGCAACACATTAACTTCTCAAGTAGCTATGAACCAAAGACTCTTGCCATCTGCTAGCTATGTTTTCACACTTCTGGTGAGATGTAAAAACAGGGGAGGGGGGAATGTGCAGGGTTTAAATGTGCACATAGTCATGCTTGTGCATTTTAAACGATGCAAGTTATTTTCAAATGTTACACTTAAGCTCAGAAAGAAGAGAGGCAATCTGCTTGAAGATCTACCACTGACTTTTTGTTTCTCTAAATAAAGCACATTTCATAGAATCATAGAATCATAGAGTTGGAAGAGACCACAAGGGCCATCGAGTCCAACCCCCTGCCAAGCAGGAAACACCATCAGAGCATTCCTGACATATGGTTGTCAAGCCTCTGCTTAAAGACCTCCAAAGAAGGAGACTCCACCACACTCCTTGGCAGCAAATTCCACTGTCGAACAGCTCTTACTGTCAGGAAGTTCTTCCTAATGTTTAGGTGGAATCTTCTTTCTTGTAGTTTGGATCCATTGCTCCGTGTCCGCTTCTCTGGAGCAGCAGAAAACAACCTTTCTCCCTCCTCTATGTGACATCCTTTTATATATTGGAACATGGCTATCATATCACCCCTCTTCTCCAGGCTAAACATGCCCATTTGGTGGCTTATGTGAAAGAGCCTACAGATCTCGGACTGTTTTCACATCGTGCACTCACATTACAAAGTCTCTGCAAGCATTTCTCCAACTTTGTGTCATATGTAAATGCTATTTATAGTGAAGACAAATTGAAAGTATCACCTGGTGCAGACAGGTTTAGAACAATTTTGTGCACAAAATGAACCAGGCCTTGCGTGACAATGTCTGAGAGACAGACAGGCAATCTGTAGTTTTCCCTTGCTGTTACAATTTTACTGTATTTTGAGAGTTTGTTACACTTGTCCTGTGCTCTCATTTTGAATCGCTTTGGGGTCTCTTATATGGAAAAAACCAGCATTTATAGACAAATAAAAATAATCATTGTTTCTCTATATGAGGGTAGGGAACCTTCAGCATGGGTTCCAATTTGGCCTGTGAAGCCATTTTGGGGGACTCGACTGCATCACTGAATCCTGCAGTGAGCAGAGCTGAAGTCACCACCTATCAGCTGATGAGCAGAGTTCAACCCTCCTGCACCGGCTGTGCAACCAAGTTCCAGCAGCCAATCCCTGCAGATAGCTGCTTTGCAAGTCCTGTGCATGGTGCTTTGCTGAGCCCAGGGCTGGCAAAAACCCAAGTGCCGGAAAACTAGCTGGCTGCCAGGTGCTTGGAAAGCATTGTGCAAAGGACTTTGACAGGTGGGTGCCGCAAGGCATCTGTCAATGATCTGGCGTCATAATGATGCCACATGACTGACAGGTGGGTTGAATGGTGTGGTCTACCCCCTATGTCATACAGCCAAACCCCTGAAGGGAGCTGCCAGCTATCTTCTCCTTACTTCACATAATAATAATAATAGAACATGGCGGGGGGGGGGGGAATGATGAGATCCCATGTAGTTGATAGGTTCATGATTGCCTTCAAATGTTAGTCTGATGGCCCAATGATCCATCTTGGAGGAGGCTGGTTTTGTGCGACAGAAGGAAAAACTAAGCAGGGATGAATCTTGCCACCCTCTGGCTTTGCGTCACTTCATTGCTGGCAATATAAACTGGAAGATTTTTCGTCGTTGGGTTTGAGTCTTGCAGTGAAATGAGATTTTCAAAGCCAGCCCTTCACACCAGGCAATCTGTCAATGTGCTTTGTTGCTATGACACCACTGCAGAGCAACACTCAAAATTCTCACCTCTTATTCCTTGATGACAATGCATTAGTCACATTGTTGCAGTTGCACAGTCACTCCTATTGCTACCATTGGATACATGGTGTATAGCTCAGTGACAGAACATCATGTTCCCATGGCTCCCTCAGTGGGAAAGCAAGGCACAGTGGTCCGCAGCTTAAAAATGGCATGCTAGAGCATTGGGGCCTAGCACTCAAAAGACATGGGTGTTTTACAGCAGTAAATATTACCCTCCAGTTGATCACTCCCACATCTATGACTCACTGTAAACAGGGGGGATAAAAAGCACCACCGTACGATATAACTCTTGTTATGCCCAATTAAGGAGAAATACATGTTAGATTTTGCAATAATGGAATTGTGGAGCTACTGCATAACAGCACTGTCAAATTTTCGGAATGAAGGCATTGATTATGTGTAACACAGAGGAGGTTTTATGAAGGTAAAGCACACTGAACTGGACTCCTGGTACCAAGGAAGAGGGAGAAAAAATCCCTCTTCTGCTGGAGTTCTGTAGCAGGGAGTTCAGACCAAAGAGCTGGGGATTGGCTAAATTAGGCTGGCCTTGCTTGCTTCATACAGGTCACAGCTACAGCCACATGACCACTGGATACTGATAAGAGACAGGCAAAGCAGCCAACAGATTGTTTGCTGAGATAAGCCCCCACCATAGCAGTTTGATTTCTGTAGGTCAGCCTGACACTTGGTTGGGTCATCAAGACCAACATATGAGTGTGCGTGTGTGCTTGTTCAAATATGGACATTGTACTTATTTCTGTAATGTTATTAAAGAAACTATATCAATATGCATAGAATCTCATGCCCCATGTTTGCAAGAGAGATAATTATATACCTTCTGCAATGCCATATTCTATCATTGAAGAATGATGTTCTCTCTCATATGCCCATGTAAATCTATGAAAAAGATCAGATGGCCTATTAAAATTAATGCTGAGCACTAAGAAATAAGTTGATGAGGAAATATTAATGTGTTTCTGGGGGGTGGGGGTGGGGACTAGAGTCCCACTGATTTTAGTGGGATAATTCAATGGCAAGCCATTAGTGAATTATCCCTTAAGGAAGCTTTCAGGTGCACATTCCCATGGTGTCATATTGAATACTATGCATGTTTATCATACAGATATTTTGCCAGATCTATATCAATGCAAGAGTTGGGAAGTCCCTCGTTGTAAGGCAAGATCATCCATGCAGTAATCCCCCACTATATAAGCAGGGCCATGGTGAAACAAAAGTAGATACCAGCTACAGTTCAAATATCAGCACAGTACTCAGGTAAGTCATATATCATAGGAAGAGGCAAAAATGTGATTCCTGGATATGGTTTAGGGTTAAAAAGTTTTTAAAAAAATAAATTGCGGTATGTTATTTTAAATTTTCTTGTTAGCTGCCCTGATCTCTGTTGAGGAAAGGCAAGATACAAATGTTTTAAGTTGTTTTACCCTACCTACACCACCCTGAGTTCTATCACAGAAAGATCAAATGGGGAAATAAGCCACAATTGAAGTACGAAAATTGACATCACAAGCCATCCTTTCATAACATACACGGTAGAATTTGCTCTTTTGGCGAATATATGAAAAGCTCATGCCACCCTTCCACCACCACACACAAACACAATGGATCCAAGTGAATTCTCCAGACATAAGCCGTGCATTTAAAAAAAGTTTATTGTAAAAAGTAAGTCCCCTTCACACTCCAAATTCAAATAGACTATATAGAAAATACAATAAGGACCGTTAATCAACACCCTCGTGACAGCATTATTAGACTCTACAAAATGGAAGTACAATTGTACTTAAAAGTTTTGAGAAACTGGCAGCTCAGGCAGAGCTTCTTCCCACGACCAGTTTCTGAACAAGATACAACATATTGGCATCGTGACACTCCCACCCCATCCCACATGCTATGCAAAATAGTCTTATTTGTGTGCCATACGCTTTACAAGCTATATCAGTGCTCTGTAGGTGTAGTGAGGAGGTGGAAGGGCAATTATCCTAGCAACCGTCCACTGGGTCAGGTTTGTCAAGCTGGCACACACACTTCTGACAACCAGGCAGCTGTCATCTGGGCAAAGAGAAATCAGCTGCCTTTTTCTGGTCTTCTCCCAGAAAGTGGGAAGAGATAGCAAGGAGAAGCAATGGGAAGTTTGGATTCAAACTCTTCGTGCTCTCTCTGCAATGTATGGCTTCATAAACTGTGACTTGCAGTCACCATCCCCTGATCCCCACCTCTAAGCAAAAAGCCACATTGGTAAAATCAGAGTCAAACACTCTATGAGCTGGATTAAGTAGCTCAAACATATTTACTTACACTCACACACACACTCAGTATTTGTCATAAAGCTGGTATATAAATAAGAAAAAGCTCAATATTTTATTATTAAAAATAAGCCTGCCCTTTAAATTGTACAAAAACCAATGCAAAGTCTGGGGGGAAATCTCCTGAATGTGGTGAGCTTGAAAAGAGAAAGAGAGAGAGAGAGAGAGAGAGAGAGAGAGAGAGATGGAGTATGTCAGGAGCACTTCCAAACGCAAACAGCAAGACTGCCTCCAAAGAACATGTACAGCAGATTCTTCACCTCGTGGGTGATCTCGAAACCAAAGCCCTCCCCAATCACGACATGCCAGGAGGAGCCAAACTTCTTGTCCATTGTCTCTTTGATCATCTTGGCAGCACTCTGAAGGGAAGAAACAAGAGATTCAACAAGGAAAGGAATAGGAGCCAAAGGGGAAGGAACAGCAAGTTAGAAACAGAGAAAAATGGATTCTTTCTCATATGCCGCTGAAGCTCATCAACTGTTTATATATACAGTGAGGGGGGAAAGTATTTGCTCCCCTGCTAAATTTGCCCGTTTGCCCACTGACAAAGAAATGACCAGTCCGTAATTTTAATGGTAGGTTTATTGTAGCTGTGAGAGACAGAATAACAACAGGAAAACCCCCAGAAACCCAGAAGACAAAAGTCAGAGATTGATGTGCATTATAATGAGTGAAAAAAGTATTTGATCTCCTATCAACCAGCCAGATGTCAGGCTACCTGGTATCTTCACTGTTTGTAATGAGCCGAGATTAGAAGCACCTGCTGTAAGGGAGAGGTGTTACCTGTAATCCCAGCTCGTTACAGTACCTGTACGAAAGACACCTGTCAACAGAAGCAATCAATCCAGCAGATTCCAAACTAGCCACCATGACCAAGACCAAAGAGCTGTCCAAGGATGTCAGGAACAAGACTGTAGACCTGCACAAGGCTGGACTGGGCTACAAGACTATTGCCAAGCAGCTTGGTGAGAAGGTGAAAACAGTTGGTGCAATAATTCGCAAATGGAATAAACACAAAATAACTGTCAACCTCCCTCGGTCTAGGGTTCCATGCAAGATCTCATCTTGTGGAGTTGCAATGATCAGGAGAATCGTGATGTTGCAGCCCAGAACTACACGGGGGGAACTTGTCAATGATCTCAGGGCAGCTGGGACAATAGTCACCATAAAACAGTTGGTAACACATCACACCATAAGGGACTGAGATCTTGCAGAGCCCGCAAGGTCCCCTTGCTCAAGACAGCACATGTACAGGCCCGTCTGCAGTTTGCCAATGCACATCTGAATGACCCGGAGGAGAACTGGGTGTAAGTGTTGCGGTCAGATGAGACCAAAATCGAGCTTTTTGGCATCAACTCACCGTGTTTGAAAGAGGAGGGATGCTGCCTACGACCCCAAGAACACCTTCCCACCCATCAAACATGGAGGGGGACATAATATGCTTTGGTGTTTTTCTGCTAAGGGGACAGGACACCTTCACAGCATCGAAGGGACAATGGACGGGACCATGTATCGTCAAATCTTGGGTGAGCACCTCCTTCCCTCAGCCAGGGCATTGAAAATGGGTCAGGGATGGGTATTCCAGCATGAAAATAACCCAAAACACACAGCCAAGGCAACAAAGGAGTGGCTGAAGAAAAAGCACATTAAGGTCCTGGAGTGGCCTAGCCAGTCTCCAGACCTTAATCCCATCAAAATCTGTGGAGGGAGCTGAAGGTTCGAGTAGCTACACATCAGCCTTGAAATCTTACTGACTTGGAGAGGATCTGCAAAGAGGAGTGGGACAAAATACCTCCTGAGATGTGTGCAAACCTGTTGGCCACCTACAAGAAACGTCTAACCCCTGTAATTGCCAACAAGGGTTTTGCCACCAAGTACTAAGTCATCTTTTGCAAAGGGATCAAAAACTTATTTCACTCATCAGAATGCACATCAATCTCTGACTTTTGTCTTCTGGGTTTCTGGGGGCAAATTTAGCAGGGGATCAAGTACTTTCCCCCCTCACAGTATAGAGAGAGAAATACACACATACACACACTGTTTTATCTGCTGTTCTTGGCTTCATTATGTAACTGCTTTTTAAAACAAACTGTTGTCATTATGCATATCAATTATATGGTCATTTTTGTTAGCTTTGATACATTTATATTTTCGTCTTGAGATGAATTTGTAACTTTTATTGAAGTTATCTTTTTAATTGAAATTAGTTGCTCCACCAATTTAATCAATCATGTGTTTACATGGGTATTTTGTATTAATATGATTCTGGTATCATCACTGAATTATTTCTATTTATTGTTGTATTGGCTAATTAAATTTAATTTCAAGTCAACTGACAGAGAGATCAAACAATTTCCCCCCACAGACATGGGAGCTTAATAGTAATGTGTGGAACGCCCTCCCATCAGATGTCAAACAGATAAACAACTACCTGACATTTAGAAGACATCTGAAGGCAGCCCTGTTTAGAGAAGTTTTTAATGTGTGACATTTTAATGTATTTTTAATCTTTGTTGGAAGCTGCCCAGAGTGGCTGGGGAAACCCAGCCAGATGGGCATGGTACAAATAATAAATTGTTGTTGTTGTTGTTATGTATCTTCCTTATCATTCAAAAATAAATAAATCCAAGCATGTAGTTCTCAGAGATGACCAATACCTCATTGTTGGTGGAGTATTTCTCACACGCAGTGACACACAACTCCATGGTCTCTACTCGCATCTCCTCTGGCATGTCTGTGTGCTGGAAGACAATGCAAGGAAGGCCATCAGCCACAAAGCAACCCACACTCCCAGACCCATCTGGGGGCCACCACCTCTTCTTTCTTTCATGCTTGGCCAGGAGTGGGCAAAGGATGGAAAGTGTAGAAGCCAGGCACAGGAATTCAAGAGAAATCCTCTGTGACTGAGAAGTTTATTTAGGCAACTGGAATATCTCCCCGTTTATAGAAATGGCAGTCCTGAAGCAAGACGTCTTTCCAAGCTAGATACAGCTGTGAGGTACATCGGTTTTCTGTCCCATTCTCCTCGTCCCATCCTTACTGGGGGCAGAAGCATGCCAAAGATTTTAAAACCTAGCTGTTTGCATTAAAATATAGATATGTATAACGGTAAGGAAAACCTTGCTAAAATAAGTAAGTTTGCAGTTCTTGAACTTGCCATACACACAGAGACTTTCAAATGCCAAGATAATACAAAATGGTTTCCAATCATTCTGCTTTCCTATTACACAGGTAAATGTCTCAGCAGCACATGCTAAAAATTGCAATACTCCATTCCTAGAGATATTATAATCCTGCCCATGTTTATTACTTCTGTGCTAAGAATAATGTGGAGGCAGGAAGTGAGAAAGAACATGCTAATTCCACCCCTTCCCCATGCAGCAGGGAGACTTGTTCTGCTTGTGTAGCCTCTCCATGCAATGTAAAACCCAATATTTCAGAGTCTTAAATAATGGATGGAGCCCGCATAAGTAGAGGGAATGGCAAGAGGGGTCAGAGCTAGGACACTTGTCCTCACTTTTCCTCCTCTTGTGTTCATTTAACCCAGTAGTAGTATGTGTATACAGGACTTATACCTCCTCCACATGCCTCAAATGTTCCATCATTTTTTCTTGCTGCCCACTTATTGTCCCATCTACTATGAAGAACTCCCTCATAACATCACATGCCTTTCCTCTTTCCCATAGGCATCTGGTTGGCTGCTGCAAGAACAGGTTCCTGGACTAGATGGACTACAGGACTGATCCAAAAGGCTCTTCTTCTGGTACTCTGTTTACCCTTCCAGTTTTCTTTCATGCCTTCATGCACACCACTTTCTTTTGAGCAATCGTTCAGAAATTGTGGAGCCACTGTAGGCAATGACCACCATGACTTCTGCTTCTTCATGTGTACTTTGTAAAATACTTGAGTATTTGTAAAATACTTGGGGAAGAAGCGTGGGATAGAAATTTAATAAAGAAAGAAGATGGTGTTTGCTGAGCAATAGACACACATCCCCATTTTAACAAGATTGCTGGGAGTGCCTTGTGCAACTGTATTTTTATGAGATATACCAATAAAGTGTCTGCTTCACCCCACACTTCAGTACTCCTATTTAAATTAAGTAGCAAAGTAAAATGGAAGCTAATGGCACCAAGCCCCCACATCTCCTGATCATACTTCATTATTCAAGAACGTATCATACTTCATTATTCCCATTCTTACCCTGATCAGTGGAAAGCTGTGAAGTCTCTTATAGTCCGCCTCCTCTTTTTTCCCCTCCCCAGTGTCTGCCATTGTCTGTCCACTGTGACCCTGGGAAGGGGCAGAGCAGCCTGTAGGGAACCAATCAAGGGCAGACTAGGAAAAGGCTAGGACCTTTTAGAATTCAGTCTGAACTGTTTTGCAGAAGCAGGGTATTCTGATGCTTAAGAGAAAAAGAGAGGGAGAAAATAGTTCAGTTGATGTATCCTCAGCATGAGGATATCACACATCTGAGATCTTTAAAAGAGTCAAAATAAAGAATGAGCCATTCATCTAGTCATGATTATACATGGCTAGATAATATACATGCATTATGATGCTATAGTTTTAGATGATGGTCTTTTTTGCAACTGTCTGTTGTTATTGGCATGACGTAAAATTGAAATGGTAACAATATTAAAATACTGTGAAAACCCCAGCCTGCTTGACTTTGCTACTGCCATTTCAAAATGCCAACTCTATTTTGCAAGCAAACGCTTACAGAGTAGTACGTCTTTTTGCTTGCATATTCCTATCTGTCACTAAAGGAACAATGTCCTTTACATCCTGCCTAGTTAACAGCTATTCAATCAAATGTGTCCATAAGTACTTTGAGGTATAATTTAGAAATTATATTCCTCCTGGCCTAACTAAAAAAGGCTGACACTTAAAAATGCTTATTTTGTCAACTTTAAGAATAGGAACTTAATCCCACAATAACCTTCTCTGATTAGCTTTGCACAAGCCCTACTTCTTGCCAGTCTCTGGCTTGAAATGGACTGATTAGCTCACAAAGGTGGGCAGACATCTTTCCCCCAGGCTGGAGCTACTCTAGGTTGAGAGATCATGGATATGGAATCTTTCAAAGGACCTTGGAATAACCCAAGCCAAGCGATGAATAGAGGTATCAGCCTAAGTAAATCCTATATTTTGCCATGTTATGATATTTTTGCCAGTTTATCATCTATCAAAAGCCACTTTTGTGCTTAATTTCCCCATAAAAACGTACACTCAATTTTTAAAAGATCAATTGAATGCTTGTTTAGATGCCTTCTGGGGGGGGGCGGAGTACTGATATGAGAACAGCAGGCCTAAAAACAGCTTTTCTTTGCAGTTGTTGTTTATTTAGGGGTATCCAATTAGCCCTTATACTTTGGTGACAGTTCTAGAAAAGCAGTCCTTGGGAACAGCTTAAGTAACTAAATGGGCTTGGATTTTATTCCAAGAGATGCAAAGAACCTCTCTGTGAGTGAGTGTAAAGGTGGCAGATGTAGGTGCCTTTCTTCCACTGATAGGTGGACATATCTTTGTGCTCTGGTCTCTCTCTATCTATCTTGCAGGCAGGTATTTCATGTTATGCAATGCCTCCCACAAGCAGCCATTTTGTGACTGCTGCAAAATTCCAAATGTGCCCACTGGCCCCCAAGCAGGCAGACGTCATAAGTCAGTGGTAAAGCCCATGCTTTGCATATAGAAGGGTCCAAGTTCATACCATTGCAGCTCCAGTTAAAAGGATCGATTAGCAAGAGGCAAGAAAGATCTCCACCTGAAATTCTGGAAAACTTCTAATAAAGAAGGCAATATCGGAGAGCGAGACCCCTGGCTTGACTCAGTATGTCAGGCTCATATGTTATCGAAATATCAACATCTGATGCTGCTGCTTATACAGGAAAATATCCAATATTAGTCATACTCAAAGTAGGCCCTTTGAAATCAATGGATGTAAGCAGCTTAGATATACTGTATTGATTTCAGTGTGCTCACTCTGAGTTTCCACAGCTGAGCTGTAAATGAAAAAAGCACATTTTAAAAAATTAACGCCTAATGCCAACTTCCTGGAAGAGAAAAAGTTCGCTGTTTTCAAGAGACTGGCAAACATGAAACATCCATTAGCGCCTGGGCACTTGTGTGAATGACTTTCCTCTTCTACTGTATTAGTAATGTTCCCTATCTATGAGTACAGCGATGGGCCAAAGGAAGTAACCCGAACAGGAGACGGTATGTTTAGGTTTGTCTTCTGCCTTCTTCATGGATTCTACTGTTCCTAGTTCTCCCCTAGCAGACTTTTTTTTTTTTGCATTTGCATTTGCACAAAACATTGCAAGAAGACCTAAAGTGTTCTAAAGCAGGTGAGCTAGAGAAATGATCTGCAACAGCGGAACATTTGGTGCCTTTGTTGCTCCCTGAGGAAATTCGTTTCATCCAGCCTAGACCTCTTACCACGCCAGAGTCCGCCGCCCCGCCAGGCTCCGCGTCAAAACCCAGCCCGCGCCCCACGAAGATGGTAGCCTGGGATGACCCCCCGCCCCAAGGGGGCCGGACCGCGCGAGGTGCTCAGGGCCAGGAGCGCGCTTCATCCTGTGAGGGGCCAGAACCGCCAGACCGAGCGGGCTGGGGGCGCTCCGAGTGGCCCTTGGCCGGCCGGGAGGGAGGTGTGGTGGGGGGCGCTGGGGTCTCCGGGTGGCGGGAGCGCCCAAGGCTCCACTCCGACGGGGCAGAGAGGGGAACGGGGCGCAGGGAGCCCGACCCGCCTGCCCGGCTTCTCTCACCTGAGTCACCTCGACCCGGAGCCCCAAATACCAGCCTCCCTGCGGTTGTTAAGGAAAGGAAACGTGCTTGTCTTAGCAACCGACGCCGGAAGTCCCGCCTTCCCCCTTCACCCATAGGGCGAGCCGCGAAGGGCGGAGAACGCCGGGTAGGTTGCGAGCGCTTGTCTGTCACGAGGAGGTCCTTCAGGATCGGCGGCGGCGGGAGTTGGGGGTGTCTATCAGCTGCCGGGTGCGATTTGGGAAATAAATAAAATGCCTACATGCTGCAAAGCGGCACCAGAGGTTTTGCAGCTGTGATCGTGTTGTAGGAAGGAAGGTGTGATTTGTCCAGGCAGTTAAAGGTGCTCTGTCCCCGTAGGCACAGTCCAAAGCACCCGGCATTCTCCGGCCTCTCTCCCCGTCACGTTGGGAGGGAAGTATCCCAGCAGGCGGGTGCCAGGGAACTTTTTTTTTAACCTAACAATGTGTAGACCCTGAATTCTGTATTTATTAAAAAAAATAAACTGAACGGTTGTGAATAATTCAAATAAAAATACTAAGGGGGCGTGGGAGTTGGGAGAAGAAAGGAAAGCTGGGGGAAATTGATCAAGGCAAGGTGGTTAGAAAAAATCTGGATTTGCTGGTACATCTCTGCATGGTTCTCAGCATAGCTGTCAACTTTCAGGTTTGAAAATAAGGGATCAGCAGCCTCTCCTGTCCCGGGGACAGGCTACAGGATATCTAACAATCCGGGATAGCAGTGGGAAACGGCGCTGGAATAAGGGAATTTCCCGCAAAAAAAGGGAAGGTTGACAGCTATGGTTCTCAGTAGAAGTGCTTATGATTTCTGACTCCCAATTGTGTCACAAGAGCAGCAACTAAACGCCCTCAATTATACCGCTGGAGTGAGAGCTTTGGAAACGGGGAGTGGGATTTTATTGAATCCTGGAGGTTCTAGTAATGAAACTTTGATCCCACAAGCCTGTTACAATAACAAAGAACATTAATTTCACTCATGGAGAAACAACGGCCCTATCTGAAAAAAGAGAACAGTTGCAAAGAGAGGTGTGGGTGAAGAAAGGATAGCTGTCAACTTACAGATTTGAAAATAAGGGACCAGCAGCCTTGAAAATAAGGGACCTGCAGCCTCACCTGTTCCAGGCACTCTAGTCTTCCTGTCCTCTTGCAGTCTGGTCAAACTCATGCTGGTCCAACCAACTTTGTAACCAGAGGTTCAGCTGAATAGAATCTGAATCACATGCACCACAAGGCCTATGCAGCCTCAACTTAAGATGGCTCCCCGGCCTGGCTTTGTTTGTTTGCAGCACGTGCAACAAAGTGGCGTCCAGCATTCAAAAACCTTCTCAGCTTGCATTAACTAGCCACACACAAGGCATGCAAGCTCCACCCCCCCCCAGTTGTTCTTAGACTTCTTATTGAGTGAGCAACACAGCCAAGCAACACAGTTAGAGCCCCCCTCCTCCCTGGCCGGCAGGGAGGGAGGGAGAGGAGCTGCTTCCTTTGAAATTTAAGGGACATCATTTAAGGGACATTTAAGGGACATCTATCAATAAGGGACAGCAGCGGGACATGGCGCTGGAATAAGGGACTGTCCCTTCAAATAAGGGACACGTGACAGCTATGGAAGAAAGGGGAATACTGCTCATCATCTTAAATGACTGGGTGAACTGGCATTGCAGCGAGAGAAAGAGTGCAGAAGGAGGCTGCAGTTGGAGCCATCCTCCCCTAGGACTGACCCTATACCCTAGACACTAGAGTTTAGGCAAAGTGGAGGAGTGTTATGAAAGAGCAGCCAGTTTAGGAGAAGAGGATGGTAGGATTGCCATATTTTGAAGAGCAAAAAAGAGGACACATTTGCCAACTTCTACTTTTAACTATTGATCACTATGACGATTCTACCCATGAAAAAGAGGATGTGTCCTGGAAAAAGAGGACATATGGCAAACCAACTAAGGTGTTCTGCTTCAGGTGTCAAAATAACTTAATTGTCCTCAGGCACCAGGCACTTTGGTTTGATGTGGGGCAGAGGCACCATTTTCTCCTCTGCCTCAGAGAGCAAAATGTCTTGGTCCAGCTCTGAGTTTGAGAGTCCTCACCCAAAAATGATTGTTTTAAACCTCATGCCAATTTGGCCTCATTGGGCTGTAGTACGTGGCTGGCGGACTGCAGCTATTACATGTTAGGCAAACCAGACTGACTGAAATGCTAGTCAATCCAAGTATATTGTGTATTTGCAACCCATCTGTTTGGCTATTCACGATTTCAGTTCTCTGCTAACCTTAAGTCTTATTTATAATGGCTGATGTTTCTGCTTTTTTCCATTTGCTAAATTACACATTCTTTCTGGATCCCAGGACCTCTTGAACCATGTCCTATTTCTTGGCTTCCTTTGCAGCTTCCTTTTTTGATTGAGATTATATGTGCTCTTGTTTTGCATCCCTAAATAGCTCCTATGTGGAATTTTAAAGTTTTTAATTTCCTCTCCTTACCTTTTGTCTCCACCATCTCATTTCCTCACCACCACCCCCATATGTCATCATAGCAGAAAGGCTGTTACAGTAATATTTTTTTTTCATTGTTCAGCAATCTGTTGTTGTTCTTTGTGTGAAATGTACCACGCTGGTCCATATTTATAGTTTTCTTTTCAGCTATGCCATTTTTATTAAATACTTTTGAAATCATTTATTTTTCTGAGGAAAATGTTTCTTTGATCTCACTCAACCCTTCCTCCCTTTCCTCAGTATTTTCACTCTGCTGTAAAAAACCCCCCAACCCCCCCACACATTTATCTATGGTTCTGTTCATTCTCCTATTTACTTACCACATTTCCTGTGCTAGATTTTTAGTCTGTGTCACACATTATCTGAAATGCATGTGTGTCCTGGACTTGGTTATAAAATCCTACTGTTTGAAGCGGTTTTTCTTAAACCAGCTTCACACCAGCTAGAGTTCTTAAGGCATTGCTAATCCATCTCTAGCTATGCAAATACTTATAGACATCCCTGTTACATCAAGGCCCCTGGTGTGTACAAAAACAGAAATGAAGCTGACACTAATGATGCCATGCTGATGTATGGTGAAACACTGGAAAAACAACAGCCTCACCACACTTCAAAGTGGTAATGTGAACACACCCTCTGTGTTTGAACTCCACCAGAGTTTTCTGGTTCTGTTCAGAGCAGATTGGCACATTTCCCGATACGCCATGAATATGCTGCCACAGCAAGCACAATAGTTTGGAGTGTAGATTCACTACACCTGTGTGAAGCTCTTAAATGTGTTGCAGCTACATGTGCTTGCAGATCACGTGTGCTGGTTGAGTAAATGTACAACCCATGTTAAACTAACCTGTAGATTTGGGATGGTGCAGAGACAGCACTGGAGAGGCGAAAGCAGAAGATGCTGGCCCAAGCTTTGCAATGAACATTCAACATCCGGAGTCATAAATGGTTCTGTATCAGTGCCATGTGGATATTTCTCTGGTGCTTCCTAATGCCTGCTAGTTCATGGGCAAGAGCAAACCTTGGAGGTAATACAGAGCTGCACCTCTTTATAGTTGCCAGTAGCTGTGAGGTTGGGTGTGAAGGGTGGCAGGAAGATTAGGGCAGGGTATATAAATCCAGGAGCCACCTGTTGGTGACTGCTTGATTTTCCATTGCTCAAAAAATAGAAGACATTGCAAGATTTACAGTCGTCCTTGTGGTGTAATAAAGTCTGGAATCTGGTGATAGGTGAGAAAACAACACACAATTGAAAAGTCTCAAAAGGATCTGAAGAACATTTCTACACCAATTAGTGGGAATTTATCACTTATGCAACTGCAAATGATCTGCAAAGTTATTGGTACTAGTGTGTTAATATTGGACCTCATAACTGCGTTATATAAAAATTGTTCTCTCTTGATCTTATTCTGTGGTTAATATTAGATGAGTTCCTCTGTAAGGTGACAGTGAAAAAAAGTATTCTTAGATGTATATCCCATAATTGCAATTGTTAAATCCTTTTCCTTTTTGTTACAGAATTCAATAAAACATTTAAAAAACAAAACATCCAGGAGTCACCAGCAAATTAAAAATGGGACTTGAGGTCTGGTACCTGGATTGGTGAAGAGGATAGGAAGAGTATTATTTTGCCTCCTCAGTAGCTGCCCTATTATAGCAGGTAAAATTATTTGCCCCTTTAGCCTGGCATTATTTACGCTGAATAGCAGCAGCCCTCCAGGGCCTATTTTCCCCATCTGATCCTTTAAAATAGACATACCAGGGATTTGAACCTCTAACCACCTGCTCTCAAAGTATGCGCACTAACATTAGCCGTCTGCCACACACCCCACCCTGGTAACATGCTGCTGTGTGTAGGATCTAGCTACCTCACTTTCTTCAAGGATGCCAAGCATTTTCCTGTTTCTCTTTTCTCCTCACTTCGATATATACCGTATTTTTCGCTCTATAAGACACACCAGACCATAAGGCGAACCTAGATTTTGGAGGAGGAAAACAAGAAAAAAATATTCTGAATCCCAGAAGCCAGAACAGCAAGAGGGATCTGGCTTCTGGGATAGCCTCTGGCTGTTCTGGCTTCTGGGATAGCTGTGCCAAGCCTCTTCAGGGCAGTGGGATGAAGGCTCACCTTGCCCGAAGAGGCTGCGCGTGGCTAAGGCAGAAGCCAGGACAGCAAGTGGGATCGCTGCCCTGGCTTATGGAATAGCAGCACGCAGCCTCTCCTGGGCAGCAGGATGAAGGCTTCCCCAGGCCAGAAGAGGCAGCGCACGGGTAAGGCAGAAGCCAGGAGAGGCGCTTCACTGAAGGGGCGCTGCGTAGCTCTCCCTCTTTGTACAGCGCCCCTTAAGCGAAGCGGGAGGAGGAACAGAAGGAGCCCCTTCTGTTCCTCCTCCCGCTTCGCAGGACAGGTGCATCGCTGAAGGGGCGCGGCGCAGTTCTCCCTCTCTGCACAGCGCCCTTTGCGCCATAAGACGCACTCACACTTCCCCTTATTTTTTAGGAGGAAAAAAGTGCGTCTTATGGAGCAAAAAATATGGTAATTTCCTTCTGGAAAGAAAAGTGATTTCTCAAGTTTTTGCAAGCGTTGCATGGAATGTGCAAGTGCCACTCAGTGTGTGTGTGCATGCATGCGCGTGCGTAGCGGGGGGGGAGTAGGAACCGTGACATCACTAACAGGGGGCCATCTTAATGTTTTGCCATCAGAATCAACAAGGCCTTTAACAATGTGACACTTCAGCTCTCTCTAGCTCAAGTACCTGCAACTGCATTTGCTTAAATTCATCCCTCTCCTTGTTGCCTTCCTTGCTGTCAAATATATATGTAAGCTCCTTGGTGTCAGCGACCTGTATTATTATCATTAAGACCTGTAATGCACATCAATAGTGCCTTATAAAATAATCCCCTGCACCCATTATTATTATTATTATTCATGAAGTCTGCCATTTTACACAATACCCTCAGCATCCTAAAGAGAATCAAATACAAACACCAAAGTTTATTGTCAACCATCAAATATACAAAAAAATACATATGACACATACATGTGTGAGCACATGTCAAATCCTGTTTAACAACTGTACAAAAGAAGGAGGGGGGAGCGAGAAGGAGAGTGAGAAAGTGACCGGTGGTCTAATTATGCCCTCAGGCTTGATCACAGTGTTTTACAACTTGAACATCATTGCTTCCATCCCTTCACCGACTTCTGCTTAGTCTCCTCCCTCAGAGGGGTTTGGGTTCCCTTGGCAACAGGAAAATTTGATAGCAGCTTTATATGTTATAGTTTTAGTGGGTATATCTTGCAAGACTGGTGTGTACTGACATGACACTAACTCCACATACACTGTGGAGAGCTAGTGTATGTGGCTACAAATAATGTTATACAGTGGTGCCCCGCAAGACGAACTCCTCACGAGACGAAAAACTCGCAAGACGAAAGGTTTTTTTGTTTTCAAGTTGCTTCGCAAGACGAATTTCCCTATGGGCTTGCTTCGCAAAACGAAGCTTGCTCCCGCACCCCGGACCTCTTTTGAAGCAAGGGGCGGTGGGGAGAAGATCGCTTCTCCCCGTTGCCAGCCCCGCAATCTCCGGGGACAGAGGGGAAGGCGCGCGTGCGCCTTCCCCTCTCTCCCCGGACCGCTTTTGAACCAAGGGGCGGCAACGGGGAGAAGCGATTCTCCCCGCTGCCCCTTCCCTTGCTTTAAAACAGGTCCGGGGACAGAGGGGAAGGCCCGCGGCACTTCCCCTCTGTCCCCGGACGGTCTCCATAGGAACGCATTGATTGATTTTCAATGCATTCCTATGGGAAACCGTGCTTCGCAAGACGAAAAACTCGCAAGAAGAAAAAACTTGCGGAACGAATTAATTTCGTCTTGCGAGGCACCACTGTAATGGGATGAAATTGGGGGTTGCAATGGATGACCTCAGGGTCCCTTCAGGCCCTGTGATGCTTGCTTGTAAGAGTGAGGTATGCCAATCTGGTTGGACTAGCATGGCTGCTGGTAATGACTCTGGTAATGTAGTCAAGAACCCTTAATGGAGACCCTTGTTAGGGAGATAGCTCTGTGTAGCTGGAGTCTTCCGGAAGAAAGAGCCATTCGTGAAGCAGGTCTTGCCTTCTCCCATGGGGTAATTCTGTACCTATGCGGAATATAAACAGTCCTAACTGTGACTCAGCTATACAGCTGCAAATAAAATGTTTGAAGTGTGTTTTAAGTGCAATATACACTAAATGGCGATGGTGAGCCTTATGGAAAATTCAATGTAGTTTTTAAAACGCTTTTTTTTAAAAAAAAGCATTTTCAGAACTTTTTTTATATGTGTGTAGATTCCACCCCAGTCAGAACATAGAGGGCTGAGCTGTTCTCCAGGAAATCCCAGTGGTGTTGGCAGTTTCTCTGGAAATCTGATGGGGAGCAGCAAACTCTGGAGATCTGTTGATGGGTTCAGTTCTGTGAATCTCCACCTATGCTCCATCTGAATATATGTGTAAATAAAACATATATCACAAACTACCAATAAGTCTCTAGCGGCCTCTTTCTGAAGGAAACAAAATCCAGCAATGCTTCACCCCTGGATTTCTCGCCATTTGGAGAGTAGTAGGTTTCTGTGGCTTATACTGTATCTGCCCTACATGTAACAGGAGGCAAGTGGTTATATGCTAGATCAAAGATATAACCTCCTCCAAATGTTGTTAGACTAGATGTTGTTAGCTCAGTTGGTTAGAGTGTGGTGCTGATAACACGAAGGAAGCAGGTTCAATCCCTGTAGGTAGGGGACAGCTACATATTCCTGAATTGCAAGGTGTTAGACTAGTAGATTCTCAGGGTCTCTTCCAACTCTATGAACTTCTGGAGGAGCACCACCACATTGGCTATTCTTGTTCTAGATCTACTTTGCCCATTAAAAGTGCAACATATAAAGCAGTCCTTAAAGGAGGAGCCAGAAATCTATGAAACGACTTTGTCCGCTCTGCCTTCCCTCACCCCTTTTGTTCAGAGAGAGAGAGAAAGAGAAAGATCCAACGTGTTGTATCACCAGTCATGGCAAGTGGTAAGTTTAAGGTGAGGGAGGAAGCAAATCACAAGATCCCCAAAGGAAAGCAAAATAACTCACAGGTGCAGTTATCAGTGGGTTCACAGGCTTCAAAACCATTGTAATATATCAGGCACTCAAAAGGCATACAGACTTCCCCAGCTACTACATTTCTGACCCATGGCTAACCAGCCACTCTTCCAATCTCTTCCCAACGTCTTCTTTTCCACTAGAGTAGTGAAGACTCTCTCGTCAGCTGCTCCAAGAGTTATCGTAAGTCCCCCCCCCCCTAAGTGGCACATTGAGAATGTGGGGGGGGGGGAATGGCGGGGATCAGAACAGGAAAAAAGAACACAGCTAGATTAACTGCACAGACGTGGCCTCCCATCTCAGAATATGGCCTGTTCAAGGCTGACGCACACACAGCATTTTCTTTTACAGGGTTCACACAAGGGGTGAAGGGTTATCACAGATACATCCAGCGACAAGTCACATGGTCACCAGAGAAGCTTGAAAAAGAATCATGGCAGTCCATGGGTATTCCAGTTTGACGGTTGTCAACTAACCACTTAAAAAAACACCCAAATCATAGCCTGGGTAGCTTTTCAAAACAGTTTTAAGTCTAGTTTCCAGAAAAGCAAATTGCAAGGCTGTTTCCGCCTGCTAGTAGCATTTCTTCTCGTGAAACTGTGCATCTTAAATGATGCAATGCCTTCTGTGCTTAGTACTATCCCTGGGGCCAGCAAAAACCACTGGCTAAGTGCAGGCAACCCTACAAAATTCACGTTACATTTATCTGTGAATGTGTGCTGGGAGAACAATTCAACCAGGCCTTTGGCAGATTAACAGTCTATGTCCTTTTAAATGTGTTTGGAGGGCAGTGTAAAATTAAGGAATGTTGAATTGACATTTGAATGAAAATAAGTGGTACTGGTAAAGAGATGCCTAAGAAAATGTAAATAGGGACTGACAATTGAAAATGGATATTTATAATAATAGGTTAACATATGGAGTAAGGATGAAAGTTAGAGGGTAAGGATTTGCTGAATTAAATATTTGAACTGGAATACAAAATGGGAGGTGTGAGGAGGTCAAGAAACTAGTGAAGAAAATATAAGATTTGAAAATATTAATCTATTTTTCAGTTCTAATTTTTGGCTTTTCTCTTTGTTCTAATTCTTTATTTTCTCTTTTTTTCTATTCTATCAACTGTTTTTCTACTAGGTATCTTTGTTTTGTTTTGATTTTTGTAGTTTGAATGTTGGAATTTGTTTCTATTGCTTTGTTTATGGAATAATAATAAATATCATTTAAAAAAATAAAAATAAAAATAAATGTGTTTGGAGGAGAGGGGTTATTGGTTGTTTCGCTCTTGTTCTTTATTATATATATATATATATATATATATATATATATATACACACACACACACACCACCCTTCATCCGAAGATCTCAGGGCAGTTCACAAGAGAAACATATTATGTGCTTTGTGGTTTTATTCTGTATTTTTTGCTGCGTTTTACAAATTTGATTTAATACAAATTAATACAAATTTATTTCATTTAAATTTAAATAATTAATAACAAAACAATTGGGCTTGCGGATTTGTGTGATCAAATCCATGTTTTATTTATGCGGCAATTGCTTCTTTTGACTGGTGGTACTACTGAATAATCATGCATAGGATTGTACTGTAAATACCAAGTGGTCCATGATATGCAGAGATTGGGCTGGGAGCAGCAGGATACTCTGCAAGCACTTGGGTCACTTACATCATTGCTGTTTAAGCCACAGAGGAGGAGGCACACACGGTTACCGACTCAGGATGAGAAAGGCTCGTCTTAATGAATTCAAAAACAGAAGAAATATTTTGACCTTAAGTGTAAACATTGCAACAGGTTGAAGGAAAAAACCAGGGAGGGAAGGAGGGAGGCAAGCTTCTTCTTCAATGCATGCTTTATGCTTGATTTGGGAAATGCTTAAGTATCCACATAATTGCGACAATCTGGAAGAAGGGAAAGAGTCTTGAGGGTGCTTCCCAACCACTGCTATTTGGGGGAGGCATTCACAGAGTGGCATATTCAGGCTACGCACCTAAAGCCGATTCACCTGCTTTTTGGAAAAGTAGGACTGGAAAGTGTGGAAACACGTGACATCGTGTGACCTCCCCACAAACAAATCAGAATCGATCCTCAAACATGGTTTTATGTTCTTCATACTTGCGTTCTAATCTCTCACGGTGAGAAGCCAAAGGGAGCATTTGCTATTGCTCTTTCTGGGAAAGAGACTGGGGAGGAGATGGGAGTTATAGAACTATGAAATAATTGAGCAATGTCTAGTCCAGAGCTTTCCAAACTTTTCATGCTGGTGACACACTTTTTAGACATGCATCATTTCGCAACACAGTAGTTCAGTTTTACCAGCAAATTAGAGGTTTAACTAACCCCTTTCCAGGCCCGGGAGGAGTGGAGGGAGCGGTTGCGTGACACACCTGCACACTGCAGCCGACACACTAATGTGTCGCAACGCACAGTTTGGAAAGCTCTTGTCCAGTCTCTACTACTCATTCCCCATTTGAGTGCTTTAAGTCAATGCACCACAAGCATTGGAGAAAGTATGTCATGAGCATCTAAACTAATATCTAGAAAGCAAAAACGTAGATGCTGATCATTCTTCTGGTTTTATACTTTCCTCTCTTATTCTGCTACTCCTTTTCTCTCTTTTTCTGCCACCACTTATCTCTCTCTTTCTCTGCCTGAGGTCCAGCAGCCTGGATCTAATTGAAACCTCTGCTCAACACAGAAAATCCTAAAGTAGAGCACACCCAGCAAATGGCCATCTAGCCTCTGCTTTCACAGCGAGGAGGAGTCTTTATGGTTCCTTTCTTGAGCAGGGACATTGGATTGTCAGGAAGTGATCCTGCTGTGACCTATTGGCTGTTCTTCTTCTCATTTACCAGAAGGCTTATAACTGTTGGAAGCAATCTACAAGGGGTCAGCAGCAGGAGAGTTGACCTGCTCATACAATTTTGTGTTGCCTAATCCATTAAGAAGCTGTGTAGCACTAGAGCTCATTCGTGCATGCAAATCCATTGTTTGATTATTACAGCCACATTGACACTATACATTTAAAGGACTGTGATGCCACTTCAAATAGTCATGCCTTCCCGCAAAAGAATTCTGGGAGCTGTAGTTTGGGGGCAGCCATGGCTGTTTTAAATGTATGGTGTGCATGTGACCTTCATCGCCAAATAAGAGTGACTTGCCTGGGTGGAGCAGTCATCACAGATCAAAAAGACAGTGAGACTTCCCTATCATATCAGACATCTCTTCCAACACCATGCTTTTGAAGGGAAGCCATTCACATGATCAGCTGCGAGTCATCAAGTGATAACACCGTTGAGTGACAAGAAATCAAGTAAAAGAACATGCATGTGCGAATCAGCCCTTAGAAGAAGGGAAGAGATGGGAAGAGCAGCTCCCGTAGATAAAGGGTTAGTTAGGAAAGTCAGAATTTTCTGGTTGCCACTTATGCGTTGCCTCTTTAAAAGCTATAATAAAGTATAAAACAATGGGTTCTTTTTTTAAAAAAGAAAAAGCTGTTAAAAGAATTTGGAATCTTAAGTCCCATTAAAAATGAACAGAACTGTGCAAATCACACAGCATTTCAAATGGCTTCGTATCTGGGGTGGAATGTTGGATTATCGTAAGGAGAAGAGAACCCGAACCTAGAATTTAGGCCTTTGTTGAATTAAGGAATCTGTTGGCAAAGGGCTGCCTCACTAGTGAAGGCTAGAGATCAGAGGCCAGAAGGCAGAAAAGTCAGTGGAACTTCCTGGTGGTTGCATGCAAAGTCTAAAGGAATATTGGCTTGTGTATTCCAAGACAATCAATGGCTTCTCATGGGCAAATACCGCCACTACCAAGCAAATTTTAAAGCCTTCAGAATCCTGCTTATCAGAGCCCCCTTATCAAATCAATGATGGCACCAGCAAAATGGGAAGGGGGGGGAGCAATGTTGGCAATACCAGTTCCACCAACAGTTTCCCATTCACAACATCAGCCCCTGGCCTTCATCACACTGTTGTTGGGATATGGCCTACCGCTCCTTAACACACACACACACACACACACACACACACACACACAGGCCGTCTTTTTGGAGGGCCTTGCCACTCATGGTATGAATCAGAAAGAGTTTTACTGAAACAATGAAAAAACACAGTGTCACAATTTTCTTTGAAGTTCAGAAGGTTTCCCTGTCCCTTGCACATATGCACACACTCACACACACACGCAGCTCTCTCCCCAGACCAATTCAGACTCCAGGATGTTTTTGTATGGGGATAAAGATCTCCCGTGCTGCCTCATTCCTTAAGTAGAATGGAAGAAGGGGAAGTAGCTTTCATGCTCCTTTGGTAGGTACAAGGACCTCTCACGCCTTCATCCTCTCCTCACAGACGTCAAAGCTCCACTTTGCTGCCCCTCCATGGACCTCAACCAGTTTTTCATCCCAGTGGATGATGTTGCCTCGCAGGTGGGCCGTGCAGTTGGCTAAGCCCAAAATCTCTGCCGGGGTCAGGACATGATCCCACATGTTGAACTGAGAAATTTCACCAACGAAGGCCTGAGTGGCATCAAATCTTCCACCCAATGCATCCTGTAGCATCGTGTTGGAGAAAAGGACAGACAAACAAAGGGCAGCCAATAAGATAGAGAAGAAAAATATATACAAGAAATTGAATATGAGGCCTTCCATGGGCTCTGCTGAACTATGGGCCCTGCCACACTGCCAATCCTCTGCAAGTGACAACGTTGGGTCAATTGGTTTCCAAGGAGTTCAGGACCCTGTTTCATTCTCATTTTTCCTTAGCAGTATGGCACAGCAAACTATGGAATAGCTTTGCTCTCTCCCCACCCTCTGCAACTTTCTGCATGTTCAGTTTTTGCATTAAAATGCAAATTTCCAAGTGCTTCCATGCAGCAGTTTATTGTGCAAGCATCCACACAGCACTATCTTCTGACACAGTACCAGTATATTAGTTTCCTGTTTAATCAAGATTCTCCACTTCTGCCCGAAATCCCCCAAGTAAAAATCAAAACAAAAATGTAGAAATTGTACATCTGGACTGAATATGGGGGCAGTGGTGGAACATAGGGTGCCATTTGGATGAGGGTGGCATCATGTGGGCGCTGCACAAAACTTGCATGCCAGAGCAGCACCAAGTTCACAAGAAGCTGCCATGCAGACACTTTCTTAGAATTTCAAGAAATTTCTGTGGGCATTTTTTTGGAACCACAATTCTATTAAAGACACACTGCAAACCCAAACCAGAATCCCTGTGTGGTTATAGGCTTCAAGGACAACACATGTGGCATGTCCAAGAGACCAGCTGGGGATCTCTTATACCCAAGTTGCCAAATTTTGTTCCTTTGAGCCCAAAACTTGGGCAGGTCCTTGAATTATGTTTAAGTTAACTCCTGCAAAGACAATACATGGATTAGACTCACCTGCTCCTGGCCCAAGATGATCACACCATGAGGTTTGACCGGATGCCAGGATGCCAGGTTATCACCGGCCCCACGCTCCTCCCCATTTTCATAGGCTGACCATATGCCATCACGTGTGATCCAGGTCAGGCAGATGTGATGCCACATCCCAGACTTTAGACTCATGGGCAGCTGAGCCACCTGACAACAAAACAGAAAAGTGCCTTAAAATGAACAGTGCAAACAGTTTTCTGGAGGGAGTCTCCCACTGATGTATTTTAGCATCACCTTCCCCAAAGCTGATGAGGAGCACATTATGCCCTTTCTTGCTGGCTGCAGAACAGGAGTGGGTGACACATGCCTTTCTCCAAGCCTCTCTCTCTTAGGCCCTTCCCCAGCCCTGGTCTATGCCATCCTTGAGTGCTCTTTCCTGAATGTGATGTTTCCTCCTAGCTGGGCGGGTGGAGAGATGTGTAGGTATAAGCCTCTGATTTATACTGTTCAAAGGTAAAAATCACATCCACTGCTCCACTCACTTTTGCCTCTAGCCCCACCCCCCACCACAGGGGCATGCAGCCCTCCAGCCTCCTGGCACCATGCCTGAAATTTGGAAGTAGTTTGAACTCTGACCCAATGGGATGAGTTCATAGAATCATAGAGTTGGAAGAGACCACAAGGGCCATCGAGTCCAACCCCCTGCCAAGCAGGAAACACCATCAGAGCACTCCTGACATATGGTTGTCAAGCCTCTGCTTAAAGACCTCCAAAGAAGGAGACTCCACCACACTCCTTGGCAGCAAATTCCACTGTCGAACAGCCTATGCTGGTCCATCATCTTCAGCCTATGCTGGTCCATCATCTTCTCGGGTGACAGGGACCAGTGCAGCGCCAGCATTGCTTGCAGCAACAACATGGTCACTGTCTCCTGTTCACTATGACCCTGTCTGGAAGGAAATGTACCTGCCCCTGCCTCTCCCCACAATCTTGGCTGCACGTGCCAGGAGTCCTGAACCTGTGACTCGGAAAGTACTTACCAGGTGGAGTCTTGGGTTTGAACCCATTCCCTTCCACTTCATTTTAACGAGGCTGCTAAGAAGTGAGCAGGAAGGAGTCATGTATATCCAGGGCTTTCCCCCCCAGCCAGAACTCACCAGAACTCAGTTCTGGCACTTCTCAGGTGGGCGCCATTGCCATTATAATAGAACAAGGGAGGTGGTGAGTTCTGGCACCTCTTTTTCTAGAAAAAATAGCACGGTATATATCTGTATTTCTCTAGATTCATTAATTACAGTTGGCTCTTGTTTTCCGAGCTAATGTCATTTTTCCTAATGGAGTGGGGCCTTTTCTCAACATAAGGAAGTTTAGTACGTGTGTCTTCCAGATGCCCATGACAAAGTCTTCCTTCCCTCCTTACCTTGTCATTGATTATCAGCTCCATGGGGTTATTTCCCCACTCCAGCAATACAAGCTCATTGGACTGTCCTGGTACCGAGTAGGAGAAAGGGGTGCCCACCCCTGCTGGGCCCTTAGATTTCAGCCACATGCAGACTGTGAAAGCATAAAGCTCAGGCAAGCTCTTCTTCATCCGTGCATACATATAGTTGTTTCGTACGGGGATGGTGACTTTGAACGCTTCTGGGTTGCTGAAGGCTGTAGTTTCTGGGTGCATAACAGAGAAATGGGGGGGGGGAGTGTCAAGAAAGACTACAGGGATAGCAGCTGAGAAGAACAAAAGACCACAGACTCCAGAAATTCAAGTCAGGCCTTGCCAATACTGCACAACAACACCACTGCAAAAATGGGTTCCAGTTGTTATTGAACTTGGGTCATCCAATGAACCTGACCGTTCATTGACACATTGCGTAATGATTGGGTAATGATTGGCAGCTTGGATGGCTCAATTTGATTTATTAGACTTGCATATTGCTTTACCTGCACACAAAAGTCTGAAAGTGATTTACAATGATTGTATAAGATCCAATAAAATATGATCAAACAGATGACACAATATGCAATACAGTATCAGCATTCCTTGCGTATATTTAACTCTCCCTGTGTTTATTTTAAAGGGGGTTCAGCAAGTTAAGTTTGCCAGTGGCTGCTGCTTAGTTATATTATGATGACTATATGAAACCTCCAAATTCAGAGGCAGGGTGCCATTGTGTAGTTTTTACCCCTGTGTAGATTTCGGGAAACTAATGGGCTAGTTTGTCATGCTTGTCATTCATAAATTCATGTGTCTGGAATGGACTCAGGAAATACATATCTAACAGGCAATCACATATATGTAGCAACATTGGAGCCCTCAGATTTGGCGCTCTTCCTTGCCAGGACTGACCATGCTCAAGCTCAGTGACCCGGTTCTGGAGGGCATCCAGCTCTTTCTCTACATCTTGCTGTTGCAAGTCGTGGTTGTTGGGGACAGATGACCGGTCTTTCTCCAGAGCTAAAATCTTGGAGAGGATCTGCTCCTCCAATTCTTCCATCTTGTTATGGATTGTCTCTTGGGCTGGCACAGGAGCAGAAGTAGCATTCATTCGGGCTGGAATATCCTGCTGCGCACAAAGGAAAGATATATGATATATGGGAAACAGTGTGTGTGTGTGTGTGTGTGTGTGTGTGTGTGTGTGTGTAATATCTCACACAAAAAGTATCCAGGCAAAACATGTTAACCCAGCAAGAAAAACAGGGCCATGTTCTCAGGGTGTTTCCAGGCTATTGCTGTTTTGGGGTGGGATTCTATCCATAGCTGTCAACCGTCCCTTATTTGGCGGGAAACTCCCTTATCCCAGCGCCATGTCCCGCTGCTGTCACTTATTGATGATGTCCCTTAAATTTCTCGGGTTTCATGCTCGCCCGGCTCAGGAGGGAAGCAGCAGCTCGAGGTCCTCTACCACGAGAGAGAGCGCGTGCACAAGCTGCCATGTCTCCGTCCCCCCTCAGGGACGCGTCGTGAGGAGACAGGTGGCAGTGGGCGGGCAGGCAGCCCCTCTCTTGCAAGACTTCCACTGCGCTGCCAGGGGAAGCTGGCGGTAGCGGCGGCGCGGCTGAGGAGGCAGCCTGAGGGAGGAGGAAGAGGAGGGGATGGGGAGGGACGCAGAAGGGCAGTGCTTCAGCGGCCACTGCAGTGCTGCAACCACCTCATGCCGGGCTCGTGGGCGGCATGGGCGAGAGTCTCTCTCCCTCCCCCCTCTCTCTCAGGCGGGGAAGGGCTGATGGAACTCCTCACGCCAGGACAACGGCAGCCCCGATGTGCTGCTTAGCATACCCTCCAACCAGTGCAGCATCTTAATGTAGTGATTTCCCCTCTGCATCCCTTTAATAACTCTATTTTTATAAATCATTTGCCTATCCATAGTTCAAATTTTTACTACAAGTTTTCTGTCAATCCTATCAATGTATGTAACTCTTTACAATAGCTTTTCAACTAAATTATAAACTTTCCCCATTCTTAATAAAGAGGTCCTCTTCCTGGTTTCTAATTCTGCCTGTAAGCTTTGCCATCTAGACATCGTTCATCAGCTTTGTCTGCCACTCTTCTTTGGTCGGAGTTGTAGACCCTTAGGATCATCTAGTCCAACCCCCTGCAAAACACAGGCAGTTGCAGCAAAAGCAGCACGGCTCCATCAGTACCCGATTTCTGTATAAGCTAAGCAAAATCCCTTATTTTGGCTGCTGATCCCTTATTTTCGAGGCTGCTGGTCCCTTATTTTCAAATCTGTAAGTTGACAGCTATGATTCTATCATATACTGGTAAATTTAAACTGAAGTTTCCATTGATAGGGAATTCTTGTGCAACAAACCTTCTTCCCCCAAAGATCAGACTTTTTGTGATAAGGAAAGTGAAGGGGAAATGCTGCTTTGGTGCAATGTCATCTAACGTATCCTGCAAACGCACCAGAATGAATTACCAATGTCGTCTAACTTCCCTGCAAACAAATCAGGATGAATAGTCAATAATCAGGTTGTCTGGAAGTACCCTCAGAGGCCACACCCACACTGTGCATTTAAAGCACATCCAACACACATTTAAAACACATCGCTTCCCCACCTCCAAAGAATCATGGGAACTGTAGTTTGTTAAGGGTGCTGGGAATTGTAGCTCTGTGAGGGAGCAGCAACCACTCGCAAGATTCTTTGGGGGAAGTTGTGTGCTTTAAATGTGTGTTGAATGTGCTTTAAATGGATGGTTTGGGTCACTCAAACCAAGAACCTTTCTGTCTAGGCACTGGTGCCCCTTGTGGTGAACCAGACAGGTCCAGGCTAGCCAGGTGTTTCCGAGACAGAAAACAGCCCCATCTATGAGAGAGAGAGAGACCCTGATTCAACCTCTGACACCCCATCTAACTGGGTCACGTAATAGCAGGTGATGAGCGAGTCCTCTGCCTGAGCTTCCCATGAGCCAGTCAGTCAGAGAAGGCAATCCTGATCTAGATGGGCTGTTGGTCTGGCTGTACAAAATAGCTTCATACAGCTTAGAGACTGGAGGAGGAAGAAGTTGTTGTTAATGGTTTTATTTTTAGCCGCCTTGGAAGTCAGCAACCATCACTCGAAACTCAAACAAGCTCCGTATCTCTCCCTTGAAGAGTTTTCTTATACAACATGGAACGTGTCTGTATAATGACTCTTCCTTGTCTTTCCACGGGATTCAATATGGAGAAATGAGTCAGTGGGACTCCGTTCTCTCAAAGGACACTTTTCTCGTAAAAAAGAAAGAAAGGAGCAGTCAGGCATGGAGAGAAACGGGACCACAGTTTTTCCCTAATGAGGATGAAGAAGCGTGCCTTTTTTCTGCCGCTTCGAGGCAACGCCTGTCATTTTGACATTACATAGTAGTTCTGTAATCCTCTTAGAGCTCTACGAACTGTGTGAGTCTGTGTGCTGAGAGGTCACAGCAGGTATTACACAGCTACGGCAGGGAGCAGCACCCACAGCTGGAGGCAAGTCCTCCTTATTGTCCGCCCATGCCAACCTGCCAGGGCGCTTGCGCAAAGGGAATCCCAGGTTTTAAAGCTAAAGGTTTGTGTTCTGTGCACCAGTGGCAAGTGTGATGAATTCAATGCTGTTTCCATGCTGGGATTAGGCACATCCTTTCAACACACCCAAACTCTATCAACCTTTAGGACAAACAGCCATGCCTTTGGGTAGAAATGACCACTGTACCATTTACACTATGGCAGTGGCGTACCATGCATTGCCAGCACCCAGGGCAAGGCAAGGATTGCACCCCCTAACCTCATTGCGGGTATCGTGCAGGAGGCAACAGGCAGACTTCGCTCACTTGCACCCCTGAAATGGCACCTCCTGTTTCTCCAAAGACAGTCCTGGGTTGGCTGGCAAGAAAATCTGCCTGATCAGAAGGACCTGCTTGCTTGAGAAAAGCGCTGCTCTGGATCAAGTGTCATTTGTGGGAGAAAGAAAGCTTACATTTTCTGTGACTTGTAGATCACTGCCCAGAAAACACTGAGTGGTATATAAACAGACCAATGAGCAGGTAAGCAAGCTGTGCTCAGAGAGCTTATCTGAGAGTATACACACACCATATATTTGAAGGCCATTTAAAGCTCATGACTTCCCCCAAAGGATCCTGGGAACTGTAGTTTGCTAAGGGTGCTGGGGATTGTAGCCCTGTGGGGTGAACTACAGTTCCCAGAATTCTTTGGGGGGGAATCATGTGCTTTCAGTCTGAAGCTTGCCTTTCCTCCTGGGCTGTGCTTGGGGGTTTTGGTGGAAGAACGGAGTCAGGAAGTTCCCATGATCTAAGGAAGAGGAGAGAAGGGAGGCATGACTCAAGTAGTCATGCAAGGCAAGGAGAGAGCAAAAGAGAAGGGATGGAGAGAAGCAAGGGAGGAGAGGCAAGGGGGAAGGGGCCTTCTCTCCTCCCCATGACATTTCACAGGCCATTAGTCATTGCCTATTCCTCATTGTTGCCATCAGGACGAACCTTAGCCTTTTTGCCAGCCTTTTTGCCAGCCTGTGTGAGAGGAGAGATGTGAAAGCCAAAAGGTTTGGGGGAGATCTCCGTCTTTGAGGACTCCCTGTTGTGCTCATTTATTACAGTGAAAGCTCATCAAAGGAAACAGGCCTATTATTCCACCACATTTCTGCCCTTTGATGAGGTGCTCCTAGAGCCCTTGCCTCCTAATTACTGCTACGGCTGCTTATCTCATCATTATTTCAGGCTGTGTTCCCTCTTATGCCAAGTGAAAAAGCAAGCAGCCCCCCTGCCTGTAATTCCTCATAAGTTAATAGGGTACGTACATCCATTGAAAACCGTGTTTTGTCTGTTATGGTGGTGGAGCTTTCTAAAGGGAACTCAGGTTGCAAAAATGAGGCTCCACAAAGGAGGCGGTGAGCCTGGAGGCAGAAAAGGTTTCAGCCCACTCTGAGTAAGTTGCTCACCTGAAATGTTCAGGGGTGCTGTAACTTCTTCCCCGCCCTACAGACCTATTGTCAAGAGGATACCCACAAAACTATTGGGTTCCCCATCTCAGGGGAGAGGATATTCACAAAACTATTGGGTTCCCCATCTCAGCATTATTTTACCGTGCTCCTTGGATGCTCACCCTTTTGATTCTAGGAATCCAAAAATGTACACCTGAAGAAGAGGCTCCCTGGTGTGAAATGTGTATGTGAAAGACAAACTCATGCTCAGCTCTTGCACTCCCAAGTTGGCCTGAGATGAGGTCATTGCGCTAAAGGCCTCTAGATAATCACAGCTTAATTCATTACTTGGGGAGAGGCCATCTGAGAGTATGACCAGCTCAGGTGAGCTGAGCGGCAAGGAGGGAAAACGTGCTAGTTCAGAACCGGCCTGCATTGTCAACTGTGCTTTACTTTCTCTGCCCTTGCCTCTCAATCCAGGTAACACAGTTTCCTCAGTTGCCTGTTTATCTTGCTTTTATGTAAGTGATCTGTGTCAGTCGCTTGCTGCCTTCCAGATGCTTTTATGTCTGCCCTAGTTTCCCAGCTGAACTTTCTAAATATCTTTTAGATTTGCAACTATGGATACTCGGGAAATGCTTTGTTTCATTTCTATCCTGTCCTTCTCCCTTCCATGGACCCAAGGCAAGTTACACATTCAATGGAACACTCTATCCATTAAAACAATGTAAGAATCGGGAATGAAGCACCATAAAACCCTTTAGTGTAGCAAAATCAAAACCATCTCAGAGGGGAAGGAGCTCCACAACTGCAGTGCAGCCATGAAGAAGGTCCTATCCTTTGTAGCTACCAACCTAATTCCTAAAGAAGGCAGTATTGGTGGCCTACCAGGGCTGTTTTAGCAGAGGGCCTGAATAATCTACATGAACATGACTGCACTGCATGATGAGGATCTTGGCTGTAGATAGTTGAGCTCTATGTTGTGGTTCGCCATAGGAGCTCACTGGAAGGGGAGGGGGAAGAAGAGGAAGAATGACTTTATTCATTTCACATAATTTATGCACCACTTGATTGTAAAAAACCTCAGTGGTTTACAAAGAAGAAGAAGAAGAAGAAGAAGAAGAAGAAGAAGAAGAAGAAGAAGAAGAAGAAGAAGAGCTGGAGGACAGTGGGTGAGCCAAGGAAGTGACGAAGTCTGGTGGAAGGAGATTCTTAGTTGATGACTGTAACAGCTGTCAGCATCTATTGCTATACAATCACCCAGAGGCTTCTGAGTATGAGGATACTATCATTCATGAGCTCATGTGTGAACCAGGGCTGCAGCTTCCTGAGAGTCAGTCCTGTTGGACCGCTGTGTGTCTCCATTGTGATCACCGCTACGTGCGGAATGGAGACATATGTCTGACACATGAAGTAAAGATGTGCTCTGGAGACGCAGTTGCCCAAGGCTCATGTGCATTCTCAGTGACACGCTTCCCTGCCATATATGTGGCACAGAGACATGTGAACAAATGGGAGCTTGTTTTTCCTGTAAGATGGGAAGCAGCCCTCAACAAGTAAAAGAGAAATTATTTGGATTTGCTTGGCATCTGTTATGCTGCATGTAACATTTATAGGGCTGGTTATGTAAGTGTGCTGAGCAGTGGATGCTGCAAGCACATTGATTCATTTTTAGCCTCATCTCCACTTTAACTTTGGAAGTTCAGGGCAGTTTACATGGAGTTCCCAGGGAGATTCCCATCCTGGAAGATCCAGGATAGACCTATTTCACTTTAACAATGAAACAGCACCACTTGTCCTCAGACCATGTTCCCAAATGTGGTTGAGACAGAGCATAAGAAGATAAGAGCCTGATACATCAGGCCAGTGGTGCATCTAGCTTGGCATTCTGTTCTTACAGTGGTCCATACGAAACCCTCAAGCAGGACCTGGGCACAGGAGCCCTCTCCCCTCCTGTGTTTTCCAGCAACTGGTATTCAGAAGCATTATTGCCCCTGGCTGTGGAGGGAGAGCATAGCCATAATGGTCAGTAGCCTTGGTAGCCTTATCCTCCATAACTTTGTCTAATTCCCTTTGGAGCCATCCAAATTGGTGGCCATCACTGCCTCCTGAGAAAGCGAGGACCATGGTTTAACTATGTGCTGTGTGAAGAAGTACTTTGTTAATATATCTGTTAACATACCATTCTGTTTCCCTGGATGCCCGTGTTAAAAGTGTGTGTGATGTATGAAGTGGCCTTGAGACTCTGAGGAAGCTATAATCCTTGTTCACACATGAGCTTATCCATGACCTTTCCACATCATCAGAAGGCACAGGGTGACTGCAACAGCTATTGATTTTGATAGGAGCTGCAACTGTTCATTCACCATGAGCCCCTTTCCACACATTTTGCACTGCTTTCAGGGGTTACAGAGCTTAGCTCCAGAACTTATTTGCTTAGCCCTCCGAGCTATTCTACGTACCAGAGCTCAGTCTGGGAACATTTAAATTACCGTAATAATGAAGGACTAGAGCAATCCTGCAGGGAGTGCACACAAGTTCATTGCTCTGACACTACACTGCTCAGCACACAAATAGACCACTCCTGAGCAGGTATTTGTGAGCCAGCTCTCAGCTCTAGCTGTTAAACTCTTGCATCGCAGGGGGCTGAATTAGAAGACCCTTGGGGTCCCTTCCAACTCTACAATTCTATGATTTTAAGCAACGCAATATGGAGGGGGACCCAATTTCCTACTGAATTGGGTTCCTTGTTTTGCCTTGTTTGACCCTGAATGAATAAAGACAAACTTGCAAGCTTTTTATTCAACAAGAGTTGGGTGCCATTAGATGATCTTTCCACTCACTCCAACTCTATCTTACTAAGATGAAGAGCTGCATTGTTCCTGGGCCCATGGAAACTGGCTGAATTCCCCCCCTCCAGTTCTCTAAAATCAAGGAACGCTTCAGGTAACACTTTTGTGATTAATCATATCAAGGTTTTCAAAAGTGATGTGGGAACCAAACCATCGCCTCTGTAGGGAAAATAAGGCATGGAGTGTACTGTGGAGAACAAAAGGGCTTGGATGGTGCCCTTTCCAAAAAGAGAGAATTAACAGGAAAACGCTTCATCAGGAAACGAGAGGAGGGCAATTGTGCTCCTTTATCCCCATGCCTCTGTGGGGAGCAAAGAAGAAGAAGAAGCTTCAATTGCAATTATGACAACTGAATCATCGGCATTAACAAGAGATATGTGAGGTCATTGGCTCTCTCCTGCCTGGTTCAAACCCTGGATTGGTTTCTTTGGTGAGCGGCACTGTTCTAGTTTTAATTCACTCAACGCCCAAGACTCATGCTGTGTCCCTGATAGGCTGTTCCTCATTGTATTAAATTAGCTGGCCACTGGGGAGATGCTTCCGGGTGTCCACACACACTTTCGCTCTGCTTTGCTTTTGCCCCCATTACATCTGGGCTTCTCCCCTGCAGGATATGAGATGCACAGAATGTGGCCTGTTCAAATGCCATCCAGGTAGAGAATAGAGAGATCCACAAAGAAAAGAGACAATTGGGAGAACTGAGCAGTGACAGGGACAGATGAAGAGGAAGGATAAAAAAAGTCATTATCCCTGCCCTCCCTTTGGGAATGGCAAAGGGAGACATGATTCCTGATAAGAGCTCATGTTTGCAGATGGTTCAATTGTGTTGCCTGCTGGTGGCCTGGACCTGCCTTCTCCCTTTTTTTGTTTTGCTATTGATGCTGCCAAGCGACTGGAAAGGTTTTCTGATCCATGGAGTCTGGCTGGTTTTGACAAAGGGTGCAGAGATACTGTCTGCTGCACCCTTTGATTGTTCCAGTTCTGGATTTAAATGCCATGTCCCTGTTTTTCATGTATGACTCCATCTGTTAATAGAAAAAAGGGTTTTTCGCTTTTGTTACTCTTGTTAGCGTCAAGGCAATCTGTCCTACATCGAATAATGAAAGGCTTCTTTACCTCCACCCCATCTCATTCCGTTTTCTGTCTCTGTAATCTCGCTTTTCCCTTTCTCATTTCTGTCATTGCCCTTACTAAATGAATTTCTTGCTCCTATACAGTTCATTTTTCTTCCTTCTGCTCTCCAGTACCCCAATTTCCTATCATTATTAAGGAATTACAGTCCTGGCTCTTACACTGCCAAGGAGATGAACAAGATTTGTGCCTACATATTCCAAGTATTCGTGTTATGCCACCAAAGATTACTTCTCCCTTCATGATAGCTGCAAGGGAAATTCTATCAACTTTCCCTGCTTTTCCTGACAGCTGAATCAATTTGGCCAGGTCTAAGCACTGCCCTTTAATGGCACCCAAAACATGCCATTGGAGACTGATGTTTCAAGTCTACATTGTGGTTTTACACCCCCCCCCCAGCTCTGCCCCAGCATCAGCAAACATAGAACAACAAATGGTTTAGAACGAAAGAATGATCTGTAAATTTAGATTACAGTATATTAATTTGCTCCAGTGAGCTTATGGCTAGTGACCAAAGGCCCAGAATCACACCAAAAGAAAGTGAATTGAAAATTCATTAAAAATTATTGGCAAATTGTGGAAAGTTGTAAATAGTAATGAAAGCTAACTATATAAAAATGCTTACATTAATGAATGAAACAAGTACTGTGAGGCTACTATGAGCACTAAACAAAGGAAATATATGAAGAAATTATAAACGAAAAATGAAATACAAGAAAACAATTATCCTTCTAAACACCCTCCCTACAGTCCTGTTAACCGAAAAGCAATAGGAAAGTTTCATTCTCTTATAAAGGCATTCTAAAACAATGTAGGAAAAGTTACTTAAGATATTAAAGTAAGAGACAATGGGCTTCATGGAATAATGAGTCAAAGGTCCATATCTACCAGACTTGGTGTGGTGAGGTCAACCTGTTTCCACTGGAAGATTCTTGAGCAAAAATAATCCATGAGGATTAGGTAAAAAAAATAAAAAAGGAGAACCCTAAGAAAAATCTAGGCTCTATGAGATCTATCCTGACAGTACAAGTCCCCTCTTAGCACAGAAAATTTTCCCAAAGAAATGCAAAAAGCACAGATCTACTCTCTGTCTCCCAAGCTAGCACACCTTCAGGGAAGGTGCTGTTGTGGGAATAAAGATTAACCACGTAGGCTAAAAATTGTAAGACAACATTCAGAGAGAGAAAAGTGTCCTCCCCACTCTCCAATAAAATGCTCCAGTTCTTAAGGCGCCGAGGGCCTTCTGGCGGTTCCCTCATTGCGAGAAGTAAGGTTACAGGGAACGAGGGCCTTATCGGTAGGGGCGCCCACCCTGTGGAACACCCTCCCTTCAGATGTGAAGGAAATAAGTAGCTATCCTATCTTTAAAAGACATCTGAAGGCAGCCCTGTTCAGGGAAGTTTTTAACATTTAATGCTGTATTGTTTTTAATACTTGATTGGGAGCCGCCCAGAGTGACTGGGGAAACTCAGCCAGATGGGCGGGGTATAAATAATAAATTATTATTATATTATTATATTATTTCTCTAATATAAAATTCTTTCACATCAAACATTTTCCCACATTCTGATAGATTCTCCTTGACTTCTACCAAAATTCTGTGTCTTCTTTGTTTCTCATCCTTTCGTTGCAACTTGCCTTTCTTATCAAATCTAAGCCATAAATTCTGCCTGAGCTTGGAAGACCTAAGAAGATGCTAATATTGTACTGTACTTTCTTAAACTAGCGGCCCAAAACAAAGGCTTCTGTCTCTAAACAGGGATGAAAATACTGGTTAAAATAAAAATAAGCTTCTAATGTAGCAAATACAGAGTATAAAGGCAAACACTTGGACAATTATCAGACAACAAGGGAAAACATCACTCACCACAACCTTAGAGAGCCCATATCTTATATCTCCATGTTTCAGCTCATAACAGCTGCTTTCCAGTTTAATCAGAGACACAGGCAATGCTTAAAATCTGAACAAGAAGTATGTTGCATCAAAAGGTACCCCAAAATATAAGTGTATCAAGGTAATAAGATTGCTATTTCCCAATTAAACAGACATTCTGTGTTGTTCCAACAGAGGCTTCAATGTGTCACAGAGATAAATTATTTCATTTTTCTTAATTTTATTTGAAACAGGGAATAACCAAAATTCAGCTGTCAAGGAGCCCTTTTGGTGCTGCTACCAGAGAACTGTAAACCATTCAGTCACCCATCTTCAAAGGAAGAGATACAGCTCATGGCTATGTTTATCTCACAGTCTGTATGGTTGGGAAAAGGCTCTTGCGGCCTTCAGGCTAGGCATATGATTACCATGGCTTCGTAAAACCAAACTTTGGTTCATACACTATGAGTAGCTGCTCTTTCTATATAGCAATCAAGAAAAGAAGCCTGAACAGGAGCTTATTAACATACCTTGCCTAAACCCTGCTTATTCACTTGCCAAAATGGCTTCCTCTTATTACTCGTTAGTTTAATATGCAGGCGCTTTGCATAAAGTTTCCCAATTACACATAACAAACTAATTGGGCAATAATTTTCTGGGTAAGCTTCAGAGCCTTTCTGTCTGTATAATAAAATCAGAAGGATGTTGTCAGGCTGCAGTTTACATGGCTGCTGATAGGCAGCTGCACAAATGGCAGCAGGATGACAGAGCAGGAGGTAGGTGACCTAGAGTCAGAAATCATCTTGCTCCTCTACTGCTTTTCTTCTTTTTTTTTTTTTTTGCAAGTAAATTTTTATTCAGAATTTGTAAAAGAAAAAAAAAAGGACAAACAAATACAAAAATAGACATTTTAACATAAATTATTCATCCTATTTTCATGCTATACAAAAAGTAAGCATACAATCATACAAAAAAAATAATATAAGCATTAGGCTCTACTTAGCCTTTGACTTCCCTCCACCCTTTTGGTAAGTATCAAATAAATCCCGGATTGCGTAATTAGTTTATTAAAGTTTATACTTATTAGCTGATAAAGTTTTTCTAATACCGCCAGTTCCTCCTATATATCCGTTCCAATATATTTCCAAAATTTACTCCAATTTTTTTGAAATTTCTGGTCGTCTTGGTCTCGTATTCTGCCTGTTAATCTATCTAGCTCGGCATAGTTAATCATTTTGACCTGCCAGTCACTTACGTTAGGTATATTTTCTGTTTTCCAGTTTTGTGCCAGCATAATTCTTGCGGCTGTGGTGGCATAGAGAAAAATTTTTTTATCTTCATTTTTTATTTCCTTACCCATAATTCCCAGCAAAAAGGCCTCAGGTCTTTTGGGAAAAGTATATTTAAAAACTTTTTTAAGTTCATTATAAATTGCTTCCCAAAAAACCTTCACCTTGTTGCATTGCCACCACATATGGTAGAGGTCTCCCTCCACTTCACCACATTTCCAGCATGTCTTATTTTCTGATCTATAGATTTTAGCTAATTTTGCCGGCGTGAGATACCATCTATAGAGCATTTTCCAGACATTTTCTCTCAAACTCGTACAGGCCGTAAATTTAATATCTCTATTCCACAATTTCAACCACTTTTCAAACTCGATGTTATAGCCGAAGTCAATTGCCCATTTAATCATTGCCTCTTTGACTTCCTCGTCTTTTGTATGCCATTCCAGTAATATGTTGTATAATTTAGACAATGTTTTGTTTTTACCTTCTATTATTTCTATATTGAATTTTGATTTCTTGTCCTCAAAGCCCATTTTTCTTTTATCTTGCTTTAACATATCATTCACCTGATGATACTGTAACCAACCGGTGAATTGATCCTTTATTTCCTCATAAGGTTTAAGTTTAAGCCCTTGTTCTGATTTTCTTACCAAATCTTCGTAAGTGGCTGTCTTCCCTTCCATGTTGGTTTTTTTTTTTGTTAAGACCTCTACCGGTGAGATCCACCATGGTGTTTTTCTTTCAAGAAGGTTCTTATTTCTTTCCCAGACCTGATATATTGGTCCCCTGAAAATATGATTTAAGAAAGCCCTGTGGACTTTCACCTTCTCATACCAGAGATATGCGTGCCACCCGTACCAATTATTGAAACCTTCTAAATCCAACAGGTCTCTGTTCTCCAGTTTTATCCAATCTTTTAGCCAAAGTAGGCACGCTGCTTCATAATATAAACTCAAATCTGGGAGAGCAAAACCTCCTCTTTCCTTTTTATCAGTTAATATTTTCATTTTAATCCTTGGTCTTTTCCCCTGCCAGATGAATTTCATCAGGGTTCTCTGCCATTCTTTACATTGTTTTAAACCTTTAATAACTGGAAGAGTTTGAAATAGAAACAACATTCTCGGCAAAACATTCATTTTAACCACTGCTATCCTTCCTAAAAAGGAAAATTTCATCCTCTCCCATATTTCCAGATCTTTCTTTATTTTTTTCCATGTAACTTCATAATTATCTTTATATAGGTTTATGTTTTTTGCCGTGATCCACACTCCCAAATATTTCACTTTTTTCACCACCATGATTTCCACTTTTTGTTCTAGATCTTTCGTTTCTTCCTTAGTTAGATTTTTAACCAGCATTTTAGTTTTATTCTTATTTACCTTAAAACCTGCCACCTCTCCAAATTCCTCAATTTTTTGTAATGCTTCTTTTACACTATCTTGTGGATCTTCCAAAGTCAGAACAATATCGTCGGCGAAGGCTTTAATTTTAAATTCCTTCTTTCCTACTCTAATTCCTTTCACTTCTGTTGCCTCCCTCAGTCTCTTATTAAGTACTTCCAAAATTATAATAAATAATAAGGGGGACAGGGGGCAACCTTGTCTGGTCCCTTTATAAATGTTAAAATATTCTGTTGTATTATTATTTATCACCAGCTTTGCTTTCTGTTCTTTGTATATTGCTTCTATGCCTCTTCTAAATTTTTCGCCAATTCCCATCCTCTCCAAAACCTTCTTTAGGAAGTTCCAGGAAACATTGTCAAATGCCTTTTCGGCGTCTATGAAAACCAGTGCAGCTTTTCTGTCTATTTTCATGTCCAAATATTCAATAATGTCAATCAAATTCCTTACATTATCCCGTAATTGTCTCCCTGGGAGAAATCCTGTTTGGTCACCATGGATTTTATTAATCAAGACCTTCTTTAATCTTTCCGCCATTATATCTGCAAATAGCTTATAATCATTATTTAATAATGAGATTGGCCTATAGTTCTTTACTTCCATAGTGTCCACCTCTTTTTTAGGAATCAAGGTAACATAGGCTTCCTTCCAGGTATCAGGTATCTTTCCTTCTCTCAATATATTGTTCATAACCTCTCCCAGCACTGGTGATATTTGGTTAATTAATATTTTATAATATTTGGCTGGAAGACCGTCCGGTCCCGGCGCCTTCTCAGCTTTCATCTTTTTGATAGCCTTTTTTATCTCTTCCTGTGTTATTATCTCATCTAGTGCTGCTCTTTCATCTTCTACAATTTGTTCCAGATGGTGTTTTTGCAAAAATTGATCTATTTCTTGTTCTGTTTCCTCTCCTCTTTTATATAAATCCTTATAATATCTTTGGAATATTCTTTTTATTTCCTTTGGTTCTTCCATAATCATATCTCCTTCTTTTATTTTGCTGATCATACTCAGCTTCTTCCTTTCTCTCAGCTGCCACGCTAGATATTTCCCTATCTTATTTGCGGACTCAAAGTTCTTTTGATTCATCCTCTTAATTTTCCACTCTATCTCTTGGTTAATTATTGTGGCAAATTTAGCTTGTAATATTCTTAAGTTCTGTTTTAAACTCTCTTCACTAGGGTTAGCAGTTAATTTTCTTTCATTTTCCATAATCTGTGTTAAAATCTGCTCTTTCTTTTTTTCTTTTTCTTTTCTTAGTTGGCTATTTTTCTGAATCAAAAAACCCCTCATGACCGCTTTTCCTGCGTCCCACACCGTCTCTATGGAAGTTTCTCCATTTAAGTTCCACCTAAAGTATTCTTCAATTGTTTCTATAGCCTTATTTACTATCTTTTGATCATTAAATAAATATTCATTCATTCTCCATCTGGCTGTTTTAACCTCTCTACCTTTTAACTCCATGGAAACCGCACTATGATCAGATAGAGTTCGAGGCCAAATTTCGGACTTAATTAAGTTCTGTACCAATTCCCTCGAGACCCAAATACTGTCTATCCTCCCCCAGCTCTGATTCGGATTTGAAAAAAAGGTGAATTGTTTTACAGTAGGATTTTTAAATCTCCAAGCATCCGTCAATCCCAAATTATTTACCATGTCAAAGAAAGATCGTGGTAATTTACCTTCTTTCCCATCTTGTCTTTTTGTTAATCTATCCATGTTCGGCATCACCACCCCATTAAGATCTCCCATCAATATCATTTTCTGATCCATCCATTCCGTTAATATATTATCTAATTCCAAAAAGAAAGCTGATTTTTTCTCATTCGGGGCATATATTCCAACCACAACTATTTTTTCTCCATGAAGGACCATCTGCACCACCACTACTCTCCCATGTTCATCTTTGTACAGTAATTGCGGGTCATATTTTTCCTTTATATAAATTACTACCCCTCTTTTCTTAACCTTGTCGGAGGTCACAAATTCCAATCCCAATCTCTTATTACTTAATACCCTCTTGTGTTTTCTTATTACATGCGTTTCTTGAAGACAAATTAAATCCCAATTCTTTTTCAGCAATACATGCGCAATCTGATTCCTCTTATTTTTATTGTTCAAACCATTCACATTCCAGCTTATTATTTTTAAAGCCATCTATTAAACTATTCTAGCTAATTTAACTAGATTAAATAGAAACTACTGTTCCTTGCTTTCCTCCTCTCTACTGCTTTTCTTCTAACAGTGATGCTGTTGTTTTGGTCTCTGACAGCAGGATCAGAGGCCAAGGAGGGTGGAAGTGGCAATAGAGTAAGACAAGGTGCAGTTTAGGCGAGCTGGAAGGGTGGGTTTGGCAAGGTGTAAAGGCAGGTGGTAGGATTTTCCAAGGAGTAAAAGGAAGGAAGGGGGTTTGGTGAGGTGTAAAGGGAAGGAGGATGGAGTTGGCCAAGTATAAAGAGGGTGGAGATTGTTACAGAAAGAGTAGGTGATAGGGTTGGCTAGTGAAATAAGTAGGAGCAGCAGCCCCTAGTTTTAAACATGTGGACAATTACTGCAGTGATCCAAGCCTCAGCACTCGTCCTATTAAATCAGTACGGTGGTGCCTCGGGTTACATACGCTTCAGGTTACAGACGCTTCAGGTTACAGACTCCACTAACCCAGAAATAGTACCTTGGGTTAAGAACTTTGCTTCAGGATGAGAACAGAAATCATGCTCTGGTGGCACAGTGGCACCAGGAGGCCTCATTTGCTAAAGTGGTGCTTTAGATTAAGGACAGTTTCAGGTTAAGAACGGACCTCCAGAATGAATTAAGCACTCAACCCGAGGTACCACTGTATATGTAAATACAGCTACCAGCAGAAGAGACCACAGGGTAACATTAAATTCCAAAAATTATGGTGGTATAGAATCTATTCCCAGTGCTTTTCTATTTCTTAACTGGCAGTCAACTAATGACTCCCCTTTGTGAAGCTTGTTTCACCTGGATGGACATGGAAGTGTACCACTTTCTACAAAGAGAGATGCTCTTATTATGAGTTGAGCCAAATTGGCAGGTAACAATGTACACCCAGCAGCTCCCATTGCATTTCCAGCAGAGAGATTATTAGTAAATCCCAGCATTCTGGGCAAATGGGAACTGACTGTGTGATTTTGCAAATTCAGACATAACAATTGCCCAGGGATTGAGCAATGTTTGGAGGCTGAATTCCCCAAGCAAAGCTGGAAAGCTTTTTGCACCTTGATGAGGATGGTACATGTCAGATATTTCACCCTCAGCTGAGTCTGCTCTGTAAATCACCAGGGAGTTTTGAGCTCTCCAGATCTCATGGCCTAAAGCCTTTTTCTCTCCCAATTATCTTATTGAAACCAATGTGGGTTGGGTGGTATTTATCAGAGAATATTTACGGGGGGAGGAGGAAAATGTTCAGAATGCATATTTTTAAAAGCTGTTGGGTGATCTCATAATTTCCCATCTGCTGAAGCGAGGGCGGGGTGTGGGGATTTGTGTAAGATTCTTGGCTGCCAAGCCATCAGAAAGATTGAAAGATGCCAGGTAATATTAATCATGTGAAATGTCAACGTCTGGAGTGGGGGGAAAGCGGGGGGGGGGAGAGAAAAGCACTCTCTGCTTTTGCAATATGTGAGTCTACTTAGGTAAAGGGTAAAGGGACCCCTGACCATTAGATCCAGTCGTGACCGACTCTGGGGTTGTGGCGCTCATCTCGCTTTATTGGCCAAGGGAGCCGGCATACAGCTTCCGGGTCATGTGGCCAGCATGACTAAGCCACTTCTGGCGAACCAGAGCAGCACACAGAAACGCCGTTTACCTTCCCGCCGGAGCGGTACCTATTTATCTACTTGCACTTTGATGTACTTTCAAACTGCTAGGTTGGCAGGAGCAGGGACCGAGCAACAGGAGCTCACCCCGTCGCGGGGATTCGAACCACCGACCTTCTGATTGGTAAGTCCTAGGCTCTTTGGTTTAACCCACAGCGCCACCCACGTCCCTTGTGTGAGTCTACTTAGATGGGATTAATTTCATTCATTGACAGTTGCACACATTTATCTAAGGAGATCAAAAGCCGTCAGTTATTAAAGCATCAGAAAATCCAGTGTCTGAGACTTTCACCAGCTAAGGTAAAAGAAGACTGCTTCACAAGCTCATGCCCAACTTGTTAGAAGCTTTATTGGTTTGTTGTGGATCATTTGAGGACTTATGAGATGCATCCTGTCCCCATCTTTGCAGAGGTTCCCCTGGTATCTGAAATAGTAATAGAATCACAGAAATGTAGAGTTGGAAAGAGCCCAAAGGACCATCTAGCCTAACCCCCACTATGCAGGAATCACAGCTAAACAATCCCTGACAGACAGCCAGCCAGCCAGCCAACCTCTCTTTAAAAACCTCCAATGAAGGAGAGTCCATCACCTTCCAAGGTAGTCCGTTCTACTGTTGAACAGCTCTTACCATCAGGAAGTTCTTTCTAATGATTAGTTAGAATCCCCATTCTTGTAATTTGAGCCCATTGGTTTGGGCCCTGCCCCCTGCAGCAGCAGCAGAAAACCAGCTTGCTCCTCCTACATGCGACAGCTCTTCAGATATTTGAAGACGGCTCTCATATCACCTCTCATATTCTTCTCTTCTCCACACTAAACACATCCAACTCCCTCAACTGTTCCTCAGTCACACAATGTGCTGGAGTTTCGGAAGCTTAACAGAGCTTGCAAAGTGTGGGATGTGATAAGAATATGTGATAATTAAGAACATGATGCCCCTGGGTAAATCTCAGCTTAGCCACAAACTCATTAGGCGGTTTTAGTAAAGCCACCATCTCTTCACCTCAGTCATATTATGGGAATAATAATGGTGACTTATGTTGACGGTTTGGTCTAAAGATTACGGATAATAAGTAATACTGTCAAGTCTTACAGGGTTGTTCTACAGCAGGGTTTAGGAGCCTGTGGCCATGCAGATTCTGTTGGGCTCCAGTTCCTATCAGCCAAAGGGTCAAAGGCAATGGGAGTTAAAGTGAGCAACTTCTGCAGAGCCACAGGTCTCTCTCATCCCACCCCATTCTAAAAATTAGTGTCAGGGCCGGCCCAGTCATTAGATGGGGTGAGACCACTGCCTCAGGTGGCAGAAGCCCCCAAGGTGGCCCTCCCATGGATGCCCCACTTGCCCTGCTCTCTCCAGCGGGGGGGGGGGGAGAAGCGTTGTCTGCTTTGGCGCCAGTTTCAGTGGAGATTTTGCTGATTTTGGCTGAGATCTCACTGAAATCGCCTGAAATCTTACAACGTGCACAATATCTCACCCAAAATTGATGCTGCTTCTCCTCCAGCCGTGGAGACGGCAAGGCAGGCAGTGAAGGCAGTGGTGGCAGGGCAGATGATGTAGGCAGCAGCAACAGGGGCAGCAGGGCAGGACAGCACTTCCTGTTTTGCCTGAAGCATTGAAATGGAACATGCCACTCCAGCACAAGCTCTGCCCAGAGGTCAGAACTGCAAAATTGTGTACAGACATGCACAGGCGTTCCATCTATGCCAAGCCCCCCCAGATTTCAGTGAAGGTCCCGGCCCCCTCCAAGTTCTGTGGCATCGCAGCGCGCACACCGCAGGCTGTCTGCACGACACATCAGCATGCCCCGTGATGTGCATGAGTAATGTCAGCGCACTGCAGGGCATGCTGCCATCATGTGTGCACACTACAGGGCGTGCACACACAGCGTGGTGGTGTCATGTGGCCCCGGGCCCCCTCAATCATGGGGGCAAGATGGACATGAATAAATTCAGCACTGAATCTAATGGACTGAATCTACACACATTAAGCAATATTAAGCAGTTGGTCCCTTACCTTTCTCGCCCTGACCTGGCCACAGTGATCCATATGATGGTCACTTCCAGGCTTGATTATTGTAACTCGCTCTATGCAGGCTGCCCTTGAAGCTGACCCAGAAACTCCAGCGGTTGCAGAATGCTGCGGCGAGGCTCCTTACAGGGCCCTTGCCACAGGATCACATTCATCCAGTGCTTTACCAACTGCACTGGCTCCCGGCGGAGTACAGGGTCAGGTTTAAGGTGCCGGTTTTGACCTTTAAAGCCCTATGTGGCCTAGGACCCATGTACCTATGGGACCGCCTCTCCTGGTATGCCCTGCGGAGGACCTTAAGGTCCACAAATGACAACATTTTGAAGGTCCTAAGTGGCAAGGTGGTTAGATTGGTCTCAACTAGGGTCAGGACTTTTTCAGTACTGGCCCCGACTTGCTGGAACGCTCTGTCACAAGAGACTAGGGCCCTGCGGGACTTGACATCTTTCTGCAGGGCCTGCAAGACAGAGCTGTTCCGTCTGACCCTTATGTTTCCCTCCCCTTATGGTTTTGATCTATGGGCTACTTTTAAAATGAGGCTGCATTTTCCCCCTGTTATGTTTTTACTGTAATTTTACTGGTGTTAGCCACCCTGAGCCTCGCTCTGGCCAGGGCGGGTGGGTTTTAATAAAATTTATTATTATTATTATTATTATTATTATTATTATTATTATTATTATTATTACAGTTGTTGTGAGACATAGGTAGCCTTCTGTCTAGAATTGAGCTTTGAGAGGGTGTCCCCCCCCCATTATTTGAGGAGAAGTCAGATTGGCTGGCCCCTCCACATTGGTGTTCTATTGCAGGTCTATTCTGTATTAGTGATGGATTTATTCTGCTTTAGCTTGCTTTGTGATGCTACCATATTATTGATGTCTGGAGAGGTTCTAAGCACTACAAAACTGGGACTGAAACATACCAGAACATTTGTGGTATGTTATGGGATCTCAACATTTGTGGTATGTTATAGGGACGCGGGTGGTGCTGTGGGTAAAACCTCAGCGCCTAGGACTTGCCGATCGCATGGTCGGCGGTTTGAATCCCTGCGGCGGGGTGCACTCCCGTTGCTCGGTCCCAGCGCCTGCCAACCTAGCATTCGAAAGCACCCCCGGGTGCAAGTAGATAAATAGGGACCGCTTACTAGCGGGAAGGTAAATGGCATTTCCGTGTGCTGCACTGGCTTGCCAGAGCAGCTTCGTCATGCTGGCCACGTGACCCGGAAGTGTCTGCGGACAGCACTGGCTCCTGGCCTATAGAGTAAGATGAGCGCACAACCCTAGAGTCTGTCAAGACTGGCCCGTACGGGCAGGGGTACCTTTACCTTTACCTTTATGGGATCTCAGCAGGACATTGCAGAGTATGCATTGAATGGAAATGGTCTGGTATGACCAGCCCAAATCTTTTGCAGGCACAAGCTGTATTGAAAGCAGGATCACGTGTGACTGCTGCGATAGCCTCATAAGCACAAATCATGAATGAGCAAGAAAAAGGATATGGGGGGGTGCAAGTCAGTGGAGATAAAAGAGATGGGAGCTTTTAACAAATAAAGCAACAAGCACAATTTTAATTAGATAATCATACGAGGCACTTGGAAAGACTCCCCAAAGCTCACTCCGCTTTCACCCTGGAGGGTGGCAAGAGCTCATTTCACTTATGTTCCTAAATACGGGTTGTATCTGGTTGTAATCATGCTCAGAATAGACCCGCTGAAATTAATGGACACGAATAAGGTAGCTCCATTGATTTCAATGGGTCTACTTTGAGGAGGACTTAGCTGGATACAACCCTGTGTCTGTAGGAAGCCCAGGACCACACCGGATGCAAACTTTTGTTGAAACATGCACCAAATGGACTCTTTACTTGCCCACTGTCACCCTAGTATCAACCTAATCAGAAATAAGATGCTAATCTCTAAGAAGAAACCGGCAGAAATTAGTCATGGTTAATGGGATTTCAGATAGTCTCAATTAAGGCTGCAAGCAGGGAGCCAACTGGGTGAAAAATGAGGACAGAAAAGAAAGAAAGGCTAGTGAGCAAATTAAACTCAGTATGATTTGTTTCGAAGAAAATGTGGTTAGGATTGTGCTGCATGTTCTGTTTTACGGCTTTCGGTGGGATAACTAATCAAAGTAATGGTTGCTTGTTTCTTTTCTCCCCTACCCTGAGAAGCGGTCTCAGAAGCTGCAATCAATAGTAAAATGGGGAGGAGGGACTGGTTAACCCATTCACTATTTGTCTGCTCAAAAGCCATCCACAAGCAGCTTTCCCTCTGGTGGGTAACAAAACTTGGGGTTCCCAGTTCGGAACAGGCAGTTTTGAGCAGGCAAGTGGCGGGGGGTGGGGTGGAGAATTAAGTGTCTCCTCTTTCTGCTGCTCTTCCACTCCTGATGCCAGCCTCCAAACCAGCTTTTCACTAAAAAGAAAGGTACACACAACTGCCTGTATACCATGGTTTAGCCCATCACATCTAATTTGAGCTGGATTGTGACCTCAGGTGAGTCCTTAAGGGGTTTAGTCATTACTACCACAAACCACATTGATCTGGGATTATGACCTGGGTCATAAAAACCAGAGCACTTCAGTGTGAATTAAGATCCAAAATCTTTAATAGGTATTTGATAAATCTTCCCCAAATCCAGTTAATATCTCACAGTCATAACACAACACATAGATTATAGTAATAATCTTATTTGAAATCCCTTCTCAAATTTCTGCAGAATCAATGGATTCTCTCTAACGTATGTCAGCATGCAGATAAAAAGTCTGTGGGGAAATCCAGTGAAAGTTTAGTAGTGTTAATTCCATTTGATTTCAGCGGGAGATAACCAATCATGTATTCAATTCCCCTTAAAAAACTTAAATGTGTTTAAATTTGGCTCTATGGGTCTGTTATTAAGAGGCTGTTTAAAATTAAATCAAACTAGTGTTTCACTTACTTGAATTTTGTTTTTTCTGAATTCTTCAGTAAAAGAACCCTTCTCGGTATCTCATGAGGAAACTCAGAGCAAAATTTCTAAAATAGCACAATGCCTGCACAAGATGCTCTGCCTGTGGTTGACTGGGTCAGGCGTTGTTCATTGCTTTCCCCCTGAAATATTAGTTGGGAATGGCAATAACCTGTCTTGCCAGCTTGCAAAGATCCTGGAATCTTAGAACTGGAAGGTGTCAAAGGATCATGCCCTGAGGCAGAACCATCCACCTATCAGGCTCCCGTTTAGACTGCAATCCTGCAAAGAAATTTAATAAATGATCATGATAAGTTACCTAGGAGTAAGCTCTATTGAAACCAGTGGGACTTTCTTCTAAATAAACATGCATAGAATCACCCTATACCAGGAGGAGAGAAATAGATTCCTCAGCACCTCCAGCATGATTGGCATGGGCATGGGCATTCTGCACAATGTGTGCCTGTCAGATTTCTTCTAGACACTCTGCAGACAAATCAATCACATGAACCACCAGGGCTTTCCACCATTAAGGGATCTTGCATGAGAGTGCTGTCTGAAAGGAATGAACCATCAGTGCTGCCTCTCAGTGATTGCCATGGACATATTTTAACTGTTTCACTGTCAAAAACGCAGCTCTACAAGACAGCCTATCACACTTGGATCTGAAAGACTGGGGCTCCGAAAGGACTGTTGTAAAAGTGAATGGCAGAAATTTGTATGCTTGAGTTCAACAGTTTTACATGCTATAGGCATGGTCATTAATAGCAAACAAGCATGGCTTTATCTTGAACTATGAATATACCCATCCATATAGCCCAGCTCACAAGCTGGCCAGGTGGAATCCAAGAGAGAAGTGCATTGCTTAATGCACCCTGACTGGGACTTACGTGAGCCATGGTTCAAATCATCTAGAGAACAACTGTCTCTGGAAAGGCATGAAGGTCAGCATCTGATGAGCTTCTTAGAGGAGAGAGTGTTCCATAAACTGGGTGTAAGGACCAAGAAGGTTCTCTCTCCAGTTAACTGCCTTACCTCAAATGGTGGTGGTTAGAGTGGGGCACTGAGAAGAGGGCTTTTGAAGATTATTATGAATGTCTGGGCAGGCTATGGCTTTACCCAATGACTATGTACTGTACCGGACGCGGGTGATGCTGTGGATTAAACCACAGAGCCTAGGACTTGCTGATCAGAACGTTGGCGGTTCGAATCCCTGTGACGCGGTGAGCTCCCATTGCTCGGTCCCTGCTCCTGCCAACCTAGCAGTTCGAAAGCATGTTAAAGTGCAAGTAGATAAATAGGTACCGCTCCAGTGGGAAGGTAAACGGCGTTTCCGTGTGCTGCTCTGGTTCGCCAGAAGCAGCTTAGTCATGCTGGCCACATGACCCGGAAGCTGTTCGCCGGCTCCCTCGGCCAATAAAGCAAGATGAGCGCCGCAAACCCCATGACTGGACCTAATGGTCAGGGGTCCCTTTACCTTTACCTATGTACTGTACCAGATCTCACAAATTCTAAAAGGAATTCAGCCTGGAAGTTCAACCAGTGTATAATTGCTGTACTAACCATCCAACCTTTGCTTTTTTAAAACAACAACAACAACCTCCCTGATGTATAACAGAAAGCAGGGATACAAACAGTGTCTTGCTAACTTCTGCCAGGATCCAGGACCACAGGAGGCTCTGAACCAGAGATTCAGTCTGGGCACAGCATTAAAGTCTGGCCAAAGGAGAAAACTGCAAGGCTGGTTGCAGATGTACATAAAAATACAGCAGTGAACCTACTGTAGAAGCGCACACATACAGTTTTCTGTTGGTACACATGCAGCCCCACAAATGTAAACTGTGAAAACAATAAAAGCATGTGTTTGCCAATATCCTTGACATGAATTCACTCATCAGAAAGGTGGGATTGGCTCCTTTGGGAGTGTGCACTCAGTGGCAAATAATATAACGTGCAAATTGCACCTCTCTGATTAGGAACCCTGATCTCAACATCAGCTAGTCAAAGCACATCCACAGAGCATGGGAGTTCAAAGCTCTTTCCTCCCTCTCCCTTTCTCATGCAGCCGTAAAGCAGAAAACATCTCTGTAGGGAAACATCAGCAGTAGCTCTTTGTGTGAGGTTTGCTCTCATCCATCTGTAATCAGGCAGGAGGCAGAAATCTGGGGCAAGGATTCCAAGATGAGTAATAAGAGAATCCTGGTGGTGTGGGGGGAGAGGTGGGGGGAAGGCCCTAGGGTCAATATCTTGAATGTACAGGGGTGTGAAATAATATCTAGCTTCATCAAACAACTTTCGAGATATTGTGATTTTTAAAAACCAAAGACAAAATGACCTAGTGGCAGAGCCACCAAGCATTTTACACTGGCCTACTAGTAATACCATGTGCAGTGCAGGAGTTGACAATGGAGTAGAACTATGTCTTTGACTTTAATAGAGTTCTTAACAGGAACAGAAGAAAATAATAAATGAATCCATTTCCAAGAATTTATGTTGTTGCCTTTATTAATCTGAGTAACTGGTGGGTATACGGATATCAAGCAATGCGGCATGAAAATAATAAAATTAATGTTTTAAGCAATTAATAACACAGAGACAGGAGTATGCTCGTGGGGAATTAAAGCAATAATTAGTTCAAAGAAAAACTGAATAGGATTTGGATCCCCTAATGCAGTATCAAATTTCATAAACTTCTACTATCAGGTGCTCTAATATGTAACATGCCCCCAGGTTTTTCGTAATACTGTATATAGTATTTCAACAGAAGAGAAGAAAACTCTGTCTCCCGAGAATTAATTAAAATGTGACTAGAAAGAAAATGTGCTCTGATGATAGGGACAGAATGGCTGTGGGGTGTGCGATGATAATCTGACCCAAGCATGTGTCTATTTGGCTTTTTGGTTTTTGTTTTATCTCAATATATGTTTGTTCACCTGCTTGTATGCACATTTCTGTACATATCCTATTTCTTTAACAGGTAATGTTTGTGAGCCATCAAAGAGATTGCTTACAGAGAGTACTAGAATGCAACTCACATGTATGTGCTCAGTGCAACAGCCAAGTACAGTGGTGCCTTGAGTTAAGTACTTAATTCGTTCTGGAGGTCCATTCTTAACCTGAAGACCACTTTAGCTAATGGGGCCTCCTGCCGCTGCCGTGCCGCCGCTGCACAATTTCTGTTCTCATCCTGAAGCAAAGTTCTTAACCCGAGGTACTATTTCTGGGTTAGTGGAGTCTGTAACCCGAAGCGTCTGTAACCCGAGGTACCACTGTATTCATCATCCCCTCATTACACACACACACACACACACACACACACACACACACAATCATCCTCCACCCTCCACCCCAAGTCCCAAACCTAGACACACATCTTACCCAGTTAAGGCCAAGTGATTTACCAGAATATACCACAGCTACGATTAAATGACATGAATTATTAAAATGCAATTTAAAAACAACAACCTTATGGGCAGCAGTAGAGGGGAACATGACTGTTCACAAACTAATAGCCTATCCTTAAGGGAGAAAGATTGCTCCCATATACAATTTAGGTGATGGTCTTCCGGGGGGAGGTAATTAAAAATATTGGCAATGTGTGTGCGACACACACACACACACACAGAGAGAGAGAGAGAGAGAGAGAGAGAGAGAAACCATGAACAAGGAGATGCAGTAGTAATAATGGAGAGAAACCTGCCTGGGACTGAGGGTATGTGTGCCCATCATCTTCTCTGCAGTATTTACCCTGAAGTTAATTTATTATAGCAAGATGAATTTGCCATCTGTCCTCTTGCTATGCTGGAAGTGGAGCTGCAGTTACTTCCTAGCAGATCTTGGTTTCCCTCTTGCGAGTCTCCCCTAACCACTGCTTATGAGTAGACTTTTAAGTGCCTGATATTATAACTCCTGATTACAGCAAAGGAGGTAAAAGTAACGTGTGCATAAGGCAGAGGGGAAGCAAAAGGATGGGGTAGTAAAGGAGAGGGAGAACCTATAAGGAACTGGCTTACGAAGAGCGGTGCATTTTCACTTTTTACCTCTATCTTGTCGATCCTGTCTTTCAGCGACCTGACAGCCTCCTCGAGCTCCTGAATCATGGCCGGCGAGTCCCAGGGCAGGTCGCCCATGGTGTCTTGCCTGGGGACGCCCCAGACGGAGGGGCTATCCTGGAAACTAAGTTCAAGGCCGTTCTCGCAGCGGCTCAGCTTGGTGGTCAGCTCCCGGATGGTCTCCTGGTCAATGAGGATCTGGTCTTTCTGCTGCTGCGCCGTCAGCCGCAGCTGCTCGGCCGTGCTCTGGAGGAAGAGCAGCTCTTCGCTGGCGGCGGCCGCCCCGGGGCTGTCCCCCTGCGGGCTCCCCTCCGACGGGCACTCGACGGTCAGCGGGGTGCACAGGAAGCGGCTGAAGAGCTGCTGGTGCTGCTGCGGCCGGGCGCTGGCCAGCAGGTCCAGCAGCGCGTCGTGGGGCCCCGCCGAGAAGCCCCCGTAGGGGCTCTCTCCAGCACCATGGAGAGCGCCCAGCGTCTTGTCGGCCGAGCCCGAGGCGGGCAGCAGGGCCGCGGCCGCGGCGTTGGAGCCATTGTCAGCACCTTGGAGAGCTCCTTTGCCGCCGGCCGCAGGGTAGACGCTCGCGATGATGCAAATGATTGCACCAAGGAAAGCCAGCATCCCTGCGGCCAGGAGCACCACCAGAAACTTCAGGGTGGCAGCTTCGAGGGCGACCCCAGCCAAGAGAAAGCAGCACCCCGAGCGGGGGAGCCGGGGGTGGGAGAGAGAAAAGGGGCGGGAGGGGAAAGCGGCACGAGGTGGGGGAGAGAGGAGCCGCGGAGCTGGAGAGAGAGAGAGAGAGGACGGGCTACTGGAGAAGCCCCGGCTTCCTTCTGCCACCTGAACCAAGGCTGTTGATTATATCTTGATTGGAGAGCGCGAGCGGGGACGTCATCGACTCTTCCTCTCCGGGCCCCTCCGGCGGCTGCCTCGTAACCCTTTCGGCGCCGGGAGGAGCGGAGGAAGGGCGCTGTTGGTGCTGCCTCGAAGAATCACCAGCTCTCTCGCTCTCTTTGTCACACACACGCACGCACACGATCCAGCAGGCATGTTTTTTACACTGGGGCGGGGAATGGAGGGAAATAGCAATCGTCCTGGGAGCACTTCTTCTTTGGGGAAAGGGGAATGAAACCGCGGTGCCCGGGATTGTTTCCCGTCGGATTGAGATGTGAAGAGAGCAGCGTAATGACGATCGAGAGCTGGCAGTGAAAGGGCGAGGAGGAAACATGAGAAAGTCACGTTTCCTAGTTGCTCTTTGCCCCTAGCCCTTCTCCAGCGAGAAAGGCTTGGTCCGTATGTGACCCTTTTAGCACTAGCCATACTTTCGGGTTAAGCGAGGCACAGGTTAGGTTGGAGGGGCTATAGAGACTGAGGGGGCTTTCAGTGCTCCGGTAAAGAGGCCAATCCCAGATTGATTTATTTCTATTTTTGCTAAAGGACCAACAAAATCACATCGGAGCTCCTTAACGATTCTTGAGTGAATATCAGCTCGAGCAACCCCTGTGGCACATTCCTTTTTGTCAATTGCATGTCTGTCACCTCTGTGTGAAATAGCTCTTCAGATGCAGTATCGGGGGAAATGCTTCAAGTGTGGATCTTTCTCCATCTCATGCAATTAAGAATGAGTCAAGGAGTTCTCTCACACTTTCCCTTTTGTCTGTGGTGCTTCTTTTCCACACCTTTGCCATCTAATAGTCCTTCTACCTCTCTGGCTGGTATCTGGTTTCTGACGTACTTTAATAAATTTCTATGATCCTTTGTTATATACTTCCTCGCCTGTTTTGCTTAACTTGTTGTAAATTTATGTTTGGTTTATCAGGATTAACATGTTTTAAAATTCTCCATTTTGGACAAGGTTGCCATTTTTAAAAATCTCAGTGCTTCAATTTAATTACAGTGGCATCCTTTTAGATGTGTTCTGAAATTTCTTCTAATTTGCGGAATATGTTTTATTTGAAATCTTACTTCCTAAACAGATCTTACCTTTCAGTGCTCTTCTAAATAGTTGATTCATTTGCTAGAACTTTGTGATTGAATATGAATGCACTGTATTTTTTTATAATTGTAAAATTATTATTATTTATGAAAGCAGAAAATCTTATATGACTACATGGCCTTCTAATATGCTTCAGGAATACAAAAACAGGGGACAAGAAAAGAATAAATGAAAACAGGATACAGGACCACCACCATTTGCTGCATGTCTAAATAATTAATTGTAAAATGCAGTATGACAAAACATGTTAGCATCATTATAACTCTGGCAAGGTTTCTAGTTGTGTGCTTTCTGTATGAACTCTACTATTTCAAAATATCACATTTCTGTTAATACTTTTTGTGCAATAATAATGCTTTGTCATGACCGGCTCACACCTTCAAAATTGCCAGCAACATAGCATTTTTGTCTGGATTTTCAGCAGTTTTGAATTTCTGGATTTTTAAAAGCAGTTTTGCATTATCGTATCTGTTGCCTGCCCTAATCAGAGTTCCCCAGGAGCTTCAGGATGCTTACAATAGACCCTTTGCACGTTATAGCATTAAAACAAGAATAGTATTTTGTCTTGACTGATCCAAGACACAACTGTTTGTTACATATTTAGAAATTGTTTCTTTAGCATGACATGAGTTTACATCTACCTAGTCTTCTGGCAGTTAAAAATCGCTCATTACATTCTTTGCTTTTGCTCCCTTCCTGGTTTTTTAGTATCTGCAACTCAGCTTTCACCATTATTATGAACTTTCACCAATAACAGTTCCTAGCACTATTTTGCTTTCTTCCTCCCTCTCTCACCCACCCCTCTCTCTATTCCTCTGTGGGACTTCTGTATGTAGTGGCCAAGACCCAATGAAACCTCCAACAACTTTTGCCTGCCTATGGGGCTGTGGATTTTTGTGACTACTAAGACCCAGCATGGGTTCTCAAAAACAAGTCACGCCAGATGAATTTCATTTCTTTTATTAATAGAGTTACAAGCTTGATAGATCAGGGGAGTGTTGTGAACACAGTAGAAATCTGCACTAGATTGCTGATTTTTTTTTTTTAAGCAAACTGATGTGAAAATGCAGAGGACCATAGTTAAGATTAAGAAAATGAGAAAACAACATGGACATATTTGCACATCTCTAGTTGGAGCTAAGGAGGTTGATGAGGGACTGTTGAGTATTGCAGATAATAGCAGAGAATCAAGATGCTTTGTCTATGCTTTGTCCCAGGTGCCTGGGAGCAATGATTAAGACTAAAAAGCTAGAAGAAACTATGCCAGGAAAAAGCAGCTGTACAGGAACTGAAGAAAGCCACAGTAGATGCCCACAGTGGAAGCTGATTATTGTAAATACTGGAGAGGATCATTTATTTTGAATGGTGGTTTAAATAACCATTAAATAGTAAGCTAGTTGCTTTGATCAGCAGCAGGCTGGTGGCAGAGGTGTGGGAAAAACACTTCATTGATTCCTCTACCCCATGTATTCTGCAAAAAGGAAGAAGGCAGAATTAGGCTCCTGTAACTGACAGGCCCCTCTTTGGAAGTACTGCAGAAGTCTGCCAGCTATTGAGGCAAAAGCAGACTGGGAGGTCTATCGGCCAGAGTTAAGTATCGTGCTCATTATAAGCAATTGGGATGGTGGAGTGAAAGTGAATTACTGGCAGCTGGCTTGATTGGATAAGCCAGGGGTAGGCAACCTAAGGCCCGGGGGCCGGATGGGTCCCAATCGCCTTCTCAATGCAGCCCACGGATGGTCTGGGAATCAGCGTGTTTTTACATGAGTAGAATGTGTGCTTTTATTTAAAATGCAACTCTGGGTTATTTGTGGGGCATAGGAATTCGTTCACCCCCCCCCCAAAAAAAAATATAGTCCGGCCCACCACATGGTCTGAGGGACAGTGGACTGGCCCATGGTTGAGAAAGGTTGCTGACCCATGAGATAAGCTTTCCTGGTCTGGCAAAACAAGCAAATGAAACAAAAAAACAAAGACTTGTTCAAGGCCTCAGATCTACAGATTGGATCAAAGCATGACTCGCTTTGGGGGTTCTGGACTTGGCACAGGCTAGGGAAGCTCAGGTGCCAACACTGGCTACAAGTGCTTAGGTTACAGTTGGCATACCAGCTGAATGGAGAGGTCTGGCCTTCCCTTGGTTATCAGTGCATTGATGACATTTTGGCAAGACTACTACAGCACATTTGACCTAGGGTTGCCTTTGAAGATGGTTCAGAAATTTGAGCTGCTGCAAAATGCAGCCACCCAAATACTAGGGAAGCCAATTCATGTGATACCTATGTTGCACCAGCTACACTGGATGAGTCGTTAAAAGTTAAAGCCTGAAACTGTCTGGGTTTGAGTTACTTAAAAGACCACCTTCACCCAGACCAGCCTGCTCACATGTTGAGTTCTACATTGGATACACTTCTCACTCTGAGAATAATTAGGTTGGTTGGCATGAGAGGACCCTTTTCTGCAACAGCCCCACGCTTTTTCAGTCGGGCTCCATCCCCCATTAGGAAAGTCCTCAAGACCCATTTCTTTTTGCTGTCTCTTCCGAGGGAGTCTGGGTTGCAATTATGTATTGGATTTTAGCATTTGTGTGGGTGGGTGTCTGTTTTATTATTGTTGCTGGCATTTATTAATTATTTGGTGCTTGTGCTTGCATTGTATTCTGGAAGCTAACGGAGAGCATGCCTTTAGAGATATGATGGCTTTTAGAATTAGGGCTGCAATCCTGAACACATTGGCTAGAGAGAAATCAGCACTAAACACAGTGGAACTTACTTCTGAGTAGACCAGTACAGAATTGCACTATGCATGTTTTGATCATTCCTCATGACAAGGAGTTGAAATAAATGCTTAGGAATAAATGCTTTATAAGTTTTAGTGTAAAGCAAAAGATAAATGGGGTGAGGAGGAGGAAGGGCACTTGGCTGCCAAACAGATCAGTCTGGGGTGTAGGTAATTAAAGAGAGACTGTTGGAAAGGATGAATTCTTATGTTTTGTCCAATCCACTTCCTATAAGGGATAAATATTCTATTTTGCTAATAGTAAATGCTGCCTCTAATGGTCTGGATGAGTGTTATCTGGAGAGGAAAATATTTATTGGCGTTGGGAAACTGACTGCAATTACTCGAAGTGCTTGACTAGAGGAGAAATGCCTTTGTAAATAATTAACTGTGAATCCTGCTGTGTGCTTTAATTTTTGCATGTGTATCTGTGTAGATATTATTTTTCCAGGAAGAATGCTGTTAAGCATTATGAAGAACTTGTCTGGGAACAAACAGCTTGGTGAAGGGGGGATGGTGGAATTTTAACAAAGGGTTCTTAATGGTATTGACTGGTCAGCAGGTGTCATAGTCTGGAATCCAGTCATCGGAACACAGGAAGCTGTCTTATGCAGATTCAGACCACTGGTCCATCTAGCTCAGTATTGTCTACACTGACTGGCAGCAGTGGCTTTCCAGGGTTCTCTCCTTCTGTGGTTTCAGGCATACAGCCTCTGACCATGGAAGTAAAGCATGGCCATCATGACTGGTAACCATGGATAGCCTTTACCTCCGTGAATTTGTCCCATCCTCTTATAAAGCCATGCAAGTTGGGAGCCATCACTGCCTCCAGAAGTGCTTTCTTTTGTCTGTGTTCTGAGAAGGTGGGGCAACTTTTATCTCTCCACTTTTCCATGCCATTCGTAATTTTATGCACTTCCATCATGTTGCCTCTTAGTCAAACCAAAAAGCCCCCAGTGCTGCAATATTTCCTCATAGATGAGTTGCTCCATCTCCTTGATCATTTGATTGTCCCTTTCTGAATCTTTTCAAACTCCACAATATATTCTTTGAGATGAAGCAACCATAATTGTCCATGTTATACCAAATGCGATCACACCATAGACCAGGCATAGGCAAACTCAGCCCTCCACATGTTTAGGAACTACAACTCCCATATCCCTAGATAACAGGACCAGTGGTCAGGGATGATGGGAACTGTAGTCTTAAAACATCTGGAGGGCTGAGTTTGCCTATGCCTGCCATAGACCTATATAACATGATATTTGCAGTTTTGTTTTCAATTCATTTTTCTAACGATCCCTAGCATGGAATTTACCTTTTTCAGAGCCCAGGGTTTTGTTCTAGGTCAGTCACCACCAGTTCAGACCCATAAGCATATATGTGATTCCCCCTACCACCATATTCCTACTCTCTGCTTACTGTTTCTTAACCAGTTCTTGAGTCATAGGTGTCTCCCTCTCCTGCTGCAACAAGCTCCCCTCCTGTCTCCCAGAACCTGAAGGGGGCTGAAACGGGCGAAGCAGCAAGAGGCTGCACACAGACACAGTCTCCAATTGCTTGGGGAAAGCCCTGGAGAGGAGGGAACTGTAGGAGAGCTGGGGGAAGTGGAGACTTTCAGTCTCAGCGACTGATTCATGGGTTAAGATCTACCGGGGATGGGCTTATTAGGCCTGACACTCAGCCAAGTCTTGAAAGATTGTGCTTTTGCTAATAAAGAGTTAACTCCAACTTTGAACAGTGTGATTTACTGCTGGTTCGCTCTGTTGACAGACAGACATTTATTGAATGAATGGATAAATAAATCATAGATGGACAAATAACCTGACCTGGTATAAAAGCAGTTTCCCAAATATGCTCAGAACTATAGTATATACAACAAAACCCAGGATACAGCAGTGCAGATCAGAGTAGGCTTTCTCCTTAATGGCTTAGGTTGCTAGAGGCTAGCATGGGAAGAGAGCAGATTTCCTGCTACTTCTGTGGCTTCCCTAAGTGCACTCCTTTACTTACTCCTGTGCAGAGTGAATGATTGTCATTCCTTTCCCTCAGAAATGTAAAGTGCTATACTTGAGACTGCTGGTATGGTAGCCGCAAATTCTACCCTCCACTCTGGATAGTGGGTGGTCTCGCCTTCACCAACAGGAATCTCAACGAGGGCACTACAAAAGCCCTCCTTTTAAATCCATGTCTCATGATGGGTATTTTGCTAGCATTATAGAAGTGCCTCTAGCACATGCAGAGTACACATCTTTCCCCAGTCATCAACTGCTGTCTATTGCTGCAGGGTATTTGTTTTCTTAGGAGTGAAATCAATATAAACTGCAATCCCATGTCAAGCTAAGAAGCAGTGTAGAAATGTTTGAATAAAGAAAACACTCCATACTTGGTTGTGCCCACTCACATGAACCATAGCAGGCTTGCTATAGGGATCATGACTGGCTTCTTGGACAGGACTTTGTGCCATTAAGAAAAATCCATAGAGCATTTCATGAACAATTATAGTCCCTGTAATGAGAACACCAGTTCCTTTTCAAATGATTTTTGATGTGGAAACACAAGAGAAGGATGTTTTCAGTTCTGGCAGTATATGGGGTTTTTGGTTGAGTTTTGCAGTCACTCTCTATGACGCCTTTCAGGACAGAAAGGCATTGTGATTCATTTTCAAACAGATGGTGGTATACTTAATCACAGGGTATATTTTCAGGCTATATTTAATTCAATGGCCTGTACTAGCTCACCTTCTTTCTCGTATTTATGACATCTTGTGTTACATTGTGGAAAATGTATTAGCATGACTACTAGCTCATAGAAGATAAATGCCATTGCCTGCTGAGTGCACAGAGTGTCACAAATCACTATACAGAATCATGCGTTCCATTGCAGGGTCACAGGTATTCGTGGATATTAGTCATGGTTATGCACCATTGACATCTGCAGGGAAATACATATTCTGCTTTTCTTTAGCTGCTGAGCAGAATCTCATCTTGAAATCAGCACCTATATGACAAAGAAGCACCCCTAACACATGGCCACTCAGGCTCTCCTTAAAGCTCCTCCAGCAAAAGATCCTCAGCCACCAAACAAAATTAAAATAAATACAAACAATGCTCTTTAACGAGAGTTCTTTCATCTTCAGGCTATCAGGCTGCTTGTCTTCATCCGTTATTATGCACTTTCATATCATTCACAGGATTAAAAAATCCAGGGCTTGGCTGCACAAAGGAAGTTGTGGAGTAATCCTAGACAATGAAAGTTATTCTTGATCAGGTAGCCTACGCTAGCAGTGCAATTCTGAGAAACATGGGAAGATTTGGAACAACTTCATTGAAATTTTTTGTAACCAAGCAGGTTAGGTGGTGATCATGGATGTTGGCAGTGCTGTGGTCTGGTTTCCAGAGTGGAACTGAGTGAGAATGCATGAGGCTTATATTTTAACTTTCAACAAAATCCTTCTTTATTAATTCCATTTATTCTTATTCACCTTTGTCAGTCTGTTTGTTTCCTATATTATGGGCGAGAGTCGTGGACAAATGCCCTGTCTCAGAGAAATGTAATACCAGGATCACAAAACCTTAATAAAAAAGAAAAGCAGAGACATCAACTTCCAGAGAGGTCTGCAAGATCAATTTAGTTGTCTGCTTGCTACCGACAGTTTCAAAGTTTTTTTCTCTTATTTTTAGAAAGAAGCTTTAAGGTGGCTTCAGCATATGAAGAAGGCTTATAGTAATAATAATTATGTACCTATAGGGGGGGATATAGCACATAATTTATTGCTGTAGATGCTTGTGGGCAACAGTCAGGGTAAGAGTGGGGGATGAGAGGCACAGAGGAAAAAATGGAAATGTTTACTGTGAATTTCTACTCCCAGGGTTCCTGGAGGGCAGTCCTGCTAGGGGCTGGCTCCTCCTCTCTTGCAGGCAGGTATCCTTCTGGGGGAGGGGCCATCCCACCCTCTCCAGTCTGGCCCTACCTTGTGTACAGAAGGGTCGGAGTCTTTTGAGCTCCAGAGAGCTCAGCAGAAAATCCTCCATTTTTCCTCCTCCCCCCTTTTTATTTTCCTTTTATACAATTTCTTCGATTACTGATAGCAGTTGCGGTATTGCGGCGGCGGCGGCAGCAGCAGCAACAACAACAGGGAGCTCCAGGCAACTAAATTCAGCCCTGCCCGTATCAACAGCCAGGGAAGAGGCTCAGGCAAGGAAGCCCCACGGAGCCCAGGATCTCTGGGCAGCATCCTCAACCCCTTGCATGACCTCAGCCACCGTAGCTGGCCCTTGCTATGTTGCCTGAGGGCTTCCTGGCATGGCTTTGTAGTGCATCTGTCGAAAAGTGCAGACTCCATCGCAAACAACAACGCATCTCAAGAGTATGGATAGACTCACAGACATTTTGGATACATCTCCGAGGAACGAATAAGGAAAATCTACTCCCTGATGCAGAAGATACGGGAAGCCAAGGTTGCAGATATCATGGAATTGGCAAAAATGCAGGTGCTCATGGTTTCCTGCAAAGGTCTAGTAGATTGGACAGAACTCCACAAATGACCCATTACAGACGCTACCGCCGTTTCAAGAAATGATCGTGACATCCAGACACCGAAGCATTCCTATGGGCTGCCATAGGTGAAAAACAGGGGAAGGGACTGTTGCTAAGACCTTTGGTTGCTTCATCTGTTTGAATGCGTTTGTTTTTACCTAGATATTTGGCTAAATTATATTGATTTTTGTTATTGTAGTTTTGCATGTTATAACATAAATTGTTACATTATTGCTTATTAGGTGTGTTTATATGACTTTGTCATTTTTGTATATTGTTGTTTTTTCTGTTTATTGCTTTCTTCCTCTCCCTGGGATTGACAATATTCAACAAAGAGCTGGCTATAACCATGCAACTTCAACTCTGTATGTAAGAGTTGTCACCTTAAGCTTCAAACTGTTGAGTCTAGGATACGGATGGGGAACATTTTTTAACTGAAGGGCCATATTCCTCAAGGGGAAACCTTATGGGGGCCACATGGTAATAATAGGGAGGGGAAGAGGCAAAAGTGGTTGAAGCTGTGACACTTACCCTTTGTACAGTCAGTTACGTTCCAGGCACACTAATGTCTGAGGTTTCTTCCCTCTCTCACCTCCTGCTCTCCACGCTCTATTCAGGAACGAAAGAACTCATTCCAACCACGTTCAAGAACTCATTCCAACCAAGCAAAAACACTTGAAGGAGGCCAGGGTGGGGTGCAGCCTGGGAAAAGTACTTAGTAGGCCTGGAGGGTTAGACAGTAGAACAGAGACTCCCCACCCTTGGTGCAGGATGTATTTCCTTAAATGCCCACCCTATTCCAAAGGCGCAATCATTCTCCAAAGGATGAATAAATATTTTAAAGGAATTCTGCCAAAAGCTAGGACTAAATCTAGCAGATGACACCATTCCAGCTCACTGTCTACAACAGTGCCATGCCTACATGTAACTGTATATATGTAAAGAATCTGGCACAGTTAGACTTTTAGCAGTTCTGGATAATCCTGTGTTTCATATAAATTTTAAAGTGCAAAGTATCAGTTGCTGTAAATGGAAAATATAGTTGGACATAACTCCTGCTGGATTGTAGCCAGGTTATCAAGGTTAACTCTGTTCAAGCTGCTGAAAAGTCCCCTCATTGCTGACAAGCCGTGTTTGGAGATGCTTGCCGCCCCGTGCCATGTTGAAGTAAACACCAACCTGGCCTTTTGGCCTCGGACACTTGGTGGGGATTTTCAAATGGCCATGCAGGCAGGATTCATGACCCTTTCAGGCTGCATCCGGCACCTGGGCCGTAGTTTGCCAACCCCTGCTCTATTTGGACCCATGCAGTGTTCTTCCCATTCCAGCTTCCTAATACTGCCTTTTTTGGGAAACAGCCATTTCTCTCCTCCATCCTCCCCTGCTTCTTTCAGAAAGGAAGGTGTGGCACCAAGCAGTATTTGTGACAGATGCTAGTTTAGCAGCTTTGAGAGAGATTAAAGGATTTCTTTCAAAAGGCTGCCTGTAATTAACAGCCACTCAGGACGCACTGCTGTTGCCAACTCTCTGAAGGAACAGGATGCAGAAAGGCAAAGTACCAAGATGGGCCAGGTTCAAATGGAGAGGTGGTAAAGTGCAAATTGAACCAAATTTCCTCTCCGTTCCCAGCAGGGTGGGGAAGAGGGCATTTCCGCCTCCATCAATCAGTCCTTTTCAGTGGCTGATACTGAAAGTTCTAATCCTGTATCTAGTAGGGATGGGGAACCTCTTTCAACACAAAGGCTACATTGCCTTCTGGGCAACCTTTTGAGAGTCAAATGCCAGAGATGTGCAAAAGTGGGTGGGGCAACAAATATAATTTTTACCTTTGAACAGAAGGCTAGTTTTGGTACTCACACACCCCAATACATCTATGAGCAAAACTTGCAGACAAAGTCCAATGAGATGCAGTTCTTGGTTTCAAACGCTAGGAGAAAGAAAGGCATTTGCTATTGAAGTGAATGAGGTACTTGGATGCACAAGAGCTGTGTGCATTGAACTGCATATCGAAGGCACTGAACTGAGACATGAAGATGTAGATGATGCACCCCCCCCAGCCCTGCAATGAACCATCGGAGTGAAACAAAGTGATTCAGCCCATTCCAGGGCAGAGGAAACTTGCATTTGGTCATTCGTATTTTTGTAAGTTAGAAGGGATCAAACATACATACAACAAAGGCAAGAAGCTTTGGAATGTAACAATTTATTGGGGTTCATCTTTTTAACTCCCCATTTCTGGCATTGATACAATACTCAAGAGCAGCAGAAAGAACAAAATGTACAAGCACACAAGAGTAATTAGCACAACCCCCCGCAAAACCTGGAGCAAGCCACTTTTCTGATGGAAATGCCAATTGGGGTGGTGATTCAATCACCCACCCCACTATGCTTCCCATCCATCCACTCTAGACAGTTTAGCCAGCTGAGAACTGGATTTTTAAAAGCAACCAAGCAAATGCAAACACTATATTTAAAAATGAATAAGACAAAAATAATAGATAACACTTCATTCATGCACAATTGTTTCATTAAATGCATTTTTTTGCCAAAATTAAAAAGTTACCAGATATATATTTAGTTATTGGTTTTTAAAGCCTATTTCATACGCCAAGAGGCAAGAACACAGCAACTTTAGCTCACCCTTTGACAAAACTTAGCATAAGGCCTCAACTTTGCAAAAGCCAAATGTGCAGACTTACACTAACCCTCTCAATTGACTGCAGTTTTGTAAGGTTCGAAGCAAGTGCCACCATCGCCTTAGAAAGCCCTTACGTATTAACAAGGTTCACAATGGGATCACACTGACATCAGCAGCATGTCTGGCAAGGTTGAGGCCTGGCACTGGCAAGTGTAAGGGTGAGTGTAAAAGAGGAGCAAACACCAATTCTGAACCTCCTGGAACAAGAGGCTTTTCTCCAAGAGAACTCACAAAGAGAAATGTGGCAGATGAATTGATTTGAGTATAAAATTGCAGGAATGTGGGGAGGGGGAATAAGCACCAGGAACATTACTAAAGCCGTGGTTAGATATATTTACTTTAGGCTGGTGGTAGCAGCCACCATGAAACAAACTGCATCCTTAGAAGTCCCAACTTTCTGCCAGTCCCTTGCCCCCTGTGGCATTCATCTTGGAGAATATCCACCACCTAACTTGCTGCCTAGCTTTTGCATCTGCACAGGTGTCCCACATTCTTTGCATGTCACAACCTATGAGCAACAGTATTCTCCAGATTAAAACCATAAATTATTCCCAGGTTAAGGGGACATCTTTCTACTACTGATAATGGCCTATGAATACCACAGGGCAATCTTACATGGGACACATACAGCAGCCTCTGAAGAATAGTTGAGTTGCTACATTATTTTCTTGCTCCACTGAAAAGCTTGACTGTAAAGAACTAGGAGTTGCTTCCCACATTACTATACATGCAATGTTGGAAAGTTCCTCCATGTCATTCCGGCACCAAAAAAGTAACATACATGTGTTGACTGCATAAGGACTGATACTGAAAGACTCAAGAGTCTCAGCAATACCCTTGCCAGTCTCTGAGTAATAAATATTCCCCACTATGCTATTTAATGACATAGGACAATTCCTACAAGTCATTCTTGTGTCTGGGGAAAAACAGTATGGAATGGCTGGTTCTGTGAGAGACTAGAATAAATGCTAAACATGGTGATCAGGCAAAGAACAATGGAAGAGGATCCCCCATTTAAAATAGCAAAGTACTTCACATTAGAAGCCACAGTATGAGAGTGCTGAACTTTTAAAGCATGTGCTTGCAATTTTTTTTAAGTGCTATACAAAATAGGAATGGGTTTTCAGCATATTGGAATTGGGACTTAAATGAATCCAATCAAATGTTAAGCTGCAAAACGTACTCATCTGCAAATTATCGTTTTACTGCCCATTATATAGAAGAAAGTTTTTTCTCCAGATCACTTGCATGCCTTTATTTCCTTCAGTGAAAGCTTCAGACTAACAAGGAATCATCAGCATCCATCTTGGGAATGCTTCTTCCTTGTCAACAGCTATAATGTTGAGAGCCTTACACAGAATCATCCTGTGCTACACAGAAGGAAGAAATATAGCCACAGAAAGGCATACATTTTAATCCCCACTTATTCAGTATTGGCAACGACCAATTAAGTGACCGAAATAATCCCCAGATGTTAGCAAACCAGAGGGACCAACTTGATCCCTGCAGAATCTTTGTATATTGTAGCTGCAGATTGGCAAGTGATCAGCAACCCAAAGAATAAACAATTAAGCATAGTGCAGCCTTCAGGCTGCCTATTACATATATGGCACCCAATAAGGGTTACCAGTGGAGACAGCAATAGGTGGTATATGAGCCTTTGGCCTAACCCTATCAAGATCTTATGTATTGAAGCAGCTCTGAGACCATACGGCTTTCATCAAGATGTTACTTTTACTTGACACAGCATCAGTAATGGGTCCCTCATGGGAAAGTGGACAGGCTCCACATACCAGCAATGGACTAGATAGCCCACTTGAATTCTCTACTGCAAGTAGAGATAGGGCTCCCCTATCTTAATGCAGCACAGAAGCACAGAAACATAAATTGAGGAAGAGTATAGCCCCTTTCTCCACTGGCAGCCCATTTTACTGCCAAGCTGCGCAGTGAGGCAAGGGCTCCTTTTCTCACCATGCAGCACAGGAAATACAGCAAAGCTCCCTCTTCCTCACTGCTGATATGTAAACTGAATAGCTGAACAGCATGTGTGGGGGTCTCCCCCACCACACAGCTCAGCTGATTGGAGATTACCACCATTTACTCTGCTACTGCTAGTCATTGGGAGGCACAGGCGGAACTATGCTGGGCTGTGAACCCATGCTCAGGCCCCACTCTGGCTTCTTCGCCATGCATTGCTCACACATTTTCAAACTTATATTTGCAGCCATAAGTTAGCTTTTTTTTTTTAAAGCGTAAAGAATGCAGTTTCTTACGAAGCTGAATTTCAAATCCCTTACAAGATGCTGAATTCCAGAGCCGAAGCTAAATTCTACACTTGAACAATCACAGCCTTGGTCCTATGATCTGTGGCAATGGCACATCCAAATGCACAGATGCATTTCAGTGTCCTGACACAAAGGGCATAACAATGACATTGGGAGAAGGTCTTAACTCAGTGTTAAACCATATATTTTGAAAACAATAAGGGGCCCACGTTGAATCTCTAACGCCCCTCATTAAAAGGGGCTGGAGAAAAAATCTCTGTCTGAAATGTTTAAGATATTGGAGTGCCACTGCCCATCAACCAACATTGGGTTGGTTGGATCAGTAAGAACTAAATGGGACAAAGGTGGCTTCAGATGTTGTTCATATGCCATACATAAGTAACCCTGACACTTCAATCTCAAGAAGACCCAGTAGACCTCTCAAGTAGGGCAGGAGAGACTGCGAGGCAATCAGGGTATTGCTGTTGCATTAACTGAGAAAGGAAGCCATATATGGAAGAAGAATATTCCAACACCAGGCTCCTCTTTCGTGGCTGTGCAAAACCTGACTTGGATGAAAGCTAAACATTTTATGGGGAAAATACTAAATACAATTAGGGCTGTTCATAAGTGCTGGGAGCAGCTTTCATAAGAACAGCCTCCTTCAGTACATACTTTGGAAGCCAAGTGGCTTGCAGATCACAGCATTCAGACATTCCTAGTTCTCAGCCTTATGGTCATGCTACTGGCCCATGCTGGCTTTGCATAACACAAAGCACTGTGGTGGGTTAAGTGGAGGATTTTACTTACACACACACACACACACACACACACACACACACACACACTTCAGTAATAAGAAAATAAGATCCCAGCTCTTGCACCACTAGTGGACAGTCAAAAAAGCAGCAAAGCAAGCAACACTGGAGCACAGGATGCACCAGGCAAAACAGTGCAAAGCCTCAAGGGAAGAGGCAAGGGGGGAGGGGGAATAGCAACATGATGGTTCATAACAGAAGGACTCTGAGCACTAAGTGTGAAATCCATTCCAGGCCTATTACATTTCCTTACCAAAGGCCAACTTGGAATCTTATACCTCCTGAGACCAAGGGCCTCTCCTAATTATCTGGCACGGGGGCGGGGGGGGGGGGCGGGGATGCCTTTTCCTGATTTTCTCCTCCATCTCAGTTACCCAAAATGTTGTTCACTCACACAACTGCAGCTTCCATGGATGGTGGACAAGAAATAATGTTGCAAAGCAACTAAACCTCCCCTAAGCACAAGAGGGGGGGAACATGGGAGCTTATTAACCAGGAAGACTCAGCTCAGATAGCACCCATTTTATAATGGAGGTAGGATTGCAGGTAGTTCTCCGTGGCCGAAATGGGTACTAAGTTATTGAGCAAAGAGGGGAATTCTCCTGAGACGGGAGACACTGTATTTCAGCAGCTCACCAGGAATCACAGGCCCAGAGTATTGTTCTCAGAATTTCCCTATCACTGCCTGTTGCATGCACCCATAGCCTATTGATAACCAGTTATCACATATAGGTTTGCACATACAGAGACATGGGACTCAAGTCCCCCTGAGGAAGGATATCACAGTTCAACTGGTTGGTAACAGATGAGAAAAAGAGATAATAGTGAACAGATAAAAATGAGTTCTCTGCACAATACAGAAAGCTGGACAACTTAGCAGGAAAGATTTAGCTTTCTGGGAGATCTAATACTTTTTCCTAAACAGATTCCAAACTTCCATTTCAACTATGCTTTACTGCTAACTACAAGAAGTGAACAATTAAGAGCACAGAAGCAAAGGTGTAATTTTGCAAGCAACAGATAAACATGAAAGCTACTTCCACAAATATACTGCTCAAGTAGCAGGACAGTCTTCCTCCAGCAAAAACTGTCACACTTCATCCTTCTTGTCTTAGGGTGTATCCTATAAACACCAGGAGACTATTCCTCTGCTGTCTGAAAATTGATACTGAAGTGGACGACGGGTGGTCTCTTCTACAGATTTTGCATTGGCACTCATGGAAAAAAAGCCAATCTGGACACTTTGGAACAGGAGGGAAAGTGCCAGCCCATTCTCCACCAGTCAGTGCCACATAAATTCTGGGGACAATCTTCACATCCAACCAACACTCCCCCTTTTAATGGAATTCCATGATGTCTCTTTTGCTAAAATCTTGATCACATACTTGCTCCTTTCACCTTGCTTTCCCTCAGGGCTCAGAATGAAAGCAATCACTGCAACCCAAGCTGCCATCATTAGTTTGGTGTTTGCTATCCTCACGAAGGTCCTAATCACCTTTTCCTCACATAGCAAGGCTGTTGCCCACTTGAGAACATCTTGGTAAAATGTACCTGGAAGATGTAAAGTGAATTAGATTAATTAGAAGGAATTCTTTGTTATGAAACCCAGTATACATTGAGGTTGACCTATTATGAGGAAAGTTTTGCCAGCTTCTAATAGTTTGTTTGGTTCACAGCTAAAACACATATTTCGTGCTTGCCTGGTATCTTAGATACTTTTAGATACATGTCCCACTTCATCAAATAGCTCTCACCTCAGTAGGTCATATTGATGTCTAAACTGTTCATCTGCAAGTGGATAACATGCCACATAGCCCTTCTGACAAAGCTTTGCCAGAACCAGGCTGAACTCTGGATCAATCATATCCAGAAAGGAAGGAAAGATGGGAGGCATTCTTCCTCCCTTCACCCCAAGTAAAAGAAAGTAGAGGGAAGAGAAAATAGGTTTTTATGCACTTGCTTTCTCAACTCAGACACTGTTACTTTTTGCTCTTCCCTTGCCCAATTTGAATGGCCTGAACACCACCCTCCCTACCACACACAAATACTAAAAATACTCTTTTCTTTAAGGACCAGCTAAAATCACTACAGTTTGTGCAATCACTGCATTTAATATTTTTAAATTCTCTATCCTTCTGTCTGTAAAAATCTCATTACCTTTAAAAAAAACCTTTTTTCTTTTCTTGCAAAACTAGTTTCTTTCTCCCTCCCCTCCCCCCATTCAAACTCTCCTCTCTAAGAACAAGAAGTACAACAAACATGGCACAGACGCAAAAGAATACAGGATGTATCCTATCCTCTATTACATTAAAATTCACAATGATTCAAGGCAAAAAGACAGCCCAAATCATGAAGCCGTTAACAGTAGCCCTCTGTCACCATCTGGTGGCTAGAATGTGTCAGGTGCAAGGTTTGCCACTTAACAGGAAAGATGAACACAATCTGCTTTTGGAGGTTGTGTGCCAAATACTGTAAAAGGGAAAAATTCAAGGCAAAACCAAGCAACCCTACATTCCAGCATTACATGCATCTGACTCTCTCCCTTCAAGAGTGATGGTTCTTCCTAGAGATGGAGGGGGAATGTTCAAGCAAATGAGCTACCAGGTTGGTAAAATCTTAGCAGCATAGAACTCCCTAGGGATGTTGGTTAGGAGCTGTGGTTGCTAATGCCAAAGAAGTGGTCAAAATGCTAGCCAAAACAGAAGGCTTATCTTTGCATCCGAGCGACTCCTGGTACTGCACAAGTGGAGTGACTCATGCATTTGTGGGCTACTTACCGCAATCCATATCCCTAGCCTCTGATCCCAACAAGAGTCATCATACTGCATGGAGATGGAGAAGACACCACTGATGCAGTCAACTAAACCCTGCTCCATCCAATTGGTTTCACAATCACCTATCTGCCAAGGCTTTGCTTGTCACCTGCCTCCTCAAGGGAATGGCCTTTAAAGTACTTTCAGTGATGTAGTTTTAGAGCATCAGTAGTAACTCAACCAGCTCAACTCAACTATGAGACAGACAGGGACTGCTAATCCCTTTGATGGCCACCATCTTGGAAAGAGGATTAGACAAATCTATGGAGGATAAGGCTATCAGTGGTGACTATCCATGATGACTGTGTTCTCCCTCCACTGTCAGAGGCAGTATGCCTCTGAATGGCAATTGCTGGGATTCACAAGCGGGAGGAGAGCTGCTGTGCTCTGGTCCTGCTTTCACACTTCTCAAAGGCATCAACTGGCCTGATCCAACAGGCTCTTATGTTCTTAATCCCAGTCCAATGGCTGCTGTTCTAGGTAGACTAGAGGAATCAGCATGGTACCACCTCATCAGCCATCACTGCACCAAAATTATGGTGCTGGATGCATCCCGTGTGTTGGCACCATGGCACAAGAGTAGCTGGTATCTGTATTCAGGAAACAGAAGCTTGTGACATGAGTGCCAGGCGGCATCCCACTTTCACATGTTATCAGAAAGATTAATTCCCATTTGTTTATCAAGTGCCACACTCACTAATCTGTGGAGAAAGTAGACATCTGAAGACACACTTTCAACACAGCCCCAGGAACCAATACTGTGTAGAAGTTTGCATGTTGCAGTGGATCTGGGAGACCAGGGTTCAAATTACCACTCAATCATGAAGCTCACTAGGTGAGCTTGGACCAGTCGCTATCTCTCAGTCTAACCTACCTCACAGGGTCATTGTGAAGACGAGAGGGAGAACCACAAGTGCCATGTTGGGATCACAGACTAGGGATGTGGGATGCAGTAAGTAGTGGGATATAAATGTAATTCTAATAATAATAGCTAAATTCACCCTCTGGGCAAGGGTTTATTCCACTGCCTTCAAACAGGTGTGTCCCCTCATCCCACTGCTTTGAGAGTCATGAAGGAGAAATTAAAAACTGTGTTTAACATATCATGCAAATCTGCCCTCCCACCAGACCATTTCTAGTCTGGGACCTTTTTTTCTGGAACAAATTCCAAAGCTATTGTTGATCCCCACCCTCCTTTCACTACTGACAAGTTGTTTGGGGGGGGGGGAGCCAACCTGATGCCATTGGAGGTACCATGCATGAAATCAGTCAGCTTCTAACAGACAACAGCTTCCAACACCTCCAAGAAAGGTGAATGCCCTACTCTTTTGAAACACAGAGAAACCAAAGTGACAAGAGACTCTAGGGAAGGGGGGGGGGAGGAATCTGCCAAGAACACGTGTTAAAATATTTGAAGAGTTTCCTATTAAAATTCCCTTTTATATTGTCCATTTACTTTTTTCAAATATTAGACAAACTTCAAAACCATACACCACACAAACATACCAAGCAATCTCAAAACACGATTGACTAGTATGCACCCCCACCCAGTATAATAGTTCCTCTCTTGCAGCTTCATAAAATATTTCATTTTTTCTCTCCTTTAAAGTCTTCTCTTTAATACAAGTCTCCCTGCTCCATCTCCCATTATACATCTCTACCCCACAACCCAACCCACCCACCTTTGAAGCTACAGCCATTAAAATAAACTCCCATAAAAAAACCCTCCACACTTCCTTTGAGGCAAAGCAATGATACAGCCTGTCTCACTGAACTCATGAAAAACAACAAACAGCTATTTCAAAGCATGCGCCTGTGGAATTACAAGAAGCCTTAGACTTACACATTAGTGGAAGGAGTGTGGAGGAACTTAAGCCTGCACACCATGTAGATTTCACTTGTTTTGAAATGATTTTAAAAGACACAAAAGGTGTTATATGATAGGATAAAGGAAAACCAACATTTTGAATATGTCTTAGGTACTGACTACACTCAAACTGTCACAGACAATCACACTGTTTAACATTATACAATTTGCTTATGGTAGGCATCTCTATATATAGACACTCATATTTAAGATTATTAATAAGGTATCACCACACACCATCTCTCAATCCTGTACTTGGCAAAGTCCAGGCTTCTTTTTAAACACAGATATAGCCAAGTGGAACTTTGCAAAGTCAATGAGGAAAAGGTGAGACAGCTTAGAAAGGTCTGAAGTCCTTCCTGATGTGAGATACCAATGAGCTAAAATGCCACAATTTTTGCAGCACCAGTCTTTACATGTATTGATAAATAATTAACTCAATGTAAAAGTGAACAAAACTAAGCAAGCCCTTGAAAAAAAGAAAGTTCACACAGGAATACAGGGAAGAGAGATGCCATTAAGAATTGAATGCAGTTATTTCAGTGACAGCATAGCATGCAGACAAGCCCTTGAGAAATATTACTACCACACACACACCCCTTCCCCCCAAAAAAACAATGTAACGAAGATTACAAATAGTATGACAGGCAACACTTGCACGCACACATGCCACTGGTAACAAAACAGAGGCACCCAGGAGGGGAAAGAGAAACTTGCAACAGGGCTAGAACGTAAGATGGCAGAAGAAACACAGAGCAGAACTTTGCAGAAATTGTTTTACTTCTGCAGTGAACCTTGGACACAAATATATGAGCTCATGGTTATTAACCCATTATGCGGGATGGTGAGGAGATAGCAAAAGAAGCCACATTTTTACCTCCTTCCAAGACAGGCTGTAAAGGTTTCAGTCAGAATGAATTCATGAAAAGCAGCATGTTGTTGGCAGGTGGATGGGAGGGAGGCGAACACACACTGCACATGCACTCCACACACACACACAAAGATCCAAGAGACACACAGTAAGATTTTACAATAGGTTCTTAGCACCTTTGGTTGGCAACTGTAGAGGCAGTTTGAGATCCTAGGAATTGTAGATGCGAATGTTCTTCCATCTCACTCACCTAGAGGGAGATGCAGATGGGGAAATGTGCAACAAGCAGGCCCTCCTCCTACCCACCTCACTGGAAGGATGATGGAGTTAAGTTAATAAGAACAGGGCTCACTCTCACTGCACAACTCTTCCATCCCTCCTACATTGGAAGATGGATGTGTGGCTCCTCTCCTTTTCATCGTAGCAGGTTTCAGGAAGGGGACACACATGCCTCAGACTTTAAGAAGAGGAAGGAGCAGGGCACAAGACTGACAACTTAAGAAGGCTGAAGAAACTCTAGTTTGGCCCGCCACAAAAAAAATGTGCAGGGTGTCTTAGAACCAGGACTGAGAAATGGTTCAAGACAGATGGAAGTGATAGAATGTGCCCAGGCTGACTCCAAGGGCTACCACAATTACCAAGTTAGCACTTTTGGCATATGCAAGGAGGAAGAGTGCCCAGCAGCAGAATGAAAATTTAGGGCACATAGGTTTCCCCAGATGTTCTGTAGCAGCCCCCACCTAATCATAGTGATCTACTCTCCAACCTCCCTTCCCCTTAAAAAGCTGCTTCTTCCTAGGGTATAGTCAATACAATCTCACCAAAGCTACAGATATAAGAGCAAGGTGACGGGTACAGAGGTGTAGAGAGTTGGAAAACAGGAATGCAGACTCTGCCTGTGTTGACCAAAGGATCTCTGTTTCATTAAAGAGGATGGAAAAGTAAATCCTTCCCCTCTTAAAGATACGAACCCATTCATCCAAGTTCTTATTCACCAGGTCCAAATCAGCGCAACATAACCCTTGAAGACAAAAGGGAAACTCATGCCCCACCATAACCCCTAGCAGCTGTGACATTTGGAAACTTCAAACACATCCATTCCCATTCCTCTACTACCGTCTTAATTTCCAAGCAAAGAGAGAAAGAATGGATAAGGAGGAGAGAGAAGAAAACAGGCATTCACACCATGCATGATCTTGCAGTAGAGCCTCCCTGTCCCTTCCCCCTCCCCCCAAATGCGCTGAAGGAAGAAGGCAGCCTCTCATTTGCTGCCTCCACCACCACCTCCAGCTGCTGCCACCTTTTCGAAATCCTCTGCATTGCAGAATTCCTTGATGGTGACCGTCAGAAGGTTGCTAGTGACATCAGTGACCACCACATTAGAGCAGGGAGACATTTCAGGGCGCCAATCCCCAGCCTCCTGCTCTGGGTCAGAAGAGGATGGAGATGATGGCATCTGACCCCCTCCTCCGGAAGGAGAACGCTTGCTGGTGGCTGCTGATTCTGGTGGAATTGATAGATCAAGGACTTCCGATTCACGCCAGTCAGGAATGGCTGGGCTTAGTGTCTCAGGAAGCAGCTTTGGTGGGGAATCATCTGGATCCGATGAGGAGTGTGGAGCTGGTGAGGGGCAGTCAGAGGAGCTCGAACTGCGGGCATCATAGGCAGAAGAGCCCATGAGCCCACAAGAGGCACCCTGGGAGCCTCCTGCCTCTGTCTTCCCCTCCAAGGATGGGACTGGAGTGGACGGCTTGTTGTACAGCGGGAAGTTTCCAAACTTCATGTGGCGGATCTGGTTACGAAGCATGCTCTCGCTGAATTTCTTGCTCTTGCCAATGACACGGTTTCGGGAAGGTATCTTGGATCGAGCCAAACTTCCTCCCCTGCTTCCCACTTTCCCATCTTTATCAATCACCTTCAGGTTGAGAATAATGCGACTGCGCTTGGGCTCACGTGGCTTCACCTTGCGGTTGATGATGCGGACGGTTTCTGAAAAGGGAGAGACAGGAGGGCGGATGCCAGTGCCCCCACCAACTCCACTATTCTGGGGGTCTGGGCGGGGCAAAGGGCGCCGAGACATACGGTGACATCGCCGGATGTCCTTCTTCAGTCGGTGCACTGCAGCACTGGAGTGGAGTTTGGGAGAGGATGTGCTAGAACCAGGCTTGACAGAAAAATGTACATCCCCAATGTGTAGGGCCTCCGCCTGGGCCCGAGCCTGCAGTGGAAAAAATGGAGTTAGATGGGAATAAATCACATTCTGCCTACTAAACTGCAGGCACCTGACATCTTAAGGATGTGAAGCCTAACTGGAGGAAGTGGAGGCTGAGCTCTGCACAGGCCTGGATTTCAAACTTAGCATGTTCCCAACCCAAAATGAATCCATCTGACCAAGCATAAATCACCCTAATAGTGGAAACCATGAAATCCATTTCCATACATTTTCACCCGGGGTTTTGAATTACAGTTTGGGATACTGGGATTGTTCAAGACTTAAAGAACATTAGGAGATGCTCTTCAAAGAACATTTGTTAGTTATTACTAAGGCTATTCATTTAGCAGACTGCAGCACAGTACAAGTTAAAATCTACCAAAACTTCACGTGTAACAGGAGAGTTTGCAAAGTAAGCATTTAAAAGAAAGGCATATTTTTTTCCTGTAATATGTACAAACAATGTCTTGAGGTGACTTGCAGCCAGATCATTACATCCACCACTTCTTAGAAGTAAAGCTAACTAGGATAACATCAGGTCTCCCACGAAAATGAACAATAAATGCAATTAATTCCATTTGGAAAAGGTTTATTCAATCCTGCTTTAGGTCATACAAAAGCTTTCCCACTCTATGCAACAAAACAGAAATCTATTTGAAAATTATCAGGGTTTTACTAAACCATAAGTAAACGAAGCAAGATTTAAGAAAGGATATTATGCTATTAACATGCAGATTAAACCTTTAAATATACAATATTAGGACATACAGACTATTGGCTGGGAATATAGGACTGCCTTCTTCCATCTTCAGCTGGCATGTTAGGCTACAGCTATTCCTGGACAGGGATAACTTGATTACAGTGATGCAGGCCTTGGTAACCTCTAAACTGGACTACTGCAATGTGCTCTATGAGGATTCTCACTTGAAGTTGGTTCAGAAATTACAACTAATGCAGCTAAACTGAGTCATGGACCTTATTTGAGGAATTTAAGCGCAGTTTCCCCAAAGTTCCTCTATTAAGATACAACTATAGCTTCCAGCATTAGAGTGAGCTGAGATATTCCTAGTCAAATCTCATCCCATCCATGAAATCAGTACTCTTGGGTCACCTATAAGCCATGACGACGATACTGATCTATGTTCAAAGTCATTATGAGGATTACGAAATTAATATCCCTTCTGCCCTTGTAACAAAGGATAATAATAATAATAATAATAATAATAATAATAATAATACCCTGCCCATCTGACTGAGTTTCCCCAGCCACTCTGGGAAGCTTCCAACAAAATATTAAAATACAATAGTGCGTCAAACATTAAAAGCTTCCCTAAACAGGGCTGCCTTCAGATGTCTTCTAAAAGTCTGGTAGTTGTTTATTTCCTTGACATCTGATGGGAGGGTGTTCCACAGGGCAGGTGCCACTACCGAGAAGGCCCTCTGCCTGGTTCCCTGTAACTTGGTTTCTCGCAGCGAGGGAACCGCCAGAAGGCCCTCGGTGCTGGACCTCAGCATCTGGGAATAACGATGGGGGGTGGAGACGCTCCTTCAATTTAGTTTTATATTACACTGTTGAATTTGATTTAGTTTACTATAAAAGGTCCCCTCCCTTTTAGAAAACTAACATCCCACTGTGTGATGCTTACAACTAGATATTTATTGTAGACCAGATGATTCAAGTCATTCAATGTGCTAACAAAAATAGCTAACTTCTGTATTCAAATACCATCAGACTAACCAAATGTATCTGTCGCCCACCCCCTTAGTTCAATTAGCTTTTCCCACCATCTGGTGCCTGCAACAAGAATTGCAGGTGAATGCTTCTGTTCCTTCCCATTTTCTTCCTACTTACTTTCCACACAGATATATAAGCACCAAAGACTCTGGTTATGCAGCAGCTCCAAAAGTAATAGTAATAAGCTGGGAATAGAAAGGAAGGGGATAATAGAGAGATGCTATCATAGGAGAGACAACTGAATGTAAAAGGAGTAGGAAGCGGGGATGAAAGAAATTGGCAGGGGGTGGGGTGGGCAGAGGTACAAGGTAGGTGTGAAAGGAAAATGGGAGAATAAATGACAAAAGATGAGTAAAAAATACTTTGAGTGGCATGAGGGGGAGGGGGAGGGAAGGGGGAAATATACAAGAAGCTTTCTGTACTTAGAGCCTCTGGATGACCAAATTCTACCTAAAAGGGGAAGGCTGAGTCACAACACCTTCAGAGCCAATGCCTATACTTCACTTGAGACAACATGCAAAAAGTACAGTGTTACCATTCAGCTAGTTTAAATGCACGCAAAATAAACTGTGTTCCTTCATTGCAATAATTGCTGATAACACAATCACCTTGCCATACATATTGTGCTTTCTTTCCAGTGCTGAGGAGTAACTCTCTAGTCAACCAGCAAGATAAGTTGGCATATAGCAGAGAACATCATCAGAATATCATAATTATATTAGTTTCCACCTCCCATGCACCTATGGCACTGTACTAATTTTCTAAATAACCTCTCTCTCTTCTAGTGTTTAATATTGCAAATCCCATACTACAGTACTAGCAATGTACTTAATAAATGTCCACACCTTTAAGAGAAGCCCCACAAAATGATAAAGACATTGGAAGTGGAGACACAAGAATTTAAACCAGTTCATCTATATTTCTTTGATCAGTGCATTCAAATTACTACAATACAAAGTTAACATGTTTCTTTCCAATGATGACTTGTGTGAAGTACTTTGATACACAGAGCATAAACTATGGTTATGATACTACAAGATGCAGCAATGGCTGCCAACTTGGACGGGCTTTAAGAAGTGTCAGGGAACTGACATCGGAGGAAAGGGAAGTGGTAGGGCTCCCAGAGACTGGGAGAGAGTCAACAGCTAAAGCAGGGACCAGTAGGGGGAGCGCGGGGTCTCTGGAGGAGGATCTCAGTAATGCTGAGAGATACGCAGCAGCCCAGGCAGGAAGCAGAAGGGGAGAGAAAGGGGTGAGAGACACTTCGAGCGAAAATAGCGGGGAGGTGTCAGAAGCAACTGCAGGGAGACCTATGCTTCGCCGGAAGCTGTCACGTCGTGAGTCCAGGAGACGCGTTTCCGTTAAGGAACTTCTTTGCTGGAAGCGCTTCCGCAGACAGCCACTGTCGGACTCTACAAGTGACTAGAGCAGACATGTCTGAGGAGCTCTGTCACACACAGAGGTTTGTGGGTCGCACAAACTCTGAAGGGGCACTATTTTAAGCACAAGCAGCTAATCATCCCCTGACAGCAGTCCGACAGTCTCTGTACGCTGCCTGTGCAGGAGAAGGCATCATGAGCGACCCAGCAGGAGCCGGAGCCGCAGGGGGTGGAGCTGGTCCAAGCTTGGAAGACAGATACCGAGCATTGGAGGTCCAACTTGCGCTGCAGACGGCGAGGCTCGAGGAGAGGAGGGCTCAAGATGCAGACAAGAAGGGGAGAACCACTCAGTTCCCCAGAAAGGTACCAGGATTAGTGCAGAAGTTTGGGGGGGACCCCAAGGATTACCATGCCTTTAGGACTGAAATGCAATATGCCCTGAATGTGCAGTTTGATGAGTTCCCTGATGAGGAATCCCGAGTTGCTTTCGTAATTGGGCATCTTGAGAAGGGGGCGCGGGACTGGGTTCGACCCCTGATGGCAACGCACAACGATATCCTGAAGGACGCTATGAAATTCTTTCGTGCAATGGATATCATGTTCTCCAGCGATATTGAGGAGGGGGGAGTGCGCAGACAGCTAATGGCTTGCAAGCAGGGAAGCAGATCTGTCCGTGAGTACTGGACTGAATTTACCATGCTGATTCACAGATTGGGGTGGGATTTATCGGCAGCACCCATTCAAATGCTATTTGAAGAAGGTCTTTCTTCAGCTGTGAAAGACGAGCTGGCCAGGAGCCCCAGGGCGGTGTCTATGGATCAGCTGACCAAATCTGCGCTGACCATTGGAGCGCGCCAGGAGGCAAGAGCCTTGGAGAGGCGGGAAGGGAGAGGGGAACGTTGGAAGGAGTTACGCATTCCAGACATTCCTGAGCCAGCTTTCCCGCCGGCAGAGCCGATGGAAATCGGAACAGCCCGCGCGCGCGCAGTTTCAAAGCCCAGTGAGGGGGCGAAGAAGGAGGGAAAGGGACCCCGGAAATGCTATCTCTGCCAACAGCCAGGCCACTTTGCCAGAGTCTGCCCCCAGAGGAAGGAATGGCAAGGGATGGTGGGAACTGTTGAGGGGGAAGAGCAGGGAGAAACGGAGCAGGTAAAAGCCAACGCCTGGTTGCCAGCAGGGCACTGCAGCCAGGCCAAAGAGCAGTGAAAGTGCCCCTTTCCCAAGTGCCAGTGCCAGAAGCTCCTCGACCTGCTCTAGTGATTGAAGTGTCGCTAGAGTTGCAAAATGGACACCCCCTAAAAATAAAGGCGCTGTTGGACTCAGGCAGCTCCTGCAATTTCATGAGCAAGGAGTTTGCGGCTGAACACCAGATACAGACTATCCCCTTAAGCAACCCCCTGCAGGTGACCACGATCGATGGCAGAGAACTGTTGGGAGGAGGCGTCAGCTTGCAGACCATCCCAATGATAATGAGGGTGGCAAGGCACACAGAACTGATAGCGTTTAATGTGGCCACCTTGGGAGGCGCTCCCATTATTTTGGGAATGAGCTGGCTAGCCCTACATGATCCGCTGGTGGGCTGGCATCAAAGAGTGGTTTCCTTCGGTTCCGCACATTGCTTAGAACACTGCAGGGGGGAAAAGGGGTCAGCAGGGGCCCAAGCCACCCTAGCAGGGACGGAAGTGATGGAGAAGGGGAAGGTGCCATCACAGTATGCTGATCTCAGCGACGTGTTCAGCGAGAAGGAAGCTGACCAACTACCCCCGCATAGGCCCTTTGATTGCCAGATCAATTTACTCCCTGGAGCACAGCTTCCTGTAGGCAGGTTGTATGCCATGTCAGACAGGGAGATGCAGGAGTTGCGAGCGTTCATTGACAAGAACCTGAAGAGAGGCTTCATCAGAGAGTCCAAGGCAGCGGGGGGTAGCCCAGTGTTTTTTGTGGATAAAAAGAACACGGACAAGCCGAGACTGGTATGTGACTTTCGGGCCCTAAATGCAGTGACAGAGCCGGTGGCTTTTCCTATGCCCAGGATTGATGATATTTTGACCAGGGTGCGAAAAGGAAAGATTTTTACAAAGCTGGACCTAAGGGGGGCGTACAACCTGATACGTATAAGGAAAGGGGATGAATGGAAGACCACCATGTTCACCCCTTTGGGGGCATTTGAATATCTCGTTATGCCTTTTGGATTACAAGCAGGCTCCGCGTGTTTTCAAGCCTTTATGAACCATGTACTGGGGCCTTTGCTCTACAAGAATTGCGTGGCCTTCTTAGATGACGTGTTGGTGTATTCGGAGAATGAGGAGCAACATGTGAGAGACGTCAGAGAAGTGTTGAGCAGGCTGCATGCCAACAGACTGTGGGTGAAACTGGAGAAGTGTCAGTTTCATACCAAGGAGGTGGAATTCCTGGGGTACCGCTTGTCAGACAAGGGGTTGGCCATGGACCCCGGCAAGGTTCAAGCGGTGCTGGAATGGAAAACCCCCAAGACTAAGAAGGATGTGCAGAGGTTCCTAGGGTTTGGAAACTTTTATCGTAAGTTCATCCGAAACTTCGCTCACCTGACGGCGCCCATCACGGACTGTCTCAGCAGCAAAAAGAAGTTTGTTTGGACGGGGGAGGCGGAGCGAGCGTTTGAGGAACTGAAAAAGGCCTTCGCCTCTGACGAACAACTTCTACATGTGGATTTACAAAAAAAGCTGAGGGTCGAAACAGACGCTTCTGACAGAGCCATAGGGGCGGTGCTTCTTCTGCAGCCAGGGAAGGAGGGGTCCGAGTGGCGACCGTGTGCCTTCTTTTCGCGAAAGCTGAACAAATCGGAGAGAAACTACACGGTGTATGACCGGGAACTTCTTGCGATTTATGAGGCCTTCCGGAGATGGAGGCACCTACTAATTGGTGCACAACAGAAGGTGCAAGTACGCACGGACCATAAGAATCTAGAGTATTGGAGAACTGCGCGAGTGCTCAACCAACGGCAGTTGAGATGGGCCCAGGAGTTCTCCAAATTTAACTTTGAGATTTGTTACGTACCAGGCCAGGAGAACGTTAGGGCAGACGCTCTATCACGCAAACCTGAATATTTGGAGGGAGAGGGTGCACCCGAAGAGACCCATGTCATTCCCGAGGATCGCTGGGTGTGTGGGGCGGCACTGGTGGGGCTAAGGGAACTGATAGAGGGAACGGTGCAGGATGAATATGCCCAGGACAAACTCAGGGGTCTCAGGAGGGAGTGAGACAAACCCGGGGGTTTTGAGGAGAGAAACGGGGCGTTGTACTACAAGGGAGCGTTATACGTACCTGAAGGAGAATTGAGGGAAAAGGTACTCAAGCAACTGCACGATAGCCCCACAGCAGGGCATTTTGGGCAACACAAAACCATGTGGCTGGTTACCAGGGAATTCTGGTGGCCCAAGGTCAGGGAAGATGTGCGGGAGTATGTGAGAGGGTGTGACCGATGTCAACGAGCCAAGGGGGAGAGGCGGGCACCGGCAGGTTTATTAGAACCACTACCCACGCCGGAAAGACCATGGGAGGCAGTGGCAATAGATTTTATGACTGATCTGCCCAGGTCCAAAGGGAAGACAGCCATTATGGTTGTGGTAGACCTGTTAACCAAGATGGCCCACTTTATAGCCTGCTCACATGCGGTCACAGCAGAAGAAACCGCTAAATTGTTTGTGGAAAATGTGTTTAGATTGCATGGTGCCCCCTTGAGGGTGGTTTCGGACCGAGGGAAACAATTTACTTCCAGGTTCTGGAGGAAGCTCATGAGCTTATTGCATGTAGAGGTGAATTTCTCAACTGCCCGTCATCCAGAAACCAACGGGCAGGCGGAAAGAGCTAATGGTGTCCTCCAGCAATATTTGAGGTGTTATGTGAATGACAGAGAGAATGATTGGGTGGAGAAGCTGGCGTTGGCAGAATTTGCCTATAACAATGCGGAGAACGTGTCCACGGGAATGAGCCCTTTTTTGGCCAATCACGGGTGTCATCCCCGAGCCTTCCCAGGGGGGGAGGGGGAGAACTGGAGCGTTCCAGCCGCAGAACAGTTCGTTGAAGAAATGGAAGCGATCCATCGCCAGCTCCAACTTAATTTAAACAGGGCGAAGGAGGAATATAAGAGGCAGGCAGACAAAACCAGAAGGGAAGGAGAAAGCATTAGGGTGGGGGATCAGGTGTGGTTGTCCACCCAAGGGTTACCATTTAAAGGAGGTTGTAAGAAGTTAAGACCCAAAAGACTGGGCCCATTTGAAGTCACGCAACAGGTCAACCCAGTGGCTTTCAGACTCCGGTTACCTAACCACATGAAGTTGCACCCAGTGTTCCACAGATCATTGCTGTCACCGTATATAGGGGACAGAGAAGGGAGGGTCAATAGGGGACCAGCTATGGAGGAAAAAGAACACAGCTACCATGTAGCGGAGATTCTCGATTCCAGGTGGAGGGGAGAGCAAGTAGAGTATTTGGTAATGTGGGAAGGGGAGCCGGAGTCGGAAAACACCTGGGTCAGGGCAGAGGATGTAGATGACGAGGTTTTGATTGAAACTTTTCATCAGAGATTCCCTCGGAAACCCCAGCCAGTGGCGAGGTTCCGGAGGGAAGACTTCGCCACCACCGACGAAGAAGAAGAGTTGGAGGGGTTCGCTGATTCCGAGGTGGAGGAGGATTCAGCGAGTCGGAACGAAGACCGATGGAGGGAAATGTTCGAGACGTCGGAAGATGAGGAGGATTCTTTTAGGGGTTTCAGCTCCTCACCGCCCAGAGGAGAGAGTAGGGGCGGGGGAGAGGGAGAGGGGGGCCCTGGAGGGGAGGTGGATGTCAGGGAACTGACATCGGAGGAAAGGGAAGTGGTAGGGCTCCCAGAGACTGGGAGAGAGTCAACAGCTAAAGCAGGGACCAGTAGGGGGAGCGCGGGGTCTCTGGAGGAGGATCTCAGTAATGCTGAGAGATACGCAGCAGCCCAGGCAGGAAGCAGAAGGGGAGAGAAAGGGGTGAGAGACACTTCGAGCGAAAATAGCGGGGAGGTGTCAGAAGCAACTGCAGGGAGACCTATGCTTCGCCGGAAGCTGTCACGTCGTGAGTCCAGGAGACGCGTTTCCGTTAAGGAACTTCTTTGCTGGAAGCGCTTCCGCAGACAGCCACTGTCGGACTCTACAAGTGACTAGAGCAGACATGTCTGAGGAGCTCTGTCACACACAGAGGTTTGTGGGTCGCACAAACTCTGAAGGGGCACTATTTTAAGCACAAGCAGCTAATCATCCCCTGACAAGAAGTGTTTAGACAAATTCATGGAGGACAAAACTATCAATAGCTACTAGTCATGAAGGCTGTCTACTACCTCCAGCATCAGAGGTGATATGCCTATGAATACCAGTGACTGAGGAACAACAGCAGGAGAGCATGATTATATTCAAGTGCTGTTTGTGGGCTCCCCAAAAGCATTTGGTTAACCACTGCTAAAAGAGGATGCAGCATGGCTCTTATGTTCTAATGTCTGTTTCCATATATTCATGAATTGCTTTGTTTATACCCTGCCAGAAGTTCTATTTTAAATATTTGTGTCTTTAGGGGAATACCACTCAGTGCTATACTTAATTTATTCTATTGATTACTCATAGTTCAGCTTCCACTTCTGCAAGCCTACATAAACAGAAAATATTGGCACATTAGCTGAACAGGTAGGAATTTTTGTCTTTTGTTGGAAATCATTCAACCCTTCCTTCTCGGACATCCCGTTTTGCAGACCAAACCTTCTGCACACCCTGGAAGTGAAATATTGCTATCAGTTCAGAAAATAAACTCAGAAGCAGTAATGAACATAGGAAGCTGCCTTATACTGATCGAATTCAGAATGATTGATACTGACTGGCAGTGGCTGTCTAGAGTTTCAAGGCAGAAGTCTCTCCCAGCCCTATGTGGAGATGCTGGGGGCTGAGCCTAGGACATTTTGCAACCAAAGCATGTGCTCTTAGCACTGGGCAAATGGCAATAGTAGGCAGGATTATCTTCTGTCCAGGTTCCATCACTGGAGACAGGGGCATTGCCTCTACCCTCACCTGACTCTAGTGTATGCAAAATTCCACAGCTACCCAAACAGTACTGAATTACAACTTTCAGGATCTTCCGCCGCCCCTATTCCACAAAGCTGTGTCCAGAACTTGAGTTGCTTACTAGAACTCAAAGTTGCTTCCTAGAACTCAAAGACTTACTGCTACAAGGTGTATTTCCATGAACTATAACAAACAAACTCGGATAAAATTAGTCCACAGCCACACAGCCCAATGGACAACTGAAGGAGACTGTGTTCTACCTGGCCAGCCCAGCACTTACCCCTTCTCACAGTAGGTTAACCCAATTTTCTAGCAACTATATACTCACGAAAAGCCAGTAAAATGTACATAACTGCAAGCATTTTCTTGCATGCTTTTAAATCAGTAACTTCTCATGAACAGAGTATAAAGCACCTGATGTACTGACCAAAGGTAATATATAAAAGGATGTTTTTATCCATTCTGAGAGTAAAAGTCGTGCAGACCACTCTACTCATGCGGTTAAAATTCTCCCTTTATGTATTACCTTGAGTCAGTAAATTTCTAAATGATTGTTTATACTGTGTAGCAACTGTGTTCAAGTTGCTAAAATCATCAGTTTCTGCTCTGGGAGTTTCAAACATCTTGTAACTACATGAGCAAAGCTCTCCTCACCTGATTCCCCCTGGCTGAGAATAAAAGAAATGGCACTGAGGGAGATAATGAGGGTTCCAAAATTCTAACGTAAATAAATTATAGAAGATTAAAAGCAAAACTGATTTTTAAGTGAAGAGAGAAAGAACTACTTGTCAAAGAATGCAGCCCCTCCCCCCATTTCTCTGTAGACCACAAGCTACATCCTGCAAACTGTGACTGGGAAATTCCCTAGAGAACTAAGAATCCATTACTTGTTACTGACCGTCTAATTTATTCCTACTAGCTTACATCTACCCACCTTCATGTTTACAATTTATACAATGACCCAGCATCACATTCTTTGCAAGCCAGAGAGTTGGTCAGTACAAAGCAGGTCATACATAAGTTAAAGCATTATAGCATGACAAAGTGGCCCTGTACTTACACAAGGCCAAGCTGATGGGCATACAATATTTTAGTTTCCATTATCCCAGAGCACCTGAATGCTATCTTGAAAAGCATTTGAAGTGGTTGTTGTTGTTACTGATGTATCACCATCAATTCAAATGCATTCCAAGATAGCGTTCAGGTACTCTAGGAGAATGTAATAGAGCTGGGTCCAAATTTGCCTCAAGTGTTTCTTACTACACAAAGGATGTACATGCTGCAAACCCGGAAATAAGCGTTCCAATTTGCGAACATTTTTTGGAAGCCAAACATCTGTTTCGGCTGTTAGCATTGTTTCTGGGGCCAATGAGAAGCCGCACCTTGGTTTGCAAACGTTTCAGGAATCGAACAGACTTCGCAAACAGATTCTGTTTGACAACCAAGGTACAACTGTACTCTGGTCCCCAGAGTACTGCCATCAGCCTTGCTGCCATTTTGGTCTTTTTGTTTTCCTGGGCTTTTGGGTACGACCAACGATCTGGCGGATGGTTAAATTTATGTTTAAAATAAGGTTTATGTTTTTTTATAATTGCATTTTTTTAGTTTGGTTGTAAATTGCTTCAGGACATTTCGTGGGAAGCAATGTATAAATTTAATAAATTGAAACCACTGTCTGGGGAAATGAGTGGCCCCTCAAATTATTAAATTAGTCATCTTTAGCTTAATATAGCAGTGAGGAACCTGCAACCCCTCAGATATTGTTGAATTACAACTGTCATTAATACTGACCATTGGCCATGCTAGTTCTTATGGAGGTCAGGATTTTCTGAATCATTTACATCTGCAAATAAGCTATCCAGTTAGTTTCCAGATCAAATCAATTATCAGACCACCTATGTCATCAGAAGGCAAACACTAGACAAAGTCATCTTTATAAGTCCTGAATGAATATTTAGGAATTTGTTGAGAAGAGTGGTGAAATTTACACAACCAAGGTTTTCTTAGTCCTGACAAAGTGCAAATATCCACTTTGGGTGTTAAAATCTTTATTCTCCATGATGGATCATTCTTTTCCAAACTGGTTTATACTGGTTTAAATGCCAACTCTGCAAACCCTCCTCAGCATTTGAGGTTCAGATTTCTACCCATGCTTCCAAAATTCACATCAGTAAGAGCTTCTACTTTAAATGAGCTGAAAGCAGCATTAGTGAGAACCGAAACCCCAGCCCACTCTGCCTCTCATATAGTAAGCACTGCCTCAGCAAGACTGGGAGGAAGTTTAAACTCTGATATACTGATATACATATACACTTTTCTCACTTTTTACAGACAAGAAACCTCAAAGCAGGTTTTAGTGCTGCAACCACAATAGCCTTAAACAAATGATATTTTGGACTGTCTGGTCCAGAAAGTTCCTGGACACTTTAGCATTTCCAAAGTTTAATTATTTTCTTTCAATAAGATTTTAAAAACTACTGGTTTATATTGCCCCCTCTTCAAAGTTCTGAGAAAACACTAAACAACAAAGCCTTCAGACAAGTCCATGAAAAAGGGTGGCAAAGCACTGGCCCATTTTTAGACAGCAAGAAGTCATGAGGCCAAAAGGCCAACTTACGTACACTTTAAGCAATCACTTGCAGTAAAAATGAAGATAGAAAGAGATCAAGAGCATATTTGTAGCTTTCCAATAATTTATGGTGTCCCTGAACACATACTGCAAAATAACATGTGAAGCTTTAATTTCTAACTACTTCCTTTCCCCAGCTGACTCTGTTTTTTGTTTTATTTTTTTGTTAAGAGTTTTTAGTGGGCATTTAACCATACTGAAGTTATCAGATCCCAGAACCTTGAACTGGTTCAATTAGAGCCAAGTTATTAAAGTGAGAGTTACCTTCAGCAGAAAAGTTTTGGGCTTGGGTCCTCTCTTCTTAGGTCCGTACAGCTCACGCTCACGTTCCCTTTGTGGGGGGAAGAAATTAAACGCTTTTTTAAAAAAAGTCAAACCTCTCCATTCTGCAAACAAAGCAAGTGATAACTCCTAATTCTCCCTCTGCTGTCCAGAATCAATCTCAAACTCACTTTTGCTCAAAGGCTGCAATTAGACGGGAATCCAAGATGTTCTCTTCAGGTTCCCAAGTGCTGTACCTGCAAAAGTGCAGAAGGACACAGTTACAGGCACATGCAAAGGAATGAAAGGGGGGGGGGGAGAGAAAGAAATATTAGCACATGCTGAGGAGTTCTTGGTGGGTGGGGAGGCGAAAAGGATAAAGCAACCCCCCTACAGGCACTCTGTGAGTGTGTGTGCACGCGCGCGCGCCTTGTGCGCACCCAGGGAAGGGACACATAATATTAGCCCAGCGAGAGGCCCACAGGAGGCGGGAACGGGGCTTCTTCACGCAGACAAGACACAGAGAGGCGCTAGGGGGGAACTCACTTGATGGCCCAGCCTTTCCATTTCACCAGGTATTCGATGCGTCCCTGCAAAATACGGGGGGGGGGGGGGGTTGGCAGAGGGGATGGGGCAGAGATGAGGGGAAGGGGGGTAAAATGGGGGGGGCGGTGGGGAAGAGGAGAAACGGGAAGCGCAGGTTAAAGAGGTGGCAACGGCAGAAACAACCCCCCCCTTCCCAAAAAAGCCGAGCCCCGGTCTGGGGCCTCGTTGGCCCGCCGCTCACCTTTCGGATCCGTCGCTTGATGATGGATTCCGCCGCGAACACCCGCTCGCCCACTGCAGACAGCTCCATTTTTGTTTATTTCTTATTTATTTCTCTCTCTTTTGCTCAGCCCTCAGCAGCAGCAGCAGCAGCACCCACAGCCCATAATAATCCCGCCCGCTCCTTTGCCTTCCTTCCCTCCCTCCCTCCTTCCTCAGTGTGTGACTGACTGACTGACTGAGGCGGGCGAGCGAGGGAACGGCTCTGAGGGCTGCTGCTCCCGCTACAGCGGCTCGAGGGGCTGGCTCGCGCCGTGAACTCGCACGCACGCACGTACGCGGGCGAGCGAGCGAGCGCGCCCCCTCCCCCGAGCGTGCGCACCGTCTTTGCTCGCGCGCGCCGCCACGGGAAAAGGGCCGGGAGTGAGGGAGGGGGACACGTGATGCGAGTAAAGCCCGCCTTCGGCTTCGCGCGCCCCGTTGCTTAGTTTTCAGGGCTTTGCTTCTTCGCCCGCCCTCGCCTCCTTCTGAGCGAAGGGAGTAAGGTCTGCAGAGCGCAAGCGCGGACCCTTAAAGGGGCCGTGCGGGCAGCTTTTTGAAGAGCGGGAGGGTGGTGGACGTGCGGCAAGCAGAGGCAGGAAAGTACAGCGTGGACTCGCAGGCGGGGCAGCGCCCCCTCCTCGCGCGAATGTTTCCCGCTATTTCCATTTTCTCAGCGCCCCCCCCCCGCTCATGTTTTGCCTCATTTCTCTGCTCCTGCCTCTGCTCAGGTTGCGATGGAAGAGTATGACCACGATGTTGTCATTGTCGCTGCAAATAAAAGCAACACTTTCGAGGGCCGTCGCCTCCGGCAAAGTGCAGCCGGGTTTCAGCTCGTGCTTAAAAAGGGGGGGGAGGGGGGAGCAAATAACTCTTTGACCCCGCTAAGAGAAAAGCAAAACAGTGGGATTCGAGAGCTTGTAACTCTGGAACATCTTTCTGCAGGGTTGGGGAACATATTTGGAAAATATAGCATATTCTAGGCCTTTTAAAAAGCAAGATTGGAATCGCATTTTCGATTTGCTGCTGAGTGATTTGATGGGGTCTTTGGCTGTAGGCCTTCAGCCTTGCAAAAATGTTGAGGCTTACACCAGCGATGGAGAATCTCCCTCATCCTTTGCCATAGGCTATGCTGCACCAATATTTAGTGGGGTGTGCAGTGGTAAGATTTACTATTTTCTTTGCCCTCCTAAAAAAAATAAGAATATGTTTTAAAATGGGGGGGGGAATCCCCAGGGGCTTTAATAGTACAGTACAGTCAATCCTATACTTGTTTACTCAGAAATAAGTTCCACTGTAGTATTTCAGGGTTACTTCTACGGAAAGCGTGTTTAGGATTACAGTCTGAAAGTCAACACACATCTCTCTCGTGTACACACACATAAACGCTTGAGAATCCATCTCCTGTCACAATTGGTTGCTCTGATTCAGTCCTCCATACAAAAGGATATCACAGACAATCCTCAGCTCTCCCTAGTCCACTCCTGGGTGTTTATTTTGTGCAGATTTACAGGCAGTGGAAGACAGGAGTGCCTGGCGTGCTCTGGTCCATGGGGTCATGAAGAGTCGGACACGACTAAACGACTAAACAACAACAGGCAATTTGCAGGAAGTGGTGAGGAACATAGGAAACTGCCTTATAAGGAGCAGTCAGAGGTCTCTCTGCTTTATCAGGAGATACTATTGAGTATTGAACCCTGGGACCTCCTTATGCAAAGCAGGTGCTCTACCCTTGAGCTACAGAGCCTTCTGCAGGAGGGTAGAGCTGGAAGAAGGAAGCTGGAAATGGATACATAGAAACAAGCTGAATAAGATTTAGCACATCGAGCAATGATGAGGTAAATGGAAGGTCAAAGAAAGGAAATCTTAAAAAATTAACCAGTTCCTCAATTACTTTCATGTGTTTTCTTCATTTGTTGAAGTTATTAGTTCCTCGGAGGAGCGTAGCTCATACATCTCTGACATTGTAGGGTATGTTTTGAAGCTTCACAGTCACAGATGCTACCAAAGAAAGAGCAGTTAATTTCCACCTTGTACGTTACACTATGTAAATAAGAGAAATAGCCAAGCAAAATGTGTGAATGGACACTTGGGCATATGGTCAGTGTGTTCATTATCAGACAAGCTCTCAAGGCTCTCATAATAAAAACAAAACTTTATTCAACATTTACACTGAAGTGTGTAGGCAAAAGAAACCTAGTCACTAGCCTACCATGTTGCTAGTGCTGAATAAATACCAAGGACTGATTCACACCTGCATGTGTATCATTCAATAACACATGACTCAATGACTCACAGCTAAAGTTTCAAGCTGTGTTACACACATCCTGCTTCTGAATAGTGAAAACAGCAAGGGTAACAGTTTTCTTTGCAGAAGAGTACACTAAAGATTCACAGTCCAATCCTGTGGAGATCTACTTAGAAAACAATCCACATTGTGTAACATTACTTGCTCCCAGGTAAGCATGTGCAGGATTTCAGCCTTATAGAGTCTTTGTAATGTTTAATTTGCAACTATTACAAAACACAGCATTATGAAAGCAAACCACCACGTGAACAACGTGCAGTAAATATCTTGGCGAGCAACTTCTGTAGCCATCCCGAGGCTCTATCAGCCAAGTTTCAGCCCTCTGTCAATTCAAATGGCATGCTGTTGTTCCCATCCCAAGTTGATGTTCATGAGCTGACTGAAGTAGCTTCTGAGCTTCCAGTGACTGCTGTGGGCAGTTTCACATACTACATTTTTACATGTGCCGATACAGACCATGCATGTGTACATAGCAATTTAATAATACAGGCATGCAACAGATATGGTTGTCTCCATCTCTGCATCCATATCTCTTGTAGTTCTTGTACTTTTAGTCCGCATTTCTTTTCTTTTTTTAAATGATATTTATTAAAGTTGTAGTCTGCATTTCAGGTCCAGATGGGCTTGCAGAGTATCTTACAACATTTAAGATACAGTCAAAAATGCTGCTGCTCACTAGAAGGACAGATTGTGAAGCTGAGGCTCCAATACTTTGGCCACCTCATGAGAAGAGAAGACTCCCTGGAAAAGACCCTGATGTTGGGAAAGATGGAGGGCACAAGGAGAAGGGGACGACAGAGGATGAGATGGTTGGACAGTGTTCTTGAAGCTACAAACATGAGTTTGACCAAACTGCGGGAGGCAGTGGAAGACAGGAGTGCCTGGTGTGCTCTGGTCCATGGGGTCACAAAGAGTCGGACACGACTAAACGACTAAACAACAACAACAATGCTGCTAGAGTGGGGATACCTGCCTGGGTTGAGTCTGGGAAGTTTGGAAGACTGCTGCCTCCCCTCCCTCTTATGCATCAACTAGGTACACATGCCAGGATGCTGAGACTAGCCATTGCATATATATGCACAGCAGTAAATCTATGACGTGTGAAGCACTGCCATGCATGGCCCCATTTAAACCAGACAGTGACTCTGTTACATAAACCACCTTTTCAAACCACGTTCACTGCAAAAAGTAGCCAGACACCACTGAATCTACCATTTGAATTGCAAGCCACTTTCTACACAGTTCAATAAAGTGGTTATCAATAATGTGGCCTGCCTGTGTTGCCCACTTTCTTTACATTGTACATAGCAATTAAGTGCTCTGATAAGCTGCAATGGTGCTTGATTACATTTCTGAAGCAATCAGCACTCTGGAGAGCACTTGCTACCTTATTTTGTTTACAATCAGCAGATGCCCTGAAGGGGAAGCATACAAGGAAATTAAGCATGCAATCACTGTGCAGAGTCAAACTGACGAGGGACTTATTGGAGAAGTCTTAAGGTCAGCCACATAATTAGGGCTCCACATGAGTCCATTTGAAATGCTTTCAGTGTCTCCTTTTATCCTGTTTTCTCTCCCTCTGTGGAACCAAGGTACACATCACCACACCCTTGAGGTGTTACTATGAGATACTGTGAAAGCTGGTAATATAACTGGCTTAAAAGCCAGCTAGATGAACTGACAGAGCGCATAAATGGTTCTGCAAACTGCAATGCTTCAGAACCAACTTCACATCCATGGCTGGTCTAGATTTCTGTGCACACTCTCCAACTCCCCACAACTTGTTTTAAAGCCATTCAGTCATTTTGATTTATTTGATTATTAGAGTGCAAGAAGTCTGGAATGAGAACTATAGCGAGGGGCAAGCTATTCATTTTGTAAATACAGTTTTTTACAGTGGTAAATGTTATGAAAAAGCATCGATACATCAGATCTGGATTGCTAAGGCACACAGATAAGGGCTCTCAGCTTCACAGTTACAGAACTTCCTACCTCCCCCCAGCCGCCCTGCCTCCCTCGAAGGCTAGCTTGCATGCATTGAGAATGGGTTAAATATTCATATCTGAAAAGCATGGATTGTAAAAAAGTTGAAAGCTGCCCTTGAATTGCAGACTCACCAGCCAAGGACAGTTTTGCATTTATGTTGACATCCAGTTTGATGAAGGTTAAATCTTCCTGCTGCAAGTGCTTCGTAGTACTGAGACACCTTATTTGTCAACAAAACATGGGAGGCTGCCTTATACCAGGCCCAGACTGTTTGTCCAACGAGCCCAGGAGTGTCTATGCAAGCAGCAGCTTGCCAGCATCCCATACAGAGTAGGACTAACCAAGATCTCTTTAACTGGGATTGAACCTGGGACTTTCTGCAAGTATATGCTCTACTAATCCCTCCCTGCAGGGACCCTTGCTCCAAGCTTGCAGAAGCATGCATGCCTCTCTGTATTATTTGTACTACATAGCCTTGTCAGTCTAGGGCAGTTGTGGGGAAAATTTGCCCCCCCCCCATGTTGTTGAGCTACAACTTTCATCAGCCTCAGGAAGCATGGCCAATGGCCAAGGATGTTGGGAGTTGAGGTTCATCAACATTTGGAGAGCCAAAGGTTCCCCACACCTGGTCAAGGAGCTCCAGATGTTGTTGGACTACAAATCCCATCATCTCTGACCATTGTCTGGGGATGATGGGAGTCGTAATCCAATAACATCTAGGGACCAAAGGTTGACAAATACTGTAGATACTTCAATCTAGGTCCTAGCAATATGGGTGTGGGAATAGGGAATGAGGAACACGTGACCCTTCAGATGTTGTTGGATTCCTGACTCCCATGGTCAAGGGTCAGAGATTTGGGGAGTTATATTCCAGCAACACCTGAAGAGCTGCAGGTTCTGCATTCCTGCTCTAGCCTCAAGCCTTGGCAGTGGCTCTTAACTCAATTATCATTATCTTAGCCGCAGTAATGCTTACCCAGCTGCCTCATAACTTCTGCAGCACTGTTTGGCATGCTATTCAACTCATTACATTATGGCAATGCCTCTTCTTACACTTTTAAGACAGCATATTTCTTCTATACTATCACTTCATTCAAAATAACAGTGCCAGGGTTTAATGTGTCAGATTCAAACCAGTGCTTAACCATGCGGTAGACCTAAGAACAGCCTATTAAGTCACTTTTGTAGCACTAAAGTAATTTCACAGACAGATGGATAGGTTATTGATCACCCCTTTCAAGTTAGAATACTTACTGTGTGGTATTTTCCTTTAGACATATGTGCCAGCAAGAAAGAGAGAGAGAGATTGTATTAGGTGTTTTTTTATATAAAAAACTCATTCACTTGTTTAGTACTGTACTGTTGTGTCTGCCAAATGGTGGACATTTTGACTGAAAGCTTCCTCTCTCTCTTATTGGCTCAGTGCAAGTAGCCTCCAGACAGCTAGCTTGAAGTGTAGATTCGAAACACTTAACCTTCATCAAGTCACTTTTCATCAAGTCCTCCCATCCTGTCCAACAGCTATGGAAACCTATGCAACTATCTAGATAGCAACTCTCATCATTTGAAGACTTGCTGTTGTATTCTGCAGGACTGTGGACATTACCCTTGAAGAACAGATCCCAGCTTTGTGTCCCAGGCACATTTCAGCCCCACCTCTTCACCCTCAAATTCCAAAAGCAGTTTGTTGAAGAGCTGTATTCAATAAAGAAAAACCTTGGTTGGTTGCAAAGAATTTATTTCAAGGGCCTCTGGCTTGTAGACCAGCTAAGCTTGCACGGATCAGGTTTCCCGACCTTTTCCAAGTCTTCTCCATTGTGATTAGGAGTGAGAAATTTGTGGCTCCTCAACTCCTATTGGATTACAGCTCCCATCTTTCCTCACCATTGGCCATACTGGCTGGGTCTGGGTCACACCCACACATTTAAAACACTCTTATTCCACTTTAGGAGTCATTAAAGGTAAAGTGTAAAGTGACCCCTGACCATTAGGTCCAGTCGTGGCCGACTCTGGGGTTGCGACGCTCACCTCGCTTTATTGGCCGAGGGAATAACAGCTTCCGGGTCATGTGGCCAGCATGACTAAGCCACTTCTGGCCAACCAGAGCAGCGCACGGAAACGCTGTTTACCTTCCCACCGGAGCAGTACCTATTTATCTAGTTGCACTTTGACGTGCATTCAAACTGCTAGGTTGGCAGGAGCTAGGACTGAGCAACAGGAGTTCACCCCGTTGCGGGGATTCGAACCGCCGACCTTCTGATCAGCAAGTCCTAGGCTCTGTGGTTTAACCCAACAGTGCCACCCGCATCCCAGTTAGGAGTCATTGCTCTCCCCCAAAGAATCCTGGAAACAGAAGCTTGTTATGGGAACTGAGAGCATTAACAAACCAGATTTCAAGATTCTTGGGGCAGGGGGAGCCATGAATAAGAGTGCTTTAACTATATGATGTGGATGTGGCCTTGGTCTAGTTCAAGAGCACATGGAAATGGGTACAATGATCCACCACAGAAATCTGCTTAGGCACACAGATAAACCTGTTTGTGTGGAGGTCAGAAATCTATTGTATTAACTCAGCACTCCCAGAATCCCGCTATTTTGGGGTGGGATTCAATCATATGCTGGCAAATTCAGGTTGCCCAGCTGTAGTTGGTAGGGAATTTTTATGCAACAAACCCGCTTCTCCAAAAGATCAGATTTTTTTGCAGGAAGGTGAAATGCACCAGAAAGCATGAGATAACACTTGCTTTGGTGCAGCAGCAGCATCTAACCTCTCTGCCAACCAATCAGAATGAACTGCTCATCAAATAGCCAACATCATCTCATTTACCAGAAAACAATTTACGATGAATGCTCAATAAACCAATGGTCTGTGGAACAAGAGCCCGTTCCTTTCCTTTCCTTTGCCTATTCCCCTGGCTCAGACACTGATGGGTGCATGAGCAGAGCTTTCTTTCTGTTTTTCCTGCCCCACCCCCAACTCTGCAAAATATCCACAATACAGCCAGAATGTTGGTTTATGTCTTGAACTGCTGCAAGCTGGCAGCTGCAGAAAGCCTGAGATTCTTACTCCAGTGCTCTTTGCTACAGTAATTCTTTAGCAACGCCGCATACGGCCAGCTGTTGAAATCTCTTTCAGTTATGATACTGGTCCCCGGAGATCTGGCTACAACTCCGCTTGTGAAGTAAGTTTAGAAATCTCCCTCTTCATACCTCCTTGTGTCCTGAGAGACCAGTCGACAGGGAAGCTTATTGCAGCAAGAGGGTGAAGACAGCTCAGCTTCCTCACCAGCCTGTCCGATCTCTGCCTCTTGGCCCCCCTTCTTATCCAGTTTCCACTTCTGCCTCCAATTCTGGACTGCTCTCTGCCACGGCCTATTCCTGCTCACTAAACCCTGTTTCCTCTTCAGCTTCTGACACCTCCTCCTCCCAGTCTTCCCCCTCTGGCCACTCATCCTTGTCCCACCACCAATCCCCTGAGCTCTGAGCCTTCTTCCCTTGTGGGTTCCATAGCTGGTACCTCCCACCAATCCTCTGCATCCAGCCAGTCCATGACAGCAGGTTAGGGATGGGACTGAACCGAATAGCTGGGTATCTTTTTTCAGCCCAAGGGCCACATTCCCTCATAGGGAACCTTCCAGGGGCACAGCTAGAGGCAAAAAATGGGCAGAGAAATTTTATTTATTAAATTCATATCCCACCCTTCCTCCCAAAGGAGTCTAGGCAGTAGCGAACGCAACTCCATGTCAGCAGACTGTATTCCAGTCATGTAGAACCCAGCAGTTTTTCACCTCTCCACTCAAGCAAACAAGAAGCAACCACTACAGTTCAAGGCCCCATTTGTTCTTCTTGTTGTTGTTTAGTTGTGTCCGACTCTTCGTGACCCCCTGGACCAGAGCACGCCAGGCACTCCTGTCTTCCACTGCCTCCTGCAGTTTGGTCAAACTCATGCTGGTAGCTTTGAGAACACTGTTCAGCCATCTCGTCCTCTGTCGTCCCCTTCTCCTTGTGCCCTCCATCTTTCCCACCATCAGGGTCTTTTCCAGGGAGTCTTCTCTTCTCATGAGGTGGCCAAAGTACTGGAGCCTCAGCTCCAAGGCCCCATTTAGAGCTATGCAAAAGCACTCTTGGATCAGGGCAGTAAGGCATAGTGGGTACACAGTCTTGAAGGTGCTGCAATTGCCAGGGGATTCAATATGCAGCAACCTGAGGGTGTTCTGAATACAGGCACCCCAATTGTGGAACTCTCCCAGTCGCGATACAGTGTCTTATAAGCTTTGGTGCCCAGACAACTTATTCAATTTGGGGTTTAGTCCATGTTGTTTCACTTTGCAAGCTACTATTTAACTGGGTATGCGCTCTGGCCTTTTTTTTACTGTTTCCTGATAGACTGTGTGGTTTTATAGTGTTTTATCAGTATTGTACCCCACTTTAGGATTCTTTAATAATAAAAGCAGCATAAACAAGTTTTATAAAGTGAATAAAAATAAATAAAAGAGAAAGTGAAATTCCAAATGCTAGATAGAGAGCCTGAGAAGCTGGTGGTTTTCTGCGCACCCAGAGGTCAAAGGTTTCTCAACCCTGGTCTAGTCACTCTGGCTGTGTGCTATTCTCAATATAGTAAAAAGAGTGGAATGGGCTATTTTTATATATACACACCCACACATATACCACAGATGCTTCCAGAAAGAGGGCCTAGCAAAGAACAACTTCAGACAATAAGGGTTGAATGAAGACACAGAAACAGGATGTTAGTTAAATGTCAGTTCTCATTTATTTTATTTTATTTTAATAATCTTGTTTGCAACATTTACCACATAAATCATCTAAATAAATAGATGCTGTACAGTCTCTTAACCATCGTCAGTACAAAAATAAAGCTGCATGTTGAGTCAATTAAAACTCGCTCTGGCCCTCTCATTTGTATTACAATCTCTGTTTGCATCAAACACTCACTCACGCACAAAAAGGCATTAAAACTTTGATATATGTCTGTATCTCTTAAATTTCGTTTGGAATTTTGTTCCCTCAGCCCCTCCCTCCCCCAATACATTCAGTTAGTCTGTACAAAAACATAACAAAAACAAAGAACTGAGAAGCTCATTCTGTGCAAAGGAAGCTTTCGTGTGCAAAGGTTTAACTTGGGCGTCACGTCAAGAAAACACCAAATTGGATTTCAGGCCAAAAAGGAGAAGGAAAAGAAAACCACTGAGCGCACACGCAAATACACACACGGAAATTCAAACTTTTTTAAAAAAGCAACACCTCAGGTCGGTTTCTCTTTTCCCACCCGTTCATAACTACTTTGCCCCTTTCTAGCTCCAAAGAAAACAATATAGAATCAAGCAACTAACTCGGACCGAGAGACCAAACAGTGCAAACGAGGAAGAACATAGTTCAGACACCCCACCCCCCTCGACAGGATATGGCAGCCGTCAGTAACCTGGGGTCCTCCAGATGTTTTGGACTACAACTCCCATCAGCCCCAGCCAGCACAGTTATAGCAGCCAGGGCTGAGGGCAGTTGTTATGGACAATATGTTTACCACTTTTTACCTCAAAGCATACTTTTTGTGCCTCAAAGCGACTTGCGTTATAAATACTAAAACCAAATATAAAAGCAGCAAGAAAAGGCCTAAAGTGCTCATCCAAGAAGATATTGATAAAAGGAACAAATCCTACTCGCTTCACTTAACTGGATGAGCACCAATAGCTAGTTACACTCCCAATTATGAACCAAAAACCTAGGTAAATAAGATGTTTTCGCCTGGCACCTAAAAACAGATAATGGCGTCAGGTGTGCATTGCACAGAGGGTTGACATAGGGAGAGGCGTTCCTTGAGGTATTGGGGTCCTGAGCCACATAAGGCTTTGTAGATTCAAGCTATCACTTTGAACTGAGCCCAGAATTTAATTGGTAGCCAGTGCAGTTATGCCAGGATTGGTGTTATGCGCTCAGGCCCTCTTGCCCTGATCAGCCAGCTACAGTTTCCGAACTCTTCAAAGGCAGCCCCAAATATAACACATTGCAGTAGTCTAACCCAAGGCTACCAAAAGATAACAGAAACTAGTCTAGAGGTTGTAGTCCTAAACATCAGAAGGGCATCGGGTTGGCAAAGGCTGATATATGGACTCCTTCAGAGATAGGTACTTGGCACTGAAACAAGCCTCCTAACCTCATTAGCCAATTATAATGCCCCCTTTTGATTTCCTGTAAGCTTTTTACTTCATGGTATTTCCTTAACCCCCCCTTTACAAAATGGTCACCATTTTAATACAACAGTCGGGAAGAAAAAGCTGCTGCATTGCTTACATCCCACCCTAGAGCGTGACCTAGCTCCATAACCCTAAAAAGCTGTTAAAGTGCAATTTATCAAGGGGACGGGAGTCCGAAGAGAGGCATTAAAAATACATTATATACACATATAATTATAAATGGAAGAGATCCACAACGCTGCATTTGACTGACTTGCCCTAGGTCAGAGGGATTGATACTGGAGGCAATTTTATTGCTGATGCCTGGAAAGTGTAGCTAGTTTTTCATAGAGCTGTATGGAATCCTAGAGTGGGAAGTATTATGCTCTCCTTGCTTGGAATGAGGAGCCTACGGTAAGAGTCAGCCAAAGCATGAAAGGCTAACTGCAAGTCGTGGAGAGGAAGTTTAAGAGCAGCTTTGTGGCCTAACGTGACTACACCTGTTATCTTGCCAGATGCCATTAGAAAGCACCAGAGAAATAAGCTTTTACAGTGGAATCCTATGTATGTTTCTCCAGAAGGAAGTCACGCTCTATTCAATAGGGTTCACTCCCAGTTAAGTGCATAGGGACTGCAACTCCGGGGCCCTTTCCTGTGCGCTTCAGGCAATCTGCAAGCTGGTTGCCAGTCAAGATACATAGGAAGCCTAAACAATCTGCATTACAGGCAAGTGCAACCTGTCTGACTGTGGGGTTGGTCTGGAACCCAACTGTTACTGGTTTCCCCCTCTACCTTAATTCCTGGTACACTTTGTCACAGGACTATTCATACTGTGACAGTGTTGAGATAAGTGTTGAGGGGTGTTTTGGCAGCAGTAGGATCTATATTTCCCCCCATAAAAGGGATAGATCAATATTTTTGATTCACCATACGAACTTCGGTACCAGCACAACATTCACCTCTTCCTCAAAGATCTTGTTTCACCTCCTTTTCTCCCATCAATTCTGTTGGTTTATAAGCTTCAGAAGAGGACAGTATTCCATTCTCACCAAGCAGGCAAGCTAACACCCAACATGGATTTGAAAACACACCTTTCCCCACTTCTTAGGACTCATCAAAACCCAGCTTTCACTTCTGGGCTTTGCTTGCTTTGTGGTAATTTTTTTGTTCAGAACATGTTTACTATGCTCTTCTATATGTGCAAAATTTACAGTGTTCAATATCAAGAGGAAGAGACAACGGCTGCCTCTTCCAAGAAAGTCTCTTATTGTTAGAAAGGAAAACCTGATCCACATCTCACCATTTCTTCACATGCTCACATCTCCTTCCACTTCTGAATGGATTGCTACACTGCAGGAATGGCTATAGCAGGTTCACCATTCCTACTTTATACAGTCTTATGAAACCGGCAGCATAAACTGTCTTATGAAACTGCATACAGTTTCCTTACTTCTTTGCTCTATCATCAATTTTGGCTGAAGATGCACCAATACCTGAAGGAGCATCAACTTCACTATATAACTGCTTACGAAATCAACTCTTTATAACCTATATAATATGGTTGGGGGGGAGGAGATTATATTTTGTACAAGTGAAGTACCATCAAGAAAACATGCCACTGGAGAACATCAAACGACAGTGCACATAGTTCTCCAACTTACGATGCATTTCATTTTTAGATAAGAAACACATTCCTCTGTCTACTGTGTTTCATCTTTTCTCTACATCCACCCACATCTGCCATTACCTGTTCCCTAGTATAGCTTCAAGCCAAATGCTTTTCTGGATTAATACTCACACACCAACATGGAACATTACAAGATCCCGAGCTCTCTCTAATGTAGGGCATCAGAGCATACTATGCACATATAGCATTTATACACAGTAGTTACATTAATTGAAAATATGGCCCCCTTTCTACACCTCTCTTCTCATAGGAACCATTGTCCACACACACACAAAAAGGGTAACAAGTGCATGGCAATGCAAGGGGCATAAGGAGAGTTATGTAAACACCGGCTGATAGCATTCATCATATTGTGTGAAGACCCATTATATTAGTTGACTTCAGCCCCTTAAGTCCACTGACTTCAGCAGGTCTATTCTGGGTGTGACTTAGTAGGGCATCACCCATTCATAATAACTAGCCTTCCCCAACCTGATGACCTCTAGATGTTTGGGGCTGCAACTGTCATCTACCCCACTTGGTCAGTGGCCAGGTATGGAGAGAGTTGTATCCTAGAAATTCTGGAGGACACCCAGGTTGGGGGAAGCTGCATAAAATACGATGATTTTATTTAAAGGAAGTTTGGTTTAGACTCATCACTTTGGCATCACTTTATATAAAATGGGTTGTTTTTGCCAGGAAGGGGGTTCCTATTTGTAACGTTACAATTGCTGCACGTTACTGAAGTGATGCAGTCCAACCGCAACAGTGCAGCAAGGACGTTACTAGAAATGGAAAAGAAAACAACTGTACAACTGTTTCGGAGATTTAAGAAAAAATACTGCCAATGGACAGTTCCTTGGAATGACCCAAGGGCACTCTTCATGTGATCAGAATTTTTCAATTGGTCGGTTTTTATGCCATGCATACTTGCCAATCATAAACACGCATACAATAACAGTAATTGTTTGCAACATCACCACATCCCTATCTATCATTCTATTGCCAGCTAAATCAAGAACGCTACAGATTTAACTTGTCTGTAGTTTAAAAGGGAGACAATAGTACTAATACTATTGGTACCAAGGTCAGCACCCTGGAAACTCAGCTCACGTACCTATGTACAAACCTGATACAAGGCTTGGAACTTGCTTCCGCCATATATGTTAATTCTCTAAAGTGCCATAAAAGTTAGATGCTACAGACCAGGGATGCTGACCCTCCAGATGTTGGGCTACAGTCGCCATCTTTCCTGACTACTGGCCATGCTAGCTGGAGCTGATGGGAACTGGAGTCTAACATCTGGATGGCCACAGATTCCCCATTCCTGCTATGGATGAACAGTATTACTTCTTTCAGAAGTCACCAGGTGCTGCTGTGAAGCTTCTTTAAAAATAAACTGAAGGTGACTAGCAAACTCTTCCATCCATTAAGTCAAACGTCTATTTCCTCATCTAGATCTTTGAACTGAAACGATGTACAAATTACTGCAACGTATTTTGACAAGGTGTACAGCGTATGGTTTGTTTTAACAACTAATACCCTGCCACATTTTTAACAGAGGAAAAAAGGGGGGGGGGGAGACTGCAGAGCCATGGCAACCATGAACCCCACTGCACACAGTAAGGCATTTTTGCAAGGAATGAAAGATAATTACAGCAACACCCATCAAAACCTCCTGCAAGGTAACACATCTAGGGCTGGCGATACCAAGGGTTGCCAGCTGCCACCACCCTGGCAAGCCTCCTTTGTGTAACTGCTGTGTGGCACACAGAGATGCAACAGACACAACTTTCCCCAGCATGAAATGCAGAACTCTGCACCTGCTAAATTTCTGCCTATCACACAGCTGTTATACAAAAAGGCACAGGAACCCTGTCTGGAAGGGGGAGGGAAGAGAAGAGAAGGCACAAAGCCTAATGGCAAGTCACTGGGCACATGGAAAAAAGTCTAATGGGGCAATAAGGTTACATAAAGTGCAACCCACATAGAAAATATTGCTTTAAAGAGCACATTTCTGGGCTCTTTTTACACATGGCATATCCTCAGGGGCAACTCAGAACAGTCACATATAACTTAAGCCAATCTTATAACCAGTGGATTATAACTATTGGGACCATCCAATTTCAACTGAATATTATAACCACCTACTGGAGCCATGCAAATGTTCAATTTAAGATGCACATGCTCACATGTACAGGATTGTAGTGGATGGGCCCATTTCCCCTTGTCGTGATATTCAATTTGTTTGGCTAAGGAACAGGTTTTGTTCATTTCTATTCCCTAAAGTTTACAAAGCCACTAAGGTGGGTCAGGGGGACAGTGCTGCATTCTCCACTTCTTCAGTATTCGCACACAATTGCCAGGTAAGAACTCAAGCAACAAGCTGCTTTGGAATTGTGTTATCGCACCAGAATCAAGACTTTTTGCTCCTGGTAATTAGAAAGAGACTCCAATTTCAGTGTCTCCCTGACCAGGTTTGAAAAGGGGGAGGGGGGAAACCCTGCACAAAACATATTTTCACTAGCAAAAGCAACACTGTTTGAGAGGACACAGACTTGTATCACAGAGCCAGCCACAAGACAACACAGTTCAAACCATCAAAGAGGGAAGGGGAGGCAAGCATCCTTTCTGAGGCTGACAGCCCAGCCCTTCACATTTACTGGGAGGGATGTTACACATCCATTTTGATAAGCCTTATTTCCACATGTGGCATTGGACCACAGCATGAGCTTTGAGAAAGGCAAATCATGCCACTGATATATCTAAGGAGAGGTGAAGTGCCTTTTCCCAACTGAGTTTGATCCTCTTAAACTCAGCCTCTAACAGCTGTAAAAGTTCCAAAGATGATCACTCTCTTCTGGTGCACCCAACATGGCTAGAAATGGTTTCATGAAAGGACAGATGTCAGTGACCAAATTTTTTCGAAGTTACAAAACACACACACTTGAAACAGAAGCAGTTTCTTTTTCACTGACTGCTAGGGCTGACTCCTATACAAACCCCTACAGAAACCTTTTTCTTATTATTAAAGTGGTGGCAGGGAAGGAAATAACGTTTTGGATACAGGCCTGGGAAGAGATTGCCGTGCAGACATGCACCATTTTGTCAGCCATTCTCTATCCCTTCCACAGAAAACCCTTGGCTAAAGACAATGGCTAAAGAATTTTCAGTACGCTTATTAATTCCCAGGATTCTCTGAGGGAAGTAAGCCAACATATATTTGGAGTGTCCGCATGACCTTAAAGGAAGAAACAAAAGCGCCAACAGAAATGGAAGTCACATAACAATGCTTGCTTTCTGCTGTTTAAATTTAGCGAGATGGGGAAACACCTAGGAAGACATGGCTTTCTTTTTGCACAGCAGGTTAAAGCAGAGCAAGTCACAGCTGCAGCGAGCTTCCTAAACTCTGTGGAAAAAATGGGGCCAAGACTTCATAGCGCTTAGAAACCCAATATTGTTTTAGATTTAGATTTAATTGTTTTAGATTTAGATTTAATTGTTTTAGATTTAGATTTAATTAAGTATTGGTTTATAAGTATAATGTGCAGTCAATTTGTATCACAGCAGAAACCCATGGAGGGGCAGAAGGAAGTCAGAGAGTCAAATTGAAGGAGTAAAAATGATGTGAAAACTGGATGTTATGAAAAATGGGGCAGGGGGGATGAGAGAGAGACCCAATTTTGTTATGCAAGTATTGTAGCCCAGCCCTTTATGGATCAGAAACTATACATGGAGTTGATCTTGAGTTGCCAACCTTTCAACTTACTCCTGAAGCTCTGCTGTTTGATCTGCAGGAATTTAAATGGGAAGGATTTTATGGCACAGAGAAGCCTTTCAGGGCATTATTGCCTGCTAATTTCTGCAGATCAAGCCACTGTTAAGAAGCACAGCTTCAGAGGACGGTGAAGAAGTTGGTACTGGTTGCCAACCGAACCCATGCATTCACATCCTGCAATATGATCTGCTGATATGTCTCAGTGCAATAAGTACCTGATGTTTTTTTTAAAAAAATGAGGCCATTTTTTCATTTCTGCAAAATGGTCCATTAATGTACGGTAATATAGACCCACCAGGCCCCCACAAGAGACAGCAATGGGCGCAAAAACTTAAATTTCAGCAGTGGAAATAACAATGTTATCCTCAAAACACTTGAAGTAGCCAAAGCTCCCATGAAACACAAGGAGATCTATAGCTCTAGCCTTTTGGTGGATTAGACTAGAACCTAACTAAAGAAATCAAATTTGGGGGAAGTTATCCCAACCTATGTATACACAATAGTAAAAAAACAATAATGCCATTTTTATCTGCTTCTAGTTTCTGGGAAGAGCCTGTCCAGCTCTCACATTCTGTCCAGGCCTTACATTAAAAAGAAATCAGCACCGAGTCAAGCTCTTGCATCACTAACATTGTCTGGAAAGTGGAATATTTATAGCCAGGCATCCAGATAACCCAGATGTCCTGGTATTCTGCAGCCTAGGCCAGAATAAACTGAGGGCCCATGCCCAAGAAGCCAGCCCCCTTCTTTGTTAGCATGAATAGTTTAAGATAGCATGATTTATACCTTCAGACCCAACAATGACCTTTTAACAGCTCTGGGACAGGAGAAAATCCATAGCACTTGCACTACTTTTAAAAACAGACACTATTATCTATCGAGGATGGGAGGTGACGCTCTTGCACAGAACTGAAATGTTCCTCCAAAAACTGGTTTCGGGTCTGTAGTGAAAGATTTATTGCAGGTATCTGGGACTAGAAATTCCACAGGGTGTTAAATTCAGCTTTCACAATCTCTAGAGATTAATGTAATTTCACACACCTAGGGGAAGAAATGTTCTTTGTAAGCTAGACGATGAGGTCAGTAAATAAGATCATCGGAAGGTGCACAGCATCATTCTATTGCTCCATCAGTTTCTCTTTCACCCCCTAATTCCTAAACAAGTCGTATATGCAGATGTCAGTCCCATTCATTTCAGTGGGATATAAACTGAAGTACCTGTGGCTAGGATTGCAGCCTTGCCTTCTAGCTTGCCATCCTCACTCTCTAAAGGAAGATAAATTTTGTGGAACTTTCCCTTTTGCTTAAGTAAACTTAAAGGAGCACACAAGCACAAGAAAATATTCTAAAGCTATACAGTTCATAGATACCACCGTTCCTTATATATAAAAAAAGTCACAAAGAAGTCCAGCACAAATTTCAAGGCATTGAAGTGCAAGACAAGGCTCTATAGAAGTGCAAGCAGCTTCTCCCTGGCAAAGGCTAAGATGTTCACACACACACTTATTTGTCAAGAAAACCACACACAAGCATCAGAGGCTCCAGTGTTGAACAAGAGAGATAACATCAAGGGCAAAACTGAAGTGGAAGAATTATGTAAGTCTCATAAACATATCCCAACCCCATTCCCTTTCGTGCCAATATTTCTGACCCCTTACTTTGATCAGACAGGACAATATTGGCCAGTGTCCATATCTGCTACACTACCAATTCAACAAGGCAACAGCTACAGTTCTTCTGACTCCACAAGGAAGTTCTCACTCTATCATCACCTCCACTTTTACCCACCCAAAGCCCCATGCCTCAAGAGATATATGAAGCCAGTTTCATGACAATGGGCAGATAATGGAAGTCCACAGCAAACCTTGAACATGGATAGAATTTTATGCAGCGTTTCTCTAGTATCCTGAGCCTGGCAAATATTTAAACACAAAACCAGAGAGATTCCCAACTACCTTCTGGAAGTTGGGAATGCCTTCACCACCACCACAATTGATAACGAGAAGAAATGTCCAAGTGGGGCAAGCTGAAGCAGTTGTTTAAAATTAACAAAAAGTCTTCCAGCTATTTATATAAGCAGAATTGCAATTACCAGGCAACTCCATTTATATGCATCCAAGAACAGCAAAAGACGGGCATGTAAAGCTACAGTTCATTACCGGATAGCCGTAATGGCTTAGTTCTTACACATCTCATTATTCCATCAGCCTGCCAGAGGAATAAATATATGCTTCTCATGTGGTTATGTTTGTTCCAACTGGGGTTCAGAGGTTTCACTGACACTGCATGCGTGCTGATGCACATCCAACCCCTCCTCGCCATGACCCATCATCAGTCCTGTGGATTTTCCACACAGGACACAATCATACTCTGCTTTGGGAGGATTCAAGCTTCCTAGGTCCAACTGTTTGCTAAGAATCCCTGCACATCTGCCAGAGAACCATTGGATGATGCACATTGTAGAGCAGCCTCCCCATACCTTCTCCTCTCCAGATGTTTCAGACAATGACTCCCATGATAGCTGACCACTGGTCAAGCTGCGTGAGGCAAACAACAATTGCAGCCGAAAACATTTGGAGGGCACCATGTTGGGGGAGGCTGTTCAAGAGCATGCTCTCGGTGGGTGTGCAGTGATAGTCAGACCAGGTAGGATTCGCTTTGTCCCCTACTTAAACCAAATGTAATTTGGCTGTGCACAGAGAGAAGTCAATGAAGACGTTCCCTGGAGTGACACAACAAAGCAAGCCGGAGTACAGGAAGTCTCCCAAATGTATAGCATGTGTGGAAGCACTGTGGAGGCCACATCTTGTACAGTACAGAAAAGGGAGGAAGCATCAAACATGGGAACTCAGCCACCCAAAGGAGGGGGACCACTGCTTTTCACAGACACCTCTGGGAAGTGATGAAGTAAAATCAACTCTGAAACATGGAAGAATACAGGGAAATTTGTATTTAGCATCTTCCTCTTTTCTGAACATTCCCCGGGTCCTTCCTTCGATTGCAGATATGCTATAATTGATATAGGGAACGGACATTTTTCCAGAATGCACTGTGAATAAATGTCTTTGCCAGTGAAAAGAGCTTCCACTTCCCAAATGGACAAAGCAACAACACATAATACCTATATACGCTCTCTGTGTCTTTATAACAAATGAGGAGAGAAAAAAATGTACAGGCACCCCCACATTGCCTTCTTTTTTTTCTTTTTTTGCTTATTTGAAAGGGGGAGCAAGGGAAAGAGAGAGCCAGTGAGATCAACAGTCAAAATAAAACCAAAATCCTCTGTAAACATTTGTGAAGGAAAATTTCTGGATTTTGCTTGTTAAATAATATAAGTAAATCCACCCACCCCTAGAAAAATCTGATTGGGAGCACGGCGGGGGGCGGGAAAACACACACACACACACACACACAAATGAAAAGCAAAACGAAAAGGAAACAGAAATCTTCCAAGCATGAAGAAAAGAAAAACGATGAAATAATAATAATAATAATAGAAAAATGCAGATTTAGAATGGGATGCTCCTGTCTCGGAAGAAGCCCTCTGCCATTTGTGCTTCTCTGAAAGTCACGGTAATGGAGTTTGCTGTGATGTCCGTCACTGTCACTTCATTTGGCGGCAGGGCGGGGCTCCAGGAAAGATTGCCTTCTGCTGCCTCAGAGCTCACTGTGGAAGAGGAAGGAGGAAAGAGAACAGCATGTGAGAGGGAGGGGGGAATGGGAGACCAATAGGAATCAACAATCTTGTTCTTATGGAACAGGCTGGCCAACTACGAACTGACGCAAATGGGGGGGCGGAGCAAACACACAGTCACAGACCAATAAATATGTGGCCTATGCAAACCACCTCAAACCCACTTTACAGGCTATAGGATTGAGACCTGCCCCCACCTGCTTATTCACTAAGCCAGTGGTTTTCAACCAGTCTGCCATGGCACCCTGGGGTGCCTTGAATGATGGTCAGGGCTGCCGCAGGCAACAATGGCCTCTGTCCCTCTTCCCTTCCCTCCCTTCCTCTGATGCCCTCGTGTCTCTGCCTCCCAAAAGCTTGCACAGATGTTTGTGGCAGCAGCTCTGGCTACAAGCTCCCCATGTGAATGGTGCCTCTGGGGCTGGCCAGGGGGTGCTTCCCAGGCCCCTGTGGGGCAGGGCTAGGAGGCACCTCTCTTTATGGCAGCTCAGAGACCAGGGGCGGCTCCCTGCAGGACTCCCAAGGAGGCTGAGGGAACACTCCACAAGGGAGGGTGTTCGAGAAAGGGTGGGAGCTTGCCAGCTCTGCAGGCAAGGGGTGACATAACTGGTCAAGGGAGTCGTGGACCCAAGAAGGTTGAAAACCTCTGCACTAAGCAAATCCTCTCACTTAAAAGGGATATAGTTTGGTATTGGGTTTAAATTTGTGCAACAAACCAAGGAGATATTTTCCAGACGCTTGTTATACGAAAAAGGAGAATTCGCCACAGAAAAGTTAAAAGGAGATGCTGTGCTTTCCAAATCCCTCAAAATGAGTTTCCTTTTAGTGTCAAGTGGGAATTTACATTTCCTCTCCTCCATAGGAGTTTCATGACACATTTATTTACCCAAATGGCCTCAGCAACAGCTGAGAATGAGGGGCCCGTTTCCTAGAATTCTCATTTGGGACCTTATACATAAAAAAGCAGCAGCAATAATCCCACCCCCATGCCAAAAGAGATACATGGAGAGGGGAGGGAGGGAGGCCTCCAACTTCTCTTATTTACCTGTTCTGCACCCTCCTGTCCCACCTGGGAATGGAAAGTGGGCCCTTTAACTGGGTATTCCTGGCATCTCTCTCGGATATCTGAGGTGTGTCTACTCTCACCTGAGAAAGGCTCCATTTCTCCCCGACACTACCCGGGATTCCACATGTGTGCTCACGTTGAAGGGAGAATAAAAAAACATAAGGTTTACATTTCTCTAGTAGAATTTGTCAGCTACACCTCAAGGGGCTTCACAATGAAAGCTACAATGGAAGGCTCCAAAGTACCCCACAAAATGCAGCAGCCATATTGTGTTATTGGGACTTGAGAAGAACTAGTCAACATCTTGGCTTGCAGCTGCAAATAATCTAAACCCCACTTTGCTCTTTCCAAACCAACAGTGCAGAAAGTGCAAATATCAACACAGATGGACACTCCTGTCAGATGCCTGTTTTATTTATTAGGATATTCATATACCACTATTCATTTTTTTAAAAAAAATCAGAGCGGTTTACAACCATCATACACAAAACCCTATAAAAAACCATATAAAGATCTAAAAGCAGAGGTCAAGTAACAATTACAGAAGGGTATTTTCTGAACTGCAACCATGAGCTTGGCAGCATTTCTACCTCCAGGGATTATCTTCTGCTTTCCCCGCCTGTCACTGTGGGGAACCGCAGGCCGAGGGGGCCAAATGCAGCCCCTGAAACTCCCCCCAGGCCACACTCCTTCACTAGCCCTGCCTCACACCCCAAGTACTCCCTCCCTCCCTCCATATTTATTTATAATGAAACATAACAAAGTATAATAACAGATGTCAAATAAAATAGCAAAAGTATGAGAGACTATCTAGAACTAAACATATAGGAACAAACTTCCATATCAAACTCACACATAATTAGTATCCCAAGGTCCCTACATTTTCACTTTTAAACAGTTTTTTTTTTAAAGTAAGTTTTCTAGGCCTAAAGGTTGCAAAGGTAGGCTTTACCATCTACAGACAATGCTTGTTGAAACTTTAGAAGCTACAATTTACATGCACTTGACTTTAAAGTCCTTCTTGGATGGGCAAAGCTCCCTGACTAGCAGATGTAAAATAAGTTATTTTTAATGAAGCAAGATTGCTTTATTTGCATATATGCAAGTTGTAGAATGAAGATTTCTTGGCACATGATCCAGTTTACCACAGGAACATTCCCCCCCCCCCAAACAATGGAGTCCATACAAACCTCCTGGTGAGGATGGCACACAGGGTTTCAACAGTACCACGTAGCCCTCCAAGCAATGCATGTGTGAGAAGATCACTGTAACAGCTCTCCAACACAAAAGTGTTCCTCTACTAAAAATAGAGGCTTCCTATATACACTAGGAAGTTTATATGCATTTTATACCAATCTAGGCTTTCCTTCGTGAAGCCCAATTGATGTGGTTCAGCTGAGGGTATGTAAACCGGGGAAGGAAAGGCCACCAGCCCAAAGACCAGACCTGGCTCCTTCCAAATACAGTTGTACCTTGGTTCTTGAACACTTTGGTACTCGTACGTTTTGGCTCCCAAACGCCACAAACCCGGAAGTGTTCCAGTTTGCGATCGCTTTTTGGAAGCCGAACATCTGACACGGCTTCCGTTTAACTGCAGGAAGCTCCTGCAGCCAATTGGAAGCTGTGTCTTGGTTTTCGAATGGTTTTGGGAGTGTTGTAAATAAAACAACAGGAGTCGAACAGACTCCCGTAATGGATTAAGTTTGAGAACCAAGGTACCACTGTAATTTTTTGGGCCTGAGGCGACTTCAGCACATGGTTCTGGAAGGGTTTGCTACAAGTCCACCACAAAAAATTAGCTACCCCCAGTACAGATTGGATCTCTGTTAGATATCCTTTGAGATACCCACTAAACCACTTTAAATATGTAGCATAGATATACATACACCCAAGAGACCACAGGGAGGTGGGGAGAAACTTCTCTACCAACATGGCTTCTTCTTCTTCTGTGATGGTCACCCACAGTAAGAACCCAGACAAGAAGCGCATTCACAGGCCAGCTGTCATTAAGAAGCCGTGCAGAACACCAAGCCCAAAGGATGACATTAAACGCTTCCTATTGTGGGGATTTCAATCTACCCTTGCGGTTTTGGCCGGAGAGCGACAGCACTGCCTGCACAGACCCTGCTGGTCTGCCCAGACTAGTGAATGAATGGCATGGAAATGAGCGCCAGTGTCAAGTGGTGATAAGATTCAGAGTGTCTACTAACCAAACACTCAGGGTTGTCTCCATCTAAGCCACACGCAGCTGAAATCAATGGACTTGACTAACTTAAGCCCATTGGTTTCAATAGGTCTGCTCCAAGTAGGACTTAGCTGGGAACAATCCTAGATCTGAGATTTTCCCCTTCAGGTCAACCTGCAGGGGTAGCTGGCAAATAAAGGGTGAGCCCCAGGTGGCCTGCACGGTGTGCAACAGTTAAGAGAGGAACCTGGATGCCCAAGCATGTGAGATGAGATGGGCTCTACGTAGCTGGGGGTGTCTGCCAGCGCTTACCTTCTTTGCTGGCAGGTTGCGTGGCCTCATCCCAGTCGCTGGGGGTCTGCCTCTCCTCCAACGCCACTGGCTCCTTCAGGAAGAACTCCCGCCGACGGTTCCGATTCTCCAGGCTCGCCATGCGGGTGAACTTCTTCCTCGAAAGGCGCAGGTACTTCTGGTTCTTGCTCTGCTTCCGAAGCGGGAAGGGCAAGACAGTCGCTCCACTCTTCTCGGGCAGCTCGGTCTGCCCTCCCTTGGCTAGGCTGTTTCCTCCTCCCCCAAACCGCCGTGACAGAGAAAAGCAGAGTTTCTCTTTCCCTTTGTGTGCGCTTCGCAGGTCCATGCTATACAGCCTCTGCAAACGGAGAGGGGGAAAATCACAATTCTGCAAAAGCCCCTGTATTTCTATGAACACCTGTAGCCATAGAACCATAACATCCTTGAAGAACTAGCTCAATATGCTCTTCACCTTATTATACATGTGTACACACACACACACACACACACACACACTAATTATTTATATGGAAGCAAAAAACCTGTAATGGAGAATGATCAACAGAAGCAGAACACGTTAAGCAAGGCATTGAACACACGATAGTGTGCAATGCATCTTTCTGATGGGAAAGATTAAGCCAAACTAGAGATCTGTAGGGTAACTTTGCCTGAAAATGTGTACGCAGCGATTCTTACATTTTAAAGAAAAGTGTTTTCTTTTAATCATAGCTCCAAGATTTGGAGCCGGTGAGCTGTGTTCAGAACCATAATTTGACATTAATTGCACTGATTGTTTTGGCCTTGGTTGTTGGGGATGAACTTTGTGTTTTTTCTTGTTATGTTTGCTTCTTTTCTTTTTCTGTCAGCCGCTTTGAGCAACTCTTTTGTGGAGGGAAAAGCAAGGCATATATTTTCAAAATAAATGTAGAAGTACTTAAAAATATATATATATGCATGTAGTGGACAGCTGAGTCGGTACAGCAATGCTGGGGCTTTGGAACGGACAGTGTCATTCAACAAACTTGGGCCCTTACCTGCAGCAAGAGACGTTTTGGTTTGGGGCCTCTCTTCCTGTAACCTGAGGCGCGATCTTTCTCTTCCCTGAGGAGACAGAAGATACCTAGCAATTCCATTTGTTAACACAGCAAGAGCACCAACAAGGTCGCTTGTTGATCCAGGTTATTTAAGGCATATCACAGAGCTGTTGCTTGTGCAAATACAAATCGCAGTGGAGAAGGGGGATACTTTCATTTGGCTTGGTTGGTAGTTGGAGCTATACTCCCCCCCCCTCCCCCACAACCTAATTCAGCAATGCTTAACCGAGTCGATACCTACCTGCTATACAAGCAATAACTGGGATCGACAGTTTGGTGCATGCAAGCACACAAGAATACACAAAACCCTACGTGATGGATATCACAGTCTAAAGCCAGCTTACGCTGCTGGTTTCACCATTAAGCATAGTTTTGTGGTTCACACACAGCGGGAAGCTCTGGTTAACTGCTATATCCTGCCTTGTTTTGTTGCCGGTTCAAAGGGTGAATGGCAGGAAAGGGACTGAGTACATTCACACATAGCTTGTGCATACCCTGCTTTAGCAAGTCAGGATTTTCAGCTTAGTGCTATGTGCTAATGCAACCAATGGTAATTCCCATTGGACTAGGTAAGATGCTGATATTCTAGACCCTAACTACACATTATGGGAATACACATGGCTGCTGCTGGCATACATCTATCCAACATGGGTTGGTGGCACATATTTATTTTCCTAGTAACATGCAGTCCAGGCAGCTAGGAGTATTGTCATTTGTCTTATTACTGGGCAGGTGAAGAGGCTGCAGCATATTCTGGGAACTCTTCACACTGGGGTGCTCTCAGGTAATTGAGCCATAGCACAGAAGCCTCAGTTCAACTGGGTGCCTGCTCTTTAGATTAGAATAAAGAGCTTGATTATTAGCTCTCCGTGCCTTGAAAGGGGAAGAGAGAAACTCTTGAGCCAACCTGACCATGCTAGATCTCTTTGATGCAAGGCCTCTCGTTTTAACCTCTCCCCAAAATAAAAAGGAAATATTCTTACTTCTCTTCATAAGCCATCACCAGGCGAGGGTCAAGAATGTGATCCTCTGGCTCCCATGTGCTGTATCTAAGAGGAAAAACGTCAAGAGAAAACCATCAAATGGTTTCTGGTCAAGTAGGGTGTTGCTAGCACTGTCAAAGTTCTAGCACTTTCCCCCTTATCAACTGGAGACTACAATCCACTCAACAGCTGAAAAATAAAGTATTTGCATTTCCCACCCAAGGGTTCTGCCAATAAATTCTTAAAATAAAATTTATACCATACCCTTCTACTTCCGTACATGGAATGGATCAAATAAGTCACCATCCTTCTTTGAAAAAAGGGGATCATAAACTCTGTGCTCTCAGTCTTAAATCTGCCTGTTGCAGCCAACAGAAAACCGGATTCCCACAAAACTTCTCCTATGCAGAACCCTGCGCATTTCACCAGCTTATTCTTTCAATGGCAGGATCTTACTAGGCTACTAGATTTGGAGACGCTACAGTGTTTCTTGCCTGCGTAGTTAATGACTTTAGAGCTGTGAAGTATGATTCATTAAAGTTTTTTTTTAAAAAAAAGAATTCAGAAACTGATCTCTGAACACATGGTACTTTAGAAGTATTTTTACCTTTCCTGTCAATCAACTACGGTTCCAGAAGGTGGCATAAAACTTAAAAACCAACACAAAATACAATACAAAGCCACCCAGCAGGGAAGAGGAACAAATTCCAACCAGGAAATCGGGGGGGGGGGGGAGACAAAAGACCCTCCAGAAAAGCATCCTCATAGGCTTCAAGCAGTCAGGAATATGGCAGGGGAAAGAGAGAGAATGAATGAAAGAAAAAAACAAACACTGTGACCACATTTCTTGTGGTGGATACATACATAGAATGGTCCTCTGAAGATGATTTAAATGCCCAGGTAGACATATGTGGGAGAAGGCCATCCTTAAGATAGGTAAGGTAAAGGGACCCCTGACCATTAGGTCCAGTCGTGTCCGACTCTGGGGTTGCGGGGCTCGTCTCGCTTTATTGGCTGAGGGAGCCGGTGTACAGCTTCTGGGTCATGTGGCCAGCATGACTAAGCCGCTTCTGGTGAACCAGAGCAGCACACAGAAATGCCGTTTACCTTCCCACTGGAGCGGTACCTATTTATCTACTTGCACTTTGACGGTGCTTTCGAACTGCTAGGTGGGCAGGAGCAGGGACCGAGCAACGGGAGCTCACCCCGTCGCAGCGATTCGAACCGCCGACCTAGTGATCGGCAAGTCCCAGGCTCTGTGGTTTAACCCACAGCGCCACCCGCGTCCCTATCCTTAAGATCCCCTAACCCATATTACTTTTATGGCAATCAAAAAATAAATCAATCAAAGCCAGCCTGTTGAATTGTGCTCAAACTATAAGACATTACAGTTTCTATGAAGACACGACAGATTCTACAGTGTCCTTCAAGTGACTCACCATCATCAACTTCTTAGCAATGTATTGTGGGCCAGTGGATGCTTCCAAACATAGCAGCTCCATGTACAGTACATTACTGTAATCTAGCCTGGATGCCATCAGAGAATTACGCTAGCGCTCTCTCTCTGTGTATATATATTTATATATAGTACAGCAATGCTAATAGATGTTTATGGCTCACTGTGATGTGCAGAAGCGGGCCTGTGTGGTTGCAAGAGGAGAGGATGTTGCAGATGTTGATGGCGTCAAGGTGAACGTTAAGTTTTTAACACATTAGGGAGGTGAAAAATCTTCAGTAGTAAAAGTTATTTTGAAAACAGTTAGAGAAGAGCTGCTGTTTATGCCACAGGTATAATTTCTTCTAAATGATACACAAAATGTGTTTTTTAAAAAAGATAAGAGAGGGAAGAGGTGGGGAATGTGTTAATAGCTGCTAAAGTGCTTATAGCAAATAATTTGAGGTAGCTTTGGTAACTTAGTCACCCCATATTATCTTGTAAGCCAGTAGCAGTTTTATGACTGCACAGTGGAAAGGGAAAAAGTCCATGCAGAGATGTATGATGAAATGGCAGCTATTGATATTTCTTTTGGCATGAAAAACATTCTGCAAACAGGGTTTATGCTTTAAAGAAAAACTGTATATATAATATACACAGACAGGGTAGCAGTCAATTAAGTTTGACTCCGAAAGTAGACCTATGGAAATTAATGGACTTAACTTGGACATGTCCATTCATTTCGGTTGGGTCTACCTGAGTAGAACTTAGTTGAATCCCACCCATAGAGACACAGTTGCAGCACCTACACGTCAAGGTAAGCCATAAATCATTTCTCACAAGCCAACTGCACGCAGCTGCTCCTCCCTGCTTGTACTGGGGAGAAACAAAGCATGATCCCTTGTTCAAACCTGGCGCTAAGCCATGGATCGTGGCTCATTTCTCTCCAGGACAAGCAGGTTAGAGCACAGCAGGCATATTTGGAACAAGCCACAGTTTATGGTGTGCGCTGATGCACAAACCAGGTCAGTGGGATTGCAACAGAAGATAATGTAGGTTTTCTCCACGTTTACTTTTCTAAAATAATAATAATGAGATTATCTTTCTGCAGCAGTAAATAAATAAATAAATACAAAAAAAACAAAAACTTCCATTCTGGTGACCTGTCAAAGAATTAGAAGATGAATCTCAGAGGCAGCATGGGATCAGGATTTGAGATAATCTCAGCTTTAATCCTAACTCAGGAATTGACTTTCTGGGCACCCTTAGGCAAATTCCCATCTCTCCAAGTTATCACAGCTTTTTCTTGCCAAGCTGAAAGGCGGGGTATAAATATTTTTTAAAATAAATAAATTGCTCAGCCTTGATTTTCTCCTGCAATGTGAAATGGAAAAAACCCAGCAGCTAACTCTCACATGCCTGCCTTGCAGCAGGCTTCTTTCCCTTTTTTTTTTACCTGCCCTGAGGCTTTAGGGAATGAGGTGTGATGTTAAATAAATCAATACATTTACTTCAGAAGATGTCTCTCACATCCAGCTCTCAGGGGAAGGGCAAGGTTATAAATAGCTTACATCGCCAGCTTCGTTTTCATTAATTCTTATTCAGTCCTCATCATTAGCCAAGCTCTACCTCCCAGTAAGAGCTCTTCCTCTGCCCCTGCCATCTTCCTTCCAGCCTGCTGTACCACCAAAAAAAGTTACCAAACCAGAAAAATAAAAATGCGAGCTGAGCTTGCTTTCTACCTCCTTGCTGCACAGAATTTTGCCATTTGTTTTAAGCTGCGAGGGAAAGAGAGGCTAAGGATTCCTTACAGAAGGCAGCAGAGCTGGCAAGCGTTTGGGGTTGGGGGGGGGGGAGAGAAGAAGAGTAACGGATAGGGAATGTATTAGATCTTTTAAAAAATGTCCTATGGGTGTTGCCCATTCCTCTGCAGTTTAGCTTCTTGCTTGACTGCAGTGAGAAAACACTGCATACAGTATAGAGAAACATTGCAGCTCCGCACACGTAGACAGAGACAGAGAGAGAGAGAGAGAGAGAGAGAGAGAGAGAGAGAGAGAGAGAGAGGCCAGACTGCAGCAGAACTGCAGACCACGCATTCTGGAAAATACAAGTCACATGATTGCCTTCCTCCTCCCTCCCCCCCTCCAAACCCAAGTTGTAAACAAGCTTGCAGCTGACTCAGAGCCATAACCCTTCAAATCCCTGGCTCTGAGCTCCTATGGGTGGGGCATGCAGGCCATTTTCATTATTATTAAAAAATTGTTTGGAAAAGGCATCCAGAAAATCAGGAGGAAAGGAAGAGAGCATGAGCAGGGGGGAAACTGGGGAGGAGAGAGGCCAAACAGTTTGAAGCATAACCATTTGCCTGCTTTCTTCAAGCCACAGTGGAAGAACTGGCACAAAACCGGGAAGGGTTATGGAGTAAGATGGAACGCAGACACACACAGATATTATGCAGGTATCAAAAGTTGAGATAAGATGAACAGGAATGTGTTAGGATGAACGGATGCAGAGATGGAGGGGGGTGCTGTACATTGCTCGTTTACAACATATTCAGTGGCAATCAAGAAAATGAACATAAAATATTTGTAGCTGTATTTTAAGCACAGCTACAACCTTCATGTTCTTAAAATAAATTATCGGTCAATCTTCAGAATGGTTTGTTCATTTATTGATGGATCTAAGAAGCCCTTATTTTTTCAGTCCTAGGAAAAGCTATGAGCTCATCGTATCCTTATTTTAGCGTTTGTTTCACTATGGAGCTTGAGGGTGGGGGGGGAGAGAGCAGTGGAAGACTGCTATGTGGAACATAAAGAGTGCCACTGAAAAATAGTGGGAAATCACCATGGATTAGGAAACAGCAATAGTACACTCCTCTCTCTCCTTAAATATGATGTGACTAACGAATAAATCCAGCCAAACTCTAATTTGAAGCCATCTTGGGGGAAGTGTTTAGCTAATGAGCTTGACAACACCATGTTGTCAGCAGCAGCACACATTGTTAATATGGAAGACACAACGTATGGTCCGGACACAGCTCTCTTCCTGGTCCAAAAAGGAATATTTTTTGCTGTGGCTACACAGAGCTCAGAGCGAGCAGGAAGGTGGGTACGCTCTGCTCTGTTTTTGCAGAGTGGCTATATTCCTGTAAGTTATTAAATTGCAGCTTCTGGATTGCATCTGACATGAACAGGCACTTAGCCCCTTCTCAGTTATTTCATTAAAATGGGGTGGGGCTGTGAACCTCTGGGTGCTGCTGAACTACAACTTCCACCATCACTGGCCATGCTGGGAGAGCTGGAGTCCCAACAACCTCTTGGAGGGCTTCAGTTCCCACATACCCCTGCATTAAAATATGCAAGATACTACTCTGCCCATACTATAATCCCACATGGGTAGAAGAAAGCAGATGCCTCCCTATTGCAATGCAGTTTCCTCTGGGGAGGCATTAACTAGCAATAAACACCAGGCATCAAACTTGCAGCTGTTTAAGCGATATCTCGGTGGAAACACCTCTGAAAGAAATAACGAGTGGCAGGTACTGCCTCATCCAAAAGGAGGGGTGAGGGGAGCATTATGCAGCCAAATGCATGTTAATACCACACTGGAAGTTTATTGACAGGTATCCACAAACCCACTCAGGAGGGTCAGGGGCAAATGCACCCAGCCCTCTCTGGACAGCAGCACTGTAAAGATATATTGCAGTATTTTGAAGCTATAATGAGGAGCCTTATTTTCACTGCAGTTTTCGATCAGGTGAAAAAGCAGTGCTCCTTCTCTTCTTCATACTGCCCCCCATATGAGAGGTGACTGTGCCCCTCTCCCGAGTCCTCTCTACGCACTAGAGAATGCTGCAGAGAAGGGGACATTGCGACCGACCACAAATAATGGCTTGGTGCTAAGCCAGCATTTGTAGACCCCTGTTTACTGTTCTGCTGTCACTCTACTGGAGTTGGAGCAAACACTTAGATCTGTATCCCATGCTCTCTAAAAAGACTTGAAGACCAACTATTTCCTTGGGACTACTCCTGTGGTTTCTTTTTTTTTTTTAGAAGACTTCAGTTTAAGGTACTGTATCTTTAGGGTTCCAGAGGAAAAGGAGCCACCTGCTAATGAACGGTTTCCATCACCAATCCAAGGATACGTATTTGAAGAAAATGTTTAAGAAATTAGAAATCTTGGTTAAATAGGGCCAGGAAGGGAAGTAAGGAAAGAATGGTGTTCCATTTGGAAGTGGGGTCAACAAGAAACAAAACACAAATGACAGATAATTGACACAAATGCAGCTTTACAAATATACCCCAGCACTTACTTGGGGGGCCATCCTTTCCATTTCACAAGATATTCCACTTTACCCTATAGGAGGGAAAGGAGAGACAAAAGAAAAAACAAAATCAATAACCGAAAAAAGTAAAGTAAATTGGGTTGGCAGGATGTGAACCATAATAAACCCCCTCACAAATTTCAACTTGTCCAATTCCTCACATTGGAAATTTAAGCATCTCCTCACTGAGCTATATCCCTAGGTAGGTTTGCCATGCAGACCTAAGCAATGGCCCTTTTTCAAGAGGGTCTTCTTCCAGAACGATCAGCTAGAAAGCATATACAGAGACCCAAAAGAAAGACGAATCAAAGCATATGCATGCAATTAAGAAGGAATGCTTAAGAATTGGAAAGAAAAATGTCCTTTTTAAAGAAACTCTGAAGGATCCTGCTGCATTGCTTGCTAGATATCTGTCTGCCTTGCTCTTCTCATTCCCTCTCCTACGAAACACCTCTCTCTTGGCAGGCAAGCTCTCTACTTACAGCATTCTGTAATATGATGGATCACATGTCATCTTCTAGATGGTCTATAATCTTATAAAAATGAATGGAAATGGAGCATGTGGCTGGGCTACAGGAATGGTTCTCAACGTCTCAGGCAGACCTATCCAGGTAGCTGCTAGGGGAGGTATCATTTCCCACTCCACCCTGTTTACACATCCTCACTGACCCACAATAAAGGATGCCAGCCTACCTGTCAATTTAATACAGAAGGTTTTGTTCCTCTACTGCATGATCAGCAAGCCAATCCTAAAGTGATGGTTTCATTTCCTACCATACATGGATGGATAAGGAAGGCAGGGGGAATAAATACCGAACAATCAGCAGCGTTCAGAGATTATAGGCGCTCTGAGCTAGTATGATGTGATACAGTTCTTTTTGGCCCTGTGACAGTTGTTTCCAAACTCATCTCCTCTAGGAAGGACTGTGAAGATACATAAAACCAGGAGGACAAAAAATGGGGGGGGGGACCCATCACCTATGATTATCATAAATTTTAAGTATGATGCTATTTCCATTTCCAGAATGGGTTGCCTTAACTTGCAAAAGTCAAGGGAAGGTTCCTAACCCTCTGGTGTGAAATTATACATCTAGGGATAACAGCGCAATCTTAACCATATCTGCTCAGAAGTAAGTCCTTCTGAATTTAATGGGGCTTACTCCCAAGTAAGTAATGCTAGGACTGCACCCCAAGTCACCCAAATGTCAAGATGTTCACAGTCTCTCAATGTCCAAGTTGTTGAGCAAGCCCTTCATACAGAGAGATGGGTGGTAGTCATATTTTCCATTGCAAAACAATGGGCTGGCGGCCCCTAAGAAACTGATAGCACAGAGACCCCCAAAAGGCAGATAAAGCAGATAAAGTGAATTGCTCACTTGAAATGAATGGCCTAAACAACAAGGCAAAGCTCTGACAAGAACACCATCAAGTCCATGCAATAACACTCAGATGTTCCAGCGCCCATCTCAAGTTTCAATCATGCCTTTGGTGCCAACCACCATATGTTTAAAGCTGGCAGGGCTTCCAGGAGACCCAACCCGTTCCTCTTTCCCATAGGAGTGGCAATGAGGGAAGTGGAGGAAATGGTTCAAACTGAGGAGTAGGGGCTTTGAGAATGCGACACCCGCTAACGGGCATGTTGGATGTTTCTCCTCCAGGAGAACTTCTTCTACTGCAACACCTCCACTTTACTATGGGGGCAAGTAAGGTTCCAAAGTGAGCCTAATGGTGTGCAATCTAGATGCACACTTGCCGCTGACCTGGGAGTAAGCCTTGTTGAAGTCAATGGCATTTACTCCCCAGTAGAAACAGGCAGAGCAACACTGGGCGAAGTCATGCCCCCTGTGTTCACCCTCCAGCAAGGGTCCCAAGCGGTGGAAACCATTCATGCCAATCACCATGACTGCCACACAACCTCGCCTGGAGCATGACAGCCAACCCATGCCCATGCCTTCAGGGGAGGGAGAGTGACAAGGGCTTCACTGCCGCCCCCTGGCGGCGGGATAACGAGACGCTCCGGCGCCACGCCCCCCTTACTCGCACCGTGGCATGCGTATGAGATGTGGGGCGTGGGGGTGGGAAGCATACGATGCCGAGCTGTTACTTACAGCACCACCACTCCTAGAGGCTTCTCCTAAGCGAGGATGAGCCGCTTTGACCCCTGCCTAGGAGTCAGTCACCTAGATGAGGCTTAGAAATAGAAATCAAAGCGGGGCCCGCGTGCCTCCCTCCTACCTATTTGACCGCTGTTTGCAGCCGGAGTAGTGGGGCGGGGGGGGGGGAGAGGACACGAGTGGGGAAGACGCCAGCAGAACCCACCTTCCTTATGCGCTTCTTCCTGATGCTTTCCACCGCAAACACCTGCTCCCCGATAGCGGAAAGCTCCATACAGGGAGAGGACGGCGAGGAGGAGGAGGAGGAAGCGAAGGCGGCTGCTCGCGGATTCAGCGCTGCGTGGCGCGGGCTCCTGATTTTGCTGCTGTTGCTGCAGCTCTCGCGCTTACTTACTCCACACTCACACGCGCGGCGAGGCGGGGGGGGGAGGGAGAGAGATAGAGACGCACGCACACCCCTCGCGCGCTCCGGCACGCCGCCTCTAACGTTCCATTTTAGAACCTGCGCAACATTTTCCCAGGCGCGCGCGCTAGGGAGAGCAGCGCCCCCGCCCTCCTTTTCTCGCGAGCGCCGGCTGTCAGCGAGGCACCGAGCGCACGGAAGGAGCAGCCGCGCCAGCCTCAGACCTGATTGAGCGGCGGCTCCTCCTCCTCCTCCTCCTCGCACACAACAAGTAACCTGCCCGAGCGCGCGAGATAAGTCCCAGTTCCTTGGCGCCCGTGTCTTTATTTAGCGCGCCCGCGCGAGCGAACTGCTCCTCTCCGACACTTCCTCCCTGCAGGCAGGGAAAAGAAGCGCCGAGCAAAAAATTAAATAAAATATGCATATGTTAAAGATGGGGCGATACATACCGGGGGTGGAGTGGGGGGGAGAGGGGAAGACTCGCGCGCACCGGTGCTTAAAGCTGGAGGCGCGCCTGGGAACCCTGGAGAGCAATAGCATTCTTATGCAGTACGCGCACCCGTGGCGGAGGCTGCGATCCTCTGCGCTTACCTGGGCGCGAGCTGCGGGGGAAAGAGGCCGTAGCTCGGCAGTAGAGCGTTTGCTTTATACGCAGCGGGTCGCAGGTTCCAGTCCACGGCATCTCCGAGGCAGAACGGAGACGGATACTGGAGGGAACCGCGCAGCTAAGTCAATACCGAGTTCAGTTGCATGGGCCAATGGACTGACTCGCTGTAAGCAGTTGCCTAAGTTTCTGCCCCACTGCTTGACTCTGTGGGGCTGACTTCTCTGAGCAAGCATGCGTAGGATCGCGTCGCACAAGCAAAAGCGGCACCCGGGAGGGTCCTAGGGTTACTCAGGCACAATCGCCCCCGGTTTGTGTCCGCCCCAGTCGTCGTCGCCCCCAACACCATTCTGCATCGGGGGATTTTCCTGTATAGAAGAGGGATCGCGAACCCTATTTAGGCCCCTTAGTCCCGTCCCTGCCAGGAGTATTATTCGAGCAGTTTTTCAGCATGGCTAGTTCTATAAAATTAATATCAATGAGGGCTTCGTCGCGCAGCAGACATGAGCCGCAAAGATTTGGCATCCTGCCGTCCTGCCATAGATCTTACTGACCCTAATTCCAAGTAGCATTATATTTCCCTGCCTCAGTTTCCTGCTTCCTTGACACCTGTCACCATCGCTTATTATTATTATGAAGCTACGTTGCAGACAGACATTCAACAGGTGGTGTATTTCACTATCGGAATAACATTTCTCGACACAAAAGTGACCGTTATCTCACATGCGAATTTCATTCTTCGCATTTGCAAGGTTCTCCGAGCAGTGAGGGTGGAAAACGTCAAGCATTCGTAGGTAGGCTCTGGACAATTGTTGTCAAAAGCCCGCCTATAAAAGTTCCGTTTGGAGGAGTGTGCGTTTAGAAAAGCAATAAGCCCCCCAGTACCACTCCCATGTGCTTTTTATAAAGTCGGAACTTTCTTTTTAAACATATCCCTATACAACGTTCCTATTGGTTCATTTCTACCCAGGGCCTTCCTTCCTTTGGCTTCATTGGCCCGTAGCTATGCTTGTTTTCTTTCCGTTCCCCATAATTGGTCGAGGTCGGTTAATTATTTCTTTCTTAATCGTGAAATCATCGCGGCCTTAGGGCCTGTCTCCGGGATTTCCGTGTGCTTGGTATTCTTAGACTCGCGAGCGGCGAGCAATGAAGATATGCATTTGAGTTGTTTTTCTAACAGGATTATTACCACATAGTAAACAAAGGGGTTAGCAGCAAAGTCGGGTTTTTTAAAGAAAAAAATATTGGATGTCTGAATGCAAGTATAGTGTACACACAGACACACACACACACACACACACACACACACAACACAAGTTGCTGTCACCCAGAATTGTATTGGCTTTATATTGGTTTCTCTCTCTCTCTCTTTGATTGATTCTGCACAATTAAGGTGGCTAGTTATGCAGTGCCAACGGAGAAAAATCTACTTCATCAGATGCGTGACATTTTATCCTGAGTTACAAGCCAATATATGCACTCACTTGATATTTTGTGTTTATGTGTGTACACACAAATATGCCATAAATAGATTAGGCTTTAAGGTGCCACACAGGCACTTGTTCATCTGGGATTTTTTTAGCTCAAAGGTCACATTTCCTCATGGGGAACCTTGGGACATACCAGTGGTGAGCAGGACCAGATGGAAGGTGGGTGGGGCTAGAAGCAAAAGTGGGTGGAGCAACAGGAGCATCGCTTCACTTTTTCCCTGTACACAAACATCTCTACCATACTTCCTGCTCAGCAAGAGGCATTAACGTGTTTCAAGGAAACATCCCGCCTGGGCAAAAGCAGTCAAGGAGGACTAACACAGATCTGGACCAAAGGGCTGTGGTCTGGGGAGGGGCTTAGAGTCCCAGAGGCCTGATATAGAAGTCTGGAGGGCCACATCTGGCCCCCTGTAGGGCCTAAGTTTCCCTACTCCCCAGAATAGCACAGCTACTGCTCTGTGAATTTATATGTACAGATGCAAATTTAGAAATGGTTAATGGAATGGATCGGACAGCCCTTCAAACAGAGGATGCTTTCTAAGAGAGGGCTGCCCACTGCAAGCTAGGACACATGGCCACCCTAATCACAATGGGAGGGAGCAACATGGGGAGGGGGGGAGGAATCCAGCTGGCCCACTCTTGCAGTGCAGCCCTCTGAGCTCTTGCTGTATGGTGGGTGTAGGAAAATCTAATAATGGGATGTTGAAGGCATCTCGTACCATTGTGCAGGTGCATTTGGATAGAATGAGATTCAGATTGTTGCAAAGTCACTGTGCGTGCAGATCAGCCGACTCAAGCAATGCGGCACTGTGCCACGGCAGGTATGCTGAGGCAAAGGAACCAAAGCCCAAGAAAAGGCAAGGCTATGGTCTCATATAAAGGCAAGCATGATGCATATGGTCGATGGAAACTTCAGCTTTAGGTCCCCTTTATGTGTGTGTGTGTAGAATCTTTTTCTTTTCTTTTTGAGAAGCAAACTCTACACATGCTCAGGAGAACTCAGCCTGAGCTGCCAGAATTTTTGTAACATGTGGCAACTCCAGCCCTGACATCTACTCAGCAGATCAATTTGAGTGCAATGCAACGTAGGATGCAGAGGGTGCCCACCTCCACCCAGATGTCCAGTTGCAGCCACATTCAGAATAGAAAACAGCTCCTGGAGAACGCAGCGAATCTCTCTGAAGACCTGTAGCTTTGCAGAGCCCCAAGAAATGGCCTTGCTATGTTGTTGTTGTTGTTTAGTCATTTAGTCATGTCTGACTCTTCGTGACCCCATGGACCAGAGCACGCCAGGCACCTCTGTCCTCCATTGCCTCCTGCAGTTTGGTCAAACTCATGTTGGTAGCTTCGAGAACACTGTCCAACCATCTCGTCCTCTGTCGTCCCCTTCTCCTTGTGCCCTCCATCTTTCCCAACATCAGGGTCTTTCCCAGGGAATCTTCTCTTCTCATGAGGTGGCCAAAGTGTTGGAGTCTCAGCTTCAGGATCTGTCCTTCCAGTGAGCACTCAGGGCTGATTTCCTTAAGAATGGATAGGTTTGATCTTCTTGCAGTCCATGGGACTCTCAAGAGTCTCCTCTAGCACCATAATTCAAAAGCATCAATTCTTTGGCGATCAGCCTTCTTTATGGTCCAGCTCTCACTTCCATACATCACTACTGGGAAAAGTATAGCTTTTACTATACGGACCTTTGTTGGCAAGGTGATGTCTCTGCTTTTTAAGATGCTGTCTATGTTTGTCATTGCTTTTCTCCCAAGAAGCAGGCGTATTTTAATTTCGTGACTGCTGTCACCATCTGCAGTGATCATGGAGCCCAAGAAAGTAAAATCTCTCACACAAAAGCTGCCATTATTTCCTTAATGTCGTAAGAGCTGGCATCTGTTCAGGGCTGATCTCCAGAAGCCATTAGCAGCGAACAACTGCAACGTCCTTGACTGCCCAAGCTTCTGAGCAAAGCCTGTGGATTCCTGAGCTGGCAGCAGATGGCACCCTCTACACTCACAATGAATGTGTGCTTGTCTTGGGAGGGAACATGATTCCCGCTCCACAAAAGCGGCTGCACCACTTCGGAGCGGTGATGACTTCATGCATGGCCGCCCATAATGATATAAATTGCTTCCCATCATGTGGAGAATTTATATACTTGTGCTACTTGCTGCTAGGGGAGGCTCAGCAGGTTGCAAAGTACATGCTTTTGCCTGCAGAAGATCCTAGGTTCAATTCCTGTTTACTGTTAAAAGGTTCAGGTAGCACAGCCTTCATCAACTTAGTGCCTTCCAGCAGTTTTGCACCACAACTCCCACCAGCCATTGACACGCCTCAGTCAAAATACTGTATTTATTTATTTTTAATCCCTCTACAGGCATCAATTCATTTACCAGTGTCAGGGTGTTTGTTTTATCATTAACACACAGTCATTGAAATTACCTTTACATTTAATGTAATTATCATAGTCTGTATTCCTTGCGTTTCATATCCCTCTGACTTCATGGCTAACATTTCCCCATCCTTCCCATGTTCATTTCATGACATTAATCCCCAAACTACAGGAATATAATTTTAAAATAGAGAAACATTTGTACAGCATGTATCTCTGACTAAGCAGCTGATGTTTTCACTGAGACTATACGTTACAGTGTGCAGCTCTACTTTATTGCTGTTTGACTTTAATTTTGCATCATTAATGACACAGACGTGAGACAGTTCCTGCCCAGAGGGTTTAGTTAGTATTTAAATTGGATTGACAGCTTTTACCAAAGATAGTCCTTGCTTTACAAAAACCTCTGGCAGGCTGCATCCTGTCCTCTGCTTGTTACCCTTTAAAGTGTCGTTTGCACAGGATCATCAGGGTTTTTGCAGTCGGGTTTCCTTCCTCATTGCAAAGGGTAGGCCCAGTTAACCTCCTTCAGAATGATTCTCATCCATCAACCCATTGAGCATGCAGACGGAGGCCTTCAAAGAAGCAGCCCACAGCACACCTGCCTGCCGCAGGGGGCCTCACACTTCCTGGGCTGGTCACTGTCGGAGACACATTACAGGGTCAAATGAAGCATAGGGCTGATGGGGATTGGCAGGCCCTGGTGCTTCCGAAATTCCATTGCGAGGAGGAGCTGCTCCCATCTGCTACTCAGGTTCGGCAGGATGGGCACAGGAGGACACAGCAAATGGCTCCCATCAGGCATGGCCAGGAGAGAGGAGGGATACTTGGAGGAATAAACAACCAAGAGTTCTGCAGCACCTTGAAAACTAAAAAAAAAGACTGTTGTGAAAAAACATCTATTGACTTGTGTCTCCATCATCAGATGCATCCTCAGAGGAGGTTACATGAGAGGCAGTATTCCTTCTTTTTCTTTCTTGAGGAAGCAGTTAGAAACAGGCTGAACCCTGATGTTGACCCCTGATGGGGAACATTCCTAGCCTCACCTGGAGATTGCCAAGGATTGAACCTAGCCAAAGGAGATGTTCAACCATTGTGCTATGGCCTTTTCACCTATTCAGGTGGCTCCTATAGCTTTAATAGTTTAGAAAGCGGCATTTTGAAATGTGCTGCTTTTCCAGGTTGGCATCTGTCTGCTTCCAGAGACAATGGAGTGCGCCTTTGGGGATGAAGTCAACCTGCTGTGTTATCAGCATTGAAGTGACCACCCCCGGCCAGTGGGTATTGAGGCCCTGGGCTGCCCAGATGACAAGACTCTCTACCCTCAATCTTGCTAATGTGGTCAAAAGGAAAGCAGAGCAATACATCTGGTACCAACTTGGCTGCAGGAGTTGCCGGAAGGAGGCGTACCAGGCGCCATCCAACAGTCTTAGGGACTCCACCTTTGTGTAGGGCTTACTCCTTAGCCTTTTCTTCTCCCCAAGATATGCTGCAAGGCAGTGGAAGTTTTCCTTCTCCTAGATAGACTAACTTCCCAGGTTGACGAGCCCCATCTGCCCCTTACTTCCCTCTACAGCTCATGCAGAAACCACCTTATTGATCGTTGGACCCACTATTAGTCTGGTTTGCTTAATCCGACGGATCTTGTCTTCACATGCAGAGGCAATCCCTAAATCACAGAAAGTTTGAGACCCATTGGCTACCTCACCTGGTTTAGCCAGCCAGTCGAAGTCATTTCCTGGGCTGTGGCTGCTGTCAGATGCTGACAGCTTCTAGGAGCTGCAAGTGAGTGCTGAGTGCATGGTGAGGAGAGAAGGTAGACAAACTACCCCAGAAGGTGCACAACCTGTCCCCTACCAGAGGTACTCCTCCTCCCCACATACCCCACACACCTAAGTACAGTGGTACCTCCGGTTACGTACTTAATTCGTTCCCGAGGTCCGTTCTTAACCAGAAACTGTTCTTAACCTGAAGCACCACTTTAGCTAGTGGGGCCTCCTCCTGCTGCTGTGCCACCACTGCACAATTTCTGTTCTCATCCTGAAGCAAAGTTCTTAACCCAAGGTAATATTTCTGGGTTAGCGGAGTCTGTAACCTGAAGTGTATGTAACCCAAGGTACCACTGTACTGTGTCAAGAAAAGCTCCATTTGCTGAAATTTCTCTAACCTATGGGATGTACAGGAAGGTACAGGATAACTGTAATGCTGAAAGATTATCCATCTCCATTATAAGAAAGGAAGAAGAGTCCCAGTGAATCAGACCAAAGGCCCAGAAAATCCAGCATCCTGTTCTTACAGTGGCTAACCAGGTGCTTGAGGGATGCCTGCAAACAGGGCATGAGTTCAATTTGAGATTGATTTTTTTTCTGTATCTATTTCAACACTCCCAAAATCTGAGAGCCACAGATGTGATGGTGTGGTGATCTGTTTTGAAACAACCCCATTGAAGAAGATAACAGTGGTTACTAAAACCTCATTGCTGATCGCGAAGGGACTCCCATGACAGTTTGAGCTTCAGGGTCCCCAAAATGTAGTTTCACTACTGCTTGTTCCTGTTCCTGTGCCTTCATATCTGATATGGTAGCTTCTAGGCACTGAACAACATGTAGGTAGAAAAGGTGTTTTCACGGCTCAGCATGCACCCAGATGGTTATCCAAGTGCCATTTTAGGAGGCCACTCAACAGTTTCAAAAGTGAGTTGGCAGTTGCATGATAAATAAGGTTGGACTATCCATATAAATACTTCCACACACAGTCAGCTGCAACATGGGACCATTCCTATAATATCATAAATCTGTGTGGACACTGGCTATAGAAACCAGCACTCATGGGCTTATTCTTGACTTGAACATGCAGAGTTTTGTTTTTTTCCCCTTTCCCACTAGATGGCACTTTGGACCTCTGGTTGCCAGGGAAATGCACATTTTATTATGTTTCTGCTAGTAGTAGTTGCTTCAGACAATATTCCAGAGGGGGCACCATTTCTCTCTATCCCTGCATGATATTAAAAAATGAGAAGAGAGTCATAAGAAAATAAGCAAGGGAAGGTTGTCATTTTGACTTTACACATCAGGTGTGGAAAAGTCTGTGAGTGGAAGGGTTGGCAGCTCTGAAAAGGTGTGAATTTGTTTGTGATGGAAGACACTTGGCGCTTACTCAGACACTGAGCAACTGCATGTCCTAATTCCTAGCAAACCTTTGCATTATCTTTCCATACTAGACCAAGGATGGAGACCCTGGTTGTCCTTCAAATGTTTTTGGAGTCCAGCTCTCGTCATCCCTGGCCATTGTCCATTCTGGCTGGGGCTGATGAAAGATGGAAACCAACAACATCTGGAGAACCACAGATTCCCCATCTCTGGGCTATAGTGTGATTATTATACTCCTTGATATTGCACCATATTATAAAGTCTCCAGGTAACAGAGGGATAGTTTTGCTGTAAGCCATCCTACTATTGTGCCTGGCCCCTTTGAAAAACCACAAAAATGATATTGAGAAGATGAGTGTGAAACTTTACCAAAAAACCCCTAATGGAATAAAACACAAGGAAATTCTTATATTCATTGCTAGGGGTAGGTTAAGTTTGTCTGAGTTTGCCATTGTTTTAAAGGCTAGCTAAGTGCTCCTGAGATAGAACGGTGTAGCTAGGGATCACTCAGCTACAAAAGGATTTTAAAAATAAAGCAAGACTTTTAAAAGTTGTAAAACAGGACAAGATTTGCACAGGAATTGTGTCATTGCTTCCCTAACTGGTGCCAATGACAGTCACATTATACACAACACTTGGAATAACAATGGAGGCCAAAATAATAACATCTCCCCAGCAAAATAAATTGCTGTTTGATAGCAAGGGGAAAGCAATGTCCCTGAATCACAGCCCAACTGTACAATATATCTGCAACAAATGAATAATAAACATGCGTTTCGTGAGCTGAGCAGTGATTGGTTGGGAAAGCTTCTGATTACGTTGGAGAACAAATTCTTGTCTTTTGTCATGAGACAAAACACTGCAATGAGCTGTTTTGCTTATACCACAGTTTTGCAAAGCTTGTGCGACAAGTTCCCCTTTAGAGATCTTCTTCTTATGATTTTATCTATCAGACTTTTCACTCTGTTCTTCCAGAGCAGTTTCCATGCAATTTCGCATCCAAGTGCTGACCGGGCCAGGCTGCGTTAGCTTCCGCAGTAGAACTGACCCATGTGGATTCTCTATAACATCCTCACTTCCAGCATCTTCCCTTGCATTGTGTTGTAAACTGCTCATTCCATCTTGTAGTACATGCTACAGTGTGGCCAAGATTTATGTAACCTCCCTCCCGGGGGGGGGGGAGTCAGTTCCCCACCCTGGCCACATCTACTGCACATTCAACAGCTTCATAACCCTCAGAAATGTAGCTAGTGGTGGTTTTCCTTTCGTGTAGATAACTGTTTTGAGCGGGGAGGGAACTTTTATTGCCAAATTTCTGTTAATGAAGTCATTTTTTTCAAAAAAAATTTATGTTTTTTTATTAAAGATTTTGTTGTTACGAAACAAATAAGTGGATAAAAGTACAATTGGGCGGCAGAGAGGGGAGGGAGAGAGATGGGGGGCTGTTGTTCTTTCATTTTATTGCCTAGAATAAGTGTAGGGGTTGTGGTCCAGAACTAATGAAGCCCTACTGGGAAAATGCTGGCAACTTCAGACAGATACTCTCCCTTCCTTTCTGGGTTCCAGGGGGAAACCAGATGCAGGTTACAAACAGTGGCTAGGGATGTGTTGATGTAGAATAGCTCTCACTTGGTTGGTTTCAGGCTGTGGGACCCCCCCCCTTTTAAAAAAAAGAAAGAAAGAAAAAGGAAAGAAAACCATGGCTCGTAATGTGGGATTGTTCCCATGTCTTTTGCCTATGGAAGTAGTGAGACCACAGCGAGTGTTTCTAATATGTCTTGTGGTAGATAATAATAGTCACATACCAAATGTTCTAGTTTTCATGAAATATTCTCACATTCCTCTTTCTCTTTCCCCTTCAAACTCAACGTTGCATGATAATATCCCAAGGGGCTCTTTCTGTTTGGCTTCCAGTTGACGCCATACTGCAGACAGGACTCTTGTGAGAAGGAATCTCTCTTGGGAAGCAGTATGATGTCTGGGGGAAGTCAATTCCCCAAATGTGGGGCCTGCTCAGTCTACATTTAGCACTCCCCCATAGGAATAGAAAGATTCTGAGAAGGAACTTAATGCACAGGCTGGCATCCTCTTTCTACATCCAGGGTATATGGGAGTTGGAGTCCAACAGCATCTGAAAGACACCATGTTGGCTAAGCCTGTTCTACACGGTTTCCTGTATGGCAGAGCCCACAATACATTTACCTGAACTACCCAGCACCCTGCCCATCTTGGTCCCCATTTCCCACAAAAGCATGATATTTCAGGCTAGGAAAGAGCCATATGGCAGCTTCCCCTTCTCACTGGGGGGAATATGTGCCCCAGTCTTCTCCACACTCATTGCATGAGATGTATGAGGACTCATTATGGGGTAGCCAGCTGGGGATTACAATGCACTTAGTTTCAGACCGTGGTTGTCTTCATATGTTTGCAGAATAGGATGTTGTGGGAGGATGATGGAGAAGATGCACATGTGTGTCAGTGTGTGGCTAGGAAGGGTGAAATACACAAAGAGGCTAGGTGGGTGGACCAGAAGCCTGACTTAGTAGAAGACCCCACTACCCCCACTAGTCCTTTCATCTGGCCCTGTTCTGTCTCAGAGTCATTAGCCCTGGCTCACACCTCATAAATATGCACATGACTCTTCAAACCCTACATCTGATCTTTCTTCTTTGGCAGCACTCCCTACTGATCTTGATCTGGCTTCCATTTGCTCCTGTTTATTGGATCAGATTTTCTCCTATTAACCCCATTCTGAGTCACTTGACCTCAAGTCCTCTGAATGCATAGAAAGATGGCTTGAGCTATACCCAAGTAAAACAAAGATTGCTTACCGTGGAATTTGATCCCGTTTCTCCTTGCCTAATGGATGGTGGTGTCAGAATATTCCCTTTTCATGCATGGCACATGGGGCGTGTGTTTGTTTGTGTGTGTAGGAAGCAGCTGGTCTGGAGACTTTGCCAAATTCTTATGTGTGTATGTGTGCTAAGTATAAAACTGGATCCCCCCACCCCCATATTTTATCGCAGTTTGACAGGTTGAATCCATCTCTTTTCACTCCCCTCCATGTCTTGACATGTCTTAGCCAGGAGATGCCTGACTGCATCCCATAGCCTTCAAACGAAACTGCAGGTGTCTGTTGAAGAAGAGATGGGATGGGGTGAAATTGAGTGGGGAAGACAAGGAAGAGTCAGGGTTGGGAAGCACAAGGAGGGGAGGGGAGTCTCTCATCATGAAGAAACATGGGGTTGAGTGCCAAATAGATCTGTGGATAGACATTAATATCATGCAAGAGATTAGGAAGCTTCATGACTTTTTTGTAACATGGCAACACTCTTATTAAGGGGGCTGAGGTTTCAGTCTAGTTAGCTCTGGCATGGGGTCGCTGAAGAAGCCGTTTGAGCTTCCAGAAAGACTAGGGAAAGGAAAATATAATAAATAAACACAAAAAATCAGCCCAATAAATGTCTTCAGGATTCCGGCCGGGCCACAACCCATCAACAGTAACTGAGAATGTGGGGGCAGTGTAAGACCTTCTAGTTGGCAACCCTAACCACATCCTCATGTAGAGAAGGGATGTGGATCCCATCCTCATGTAGAGAAGGGATGGGGCTCTTCAGTTGTTGCTGTTCCTCCAAATGTTGTTCAACTATGGGCTCTTCCACATCACAGTTTATTGTACACTTAGCACTGCTTGTGCATGCAAGTTTTGTGCCGCATCCTCACAACATCATTCTCATGAAAATTCAGTCCTACATTGTTTCCCCTTTTCATCTGAATTCATCATTTATGTGGAAATTCTGATGAGCAGAAAAAAAGAAAAGAAATGGTAAATGTGGATTCAATAGGGTTGATGAGATGGCATTTTGATGGCAGCATCAAATAGGCACTGTGCAAAACTTAAACAGATGAGCAGTTTCAAGCCAAATTGCCATGTGGAAGCACTGGGCAACACCTACCTATCCCTGTCCATTGGCCACGCTGGCTGGGGCTGATGGGACCTGGAGTCCAACAGCATCTGGAGGACCACATATATCTTCATGCAATAGGTGCAGTGGCTGAATTTGGAGCTGTTGTAGATTTATCAGGAGACTTACTAGGTTTCACTAGAACTGAAATCTGAGTATAAACTGGATGGATGTGTGTGTGTGTGTGTGTGTGTGTGTGTGGTGGGGGTGGGGATGATACAATCTGGATTTGCCCAGGTCAAATCTTGACATCTGGAAAGTATTACTCTACAAGGCGAGTCAAATGGCACACTCATTCCTAGTTTTCTCCACATGTAGGTGGCCTCCATAGTCTAAAATTTCCCACAGAGTTTTTACACAGAGTCTGATATTTAGATCTCACTTTTTCCTTTGTATTCTTGCCACAAATTTTAAATAGTAGATTTAATGCTTCTTTTCTCCTCCCATACAGCATTCCAAAATAGCCCACCTACAGAACAATCTTTCAGGCCTCTGAACTTGTTCTTGTTTTAACCCTTTTGTTCAGAGGCTTCATTTTTGTAAACCCAGCTGCAATTTCCCAGCCGAGGAATTGCCAAGGGATTGCCATCTCTTTGGTTATGATTTCCCCTTTGTTGTTATTGTTGTTGTTGTTGTTGTTATCATCATCTTCATCATCCTAAGATTTATATACCAGTTAAAATACAAAAACATAATAATAATAATAATAATAATAATAATAATAATAATAATAATAATAATAATAATATAAGAAATACAGAGAAGTGTGTCAATATGCCCTCCACCCACCTCAGCCCCAGCGTCTCACCCCCAGTCTAGAGACAGGTCACAACTGGAGGTCCATTTCTGTCAAAGGCAGAACATATTAGTGAAACTCTTATGGTTGCTTCACTTACTAAAACTGAAACAAAGTTTACCCAAGCAATCAAATTCCTACATTTTTTATTTGGATACAAACCAGCTGAAGGCTGAAATCTCAACATTTAAGCTTGAAATTTAGATTTGGAAATCTATTTTCAGTATAGTACTGTATATCTTCAGCTTTTGGTGTGTGTATACATTTTAGTTTATTGCATTAGTCAATGGACACACCATTTTACAACCAAGCAAAAATATAACATGCAGCCTAATACCTTACTCAGGATGGATAATACAGAAATCCTAATATGCTCAGGGGGGACGCGGGTGGCGCTGTGGGTAAAACCTCAGCGCCTAGGACTTGCCGATCGCATGGTCGGTGGTTCGAATCCCTGCGGCGGGGTGTGTTCCCGTCGTTCGGTCCCAGCGCCTGCCAACCTAGCAGTTCGAAAGCACCCCCAGGTGCAAGTAGATAAATAGGGACCGCTTACTAGCAGGAAGGTAAATGGCGTTCCGTGTGCTGCGCTGGCTCGCCAGATGCAGCTTGTCACGCTGGCCACGTGACCCGGAAGTGTCTGCGGACAGCGCTGGCTTCCGGCCTAGAGAGTGAGATGAGCGCACAACCCTAGAGTCTGGCAAGACTGGCCCATACGGGCAGGGGTACATTTACCTTTAATATGCTCAGGATAAAGGAAGCAACGCCCCCTGAATAAATTCAGCTCTAGCTCTTGCAGTGGCAGCAACCTTTATAGAATTTTTTACATTCTTATCTTCAAGAGTAAAATAAAATGTCTATATAACAGCTAAACCTCCTTTCCTATCTAATCTACAATTCTGCTAAAGGACAATTAAGCACCTAGTGCACCTGGGACAATATATAGAGTCACGTAGTTCACAACTAGTTTGTTTGCATAATATTTATATGGTGGCTGTATGGGTGCATTGCAAAAAAAAAAAATAAATCCCGTTGTGAACTATGTGACTATATGCTGTATCACATTAGCTGAACCCTCAGTGACACAAATACTTTCCTCTGCTGGAAATTAGTCAAATTGTTCAGAATAGTTTTGTCGCACGAAGCAGCTGTTGGGTCAATGAGTTTTTTTCCTTTAAAAAAATTAATCATGTGAGAATCTAGTGTTGCTAATCTTACTAGCTTGCCATATTTTTATCTTCTGCTTCCCTGCAACTATCATTTCGAACTACCATTGCCAAGTTGCAAATGTACAATAGTAACAGCATTTATTCAAGACCCCCATGATGACTAACTCATATATTGTCACGTTTAGGAGAGGTTCAGAAGATGAGAAATCTATCACAAAGTCAGTAACGTCTCCTTGCCATTACTGACCTGGAAGCTTGTGTTGAGCAGTACTGTACAGTTGTTGCTGTTATACATTAAGTATTAATAAATAAATATTATAATTGATAAATAACACATGTATTGTTAATAATAAAAGTGTAGTAGCAGATGTAGTGGTATGAAACTCTTCATATTATTGTTATTAAGAGACTTTGTTGCTTCTTTATAGTCTCTTCTTTTGGCTAGAGTTGGGGGTCCCCTTCAGTGTTTCTGCTCTTGTTCACCCACACTGATGTTCAGCCATCTCCCTAGTTATGTTTTCAGAAAATTGAGTAAATAGTTGACAAACACATCTATGTCTTCTTCTGAATGGACTGTATCCCATCTCTGCCTTCAACGATGTTGTATGTGTGGGTCTGTGAATGCAGATGGCCAGATATTTGATGACAGTGCTCAAAACTGAGCTCCAAAAAAAGTTCTTTTAAATTCAAATGTTAGGTTTTTGGCAAGCAGTGTAAGAGCTTTGGTTTAAACCACCTGTTTGGCATTCCATTTGTCAGTTTGTAATGTAATCACTCCGCTGAAAATCGAGGCATCGGAAATGAAATTTGACACATGTGTTCAGGGCACAATCTAATGCTTCAAGTTTGTTGAACAGCCGCTCATTCGTCACATCCATTTTCAAAGTAGGGAGGAAAATGAAAAATAGAGTGCAAATAGAGTGATTTCTCCCTTGAAACCTGAGGCATCACAATGAATGCAGGTACATTTCACTTCCACCCTGCTTTTTAAGGGGATGGAAGTAAGATGCATGGTAAATTGGCATAATACAGTATCTGAAGACTTTCTACACTATGTTTTACTGGTTAATTTTGTACGTGTCAATTTTTAAGTTTCAACAACATTTCATGGAGAGACAAAGAGAGAGATTCTGGAGAGATTCATTGCAAGAAGGGGGGGATATGCAAACCCCTTGGCTTTTCTCTGTTTGTAGGAAATACTCGTTAATATTCATTGTGCTAACAAACGAAAACAGAAGGTCCTTGGCCTTTCTCCAGTCATTTGACTCTCCCCCCCCCCCCGCTTTTGTTTTCTGCAATTGTCCTTCTAAGCATTTGTGTGTGTGTGTTTTGAAAGAATTGACAATGGTCAGGAGTAAGGTCTCAACACACTTCCTGTGTTTTGGCGCACAGAAAGCCTGGTCACTAGGCCTCACTTCCTGTTGCAGAGACAATTGCCAAGGCAATAGAAGAAAGAGCTGTCTCTGTTTGGAGTGATGAAGCATCAGTTACATCACCAGAATGCCAGGAGGTTCTTGTTTAACCTTGACTGTTTTCTGGGTGGGGGGGGAGGGGAAGCCGGGGTGGGGGGGGGAGAGAGAGCTGGTATCAGGGGGAGTATAACAGGAGTGACTCTGTATCAAAAGAGCAGCACATTTCTGAGCTCTGACTCACCCGCTCTTAGGAAAAAATTCCAATCACATTTTTTTCCCAGGGAGGTAAACAAGGTCACTATGTCCAGCAAGATCCTGTTTACCTGAGAATGGACATGTTTTTAGAAGTGATAGTGGTACTCACATATGCTGTTGTGAGTCAGTGCTGTGGGCGTACAGATGCTGTTATTTCACCAGGGGCAGAAACTTCAAATATCAGCCAAGAAGATATTCACCTTTGCACAGATACTGTCTGGATTTAGGCATAAGGTGTCTCTCCCTCCCACCCACAGGGATCTTTTTTTAAAAGTCGGATTCAAAATGTAAATGTGTCCAGAATGCTCATTTTCATTACAAACATCTCTCCTCCCCACAAGCACACCAAGGGTGGGTGGGACTTGAATTTAAATGCCATCAGAGACAGTAAGCCTCACTTGTGAAAATGCCCTGGCTATGCAAATTAGAACTTACTCCTTAGGGCCAAACTAGACAAAACTATAGGAAGCTGGCATTATTATTATTTATTAAATTTATATACCGCTCTTCATCAAAAGATCTCAGGGCGGGTTCACAGGATCTTCTTCTTTGGCAATCACTTGTAGCCGAGTGAGATTGTCGTCCATGAACACAGCCTTAACAGTGAGTCCGTAAGTGATTGTGGAGGCCAATTCTGGATCCACACGTCCTTACAAGGTGGGGACATAGGTTTCCCAGTGGGAGTTGATCTTGATGAGGGTTTGCCAAATGTGACTTTCTCTTAGCACATTTCTCCCTTTTGTCCTGAGTTGGAGTGTCTTCAGAGTCCATGACACCTTTGGTAAAGGTTGTTCTCCAGTTGGAACACTCGCAGGCCAGTGTTTCCCAATTATTGGTGTTTATACTGCATTTTTTTAGATTTGCCTTGAGAGAGTTTTGACACCTCTTTTGTTGTTGTTTCCCAATTATTGGTGTTTATACTACATTTTTTTTAGATTTGCCTTGAGAGAGTTTCCATTTTTAAATTCAGAATAGAGTAGTTGCTTTGGAAGATGATAATCAGGTATCCAAACATTGATGTTGAAGAATCATTGCTTCGACACTGGCGATTTTTGTGTATGATCATGGCAATGAAAATAATAAATAGAGTTGGGGTAATAACACACCCCTATTTAACACCTGATCCCACTGTGAAATGGTTCACTTTGATAACCTTTACCTTCTATTCTGTTCATTAAATGCCTATACCACCCTTCATTAGAGGATCACAGGGCAGTTTACAATATAAAAACACAAAAATACATAACTTAGCAACAAACAAAATAACCAACTCTGCTCTGCTCACCCACCCAGGTCTCAGTAATACAAACCAGTTCTGTATATTCTAGATAATGTTCTAGAGATTGCCAACCTGTTTTAAAAAGGAATGATGACTACCTTGACTTTCTGGTAAAACAACTTTTTCAGGGATTAACTTATTAAGAGTTTCCATGCTGCCCAAAAGTAATTGACCGTTTTGCCGATGTGTTTGTGGTTTAAAAAGCAATCCCCTAGGCTCACCCACTAATGACAAGCTCCACTGTTACATTCCCCTGCATAAGTATTGCATGGCTCCCATTCATTTCAATGGAGATTGTGTCCTATGATTGTTTTATTGATGGCATTGTAGTTTGGGTGGCAGCATGTTATTCTCACATTGTTTTTATACTCTAGCTCAGAACTTTCCAAACTTTTCATGTTTTCATTTCACAACACAGTAATTCAATTTTAGTAGCAAACCGGTTAAACTAACCCCTTTCCAGCCCCGGGAGGAGCACAGGGAGAATTTGCATGACATACATACATACTGCAGTCGACCCATCAGTGTGTTGCGACACACAGTTTAGAAAGCTCTGCTCTAGCTTTTATGGCAAGAGGCAATTGCCCAGTCCATACCAGATGCCCTTCCAAAATATTCTAATAACTAAGTCTTGAGTGCCACGTGATTCATCAGTACCTATTCCAGACGCTGACTATGTGTTTTTTCCTGATAACAAGATGTGTCTCTCTCATGACCCCAGCCACCACCACCCACCTCTCGGTGTGTATCCTGTTCTTGCCCTTCGGCTGTAGCAAGAGCGGGAAAGCACAGAATGACTTCACATTCCTGGAATTCTTGGCAGTCAGTCAGGGACCTTGCTACAGCTAAGTAGCTTTGTGGGGGACAGCTTGGCCATTGCAAAGCTAACTAGATGTACCTGGAAATACCCACTTGCCCTTTCACTTGATCTGCAGAACAGACATAGTGTCCATTTGTTGGCTTATCTGAAATGCGTCAGCCAAAGAAGCAAGAAGTCTGGCCCTATCTGAATGTGCCCTGTAGAGTTGTCAGTGCTGCATAAAAATTACTGTTATTCCTAACCGTTTATATAGCACTTTCAACATGCAAAGCACTCAACAGTGTACAACTTACGATTACAATTGGAATCGTTTTGAGCAGGAAGGTTGTTGCAATCCTCATTTTGCAGAGGAGATGCATGACCATGTTTAGCTAGTGGGTTTCCAGCTTGATACTTCAAACTTCCTCATGTATCACAGGTCCTACACTCAACTGATTCTGTGTCACGCTGAATAAGTATCCCTTATTTCAGGAGTCCTCAGCTCCATATTTGTTACTCTATACCAGGCATGGCCAAAATTGGCCCTCCAGATGTTTTGGGACTACAATTCCCATCATTCCTGACCACTGGGATGATGGGAGTTGTAGTCTCCAAACATCTGGAGAGCCAAGTTTGGCCGTGTCTGCTCTATACTGTATAGATTCAGCATCTGTAGAACCAAATCAAGTATTCTAGAGAAAATGTTCTAAGACCATAAAAAAGCAATTCAGCAACCATTCATCATCATCATCATCATCATTTATATCCCACCCATCTTGGGGGGGGGTATATAAAAACAATTATTCTTATTCACTTTAGTGATGCTTTCTGGAATTGAGGGGCTTGGAACTGGGAGCCTGTTCCACGTCTAGCAATGTCTAGTTCTAAAACTACGGCTTTCCAAGAAAAGCGAGGGGTACAGAGCTTGTTAAGCAAAGCCATGCTCAAGAATGCATTTGATCACAACTGTTCCTCCTACAGAGGAGCATCGGAGATTTGGCTAATAGTCTAATTAAGTACCCAGTATAATAAAAGATGGTATGCAGATGTGAAAGTGACTATTTGTGGGGCTCTAAATTGCATGTGTTCATAGTATTCTGTCTTGAAAGAAATCTTTTGGATATGGCCAGAGAAATGGCTGTCTCAGCAATTGGACACAGATGGCACAGTGATGACAAGGCAGGTGAAATAAGTAATGGCTCTGCTTAGTTTTGAGGATGCTGAATAATGCAGAATAATTATTTCTATAATTTGTTCATTAACTGTTAAGACTTTTGTGTACTGTACCTTCCTTTGCCTTTGTATGTTTATGTGCTGTGTTCAGTCTTAATATAATTGTTTAAGATTGCATTAAAGTCTGAACTGTGAAAATTCTTGTGAAAAGTCTTTTCAACATGCTTGGTAAGAGGCATAATATTGGTATTTTCAATACAGGTTATAGTCAAGAAATCTGTATATAGCAACACTTATGGATACAGGGTATCCATTGATTTATAGATCCATATTGTCCAATTGAGGCAATGGATTCAATGGATTCATATTTACTGTAAGAAAAGCATGTTTGTACCTATAGTCCAGGTTCACACAAAAAAACCAGTGATTCGTGCCTAGTTCATAAAGTATCCAGTGGATTTGGATAACAATTACAAAACCTTGAATTTTTGTAATATTTCTGTAATACTGCATTGCGACAAAAGATAAACTGGTGTAAGAGGACGTCAGAAGGTTAAACACTCTCTGTAGTTGCTAGGTAACAATGTTTTGCCCACAGGCTCACAGATTGGCCAATAAGATTGGTTATGATGATGCAATGCTGAGCATTTGGGTATTGGTTGAGTGTGTGGTCATTCAGTTTTCTTGCACGTTTGCTTTTAAACAGAATTGTCCAGAATAGCAGTGTTTGCTTTTATTATGACTTTTTTCTCTGCCTGGGTATGTCTGTGGCAGAACATTTTCACACATGACACAAACTGGCCTTTGATAGCTGTCCTTTGATCGCTGTCCCATCCTGCAGCTTGAGGCGTGCAAGGATATTGCATTTGGATTTGGCTGTTAAAAGTCCTGCTGTTCCTTTTTTATATAATTTTTTTATTAATTTTCAGAAAAAACAAAATCATTACATTAAAGAAAAATAAAAAAATATATATAAAACATAAAACAAAACATTCAAAACAACTGTATACACGCTTAATATTAAATCCACATTATGGGATTACTTGAATCCCCCGATTTCCCTCTACTCCCTCCCCTGGTTCCTTTGTATTATCTTCCTTTATGCATGTCAATAAAGTCTTTTTTCTCTAATTACCTCCATATTTAAACATTATCCATAACATTACAAGTGTTTTTAAAATGCTGCTAATGTATTCACTTCCTTTTGTAAATATGCAATAAACATTTCCCCTTTTTTAATATTTGTTATTGTCTTGATTTCTAAGTCTCCCACTTAGTTTAGCCATTTCCGCACATTCCATTAACTTAATTTGCAAATCTTCCTTAGTGAGGACTTTTTTCTTCTTTGCAGTGTTGGGCCAGCAATATTTGAGCAGCCGTTGCTGCATACATAAACGAGTTCTTGTATTATTTAGGTAGGTCAGTTCCTGTACTTTCTAACAGAAAAGCTTCTGGTTTTTTAACAATGGTTATTTTAAACATTTTTTTCACTTCCTTTTACAGTGGTACCTCAGGTTAAGAACTTAATTCGTTCTGGAGGTCCGTTCTTAACCTGAAACTGTTCTTAACCTGAAGCACCACTTTAGCTAATGGGGCCTCCCGCTGCTGCCTCAGCACTGCAGCGCAATTTCTGTTCTCATCCTGAAGCAAAGTTCTTAACCTGAGGTACTATTTCTGGGTTAGCGGAATCTGTAACCTGAAGTGTCTGTAACCCGAGGTACCACTGTATATATATGTGTGAGTGTGTGTGTGTGTGTGTGTGTGTGTGAGAGAGAGAGAGAGAGAGAGAGAGAGAATGATATACAGTGGTACCTCTGGTTAAGTACTTAATTCGTTCCGGAGGTCCGTTCTCAACCTGAAATTGTTCTTAACCTGAAGCACCACTTTAGCTAATGGGGCCTGCTGCTGCCACCACGCCACCAGAGCACGATTTCTGTTCTCATCCTGAAGCAAAGTTCTTAACCTGGAGCACTATTTCTGGATTAGCGGAGTCTGTAACCTGAAGCATATGTAACCTGAAGTGTATGTAACCCAAGGTACCACTGTGTAAAAGTCCTGCTGTTTCAACCATGGCAATTCGGACACTGCTACTACCTCTTGCACTGAGATAGCAGCAAGATGTTGACAGGCAAGTATGCCAAAGCAGCCCAGCAGCATAATAACTAAAAAAAGGAAGAAAATGCAAGCAACAGCGATCCTAATGAAATCATCTTAAGCAATGTTCTTGGAATGGGCAATGGACATGATCTGTAAAGGCAAACAAATCTTCCTCTTTCAGATAGGCCGGCTTCCTCTCTCTCCCATCTGTGGTTTCAGTAACATTTTGAATGAAACCCACACGCCCGAAACCTTACTATTTTTAAGGCAAGCAAACAAACAAACAAAACAAACACCCCCCAAAGCAGACAGTCTTTAATCACCAGCTGCAAGCGTGTGTGCTTGGGAAGAGGAAGAAACATGGCAGAAAAGGAGCGGGATGTCGTACAGTCATGTGGGAAACGTGATTAATGAGGAACTGAAAATGTGTTTGTTTTCGTTAGACCTTCAGCTCACAAAATGTTTTGAAAAGGAGCCATAAGTGTGCAGAGCCTTGGGACTGACTTCATTGTGAGGCCTTTTGTCTCCCCAAGAGAAACACTTTTAAATGCAAATCAGATGACATTGGTGCACCAAAACCCCATGTAAACCCATTAGATTTAGGTGCTTAGTTAAAATGTTCAAGCACCATTGATATCTATGGGGTTTAGGGGTGCTTAACTTTTTCTGAACTGAGCCTTTAATTTTTACATTACATAATTTAAAAGATACACAAATTGGTGAAGACATGGGGTTGTGGTGATGACTTGGGGTTGTGGCACTATCCAATACAGTAGTACCTCGGGTTACATACGCTTCAGGTTACATACGCTTCAGGTTGCAGACTCCGCTAACCCAGAAATATTACATTGGGTTAAGAACTTTGCTTCAGGATGAGAACAGAAATCGTGCTCCGGCGGCACAGCGGAGGCGGGAGGCCCCATTAGCTAAAGTGGTCCTTCAGGTTAAGAACAGCTTCAGGTTAAGAACGGCACAGCGGAGGCGGGAGGCCCCATTAGCTAAAGTGGTCCTTCAGGTTAAAAACAGCTTCAGGTTAAGAACAGCTTCAGGTTAAGAACGGACCTCCGGAACGAATTAAGTACTTAACCTGAGGTACCACTGTAGAGGCCTGTAACATGTGAAACCATAGGACACCTGGCACTCATAATGACTATATGGAGGTGGTAGCTGCAGGGTATTATCAATCGTTAATATATATATGTGTGTGTTTCAAACCAACCTCAAATGCAAAACCAAGGAGCCCAGGACAGCCCCCCTATTTTCTCCTCACAACAACCCTGGAAGGTAGATAAGGAGGGGAGATGGTGACTGGCCCAAAGCTCCCATTGAGCATAAATCATGATACCCACAGAGTCACTGGACTGAGCTGTTTCCTTTTATGGTATAAATATAGTCCTATTACAGCAGGTTTCCTCTTTCCTCTGAACTGTGTTTTTCTTTTTTTCTAAATCACTAATCCCTCTCACGCTGCTAAAATTAAATATTACAAAGCACACATATGCCACGGCAATGTTGCAATCTCTGTAGATTTACTTATTTGTCTTTCGGCGGTGCAAAGACAATAGAGCATGGAAATTGCTTGGGTTGAAGTTTCCCCTTTCAGTTGTGCAATTGTTTCTTTTGCTGGTTCAGGCCTGAACCAAACAGAAGCAATACTTCTACAAGCTGGTGGGTATTATTATTATTATTATTATTATTATTATTATTATTATTATTATTATTATTTGTTGTTAATTTATACCCCGCCCATTTGGCTGGGTTTTTTCTAACCACAAGTGTTTTAGTTTTCTTGTTTTTTACAAGCGGAAGGGTATCCGGCTTTTGTAGAAAGACGGAGAAGCAATAAAGGCATTTAGGAATGCATGTGATATGTGTACCACTAGAAGTTGAGCCAGAGATGAGAAGCCCATGGTTTCCTCCAAAGAATCCTGGGAACTGTAGCTCACTCCTCATATAGCTATGGTTCCAAGCACCCCTAACAAACTATAGTTTGTTATTCCTCCGCAGCTAAGATCCACTTGCATTGCCCATTCCTTCGTGACTGGGAAATGTGCTTCTGCTTCAAACTGTGTATGATGTTAATGACATATCATTCGACTTCTCTGCAGCTGTTAGTCAATTGGGAGGCAGAAATTAGCACAGATTTCCCACACATTCATTGATTTCCCGTGAGTGACTGCAGCTCAAGGAGCTGCTCCAAACAGAAAAACGAAACATGGGTGTGGGAGAACTACTCATGATTAACATACTGTAATGCACAGTTTGAGGTTGCATGTACACAATTTAAAACATTTAAGGGTGCTGGGAATTGTAGTTCTGTGAGGGGTAAACCAGAGTTCCCAGGATTCTGTGGGCGCAGGTGGGGGGGGTGGATGTGCTTGAAATGTGCTTTTAAATGTATGATGTGTATGCAACCTGATCCTATTAACATTTATTTAACATTTGTTTAAAAACCTGAAGCATTTTTGTTAGGGATTGTAGGGAAAGAGCTTCCCCAAAAGTTGAAAAACATCTCCATGTATGCAACAACGGCCGCGAGAGTTTTAATAGCACAAGGATGTAAGACTGAAAAAACCCCAACTAAAGAATCATGGCAAGAAAAATTGATGGACTATGCAGAACTGGCAAAACTGACATATAAGACCGGGACAAGGATAACTGTGACTTTAAAGATGAATGGGAACCCTTTACAAAGTATTTGAAGACGCAACAAAGTGAGCTGGACTCCTTGGCTGGCTTTGAATAAACATTCACAAACTTTTTATTGATAATAATCAGCTAAATAGTTTGAGGATCTATACAACTGTGTAATGTGCAGAAAACAGCATTTTTAGAGAAATCAAAGACTGGAACTGAGGGAAGTTGGGGGGTGGGGTGGGGGTGTTCTGTGGGGGGAAGGAGGAAAAATGGGAATAAGGATGATATGTTTCTGGATAACATGTTTTGTTTTAATTTTGAATTAAAAAGTTATTTTAAAAAAAAGAAATGTGCTTTTAAATGTATGATGTTTATGCAACCTGAGACTATGCCACCTGGTAATGGGGCCAAATCATTAATCTGCACGATTAATATATGCAAATAAATTCACCAGCATGAGAGGTGATGACTTTGTCTGAAGGGAAAGGCAGTATTGCGCTCACCTCTTCTCTTAACAATGTATTTACCATTTCTTGGAAAAAATGAATGTATGCACACAGTGGTTATATGTACAGCAATCCCCAATGGAAATAACATTGGGGAGGAGGGGAAATAAGAGAAACGGGTTGTCAAGGGGGAAATGGCTAAATCTCTTCAGCTGCTCCTTTCTGTTTCTTGAAGGACAATGGAAAGCACATAATTAGGCTACTGTACAGTTCCCACCCTTTGTAGTTGAGCCAAAGGAGGGGTGGGGAATCTGTGCCAAAATTGAGGAGGGACAATTCCCATTCCAACCTCTGAGAAAATACTCGGTCCATCATATAGATGCGATGCCTCCAAATTATTTCTTTAGACAATCAGTTAAAATTAATCATGAAAACAGAAAACATAGTTGAAATGTGTTCAGAAACTGAAGGGTCTTTGCCAAGTGCCTGAAATTAAATAGGCATAATTGTCCTACTGCTAAATATTTTTTCACAGGATGGCTTTTACGGAGGTAATGTGCAAGTAGTCTCTTTGAATGCTCTAAAGTGCTGTAGTGTAGAAATATTATTGTTAAAATTACATAATATACAGTGGTACCTCTGGTTATGTACTTAATTCGTTCCGGAGGTCCGTTCTTAACCTGAAACTGTTCTTAACCTGAAGCACCACTTTAGCTAATGGGGCCTCCTGCTGCCGCCGCGCCGCTGAAGCAAGATTTCTGTTCTCATCCTGAAGCAAAGTTCTTAACCAGAGGTAATATTTCTGGGTTAGCAGAGTCTGTAACCTGAAGTGTATGTAACCTGAAGTGTATGTAACCCGAGGTACCACTGTAATAACATCATCATCATCATCATTATTATTATAAGGAAATTTATAAACCACTTGCACTCTCTTTCTCGATCTAGAAAACATCTCAAAAAATACACAAAACAATTGAAAACAAATATGCATAAAACCATGGTTTTAACAAAAAGATGAAATCAATAGCATTTTAAAAACCCAGAAATGTTACTAAAATCAGGCATCTGCATAGACTTGGTGAAACAGAAGCGTTTTCAGAAAGCATCTCAAAACAGTTAGTGAAGGCATTCCTAAGCATAGGTGCTGCCACACTAAAGGAAGGACTCCTTGCAAACGCAGAACAACCTTTGTGTGGCGTCCATAGAAGTGTACACATTTGGCATAAGGAAATCATGGAATTGGAAGGGACCCTGAGGATCATCTAGTCCAACTCCCTGCAATACAGGAATATGCAGCTGCCCCATTCAGGGATCGAACCTGCAACCTTGGCATCATCAGCGCCACACACTAACCAACTGAGCCATCCAGGCTGCATCTGTTAAGCAAACTGGCTCCAAGCTGTTAAGGGCTTTATATACCAACAGTAACACTTTGACCTTGGGCCTGTATTTATTCATTTTTATTTCACTGCATTTGTGTTCCATCTTTTTATCCAAGGTGCTCGAAGGTGATGTACATGGTTCCCCAGCTCCTCCTTTAAACCCATAACAACCCTGTGAGGTACGTTAGTCTGAGAAGCAAGGTCACTCAGTTGGCTTTGTGGGGATTTGAACCCTGGTCTCCCAGGTCTTAGCCTGACACTATAACCACTGCACCACCCTGGCTGGATCGGCAGCTAATGCGGATCTCTTGAGCTGAGGTGTAATATGCTGACAGACTCTTGATATCTTGTCAGTGTAATAAATGGAAATCTGCCCTTATTCCCTTATGGCAGGGGTATGCAACCTTTAAGACAAAAAGAGCCACTTGGACCCGTTTCCGAAGGGAAAAAAACCTGGGAGCCGCAAAACTCGTCATTATAAACATAACTTTTTTTGTCACTTTTTTAAAATTATTTCTTTGTTTGGCCCCTCAGAATTACTCCTCCTCATAGAAATGAACGTTAAATTAACAAGTTGCCTTTTTGTGTGTGTGTGTGTGTGTGTGTTCTTCACTCCCCTTCAAAACAGTGACCAGCGTACATGCCCCCTTTCAATGCAGTGACCAGCGTACATGCCCCTTACAATGTAGCGGGCGGGCGGGCGGGAAGGTGACGTCGGGACGGTGCGTGACTAACGCACGCACCGCCCCCATACGATGTCACAGCCAGTACAGCGCCCGCCACAGTGGGGAGTGTCGGGGCGCACAATGCTCCCCTCGCTAGTATCCGCCCTGGAGCCGCGACAAGGGTGTAAAAGAGCCATATGCGGCTCCGGAGCCGCGGGTTGCAGACCCCTGCCTTATGGGGTACACAAGAGCCCTTGTAGAGTCCTTTGCAGGTTCTCCATTGGTCGGAGAAAAATAACAAGAGGCCAACTGAAATATACTCGGAGTCGCAAAGTGATTTCATGCTCTTTATTCAGCTCATAGTGGTGAGGAGGAATGAATGAAAGTCCCCTCACAGTATCTGCTTTATATACACTATTTACACAATGGGCTGCACATGATTGGCTAATTCCGGAATTCTACTGTAAGCCAATCAGGTTGTGGATTCACTTCTATCTGGAGCAGGATTGGGTGGTTCCTGCCAACCAATCATACTGCTGCATTGTTCTAGGACCAATCAGACTGCTGCATTCTGAATCCTATTGTTCTAGGACTAATCAGACTGCTGCAATTTGGATCCTATTGTTCTAGGACCAATCAGACTGCTGCAGTTTGGATCCTATTCAACTCAGTACATAACACCCCTCCCCTCTAAGTTCCAGTCCTGCCCGGGAGGTCGCATTCATAGTCCTCAAGGTATGCCGGCGGCCTACGTGTGCGTTGCGGCCTAGGGTGTTCCCTGGTCCGGGCTCCCGGTTCTGGCTCGTGTTCCAAGGATGCTGGCTGTGATGGGGTTGTTTGGTCTGGTGCAACCGGCTCGCTCAGTCGTGGTTCTGGTTCTGGTGTCCTTTCGGCCTCACGGGTCCTCTCTGTATTTACTGATTCTGCCTCTCCTGCTGGCCCCTCCTGCTCTATGGGCCTCACTGCCCCGCTGTTCCCTTGGGACTCCTCTGACATGTTCTCCTCCTGGGTTTCTCCCGGGAATCGTCGCCGTATCTGGTCGCAGTGGCGGCGCCAGCATTGCCCCCCATCCGTTAGCACCTCGTACGACACTGGGCCAGTGACCCTGGTGACTGTGGCGGGTACCCATGCTGGGCCTGCCCCAAAATTCTTTGCGTACACTGGGTCCTGGGCCTCGAAGGTCCGGGGGTTCCTGCCTTCCCCCACCACTACCTCATCCTGAGCTCTATCGGGGTGAAGGCGGTCCAATCTGATTGCAAGGCGCCGACCCATTAGTAGTTCAGCGGGGCTCCGGCCGGTTGTTGAGCTGGGGGTGCTGTGCTGTGCTAGAAGGAATGTGGCAAGGCGGTACTCCCAGTCCCCTTGCGTCATGCGGCGAAGGGTGTCCTTGGTGGTCCGCACCATGCGTTCTGCTTGGCCATTGGTGGCAGGGTGGAACGGTGCCGAACGGATGTGGCGGATGGCGTTCTGTGCTGTGAAGGTTTGGAATTCTCCTGACGTAAATGCAGTCCCGTTGTCTGAGACGAGAGTGTCAGGGAGCCCGTGGGTTGCAAACAGCCTGCGTAGTACTCGGATGGCTGCGGACGTGGAAGTGGACGGTACCAGTGCGACTTCCAGCCATTTGGTGTAGGAGTCCACCACTATGAAGAATGTTTTCCCCTGAAAGGGGCCAGCGAAATCCACATGCAGGCGTGACCATGGTGCTCGGGCGGACTCCCAGGACTGGACTGGGGCCCTTGGGGGATCTGGGCGGGATTCTTGGCAGGCCTGGCAGTGTTTGACCCAGGCCTCTATCTCTCCATCGATCCCCGGCCACCACACATAACTCCTGGCAAGGGCCTTCATTCTTACTACCCCTGGATGTGTCCCGTGTAGGGCTGTGAGGACCCTTTTGCGGAGGGGCTGGGGAACAACGACTCTGCTTCCCCATAACAGGCACCCCTTGTGCGCCGACAGTTCATGTTTGCGGGTTGTGTAGCCGGCGAATTCTGGCCCGGGGCTGCTGCTGGACCATCCCCTCCACACCCAGTCCAGGACCCGGGAGATGACCCTATCTTTCTTGGAATGGTGTGCAACTTCTTGTGCCTGAATGGGGCGGTCGGGAAGCAGCTCCAGGCTCATAACCTCTTGTGCAGGTGCTGGGTCAGGGCCTGTTTCCGGCAGTGGTAGCCTGCTGAGGGCGTCCGCATGGCCCATCGCCTTCCCAGGTCGGTGAATCAGTGCATACTGGTAGCTGGCAAGGAAAATTGACCACCTGAGGACCCGAGGAGACAGCACTTGGGGGGTCTGCTTTTCGGGGGCAAACAAGCCAAGCAACGGCTTGTGGTCAGTCACCACGGTGAAGGGCCGCCCATACAAGAAATCATGGAATTTTTTTACTCCCTTCACGATTGCCAGACCCTCCTTGTCAATTTGCGAGTAGTTCCGCTCGGTTGCGTTGAGTGTCTGGGAAAAGTACGCCACCGGTACCTCTCTTCCATCCGAGAGTTGGTGCCCCAGGACAGCGCCAATGCCATAGGGTGAGGCGTCGCATGCTAGCACCACCGGCAGCCTCTCGTCGAAGTGTGCCAAGACAGAGTTTGAGACAAGCAAGTCCTTGACTGCCTGGAATGCGGCCTCCTGGCGCTGGCCCCACACCCAAGGGGCCCGCTTGTCCAGGAGTCTGTGTAGGGGCTCCGCTACCGCCGCCTTGTGGGGAAGGAAGGAATGGTAAAAGTTCAATAGTCCCAAGAAGGCCTGAAGTTCAGTCTTGCTCTTGGGCGCTGGAGCATCACAAATGGCCCGTACCTTGTCCCCAGTCGGGTGGACCCCTTCTGCGTCCACCATAAATCCCAGAAAGTCCACCTGAGGCACTCCTAGTAGACATTTTTCCCGCTTCACCTTGAGACCCGCCGTCTGGAAACGGTGCAGAACGGTGCGGAGGCGGTCCTCAAACTCCTCTGGTGTGGGCCCGGCAATCAACACATCATCGAAGAAGGGGGTGACACCAGGAATCCCTTTGAGGAGAGAGTCCATTAAATTCTGGAATATGCCTGGTGCCACGCTGACCCCGAATTGCAGCCGCTTTACCCTGAACGCTCCTCTGTGTGTCACAATCGTCTGTGCCTCTGCTGTGGCCTCATCTACTGGCAGCTGTTGATATGCTTGGGCCAAGTCCAGCTTGCCAAAAATTTTCGACCCAGCCAGGGTGGCAAGGACATGGCTGACCACTGGCACTGGGTATGCGTGGGCCGTGAGGGCCTTGTTTATGGTACATTTGTAGTCTGCGCAGATGCGGACCGAACCATTAGGCTTGACGGGTGTGACGATTGGAGTTTCCCAGGGGGCATTAGGCACCGGCTCAAGCACTCCTTGCTCCACGAGTCGGTCCAATTCCTCATCTATACGGGGTTTCAAGGCGAACGGGACCCGGCGGGCCTTGAGCCTGACCGGTCGTACTGCGGGGTCAAGCTGTAGCGCAATGGGGGGGCCCGTATACTGTCCCAATTTCCCGTCGAAAACCCCTGGAAATTCCTTGCATATGGCGTCCACGTCCACTTGTAAGCTAGTGTGGTTCACCCCGGTGACAGCTAGCCCCAGTGGTCCAAACCATGCCAATCCCAGTAAGCTAATGTAGGGGCCCTTGACCACAAGCAAGTCTAGTTGCCGCGTCCGCCCTCGGTATTGCACCCTGAAGCTCCCCACCCCCATTGTGGGGACCTTACGTTTCTGGAAGTCCCGGAGGGTGAATGGGGCCGGCCTGAGTTTGGGACCCCCAGTAGGACACAGTTTCCTTAAGGTCTTTGCCGAGATTATGGATAGAGTTGAACCCGTGTCAAGCTCCATGCGGCATGGGGCCCCCTCTATCTGTACCTCTACATAAATTTTCTCTACGTTGGGGTGGGGCAACTGGTATACCTGGCAGTCTGTGAGCTCCGTCGAGTTGCCTTGGTGCGTTGGGCCCCGGGACCTGGGGCTCTTGGGTTGGTCATCTGATGCCTGGTGTCGGGTGGGCCGAGCCCGACACACCCGGGCGATGTGTCCCGATTTTCTGCACTGCCTGCACTCTGCGTTGCGGAAACGGCAGGTCCTCCTCTCGTGACTCTCCCCGCAGCTTGCACAGTTTCCTCCTTCTCGTCGAGGCAGCTGTGGTCTGTGCGCTGCTTGAGTGCGCTGCTGTACTCGGTGCACCTCCTCCCTGTCGGATCCTGAGTCGTCGGTGAGGTCTTCATGGTGGACCCTCGGTTGGGATGGAAGGCTCGGCCGTGCCTCTTGCGTCGACCTCTCGGCAGCTTCCGTTGCCAGGGCCTCCTCCAGAGCGACCTGGAACGTTAGGTCCTTCTTAGCGTAGAGGCGTCGTTGCAGCTTCTCATCCTTCAGGCCACCGACGAGGCGGTCACGAAGCATGTTCTCCAGCTCTGAGAAGTTGCAGAACCGGGCGGCTTGGCGGAGAGAGGTCACAAACCCAGTTATGGTTTCCCCAGGGGCTTGTCGCTTTGCGTAGAAGGCATTTCGACGAGCCACCACTGAGGGCTGCGGCGAAAAGTGCCCCTTCAGCTGTTCCATTATTGTTTTGTATGGAACAGTAGCGACGTCTTCAGGCGCAAGGAGAGCCCGGGCGATTTCAAACGTCTCCTCTCCGCAGACGCTGAAGAATATCGCCCTCTTCTTGGCGTCTTCTTCGTCGGTGACCCCTTTGGCTTCTAGGAGGAAGGTGAAACGGGAGGCGTACGCTTCCCAGTCTCCAGATGCTGGGTTGAACGGTGAGAAGCTGCTGTCGGTTGCCATTCTGAGTTCCTTGTGTCCCGGAGCTGAAGCCTGGATACACGGTGCGAGGCAGCGGTGCGGCAGGTGGCGGTGCTGCGGTGCTGTGTGTGGCAGTCAGCTCAGCGGGATCCCACCTTCGTCGCCAGTGAAATATACTCGGAGTCGCAAAGTGATTTCATGCTCTTTATTCAGCTCATAGTGGTGAGGAGGAATGAATGAAAGTCCCCTCACAGTATCTGCTTTATATACACTATTTACACAATGGGCTGCACATGATTGGCTAATTCCGGAATTCTACTGTAAGCCAATCAGGTTGTGGATTCACTTCTATCTGGAGCAGGATTGGGTGGTTCCTGCCAACCAATCATACTGCTGCATTGTTCTAGGACCAATCAGACTGCTGCATTCTGAATCCTATTGTTCTAGGACTAATCAGACTGCTGCAATTTGGATCCTATTGTTCTAGGACCAATCAGACTGCTGCAGTTTGGATCCTATTCAACTCAGTACATAACACCAACCAGAGAATATTGAGAAGCAAAGCAGCTAGTAAGCCTGATCTTTATTGAACTGTTGCAACAGGGTGCCCCCTTCACATGCAAGAAAAGGAGGAGGACCTCGAACAATGGTGCGCAAGGCCTTACATAGACATTTTAAATTCCCTGCCTTGGAGCTCAAGACCACCCCTCCATACATCATACATACATCACAGAAGGGGTGTAACCCAAGACCACCACCCACAAACGTCATACCTACATCACAGAAAAGGTGTTGTTTTTCCTGTCTGCCAGGGCATCAGATAATGCCTTATCTGATTGCCTTTCCTGGTAGTCTGTCGCCCTTTGAGATGGTGATTTCCCAATTCCTGAGACAATGGGAAGGCTCCCTGACCCCCCTCCCTCCTTGCAGAGAAAACATTTGGTCAGTTTGGGAATCAAAAATGGTTTCAGGTCGGTCTTCCTGTGCTGATCTATTTACGTGCTTGGTTGGTACATTTATGAACATTTATTATATATCTAAGACTCTAAAATTCTTATCACATCAGCAATCGTGCCGCAGCATCCTGCAGTTTCAAGATTGCTCTGTGCTGCTCTGGAGGGCAGGGTCCAAACTAGTGGGTTGAAGTTACAAGAAAGGGGATTCCTACACATCAGAAAGAGCTTTTTGACAGTGGAACAGACTCCCTCAGAAGGTGGGGGACTCTCCTTCACCGGGCATTTTAAAGCAGAGGTTGGGTGGCCATCTGTCAGGGATTCTTCAGCTGCAATTTATGGACTGCAAGGGGCTGGGAAGGCTCTGTGGCTGTCCTGCATTCAGCAGGTGGTTGAAGCAGAAATCCTGCAAGACTCTCGTCCAACTCCGTGACTCTTTGAAATTTGGTTGTTGTTTTTATGCCCCCTTAGATCACAGTTATTTTTGAAGGCTCTACCCCTCCGTCTCCGCAAGTCTGAGAATCAATCAATCTTAGCCTGGGAGCAGCGATGATGAGAACTATGCCAAAATATTCATTACTGTGGGAGGCATTGCATAGAAGTTATAATTCACTATTGTTGCTCATGATGCCTCAGGCTTTCCAGTCCAGCGTTTGCTTAGGTTAAAATGTTTTTGCCTACGGGCATCAGGTTAATGGGGCACTAGGGATTCCTCACTTTTCCTCTCCTCCCCCTCACTACACAGAGGTCTTTTTTGTTTTATTTTGTTTTTTCTTCTTGATTAATGGGAAAAAATTATGGATATGTAAAAGGGAAGGAAGGTCTTCTATCTCTCTCCCACTCTCCTAAATCAATTAGAAAAACAAACATTTTCCATTATAACAAGGAAGCACACTCTTTCCATGTAAATCATGCTTCACCCAACTTTAAAGGGACAGCACACACACACATATATATTTTGGAGTGTCACTACACTCTCCCCATCTCTGCCTCTGAACTTGCCTACCCTGTGGCCAACAGCAGTGCTCATCCACATTCTCACAGTTCATTAGATTTCCTTCTGCCGTGGGTGTGTTGGCCATTGAACACATCTGCCAGTGGAGGCAGGTCCATATGGACCAATGGTTTGACTCAGTAAAAGGCAGCTTCCTATGGTCACAGAGTATTGCCTTCTTCACTCTGAAGAGCCTAACGTCACATTTCAGCGATCCTCATGGGAATCTCCTTAGGTGGATCTCAGTGAGGAAGCAGCAGCGTGTATGTGTATGTCCCCTCCACTCCACTCCACTTCACTCAGCAGATTTATTTATTATGTTGCCACTGCACAATATTATGATGATTTATTATGAAATATTGTTGTGTTTAATTTATACAGCAGGAAGGAGGAGTGTGTACCCAAAACACCTGGAGCAAAATACAGTAATTATGACCTACCATTTTATCCAGTCTTATTAGAACCAAAGCGTATATCTTGTTAATTCTAGTTCCATGGGACTTTTACCTTGCTAATAGGGGCAGACACCGTGATGTCTCAAATTTCACTGGCACCCTTTGCCAATCCAAAATCTGGCTTCCCTTGGACATAATGGTGGCACCTGCTGCAGCACCCCAGCAGCTCCTTGGCTGGTGCGACCACACCAGTTGCACTCCCCGAGAGCCCCTTCTGTTGCTAACAAATAAGATTGCAGCCTCAGACCAAGGATCTTATCTACTCCAGTACTCTCTCTTTCAACCAGCGGTGCCTTTTCAGGGTCTTCTACAGAGGCCTTTCCCGCTTAGCTATTTTAACTGGAGAGCCAAGGGATTGAACCTGAGACCTGATACGCACCAGGCACATGGCCTTGGTAGGAACATCCTTTGAGCCCAAGACAATGCTCTGGTGATGGCTCCTGAACATAGGGAGGGAGCTCAGATATATTCCTCTCCATTCTTGCACAGTTTCCTCCATAATAATTGTTTTGGCTCCTGGTAATGATGCTTTGAGGCTCAGTCACATGAGGTAAAGGTAAAGGACCCCTGATAGTTAAGTCCAGTTGCGAACGACTCTGAGGTTGCGGCGCTCATCTTGCTTTACTGGTCGAGGGAGCCGACGTTTGTCCCCAGACAGTTTTTCCGAGTTATGTGGCCAGCATGACTAAACCACTTCTGGCAAAACCAGAGAGGTGCACGGAAACGCCGTTTACCTTCCTGCCGGAGTGGTACCTATTTATCTACTTGCACTTTGACATGCTTTCAAATTGCTAAGTTGGCACCACCGACCTTCTGATTGGCAAGCCCTAGGCTCAGTGGTTTAGACCACAGCGCCACCCGCCACTCACATGAAAGAGCCTGTAAATACAGTTTTACCTGAGGATGGGTGATCATATATAACAAAAGGGCTTTAATGGTTTCTAATGGCCTGTAAATCTCTCTACTTTTTGGAATGTGACACCATTAGAATAGGGGGAAGGGCAGAGAGACAGCTGGAAGCCTTTGCAGTCTGAACTTGGGCGCAGATGGGGCAGAGAAGGGAGAGCTTTTAGCTGGAGTTAGCAAAACCCAAACTATCCTTGGGGTGCAGAAACTCAATTTTGGAATCCAAGGCAGCATTAGTGGTTGTTTATTTGGTCCCAAAGCACACTTGTATACTTGTATACTTGTAAATAAACAAATATGGCAAATTCCAGAGAGATGCCAACCGTGTAAGTCTGTTGCATGAAAGATTAACTGATACATGATTGCATAAACTTTTATGGACTGGAGTCCACTGCATCAGAAGTCTTGAAGCTTGAAGTAACATGAGAAACAGCCCTGAGGTTCTCAGGCATTCACATTCTTGGTCAGGCCCCGGATTCCATATAGTGTTTGAACAGATGGACTACGCTGGATGGAATTTACTCTACTGTATCGTATTGACAGTATTGGATGGAATGTTGTCTGGCCAAAGTAGCATGTCTAATCTAATGTATAGAAAGATGTGTGGATTCATTTAGCACAATGTCTTGAGGATGGCTGGTGCTGAATTGGAAGGTGCAAAGTTGTAAAAAGCTTTTTATACATTGCATTGCCCAAGTGAGAGTTCGATTCGCCCTTTTGAAACCGAACAGTAGCCAGGTGTAGAAAGAAGAAAACATATGCAGTAGTGTTCATTGTGAATGTCGCAAAAGCATTTAAATAAATACATAGGAAGCTATGCTATATGGTTCAACTAGTTCAGTGCTGTCTACACTGCTGCTCTTCAAATGGTAGATTGTGGCTCACTACTGTTGGGTTGCAGACGGACCTAAACACTGCCACCATTTAAGTATGTTTAAAAATTTAAGAAGTAAGTCTTCTAATTATTATTGTTGTTATTTCATTATTTACAGTCAAACCTCGGTCCCCGAACGCCTCTGTTTTGGAATGTTTTGGCTCCCAAACGCCAAAAACTCGGAAATAAATGCTCTGGTTTTTGAACGTTTTTTTGGAAGCTGAACGTCCAATGCAGTTTCCGCTTGAGCGCAAGAAGCTCCTGCAGCCAATCAGAAGATGCGCCTCGGTTGTCAAACATTTTGGAAGCCGAACGGGCTTCTGGAACAGATTACGTTCGACAACCGAGGTTTGACTGTATATGCTACCCATCTGACTGGGTTGCCCCAGCCACTCTGAGTGGCTTCTAACAATATATATGTATGCGTGTGCATATGTATGGGTTATAGGTAGGTCCTGGGTGGGTAAAAGTTTGAAGATCACTCATCTTCACTGATGGCAGCAGCTCTCCAGGGTTTCAGGCAGGAGTCTTTTTCCGAGGTGTACCTAGGCTCCATTGTGCATCAGTGTCAGGAGAGACAATGGACCAGAAACTCAGAAAGTCTGCTTTTTGTCACCTTTTGTGCTCCACTAGTGACTTCCTCCATGGTCTTTGGGGCCGGATGTGCTCTGCTCCACCTCCCTTTCTCCTCCTACATCAGTCTGCCTGTCTGACCACATGGGCGGGTTCCTAGCCACTCTGAGCCAGAACGGAGAGGCGTGATTTTTGCATCTCCTTGGGCCTGCATTTTTGGCGGGGGCCAACCTAGCCAACCCCTAGGTGCACCCCTGGTCTTTTTGCCTGGAGATGGAAGGAATGGAAGCTGTGACCTTTTGCATGCGCAGCCATCTTTCCCCAAACAGACTAGTTTTTCTGCCCAGAAGTGTTGATTAGGAACAGGCTAGGCTCCAATGTCCCCTCTGCTTATTGTGTCCCCCATCCATTCCATGGCTTTACATCAGTCCAGCTGAGTTCAATGGAGTTTACTCCCAAGAGTATGCATAGGGCTGCAGCCTTAAATGAGAATGTAACAAGAACCTTCTGGATCAGACCAATAGCCCATCTAGTCCAGCATCCTGTTCTCACAGTGGCCAACCAGATGCATATGGGAAGCCCACAAGCAGGACCCAAGCACTAGAGTTCTCTCTCTCTGCAGTTTCCACAACTGGTATCCACAACCATTACTGCCTCCAGCCATGGAGGCAGAGCTTAACCATTGTGTCTTCTAGCCATTGATAGCCTTGATAAAACTTTGGAGGTCCCAAGTCGCAAGGTGGTTAGATTGGTCTCAACTACGGCCAGGGCCTTTTCAGTACTGGCCCCGACTTGGTGGAATGCTCTGTCACAAGCGACTAGGGCCCTGCGGGACTTGACATCTTTCTGCAGGGCCTGCAAAACAGAGTTGTTCTGCCTGGCCTTTGGTTGGGACTCAGTCTGACCCTTATGTTTTCCCTCTCCTTACGGTTTTGATCCATGGGCTACTTTTAAAATGAGGCTGCATTTTAAATTGCATTTTAACCCATATTTTAAATTGTTTTGTTGTTGTTTTTTCCCCTATTATGTTTTTATTGTAATTTTACTAGTGTTAGTCTCCCTGAGCCCGGCTCTGGCAGGGGAGGGTGGGATATAAATAAAAATTGTTGTTGTTGTTGTTGTTGTTTTCCTCCATGAATTTCTTTTATCCTCTTTTAAAGCCATCCACATGCCACACTATGCACAACAGACAGCACTGTGAGAATAATTTTGTTGTTTAATTAAACTGGTTATAAACTTTTCCATGCTTTCCAAAGCTAAAGTGTTTCTCAGCCTTTGCGTGAGACGTACAGTGCACGGAATCTACTCACGCAGATTTATGTGTGACATTATTCTCAGTCTGACTGTTTCTGTTTATTGCATTTGTTATTTCCAAAAACCAAGTAAACATAATGCTAAAGAAATGCATAAAAGTCTCTACATAAGGAATCCCAGAAGAATGGCGTGACTTAAAGGATGCCATTTGGCAAAGCCAGAGGAAGAATCTACAGAAAGGTTTTTCACATGTGTTTGTTTGCTTGTGGTGCTACCAGGGTAAATTGGCCACATCCCAGTTTTTTGGAGCAGCCTGGTCAAACATTGGTGTCATTCTGAATTGTCTTTTTTTTTTTTAATGCAGCTGCAGCTGTAAAAATGGATTAGGAATACTCCTGCATAGTCCAAATTTCAGCACTGGATGCTGCAGATGCTTCTGCCACTCAGGGTGGAGTTGCAAGGGTGGAATTAGCAGGCTGGGCAGGATATCAGGCATGGTTTGCAACAGCTCAAAGTGACTGGTGAATTTTCCCTAGGAAGGTCTGCATCTTTCCACTCACCTCCAGAAGCCTTGAGTCTGTTTGCCTTTCGTTCTGACAAGCATTCCCAAAACCACAGCAGGCACTTGAAATTAAATAGCTGACTGTCAAAGCCATAAAACTTTGTGCTGCCAGCTACCTGCGTTTAATTGCTTCCAAACTGTTTGTTTAACTGTCTTGAGTTCTTTCCCAGCGGGATGTTTACAGGAGGGCAGGCTGCTCCCTCTAGGGTTGCCAGACACCCACATATGGCCTGCTCCAGGTTACCTAGAGCCCAGCATAAGCTTTGTCTTGGACCTGCAGTGCCCAGAATTAAATCACTGTACAATGCCATGTAGGGACACAGGTGGTGTTGTGGTCTAAACCACTGAGCCTAGGGCTTGCCGATCGGAAGGTCGGCGGTTTGAATCCCCGCGACTGGGTGAGCTCCTGTTGCTCGGTCCCTGCTCCTGCCAACCTAGCAGTTCAAAAGCACCAAAGTGCAAGTAGATAAATAGGTACCGCTCCGGCAGAAAGGTAAATGGCGTTTCCATGCGCTGCTCTGGTTTCGCCAGAAGTGGCTTAGTCATGCTGGCCACATGACCCGGAAGCTGCGGACAAACGCCGGCCCCCTCAACCTATAAAGCGAGATGAGCACCACAACCCCAGAGTCGTCCGCTACTGGACCTAACGGTCAGGGGTACCTTTACCTTTACAATGCCAAGTGGCCCAATGTAATAGAATACCAAATCCAAAGAAATCTCCCTTCCCCACCAGGTCTATGATTTTTTTTTTACTGTGGACTCTACCTGTCGCCATTGACAGAACACATAGAATCATAGAATTTTGGAGTTGGAAAGGAGCACAAGGGTCTTCTCATCTAGCCCCTAGCAATACAGGAATCTTTTGCCCAATACCCTGTCTCTATTCCTTGGGAGGAGAACAGTACCCTTGCTAGGAGATGGAAAGGGCTGTTCCGCTGCCGCCACTGCAGCTCCTCCTGCACCTCTGCACCTTGCCTTTCTCCTCCTCTTCTCAGGCCAACAGGAAGAGGTGGGAGAAGGAGCTGCATCAGTGTGGTGGTCAGGTCAGATCACACCTGCACACCTCAGGTTCATGTGCAGCACCTGTAATATTGGCGGCAGCACATGCATGGCCAGATGCTATATATGGGCTGTCTGCATTGCCAGTGCCCAGGACCACCTGAACTGTACAGGTAGAGTAGGCAGCTGCCTTTGGTGGACAAATTAAAGGGACACACTGTCCTGCCAGCCAGGAAGTCATACTTGAGTCCCTGCTGTTGAACTGCTTCTAGGATGGTCAGCTCTGCACACAAACCAAACTTGTGAGAGCTTGGAGACCTGGATTTTGAACCTCCCTGGTCTTCGTCTGATGTTCTCTGACCACTACACCCACGGTTCCCAAGCTGTGGTCCGCACATTCAGGTAGTCTGTGGTATGCCAGCAGTAAATATTCAGATTGTATTTGTAATTGCTTCTTCTAGTTCTTCTATTGCATTTTACTGTATCTTAATTTGAATTCTGTGAAATGCAATAGAAGAAATAAAAGAAGCAATATAAATACAAATTTTAAAAAATCTGGCATCAAGCACAGCAGATTACAGTGGCTCCAATGGGCAAGAAAATCATTAAGCAGTCTGCCAGGAACCTCCACAATTTTCAAGTGGGGAGAAGAAGCACAGGTGAGGGGGAAGAAATTAGCTCCCTTTCCCCCACTGTGCATGTGATGCTTTAAATGTCCCCCCTCCCACCCCAGCCCCTGTTTTGCAGTGGTCCAAGGGGTGTCCTGATCCATTCCTAGCACAGAGCTCTGCTGCTCTCTCAGCTCGCTTGGCCCCAAGAATGCCATTTAAAAACCAGGACATATTTGCAGCTGTTTGCTCCTTATCCTCACACAACCCACAGGCAAATTTGATTGCTTTCTTGAGCACTGCCCCTAATCTTCCCATGACTAAGTGGACATAGCTTATGGCCTCAACGTTTCCCTTCTTTTAAAGGACTGTCTATGGTCATCAGCAATCTTCAGATTTCACATTTCAGGGTAGAAACTAATCCATCCTCTAGACTAGAATGTACAGTGGGGTGAAACCCACTCACTCAGTGAAAAGTGAAGCTCCGGCAGCTGCCCTGTACTTTATTGCCAAACAGCTGGCAAACTACTTTAACACATCTAGGGTAGCATAGCAGCTGAGCTATGAAGCCCAGAGCCCTTGTTCAAATCTCACCTCTGCCTTGAATTGATCTACGTTGAATTGACCTGCGTTGAAGGGTTGTTTGATTTCATATAGATAGATGATTGATAGATAGATAGATAGATAGATGATAGATAGATAGATAGATAGATAGATAGATAGATAGATAGATAGATAGATAGATGTGGATAGTATTTTTATATTATGAACCCCCCTGAGATCTTTTGATGAAGAGCGGTATATAAATCTAATAAACAGAAAAATAATAACAGAATAATAAAGTGTGTGTGTGTGTGTGTGTGTGTGTGTGTGTGTGTGTAGGCCTCTTTCCCGCCCAAAGACCTTCAAAAGTGGCTTATGAAGTAAAAGATGATCACAGTATTAAAACATGAAATATAAATTAATACCACACAAAGCAGCCACAGCAGAAGAGAACAGATGGTGCCCTCGTTATATTTCTTCAACACGGGCAATGAGATTGTGTTCTTCACTGCATTTTAGGGCAGCAGACTAGCTTTGGGTCGCAGGGCATGGCAGGCCTTGTGGCACACAGAGCTCTGTCCTCCAACAACTCACTGCTACTCCCAGCGTTCTTCACCAGAGTGGACTGCCTCACTCTGCCTAGCAAGAGGGGCAGCAGCCACCCTAGTGCTGCAGAGGTGAGAAATTCTGCATGTGCTGAAATTCCAAAATCTCCTACCCAACTGTTCAGGCACCTGGGCTCTGTCCTCCATTACAGTGGTACCTCGGGTTACATACGCTTCAGGTTACAGACTCCGCTAACCCAGAAATAGTGCTTCAGGTTAAGAACTTTGCTTCAGGATGAGAACAGAAATCGTGCTCCGGTGGTGCAGCAGCAGCAGCAGGAGGCCCCATTAGCTAAAGTGGTGCTTCAGGTTAAGAACAGTTTCAGGTTAAGAACGGACCCCCGAAACGAATTAAGTACTTAACCTGAGGTACCGCTGTACATCTGGTCACCCAAAGAGATACGTTATGCTTTGGTCCGCAGTGAGTTTGGGTTACCTTCCTAGTTGCAAATAAGACAGTGGTGGGCAATTAGCATTGGTAAAGTCCATTGCCTTCAGCTTTTTGCTTCTGAGAGACTCTCAAAGACAGGATGGTTAAGGAGAACAATGCAGTGCAGCTCCAGACAATATTGCAAGCTCACTGACAAAGTACTTCATTCAGGTGTATATTCATTATGATTTTGAACAGTAATTCCTGGTGTTCTGTGGGTTATTTTGCCAAGGGTGACTTTAGCAACTGGGCTCCTCCCTACCAGGAATGCATGAAAGGTCAGGATATTAAATTCCTTTGATATGAGGGGCAGAAGCAAAAATAGCAGCGATTGTGGCCTGATGATCCCATTAGCTCCAAAGGCTACTGGCAGATTTCATCTGTGTTCTCTCCGCCACAGAGACTGTTGATATGACTGATTGGGAAAACAAAATATTGGTAGACTTTGCAGAATGGAAAACCCAGCCCTGGGTATTCCCTTGCTAGCTAGCTGGAATTAAGCTGTAATAAGAATAACATAGCAGGTATGTGTATTTGTGCTTCTTCCATATGCTCAAAGTGCTTCTAACATTCACCCTCCCTCCCCAATAATCTTTACAACAACCCTCTAAAATATGCCCGGTGAAGATAATGGTTGCCTAAGGCAGGGAACCTGGTTTTGTTGTTGTTGAGGGTTTCATTCCATCAGCCGTGATCTGTTGGGAGGCCACATGGGCAGGCAAAGCTCTCGCACACTGCAGGGCTGGCCAGCTCCAACGGCCTGAGATCCTCCCATTCCTCCTCTGGATCTGCCCATCCGTCCCATGACATCTCCACAGGACTCATGGCAGCTAGGAGACATGTTCTATGGAAGACAGGACATTGCGCAAGAATAGCACACTTGCCTTTAACAATTGTTTATGACAAAGTGTATTCTCCTTCATGGAGAGCACGTGTTGCTGTGGGGGCTAACAAGACTCCCCACTGTTGCTGGGTGGGAAAAGAGGTTGGCCACCATTATAATTGAGTTCTTCTTGTTGCTGGGGAGATTTACATGTTGCCATTTTGGGATTGACAGCCATAGCCTTTATATGTCCTGTGTGCAGCATTGAGCTTCCTCTTTTTGCTGCATGCATCGGATCACCCGCCCATCCTCCCTAATTTCAGGGTTGTTCGCTTGACCTTGCTATGCCTGTCATGGGGTCGTCTGCTTTTGGGGCAGGGGCCCGGTAGGATTTTTGTCCATTTGGCTGATTGGCTGGTGCCATTTGGTTTTTGCCTACTGCGGCGCAAATTGACACAACTTGTAAAGTTGTGGTTAAGCATTGGTTTTATGAATTGGTTGGTGGAGGGGTATGGACTGGCTGTGCCTGCCCCTCCAAATGCTGCTGCTGCAAGGGTATTCTGTTAAAGGAATCCAGGGGCTCGCCATGCTTTTGTCCAAACCCCTGTCAAGGGGCTATGGCCATGCAAGAGCCCCTGGGAGCATTTGGGAAGAGGTGAGGGCATGGTACCCAGCTCCATCTCTCTCCCCAAAATGTTTTCCCTTCCTGACTTCACGGGCATGCAAATGTCAGTCTGTCCCCGTGCGGGGTCAGATAGTCGCAACCAATGCCTAAGCAACCACTCACATTTCTTGCATTTTAATAAAGTTGTGGCCAAAATTATGCCAAAAAACCTTAAACAAAAATCATGTGTCAATTGTGTTTTATTTGGGGACCTCGACACGCAAGATTGTTTTACAAAATGTGGATTTAGGCAATGATCTATGCCACCCATTCACCATTTCCTAGAACTCTCTTGCTGGGCATTCAAATTGCTGGTAGATGCACAGAGTTACATAGTTGTTGTTGTTTTTAATTTAACTTCATTTTTAGTTCGATGGGTATACACATCTTTTAAAAAGAAAGAAAGAAAAATACACAACAGATCCCACAGCAGCTCTTGGTATTTGGCCAGGTGTGGGAAACCTTTGGCCCTCAAAATGTTTCTGAACCACAGTTCCCATCAGCCCCAGCAACATTTGAAGAGCCAAACATTCCCTAGATGGTGGCAGGTGAATGAACTACTTGTAAATTATACTTAATGTTACCAGGGATTGGCAGGGGAACTGTGAGTGCAACCAGTGCTATTTTTCTAGAAAAGGAGGTGCCAGAACTCACCGTGAACGCCTCCCTCATTCTCTTAGAATGGTGCCCACCTGAGAGATGCCAGAACTGAGTTCTGGTGAGTTCCAGCTGGGGGGAAAAAACCCTGAGTGCAACTTACATTTATTTCGTCATTAATAATGTTTCTATGTGGAATTTTTATTGCATTTCTATATCTGATTTTTATTTGTACTGTTTTCTCTTTTTTAATGTTTAAGAGTACATTTGGTTTTCCTGTTAATTATGCTGATTTATACGTGGTTCATTAGTGTCTCAGATTCTTATTTGTAAAGTTTTAGTTTGATATTCTGTAATCTTCTCTTTGCTTATTGGAAATGCAAAGGGGTATAGAAATGCTTTAGATTGCATTACAATAAATGGATAGTTGGTCCTTTTATAAGGAGAAAAGGAGATTCCGGCAACTACTGGTTAAATAGGCAAGTTGCAGAAGACTTTGTTTATACCCATCCATGCCCTAACTGCATTGTGGCATTGGCTGGCATGCAGGTGCCAGTGTGTGCAACCACTTCCCTTACTCATAGGAAGGAAAACAATGTGCCCTTCTGAACTCTGAGCTGCAGCTGTCTAGACAATGACTAAGGGAGGAATACGTTCGCTTTTGCAAAGCTTTGAAGGGTGTAAAGAGCGAAGGGGGAGAGGAATTTTCGGAACGGTACGAAGTGCATTAAAATTAAGGGCAAGATGAAAATGTTGTCCTCTGGGAATGCTAGACTGAGATCTGAGATGAGAAAGAATTTGCCAGCAGTGACATTTTGATTAGACTGAGAAATCCCCATGACTTATTCACAGTGCGTTCCAGGTAATCTTGTGGTTCCTTGCAAATTTATCAGGGGTTCCTAGATTAAATGTTTAGGGACAGGAGACAAATTCCCCTAAAATACAATATGCACATCAGTGACTGGTGTTCCTTTTTGACACACAGTTGATGTGTTTTAGGGCAGCCACAGTTTGTGAAGGCTTGTAGCGAAGCTCCTAGCGGCAGTGCTGTTTGAAAAAACTATGATTTGCATTAGATTAGGAAGGGTTCCCAACTCCCACTTGTTTAATAACAGCAGCAACATGGCTTTCCTCACATATTAGGCTGTTGAAATGAAGAAAACTAACCAGGTGTGGACTTCTGTGAGATAGACCTGTGGGCTCAGTTCACGTCTACAACTGAAAACATATTCCTAGGCTCAGACTAACCTTGATGGTTATGTTCTTTCTACCTCTGCTGCTGAAGGCAGTGTGTTTCTGAATAACAGTTGCTAGAAATTGTAAGAGAGGAGAGTCCTGTTGCACTCATGATCATAGAATTCTAGAGTTGGAGGGGACCATAAGAGTCATCTAGTCCAACCCCCTTCCATACAGGAATCTTTTGCCCAGCATGGGGCTTGAAGCCACAGCTGAGATGCTTTACCAGTTGAGCTTCCCACAGGCATGTTTGGCCACTGTGAGCACTGGATGCTTGGACCATATGGGCCACTGGCCTGATCCAGCAGGCTCGTCTTATGCTTTATGATTGTGCTCAGAGGCATCTTGTTCTTTTCCATTCCATATCTGTAATTTGCCATTTGGCCCTCAAAATCTGCCTCTGGTTTGTTGGGTCTTGAGGTTCTAATAAAGAAATTGAAGTGGACCTGAGAAGTCTGCCCACCTGTGATTTAAGTCTTCACCAGCAGCTTTCGCCTTGTTCCCGGGACTGTGAATTGCAGTTCTGAGGATTTCACCTTCCTCCACCGAAGTTATTTATAGACAAAAGGTTTGCAGAGCCACTGGTCTAGATTGCAGTAAGCCTAGGGATAACCATGGTTTGCTGGCTCTCATCATCCTTGTGAGCAGTGGTTGGTACAAAGTGAGGATATTTTACTCTGGAGTAATGAAGACTATACATTCCCTGAGAGGGAGCCGCATTAGTCTATTACAGCAAAAACTAAAAGACTACAGGACTGTTTGAAAAACTATAAATGTATGATCTCAATTTATGTTAGGGTAAATACCTTGGATAATAAAGCAGTTTGCTGCCTACAGTAAGCACAATCTCAGTGCCACATCCATAAAACAGAACAATGATCCTACTTCCTAGAGACACTGCAATTTTAACAGTGACTGCAAAGCACATAAAGTTCCAGTTCATGGGTAACTCCAAACCAAACCATGGCTAAGTGTGAATGTGCAAGCTTTAGGGTACTCACAGAAAATATTGTGGCCACTTCACTTCTCCCCAGTCATCCTGCCACTGCGCTATTTGGAACTAAGTAATGGTTTGCCTTAGCATTAGGTTTATCTGCTTCAAACAAACCACAAGCGGTTAGGCAAGAACAAACCACATGCTGCAGCAATGGTTTGTTCTTAGCTTACTTCTTTTGGTTTGTCTAGGGGAGACCATTCATGAGCCCAGGTATGGATGTAACATGAAACTCAACCATAGTCTAGCTCTGGGTAGGGTGGCAATAGGACAAGCACAGGGGAGCGAAGATAAGTGGCTGTGATCTTTATTGTGAGTACCCACACACTACTCACACTTAGCCATGGTTTGGCTTGTTGTTGTTGTGAACATGCTTCAAAACCACTATTAACACTATGTAGTCCTTACAAAGTAGGAAGATCATTGTTATTACTTCCCTTTTATGGACGTGGCACTGAGAGTGTGCGTTTAACAACAGAGTTTGAGATTTACCTTTCCTGCCTACTAATAACAAGGCTGAGACGCTGCCCGCTGGGCTGTACCAGTTTTAACAAGATGCCAGGTCCTGAACACTCAAGAGCAAATTGCCATTCCACCCACCACGATAGGATGTTGTTGCCTTTGCTCATGAAACCTTTGGGGCACACAGCAAACAGTGAGTCATCCCAGTTACAAGCGGAGTGACTCATCTTGTCTGAGCAAAGCTTGTCTACATTCAGCTGTGCGATGTACCTGTTTTAAATAGGGCAATGCTTAAGTTCTCATAATGCATCTAGAATTTGAGTTTTATATAACATTACTAGCCATAACCATGTCTTACATGAGATCACTAACCATATCTGTCTGGTACAATATTTCTGCTCTCGGAATGTTGTTGGGCAATCCCTGCATTTTGAACATGTGATTACTTTGGGGGAATGGGTGAGAATAAATACAGGCAAATTTATTACGTCTGGATTTATGACCTCTAAAAAGTGTTTCTTTCTTCCAGGTTGTAGAGTCGGCCTTTTGGAAACTCCTCTCCCCACCCCTGTCAAATTCCCGCCATCCTGCTTTTAGCTGCTTTAAAACAAGAGACACAAAACTGCAGAATTTTTGAATTTAAGGTTTTTTTAAAACAACTTTAAATACAGTACTGAGTATAAATTAATTTTTACATAAAATGGGTGTGGAGAGAGAGACCTTGCCCTCCTTACAAATGAAAAAGATGCAGGAAAACAAATGGTCTTTTAAAGACAACGAGAAGTAAGATTGAATAGCAAGAAGTGTTCTTTCATGTCAGAGAGCAAGCTTTGGGTGCAAGGCGGGTAGACAGGCAGGAAATCTCTGTTGTTTCCATCAGCCTTAAAAAAAATTCCTGCTACTGGCCTCCTCCATGAAACTAGATTGAGAGACCACAGCCGTTGCTGTAAGCGTACTTCTTTTATTCGCTAGTAGTGCCTGACTATAGTGCCAACTGATCGTTTTGCAAGGTTTGTTCAGCCCATAGTCTTGGTTTGCAAGGAGAAAAGTAGACCTACCCAATACAGCAGATCAGGGAGGGGAAAACCCATGGCCCTCCAGATGGTTTTGTCCTACAACTCCTATGTTCCCCAACCATTGGCCATGTTGGCAGAACTGGTGGGAAGTGGAGTGTTTCCCAGTCCAGCATTAGGCAGTACAGGAACCTGCCTCTAGCACCTGAATCCAAGTACTCCATACAACTGCAATTCAAGGGGGAAACAGTCCCCCACCCCCTTGGACCCTTTGGATAACAGGATCTGAGGTATGGGGGCAATTGTGTGAGCCACAAGTTTTCTCTCTCCTCCCCCCCCCCACCTCCTACAACTGAAGAGAGTGGAAATACCAGACCCAGTTTGTCCCACGAGTTTGCAGTCAGTGTGCCTACCTTCCTACCAGACTCCCGGTTTGTAGCCTTTTCCTCTTGCTCCATACAAATGAATGGAGCAAAACAGCTTAAGCCAGCCTTGCAGGAAAAGGAGGAAAACCTGGATTTTCAATCCAACCTGGTCATCAGGCAAATGTTGCGTTTCACATGCTTCCTATAAAAGTGACTCCAGGGGCAGGTTATTCCTTCTCTTTCCTTGTGCCAAACATTTGCACAGGTACATCTTTTAGGTAGCGTTGTGTGATGTGTCTGTCTCTTTCTGACAAATGCATGTGACTGCCATGCCTCAACTCTTCATCTGGTCTACCTGAGACATGGCAGGAAATCTTTCCAAGCATTAAGGTCTATCCAAGGCGCCTTTTGCTGGGCTTAATCCAGCACAAAGACCAGAGAAATGGCAGAGGCAGAGAGCAGGGGAGAAAGAGGGACTTACCTTGCAAAATTTTATTCACACTCTATCCCAGCCTTTGCCAACCTGATGACCTCCAGATGGGGCTGATGGGAGTTGTAGTCCAAAACATCTGGAGGGCACAAGTTTGGCAAAGGCAGCTCTACCTATTTCCCCACTCATTATGTGTTTTTTTGCCCTTCTTTTGCAAGAGAATACAGAGAGGTAGGTGGAAAGTGGAGGTTATGAAGTCTTGTCTGTGCAATCCTTCTTTACTCTTTCCTCCAACACTTTAAAGATAAACAGGTGAATGATCCTTTCTCTGACTCGGGAAAAGTGAACGTCTTTCCTTCTTATTTTACCTCCCCACAGGCCCCTGCAATCGTTCCTGAAGATAGGCCACTCTTTCTCACACACCCAAAACCTTCAGAGGTTATTATTCTTTGGTGATCTGGAATGGCTTGTGAACCTTTAAAGAGATAACCGTTCCCAGCTTTGAAGAGACAAAATATAGGACAGCTGAGAAAAACAGAGAAGATTAAAAGTAGCCAGTGGTTAAAGAGGGCCAGTTATCTCTGCTCAGCTTCTTTGCCTCCCCCACACACATCGGATGCCACTGACTGGCTCCTTGTCCAGGGACTCTGGTTGAACAGCACTGGAAACAGAGGGTGAGGTCAAAGCACCACTTGGCACACAGGCGCGACTACACAATGCATCGTGCGATCTTTTATGGCTGTTGCAAGGCTTGGCACAGCTCCGTTTTCATCCGATCAGATGATGTTCACCTGAGGTTATTAAGACGAGTTAGCATCTGCATATTCGTTGCTGTATCATAGGAGGGATGGTAATAACACTGCCTTGGAAATAAAGTCACCCACAAGGACCTGTGATATGGGCTGGGCTGGTGGTAATCACAGAGTCATACCAATGATCTGCGCAACCCGTTGCTGTTTGACCCCTGATGAGCAGCAGCTCTCCAAAATACCAAGCAAAGGTCTCTTTCTCGGTTTACACTGCTACTTGAGATCGCTTAAACAGAGGTGGCATTGATTGTCATTCGAAGAACATGCTCTAATACGGTTATTATGATTAACCTACCCACCCTGTCCCAATAAAATATAAAGCCTCTGAAACGGGGACTGCAGGTTGGGTTGGGGCTCCAGTTTATCCAGTGGTGGTAATCCTCACTTTACTGAATGCAAAGCCATTAAGAAAACCTCATAGCAAGTCATTCAAAAAAAAGGGGGGGGATTTCAAATTCCAGTTGCAATAGGAGAGTAGCAACAGGATAAGTCAAGCCCTCCATAATCATGTGCAAAGAAGGCCTCTTTAACCCAAGCAGCTCCCTGGATGGGTGTGGGGAGGACCAGCAGTTCCCTATAGTACAGCTGCTCCATTCCTGTTCACTGTCCCCACCCCCAGCTGGCAGCAGAAAGCGCCGTTGGACAAATGAATTTTGCTTTCATTGTTTCCATTCCCAGAGCATGGCATGTTTTAGTGGTTTTAAAAAATAAAACATATATATATATATACACACACACACACACATACACACACACATTAAAGATATCTAGTCAGACATCACGATAGAAGTCCTTAGTGCATTTGCTGTCACTGGTTGCCACTCTGACTGCCTTGACTTGCATCTGTTGCGCTGTAAGCTGCCTGAGCCCAGCTAACAGTCTGGGTGGGAGCAAGGAGGAAGAAAGAGGGTGGTGGTGGGGAAATCAAGCCTCCTCCTTCAAAAGGAGATCGGGGCCACAAGTCTTTGCCCGTTTCCAGTGCGTTTGCTCCAGCAGGCAGTATATTGTCCAACCAAATGGCTGTGTTTTCTTTCTTCCATTTATTTCCCACCCCGGTTTCTTCCTTTCGGGACAATGCTGAAATGCAATTAGGTGAGAAGTCGAAGGGTAAACTTTGGTGGGAGAACGTCCAGCGAGCAAGGGATCAGGAAGCACCATTGGCCGTCCAAAAGTAGCATTGAGGCGGATGGACGGAGAGAAACTCTGAGGACCCCATGGGGGCAATACAGCAAATATATTAAATAATAAACCTGGAAGAAAAGCAAACAGAAAAAGTAGGTTTAAGAGTCCATCATGTGCTCAGTTCATCCTAGTTATTCTTTATGATGATGTGCTATGCCCTGCCTACAAGAAGGTTCATAGCTGAGAGGCTGCTACTCTATACAAACGTACTTATCATCCAGTTTGCTTACTTTAATCTCAATCTAAAGTTTTGGTTTCTATAGAATTGGGTTTTTTTTGCTTTTTGTGGGGGAAAACAGTGTGGTGGTAGGAAGAGTAGCTAGGGGCGGTGGGTGGAGTGCCATAGAATCATATAACTGTAGAGCTGGAACGGACCCAAGGGCCATCTAGTCCAACCCCCTGCAATGAAGGAACCTCAGTTAAAGAATCCATGACAGATGGCCATCCAACCTCTGCTTAAAAACCTCCAAGGAAAGAGAGTCCACAACCTCCCGAGGGAGACTGTTCTAGGCACAAATGGGCATGCTCTTATTACGCTCTATTTAATCTTGGAAAAGCCATTTTTGCTACACTTAAAGCCATTTTTCTGTTCAGTCTTTCTCAACCAGATAATTTGCAGAACAACTCTCTCATCAGTCTCAGTCGGCATGGCCAATGGAAAGATCTGGAGGGCAGCCGATTCAGGAAGTGGTCTATCCCATCTCAAGAAGCAAGCTGCCAGCCTGACAGACCAGTCTGTTTGTTCCTTGCCTTTGATTAGGTCTTCCCAATCAGCAGAACTGCTACACCTATTACGCGTCTGCTACACCTATTACGCCTTCCTTCCTGGACAGGTGACAGACCACTAAGCCTAATCAAAGCTGTGCACAGTCACAGTGCTCCTTGATAAGACAAATCCCAGTGGAGGAAATATTTATTCCTTGTCTCTTCCTCTCATTCTTTGGCTTCCTAACATGAATGGCAAATTAAGTTTGATTTCCATGTGACTCACAATGGAACGATGTTTTTAATGATTCTGAGCTACATGTGTTTGATGAGCCCAACCGTCTCCAACTGCTTGACAACGTTTGTTGTAAGAGGCAGATTTGCAAAGCTACTTGGGCACCTTCCATTGGTAAACATGCTGCCTGCTGGATAGTCTCACACTGAGACTACCACACTGTGCGCCTGATTGAAACTCACGCAGCAAAGTGGGTGGGTGAGTAAGCAGCGACAGGCATGGAAGCTGCAAGGAGGAAACTTCCAATGGGTACATTAGGGTCCTCATGAGTAAACATTGTAGAAGGAGCTTTGCTATGGGACACACAGGAAGTTGCCTTATACTAAGTCAGACCATTGACTCAGTTGTCAACACTGTCTTATTGGCTCTTCGGGATCTTTGGCCTACAAAGATGCGCTCTGTTGCTGTGCTACGGCCTCCCCTTGTGACAGAGCACAACTAATTTCTGTGTGAAACTGTCATTTTAATTCTGCTTCCAGCCGATTGCTTGTGCGAAAGCACAAGTGGTGTTCTTGCGATAGAGGTTCCTGTGCATTCACAACATGGCAGCTGTGTTTGTCGCAGTTACCTGACATTTGCACTTTTGCCCGCCGGCATCTTCTATGCTGGGAAGATTTCTTTCAGGGCCTTCTTATCGTGCACATGCTTGAACTTCCGATGCTTCCTCTTTTGTGGTGGCAACCGGTGCGCTCGTGCCCTTGCTGGAAGAGAAGCCCGAGTGCTCAGTGGCGGCCCACCTGCTAGGAAAGGAAGGCGCATGAAATACACACTGGCAGGCAGCAGCTCATGGAGATTGCTAATCAAATTCTTTACTTCCCAAACGCCTTCCCTGACGTTACTTCTGACTCTTCCCCACCCATCCAACCCTCTGCAATGCTCACCTCTATGCTCTCGTGAGTTTGGCCGGCTGAACACTCTGGGTGATACTGCTTCACATCGACATTCCAGGTGGTCTTCCAAGGCCACAATGGCTTTATTAAAGACTGGTTTCTTTCGGACAATTTCAATCTTATTTACCTATTGGAAGAGATTAAAAACAACACAAATCTGTCATGTGTGTATATATAAAATATTAACTTCAGATCAACCAGTACCATTGATTTTATATATTTATATACATTTTGAAGCCCTTTGCAGCTTATGTGAAATATGGATACGGCAAAGTTCTTAATAAGTACCAAAATCACTTTCTTGGACCTTCAGGATCATTTTTCTGAAACCAACCCAGTAATCATGAAAGTGCATTGTGAGATGCACTATGATCTAGGAACTGTCAAGCTTGCCATGTCGGATCCTATACAGTGGTGCCTCGCAAGACGAAATTAATCCGTTCCGCGAGTCTCTTCGTCTAGCGGTTTTTTCGTCTTGCGAAGCAACCCTATTAGCGACTTAGCAGATTAGCGGTTTAGCGGCTATTAAAGGCTTAGCGGCTATTAAAGGATTAGCGGATTAGCAGCTAAAAGGCTATTAGCGGCTTAGAAAAAGGGGGGGAGCGAAAAAAAATCGGAACACTTGCAAGACGTTTTCGTCTTGCAAAGCAAGCCCATAGGGGAAATCATCTTGCGAAGCAGCTCAAAAACGGAAAACCCTTTCGTCTAGCGGGTTTTCCATCTTGCGAGGCATTCATCTTGCAGGGCACCACTGTAATCGGGATAAGTTGGGTCCACAGGAATGGAAGAGATGGAGAGTGCATTCAGCCCAACCTCTTTAAAACAACGGCCACACCCATCCATCTGTGCCTGCCCACCTGCCACATTGTGTTTCACAAGTGCAGAGCAGGTGCGTTGCAGAATGATATCTGCACAGCGAATAGGTCCATGTCACTCCAGATGGCTGTAGCATTGCTGCTGCTTGCTAGGAGCAGAATGGGGCAGGGCAACAGCAGTGTGCACAAGTGCAGCGGCATTTACACCTGCAGCCGGCAACAGGATACTTCCCTGCCCTCACTGCCCCTCTGCAGCGCTTCATCACAGTCCTGGTGCATGGCAGCACCACTGCAGACAGGAAGGTGGCACAGTGGTGGTACTCGTACTTTTTTTCTAGAAAAATAGGTGCCGGTACTCACCATGAAGTTGTTAAAGTAAGTGCCAAACTTTTTAACAACAACAACAAAAGAGGTGCCAGTACTGCATGCCCTTGAGTGCCCCCTAAAAAACACCCAAGCACTGGTGGCACTCAATTCATGTGCCACAACTGATTATAGGACCAGGGAGTCCAAGTAATACCTGCTGCTTACATCTGGAAGAGATGGTAACTCTGCTGAAGGCAATTGAAAGTTACCACTGAGCATAGAGCTGTTTCCTGCCTGAAGGCTTCACCACGACCATTTTTTCTCTTAATGCACACGTCAGGACACATGCTTCTGGCTAGACAAACATTTCCAGCCAAACAATGCAGGCACCTCTATTTTCAGAGGAAGCATTTCCAGGTCACATTTTCTTGGCTGCCCTTTGACCTCTTGATTGCTTCTTTTTCCACGAAAACAACTCCCTCTGCTGCTCTCTTCTCGCCCCATTTCATTCTCTCTATTCAGTGTGACTTTCTAGAGAAAGGAATTTCCTGGCAAACGTATAGTGTAATATCTTCCCACCCCCGTGCCTTCTTACTATGGAAGACCCCTGGAATCCTCCCTCGTGCATAGGTCAAGCAAGGGGATCTGCATTGTATTTTTAAATGCTTTTTAAATTCATTTGTCTGGGAGGAAGTGCAGAGATCACTTATTGGCTGGGTATTTAGCAGGATCAGAATGAGAGGTCAGCTGGCAGGTATCCGCTTACAGCACATCCAGACAAGAGAATGAGGAGGAGCTGCTGGCTTAATGGAGGATTTGCTGGAAGAGCAAGTGCACTGGCATGGTAAAGAAGAACAGGTCAGCATCTTCAGATCTCCCGGTACTACCCTTAAAGGGTAAAGGTAAAGGGACCCCTGACCATTAGGTCCAGTCGTGACCGACTCTGGGGTTGCGGCGCTCATCTCGCTTTACTGGCCGAGGGAGCCGGCGTACAGATTCCGGATCATGTGGCCAGCATGACTAAGCCGCTTTTGGCGAACCAGAGCAGCACACGGAAACACTGTTTACCTTCCCGCCAGAGCGGTACCTATTTATCTACTTGCACTTTGATGTGCTTTTGAACTGCTAGGTGGGCAGGAGCAGGGACGGAGCAACGGGAGCTCACCCCATCGCAGGGATTCGAACCGCTGACCTTCTGATTGGCAAGTCCTAGGCTCTGTGGTTTAACCAACAGTGCCACCCGTGTCCCAGTGCTACCCTTAGCTGTGAGTTTTAAGGTTTTTTTCAATAGTCCTATTAAGTCATTCCCCCTCACGTGTATCAAATGATTAAAAACAAAGGCATGAACTGCAATTCTATGTGTGCTGCTTACTTGGTAGGTAAGTTCCACTTACTAACTCACAAAGTAAGTTCCATTGTGTCAAATGGTACCTTCTCCCTAGTAAGTGTGCTCTAAGATGGCAGCCTTAAAATCTACACTTCTGCCTTGATATAAAGGCCGCAGGAAGGAGCCTTTTGCATTATTACAAAGATGCATCATGTTACATATTTTCCCGTCTTCATGGGATGAAAAGTTCCAGGGCCAGTGCCACTGGATTTAGTTTCCTTTAGCACTGGAGACTCACTTTAGTAAGAAATATGCAAGAAGAGCATAATGAAAGTACAAAGACAACACTTTCAGCAGGCTGTTGCTTCCCCATATAAACTTCACTCCCCCGCCTCCCAAAGCAGGCCTTTGTCTTTGTCTACCTGGATGTGGCGCTCACGGACCCGCGTGGCGCGGCACTGCATGTTTCGGGTATTGCAGCAGCCTGTGCACCGCTGCACTTCCACGCATGGCGGCCACACCAGGAAGTTGGCGTTGGTGGGATCCACCATGGTCCTGGAGATTTCAAAGACTTCTGTCCGTGTCTTGCACTCTGCAATTACTGCTGGCTCCACAGGTTCTCCTCCAACTGGAAAGATCCAATAAGAAAAGCTATTGGCTTAATCAACAAGGACTATATTCTTCCCTATTCCATTCAACTGCCTGTCCAGTTTTAATGGGTATCTCATATTACCCACATCATCATTTGCGGAATCAAGAGCACTGTTGCATTGACATATTGGCCTTGTGTGAGATGGCAGGGCTATAGACAGACGAAAGTACAAATTCATGTTTATGGAGAAAGGTGTGGGGAAACTGGGGGTAATTTCTCACACATCCTTAGAAGCTACTAGGAGCCTTGGTAAGTCTCTTGCAATTGTCAAAGAGTGGAGGTTATTTCAGGCAACACAGAACTGCGTCGTTCTTCAAGCCCCTGATATTTGCCCCTCTGCACTGAACACCTGGATTGCTCAGTTGGTTAGAGCATGGTGCTAATAACACCAAGGTTGCAAGTTCAATCCCCATATGGGACAGCTGCCTATTCCTGAATTGCAGGGGGTTAGACTAGATGATCCTCGGGGCCCTTTCCAACTTTACAATTCTATGAAAACTCCTTAAAAACACAATCACCAATACCCTGTTTCTGTTTCATTCCAACTGCAGAACTTCAGGTTTTTCCATTGCAGAATCTGAGTGTTGAGCTTTCTTTTAAGGAATTAGAATCTCAGGGGTTGTATCCAACTTAGCTGCACTCGGAGCAGACACACTGAAATTACTGGACCTAAGTTCATAATGCCCATTATTTATTATATTTCTTTCCTGCACTGCCTCCCAAAGCAGTTCAGAGCAACAAACAATGTGTCTGCTCTGAGTGTGATGAATGCTGGACACCACCCCATATCTCTCAGCTAAATTCCCAAGGTCAGAGAAACAGGGTGGTAGTCAACTAAAGTTTTACTCAGAGTAGACACATGGAAATGAATGGGCCTAACCCGGCCATGTCCATCAATTTCAATGGGTCTGCTCTGAGTAAAGCTTTGTTGGCCCTCACCCACAACTTCAGGAGTTGACCTCAAGCATGTAGCCTTATGTCTCTGGAAATGCAACACCAAATGAATACTATCCCGTGTAAAAGGTATCTGTTTTATCTAACCACATTTGTAACCCTGTCCTTCTTCACAACAACCCTGTGAAGTAGGTGAGGCAGAAAGGGACTGGAACTCAACTTTTCCAGCTCCTAGTGCAACACAATCTACTACACCAAGCTGGCTTTGATGGGATGGCACCTAAAGTTATAAGAAAGCTCACAAAGCTGTCATATTACCTGAAGAGAAAGACACAGTGATACACATTTGGTTCATGGTGTCTACAGTGCCAGCCTTGTGCTTGAATTCCCTCACATAGATTAGATATGCCATGACTGCAACTTACCTAGACTTCGTCTCCCTCGGAGAAAAGAAACAGGATTTTGACCAGGATGTATTCTGGTAGTATTCAGGTATGAAGTGGAGTTATCTTCTTCTGCAAAAGAAAACACGCAGACATAAACTGTAATTGACAGTAATGCAGTGGAAAGGTTACATTATCAAAGTATGTACATGGAGATAAACATAATTTAAAAGGAGGAGACAGGAGAGACGCTAGTTCAGGTAAATTACTACTGTGTCTCCTTGGGGTAATCATTAGGAAGGTCAATGAGGGTTAATTGCAATGAGTGTAGTTCTGGGAGTGTGTAGGATAGTTCATACGCTTTCCAGTAAAACCTCCATAAACTGCAGCCTCTCTCCCAACCAACCAAATGTATATAAATTGGTTTATTTTCCAGGGACTTGCTGAGTCTCCATGCTTTATTCTGTATATTTGCCAATCACACACAGAGAGAACGAGCATGAAAGTGCAGGGAGCAAAGATAAATCTTAGAAAGGCAATAGAAATGTAAAGGAACTTGATCAGGGGCCACAAGGAAGACGCACAGTCACGCCAAGCAAGGAATCTCTACCTCTTCAATAATGGGATTCTTTTATAAACGTAACCCTGCAAATGTACATTGCAATTGTCAGAAAGACAAGAAACATAGCTTCTTTAAAAAATAAATAAAAGTAAAGACAAAGCTAGCTGTTGGATAGCTCAGTTGGTAGAGCACTAGACTCTTAATCTCAGAGTTGTGGGGTTCAGCGTTGTGGGCAAAAGATTGCAGGGGGTTGGGCTGGATCACCATCATAGTGCCTTCCAACTCTACTATTCTATGATTTTGTTATTCTATTAGGAATCCACATTCTGTACCAGATGCCAACTTTCACAAAATTGGGATTGTGGCAAATAAACAGCTTTAAGAGTATGCATATCTCAGCAGCATACCCTTGAATGGTTGAAATGGAAAATGCCACTCATTTCATGTGAACATGGTGTAATTCACAGAGCAGCAGTGAGCAAGCCCCGAGCCACTTCCATGGAACAAGCAGTGTGCCAAAGACGTTAACTTTAAGATATATTTCTCTACATTCCAGGAAACATGTTTTTAAAATATTTGGAGATGTTATCGGCTAGCAGAATTTTAATAATGTTACACCATATCTACCTCCCAAATTACTAAGATTTTTTTCCTCCAGCATTCCAAAATACCATGCATGTTACTTGTTTTGTAAATTGTTCTACAGCCATTCCCCCAGTCTTTCTCTGCCTGGGGAAAAAAGGCTTTTGCGCAAAATGGAGAGTGGAGAGTAGCTGGAGAGCAACCTGCAGACTCAATCACAACAAAGACCAGTCAAATATTGCAGCCTCTAAATAAGGAAGCACCTATTGTGCCATCTGAAAACTTCAACAAACCTGTAACATATAGTGGAAAAACCATATTCCGTACCTACTGCACAGGTGCAGCTGGGACTATGCAAAGTATAGCACAACCCAGAATGGGTTGACTGGCAGCAACTCTCAGACTCTTAGGCACTGGTGCAGATCTTTTACATCATCTGCTATTTTATTCTTTTGAGTGGAGGGGCTAGGGTCTGAACCTGGGATCCTTTGCATGCTAAGCATGTGCTCCACAAATGAGGTATGCAGTTCCCCCCATCTCACTGGCTCACAGAGTAAGAAAACCATATGTTAGGGTTTTTTTTAAAAAAAATCACAAAATATAGAACTGAAGAATAAAAGAAAAAAGGAAAGAAACAGAAGAATAAAAGGGGGGAGGATAGATACATTACATCCATCCATAATTCTATTCCATCTATTTCCTGTCCATCCTTCCATGACTCCCTAAAGTTTCCCAATCCTGCTGCATATTTTCCCTAACTATTTAAACATTCAAATTCTTCTCATTATAAACTATAACTGCTGAGTTTACTCCAAACTGACTAAAGTTCTAACATTTTCACAATGTTTTTAAGGTAGTCTACAAATGGCTTCCATTCCTCTTTAAAACTTTTCTCTTCTTGCTCTCTAATTTTGGTGGTTAAGCTTGCTAATTCTGGATATTCCATTCATTTCATCTGCTGCTCCTTCTTTGTAGGTACTAATCTCTTTGTGCGTATAGGATTCTCGCTGCTGTAGTGGTATACATGAATAAACTTACTAGTTTACTTGGTACCTCGGACCTCATTATTCCTAACACAAGCATATGTTAAATTTTAGGCACTGAGGGTAGCCTGCAAGAGATGGAAAGGCCTGCCAGCTTTCAATTCAGTTCCCTATGAGCACACCCATGTGTTTTCCCATAGGAAATGCTGGATAGAGCAATTCCCGTCACACCTCCTAGACTTTCCCTGGAGCTACCAGTCCCTCTAGAGTCTAGAACAATGGCAATTTTTGATGATAGATCCTGCTCAGCTGCAGGTCTTTCCTTGTTTGAACTACTCACTTTGTAAGGGGAATCAGGACAGGTGCCAATATTATGGGATTCATGTGGATTGTGAGGCTCAAGGAACTGATGGCCTGTGTTTGTCTATGGAACACAGAATGAAAACAAGCTTTCCATACACATACACCACCAGCAGACATCTTTATGGCCAAACGAACCACAGCCACAAATTTTCTACATGGGACTCAATATCAGTATCCCAGGGGATGGCATGAAGGGGCGTGAGATTAACCACCTTGAGGAAGCTAAGCAGGTCAGGGTCTGGTGAGTGCTTGAATGAGAAACCTCCTGGGAACTACATGCATACGGCTTTGGTTTATGTGACGTAAGAAAGGCAGGGGATATAAATGAAACAAATATTTCTCTCCCTCTCTCGCAACACTAGAGGACAGCCAATGAAATTAAATGTTGGGAGATGCAGGACAGACAAAAGAAAGTACTTTCACACAGCACCTCCTTAAACTATGGAACTCGCTCCCTCAAGAAATTTGGATGACTTTAAAAGAGGGTTATAGGGACGCGGGTGCCGCTGTGGGTTAAACCACAGAGCCTAGGACTTGCTGATCAGAAGGTCGGCGGTTCGAATCCCCACGACTGGGTGAGCTCCCATTGCTTGGTCCCTGCTCCTGCCAACCTAGCAGTTTGAAAGCACACCAGTGCAAGTAGATAAATAGGTACCACTCTGGCGGGAAGGTAAACGGCATTTCCGTGCGCTGCTCTGGTTCACCAGAAGCAGCTTAGTCGTGCTGGCCACATGACCCGGAAGCTGTACACCGGCTCCCTCGGCCAATAAAGCGAGATGAGTGTCGCAACCCCAGAGTCGGTCACGACTGGACCTAACAGTCAGGGGTCCCTTTACCTTTACCTAAAAGAGGGTTGGACAAATGCATGAAGGAGACAAATGCATAGGTTCTGCTGCACTGTCAGAGGCAGTGCGAATCACAAGTGGGGCAAGTGCTGATGTGCTTTCGGGCTTCCCACAAGCAACACCCCACTTCCCAAGGGAATGTGAAAGATTAGTCACTGGAACAAAACTGTATCTCTTATTCATGCATTAGGGCCTGCTAGGCTCTTCCCTGACCCTCTTCCATCCCCTGTTCTCTGGAATTTTATCAGGCTAGGGTGGGGGTTGCATTTGCGCAAAGGTTAAACAGACAAGGAAAAAATAGCTGCGCTGTTGACTTGAAACAAATCTTCTATTGAAAAACAGAGTACTCCCCTCGACCCCACCCCCCTTCCCCCAAGGGTACCCTTCGCCTCAATATATGGGCAGTGCAGCTACTACTGATGGGGAGAGCACGCCCAGCCTTGGAAAAGCCAGTGCTGCTAATTTTGGAAGCCATGCTATTGTACGGCTTTGTGGAATCCAAGGGGGTGGGGGGAGAGACTAGCCGCTTTTCTCTAAGGGAAACAATAGCAGAGCACAGCTGGTGCCCTCCCTCTGCCTTTCCCTCCTCCACTCTCGGGCATTTTTGAAAGGGAGCGGGAATGCTTTTGAGAGCGCGCCAGTGGTCCGACTGGCATAGGAAACAAAAGCAGGAAATTCTGTTCCCCCGTAGATAGTGTCTCGGCAAAGATTACAAAGCTACAAACAGTCAAACACAAGAGAGAAGGCCGGGGGCTGGGAGGGGGGCAGGTGGCAGGCAGGGAGGACAGGCGGGAGCAAAAAGGCTATAGTAGAATGGAATTCACTCTGAAGAAAACGTTTATAAATACATTCCAGGGCCAACCCGGTGGCCATGACGTGTGCGCACATTCCTGCACGTGCCAAAAACCTCCTCAGTCCAGCCGCTGCTGGGTGACCTCAGTCATGTGGGCAGGTATCCCAAGAGCCCCACCACAAAGCCAGGAAAAAAAAAAATCCATTATCCAGGCACCATGATAAAGCAGCAAATCTGCTCCCCTCCAGCTGCCTTATGTTGCTCATTTCTTCCTTTCCACAGGGGAGAAAAGAGCAGGATTCTAAAAATGAGACAGGGCAGCTCTAACTGCACTATGAATCATGGAAGGCTATAGATTTTTCTAGTGCAGAAACTGATGCAGTTCCCAGACTCCCGGAGACCTTTGCCCTAATCTAAAAGAAACACAGTGTGGGGTTTGTTTGTTTGTAGTTGTTTTTAAGTGCCAATAATAATTCTGGAGGGAAAGGAGAAATCTTGTTAAAAATAAAAACAGAGCTATTCATTAGCTAGCTGAGCCTTGAGGGTATTTCTTAATGTTCCTTTGCACCTCCTGTATCCACTTCACGCCTGCCACACCCTTGCAGTCACATCCCAGCTTGCGTGTGGGTCCAGGTTTAAACTACGGTAGCCTTCAGTGGCGTAGCGTGGGTTGTCAGCACCCGGGGCAAGGCAAGTAATTTGCGCCCCCTAACCCGTGGATTTGCGCCCCCTAACCCTAACCCCCAGATGTTGCGCCCGGTGCGGCCGGCCCCCCCTGCACCCCCCACGCTACGCCACTGGTAGCCTTAAATGCATTTTGACCTAAGAGCGGTGCCTACTTATGCAGAATTGAAAGTAATCATAATGCATGTGGAGCTATACTAACCAAGACTTAACAGATTTCAGTGGGACTTGCTCCCAGATAAGTGAGGTTAAGACAACAAACTTATTCAGAAGTGAATGCCTCAGAGTTCAGTAGGGCTCGCCCCTCCACATAAGAGTGCTTAGAACTGCAGCCTTCCCTGCCTGTATGCCAGATAGCATTTCATTAATCCTAGCAACCACCTTTTGTGGAAGCCCAACTTTATTATTCACAGATTACTGATTAGAAAAGTGAAGCAGATCACATCCGCACCATGCATATAAAGCACATGGCTTCCCCCAAAGAATCATGGGAACTGTAGTTTGTTAGGGGTGCTGGAAATTGCAGCCATGTGAGGGGTACACTACAGTTCCCGGGGTTCTTTGGGGGAAGCCTTTTGCTTTAAATGTGTGGTATGGATGTGATCGTGATCAGGAGCAGTTGCTGGAAACTGCAGGAGTGGGTGAGAGCTCTTGCACTTGGCTCTTGTTTGTGGGCTTCCCACAGGCATTGGCTGGCCACTGTGAGAACAGGATGCTAGACTAGATGGGTTAGTGGCCTGATCCAGTCGGCTCTTCTTACATTCTGCAAAATACTTGGGTTTCCTAAGGCCCTTCTAGCAAGTCCACAGCTGAGGCTAATTTTAAATTTAAGATTTCTTGGCTCACAGCTCATGCTCTTGGCTGCTCTCCTACAGCAGCTATGAAGGCATGGAAGAGAAGGAGACAGGCAATGAAAAGAAAGAAAGAAAGAAAGAAAGAAAGAAAGAAAGAAAGAAAGAGAGAAAGAAAGAGAGAGCATGCCGGGTGGAGGTGGCATCTGTGTGGCATTTGTTCAAAAGAGCCACATAGCAACAGCTATATTTGTTAAGTCTGCATGAGCCATATTTTATTCAATAGGTTACATGTTAAGCTGTGTTTCAAAATGTTTATCTCTAAGAGAGGTATGTTTTATTACACTTGCCGCCCTATTAAACGTTTCCTTCATCTAGATTTGCCTTTGGCAATTCCTAGTGAATACTGTTGAGCTAAAGTTTCTCAGAAAACAGAAGGAGGGGGGAGGAAGAGAAGAGTTCAGCAGCTAGGAGCCAGGACTCCTCTGCTGTTACATGCCACAATATTTCCATGTATACAGTCATCATGCAAAGTAAGTTCCCAGAGGAGTTTTCTTTCTTTCTTTCCTTTTTTATTTTTTGCAACTGTGCTAATCCTTTAGCAAAGGGCAGCTTCAAACATTACATAATTTACAGGTGCGCTGCATTGGCACCAGACATATGTGAGAGCTTCGTGCATTTTCACTGCCAAGCGCACATGTGGGAATGCGCTTTGATGGGTCCCCACTCCCCACCTCGCATACACTTGGAGTACCTTGGGCAGGTAGCCATCTCACATGATACATTGTGCATGAGGTCTAATGGGCTGAAAAGGGCATATATCCCATAGCGCCCTGGGTCTGGTTCCACCTCCTGCTCAGACTTGTCTGCCAGCAGTGGAGCTGTCTCCTCTTCTGCTTTCCATATAGACTGTGCTGCAACTAGCATAATCTTCCTAGAGTTCCCAGGCTTCTTGCAGGACCTCCAGCTGGTAGAATTACATTCCTGCCACTATGGCAAGGGGGCTGCAGCTCATCCTCGCTTGTGGCTCTGGACTGGAGGAATGCATGGCTCTATGAAAGGGCCACACATGTATTCCTGTTTGATTTCTTTCACCGCTTGAGATGATGGGCAAGCAGGATGAGGAAGCAGTGACTGGATCAGTTGCATGGAAGGATTATGATCCCATTCATTTATTTGCCCATACATTCAACCTTTCCATTTTTTGGCCCATGCACCCAACCTTAGGGGAAGGGCTGTAGCGCAGTGGTAGAGAATCTGCCTTGCATGCAGAAGTTCCCAAGTTCAATCCCCAGCATCTCCAAATAGGGCTGGGAGATCCTCCTGCCTGAAACCCTGGGAGCCACTGCCAATCAGTGTAGACAATGCTGAGTTAGATGGACTAACGGCCTGAGTCATAAGCCAGCTTCCTATGTCCCCCATTTTTGTTGTTTCCATCATGCACATTTCCTAGGAGATCCACTGGGCATAGATCAGATGCCCAGGACAGAGATGTAAGCAAGGTACACAACTGTCCTGTGGATATGTTGCCACACACTCACTTTGTGAGCTGTGTGGAAAGGGATTCAGCAACCCAGATGGAGTTAGCAGTTAAGGTAGTGTAAATGACCCACAGACACACTGGGGAAAAAATGTGAGCAGGAAATGGTAAGATGAATGGGATAGTCTTGTCCTCCCATTCACCAACACATTTTGCAGTCCATTCACCCTCACGCATTTGGTGGGCATGGGAAGGGGTTCAGACTGTGGCCACAACAGATGTGAGCAGGATGGCTTGATCTGAATGCCCTTATTTGTATACAAAACAATATTCTACAACACAATGTATTTCTTATCTGGAGTGAGTGCCCGCAGTGGCATCTTGTTGGGTGATATATACATTTGTTCTTGTCTTACTGTTGCTTTTGACTGGGGTTTAAGGAAGAGAAGCATTCAGTGCTGAGGAGATTTACCTACGGAGTCTATCCGAAGGACCTGCTGAAGGTCTCTGATGGAGCGCAATGAGCTGTCACTCAGCAATTCATATATCTCTTCAGGGATGGGGTCTCCCTGCCAAAGAATAAAGAGAAAGAGAGAGAATAAGTGTTAGGGTACCGTAGGCGCCATGTGCCAGTTTTGTACCAGCTACTTCACATGTATCACATCTATCACAGAGAGAGGGGCGATGAGACAAAATGTGCACAAGATTGTTCTAAACGGTGGAATCAGAAACCTCAGAGGGTCCAGCATCCATGAAAAAAAATCCCTCTCTTTCTATAGTGTGACACTTGATGACTTGTACAATCACATGCCAATGAATTCTAAGAAGTCTGTCAACAGGCAAATCATCTGGGAAAGCTTTTTGCAGTACCATCCTATGCATGGGCATGAAAGTCCACTTGTGTTCAGGGGAGCTTACTTTCTTATAAGTAAGTTCCATTTTCCAGCCTTAATGTACACCTTTCTAGTGCCTTTCAAAGGAAAAACCTTATTATACGCCCCCTTGCTATCAAGTTAACTGTTTGAAGATGTTCTCCAGGTGCTTTTTTTCAACCCTTGCTGATTTTATAGTGTTGACCCAGTATATGGAGGCTATGAGAACTGTTAAAACTTAAAGCGCAGAAAAGGATGTTGACTTTTCTTTGACAGCTTGATTTCTTCTTTTTGCTTCAAACAAACCATGAGTTTATAACCAAGGTTTGCTCTTGGTTTGCCACTCATTGTTTGCCTGGGAGGAACAAAGCAGATGCCCAGGTTTGTAACACCAAATGAAACCATAGCTCAATGTAGCATGGGAGGAGTGCGGTCGCCACAATCTTTGACCTTGAAACTTGCATTTTGTTTTTTCATGCTAAGCCATAGTTTGGTTTAGCATTAGATATGAACTGGGCGATTATTCTCACATGCAACAGCCTATAGGTGTTTCTATATATTGGATCTCCATATAGAACAGATATGTTCTGTAGAACAAATGTTATGTGTGGGGCAGACACCAAAAGCATATGGGTCACATTCACAACTTGAGATAGTTCACATAGCACAAAACGGAAATCCGCATGAGGCCAACATGAGATATGCTAATTCTGTACTTTGTGTATTCAGTAACTTTGCAGCAGGGATTAGGCAAGAAGGAGATTAAGCAGGGGATGGACACGGGTAATTGATCTAGGTTTTCAAGGAGAGATTACCTACATCGATCCAGTATTCAGTTACAATTGTGCCAAGTGTTTGCCAAGATGTTGTTACACACACATAAGCACACAAAAATCTCCAGGGCAGACTTTTGGAATCCGTGAGTTGAAACACAAGTAAAGTTATGATGAATGGGGGGCAATTCAATCCCTCCCCCAACATTTGTTTGCACATGTAGCCTCTTCAAATACACTGGACACAATTCACCATGAGGTTCTCCTGCACAAGCTCAAAGTGAAATGAACAGGAGCTATGCAAGAACATGGAAGTGCTTTTCACTGGGTCCCATTAATTTCAGTTAGGGCTTGTACTGGTGGATTGTGGCCATTGTGAAATAAAACGCTCTGGGTTGTATCTGATTTAAGCCATATTCAGAGTGGACCCATTGAAATGAATAGATTTTTGTTATGACTAGCTTATTCCAGTGTTTCTACTCTATCATTCAGTCAGATATAACCCTCTGTATCCATAGAAACTTTCCTTATGTACAGCCAGATCATTAATCGCTCAGGTCTGTACATTGACTGGCAGCAGCTACCCAAAGTTTCAGACAGGTGTCTTTTTGGGAATTGATCCCAAGTCCTTTTGCAAGCCTGTGCTTTTCCATTGAACTGAACTCTTTTCTTTTTGCTATCAAAGTAACAGTTTTTCATTAAAATATGCAGTAAATTAACTGCAACCTTTTATTAAATGATAGGGTCATCCATGCCTCCCCTAAAGTTAAAAGCCCAACCCTGGTTGCCTAATATTGCATCAGCTCTAGTTAAAGCCTAACTGCAGAAACAATAAGGAAAAATACTGCTCCATAAATGTTTCTTCATGGCTCATTGTGCTCCCTATTGTCTTTTGTGACGGGGGCAGGGGGGATTGTGCTACAACTGTTGAACTGGGATGTGAATTGCATGGTTTTGTTGCTGCAGTCTGGAGGGACATACAATGTGGATTAAACAGATTTTGCACAGTACTTTGCGGTTCAAAATTGAACTCCACAGAATCATGAAATACAACAATTGTATGGTGTTTATTTGGATACAACCATATTCCCAGCCCAAGACTACTTTCCCATGGCTTGCCTGTATGATCAGGGATACATATAACATCAGGTCTGGAAGAGAACAGAAATCAGGTATATCAGGCATGATCCTTCACAGACCTCTTCCAACTTCACAGAGACCAGAAGTATTCCAAATAACAAGCCTGGATCAACAAACACTTGTTTGCATGTGCAAAGTACCCCAGGGTCTTTCACAAACATTGAACTTTACACTTTTCTATGATACACAAGCGTGCACATGCGCGTGCGCGCACACGCACACACAACTTCTGACCACATTCAAGTCATGGTTGGATTGCCAAGCATTTGAGACTGCATATTCTTCTATGTACCAGAGTTATGCAGACTGAATTATTATGCAGCTTTAAGGTGCAACAGAAGTATGTTAAGGGCTTCACATTAGCTGGAAGGGTCGTGGGGAGGGTTTCCCTCTTTTCAGTGGGATCAGGTCAACATTGACAGCAGAATCTCCAGAAAAGGGAACTTTTAAAAAAAGCAATGAGTACTATTGAGATACTATCAAGACCAGTGTGGTGTAGCAGTTCGAAAGCACACCAGTGCAAGTAGATAAATAGGTACTTTTGCAGCGGGAAGGTAAACGACGCTTCCATGCGCTCTGGTTTCTGCTGCAGTATCCCATTGCACCAGAAGCAGTTTAGTCATGCTGGCCAGATGACCCAGAAAGCTGTCTGTGGACAAACACCGGCTCCCTTGGCCTGAAAAGCGAGATGAGCGCCGCACCCCATAGTCACCTTTGACTGGACTTAACCATCCAAGGGTTATTTACCTTTTATTTACCTAGCAGAGTGTTGAACTAGGGCCTGGGAGATCAGGGATCAAATCCCCACACAACCATGAAAAATGACACCACACACAAACACACACACACACACACACACACACACACACCAACAACAACAAGTATATGGCAGGCTGACAAACAAGGTGATGGCGGACGACCATCACCTGAACAACTTAGGAGACAGTTACCTTACGAGAGATGGCGCCCCCGGGTTTCTCTGTCCTCCACCAGTCGCGGACTGTGGGCCGGGGGGGAGGGGTGGCATTATTAATCCGGGAAGATTGTCCTTTCAGGGCTCTACCATCGCCATCGATCCCCGGCATCGAATGTGTTGGCCTAGTGTGGGGCTCCGAGGAGAGCTTGGCTGTCTGGCTGGTGTACCGGCCACCTAGCGCACCAGCAGCCACCCTGTCAGGCCTGCTGGAGGCGGTGGCCGGCTGGGCCTTGGAGTTCCCTAACCTATTGGTATTGGGGGACTTCAACATCCATGCCGATGCCACTCCCTCCTCACAGGCTCTGGACCTGGTGTCTTCCATGGCGACACTAGGGCTCTCCCAGTTTGTTTCGGGCCCCACACATCAAGCAGGCCACACGCTGGATTTGATCTTTGGCGTCGGTATAGATGTGATCATGTCTCCTCCGACGAAGGTGCCATGGTCTGATCACTACGCTCTGAAAGCCAGGATTGACTTTCCACCCCCACCCTGCTTAGGTGGCGAGCCAATTTGGGCTCGCCCGCAGAGGCTGATGGACCCCGAGAGATTCCGCCAAGCCTTGCGGGACCTTGCTCCCCCTGGCGACTCATTGACTGAGCTTGTTGAGGGCTGGAATGCCCAGCTCCTGGCAGCCATCGATGAGATCGCACCTAAGCGCCCTCTGCGACCCCGCAGAAACCGGGCTCCCTGGTTTACCGAGGAGCTTCGGAAAATGAAGCGGGACCTCAGACGGCTAGAGCGAGTATGGCGGGGTGCCCGTGACGGAGCCTCAAGAACATCTTATAGGGCTTTTATGAAAACCTACGAGATGGCGGTGAAGGCTGCTAAGAAGTCATACTTCTCGGCCTCCATTGCATCCGCTAGCTCTCGCCCAGCGCAATTATTTAGTATTATTAGGTCTTTAACGTCCCTTGAGGGACAGCCAAATTTAAATAACAAATTGACACATGGCTGTGAGGCATTTGCGAGCTTTTTTGCGGAGAAGGTCTTGTCGCTCCGCCATGACCTCCCTGCCAATTTGGATACAATAAAGGAACTGGAGGCCCCTCGACTGTCCTCGGGTCCAGTACTGGACCACTTCGACCAGATATCCCCAGCCGATGTGGACAGACTCCTCCGAGCTGGAAAGCCCACCACTTGTCCTCTCGACCCGTGCCCGTCTTGGCTGATTAGAGCGTGTCCAGACGAGGTGCGGGCCCCCCTGGGGAATATCATCAATTTGTCCCTTGGCACGGGGACATTCCCAGGGGAACTGAAGGAGGCAGTGGTGCGCCCGCTCTTAAAGAAAACATCATTAGATCCTTTAGATCTATCCAATTACCGCCCGGTTTCGAATCTTCCGTTCCTGGGTAAGGTGATTGAGAGAGCGGTTGCTGAACAGCTTGGTGGGTTTCTGGATGAAACATTGGCTCTGGATCCATTCCAGTCTGGCTTCCGCGCTGGCCATGGGACCGAGACGGCTCTGGTCGCCCTAACAGATGACCTTCGTAGACAGCTGGATCGAGGCGGGTCAGGGCTGCTGATTCTTCTAGATCTATCAGCAGCTTTCGACATGGTCGATCACGAACTTTTGGACCACCGCCTTGCCGACGTGGGGATCCAGGGCACAGTCCTTCAATGGCTGCGCTCGTTTCTCTCTGGTCGGGGACAGAGGGTGGCGCTTGGGGGGGAATTGTCATCGCGCCACTCCTTGGTGTGTGGAGTACCTCAGGGCGCGATACTCTCCCCGATGCTTTTCAACATCTTTATGCGCCCCCTCGCCCAGCTTGTTCGGAGTTTTGGGCTGGGTTGTCATCAGTATGCCGATGACACCCAACTCTATCTGTTGATGGATGGCCATCCTGACTCGGCCCCAGACACACTGACCAGATGTTTGGAAGCTGTGGCTGGATGGTTACGTGGGAGCCGGTTGAAGCTAAATCCTTCGAAGACAGAGGTCCTGTGGCTGGGACGGGGCGATATGGGATTGGGGGGGCAACTCCCATCTCTTGCGGGGGCGCAATTAGTGCCAGCACCGTCCGTTAAGAGTTTGGGTGTAATCTTCGACACCTCCCTTTCCATGGAGGCGCAGATTGCAGCTATAACAAAGGCGGCATTTTTCCATCTCCGCCAAGCTAAGCAGTTGGCTCCTTACCTCTCTCGCCCTGACCTAGCCACTGTGATCCACGCGACGGTCACCTCCAGACTGGATTATTGTAACTCGCTCTACGTGGGGCTGCCCTTGAGACTGACCCAGAAACTCCAGCGGGTGCAGAATGCTGCAGCGAGACTCCTTACGAGGTCTTCGCTGCGAGATCACATTCACCCGGTGCTATACCAGCTGCACTGGCTCCCGGTGGAGTACAGGATCAGGTTTAAGGTGCTGGTTTTAACCTTTAAAGCCCTATATGGCCTAGGACCCTCGTACCTACGGGACCGCCTCTCCTGGTATGCCCCACAGAGAAACCTACGGTCTTCAAATAAAAACATCTTGAAGGTCCCAGGCCACAGAGAAGTTAGGCTGGCCTCAACTAGAGCCAGGGCTTTTTCGGCTGTGGCTCCGATCTGGTGGAACACTCTGTCACAAGAGACCAGGGCCCTGCGGGACTTGACATCCTTCCGCAGGGCCTGCAAGACAGAGCTGTTCCACCAGGCCTTTGGCCAGGGCACAGCCTGACTCCCTCCCTCGGCAATCTTCGCAGAGCTCTGGCCCAATGGTTGCTAGTGGCTTGAATTAATTAATTTTTATAATGAATGATTTTAGAATGTTGTTTGTGTTGTACCTTTGTACTGTTTTATTGTTGTTAGCCGCCCTGAGCCCGGCTTCGGCTGGGGAGGGCGGGATATAAATAAAATTTATTATTATTATTATTATTATTTTGACCCTAAGACTAGGAAGCTTTGTAATGGTGAGGAGATAATGAACATGTATCTATTTTTGGGATTATGCTAGTAAGTCAGACAATTTGCTGCATATTTGTGGGTTTGTTTGTGTTATCTATATCTGCAGGAGGGTCATGGCAATGAAGAGCCAGCCCTCACTTATGAGCAAGTTAAACCATCCTGGCTTCCCACAAAAGAACCCAGGGAGTAAGGTACTGAGAATTTTCTGTAGGAAATCTCTGGTCCTGCAGAAAAGCCCACAGTTCCTAAGACTCCCCAGGGGAAAGAGAATAACTGTTAAGCCAGTTGGCAGTGGGGCAGATATGTCCAGAGAACACACATCTCCCTCCGGAATCAGTAGCTGGGGGAAATAGCATGAGTGATATCATGGTGAAATACTGCATATCCTGCCCTCAACACCCCAAGAACTGTATTGGTGTGCTTAACCAGGGAAAACAGATAAACAGAAACATGTAGAAAGTGTTGCACCTGCCAGGAAAAGCAGTTGTGACTTAATAGAGCAATTACTTGGATGACTCCGGCGCTTCTTGATACTTAATACATGGAATATAGAACTTTATTTTAAACTCAGGAACCTCCGAGACATGAGCAAATGCTGAAGGGCTACTGAGAAGTGCAATACGCTCCTGTGAGAACAGGGGAGGAAGGAAAATTGGATGGATGTTTATGGATCAAAGCTCTACTGGAGGAATTGCAAAAGAAGATCATGAGAGGCCAACATGCAAAAGAACTGATTACATGAATTAGAGCTCCACTCCCTGTTCAGAGAGGTGGGTTTAGGTGCCAAGTTTTTCTTGTCAGAGATGTTATCAGTAGGACCAAAGCATGTCAACACACCCAGCTTGTAAAGTACATTATCCTCTGTCTCACAGAGGGGCTTGGGCCACAAAGACTCTTTATTCTCTCTTTGGATCAGTTCTGAAGGCTGAAGCTCTATGAAGACTTGTTTAGCAAAAAGTACCATTGAGCTCAGGTGTACTTTCCCAGTAAACGTGATTCGGATTGGGCTGCAAGAGTGTGCGTCTGCACAGAAGGCCTCCATGTGTGAATTAAGGTGCTTCTTTTACTGCTTTCTACACTTATCAACAGGAAACTGGTTTATTTCAAACTGTCCCAGTAAGCTGATGACACAGAGCCCAGTTTAGAAGAGGCGCTGTGGGCAGGCAATTATACATACAGGTTCCAGACAAGCAGACATTCATAAGCCTGATAAGGAAAGGTGCCCAGTGCAAACAATGAACAATCCACTCATGCACATGAGTCTGTGAATTAGCTGGGAGAAAGGTGGAATGGCAACAAGGAGGCAGAGCCTGTCCATGAGCCAATCAGGATAGCTGGAGTTACTTTCTTCTCTGCTTTTGGAAAGGTATATGCCCAGAACAGGTTAATGATCTCCTTTTAACTGCTCTGTGGATCAAAGAAGACTCTTGCCTGGCTGGCTATCAAGTGCCTCCTGGCTGGCCTTGCATTGCTGCAAGGCTGCAAATTCCTAGCCCAGTGATTTTTATATCTCTTTGTCTGCCTTGCCTTCCCTTCTTATGGTTTCCCCAGTGGACAGTATGTACTGGCAGGCACAGCCTTATTATGGTCGCTAGTCACAAGGCAGCAGCCACACAGCCAGTACAAGAGCACACATACACACTTTTTCAACAGCGGCTCATGGACTTTGCTTGTGAGGGCTGGGCAGAAGACAATGCCAGGAACCAGATGCGGAGCGTGTGTTCTACAACCCGAGGTAGTTCCTGCAATAAACTTCTTGATCTGAGCATTTGAGAAAGGGATGAAGTCTTGAAAGAGAGTTTCTGTTCTGCTGCCCTGCTTAGAGCATCAGGCAGTGCTGGTCCAAGCCATTCTGCTGTCTGAAGCAAAGCCCACATGCCCCCAGCCATGTTGAAGGCAACACTTTGAAAAGTCTTACTGCACCATTTGGACACCAGTTCCCACCTTCATCTACCAGTATCTCTCCTTTCTCCCTCTCCCTTCCACCACAGTGCTTGGCCTCCCTAAGCCACCCCCTAACAACACTCCCAATTCAGACTTTAAAATATTATAAAGCCTGCATTGGGCGTGTTGTCAGTGGGTGGCTCAGGGAGGCTGAGCACTGGGTCTTTTGGATCTGGACCCCAGCTCTTCTGCCTCTTCCCTTCCCTTAAAAAACAACCACCATGGGCCTGCCTAGGATTATGCTGCCTATACTTTCACCGGCCCACATCTTCTATTCACTGCCCCCTCCCAAAGCATATCTGTTTCCCTTGAAGCCTGCCAGAGACACTTGCCAGTGCTGATGCCTGTCATTCTGCTTTCCCACTGCCAGCACCATTCATCAGCCTGCTTAAATTCAGCAACCGTGTGCCTGCTGCTGCCTGCATCACCTCACCTAGTGCAAGAGAACAGTGGCACAGGAGTGCATCTCAAGTGCTTTTCCTGGTCCTACCTGGAGCTGTTTGGGATTGAACTTTAGACCTTCTGCATGCAAAACAAACGCTGTACGGCTGAGCTGTTGCCTTGTCTCTGCAATCCTTGACAATGGTGCTTACCAGAAGCAGATCACTTCACCCTCCTTCATGGCAAGACCGACCCTTACAGCAGACCAGACTCTTAGTATTGATCTATATCCAGGCCTGTCCCAAAGTTTGCAATGTCTGCCAATCACAGGGGACACATTGCATATTCCCTTCTGTTTCTCAACAGGACTCTGGAGCCATGCACTTTTGGACTGCTTAGCAGCTAAGTTCCAAATTTGGACTATTTTCCTTCCCTCTTTGTTGCCAACTAATCTGTGCAATTCAGTCCTATCTAAAATCATAATCAGAGATTATCTTGGTTTCCCAAGTTCTAAAAGAGTCACATAGCTTTGGATTATTTCAACCACTGCTGTTCTACAACATCTACTGGTCTTTTAGCCTTAAGAGTAGTCCCCCCCCAAGGTGAGTAGTACCCAAGGCCACCCAAAATATTTTGGAACTCAAGGCAGAAAATCTTCCAAGCATCTCCCTTCCTGGCAGTAAAATACACCAATAATAAATTAAATTTGTTGTCTTTTAATGACATCCGAAATCAGCTGCCCAAGGCAGCTGCTTCATTCTATCAAACAGTAGGGCCAACACAGAATCACTTCCCCCCCTCCTTGACATTTTTAGTGTCATGGACCATATCTAATGAAGTCTGTGAAGGTAGGAATGGAAAAGGCAGCCAGTTTAGTACCCTGCAGGCATGATATAATAGACTGTGATCAAGGGAAGGCTTAGGAGCCACACCTTTTTGCCAAATCCATATGAATGTGGGAGTGCTGCAAAGTCCTGGGAAGTTCCCAGAAAAAAGGCAGGCATGAGCTATGCAGCTCTACAACGTTCCCCACAGCAGCCCCATTACAGCTCAGTAGTTCCTCATGGTTATTCTGAGGTTCCGGCCGGAAATATATTTCATCCTGACATCATGGCCCCAAGGAAACAAAGATTGTGAAACTGGAGTCTGGGGGTGGTAGCAGAAGGAAGAACTTCTCAAGGCTCAGAGAGGAACACCAAGTGCATGTCTGCGTTCCGTTTTATTTGAAAAGTCATTCTGAGTATCTAGAGTGTCAGGCCAGTGTCATGGAAGATGAGATTGAAAAGGTCACCTTCTGGTTTGCAAACTGCAGGGGAAAACTCTAACACCTTCCCTTGCTCCCAGTTTGTTTCTTTTGCTCCATGAAATAAGAGCAAATCAAGGAACTCCTCCTGGCCCACCTCATTAAGGAACTGAAAGAGAGACAAAAGCCATACATGCCCTCTTGGCACTGGCTCCTCTTCTCCCTTAAGGCAGTTTAGTTCACCTCTAAACAGATCCAAGCTCCCAGCTTTGCAGTTCAACCTGTCCCTTGAGCTACTATATCTTCCTGCTATATTTTGGAAAAGAGTGGATTCTCTTTAAGCCAAAACATTTCCTCATAGGAAACAAAATGATAGCGTGGAGTGAGTGGGAGGGGGAACCCTAAACTGCCAATCTGGAAAATGTGATCCAGGCAATGCCAGGTTGATACCCTCACTTTTGCCAACCTGAAAGCCCACCCACAAGGTCCCAGCCGAGCTTTTGGAAACCTGTGCTGCCTTACAAGTGATTAACTGCTGCAGCTCTGTGCTATACCAGGGTGGGGTGCATTCTGCACACCTGGAGGACTGGAAGAGCGAAGCAGCTTTTTAAACTTTTTTTGAAGATGTTATTTCTCAAAATTGTGCTTGGGGTGGTGGTGGGGAAGCACCGTGACATTCCTCAGCATGGAGTAACCTCAACGAGTCCCAGCAGAACCTAGCAAGAGATACACAAGATGACTTAACCCCCAAAGGCCATGGCTTCCGCATTTGGGGGAAATGCCTTTTAACCCTTCTGTTGCCATACCCAGCAATGGGTGGTCACCTCTGCGAACCTGGCAAGCTATCTCTCTTTCATATGTCAGTGAAATCCTCTCTCTGAAGAAGTCTGTTCTTCATGAAGAGAGAAATGCCATTTTAACGATGGCCTTGTAAAATAAGAATTCTTCCGTTTGCATTTTCTTTCTCGCTTGGTTCACCTTTGACATTTTAACCCTCGGTCCTCACCAACCAAGATGACCAGAGGACATTTACTCCCAGCTATCCTTCATACAATGGCAGGTCTTCAGATGAATGCAAACTGGAGGGATTTCCCCCATCAGCATGATGCACTTTTGGTGAGTCTTGGAAACGTCATTCTCTCCTAGTCCCACACATCAGCTGATGGAGAGGAAGACACATGTACACTCTGCTTTGCTGTTTCGGGTGCCGCCTCATCTGAGCAACCTTCACACACTCTTAATTGCTCTGGTACTTTGTCTGCTCCTCCAGCATACAGGGATTTCCTAGCAGGCAGGTGCTGTCCTCTGCAAGGGGATACATGTCTTGTCAGGGGATGGAATTTCTGCAACCTAATCCCAGATCCAAGTGACAATGCGTATGTGCGAGCATGTGCCTGTACGTGCCGAGGGATGAGTACGCCAAGTAGGATTGGGCCAAATGGCACGGGGACACGTTTCCTTTCAAACCTAGATTACACGATCCATCAAGGAAAGACAAATGTTTACTGCTTTGGGAAGAAATACAACCGGCTGCGTCTATACAACCGCAGTGCAGCCCACATCTCCAACCGCTTCCCTTTATGGCCCGGATAACAATGGGACAGCCAGGGGAAGGAAGGCTGCACACCCACTCACTCCCTTTCCATCACATGGGGGCTGACTCTAATGAAGGAGGAGGAGTTGTATCAATTTGGTTTTAAAGAGAGGGGATTTCCCACATCCACTACCTCACTTGAATCTATCCTACTGAGGAGTCACTGGGTAAATTCTAAAGATTTTTGCATCCCCTCCCATCTTTGCAGGATTGTCAGTTGCTGTTTGTGCCATAGATGCAAAAACAGGGTGTGTTCTTGGGATTTATTGAGCCCAGTGCAAGGGAGTGGAGGAAAACATCCAAAACTGAACAACACTGAGCTGGCACAGACCTAGTCCCAGTACACCAGGGGTGGGAAACCTCGGGCCTGGGGTCAACTGCAGCCCTCCAGGCCTTGCTATTTGACCACACCTTTCACTAGCCTTTCACTGCACCTTCCTCCAGTTCTTTTGCTTGGTTGGAATGTGTCTTTGAACTGTAATCATGCCCCTTGCTTGCCTGGATGAGGAATTGTACATGCAGATACCTCTGACTTTTGCATGACTGGACTGTAGCCTACTGTACAGAGCTAAGAGTCACAGGAAACTAGGCAGAGGGTCTTCTCAGTAATGGCACCCAACCCGGGCAATGCCCTCACATCAAATGCAAACAGATAAACAACTACACAACTCTCCAAAGACATCTCTGTATGGGGAAGTTTTTAATGCTCAACGTTTTGCTGTGTTTTTATTATGTTCGAAGCTGTCCAGAGTGGCTGGGGCAGCCCAGGCAGATGGGCAGGCTAATAATAATAATAATAATAATAATAATTTGATGCCACAGCCACCACTGACATGCACCTCCAAGAAGGTTGCCCATGAGAAAATGTGGCCTTCAGGCTGAAAAATGTTCTCTACCCCACTATTCCCTGCAGAGAACTGAGTCCAATAAAAAAGTAGGGAATGTGGGTGGCTAAGGTGTCACAGAAATAATTGGCTGATGAGTGAATGGATGGGAATTGGGCTACATTGGGAAAGGAGAGATGCTGTGTTGAGGCTCTACAACCAATGTAGGAAGGATAGCTTGCAAAAGAAATGCAGTAGATTGCAGGACATGCAGAGAAGCTGAAATAATGTAAAGTTGTTCTGTGATAGTAACTCTCCAGATGAGGACAGCAAGAGAATGGGGCCTGCAGCACGCACTTGGTTCTGTGCAAGTTCACTTCATGGACTTCTCCAAGAAAGTCTATGAGGCAGCAACCCAACTTTACGGTGTAGATGGAGCTAACCTGGTGCCCTACATATTTTGTTGGACTCCTGTTCTCGTCAGCCCTAGAGAGCATGGCAAAGGTCAGGGATAATGGGAGTCATTGTCCAACAACTTAGAGGAAGGCTGCCATTTGTTTAATTTAGAGGACAGCTTTTGAGTCATTCAGATATGGTGGTGGTCAAACCAATCCTAGATCATGTACGGTATATATAAATAGTGCATTTGGAAATAATGTGAAACAGATCTGAACATATTTGAGCTCTTGTCACATGATTGAAGCAACTGTGCCTATCTCTGCTCCAAGAAGTTGACTTGTGTACAAATTGTTTTATTAAATCCCACCTCTTCCTCTAAAGGAGACCACAATTTGTGCGTGTGAGCAAATGTGTTCTCCCTGAAGATTACCTGCAGGCATGTCTATGGGTTGCTCAGAGATCCACGTCTTGCCTTAATTTAGGTGAACCCTTGAACTGAGTGTGCATCACACTATGTAAGCTTACAGTGTCAATGGTGTACTGATGATGTCTCAAAGACTTATTCTGCTCCACAGCAGACCCCATTCTGTTGGTGTATTCATTGCTATACCATGTTTCAATGACAACTGTATGCTCCTCAGGGGCAGAGACTGTGCCTTTACTTGCCTTCATTAACCATCCTGCATACTTTTGGATGCTTAAAAACAATATATTCATGGTGTTCGCTTGCAGGTGCTTTGTCAGTTCATACATGTTTGCTTGAATAGGACCGGAATAGCCATGAAGCTTAATGAATGGTTCACACAGTGATTGTAAACAATAGTAGTATATGTCTTGGCATAAAAAGGGGAGGCAACATTTGAAAGGTTTATTCTTCCCATTACTCTTTAGCCACAGTGGGACAAATTATTTCTTGCCATTAACTAACCTGGACATTTTTACTTAGATACCAACCTATAAAGTAAATAAATGAACAGCACTTATTATGTTTGTATTCAGATACAGAACTCTTTGGAATATATGCAATAGGAAATGGGCTCAGCTGACATTTTTTTAAAGGAGAATTTATATCCACCATAGTTCACTGATAATGCAACATGCACATGACATGCACTTTGATATCTATAATCTGAACTCAAAGTAGACTGCAAGATGTAGCCTGGTTTACTTCCGACTAGCCGCAAACCAGAGAAGCAGATCTCTGCGTGGTCTGAGAAAAAAAAAGTATAAAGGCAACTCTCCATTTACGTAGGAGTTGCATTCCGAGACACCGCACATTTAAGTGAAATTGCGTATATTTGAAACACCATTGGGGGAAACCTGCAAGCACCCTCTAAACTTTTAGAAACCCTTGAAAACCCCTTTAAAAAAACAGTAGCACTTATCAGACACCAAATTTCACCACAATCGCTCCCTCCAAACCTCCTTGCTCAAACACCAACTCTCCCCAAGCCTCAACAATTGGTGCAAGGACTCCTGGGATTGCACTTACAAACTCGTGGGATTGCTAGGTGCTGTTTTCATGCCCTTTTAGAGCCATTTTTAAAGTCACTTCCAGGTTCGGGTGCATAAATTGGTTGTTGCCTGTACTATAGAATTGTCTGAATTATATCATCTCTTCATCGGTAGGATACAAAGGAAAGCTAACATTCTGACAAAGAAAGTAAGGTAACTTATAACCCAATCCTATGGCATGGAACCCAATGGAACTCTTTCCTTTCTTTCTAAGTGTGGTCAGAATTGCAATTTTAGTGTAGTATATTATAACATTATAAGGGACGCGGGTGGCGCTGTGGGTAAAACCTCAGCGCCTAGGACTTGCCGATCGCATGGTCGGCGGTTTGAATCCCCGTGGCGGGGTAAGCTCCCGTCGTTTGGTCCCAGCTCCTGCCCACCTAGCAGTCTGAAAGCACCCTTAAGTGCAAGTAGATAAATAGATGCCACTTTATAGCGGGAAGGTAAACGGCGTTTCCGTGTGCTGCTCTGGTGCCGGGTCACCAGAGCAGCTTCGTCACCCTGGCCACGTGACCCAGAAGTGTCTGCGGACAGCACTGGCTCCCGGCCTCTAGAGAGATGCGCGCACAACCCTAGAGTCTGTCAAGACTGGCCCGTACGGGCAGGGGTACCTTTACCTTACCTTTACCTTTATATTATAACATTAAAAAAAATGTGATTACAACAAAATAAAATATACTGCACTAAACAAATGTTTATGATGGGTGTACAAAGAGATGCTGTAGGCTGGCGCTGTGAACTTGAAGCCACTCTTATTGCAGGGATACTTCCCTGGAGTTACAGGTATAACTATACCAGTGCAATAACGTTGAAGCACTGTGTAGGTGTGTGAAGATTGACTTATTAATATACCATCCTTCCTCACTGGAGTTCAAGCGAGGATACATGGAGTTCACCCTTGCTGCTACTTTGTGACGAGGATAAATACTGACTAGCCCAAGGTCACTTAAAAGAACATCATGGCTCAACGGGAACTTAACTTAGACCTTCTCAAATTTGAGCTCAAACCTTCTCAAATCCAAACCCAACTCTCTCCAGTACTGGCCTCCATTTATTTTTGCAGATGCACCACAGGCAAAACCAACTTGCCAGGTAGAATGTTTTCCTACCCCCGCACTTTCAAGCTGAGAAAAGCTTCACCAGTTGAATTTCTTCCATGACACTGTTGGAGTGCTGGAGCTTCTTTGGTGGGGTAGGGGACTAACTAAAAACCACCCAGATCAGCCTGCAAAGCAAAAATGAACATACCCACAAGCAGCAGGAGAGCAAGGAGAGGCAGGCTCACTCTTACCATTGCACAGAGGACTCTACCTTTTCGGTGTTATGAAAAGGCAGCAAATTGTTAATTATTGCTTGCTTGCTTGCTTTCTCCTAAGAAATGCTGTTGGGGCATTTCCCCTTCTTGAGTATAATATGGGTGCCTATCTATGTCACAATTTGCTGTGCCACCTCAGGGAATTGCCGGTGCCAATTTTTCACCCTGGGCAAGCCTAACCACTTCCACACGTAACCCCCCCCCCCCCGAAAATGCTAACTGCAATGTCACAAGGAGATGTCGAAATAGAAAAGTCAGATATTATTCGAAACATAAGATGCAAACCAAAATGTATAAAACTGTGCACCTCTCCAAAGGTCAGTACTGCGCTCCTGTGAGGTCTGTGCAAAAGGCCTAGCTGGACTCAGGATAGCACCGGCCCCCTTGGCCTCAGGCAACAAAACGCCTTCGAGCCGGTCCCGAGGACAGCGGGAGAGCAAGAAGCGTGCAGGACACACGGGCCGCCCCGGCTACCGTTGCCTTGCGAAGACCTCCCCGTGCAGGGAAAGCCCTTCCCCTCCCGCCGGCGTGTTGCTTTGGGTCGGGAAAGCGAGAAGGAGCCTGGCGTAGCAGGAGCAGGGCGCGCGCCGCCCTCCGCAGACAAAGGTGAGCTGCCGGCGGGCGCTGCGCCCGGGGACGGGGCGGGCGGGGGGCTGGCGCGCGCGCTCCTGATCCCCCTGCTTCTGGCGACCCCCTCGGGGCGGGATTGGCAGGCCCGGACGGCGGGGGGCGGGGCGGGGGGAGCGCGTGACGCGCCTCCTCCTCCTCCTCCCCCCTGCCTCCCTCGCGCGCTCTCCCAGAGAGAACAAAAGGAGAATTCTTCGCGCAGGTTTGTGGGCACAACAACCTGAGGCTTGGCTGCTTCCCAAGCCTTGGCTCCCAAACGCCACACTCCTCCCCCCCCCACCTCCAGAGGAGCAGGCACTTAATGTTATTTACTTAAAATATAAAATGAGCGGCGCTGATAAGCCAAGCCCATCTGGCGTGGGAAGTCGAGGCTGCAGCCCTGAAACGAAGTGGCGCGCCGTGGTGGCTTGGGGGGGGGGGGAAGGCAACTCTGCCCATGCTCAGAGCTGCTTTTGTTTTCTGGTGTGGTTTTTTGTTTTTGTTTTTTGGAAGCTCTCAGGCGCTGCCTTCCTCAGCTGGTGAGCTTTGGCACAAATTAAGCCTTGGTATGGCCCCCCTAACCCCTTTGACACCCCCCCTTTCCTGCTTCCTATTTGGAAAGGGCGGCGTGGAACCGCGTCGAGTTTGCTGATGCTTGCCTGTGCCATGCTCCGGCTTCCTCTGCAAATAACATGACTGCAGGATTAGGACGCCCCCTGCTCCGAGTTCCTGCTCTTTTCCTTCTCTGGCTCCGGACCGAAGCAGTCCTGCCTCCCGGCAAGCGATGCATTCCCCTAACAACCTGCTGCGTGTTTCCAGACCCCTCTGGATATGTTACTCTGCACATGCTCGCTAAAACAAGGACCTTAAGTTACCTCGGTAGGTTGACTAACGAGCGCATGCTTGAGATCACAGCAGCCTTGTGCCCTGCGTTCATTAACCTGGAATATTTTACCGCGCCGGGTTCTTTTGTATTCACAACAGGAAACCTCACTTTGCCATTTATCCCGGAGGGTGAAACGGTTGAGAAAATCGAACCCCTTTTCTCTCTTGAGCTGTCAGGGTAGTGAGAGGTAACTAACCAGTGATAAATGAGCCATACACCACCTCCAGGGGGTGGCCCTCAAAACAAAGGACTTGGGGTCCCACCTGGTGTAAATCTGGTGTTTGTTCTGCAGTGTCCAACGCATGGAATGTAGGTCTGGTAGGCGTCTCTTCAAAGTGAAAATGAAATAAAGCAGCACGGGCCCTTTAAGAACCGCTCCCTAGCTCAAGTCTCTGCATTCCCTCTCTTTCCTCTTGGGCATTTCTTTGGAACTGATACAGTATCCCTCCTGCGGCAGTTTCCAACTTGGAACAGCTGGAAAACCGTGCCCTCCGCTAGTAAACCCCAGTTGGAATTCAGCTGCCAGCCAAAACTGCAATATCCAACTCCCTTTGGTCTGACCTCTTATCCTGGGAGAGAGAGAAATTCTCTGCGCTTTCCAATTCAGTCTGACTCCCCCAGGCAGTATGATAATATTCTGCAGACTCCTATAAACTACCAGAGACTTTCCCACCCTCATTGCAGCAGCAGGTACCTGGGCAGAATTCCCAGGTAGAAATGCCTGATTTCATCAAAGGCCTATCTCACTGATCCTCTGGGGCAATCTGATATGGTTTCTTTGTGGAAGAGCTGCTTTACCTTTGAGGAGCCTGTAAAAATCCCTAAGATGCCAATTCATGAGCCACCAAGGCAGAGGGGTTGGTACAGTGCACTGCAAATAAGAACTCTTACTCCCTAAAACTATTGGAGGGGCTATCAAAACATTGGAACAATGATAAGTATTTATAAATGTGTGTTATCTTACATGGTAATATCAGTGTTGGGACATAGAATGAACTGGATAATCTGAAGATTTGGTCTGCGTAATCAGGACTCTACAAAACCTAAACACCAAAGGGAAGGCAGTAAAGAGCAAGTTACTTTTTCAAGCAGGTTGCTCAAGTAATTAAAAGTTTGCATGGAATGAAACCCACAAGCCTCCTTCAATAATACACTTTCTGTTTGGCTACTGATTAGATTAAGGCTGCAATTTAATTCACATCTGCTGAGGCATATATCACATTGAATTTGTGGGAACTTTCAGGTAAACAGGCATAGGATTGTGCTGCAATGCTGTAATCCTAAACATTGGTTTCAACAAAGTATTTCTTAGCAAATAGGATTTCTTCCAATGAGGCTTTCTTTCAAGTAAAAGGAAGTTAGTTTCCTGATGGGGGAGGGAACCCCTCCACGCATTAAACACTTTTGTACACATACATTGCTGATAATCACCTATGCAGAGTGTTCTCCCTCATTTGCTTTCACACACTTATCACAAGTCTGAAGTTCACCAGGTAGGTGTTCCTTTCTTATTTCTTAAGGAAATACAATAAATTACTCACCTCGCTGCTGACGAGTGGCAGGTAGCAGAAACACACGAAGAGCACTCCGAAATTCATGCCGACTCCAATTCCCAGAAGTTCCAGACACATTGAAGGAGAGGTGGGTTATTTTTTTAAAAAAGAAAAGAAATAAGGTTCCTAGAGTTCAGGCACAGAGGTGAGAAAGGGATACAGTCTGTGGTATCATACACAGGGGGTCCTGTGCTTTCTCATTTCTCCTGTGCAAACGTTTGTTCTCCAAAAAAATAACATGCACTCTTACTTAGGTAAGATATCTCTGAAAGGCTCTGAAGAAAAAAATAATTACTGGTTACCTTTCTGCCTTCTCCTTAGGGGAGAGAAAGCACAGGTATGAACGTAGAAGGAATAAAATGGGGGAAATGTCCCCATCAAAACTTGCGCTTCCAGAGTTGGTCTCTTGCATACCCTGTAACTTTTCTACAAGAAGTCTCTCAACATTTCCCTTGATTTGGCAGTCCGCATGAAATCAGGGTCTTTTTTTAAGGACAAAGGTGTCTGCTGGCAAAAGCAAAATTATTTGCAGTATTCCTTCAAAATCTTTTAAGCTTCGAAAGGTTAAAAACTTCCCTCATTCTTTCTTGTTTGACTTCTTGAAACAGTTCCCGCTCCCTTCGGTTTGAATCTCTTCTTCGCTGTTAAATTTCTGCTGGAGGCTTCTTTCCAAAGAGCATTGGTAGCTTTGGTCTGGTGAGAGTTTGAGGCTTGAGTTGTTATGTTTGCAGACAGGTGAAGAAATAGCTCTGGAGAAGCAGCCTCTGTGTGTGTTAAGTCTTGCTAAGTCTCCAGACTGGAATTGCTGCTGCTGATCTCTTGTATTCTTGTTGCAGCAAGAAAGAAAAAGGTACGGTAAGCTCTGGTGGGAGGAGAGACAGCACCAGGGAGAGAGCTAGCATGAATCTGGATTTTAGCCTGTGAGAAAATAAGGTGCTAGCAGTTCAGTTGTTCCTTCTTTTATAAGAGAAGAGCAAGAAAGGGGTGGAGACGGGTCTTGCAGGAACTCCTCTCTTGGCTGTGAATCAAAGAGAGAGGGGTGTGGAAATTCAGCACTCCAGATTTTAAAAAGATCTTCAATAACAAACACAGCAAATGTTTGTTTTCAAAGAGGTGAATCTGACCTGGGAAAATTGTGATTAAGAGAGGGTGGGTAGCTCTCATCAGAACATGGTTGTGTTAAATGCTCTTGGCACCTAGTATTCTCTCTTGAAGCTCCTACTTTTTTTAAAAGACAAGATTAATTTGTGTTCTTTCAGCCCTGCCACCTCAGTGGTTCTGAAGGAAGAGAGAATTTTTAATATCTTTGATCTGCATACTAATGGAGAAGAGAGCCAAAGAAATCTTTAAAAGTTGTTACAACAAGATCCCTGCAAAGGTTGGCACTTGGCATTACTTTCAGTGCTGGAAGGCAGTTTGTTGCATAGTAATTTCCACAATGTAATAAACATCCAAGCTTTGGAAAGTTGAGCCAGCAGATATTTGCTGAGGGAAGTAGGGGCAATTAGTTAATAGGTGAGAGCAAGACAGAGTCATCATTTTCTTTTGAAATAATAACACCATTTCCCCCACTTAAACCAGGGCATGTTTATCGTGATATTTTCTCTACTCCAGTTGTGCATCCATGTATAGAAAAGTCGTACCAGTCACATCTCTTTAAATCTACCCCATTTGGCAAAGCTTCAAGACCCTGCTCTGCTAATCCTGCGTCTCAGGCAAATGAAGTTGCCTTTTTACTGAGTCAGACCATTGGTCCATCTAGCTGAGCATTGTGTGCTCTGATTGGCAATTGCTTCTCAAGCAAAGGTTTTTCCTAGCCCTACTGTTTAGAATCCTTGCCCACAGGAAAGGCTGAAGTGTTGGTATTTGTGAGCACACAAGAACGAGATTATGGGGCAGGTCTGGTCCTTTCCACTAAGAGATGACCCCACAAGGAAATGCAGCCCCCAAAAGGTTGCCTAAAGTGCTCGTCTAGATTTTTCCACCCAGACGTGCCTTTGATTGAACTGGGACCTTCCACATATCAAGTGTAGGTGCCCCATTGAGCTGTGGCCCCGCCGCATGCAAGACCTAGAGTGGTGATGGCTATTTTCTGATACCTGTTTGAAAAAAGCTGTTTCCAGAGCAGACCTCATCTACACATAACTTCGATGATTACAGTGTAATGACTACATTAGGTGATCAAGGTAGGAATTCAGAGTGGGAAGGTCAAAGGCTGATTAAGGTCAAGGAGAGTAAGGACATTGGAGAGACAGAAGAGGAATATGCAGTGGCGAAATCAGATGTAGATCACCCACAGTCAGATGCACTAGTCTGAACACTTTCTGCATGTTCAGCCACCCCAACTCAGCACACTTGAGCAAATGTAATCACATCACTTCTGAATGAGCCAGGGGTTTCCTGCAGGTTATTGCCATTTCAGGGGTGGTCTAGTGCACGTCCCATATGTGGAATTTGCACTATGTTGTGCATAGGTAAAGGTAAAGGTACCCCTGCCCGTACGGGCCAGTCGTGACCGTCTCTAGGGTTGTGCGCTCATCTCACTCTAGAGGCCGGGAGCCGGCGCTGTCCGAAGACACTTCCGGGTCATGTGGCCAGCGTGACGAAGCTGCTCTGGCGAGCCGGCACCAGCACAGCACACGGAAACGCCATTTACCTCCCCGCTATAAAGCGGCACCTATTTATCTACTTGCACTTGAGGGTGCTTTCGAACTGCTAGGTGGGCAGGAGCTGGGACCGAACGACGGGAGGTCACCCCGCCGCGGGGATTCGAACCGCCGACCATACGATCGGCAAGTCCTAGGCGCTGAGGTTTTACTCACAGCGCCACCCGCGTCCCAATGCATGTTGTGCATGCATAGACACAAACACACAAAGGATCCTGCAGCTGGGGAGGGGCACTGTGTCAGTGCTGCAGGGGATCAGTTGGAAGCCTCATGCATCTGTGGTGGCTGCTGCCAGCCACTTCATTTCTCTTTTAAAGCAGAATCATTCCTTGCCCTGCCATTCCCCCCTTCTGAGGACCACCTCTTGAGTCTTTAACATGCCTTGCCTTGCAGAAGTTTTCTAGGCTTTGCACAAATGGCCCATGAGACTGAGTGATGGGGAACCAGTGGTGCTCCAGATGCTTGACCACAACACCCCTCACTCCTGGCCACAGCTTCTCCATTCCTGATGTAAAGCCACCTTGTGGCTCCTTGGGGTGATCCTTTGCCCTGGTGTTGGGTTGTGTACACATTACTGGCTTAAAACACAGTGAAGTCATTACCCCTGCCATCCGTGCTTCAAATCACATTTCCACATCATCATATGGAACAGTACGATTGGATGAGTTTCCAAGTCGTCGGATGTGCACGCCAGTGAGCAGAGGGTGTGTGTGGATGTCTTCAAATGGCTTATGTTTTCAAACTGAATCAAAGCTGGGGAGGCGGGAATGCACCAGAAAGCAGTATTTCTCAAGACACTACAGGATTGATGTGGATTGGGGCTCAAGTCTATGCACATGGCTTCAGAAACCAGCAACTGGAGCGCACTGGGTGCAGAGTAATCAGGAGTGTGCGCAGCCTTAGTGTTTGAGTGCTTTTTTGCAGAAAAAGTTGGGTAAGATGCTATCTTGACACAGGTGCAGGAGACAAGGGGTCAGGATTACACCTCCCCTTGCTTTGAGGAAACCTCACTGTAAGCGTAGGGGTTGCTCCCACACTTCCCTTTGTCTCTTGAGTCATTTCACTGTTATCATTTCTTCACCCCTTTTGGGGTTGATGTAATCAAGGATTCAACAAGGAAGTGTTTTTTGCTGGGAGGAAATAGGTTATGAGGTGGTTGCAGGGAGGGTTGGTGGGGGTTTTTTAGTCCAAGAGTGCCTCCTCAGTTCTGTTTTAAATAAAAGCACCATAAAGCTATATAGATGCACCAACATCCTCTTAGCCAGAAAAGCCCACACATACCCCATCCAGACAGCTCACACATGTTAGAGAATGACACAGCTACCTCATTCTCTTTTTCTGTCACAGAGATATAGTCAGACACATGTTGGATTATAGAGCATGCTCTAATTTCAGCTTTATACCTCTGGGATTTAGAAATACTTTACAGTGCAAAAATTAAGCAGAGCACAGACATCTCATGCTAAAGCTGACAGCCTGCCTCTGTATCAGCTGTGACAGGCACTCAGCCACCAAGACCAGAATTTCATTACAGTCAGAACGTTGAGTCTGCTATCTGTGTGGTGCCCCAAGACCCATCAAGGCATCCCCTGAGGCTCTGCCATTGTCTGGCAGACTGGCTTAGCCATTCATTTCCTTAAAGGCTCCATTGTGATTCCACATAATCCAGTACAGCCTCAGGATTCAAAGATTTACATTACCATGCATAGCTGAACTGGATACATGCATCCCCAGGCCCTCTTTTATATCGATTACCTAACAGAGCCATGGCTCAGCAGTGCAGCATTTGCTGTTGCATGCAGAAGGTCCCAGGTTCAATACCCAGGGAGACCTAGAGAGACTCCTGCCTGAAACCCTGGAGAACTACTGCCAGCCAATGTAGACAAATGCTCGGCTCAATGGTCCAATGATGTGACTCAGTGCAAGGTCACTTCCTGTGTTCCTGGAGAACTATGTCACAAGAAAATGCAGAAGTGACAGGAGGCAGTGATGGCCACTACCCTAGATGGACTTAAAAGAGGGTTGGCCAAATCCATGGAGCTGAGGGCTATTTATGGCTACTAGCCTTCAAGGCTATGTTCTGCCTCCACAGTTGGAGGCAGCAATGCTGCTGAATACCAGTTGTGGGAAACCACAGGCAGGAAGAGGGCTCTTGTGCCTAAATCTTGCTTGCTGGTTCCCCACTGGACTAGATGGGCCATTGGCCTGATCAGCAGGCTCTTCTTGTGATCTTAGATCAGTGTTCCCCAACCTTGGGCCTCCAGCTGTTTTTGGACTACAATTCCCATCATCCTTGACCACTGGTCTTGCTAGCGAGGGATGATGGGAGTTGTAGTCCAAAAACAGCTGGAGGCCCAAGGTTGGGGAACACTGTCTTAGATGATGGGACAGGCTAGAGGGGATAAGGGTTGATGAGTGCTTTTTCTTTGAACACATGTAGCCAACTTTCATGGAGTCAGACCGTTGGTTTGTCCAGCCCATTGCTGCCTATTCTGACTAGCTGTGGCTCTCCAAGGCCTTGATAAGTCTTAACCCTGCTGTCATTAAGATCCCCCAGCTGGGTTCTTGAAGAGGTACCTAATCCACCAAGTCCCCTTGTGGGATAAAACCATCCAGCTCTTGATTCTATCATTCTGTCCTGCTCATTGTCACCTTCTGACAAGTTAACCCAACTTGGGAGAGGAGGATTGCTAGGGAATCATTAGCTGCAGTCCTTAGCATACTTTCCTAACAAGTTCTGAAGGCCAAATTACACAGACTGCAGCCCTCCAGGCCCCTCTAGACGGCCTGTTTGTTCAGCATTCATCCCAATATGCTTGCAGAAGGCTTATGTGCAAGTTAGGTTATGTCTGGTCTATGTTTTTTTAAGATCATCATTATATTTTATTTTCCAAATAAATCATAATCCATAGAATTTACATAAATAATTAATTGCCAAAATAAATGTCTCTGAAGCCGGTTATATCCCAAATTCATGTGGCAATGATTTACAAAACATGTATATCTCTCACCAAATTTTGCATTATAGCCAGTTCTATTATATCCAGTCTTCACTGAGCATTTGTTCTGATTTGTTTGTAAACCAGGTTTACGACAATGAGCATTCTTCTGTAAGGACACAAGAAGAGCCTGCTGGGTCAGGCCACTAGCCCCTCTAGTCCAGCATCCTGTTCTCACAGTGGCCAGCCAAATGCGTGTGGGCAGTCTGCAAGCTGGGCATGAGTGCAACACTACTCTACCCATCAGATATTGCCTCTGACATAGAAATAGACTGGAAAGAGAAGCTGCTGAATTGCAACTCATTACCAAACTTAAAACCATGGAGAGACCTGGTCTGAACAAAGACATTGGATTCTTATCTCATTATACATGACTAAGCCATTTTTCACCTTCTCACCCCTTGCCTTTTCCTGTAAGACCTATTGCAGTCGTTAAGAGTCGTCAACAGGCTCATCTCAGCTATCTGCCAATCTCCCATTCCCACCACCCTTCTGAGTAATACCCCTCCCCACCTTCTCACTATATAGAAGGATCTGGCAACTTCTGTTTCAGTGTATCTGAAGAAGTATGCATGCACATGAAAGCTCATACCAAGAACTAACTTAGTTGGTCTTTAAGGTGCTACTGGAAGGAATTTTTTTATTTTGACTATGACAGACCTACATGGCTACCTATCTGTAACTGCCTCTGACATAGATATCCTGATCTGCTTGTCACTTACCATTGCAGTGGTACCTTGGTTCTTGAATTTAATCCATTCTGGGAGTCTGTTCGACTCCTGAAACCATTCAAAAACCAAGGCACGACTTCCGATTGGCCGCAGGAGCTTCCTGCACTCAATCTGAAGCCGTGTTGGACATTCGGCTTCTGAAAAACGTTCGCAAACCGGAACACTTGCTTCTGGGTTTGCGGCATTCGGGAGCCGATTTATTCGACAACTAAGCCCTTCGGGAACCAGGGTACCACTGTATTCATTCACCCCACACTTTGCAATTCATTTCCCCATTATTTTCCAAAACTCAAAAAGCCTGGTTGTTTTTTTTTAAGTGGTTTTGTTTCACTACGGAAATGGAGCACCTTAATCCACTTTAAATGTGGAAACTTAAATCTTGAATACATGCTTATAGAATCATAGAATAGAATCATAGAATCATAGAGTTGGAAGAGACCACAAGGGCCATCGAGTCCAACCCCCTGCCAAGCAGGAAACACCATCAGAGCACTCCTGACATATGGTTGTCAAGCCTCTGCTTAAAGACCTCCAAAGGAGGAGACTCCACCACACTCCTTGGCAGCAAATTCCACTGTCGAACAGCTCTTACTGTCAGGAAGTTCTTCCTAATGTTTAGGTGGAATCTTCTTTCTTGTAGTTTGGATCCATTGCTCTGTGTCCGCTTCTCTGGAGCAGCAGAAAACAACCTTTCTCCCTCCTCTATGTGACATCCTTTTATATATTTGAACATGGCTATCATATCACCCCTTAACCTCCTCTTCTCCAGGCTAAACATGCCCAGCTCCCTTAGCCGTTCCTCATAAGGCATCATTTCCAGGCCTTTGACCATTTTGGTTGCCCTCCTCTGGACCTGTTCCAGTTTGTCAGTGTCCTTCTTGAATTGTGGTGCCCAGAACTGGACACAGTACTCCAGGTGAGGTCTGACCAGAGCAGAATACAGTGGCACTATTACTTCCCTTGATCTAGATGCTATACTCCTATTGATGCAGCCCAGAATTGCATTGGCTTTTTTAGCTGTCGCGTCACACTGTTGGCTCATGTCAAGTTTGTGGTCAACCAAGACTCCTAGATCCCTCCAGCAAAATACTGATAGTTTGAAGAAGCTTTTATGTATCTTTTAACACTAGTATAACAGGGTCTCTGGATCTGAAACATACTTTACAGATTAGAGATGAGAAGAAACATTAAATTTGAATGCCTGTGGGAGCAACTATTGTAGGTGTTGTTTTCTTTTTGGAGATTTTAGTAATGCTGTTTGTATTGTACTGTTTTATTACATGTTTACTGGCTGGTTTTCTGTAAGCAGTGTTCATTATATATTTTACAGAAAAGGGATGATAAAATTGAATTACAGTTTTGAGGAATGTAAAAATGAGTGTGCATGCCAATTCCTTTTATATGGACTTTGAAAAATAAACCTGTGGACTTTGATGTTTTTTATTATAGATTATTTATTTATTTATTATTATTATACTGCTTTGAGCATTCTGAAGGAAAAGTAGTATATTGTGCAGTGCTTTTTCCCCCCTAAAAAAATGTTTAGGGGTACTCTCATTTTGACTCAAGAAAATCACCATTTTATAGTTCAAAATGGGAAAAATAAATACAGTAAATGGACAAAAGATTCACCAATTGTTTAGGGGTATGAGTACCCCTGCGTACCCCCAGAAAAATAGCACTGATATTGTGTATATTTTAATAATCCACTGTGTGATTGCTTGGACGTTCCATTGAAATCAGTGGGAGCACTGCCTAAAGAGCCTAACCCTTTTTAATATGTGCTAATGACGCATGTAGCTGAAAGTCAAGGCAATACGCCTTTCACATGTATGTACAATTGGTATATTTTGTTCATTTGGTAAATTTCTGGGCCAAATCAATTATCATAGTGGCTACATTACTTGTACTGTAACAGGTGCTAATAACCCTACCATTTTAGACTAGGGCCCCTTTGACTGGACCTAACTATCTAGGGGCCATTTACCTATACCTTTACTGTTCCTTTAGGCTGCAGCTCCATGTGCACTTACCACTGAGTAAACCCTGTTGAATTTAGTGGGACTTACTAGGTATGCATAGCTTTGTGCTGTTGGATCATCAACAGTTGGCATCCGTCTGTCTTGAGAGACAATGGAGTGCGCTTCTGGGAGTGAAACCAAACCACTGTGTTAGCAGCACTGAAGTGACCTCTCTGGGTCGCAAGCCTGGTCAGTGTGTGGTATGGAGGTCCTGGGCTGCTCAGACTACAAGACCCCCTTTCGGCCTCACTGATGTGGTCCAAAAGAAAGCAGAGCAATACATTTGGCACCAGCTTGGCTTGTAGCAGTTGCTGGAAGGAGGCGTACAAGGCGCCATCCAACAGTCTTAGGGACTCCACTCTGGATTTGTGTAAGGTTTACTCCTTAGCCTTTTCTTCTCCCAGAGATATCCTGCAAGGTTAAGGACCAGAGTCTTCCTTCTTCTAGAAGGAGACTGCCCCATCTGCCCCTCACTTCCCTCTACAGCTTGTGCAGAAACCTCCTTTTTTTCTGTTGGACTCACTATTGGTCTTATTCACTCAATCTCCCAATCCTGTTTTTGCACATGGGGGAAGTTCCTAACTCACCGAGGAGTTGAGACCCATCCACTACCATCACCTCATTTAGCTGGCCAGACAAAGCCGTTTCTAAGAGCCACAGGTGAGAACTGAGTGCATGCTGGGGACCAAAGGTGGACAAACTACCCCAAAAGAATAATGATGTATGTCCCCCACCAGATGTACTACCCCTCCCCTAACACCCATACACCCTTGGATCATCTAGGCATGTTTTTTCAACTAACATTAGTTCACAATTGGCCATTGGGGTTAGGGAACTTGTAACCCTCCATACTTGGTTGAACTACAACTCCCATCATCCCTGGCCAATGATCATGCTAACTAGAGCTGTTGGGGGCTGAAGTCCAACAACACATGGAGGCCCTCAGGCTCCACACCAGTCTTGTCCCTAAGGAAAAAGTATGTTCTGTGGTGGGACGTCCTCTGAAGTTCCTTTTATGTACGTATCACATGGAGCATGTGTAGAGTCCAGGACAAATTTAAAAGTGGCACTTGTGACACAAGAATATAGGAAATCTCAGGTTACATTTTTGAGCCCTTGGCACACTGTCTTCTCCAAATCCGGTTTAATTACGTGGGAGCTGAGATGGGAAGAAGGTTATTTATTTACACGTGGATGATGCTGAGAGGAATTTTTAGAAGCATGGCTGTAGAGAAGCTGATTTTTCAGACAATGAGGAAAAGGATGTTTGGAAACAAGACTATCCACCTATAGCACTGGATGAGGCCAGAAGTAAATAATATTCAAAGGCTTTTAAAGATTTCAGTAACTACCGTATTTATTTAACATGGGAAGGGAACGGATTGTCTTTCCCTGAGAAATCTTTAGAAGGTTTCCAGGCCAGATTTGGACAAGGTGGAGGGAGGGAGGGAGGCAGCCAGATAATGTCTAGTAGTGGCTCTCTTGGAGGGTACCTTGTGGAGTGCCACAGAGCTGGGCTTTGGATGGGAAGACCAAGTTCAAATCCTTGCTCAACTGCCATCTCATTGGGTGTCCTTAGACAGGTCAGTGCCTTTCACCATCTCCTATTTTGCAGGGTTATTGAGACCAAAACATCAGCTTGAGTTGTTCTTAAGTGAAGTGTGCAAATGACATGGATAGACACTATGCAAGGAGGTTCCCAGACCTCCCTACTTACATACATTCTCCTCAGTGAACCAGGAGAAATGGTGCCAAACTACTGGACACTCGCCTGGTTCTCCCCCATCATCATTCTCCAACTAAGGTTGGTTTTCATTGACACCTTAAAATGTTCTTGCATGCTTGCTTTGATCTATTTTTTCCCCAAACTAAAGGTGAATACTTCAAGCTGCTTGAACTTGTGTGCAGAGCGTGTTTCCTACCAGAGCAGAGCATTTACTGTACTTAGTGTGTGTTTTTTTAATGCTGCTGCTTTACATTCAGTGCCTCAGTAATCCTTACAATGGGGGTGGGGAACCCGGGGCTCTCTAGACGCTGTTGGACTGTGACTCCATCTCCCCAGGCCATTGGCTCTGTTGACTAGGGCTACTGGGAGCTGGGGTCCAGCAACATATGGAGGGCTACATCCCTGTATTGCAGATTGAGAAATGAGGCGGAGAAAGAGGAGCTTGCTTGTGCATGAATGGCTGCTTTGAGTAACTTGCTATAAAGCCAGTCCTTATGAATGCAGTCCTACTGCATCCTCTTCTCACAGTGGCCAACCAGATGTCCATGGGAAACCTGCAAGCAGGACATGAGCACAACAGCACACTGCCTACCTGCTGGGATTCAGAGACATGCCGGCTCTGAAGGTGGAGGGAGAACATAGCCATTGTGTGGCTTGTTGATATCCTTATCCTCCTTGAATTTGTCTTCTCTTTTAAAGCCATCCATTTTAAAGCCTAATCCTCTTTTTGAAGCTAATGGCACCATAAGCTGCAGTGGCTTCCTCTGCCTTTCAATTAGGAGAGAACCACAGCTCCACTGCCAGAAATTAAAATTTAAGAAATCCATAGAACTTGGCTTGCATGCTTTGTTTGAGCTACTTGATGTCTCATAAGGCATCAAGGGAGGTCAGCGGTTTGAACACTGTGTGAAACAGGATGCTAGACTAGGTTATGGTTATGGTTACCAGATGTACCCATTGTCTGGGGACAGTCCCTGGATTTACAAATCTGTCCCCGGACAAATTCCGTCCCCGGAATGTCCCCGGATTTCATTTAATGTCCCCGGATTTATATTTTAAGTGTTGTGGATTTATTAGTAGGGAATGAATGTTGCGTGATTGGTTCAACGGCACAAGACACATCATATGGGGACTTCTAGTGAGGCAAAATGGCGGGCGCCATGGCAATGAGCAGCTCCTGAAGCCAGCCAGAGCCAACTGCACTACCAGGCTGGCTACGGGCTGCTGAGACTACCGCCCCCACTACCGAGGGGGAACCGGGGACACCCGGAGCGTCAACTGGGGGAACCGCTGACACACACACACCCCGTGACCTAAATCGAGCCGGGAGCAAGAGCGCCCGGCCACCCAGCCGACTGCCCAGCAGCTCTCCAGGGCCAGGAAAACCCTGGAGCCGTAGCAGAGAGAAGGAGGAGAGGAGAAGGAACAGAGAGAAAGAGGAAGGAGAAAAAAGAGGGGAGCCCTGACCTTGCCACGCGGCTGCCGCCGCCAAGGAAGAGAGGAAAGCACTGGGAGGGCAAGGACACGAGGCTGAGCCCAGGCCCGACCTGAGCCTACTCCATGGCAGCTAGCGCTCCAAGAGAGCAGGCCGGGCCCAGAAGAAAGCCACACAACAGAGGAGACCACAGAAGAGAAGATATTACTTCTTAATATTTTTTTTTAAATAACTTTTTTTTCTCTTTTTTTAAAAAAGTGTCCCTGGATTCTTTGGAAAAAATCTGGTAACCTTAGACTAGGTAGGCCTTTGGCTTAATCTAGGTGGGTTCTTCCACTGGCTTTGGGAGCAAGTCCTATGGTTCCACATCTATGGCTCATAGAGTGCCATTATAGCAGAGTGGCTAAGAGACTGATCTACAAATCAGGAAGATCTTGCTGCTTTGAATTTCCCCTCTGTAATAAACTCATTAGGTGGCTGTATAGGCAAGCCAATCTCTTGCAGCTTCAGCCCCCACCTCCCTTTGCAACATATGAAGAATTGCAGGATTGTTGCAAGAATTATACCCAAATGATGCATGGCAAACCATTTTTCATGGAAATGATTGCTCCATTAGCCTAGGCCAGGGTGACCGTGTTTGGGAAACTGTAGCCCAAAGGCAGCATTTTAGGCATAAAGCAGGGGCGTGTTGACATAGTGGATTAGAGAATTAAAGGGTGCTTTGCATTTGAATAGACTATGCTGAATTCTAGGAACTGGAAGCATAAAAAAGACATTTGAGCTCAGTCTTTTCAGGTATCAAAGGATTATAAAGATACCGAGCAAGATGCCACCTAGGTGGAGATTTTCCACCTAGGTGGAGATTTGCTGCAGAAGAACATCGGAAGAGCCCTGGCCAATGACCCATCTAGCCCAGCTTCCTGTTATCACAGTGGCCGACCAGATGCCTATGGAAAGCCCAAAAGCAGGACCTGAGTGCATGACATGCCACCAGCAGAGTTGGCACACCTCCGAACTCTGCATTAATTGACCTAGAAATAACATCCTCTGGTTGCATACAGTCACTAAAGTGGATGAGAATCCCTGCTTTATCATTGGAATGCATTGGAAGTAATGAAAAGATGCACTCTTTAGTAGCTTTGATTACTAGACCCCTTGGATGGCTGAAGAGTTCTCTAAGGAGCACCTGATCCATGATGGGTCAACTTGACTCTTCTGCCTTACCATGCAGTCTTATGAATAACAACTCAGAGGGTAGCCCTATTAAGTCTAATGAGACTTCCAGATAGGTGTGTATAGCGTTGCAACCTAAGGACATAATATTCAAGTTATTCCAGCTGAGGGAGGGACAGGACATCAGGTTAGGTGGCAGCCCTGTGACTCCCGCAGAACTGCCACCAGCACAACAGATAAAGCCTGTAGGTTTGCCTATCACTCTGGCAGAATGATCAAAACAGGCTATGTTGACCCCAACCTGCAAAGCCAGACTCCAAAATTAAATGGGGTAGGATTTTTTTAAAGTTTCTTTTTTAAAAAAAAACACTTCTAAATATTATAGGAAAATAAAGTACAACTTTAATCCAAAGCAAAAATAGAAATGTGGTCAAAACAGATAAAAATAGATCAAATTACAAAGATAATGCAACAAAAAATTTGACTTGTTATTTGAATCAAGGCCTGACTGAAATAATTATATGACAACAGATAACAAAATGTGTTGAAAACCACATGTGTTTCAACCCAATTGGTTATTATGAAGATCATTATGGAGGTGACAGAGTGGGGGCATTGTTTTGTGATGCCATGGCGTGCAGGGGGTGTGTCCCCTTGCCCTGATGGTGGGCTTTGGCGGTGTTTCAAGGTGGGGGTGCCTGCTCTTTCTGTGCCCTTGGGGGGGTGTTAGTGGTGCGTTTCCCCCTTCTTTTCCAAGCTGAGCACGCATAGGAGATGGCGGTCATTCCACGGGCAAAACAGTAACGTATTTCCCCACCCCCCTTCGACAAAACTGGAACGCAGGATTGCTTCGTAAGTCTCCTTCCTAAGTGAAAGCATAGGGGAAATTAAGGCTGTCACTGGAGGGGTGTGGGGTGAGCTGATGTGCGCTGATGCCTGTGTATTTTTATGAGCTGGGGATTAAAAACCCTTCCCCTGTACGAAGACACACATGCACATCACTCCATTCATTTCTCTCTCTCTCTCTCTGGCTTCAGGACATTATGGAACTCTTTTCCTGCATTTGATGATGGGTACACCCCCCTTCTCCCCCCTCCATCACCTCTTTCCTGTTTTGATGGGGGGGATGTCCTGTTTTCCTTCTTTATTTTTCCAAAGTACCAAATAGCACTGGAAAAGGAATATCTCCCCCTACCCTCTTTCATGCTACCACCAATATAACAATATATATGTCTATTTATGATATATAACACATCACACCCTGTTCTTTGGGGATAATAAACATATTTCCCTCCCTAATTTGAGGAGGGTGGGAAACACCTTCAGCTCTCCCCCCCCTTTCCACCCATCACCCAACCCCATCTCTTATAACCCGTCCGTTTCCCCCAACTCACCATTCTCCTGTCCTTCACCTCTTCACGCAGCAGCCGCTGAGGAAAGGAAGCCTGCTGAACAAGAGTAAAAATAGACCCGGCAGTTACTCAGCGCCTGAGAACATGATGACATGACTCATGAGGTAAAATAAAGAGATGTGAAAATCAAAAGCCCGTTGCATTCCCACCACCATCCATCCATCCATCCTTGCACGTAGCGAACCCCACTTCACTCCAGGCCTGTCTTGCATCTCAGATCTAAGGAAGGGGGGAAATAAATTGCTCTTGAATTTTGGGAGTCACCAAGCACTCAGGTAAATACTCGGGTAAAAGGGAACTAACAGGCTGCCTCCCCCCAAGCTGATTTTTGACCAGGCACCAGTTTGCATACGACATCTGATGGGGTCACTTTCCAGGGTTCTTCTCTCTCTCCCCCCCCCCACTTTTCAGGGGGTTATTCAGGGTTTTCACCACCGGCTGACAAGGGAGGGCTGTGCATTTGCTGGGGGCCCAGGATCGTTCATGGGCCTCACTTAGCCAGCACTGCATTCTGTGTTTCTGTTCTACAGGGGGCACGGGGATGTCAGAAGAAGAAGAAGAGTTTGGATTTGATATCCCACTTTATCACTACCCGAAGGAGTCTCAAAGCGGCTGACATTCTCCTTTCCCTTCCTCCCCCACAACAAACACTGAGAGGGACTGAGTGGGACTGAGAGACTTCAAAGAAGTATGACTAGCCCAAGGTCACCTAAGCAGTTGCATGTGGAGGAGCAGAGACGCGAACCCAGTTCACCAGATTACGAGTCTACCGCTCTTAACTACTATACCACACTGGCAACATGTACGGCCTCTGGTCCACAAAGGTTTTGCACTGCCTTCGTGTGCACTTCTGCAGGCTGAAGCACTCTCAGTTTGCACATCCCATACCACACCACATGTGGCTCATGCTATAACAAGCCTTTTAGTGCTTCAGGTGTCGCAACATGATTGATCTTGCTCCTTTCACTTTTAGCTCTTGCCACATACTGGGGGTCAGCGTTGAATCTTTTAGGGCCAGTTTTATACATCATCATTGCCGCCATTAAACCAAGGTAGTTTCAAAAATATCAGCAGGGGGACTGGCCATCAGGTGAGCCATTTATCTACATCAGACTGGGTGATTTTCAGCATCTCGTTATGAGCAAACATTGGGCCACGGGGGAAATCACCTAATGAGTCATTGCACATCAAAAGCTTGCCACATGGAGCAGTTTCATGTGATTTTCATAAGGTGATCATAATGTGTAAGGTAAAGGTAAAGGACCCCTGGATGGTTAAGTCCAGTCAAAGGAAACTATGGGGTGCAGTGCTCATCTCGCTTTTCAGGCCGAGGGAGCCGCCGTTTGCCACAGACAGCTTTCTGGGTCCTGTGGCCAGCATGACTAAACTGGTTGTGGTGCAACAGGACACCATGACGGAAATGAGATCGCATGGAAACACTTTTTCCCATAGCAGAGGTACCTATTTATCTACTTGCACTGGTGTGCTTTCAAACTGCTAGGTTGGCAGGAGCTGGGACAGAGCAACAGGAGCTCACCCTGTCATTGGGATTTGAACCGCCAACCTTCCGATCAGCAAGCCCAAGAGGCTCAATGGTGTAGACCACAGTGCCACCCGCATCCCACATAATGTGTAAACCTGTGGTAAGAGGGAGGTTAGAGCAGGGGGTGGGGTGTCAGGCAGCAGAGGAAGAGCCCAGTTCGAGAGTGTTTGAACCGAGTTACACAGAACGGTGTGGTGCAGCTTTTGCTGAACTTTACCAGTATGGACTCAGTTGGGGATTGTTTGAATGCTTCCCCATATTTTAAAACTGGGAGGGAAGCACGCTTCATGCAACATAACAAATCAGTGTGATAGAAGAGAAAAATCTGGTGCTCACCCACCAAGAAAGATGGCTTGCAAGTTTGTATGGGTCAGGCCAGAGGCAGATTCAGCACTTTCTACCATTGCAATAATTTCACCTCTGTTTCCTTTCATGAGAAGTCTGGTAAGAACTGCACTGGGCATTCTCCAGTGTTGGTATAATAGCTGCAAATAAGCTGGAGGGTGGGATATGCTGAAATTATGCTTGGCCATATACTCTGTATTGGCGAGCCATGTGTTTTACCATCCTGGCATTAAAGTCCTCATACTTTGATAAGTCATTTTGGGAGAGTGGCTCTGCATGCAGTTAGCCCAATATCGTCTCTGTATAATAGCACAGGGCAGGGGGTAGGAGTGGAGAATGGCTATTGACTTCTTAGGATTTAGTCCTGCCTACAAATCCTGAAGCTGGAATGATACCCTCAAATCCCTCTGCACTAGCTTATTGAGTGCTACACAGGTGCAGACCATGCTCACGCAATACATAGCACTCTCCCACAATCCCTGCTCCAACCATGCGCCTGAAATCTATATAGGCAAACAGAGAAAGGAGTCAGGCAAGCTGTCACAATGACTTGCACCCATTGAGAGCCATGTGGCACCAGCTATGAAGTGGGCCCCCCTCTCTCTCCCTGGAAGCAGGGCAGCCTCTTCACCAATCTGGTGCCCTCCAGCTATTTTGGACAACAATTTCCTGGTTGGCGCTGATGGGAATTGCAGTCCAAAACAGCTGGACAGCACTAGGCTGATGAAAGCTGTGCTGGGCATTTGTGGTTTTCTACTGACCCTTCTCAGCATCATTTTCTGTGTAGTCTTTTGCTCCCTTCCCTTGAGTTGAGGGAGATCCTGTTGCTCCACCTTCTGTTTTTCATGGTGTTTGATTTTTCCAGCTTGCATTTTGCATGCCATGAGCTGAGGTGGCCACCGGCCACACAGTTCCTGTGGCTTTTCCTGAGAGTCCCCCCCCCATTCCCCCCATCTTTTAAAGGCATGCTTTTTATTTGGCGGCATTTGGGCCCTATATAACCCATGTTGCGATGATTATTTTACATGGTTGAACGAGCCGTCATAGGCTGCATCTCCTGGAGCAAAATATTAAATGAATAAATAAACATCCAATTAAGAATTGTCTAGTGGCAATGAGCATAGCGCCTACAAATCGGTCCACGTGATAACATTTTTGCTGTGAGATATTACACGCGGGTGGCGCTGTGGATGAAACCACAGAGCCTAGGGCTTACTGATCAGAAGGTTGGCGGTTCGAATCCCCATGACGGGGTGAGCTCCTGTTTTTCGATCCCTGCTCCTGCCAACCTAGCAGTTCAAAAGCACGTCAAAGTGCAAGTAGATAAATAGGTACCACTCTGGTGGGAAGGTAAACAGTGTTTCCGTGCGCTGCTCTGGTTTGCCAGAAGCAGCTTAGCCATGCTGGCCACATGACCCGGAAGCTGTCTGCAGACAAACACAGGCTTCCTCGGCCAGTAAAGTGAGATGAGCACTGCAACCCCAGAGTCGTCCGCGACTGGACCTAATGGCCAGGGGTCCCTTTACCTTTACCTATTGCCTGTGGAAAACCCCAGTGACTGGGACTTTTCTTCTATTTGCTTCCAGACATCCTTGCACAATGCCATAACTCCAGCAGCATTTGTCATGCTGTATTCAGCCTACAGCTGAACACCTCTGCTGATGCCCTCTCCCCACTGAAAGGTAATAACAATTAACCTTAGCCATATAAGTGACAGGAGGTCGTTCTTAATTGATTCCGCACTTGAAAATGGAGAGCAGTGTGTCAGCTGTCTCCAGACAGGTACCACATCACCATCACCCACACAATATTTCTCTGCCCCTCCGGCACCCAGAATAGGTTATCTTCTCTAACAAAGCAAAACAAAAGCTCCCGCGTCTGAGCAGGTTAACAAGTCCCCCCCGCCCCCCCTCAACGGACCCAGACAAAGTGGCATCTCTGAAGACAAAGGGTTTCAATAGCGCTCCTGCCCTCTGCCCTCTCCTAAACAATGTGAAATCAAGGAATATTGTCCTCAGCTGAATAAAAGCCTCTAAATATAGTGCGTCTGATGTGTTCTTGGTTTCCTGCCCGTCATTCCCCTCCCCTCCCCCTCCGCCGGCCCACTTTGCCACTAATCCAACACATTAACACAAAAGAGGGTGAGATCACACTAGGAAGACCACCTCCTCCCCACATGATGAGGCAGAGGGGATTTCCAGTGTTTTGTGCCTCTTGTTTGCAAGCTAGAGGTGGGCTGGCTTGGAGGGGGTGGGTAAATGTCAGGAGGCACCAGCGCTGCATGTGGGGTAGATTGCTGTCAAACAGAGAGCCTTTCACTCCAGCTTCCGCCTGCGCCCACTTCTAATTCTGGACCATGCGCATGACCCTGCCAGTGCACACTAGCCTTGAATATCACAGTCCTGGGTTGTCCGTGAAGCTATGTTTGCCCCTGTGCATTTCTACACATTGGCTTTTTGCATGATGCAGGTGCATCAGACTTGCATGACCGATGCACTGAACTGCTCCCGCAACATTGTTTCCCCTCAAGACCAAAGCAGGGTCTTCTGTGTGTGGTATCAGAGGGTGGACCACCTTTGCCGTGATGAAGGGGATGGAGCAACTCCTCTATGAGGAAAAGTGGCAGCATTAAGGACCTTTTAGTATGGAGACAGGGCAAGTCAAAGGGGACGTGACAGAGATGTGCAAAACAATGCATGTTGTGGAGAAAGCAGGTGGAGAGAGGTTTGTCTCCCTCCCTTATAGTATTTGAACTCTGGGATGTAATTTACTATCTGGTCTCATTTTGGCATCACTCTTCTTGCTGCAAATTGTGAAATCCACTCAGAACGTCCTCTTCAAGGATTGAAATAAGAGTTCTTTAATTAGGGACACTTCTCCACGTTCATATTTCCTCCTTGGCTATGAAAATAAATTACAGGTCAATTAAAGGACCTGTCAGTTAAAGGACCTGCGACCTCTATAAGCAAATCCCCAAGTGAAGATACCTTGTGTGAAGCTATGCAATGGCTGGGAGTTTCTCACCAGCCCAGGTTCCTCCCTGAAAAGTAAAAAAAGCAAGTCCACTAACTCAGAGATTTGGCAAAGGGCAACTGAGACCACCACATTCCTTCTTCCTCTTCCCTTCTATGCCATTTTTAATGTTGTGGCCAAGTAAGTTTTCCTATGCCTTTAATATTCTTTATTTTAATTCAATTGATTCCATATTTTTTGGGCCAATTATCTGGGGGCAGCTTCTGTGGAATGTTGTCTTTCTTTGCCATGGCTGATGTGCCAAAAGTGGCAGAGGCGTGGGGGGGAAACACCGGATCCCCACAAGGAGCGGGGGAGGAAGCAGGAGAACAGCAGCTACAATCTGAATCACAGGCAGAGAAGCAAGGAAGGGTGAGGAGAAGTGGGGAGGAGGGTGCTTTCTCTCTCTCAAGTCACAAAAAGTCTTTGTCAGCAGGTAAGAGATGAAGGGTGAACTGTGGAAGCCTCTTGTCCTGTGAGTCACTTGCTTCTAATCTCATCCCAGACAGGGAGGGATGGGGGTGCCCAGGAAAGCAGTGATGGGGAATGACTGATGGCACAGTGATGGATAATAAAACAATTGTTTTCTAAAGTGTGGTAGGTCTCAAAGAGGGGAGCCAGCATCGTACCAGAGATGAACAGGATCCCAAGGCAGGGTGGTATCTTCCACTCATAACCAGCAGGAGTTACTTGTCCCCTGGCATGGGACGTCACTGATTCACACTGGATTTGTGGGCATGGCTGAACCCGTGGTGCTCCACCATCCCAATCATTTGGATCAATAATGGCAAGGAAACCTGCTTCACCCTGCTGTGATGTGGCTGGAATGGCCTCACACACAATGCGGTAATGCCAGTGTTGCTTGTTACGCCATTCTGTGAAGACTCCAAACTCAGCATTGGGACAAAGCCCATGGAATAAAGCATCCCAATTCATTGCAGAGTCAACACAGCCCTACCATTAAAGCACATTTAAAGCCCTTGACTTCCCCAAGGAGTCCTGGGCACTATAGTTCACTGCCACAGACTTTCAGTTCCCAGCATCGTCAACTACAGTTCCCAGAATTCTTTGCGGCAAGCCATATGCTTAAACATGTTTTGAATGCATGGTGCCTAGACAGCCATGCATACATAAATATATTTTGCATGCAGTTTGCGTGCAGAGTATGGACCTTCTGGAGCACCCCTCTTTCCTCTTCCCTACATTTACATGGTTTGATTGGTCACACCCACACCATACATTTAAAGCACTCTTCTGCCACTCTTATTCGCCATGGTTTCTCCCCAAGAGCCCTGGGAACTGTAGCTTGTTAAAGGATGCTGGGAATTATAGCTCTGTGAGAGGTGCCCTAAGCACTCTCAGCACCCTTAGCAAACTACGGTTCCCCAGGATTCTTTGGGGGAAGCCAAGGCCACTGAAGTGGTGTAAGAGTGCTTTGAATGGGTTGTGTGGGTGTCTGCTCTGTCTTGCCAGCAAAGTGCCTGCTCATTTTTTCGAGAACTGGAAAGGAAAATGCATAAATGCAAAGACCCAGCTATGAACATGTACTTGAATTAGCTGCTTTCTTGCCCTGCTTTCCTACCTCTTCGCAGGACACTGGGCTGCCTCCACCTCCCAGACCCCATGCCAAGAAGCCTTTATTTTTAAAATCGCAAACAATGAATGAGCAGCTGTTATGATCCTGGAGGAAAATTATATATACATTTTAATGAGCTGCTTTGAGTCAATTTCCCTTCCCATCATTCATTAGCAAGGGCAGGTGCCAAAATGACCCCCTAACCCCTTATCTATAGGGTGGAGAACCTTATTTATTCCCTGGCACACCTGGCATTTATTTTTGGTATTGACTATTTAGAGTGCCCAAGCCTACCCTCTCAAACAGACCCCCACCCCTTTGGCCTTGCTGTGATCTGGCACATTGGTATAAACACATCAGGGATTTGATATGTGTATGTGTCTGAGGAACACAATCCCAACACCATACTTGTGATGTGTCGTCTTTTGGATGCATGAGCTATTTCTTTGGGCACATCTACACTACAGATTGGAACTGGCTTCCTTGTCATTCTCCCCTTGGGGACACCGGAAACTGAGGCTATTGGGCGTGGCTACTGATACCTAGCAGAATGTTTGCACCCTCATTGCTCTATAATCCCCATGATTCTTTTGGAGGAAGACATGGGAGTTAAAATGGTATAAGAAAAGATTGTTGCGTGTAGATACGCCACTTGGCTTTCCCCAACTAACGAAGTTAAAAAGAGCTACAGTGGTAACTTGGGTTACAGACGCTTCAGGTTACAGACTCCGCTAACCCAGAAATAGTACCTCGGGTTAAGAACTTTGCTTCAGGATGAGAACAGAAATCGCGCAGCGGCGGCAGCAGGAGGCCCCATTAGCTAAAGTGATACCTCAGGTTAAGAACAGTTTCAGGTTAAGAACAGACCTCCAGAACGAATTAAGTTCTTAACCTGAGGTACCACTGTATTCCTAAATTGCAGGACATGGATAAAGAACTGCTGCTGGCTCACACTTTGCTCTGGAGGGCTCCAGATTACCCGGTCTGGAGGACTCCAAAGTCAAGCCAGTAGCGAATGTTGTCTGGCACACAAGGAGGCAAACAGCCTTGCAAGGGTTTTCTGCCAACTGGCCTGGTTGCTCCTTTGCTTCCATTCTGCAGGAAGCTCCAGGACATGTACTGAACTTAAATAGAGCAGTGTGTCCACCCTGAAACTTCCACAGAGAAAGCTGGATCACATAGACCCATCCTGTTAACCATCATGAGCACAAATCATCACGAATGCACAATTTTTTATATTATATTTTTATATTTTAAGGGGTGTCCCTTTGAGGGAGGTTATGGGGAGCTGTTGTGGGAAAGGTTGGATCACGGCACTCCATCGTCTGCTAGCGTCACCAAGCTACAATGGAAGGTCAAGTCAGACGCAAAGTTTCGGCTGCTGCCTCAGCTATGGAGCGAGCGTGAATAGGCCTCCCTTATCTCAAGAAAACACTGCCATAGCCAAGGCATGGCGTCTGGCCCCCTGTGCCCTCAGCTTGCCAGCCCTTCCAGCCTTCCTCTCCGCCTATGCTCTTAGAGGTTCCCTTCTCCTGCAGTTCTTGCCATGTTGCCAAGCCCACTGGAATGTCAGCAATGCCACTGAGACGAAACACTTCCACGTCCCTCAGAGGCACGGGGAAGGTTGGCTCCCAAAGGGTCCCCTTAGCAAAAGTTCTTCCACTCCCACCCCTGTGTTGCCGTTTGGGACAAGGGTAGAAGGCTAGCTGATGAGGTAATGCAAATGAACGTGCTTTTGCACCCCTGTTGAGCAAACATGTATACACTGTAGGCATGTTAGGACCTTCCTGTGATTGTCTGGCTCTGCATTCCTGCCAGTGCCCTTGTGAGGATGTTCTTCCTAACTGTGTGTCTGTGTTTGCTGTTATTGTTCATCTTGTTTATTTCATCTACCTCTTCTCCAGGGGCGGCGGGGAGGGAGAGGTTCTCATTAACACTGCATGTTAATATTTTTTGAACCTATGCAAGCCTTCAAACCTCCACCCTGTCAGAAACAAACAAAATCCAGGTAAATAAGGGCCAGCCAAGGCAGGGCAGCAGTGATGTGTCTCCCAAAACACTTCTGTGACTGCGGATAAAAGGTTTTGATTGCAGTTTTCTTAGAACAGGGACTATACCCATTGCTTCTTTGGTAAAGCGCCATGTCTGCTGCTGCTACCAATAGTAATGGTACTCACCCTATATTTTTCAAGGCTTTGTAATGTTTTGTCAGTACTGCCACTGTCGCCAACCTTACACATTTAGCTCCACTGGATAGGAGTCTGGTTCTGAACCTGCATGGTCTGCACATCTGCTCTTATTTTCACATGGTGAGCCTGATGTAGCAGCCCAGAAATCCGTCTAGTTGAGCATCCTGCTTCTCACAGTTGCCATCCACATGCCTCTGGAAAGTGCACAAGCCAAATAAGATCCCCAGCAACTGGTCTTCTCCAGTACAATCCTACTATGCATGTCTACTCAGAAATAAGTCTGGATTTTGTCAAAATGGACTTACTCGTTGGTACTTGGATATGAGATTGCAGCCTTAGTGTGCAATCCTAAGGCTGGGAGAGTGCAAGAGGAAACTAAGATAGTTTAAGTACCTAACCAACATAGGTTAAAAAGGTAAAGGACCCCTGGACGGTTAAGTCCAGCCAAAGGCAACTATAGGGTGTGCCGCTCATCTCGCTTTCAGGCCAAGGGAGCCGGCGTTTGTCCACAGACAGCTTTCTAGGTCATGTGGCCAGCATAACTAAACCACTTTTGGTGCAATGGAACATTGTGATGGAAACCAGAGCGCACAGAAACGCCGTTTAACTTCCCAGCGCAGTGGTACCTACTTATCTACTTGCACTAGTGTGCTTTGAAACTGCTAGGTTGGCAGTTGCTGAGACAAAATGGGAGCTCACCCCATCATGGGGATTCAAACCACCGACCACCTGATCAGCAAGTCAAAGAGGCTCAGTGGTTTAGACCACAGTGCCACCCGCATCCTAGCATATTGCTGGGATCACAACAGCAGAGTGGAAGCAAGATCAGAGGAGTGCCCTTAAACTCCTGCAAGCTTTTAACATGTTTTTCCAAAAGACTTTTCCTCCCGTTGAAAACAATGTGAGGGAAATTAATGGGATAGCCTAAGTCCAGCTGCTGAGCTAGTTTAAATCACAAAATCATAGAATTGAAAGAGATCCTGAGGGGCCTGTGGTCCAACCCACTTCAGTGCAGGAAATCTCTCACTGGTTTGGAGGATGAGGAGAATACAGATCCTTCAGCTCCTTGCGCTTTCCTGATCTGCCCTCACATGCCGCTGACATGCCAAATAGCTGGTGTCAGTAAGGCCAGGGCCACAGAAATTGCATCCACAGTGTTGACAAATACTGAGCCAGCCCGGGAGACACTGGGGGGCTTTAGGGCTTCCTGGATTCCGCCATCCCAGAGGTACAGCTCCTGCAGAGAAAGGAGGGTTATGCAACAGGTATCCCTCTAGGCCAGGACAGAGCAAGGAAGGGGTGGCAGGGAGAAGAGGAGATAAAGAGATAGGTCACTGACTTCTTCATGGGTGACAGCTTTCCCACATTGCATGCAAAAGGCATTCCCTGCATTCCAGGGCTAGTGACCCCCCCAGACCAGCGAAGCTTTTATAGTTCACTGGCATGCTGCAGGGTGGTCTCCCTGTCTGCCTCTGCAGAAGCCCTTGAACACTGGGAAGAAATGCATCTCTCTCCCAATGAGAGCCTTTTGCTTAATTGCTCCTCAAGCTGTAGCTGGCGGGCCACCTGCTGCCAGCAGAGCCTTTTGATGTGGTTACCAAACTCTTAGATTAAGAGGAGTCAGGGCTCAGAGGAGACCAGCAGTGTATGAAGGAACTTTCACCCGCCTCCCCTGAGCTCCGGCTGGAAAGGGCAGCGCTGCTTCTCCTGCAGGAAGTGGTGCACTGGAGGCTGGAGTGGGCAACCTTGCAATCCTTTGCATGCTTATAGCACAATTCCATACATCATGCCTATTCAGAAGACCAATGCAACTCCCACTGAGTTCAATGGGGCTCGCTCCTAGATAAGGGTATAGGAAGAAGATAAGGGTTTAGGCACAGGAATTTCATGCAGGGTGTGCTTCCTAAAATCTTCTGTTCACAACTTGTGAAGGTGCAGGAGCCCAGCTCTCTACATGTATGTGAAGTGATTTTTACACTTGAACCACACTTTTAATACCCAGACCCATCGTTTTGTTTCTGAGATGCATTTTTGGTTCCCATCAGTTTGACGGGACTTTCAAAGAACAGCGCTGCCTTCAAGAACTTACATGGGGGCTGCTTGGCAGCACAATCTTATGCATTTTTACTCAGAAATAAGGCTGCAATCCTAACCCCCACTTACCTGGGAGTATGCCCCACTGAATTCAATAGGACTTCTGAGTAGTTGTGGTTAGGTAACTGTGTAATGCATGTCAGAATGCCAAGACATTCATCCTTGCTATGGCTAACTATCCATGCGGAGAGCTGCTAAATAATTACTGGATGTGATATGTACTCTCGTGAATCCCTTGGCACAATGAAGCTTGGCCCTGAGATGGCAGACTCCAGAGGAAGAGGAGGAGGCTGGAACAGATGGGAGCCCCCCACCCCTCATTCTGTCAGGTTCTTTTGTGGATATAGGACTTCTAGCTTCTAGCTCACATCACAGCAAACTATAAAATTCAGTATAGGCCCCTCCCATTTTTCATTTCGTACAGAAAAAAGTACCATTCCTTTGTTTTCTTAATGGCCCATCACCCAGGCAATCACCTGGCTCATCTTTGGCTCATCTTTTGTTCCTTAAAAAAACTCTCAACAAGTCTGAGGTATTCCTTAAAAAAGCTCAATAACTTTTGGGGTGTCCTGGTTTTTACTTTTTGAAACCCTAAGTAGATCCAAAACAAATTATCACACTCACACACTTGCTTATACCTTTAGCTGCTGCACGACAGGGAGAAATTTCCCCCGGCACTGTCTCTTAAAGCATAGGAATAGCAGAACCTGCTTACTTTCTGCCTATTGTGGAGAATTGTAAAATGCACAGGTGTATTCTGGAAAATGAGATGGCAGGCTTGAGGGTTTTTCAAAATAATCGTGTTGCTTAACTCCTGCTGCCACTGACTTCCCTTCCCTTTCCTTAACTTCTTAGTGCATCTTTGCCTCCCACCTTTCTTTCATCCTCTGCTGTTTCCAAGCAACTAACACACATGCCCACCCCAAACACAGCAACAGGCAAAGAAGCTGTGTACACTATGGGAAGGCAAACTAAGGCCTGGGGGGGGGAGAGAGATCCAGCCCAATCACCTTCTAAATCCGGCCTGTGGACGGTCCGGGAATCAGCATGTTTTTACATTAGTAGAATGTGTCCTTTTATTTAAAATGCATCTCTGGGTGATTTGTGGGGCATAGGAATTCGTTCATTTCCCCAAAAAATATAGTCCGCCCCCCCAAGGTCTGAGGGACAGTGGACCGGCCCCCTGCTGAAAAAGTTTGCTGACCCCTGGTGTACACATTGCCAGCTTAAAACACAGCTAGGTCTTTCCCCCTCTCGATTCAGGTCAAAGCTGATGGGGGCGGAAATGCATCAAAATGCCGTATTTCTTAAGAAACAACAGGATAGGCATTATGTGTACACCATTTCCCAAAACAGCAGTGGGAGCACATTTAATGCAGAGTAAATGAGTGTCTGGTCACCTTAAAGGTAAAGGTTAAGGTACCCCTGACCATTAGGTCCAGTCATGACCGACTCTGGGGTTGCACGCTCATCTTGCTCTATAGGCCAAGGGAGCCGGCGTTTGTCCGCAGACAGCTTCCGGATCATGTGGCCAGCATGACTAAGCTGCTTCTGACGAACCAGAGCAGTGCACGGAAACACCATTTACTGTATTTTTCGCCCCATAGGGCGCACCGGCCCATAGGGCGCACCTAGTTTTTTTTTGGGGGGGGAATCAAGGGGGGGATTTATTCCCCCCCCCGGCAGCCATCCCCAAGCTAGAAGAGGGAGACGGAGCGCTCCGTCTCCCTCTTCTGCCTTCAGGGACAGCCTCCCTAGCCTCCGTGGGGCAGCGGCTTGCCCCGTTGTCCCCCGAGCTTGTGGGGCTGGCGGTGGGGAGAAGCAAGCTTGCTTCTCCCCACCGTCAGCCTCCAAACCAGGTCGGGAAATAGCAGGATGGCGGCGTTCCGCTTCCCCAGTGTCCCCTGAGCTTGTGGGGCTGGCGGTGGGGAGAAGCAAGCTTGCTTCTCCCCACCGCCAGCCTCCAAACCAGGTCAGGGAATAGCGGGATGGCGGCGCTCCGCCTCCCTGCTGTCCCCCGAGCTTGTGGGGCTGCCCGATATCTGCCCGAAGCCCAGGGTGCGCTCCAGAGCGTGCCTCGTGCTTTGGGCTGCAGGCTGCCGCCCGCAAGCCTTGCGAACCCAGCGGGAACTCCTGCCGGGCTCGCAAGGCATGCGGGTAGCTTCCTGAAGCCTGCATTTGCCGCATAGGATGCACACACATTTCCTCTTCATTTTTGGAGGGGGGAAAGTGCATCCTATAGGGCGAAAAATACGGTACCTTCCCTCCGGAGCAGTACCTATTTATCTACTTGCACTTTGACGTGCTTTCGAACTGCTAGGTTGGCAGGAGCAGGGACCAAGCAACAGAAGCTCACCCCATCGCAGGGATTCAAACCGCCGACCTTCTGATCGGCAAGCCCTAGGCTCTGTGGTTTAGACTTACCTGCACGAAATTAGTCTGATGATCATAGATGGGTCCCAAAATTGGTATTCCCCCTACTCTGTCCCATGACTGCTTAGTCCTGCTGAGTCACGGACGGGCAGGGCTCCAAAGAGTGTGTGGCACAGGCAGGGGACCAGAGAAGGGACCCAGGAGAGGGACCAGTGAGTTATGGGATGCCACACCACCCACAAGACAGGAGCCAGGGGAGAAGGGAGAGTTAGGGCAGTATGAGGCAGAGAAAGAAGGTCCGGTTCAGATGAGGGATGGGTCAGTAGATTCCCCACCTTTTCTTGCCCCATTGTCTTGTAGAACCAGGAGGGGCATGAAAAGGGAAGAACAGCTATGCCTTCTGTGCAAGAGAAGTCTCAGTTTGCGGGCCCGCCACCCGTCAGAAGTGGGTCTATATAAGCCAGAGGAGGGGAGGGCCCCCACTGTTGCTGCAACTGCACCCTAGGGCCCAGACCCATGGACAGCTGCCTAGAGGCTAGAAGCATGTGAACGTGTATCCGGAGCACCGTGGAAGCTGCTGTGAGTGTTTCTCTTGCCCACCAAGAGTTAAATATCAGACGTGTGCCTTCCTCATCTGGGACAGGCTGTGACATGCTGCTTCTTAAGTTCCCATTTTACACATTCATTTTGCTTATTTAAGAGACTGGTTCTCTGCTTTTTGAGTAAATCCTCCACGAAGTGGCAAACAATATTTTGAAATACAAACCCATTCCATAAAGCCTTTTAAAACATATAGACGGAAACAATAACAACATTGGAATTGTCAGCGTAAAGCAATATTCACTTAGCCATTCCCCCGTTGGCTGCCCTCATTCATAACCCCCATCGAAAGTTTTTAAGAAAATGGGGCCTGTGAAGCGAGAAAGCTCTGTTACAGGGGTTGCCAGCCTTTTTGAGTTGCTAGGCACATCTGGAATTTTGAGAAAGTGTTTGACAGCTGGAAAATGGCTGCCGCGAGGGCAAGGCATATCACAAAAGGGTTGTTGTGGTGTCATAGAATAACACAAAATGGCCACCCTAAGAGGGTGAGGCAAGATGGTTGCCACTTCTAGAAGAGCAGAACAAGCCACAGGGCCACAAAACGATGCAGGTATACTTTCCATCAATGGGGATAAGTCGCTTATGTCATCCATTGCCACACTGAGTCATTCACAGAGAAAGCCCTTTGCATCTTTACTCTGCTCAGAATGGAAAGAAGGGCGGGTGTCCAGTCCTGGTACTCAATGAAAAGTGGAACAGAGCAAAGAGAGGAGATATTGAGTGCAACCATTTGTGGGCAGCATGGGAGCTGCTGGTGGGCACACTGGCATCCGTGGGCACCGCCTTGGCAACCCCTGCTCTGTTACATGTGATTGTGAACCTAATTGTGAGCAGTCCTTACGGTCTGGGTAGGACTCTATGGGTGTAGGTGGAGAGTTAAGCAACCGGACCACAAGCCATTCAGGGCTTTAATAACCAGCACATTGGGGGGGGGGAGGTTGCCGCTGTCACATTGGTCTCCTATTGACACTCGTCTTAGAAAGGAAACTAAAGACTCACTCAACCATGGGGGCTGAACTCTCCTCCGACCTCTGAAAGTGGTCCCGCTCCAGCAGAGCAGCTCCAGGGTCACATGTTGTAGGAAGAAGGAAGTCTCCTTGCCCTCTTGTCGCAGCCCATGTTGTTATGGATAAACAGCGACTGGTGCTAAGTTGCTGGGGGAAGGGAGGAAGCAGAACTGAGTGGCGAGACATCTGTCTGACCCCCAAAAGCCTTTGGAACTCCAGAGGGAGGAGCAGAAGGGGGGAAATTGGGTGCAACCGAAAGGCAAACTGCTGCTCCTCCTTCACCGTCCTGCCAACAGCTCCATCCCCCGCTCCAGCTGTGCCAAGGCAAAGTGGAACCTCTTCGTCTTGACATATCCATATCCGAGACCAATGGCTTTGCCTTGGAAGTCACATTTGGCATTCCCGACCAGTTTCAATAGAGGCCATTGTCCTTAGGAAAGGTCACCACCGCCAGACACTTGCTGCACCCCAGGCTGCAGAGAGAAAGCCCGCCTGAGGACGTAGGAAGGGAACTGGAAATAAATACATCAACACAGATCCATTAACTGCAGACAGTGGAGTCCCATGTTGCTGGGTTCTTGTAAGACTCACACTGCACACTGGGCCGGATTTAGGTTTGATGAGGCCCTAAGCTACTGAAGGTAATGGGGCCCTTTATATGTCCAGCTGTCCTTTGTCGACAACAAATTGTCGCTGTTTTTTGCGTTGAATATATGCTATATGGTAATTTATGGAGCTAATAGGTATCCAAAGCCATTTGCACATAACAAAATATGTATTTTATCAAAGTAATTGATGAACTGAAATACAATTAAGAAAAACTATATTAATAGTGAAATTGGGGGGGGGCAAGGGAGTGGGGCCCTAAGATATAGCTTGTTTAGCTTATACGTAAATCTGGCACTGACTGCACAAGTTCATGACACACATTTGCCTCTGGCAGGTGGCTGGGGTCCTGCTGGCATTGCATTTTGCAGCAATGTAAACAGAGTTAAACACAAATTATGGTTAGAGATCTTAGGCCCGCTGCAAAAGCCACTCCCTAACAGCACCCCTGCTGGAGCAAAGCACAGAAACTCACCTGGGATTGGCAAGGTCTGTCGACTTGCCTCTGGGATCGTACAGCAGTTAAAGAAACTCTCAGAAGATTTAGAATTCCTTCAGCCTTTTTCATCTTCATGGCTTAGAAATCTGCCTCCATAACAGGAGAGCACAGGGAAGGGGGCCTAGATCACCAGCACAGCATTTAAGAAGATCAGGAGAGCCTGCTGGATCGGGAATCCTGTCCGCAGGATTCAGGCGCAAGAGCCCTCTCCTCTGCCGGGGTTTCCAGCAACTGCAGAGGCATGGATCTGGTTGTTTAAATTTTAAAAATGAAGTGAAAAAAGGAGAAAGGCAGGGGATTTGGGGGCCACATCTAAAGGGGTGCTGCTCAAGACCTCATGGACACCTTCTAACACTGCCTCCAAATATTTCTATTAAATAAGAAAGAAATATCCCTGCAGGCTTGCAATCCCTTTCAGAGGTCTGTGTTTTCTCTACTCTGTGCACTCAGTCTCCCCCTATTTCCAGTGATCTGTTTCTTCAATTCCTCCACACAAAATGTCTTCATAAAAAGCTATTCACAGCAGTTGCCAACATTTTTTCCATCTTATCATAGTCCTCCTGTATTCACCCTCCCCGGTTCCCAGTCTGTATTTGGGGAGGGTAGGCCATGGGGTGATCATCTTACTAAGGCTGCTCTTCAGCATCTGAGTTGCCCTCAACTAACTCTCTTCAATTCTCAAAGTCTGGCTTTTTCCTTCTGAATATTTCAAATGACCCAGGTGACCTTGCTTTTTGCTTTTGGGTCAATGCAGACTTGTGCTGGCTATGGGAGACCACCATCCTTCCAGTCACATCAGTCCAGCGACTGGCATCCCAAAAACCTCCCTGGGTTGAATTCTGTAAATGATGGAGGCTTCACACAAATGGAATAACAATGCCATCACATCTTTCATTTAAAAAAAAAGCACCGACAAAGGTTTTATCCCCTGGTGGGGGGACAGAGTTTCAAAGGGAAGTGCATTTGTTGCTCAAGACCTTCCTAGCGACCTGAATTTGCCAATATGGGATTAAATCTCACCTGAAAAGAGCAACAGTCTGGAAGCACCCCAGTTCTTCAGAGCAAAGCCTGGCTATGACTATGATCTACAGCCAGAAAGACTGGTGTTTTATCTTGAGCATTTGCCGTGATAGCTAAATGGAACCACAAGGTTCAAAGGCAATATCCCCATGAATTCTGGGTGTTTGTGAAGGGTGGGGATAAACAATACATGATGTCTGTTTCTTACACACCCTCTTTGTGGACTTCCAGAAAAATCTGCTTGACTGCTGTGGGAATTTATTTGTTTGTTTATTACAGTGTGTGTGTTTTATATTATGGCACCTCTCAGAATACCGATCCTTCCAAGGTGGTTTGACTTACAAATAACACTAGTATGCATTAAACAACAGGACTGGCCTGTTCATGAGGCAAACTGAGGCAGCCACCTCAGGAATAGGAATCCAAAGGGCATAGGAACAGATCCCTAACAAATCAATTTCTCCCAGATTCATTATGCCAACCAGTTCCTGATGGAGTCCTTCATTACCCTTCCGTCAGCCAACTCAACACCCACCCCAATCTCCCCCCCCCTCTCTCTCTCCCAGGATCATAACCAAACACAGAAGAGAGGAAATCACTCTTCACTAGAAGATCACTGCAACCAAGAGGCAAACCAGAGAACCAGCATGTACAATTCGGAGCGGAGCCAAACATTTGGTTTCTGGTCAAGACTGCTTGCACATTCTCACATTTCCCTCGGTCCCCATGAGGGCCAGAAACTTTCTCTTTGAAGTTTGTTTGTTTGCTTTTGTTTTGTTTTGTTAAGCTGAAATTCTTAGGAAGTCAGCATCTTCCCAGATACCAGATTCTGCAGGCCCTGTAAATTCGCAGACTATACACGCCTCTGACACTGGTAGTAATGCTTTGGCAGGGAGGGGGTTTCTGGGAGGAGGTGGCGCTACTGTAAGCCAGAATGTGGTTTCAGGTGACTACACAGTCGCTGTAGGTGAGAAGAGGGAGGAGGGAGAGCTCTCTGGGGAACAACAGTGCATTGAGGCTTCTGTATCTCTCTGGAGCAAAGGAAACGGAAAAGAGATAAGGAACCCTTTTGGATCAGGAATTCCTTCTCACTTTCCCCTTTCTGTTTGTCTTTCACTAGAGATAACACGAGACCTTGTACAATTTACCTGTATCCAGGGCTGCCAATAGGCCATGGGACACTTTCTGTTTCCACACAAGCTCCCTGCTTTCTAACAGTGCGTTGGCTCAAGAGGGAACTGTTTTGAGCTCCCCCTCTGCAGCTTCCCCGTGTTCTCTGCATCACGCAAAGCTGACTTATCTCGAATGGCTGTAACTCGAGGAGCAACTCGGAAAAACAGAAGCAAGATTGCAGACAATGAAATGGAGAGAATTTGAAAGCCAAGGGGCCTGATAAAGAAGGGGGGGAGGGACGTGTGTATAGTGTTTCATTCATCGCTTCTGCTTCTTGCCGGGGAAAGGATATGGGGGGGGAACCCTGCTAGAGACCCCTCTTCTTTTGGATATGGATTATTCAATGGAGAGGCCAAAAAGCAAACTGCAGGAGGTATGCTTACAGGACAGGTCTGCACAAGCCAGTGTTCTTGCTTTGCATAGAAAAGGTCCCAAGTGCAGTGGCGTAGCGTGGGTTCTCAGCACCCGGGGCAAGGCAAGTAATTTGCGCCCCCTAACCCGGGGCAAGGCAAGTAATTTGCGCCCCTAACCCGTGGATTTTAGCACTCGAGTCTCTTCCGCGCGCCTCCAGATGTTGCGCCAGGTGCAGCAGGCCCCCCCTGCACCCCCACGCTACGCCACTGCTCCCACCACAAGTCTTCAGGACAGCCTTCGGAAGGCTGGTGCGGGGAGAAGGTCTCTCCGCCCCACCGCCAGGCTTCGGAGGAGGTCCGAGGACAGTGGGGTTCCTGCTTCCTCGAGGAGGGCCGGCCAAACGCGCCCCCCCCCCAAATGTTGCGCCCGGTGCGGCCGGCACCCCTGGCACCCCCCACGCTACGCCACTGCCCAAGTGCAATCCCTGGCATCTGCAGGCAGGGATGGGAAGAGATCCTGCCTGAAATCCTGCCTGAGAGATGCTGTCATTCAATAGACAATACTGGGCGAGATGGTCCAATGGTCTGGCTCAGTATAGGGCAGCTTCCAGTGTCTATCAGTGGTACAGCATAGACCATGAAGCATTCAGCAACACCCTTCCTGGCTTTTTATAGGTGACCACAGCAGGAGGTCTATCAAGCCATTGGCAGGTCATCCTACAGTACGTGCCACTATTGTATAGTGTGCACTCCAGATGTTTTGGATGGCAACTCCCATGAGCATGGCCAATGACTAGGGAAGGTGGGAGTTGCCCAAAACATCTGGAGGGCACAAGGTGGTTCATGACCTTAGAATCCAGTAGGGACCAACACTCTGAGTCAGAGGCTACAGTGTCACTGGTTAAGGACCCAGGCTCAGCCCTTGGTTCTGATGGTGGCAATCAGTGGACCACTGAATATGAGGCCAGCAGGCAGGAGCCCACTGAACTGGATGCCACAGCACCAGAGCCTGGAGCCAAGGTTCTTACAGGTGCCTTTCCCTAAGCTTGAACTGAATGCCCGCCACACTGGGAGCATGTTTACTGCCTTCTGTGCATCCCGTACACTCCGGCTGCTAGTTTTTGAAGCTGCATACAATGTTAACCACAATCAGTGGCGTAGCGTGGGTTGTCAGCACCCGGGGCAAGGCAAGTTATTTGCGCCCCCTAACCTGTGGATTTGCGCCCCCTAACCCGTGGATTTGCGCCCCCTAACCCTAACCCCCAGATGTTGCGGCCGGCCCCCCCTGCACCCCCCACGCTACGCCACTGACCACAATCCATACTTATCCTGTAGTTTCTTGACAAATTGCAATGAAATGGTTAGAATGGTGGGAGGGACCAGCTGGGGAACCCCCAAGGGAAGAAGGCTCAAAGTCAGGGGAGTGGAGGTGGGACAATGATGAGTGGGCAGAGGGAGAAGAGGGAGACTGGGAAGGGGAGGTTTCAGAAGCTGAAGGAGTAACGGGACTTAGTGAGTTGGGAGAGCCTGTGGCAGAGAGAAGTAAAGAACCAAAGGCAGAAGCTGAAGCAGGTGAGTGGGAAGAGGGAGGCCAAGAGGCAGAGATGAATTGGGTTGGTGAAGAGTCACAGGTGTCCCCTCTCTCCTGCTGTGACAGGCTCCCCTCCCCCTCTGACTCCCAAAACCAGAAGAGATATGAAACAGGAGAAGCAAAGACAGGCTGCACGCAGGCACAGTCTCTGATTGCTTGGAAGAAGCCTGGAGAGAAGGAGACAGACGGGTGCAGGTAGGTAGGGACTTTTAGTCTCAGTAACTGGTTTCATAGAGTAGTGCCTACAGAACATGAGCTGCTGTACTCATTAGGCCTGAAACTCAGCCAAGGCCATGAAGAATATATGTTGCTAATACATAGTTAACTCCAGTTTGAACTGTGTGATTTACTGACTGCCTTGCTCTGTGACACAGATACTGTACAGCTCTTTGATGCATTTTCTCTCTCAAGCCATTTCAATCTGACTAGAAAACTGAGGCACCTTCACTTCATACTTAAGAATTTTATGAGCCTTTGAGACAGATGAGTCTGCATGAGCAGATGACAGCTTCATGAGCAGGAATTCCAGGGGGGTTGCAGGGGTGGGGAGAGGGCATGCACGCCAGGTGAGAACATAAGAGGGGCACTGCTGGATGAGGCCAATGGCCCATCTAGGCCAGCATTCTGTTCTCACAATGGCCACTCAGATGCCTGTGGGAAGCCTGTAAGTTGGACATAAGTGCAGCAGAATTCAGCCCAACTGCAATTCCTACAAGTGGTTTTCAGAGGCATATTGCCCCTGACAGTGGAGGCAGACCATAGCCATGGTGGCTACTAGCCACTGATGAAGACATATCCTAGCTTGCTCATCCAAAGTGGAGTTGTCTTGGAGAAGGAAGCATCTCAAAAGGCTTCCATTCCCTTCCAGCCCTTGTTGGAGCATGTTGCTCACTAGGAGCTATCCCTGGTGCTGAAATAACCAATATGCCTTGCTGCCATGCCCCATGGTCTACTCTGTGGGATCAGGACAAACTGAGGAAGGCTAGTGCAATGGCTAGTGTTGAACTGTGGTCAGAGTGTTGGACCAAGATTGGAGAGATTCGGGTTCACACCCCCACTCACCCATGAAGCTCTTTGGAAGACCTTCTGGTAGTCATTTCCTCTCAACCTAACTCTATTCATAATTGTTTGCTTCATTCCTTCTGATCACCACAGTCTGCAGGGTGTCCACTCTCCTTGTGGTCCTGCCCTGCCTTCACTGCAGATATTGAGAAATCATAGTGGCAGTCCCTTGAAGGAAATGCAGCCCTGAGCCCACAGGAGCTCTGGTTCATTCATTTATTACGGCAGGCTAATGATTCTCCTGCAGCATACCATTAAGGAATTGCTGGACAACTTCATTTGCTGACTCCTCCTTAATACTGGAGAACGTAAATTCGAGCCAATGCCGCATCTGATGCAATAAGAGGAGATGCTAATGAGACGCAGCTCCGCTTTCAGCTCAACAACTTTTGGCAAAGGCCCCTTCCTTTTATTTTTGGCTTGTTTGCCACAGCTCCGGTTGACGTAGAGGATCTAGAAGGTAAGGAACACAGGAAGATAGATGAGTCAGCCCAAGAAGCCAGATGGTGGTTCCAGCTATGGGACACCTGAAGAGCACTGGAGTGGCAGGAAAGAGATCGGAAGGGTGAACATACCCAAGGGATGAATTTTGGAATTCCAAAATAATAAGGGTTTCCCTGCCTTATTGTTCAGCTGTGCATCTGGGAATCTCATTAGGCAAATGCTCAGGGTGAAGTCATAGGGAAAGAGGCCTATAGGAGGCTTGACACCAAAGCTGAGGATGTCCTGCTATCAACTACCACTAAGGGTGAACATGATCGTGTTTTTCTGCACAGTCAAAGCAGAAGATCATCCTTAGTGTTACCGTGCTTCTCCACCCACCAACCGACTCTGCTCTTGTGCGGTGTGATGCACATAAATTTGGCAGGTGAAGCTTTTCCTGGCTTGGACAGAAGCGGCAAGAAAATATACACCAGCTAAATTTCTATGGGGCAGATGACTGTCAAGAAATATAAGATGAGCCTGCTTTATAAGGCAATGGCCCATTACTTCAGCATCCCAGTGGCCTGTAGGAAGCCTGCAAAACTAGACATTAGCGTAACAGCACTCTGACTACCTGCAATTCCCAGTAACTGGTATTCAGAGGCACAAAGCCTCTGACAATGGCTCTCTTAACCCAACTCCCGGTGGCCTGATCACCCCCATCTTAGACTGGAGGCAGTAGGCAATGGCTCCCAGACCACCTGGGAGCCTGTGCCCATCCCATATAAAATTGCAAGAAGGGAAGGATGGTGGAACTCAGTAGAACAGCAGCAGCATGAAATGTAGGTAGCTAAAAGCAGTAGAGAAGATAAACAATCATCATAGGAACATAGGACCCAATGGGTCCTCCTACACTGTTTATCCTGACTGACAGTGACTGTCCAGGGTTTCAGGCAGGAAATATTTCTCAGTCCTACCTGCAGTTGCCAAGGATTGAACCTGATGTTTTCTGCATGCAAAGCAGATGCTCAACCACTGAGCTATGGTCAACTTTAAACTGTCCAGTAAAATGCATAAGGTTTGACCAGGCATTGAGACAGCTGCAGTGTTGAGGCCAGTGCCACTCTTATGGAGTGGGTACTCCACGGACAGGGCACCACCACAGAGAAGTCCATCCCCTTTGTAGTCACATAACAAACGTCCCCTGGTGACAGGACATGGAAAAAAGCCTGACAGCAGGACACCATCCTTCTTTGCCTACTTCCTGTCCTGATTTAATTTTAGGCAGAGTCCTAAAATCTATTTATAAATAATAATCAGAACCCTTCCAGATGGTTGCTTTTTGCAAGGAGGGTTCAATCACATACTTGCCAGCACTATTTGATTAGGTTCTCTTGCATAACAAACTCAGTTCCTTGACTTTTTGCTGTAAGGAAAGTGATGGAGAAATGTACTTGAAGGTGTGCAGTAACCGCCGTTTAACATCATGGTCATATAGCCGCCTTGTAATCAAATCAGGATGAATACTCAATAAACAGTGGGTTTCATATAACTTCCCCCTCAAGCTTTACGCAAAGAAATCAGGATGAATACTCAATAAACAGGTCATTCGAAAGCCACCTAAACAAGACAAGTGCAGGAGAATATGAAGTGTATGGGAGAATGGATTAAAGAAGGCCGCAGTTGTTTTTGTGGCTATACACTGCAGGAGCACCTGTTGTCACTTTGCCTGCCAGGGACCTCGTGCTTGTGGGGCTCACAGAGGTATCACCGTCACTTCTTGGCTCAAGGAAGAGAGGGGATATCCTTAGCATCTCATCTTTAAGTGTGGCATCCGGCCTCATGCTGCCCTTGCCTGAGTTCCTGTCCCCTGGAATGTGAATGATCTAATACGAGTGGTCTCATCTTTCACAATACCACACTAAGACCCATCTTTAAATCAGGTCCATCCCATTGGCTTGTTTCCTGGGCTAGAAATAAATCTATTACATCAGAGAATCCTTCCTTTTCTTTGGGTTATTCTCTTCAAGGATCCCCAGTGGCTTCCCCTGTTTGAATTCTGATTGAGCTCTATTTTTATACAGAACCTGATTAAAGGGTAAAGGTAAAGGGACCCCTGACCGTTAGGTCCAGTCATGGACGACTCAGGGGTTGCTGTGCTCATCTCGCTTTATTGGCCGAGGAAGCCGGCGTACAGCTTCCGGGTTATGTGGCCAGCATGACTAAGCCGTTGGGTGCTGCTGAGATGACCCAGATCACACCAACATGCCTCTCACCTTAACTCCATCTCTCAGCCAGGGCACCTCCATCCAAACTCCCATCCTACCGTTCAACATCCAACATAAGCTCATTGCAATGCAAGCCCCAGTTCTCTGCTCTGTATTCTTCTTTATTCCCATTTCATATTTGAGTGTGCATCAGATCTTCACAGCGGACACTCTCCTCCCCCATACAAAGCATAGCCAACATGGTCTCTCTGGAGGCTATTGGATTCCAACTCCCATCATCCCTGACCATTGGTCCTGCTTCCTGGGGCTGATGGGAGTTGGAGTGGGCACTGCCACATACAACCAATAACACTTTGCACTGTAGATGCCTGCCACCCCCCAGTGCTGATTTCTCCAATGTGTCTCTTGGGTCTTATTACCTCCAATCCATGGGTACCTCCCAGTGCCATTCCTGTCGCATCCTGGCTGCCTTTTTTGCACACCCAAGGCTCCAGCCATGAGGGAGACAGTAGCATATGCAGACTGTTTTTCTCACTAATTGCTTCTCTAATAATGCTAATAGAAGCAAATAACACTTGGCAGACACCGTGTTTGGTAGCAGAAGACTGCTCTGTCATCTCAGGCAGAGAAAGTGAGGCACACAGAGACTGCCAAAGGGGTTTTGTTTCAGCTCAGTGTCTTCAGAGGAAAGAGGTGGAGCTCAGGCTCTGGACATCTTGAGCACATAGCCGCTCCACTTGCTTTCCCAAATAACTAATTAATCTTGTATCTGAAGAAGTGTGCATGCACACGAAAGCTCATACCAAGAACTAACTTAGTTGGTCTTTAAGGTGCTACTGGAAGGAATTTTTTTATTTTGACTATGGCAGACCAACACGGCTACCTATCTGTAACTGGAACCAAATAATTAAGGGTGCATTCACATTGCAGCTTACTCCACATCCAGTGTGCTCCCATGGCTAGTTTCTGAAGCTACATTCGCAGAACATGAGCCACGATCCATATCAAACCTATTTTGCTGTTTGATTTCTCAAACTGGCTTCAATACAACTACAAAACTGGATGAAGAGTAAATGGTAAGGTGAATAGGCCCTAATAGCCATCATGCATGTTCAAACGAGTAAAGGTAATGGTAAAGGTGACTATGGGGTTGCAGCACTCATCTTGCTTTCAGGCCAAGGGAGCCAGCATTTGTCCACAGACAACTTTCCGGGTCATGTGGCTTCTGGTGCATGGAGGACCATGAAGAGTGCCAGAGTACATGGAAACACCGTTTACCTTCCCACCACAGTGGTACCTATTTATCTACTTGCACTGGGGTGCTTTTGAACTGCTAGATTGGCAGGAGCTGGGACAATGCAATGGGAGCTCACCCTGTCGTGCAGATTCAAACCGCCAACCTTCTGATCTGTGAGCCCAAGAGGCTCAGTGGTTTAGACCACAGCGCCACCCACTCCCCTGAACAAATGAGTGCACCAGTGTAGATGAATAGGGGTTGGGGGCAGTTCAGGTGCAGAAGGAACAAAAACCTTCATGCCCATCAGATGAAGCCATCCCTGTCTCCTCTCTGATGCAATTGCAGCTGGAAATGCAATATGGAAGAAATGACTGACTGGAACCCTATACAGTGCAACATTTTAATGCAGCTCTCACTCATATGACTAAGACGCAAAGCATGTGTGAAGAATATATGAGTGTGAAAACAATGGAGACAAAATGTTAGTGGCACACGTGCTCTAAGATCTCAGAATAAAGCCTGAGAGAGAACGTGGATTCTCAGGGTAGCAGCAGGAGGTCAGAAAAGCCGGAAGCTGCTCTTTGGGCTAAAGGAAACCAGCTGCGGCTGCTCTTAGTTCCAGGCAGGAGGCTGGGCAACGGAAGGAGCTCTCTTGAAGGAACAGCCCACCAGCTAACAGAGATCTGTTTCATTAAGCCACAGCCAAGGTGAGGTCAGAGTAGAGCAGCTGGAACTGTTCCAGAGGCCAGGGACATCCTCATATGGAAATGGCTGGGGCTTCCTTGAGACTGCCAAAGGGAATAGTTCTTTTGGCCATTTTTAATGCTCTTTCCACCAGCTCTTTGTTGGGAAATAGGGAAGTCCAAGGGCCAAAAGCTTCTACCTGGGTTATCCATGGTACCTAGCTGGAGAGTGACCACTGGTTTGCCTCCCCAATGGAACAACCATGTCTGCTGAACATATATGAACCTATGAAGCAGCCTTATACAGAGACACACCATTCTTCCATCTCACTCAATATTGGCTGGCAGCAACTCTCCAGGATTTCAGGCACAAGTCTCTCCCAACCCTACCTGAAAGTGACGGGAAATGAATGTGGGACCTTCTGCTTGCAAGGCATTTGCTCTGCCACTGAGCTATGACGTTAAAGCAAGCTGCTGATGGGTTGAGCTAAAGACAGAGGCGAATTGCTTCAGTGGTGTGGCTGGAAGGAGTCAGCAATGGACTGAGTGGATTTGCTGAAGATGGGAACTTGGTCATTTTGGCAGAGTATTGTGTGGCCCAGGGCTGGTTCTAAAACAAATGGCACTCAAGGCATGGACTGTCTTTCTTTATTTTAGCTACTGACTTCACTTGCATATCTCTAAATTTGCAATATCCTCCGGGCGGTTAACAATAAAAGATAAAACACATGAATATCAAACAGAATGAAACCACATAACAAGGCTAAGCAAATAAAACCTGTGGCAGCAAAGCATACACTAAACCAGCAGAGCTAAAGAATTACGTCTTCCACACAACGGTTAAAAGTGCAGGAGCCCTGTCCTCTTTTTCACCTGGCCAGCAGGCACCTCACTCCAGCGGCTTCCTGTCATTTGCCTCTTCCAAGCAACTATTAAAGGTGCAAGAACCCTCAGCCAGCTTGCACTAAATTGGCTTAACTTTGTACCCTGGAAATGACATATGTAATAGGCAGTCATTAGAGAAGCTGCTGCCGTGGGGGCGTAGAAGAGAGGGCATAGCTCAGTGGCACAGCGTGTGCGTGGCATTCAGAAGGTCCCAGATTGAATCCCTGGCACCTCCAGTTTGGGCTGGGGCAGGTTCCCTTCCTGAAACCCTGGAGAGCCACTGTCAGTCAGTGTTGAAAATACAGTGGTACCTTGGGTTAAGAACTTAATTGGTTCTGGAGGTCCGTTCTTAACCTGAAACTGTTCTTAACCTAACTGTTCTTAGCTAATGGGGCCTCCTGCTGCTGCCGTGCTGCCGGAGCACGATTTCTGTTCTTATCCTGAAGCAAAGTTCTTAACCCAAGGTAATATTTCTGGGTTAGCGGAGTGTGTAACCTGAAGCGTATGTAAGCTGAAGCGTATGTAAGCTGAAGCGTATGTAAGCTGAAGCGTATGTAAGCTGAGGTACACTGTACTGAGCTAGATGGAGCCAGCTTCATAGGTTCATCTATATTCAGAGGACATGGTTGATGAGCAGGGATGCAGCACTAAGGCAGACCCATCTCATACCCTCTAACAAGCTGCAGAGGAAAATTGGGACGCACATCTTTCGTGGCTGCGATCTCTCAGGAGCCAGAATGGCACATCCTGGGATGCAGTCAGAAGCCAAGATGGCTTCTAAGATTCCGGGATGTCCTGCTTAAATCAGGACCGTTAAGGGGCCTGCCACCTGCATCCTGGCCTCTTACCCCTGTGTTGTGAAATGCAGGCAGAAATCAACATGCCCACTAATTCTCCCACTGCTGCATTTCCATACCAATAAAAGGTTTGTCTTGTATGTATATGGATGGATAGAGTTAGGAAGCACATATGTGGCCCGAGAGAGAGAGAGAGAGAGAGAGAGAGAGAGAGAGGAGGAGGAGCTGCCAGCCATTGAAGTCACACTGCGCTCTTCCTTCACCCGATGATGCGACATCGCATGTGTGATGCAATGCCAGGCCTCCTCAATCTTCAGCGCTAGTTGGCACCTCTGACCCCCAGTATCTTCAGGTAGGGCTGGGAGAGACTCCTGCCTGAGATTCTGCAGAGCTGGATTGCCAGTCGGTGTAGACAATACTCGGCACGATCAGGGCCAGATTTAGGTTTGGTGAGGCCCTAAGCTACTGAAAGTAATGGGGCCCTTTATATGTGATATTTTAGGGAGCAGGCTAGCAGGTGAGACCCATTACTTACATCACAGGAGCCTAGACAACATAAAACACTGTTGCTGTATGCAGGTTTTAGTTTATTTGTTTTTTATCTTATATTTTGGAAATTTCCATCCAGATTTTTTTCCCTTTAAATTTTTTTGGGGCCCCCCCAAGCAAGAGGGGTCCTAAGCTATAGCTTGTTTAGCTTATACGTAAATCCGGAACTGGGCAAGATGGACCGATGGTTTGACTTCATATAAGGCAGCTTCCTCTGTTCCTATGGAAACCCTGTCGAGTGGCAGAAGCAATACATAATGGGGAGGAGCCTACCGTAGACAAGTGTTATCTGTTTGGGAAGGGATATCATGACATCGTAACTGTTTGTGCCCCTTCAGACTGGCCCTGAAAACGGATAGCTGGGAGTGAGTGCCAGAGAGACAGACACGCTGGTGTTTTCTTCTCCGTTTCTTGTGAGAAAGTTAGTTGGACCTTCTCCGTGGCCTTTCTCTCTCAAAGTTTCCTTTTGTGCTTGCTGGACACAGAGCTCCTTGTGCGAGCGAGACTTGCATGGAAGACAGCTGTCTTGGCATTGTGGAGTGGAAAGCAGAACCCTTGGAAATGGCCAAGAGACCCACACGCCCACACCCTGAAAACAGCAGGAGGGGATGGTATTCCCATCCCAAACCTAAAAGTGCAAGAGGCCAGCCAAGGCTTTTTAAGAGCAGTTCTGTCCAGGTTAGAGGGAAGCCCCTGGAGCAGCCTTTCCCATTCCTCCTGGCAGCAATTGATCCCTTTGCAGAAATGCCTCAATTACTTTCTCTCCCAAGAGTTGGAGAAAGGGCAAGAAGGGGCTTAAGAAGTCATCTAGCACCACGTCAGCAGCTGCTATACAGCCATCACTTTTTGTCTGTGTTCTTCATCTTTGTCTCCCTCTTCTTTAATGGATGTCCTTGCTCCTGGGTTCTTCCTCATCACACAGATTCAGGGAATGATCAAGGATAAGGAGAGAAAAGAGAGGGTGGGGGAAAAGAGAGATAGATCAGAAGAAGGCTGTTGAATGGGGAGGCTGAGATTTGGGGAAAACGTATCCATTCTGAAGGAAATCAGCCCTGAGTGCTCACTAGAAGGACAGATCCTGAAGCTGAGGCACCAATACTTTGGCCACCTCATGAGAAGAGAAGACTCCCTGGAAAAGACTCTCATGTTGGGAAAGATTGAGGGCACAAGGAGAAGGGGATGACACAGGACAAGATGGTTGGACAGTGTTCTCGAAGCTACCAGCATGAGTTTGACCAAACTGCGGGAGGCCATGGAAGACAGAAGTGCCTGGCGTGCTCTGGTCCATGGGGTCACGAAGAGTCGGACACGACTAAACAACAACAAAAACTGAATTCAAGACTGTAAGAATGAGGAACTGAGAGGAACCAAAACTTACAAATGGAGCCATTCCTAGTGGACAGCAAAAGAATAGGAAACAGATTCAGGCAGCAGATTTCAGAGGAGATGGTGCTTTCTTCCCTTCAACCCTCTTTTGCTGTGTCATTTTTTAAAAGCGAGGATTCAACGTTGATCTGTTGCTTCACACATGAAAATGTCTTGGAGAGCATCTGCCTAGAAAGGGGAGGCAGCTGCTGTGCAAACATGCCCTAAAATGGAAGGGGAGCCATCAATGTCACCACAAAGTGATGGGTCTGATTCAAGGCCATCGGGTAAGCCTGGACTTCCTGCATCTCTTTGTTTCTCGGAGAAGCGCCTGCTGCTTCCTATGTTTCCCCTTCTTCCCCATCTCTTCCAGCACAGGCAGCAGCACAAAAACAGGATCTGAGTTTTTTGAGAAGCCTCCTGCTGCTAATCCACAGCCTCAAGGTCGCCAGTGTCTGTGATATCACACAGCCACCTTCATGGCAGGAGGCCAGCCAGACGGGTGAGGATGCTGACGCACTCAGTGAGAATTTTTGGGCAGGAAGAAGTGGTCCATGTATCAAGAACGTCCAGAGACTACTTTGCTCAGCAGCACAATGCCTATGTCCTATCCTCCGTATGGGAAGAACCATGCCTGGGGAGCTCTGGTTTCTAACACATCTTCCTTTTCCCTCCAGAACCAAACCCAGCAATTATGGAGCAGAACAGGAGCGGGGAAAACCAAAATATTTCCCACTAATGAAATTTGATTTAACTGCCTAGTCAGCACTGAGATTTTATTTTCTAACTGCTAGGAGTGGGGTTTTCAGGGGGGGTTGCAAATCAAAGTGTGTCTTGAACCCTGGAGATATAGAATAGTGCTTCCAAACTGCACCTGAACAAACAGAACATTCTCAATAAATACTGCTTTGAACAGCAACAGATTTGATATTTTGCAAACTCTCTGTGTTTGAGAAAAATTTGTTTTCCTAGCACTGTTATTATGTTATGTTTATCTGATAAAGCTCAATAAAAATGTTTCTTAAAGTGTTTCTAAATTCAGTAGTAGATTGAACTTCTGAAGTTTTTTAAAGCTGGACATCAATGAGAATTTCAGCAATTGCAGCTTTTCCTATCAGTAAAGTTCCTATCAGTAAAGTACTTTAACTGCTGAGCAGTTAAAGGTACACAAGTATCCTATCCTGTTTTGAATTTGGCAAGCCCTAGTGGGCAGATTGCATTCGTGAGAAGTGATCGCAACACGTTTCTCTTGATAGGGAGACCAGCTCCAAACTGATGCTTTAAAAACTGAGACCTGGGCCACTGAAAATGGAGACTGCATGAGGACTGCTGCCAGGATTACAGGTCGCTGGAGTTTCTGTTCTTCCAGCATTGGCACAGCTGTTGTCAGCAGCGAGCTTGTGCTAACAAGGCTAATTTATCTTTTCCTTTAAAGTCAATATACAATGCACATATCTCAGGTTTGCACTCTCCCCACCCCCAGTGCACATGCAGCTGAAACTTGCCACATTCAGGAGAAGCTTTGAGTGCTTTTAATAATCATAAAGGCAGATGAGTTGCAATAGATGCTGTTTCTTCCACCACTGGGAGAAAATGCATGTCTTGCATCCCTCCTTTTCATGCAGGGTGACTGCTTGAAAGAAAAGGAAAAAAGACAGGGCCCCTATGCCTTTAATAGTTGTGCTAAAGAAGGGATTTCAGCACTGGTAGCTTGTCATGAAACTATTGAAGATGCAGGAATCCTATTCTCTGTTGCTCCTGGTCACCCTGCTGCTATGCTGCTATTAAAGTCCTACTCTTTAGTCAATAGGGTTGCCCTACCTTGAGGTTCTGTGGTTGATTGCCTGTCAGCTCTAGAAGCCATGTTACAAACAAACATTTTGCCCATGTGTGCAGTGCCTTTGTTGCTCCCTTTGCACAAGCGGTAGTAAAACCAGGAAGTCTCTAAGCACAGCTTAGGAGTCGGAAGTCGGAAGAAGCAGCAAACTGGGATTGCCAGCTTTAGAACAAGCCAAGGAACTTAAACCACACTTGGAAAGTGGTTTTGGGTCTTTGCTTGTTCTGAAGCTGATAAACAGGGCCATCCCACCCATGAGGCAAGGTGAGAAGGCCTCCTCAGGTGGCAGGATCCACAGGGGCAGCAGATCCTACCTTCAAGGAATGTCTCACTGCTGCCACCGTGGCAGCGATAGTTTCCCAGTTGAGCTGAAATGGGAAACTGTGGTTAGTTAGAGAGTTCCTGGTTTAATTTTGGTTCATGCTGCTTTTCATTAACAAAACCATTCATTCATTTAAAATAACACACTTTGAGCCCCCCACCACTCTGAGCAAGTGGTGTATAATTTTTTTGGGAAAAAAGAAAATAAATCTTAAGGAGGAAATCTGTGCGGGTTCAAACTGTAGCATGAAGCTTTTCTGTGGTTGAAAGAGTGGGTGGGGAATCTTCAGGAGAGAACAGCTTCAGATGTGAGCTTGACAGGAAGAAGCAGCGGACCACTCACTTCAGCTCCTGTGAAGAAGCATTCGGAAGGCAAAAGCTTCATTGCCACATTGGCAGGTATGCAGGGGTGGAATAGGGCTAAAGTGCTTGGTTAAAGCACTGATCTAGGAAGGGGGCGAGACTCAGGTTCAACTCTCCACTCGGCCACAAAGCTCAGTGGGACTATCATCCAGATGAATCTGCCACACAGGGATGTTGTGAAGATAAAGTGGGTGGCGGATAGCAACAGGTTCGCTGCACTGAGCTCCTTAATAATAATAATTTATTATTTATACCCCGCCCATCTGGCTGAGTTTCCCCAGCCACTTTGTGCGGCTCCCAATCAAATGTTAAAAACAGTACAGCATTAAATATTAAAAACTTCCCTGAACAGGGCTGCCCTCAGATGTCTTTTAAAGATAGGATAGCTGCTTATTTCCTTCACATCTGAAGGGAGGGCATTCCACATAGCGGGCGCCACTACCGAGAAGGCCCTCTGTCTGGTTCCCTGTAATCTCCCTTCTCGCAATGAAGGAACCGCCAGAAGGCCCTTGGCGCTGGATCTCATGGGGATGGAGACGCTCCTTCAGGCACACTGGGCCGAGGCCGTTTAGGGCTTTAAAGGTCAGTGCCAACACTTTGAATTGTGCTTCGAAACGTACTGGGAGCCAATGCAGATCTCTCAAGACCGGTGTTATGTGGTCCCAGCAGCCACTCCCAGTCACCAGTCTAGCTGCCGCATTCTGGATTAATTGCAGTTTCCGGGTCACCTTCAAAGGTAGCCCCATGTAGAGCGTGTTGCAGTAGTCCAAGCGGGAGATAACTACAGGGAAGGGAAGGAAGGAAGGCAGGATAGACATGCAATCAGTAAAGCATGAGGATGGCTTTGTGAGCCCCACCCTCTCTGCTACTGCACCTCAGTGACGTCACCTAGCGCTGCCTGCTCTGTGTTGATTCATCTGCAATAAGCCTCTCCTCCACTAGCGTAGAAGACGAGGGCTCCCTTCAGAGATTCATGGAATCGTAGAGTTGGAAGGGTCCCTGAGGATCATCCAGCCCGACCCCCTGCAATACAGCAATATGCAGCTGTCCCATATGGTCGAACCTGCAACCTTGGCGTTATCAGCACCACACTCTAGCACTTGGGTAGACAGGCTAGAAACAGTTGCGGTAGTTGTCAGACAATGATTTTATCAGCTGTTCGTAATATACGTCGGCAGCCACAGGGTGCGAATGGCAGGCCACGCACAGGGGCACAGGAAGATGCCTTCTAGCAAGTCAGACCATTGCTCCAACTAGCTCAGTGCTGTCAACACTGGCTGGCAGCAACGTATTCTGTGTGATGTACATGTTAAGAGCCCAGCACTGTTAGGCAGCCTCTGAGATTGCCAAATTAAGAGCGACACTGCCTAGAACATTGCAAATTATTATGGCACGCTAGAAGGAAGTCTGGTGCTGGGACAAGCTGCTGGCTTTCTTCCCTACAGCGCCTCCTGCAGGGAGCGTCTGGGACTGAGGAACCTTCAAACTTCAACCCCGTAAGGCCCTTTGTTGCCTAATCGCTGCTGTTATTTCCCCCCTGTGGATTTTCTCATTCTTTTCCTTTGGGGAAGAGGCCCCGCTCCCCAGACGAGCCCATTTGCACAGCCAAGAGGAGGAGAAAGAATGGTGACACATGCGTCAGGTGTGTGAGAGATAACAAGGCCTGCCTGAGGTCATTGGTATATTTAATTAGCAATGAAGCCTCGTTTAAATATTAACCTGGGGGATCTCGGGGGAGGGGGGAAAACACGATGCAGATGAATGCAACAAGAAGTTTAACGCTGTGCATAGTAGAAGGGAAACAGGAAAAAAATCCCAGAGAAGCCACCTTTATAGAGCAGCACGCGAGTCCTGGAATGGTGATTCCCAAAAAGGAGGGCAGATCTATATCTGAAATATGCATTTGAAGCATATTTAAAGCACAAGACTTCCCCCAAAGAATCCTGGGAACTGTAATTTGTTGAGGGTGCTGCAAATAGCATCTTTAAAAAAAAATAAATTATTGCATTTTTTCCAGATAAAGATATGCAGTCAGATATACAAAGAAACAAAAACAACAAGAAAAGGAAAGAAGGAAGATGGATCATTTCAAGGCTTATTTCAATCTTCTATCGGACTTCCCCACATCTCCCACACAATGCATTCTTGACAATAAAATTATCAGCAAATTATAACCTTGTTTCATGTATTTCTTTTGTACTTTCGTTTGCATTTTAAGTTTAAATTACTTATTATCCATTTACTCTAAAAACAAATATAATATCATTTTAAACATTTAGACATTGGTCCTTTCATTGGTTTGCTTAGTTTCATATATCATCCACTCTCATTGCTGGAGCTAGCCTTTCCAAATCATACGAATTCTTATGATTCATATAACTTATAAAGATGCAAATGGCATCTTTGAGGGAGAAACTACAGTTCCCAGTGGAAGTCATGTGCTTTCAGTGTGCATTGGCTGCACTTTAAATGTATAGTATGATCTGCTCAGAGTCGTTCCAAAGCCATCAACTGAAGACCAGTGTGCTAGATCATTCTTCGGCTTTGAATAAGGTTATTGCCTACAAAAGCAGGTGTCACACATGCAACATTGTGTTACTCTGTAATACGCCCACCCAAAACTATTGTTTTTTGTGGGCAGAGTGTCCACATGAGTTCACGCATGTGGTGCTCAGCATCTGATGTCTGCAACATCAAGTGATGAACTGCAAGCGTGAATTCGTCATTACGTACCAGACATTGGATGGGACTTTCATATCTCAAAAATAAGGCAATATTTTTCAATGACTTCAGCTTAGATGCCCAATTGTGCGTCATCAGGTGTTCAGTCACCAACACATGAGACGGTGAGAGATAGAGCTGAGTGAACCTGCTTTTTGAGCATTCAAAACATACTGGCAGCTACATATGTTTTGAACTGGGAGCTAGTGTGCTAAAGTGGAAGCAGGAGAAAGTGGGAAACTTAGTAGTACAGACACATTTTTTGTCTCATAGTGCAATCCCTGCTCGGCACATTACATGGCACACATTAGCCCTCATTTGCCGGCACCGACAGGGTCAAAAGAAATGAACTGCCCCACAGGCATCTGACAATGAAGCTGGATGATGATGATGATGATGATAAAAATTATTATTATTTATACCCCACCCATCTGGCTGGGTTTCCCCAGCTACTCTGGTCAGCTCCCAACAGGATACTGTATTAATGCTACTAATAAAAAAGCAACAAAACATCAAACATTAAAAACTTCCCTAACCAGGTGTCTTCTAAAAGTCAGATACAGTTGTACCTTGGAAGTCAAATGGAATCCGTTCTGGAAGTCCGTTCAACTTCCAAAACGTTTGGAAACCAAAGCGTGGCTTCTGATTGGCTGTAGGAAGCTCCTGCAGCCAATCAGAAGCCGCAGAAGCCCCGCCAGATGTTCCAGTTCCAAAGAAAGTTTGCAAACCTGAACACTCACTTCTGGGTTTGCAGTGTTCAGGAGCCAAAAGGTCCAAATACCAAGGCGTTCGGGATCCAAGATACAACTGTAGTTGTTTATTTCCTTGAAATCTGGTGGAAGGGTGTTCCACAGAGCAGGCACAACTACCGAGAAGGCCCTCTGCCTGGTTCCCTGCAACTTCACTTCTTCCAGTGAGGGAACTGCCAGAAGACCCTTGGAGATAGACCTCAGTGTATGGGCTGAATGATGGGGGTGGAGACACTCCTTCAGGTACACTGAGCCCAGGCAGTTTAGGGCTTTAAAGGTCAGCACCAACACTTTGAATTGTGCTCAGAAACGTGGATGGGCTGTACCAAAAGAGGCCACCTTTCCACGCCTTTCTTCTGGCACACCCACCCACTCAATAACACCTCTTCCTTTCTAACCCAACCCATAACTGTAGGTGGGAGGTAGCAGGAAAACTATAGCTTGGCAGGCCATATGAAGGAAAAACTGCAAGGTCTTCTCCACCAAAGGCTGCCTTGTGATGGAGCCACTGCTAGGTGGTTGAACACCCCCTCCCCAAGCTGTCTGGTGGAAAGATGCACTTTCTTCCTTGCCTGAGTCCCTCCTCCCTTACCTCCCTGACTCACACCTGGACTGCAGGGAGCAAGACCGCCTCCTGCAGACACCTCTTCACCTTAGGCCCTGGAATTGTCTCCCCAGCTTCCTCTTGCAGTGACCAAACTTGTCCCTCCTCCCCTATCCACCCAACCACCTGGAAATTCCTAGACTAGAGGGACCATTTTAGGAGTAAGCCATCAAGGGGTATTGCTTGGTAGTGCTTTAAAAGGACACTGTGTTCGTCTTATTTTAGTATTTCTCTCATCTTTAAAACTCGGTTCCTTTTTCCAAACATAACTTTCTGGGAGAGCCCTATTTGGAGGCATGATTGTGCATGGACAGCAGATGTTCTGCTACTGAGATGCAGCCCTTCCCTCAGAGCGTCTGCATGAGCTGAGTATGCTGGAATCGCCTACTTCCCGCCCGCCCCCCAAACAAAAAAACCAAGTGCTGAAACAAAATTGCATTCTTAGCATGAATTTAAAATCCATTGTTGCCCAAATGGGATGCTTAGATACATTGCCGCTTCACCCACCCACCCAACTGTGTTACCCCTGCAATTGTAGGCAGAACGTACTGAACTATAGACACTTTCTCAAAGCATGGAAAGTCACTGGGATTATTTTCATGTGAAATAATATAATGACCAGGAGGTGCAAAATACCCATCGTCTGGAAGCACTCCTTGGCTTCCAGCAGCAATCTCCTCATCACTCATCAGTGGGATGAGTGGGAATCCCTTCCAGTTTGAGAACCTAAGTAGCCTCCAACATTTCTGGACCTGGGACCCACCTTTAACCCAAACATGCCTTAAATTAAAAAAAAATCCATATGGTGGTAGTGCTGCTGTTGTGATCAGTGCTTTTTTTCGAGAAAAATAGATGCTGGTACTCACCATGAAGTTGCTACCGTAAGTGCCACACTTTTTAACAACAAAAGAAAGAGTCGTCGGTACTGTGTACCCTTTAGGTAAAGGGACCCCTGACTGTTAGGTCCAGTCGCAGGCGACTCTGGGGTTGCGGGGCTCATCTCGCTTTATTGGCCGAGGGAGCAGGCATACAGCTTCTGGGTCATGCGGCCAGCATGACTAAGCCGCTTCTGGTGAACCAGAGCAGTGCACGGAAACGCCGTTTACCTTCCCGCCAGAGCGGTACCTATTTATCTACTTGCACTTCGACGTGCTTTTGAACTGCTAGGTTGGCAGGAGCTGGGACCGAGCAACGGGAGCTCACCCCGTTGCGGGGATTCAAACCGCCGACCTTCTGATTGGCAAGTCCTAGGCTCTGTGGTTTAACCCACAGCGCCACCCGCGTCCCTGTGTACCCTTTAGTGCCCCCTGAAAAAAAGCACTGGTTGTGATCAACCTTGGACCAGTCTTTAAACCAGCAAAGGTTCCTGACACACCAGCTGAGACCAGTGGCTTAGTTAAGGTTTGGGTTGGACCCCTATTAGGAAAACTCTGAAGTGGCTTTAAGCAGAAAGTATATTATTTTCTCTGAGTCAGCTGTGAATTCTCCTAACCGGGGTGGGCAACCTCAGGCCCGGGGGCTTAAAAGAGCCACCCAAGTCTCCCTTTCATGCCTTTGGGATTCTCACTATGTCATGCACCTTTCCCAGCCAGATCTCCTTTGCCCTTGCAGTGCCTGTCAAAGGCCGTGCTACACGCCATCCTTGCCTATCTTTGCCTGGCTGGAATGTGCCCTTGAGGGTTGTGGAAGTGTTGATAGAAATTAGCCTAACTCTGTAAATGTGATTTTTTTTGCTCCGCCCACTTTTGCTCCTGGCCCCACCCACCATGGGCATGTGCTGCCCCCCCCCAATAGCCCAGAAGGAAACATGGCCTTTCTTTGGGCTGGGAAAAAAGTTCCCCACTCCCTAACAAAATGGTGAAGGCCTTATTTGCTGTCAATCAGTTGAAACTTGAGACCTGATGATCCAGATCACTTTCCACCAAGCAGAGAATGGGGGTGTCACCACGCTCCAAATCCTGGCCCAATTCCAGGACTATTTACTTTAATGCACGTGGGACGGAGCTTGCTGCTGATGTGTGTATAATTTTAGCAGAGCAGGCCCAAAGCCAGGCTGTTCTCTTCCCTGGAGGGAAGAGTGGAGAGCGACGCAAGTGTATTTTTAGTGAAGTGGGATCGGGCCCAGGCTTGCCTGGTGTCTCTGTGCTAGCATGGAACAGCTGCAGGCAGTAGAAGAGGATGCACCGTAGCAATGATGTCACCTAGGCAAGTCCCATGTTGTCATGTTATGTGGGAGAGAGAGCAAAGGCAAGGAGAACATTCCCCAGGAATTATCGCATTCAGCACATCCACGCCTTTGTTGAAAATAGAAACAGAGGGGCTCCTTTATACAGAGAAAAGACCACTGGTCCATCTGGCTCACCAGTGTCTACACTGACTGGCAATGACTGCCCTGAGTTTCTAACAGGACTAGGGCTAGGAATATCTCCCGTCGGAAACCCTAGAGAGCTGCTGCCCATTGGTGTGGTAGACATTTGCTGAGCTAGACAGACCAATGGACTGACTCTCTATTAGGCAACTTCCTATGAGGTGAAATCGGGAAGCTAATGAATTTCAAGCTCTTGGGGAGCCAGATGAGCATGGATAGCTCGGTTGGCAGAGCGTGAGACTCTTAATGCCAGGGCTGTGGGTTCGAGCCCCATGTTGGGTACAAGATTCCTGCATTGCAGGGAACTGGACTAGATGAGTCCCCTTCCAATTCCACAGTGCTATGATTCTATGTGTCTGCTGGAGCCTCTTCAGTGGGAGATTGGAAGCGAAGGTGTCTCTTATAGAGAGTGCCAAGAAATAGATGCACAAAGTTCTTATAACATCCCCTTTTCAGTTGTTACATTGCCCTCATTTCCTCGGCTGGTAAGAAGCTTTGGAGAAATGCTTCTAAGCAGTTCTTTCTGGGAAGAGCATACTGAGAATGCATTAAGGGCCACAAGCTTGAGGAGTCATAGTGGTCCCCCTTGGTTAAGCAGAGAAAATAGGAAGAGGTTTGGAATTGTAACTATGGAGGTATGTATTAGGAAATGTTTGTGCCCAGTACTTGCTTATTGAGTAAGCCCAACGATTCTGACTTCCCTGCCTTTCTGAAGGAGGGCAGAAGCAGACATTAATATATGCTGAGTCACAAGAGCCTCAGCTGGCCATTGTGTGTGCACAGTGTATAGTGTGCAGGGGGGGTGCATTTTAGATATTCTGAAATCATGAATCAGCATCAATCAGCATGGAAGGAAAGCATGGTGCAAATTTTAATTCAGACTACAATGGGAGCTGTTTGAAAAGGGGTGAGCCAGCCAGCCAGCCCTTGGAAGAAGGGTATTTCCTTTCCATTGCATATTATACCTCATGTCATTCATCTGGAAAAATGTACGGAGACGTCTGGGAATGTGAACTCGCTCTCCTCCTGGGCATATCTCCTCTCTCCTTCCTCCTTCTTGGGACAGTTGCTTCATCCTCCTGCCCTGGGGGCATTCTGAGATTAAGTAAAGGTTGCTCTCAGCCATTCAAAATCTCAAAGGTGTTTGTTCCTTCACCTTGCTGTTCTCCACATTCCCCCAGAGAAAATTAACTCCTGTTCATATTTCTTGACTCTTGCTTCCTTATATCTGCAGATCTCTTGAAATTGAAGTGGACAAAAAGCTTTCTCAGTTCTGGGAAGACACCGAAAACAGAGAGAGAAGCCCATTTGACATTATAGCCCTGATCCCAAAGCCTGTGTTGTTGTTTTTTTAAATTCCTCTGCAGTTTTTTTATTCAGCAGTGAGGATGGTTCAGTGCCCAAATGGCGGTCGGCACCAGGAGCATCACTTAGGGAGGATGCTTTTAGTTGGCTGGTGTTCTTATTGTGTTTTATAATTGTTTTAAAAATTGTGCTCAAGGTCTTATTTTAAGTAAGCTGCTTTTCTGCCCTGCCCAAGCTTCTTCCTTTAAGATTATCCAGTTTCTCTGGTCCTCCATCATACAGAAGTAGTGAGGACACATCCCTCCTCTGCCAGCCTGAGTACATAGGATGCAGATTGCTGTCTAGTGAACCTGGATCACTCCAGCCGTGGTTAGTACTCTGACAGCTCTCATCTCCCTGATATGGTCACCTGGATTGCTTAATACTCCAGCTTCCATAAGGTGTTGTGCCCTATATGTGACTCCTGGGATTGGCTGCTCAGAAGAACTACAGTGGTACCTCGGGTTAAGAACTTAATTTGTTCTGGAGGTCCGTTCTTAACCTGAAACTGTTCTTAACCTGAAGCACCACTTTAGCTAATGGGGCCTCCCGGTGCCGCCACACGATTTCTGTTCTCATCCTGAAGCAAAGTTCTTAATCCGAGGTGCTATTTCTGGGTTAGCGGAGTCTGTAACCTGAAGTGCCTATAACCTGAAGCGTCTGTAACCTGAGGTATCACTGTACCTGCAAGCAAATTTTATGCAAACGCTGCCCTCTTTTGCCCTCCATTTTTGGTGATGCATATCCTCCTTTTTATTTTATTTATTACAATTATATACCAGCTTTTTCTTCCAAGCAACTCAATGTGGTGTGTGTGGTTTTTCTCCACAGTTCATCATCACAACCACCCTGTGAGGTAGGCTAGGCTAAGAGATGTTGACTGGCCCAAGGTCACCCAGTGAGCATCACGGCTGAGTGGGGATTCGAGTCTTGGTCTCCCAGGTCCTAACCACTCTAACCATTATGCTATACTAGCAATAATTCATGGGTTTTTCAGCAATGAATAATTGGCCAACCTACTGTTGGGGCAGAAAGGCCTTTTTAGTCTGGGCCTTTTAAGTCTGGTTATGCTGTTTTTTCTGCTCTACAATGTTGATCGCTTCAAAATCTGTTTTGTTGTATTTTCTCTTGAGATTATGAAATATTCATGCCCTCCATCCTTCTGATATCCATAAGAATAAAGGGATGCTTTAAAACATTTAAATTAATTCATTTTCTTCTCTCTGCAATGCTATGAATTCCTTACTGCCCTCCTGGATTTAGGATGGCTGGAAGTGGCAACGCTGATACCCTCCAGCGGCTGGGGCTTATGGGAATTACAGTCCAAAACATCTAGAGGGCACCAGGTGGTTGGTAAAGGCTGATGTAGGTCATCCTTTTTCTGTGGCTCTCAAAGGAACAGAGGTGTTCCTTTGTCCCAGGTCAAAGCTTCTCCCCCACCCCCGTTCTTCCTTCCCCTGTCCTTTGGGGCCTGTTGGGAATGGGTGTGAAGAATTTCTGGCCCCACTTCAGAGGAGAGAAGCCTGTTCAGGCAACAGCAGCAGTCAACACACGCCAGGGCTGCTCTGAATTCCACTTCCAAGAGGCAGAAACGGGACCGGAGCCAAATGGGACCGACTGGAGAGGGACTCGCCATCTGAAGAGGGAGCACCCAGCCACCTGGCTGCTTCGGCATGCGTGCGCACATTAGTCTCCCTCCTCTCGGTGAATGAGGTTAAAGGGTGAGATGGGGGGAAGAAACGCCATGGGATCTGTTTTGTTAATGAGGGCAGAAGCTGAGATGGAAAGGCAGAGAAGAACTGGGGAAAGAAGACTCTGGCCAGGATGCTTCCTGCTGTGCATCCGGAGTGTGAGACAGGTGTGAAAGGATGACACCAGCCATTTGGATTTGTGCAAGGATTTATTTATGACCAGGCCCTGAATATGTGCCAGCTGATAGATGTCAGAAATTACATAACTCTGGGCCAGGAAGGAATCTCAAAGGCACTCAGTCCAGCTCTTTGCAGGATGCTTGCATGCTTCACTAAAGGGCAGTAATAATTTTACGCCATCCCCCAACCTCCTTTACACAGGGGCAGTGATCCAGAGCAGCGTGCTTAGTGGTCTGCTCTGAACAGTCACACCTGTTCAGGATCTGTGCTTTTGTAAAATTACAAGGCGGTTGTGCAACAATGACAGCAACAATAAAACATCCATAAAAACAGGTGAATAGAAATAAAATTTGCATTTCAAAGGCCTGTCTAAATAACACCATTTCTAGGAAAAGAAGGGAGGGGATGATACCTGCCAAACCTCTAGTGGCAGGGAGTTCCATAGGGCACATCCTGCCACACTAAAGGCTCAGTCCCTAGTAACTTCCCACCGAATCTCAAAGACATGGGAAACCACAAGGTGTGCCCCGTCAGAGAATCTCAGTGATTGGGGTGGAGCATAAGGGATCAGTTAGTCCCTAAGTTACTTAGCTGTTTAGGGCTTTGTGGATTAATACAGTGGCACTGAACCTAACCTTGAAGCAGAATGGCAACCAGCACATCTCTCTCAGCAGTGGGATAACATGTTGCCAGTAACCTATCCTGCAAGCTGTTTGGCTGCTCTGCTAACTGCAGCTTCTGAGCCAGATACAAAGGTAGCTTCACATTAAGCGCATTGCAGCAGTCAAGTCTTGAGGTTGCCAATGCATGGAACATTGTGGTCAGGCTAGCATGGTCCAGAAATGGTCTTAGCAGGGATGTCAGCTGGAGCTAGTCAAAAGCACTCCCAAAGGGCTCTTTGGCTTCTAATGCAAGTCCATCCAGAACAGGTGATGGACCTGTGTCCTGGACATGGGAACCACCCACCCACAAGGATTCCAGCTAAGTTTTCGGCCTTCCTCCTCCAGTCCATCACTGCATCCAGGCATCAGTCCAGGGCTTGTGCAGCCTCTCTTGAGAGATATATAGCTAGGCATCGTCAGCATACTGCTGATGCTTTGCTCCAAAATGCCTCATGACCACTCCAAACAGTTTCATATGGTTGTTGAATTACAGTGGGAACAGGATAGTGTGCTGTGGCACCCATAGCATAAACACCAGGGAGCTGAAGTGCACACACATGCACACCCATGGACCTACCCACACCCATGCTACTTTCTGGAAACGACCCTACGGGTGGAATTGAATTTCCATAGCAAAATGTCACCAACACCCACCTTGTAGAGTCAGTCTAGGAGGAGACAATGGTGGATGGTGTCAAAAGCGTCATTAACAGGAAGATCAAAATGCTTACGATAGTTTCAGAGTGGGAAAGCTGGACCTGAGTGCAAACAGATCCCCCTCAGCCACATTCTGATTACTTTAAAATGTACTAAAAATAATAATAAATTTTATTTATACCCCGCCCTCCCCCGGCCAGAGCCGGGCTCAGGGCGGCTAACACCAGTAAAATTACAGTAAAAACGTAATAGGAAAAGGGGGGGGGGTTAAAATACAGGTTAAAATGTAATTTAAAATGCAGCCTCATTTTAAAAGTAGCCCATAGATCAAAACCATAAGGGGAAGGAAACATAAGGGTCAGACTGAGTCCAAAACAAACGCCAGACAGAACAGCTCTGTCTTGCAGGCCCTGCGGAAAGATGTCAAGTCCCGCAGGGCCTTAGTCTCTTGTGGCAGAGTGTTCCACCAAGTCAGGGCCAGTACTGAAAAGGCCCTGGCCCTAGTTGAGACTAATCTAACCACCTTGTGACCTGGGACCTCCAAAATGTTGTCATTAAAATGTTGTTAATAAAACTTTGTTTCATTATCTTGCACCAGCCATCTGTACAGAATGGGTTAATAAGAATTCTTCGGAAAAGAGCATTCTGCTGTTGCTGATGAGTTTATATTTTGTCTTCTATCTTTATCTCTTTGAAGGAGGAAGGCATCCATTTCAGCTTTCCCTCGTGGTCTCCAGCCACCCACATGCAACCTCCCTCAATGGAATGGAAAATAGGAATTACCCACCCATGTTACAAAAAAAAAAAAATCCAGCAAGAAGGAAACGACAGCAATCGCCAAGTTTGGGAAATTCCCATTTTGGGCGGGAATCAGGGGCAACTCCTTCCTCTTCTCAAAACCTTAAAAAGCCAACTCATAAGAAAAGTATCATGGCAGTGTACAATAAAATCATGGAATTATCACAAGGATTATAAAATCATCAGATACAAGACAAATTACCAACACTGAAGCTGTGTACATTAAAGCACATTCCATTCGCCCGAATCCTGGGAATTTAGTTTACCCTCACAGAGCTACAACTCCCAGTACCCTTAACAAACTACAGTTCCCAGGATTCTTTCATGTTGTGGATTGTGTGTGCTTTAAATGCATGGTGCGCTTGCAGCCTCAATCCCATGAATTCTCTACAAATTATTGGCAGAAAGAAACTTTTTCAGCAGGCAACAAAATCACGGTACCATTTTTGGGGAAGTCCAACCAACAAAAGAGAAAGAGAGAGAGACGCTATATTTAGTGCTCCCTGAAATTTGTCAATGACAGCAATGAAACTCATGACTCCCCTAAAAGAGGGGAAACAAGAACAACTTCCGCATAAATATCACACGAGCAGCCTTTTCTAGGAAGCAAAAAACATTTCCAAGGAAATCCGAAATGAAAAGCTGTTGATACTTTCCTCTGAGTTCAAGGGGAGGTATTTGAGCATTTGGGGCTTCAGAGCCAGTCCTACCATTAGACAGAGTGAGGCAGGCAGCAGACAGAGGCGTAGCGTGAGCAGAGCGGGAGGAGCCATCACCCCAGGTGCAGTTCTTTGGGGGGCACATTCCTCATGATGCCCACGTCGCAAGCTACTGCATCCTTTTCATGCCACCCTCCACCTGAAGGGCAGCATGAGAAGGACGCAACAGGGCATTCGCCCTGCCAGTCCTGTGCCGCCTTTGCAAGTCTCACAAAGCGGCGCTGGGCTTGCAGTGAGCCGTGAGTGCGCCCTTCAAAGCATTTCTGATTGGACTGATGTGAAGGCACACTCACGCCACAGCCTGATTTGCAAGGCTGCAGGGTGGCTGCGACAGCCAACCAGCCAGGCTTCCCACTATGCGACTGGGCCCTAGAGGGCATAGCACAGCCCTACTAGGCTCCAGTGGGTTGGGCTCATTCCACACCCACCCACAGCGCACCCTGCCCCCACGGCATGCGCATGCCTAGCCCAGGCGTCAGCAAGAAATGCTCCGCCGCTGGCAGCAGATGATGGGGACTGGCAGGGAGATAATAATAATAATAATAATAATAATAATAATAATAATAATAATAATAATAATAATAATTTTATTTATATCCTGCCCTCCCCAGCCGAAGCCGGGCTCAGTAGCAGCAGCCCCCTGGCCTTTCCCTCAGAGTCACCTAAGTTGGGACAGAGCTGTAGGCCATCGTTCTTCAACCTTGAGTCCACAGATGTTGCTGACCTAAAATGCCCATCATCCTGGCAGGACATGATGGGAGTTGGAGTCCAAAGATGGCAAGGAATCAAGGCTGAAAAAGAGTGCACTAGGCCATCTTGTCCTTTGCAAAAAGGTAGCAATGGAATAATTTGGTTTAGATACACACACACACACACACACACACACACACACACTTCATTTCAGTAGAGAGAGAAGAAGGATCACAGCTTAGCTGCTGGCCTTGACAGAGCTGACTGCTGTCATGGTGGCTGCTTGTTGCTATGGATGCGGCTGATCGCATATGGATCAGTTAATGTTACTACAGCAAGGAGGGGGGAGGGAATCAGCAGAAGTCACCAAAAAAGGCAGATGACACTCTGGGTAGTATGCAGCTATGTCCTAGTCAGAGTAGATCCATTGAAATTAATGAGCATCACTAAGTTGTTGTTGTTTACTCGTTTAGTCGTGTCCGACTCTTCGTGACCCCATGGACCAGAGCACGCCAGGCACTCCTGTCTTCCACTGCCTCCTGCAGTTTGGTCTAACTCATGCTGGTAGCTTCAAGAACACTGTCCCACCATCTCATCCTCTGTCGTCCCCTTCTCCTTGTGCCCTCCATGTTTCCCAACATCAGGGTCTTTTCCAGGGACTCTTCTCTTCTCATGAGGTGGCCAAAGTATTGGATCCTCAACTTCAGGATCTATCCTTCCAGTGAGCACTCGGGGCTGATTTCCTTCAGAATGGAGAGATTTGATCTTCTTGCAGTCCATGGGACTCTCAAGAGTCTCCTCCAGCACCATAATTCAAAAGCATCAATTTTTCGGTGATCAAGTTAGGTCTATGAATTCCAACAGGTCTACGGCTCTCTTATTCCAAGCAAGCAGTTCCTATCTATTGCCATGCACTAGCCTGGAGATCAGTGCCTTTAAATGGCTTTGTGGTTGAATGGAGCTGGTTTGGCAGGTGTAGCTTTTCCCACCATCAGAGCAGGATGACATGAGATTTTGCATCTGTGGAATTTCTCCTAACTTCATTTTTTATAATAATTTTTATTACATTTTTCAAAATTACAAAAAGAACAGAAAGAAAAAGCAGAATAGAAGAAAAAAAAGAAAAAGAACAGAAAATCACATCCATTTCAATAGCTTATTTCAAATTTCCATTGGACTTCCCCACATCTCCCGCATAATGCATTCTTGATAATAAAGTCATCAGCAAATTATACCCTTATTTCGTGTGTTTCTTTATATTTTCAGTTGCAATTTAAGTTTAGATCTCTTATTCTCCATTTACTCTAAAAATATCATTTTTACCCATTTAAACTTTGATTCTTTCACAAATGTTAGCAATTTCATAAATAATTAAATTTCATTGCTGGGGCTAACGTTCCAAATCATACGACGTCTTATGTTTCATACAGTTTATAATACTTTTGCAAATAGTCTTTAAATTTTTTCCAGTCCTCCTCCATTGCCTCTTCTCCCAGGTCTCGGATTCTTGCAGTCATCTCGGCCAGTTCCATGTAGTTCATCAATTGCGTCTGCCACTCCTCCAGTGTGGGCAAATCTTGGGTCTTCCAATGCTTGGCGATAAGAATTCTTGCTGCAGTTGTAGCATACATAAAAAAAGTTCTATCCTTTTTTAACACCTTCTGGCCGACAATGCCCAGAAGGAAGGCCTCTGGTTTCTTGGGAAAGGTGTACTTAAACACCTTTTTTAACTCGTTATAGATCATTTCCCAAAAGGCCTTCAATCTTGGGCAAGCCCACCAGAGGTGAAAGAATGTCCCTTCAGCCTCCTTGCATTTCCAACATTTATTATCAGACAAATGGTATATCTTAGCGAGCTTGACTGGGGTCATGTACCACCTGTATACCATTTTCATAATGTTTTCTTTCAAGGCATTACATGCCGTAAACTTCATACCGGTGGTCCATAACCTTTCCCAGTCCTCAGACATGATATTGTAACCAATGTCTTGAGCCCATTTTATCATGGCTGATTTAACTGTCTCATCCTGAGTGTTCCATTTAAGCAGCAAGTTGTACATTCTCGATATTACCTTGGTCTTTGGTTCTAACAACTCTGTCTCAAGTTTCGATTTTTCCACCTGGAATCCTATTTTTTTATCTAGCTTAAAAACCTCATTAATTTGGGCATAATGTAGCCAATTTTGCACCTTATCCTTTAATTTTTCAAAGCTCTGCAACCTCCAATTACCTCCAATGTTTTCTATTATTTCCCAATATTTCGGCCAATATGCCTCCATATTGGATGTTTTCCGAGCTTTGGCCTCTATTGGTGAAATCCACCTCGGGGTTTTACTTTCCAATAAGTCTTTGTATTTTTTCCAGACCATAAATATTGCTTTTCTGACAATATGGTTTTTAAACATTCCATATGTTTTCCCCTTGTCATACCACAAATACGCATGCCATCCTAACGAATTATTAAAGCCTTCCAGATCTAGGACATCAGTGTTTTCCAATAAAATCCAATCTTTCATCCAGCAGAAGGCCGCAGCTTCATAGTATAACCTTAAGTCCGGCAGGGCAAACCCCCCTCTCTCCTTTGCATCAGTTAGTATTTTAAACTTTATTCGGGGCTTTTTGCCCTGCCAGACAAATTTAGAAATGTCCTTCTGCCACTTTCCGAAACAATCCACTCTGTCCACAATCTGCAAGGCCTGGAACAAAAACAACATTTTTGGCAAAACGTTCATTTTTATAGCTGCAATTCGGCCTAACAAGGATAGTTTCAATCTTGACCAAATTTCTAAATCTTTTTTGACTTCTGACCAACATTTTTCATAGTTATCTTTAAATAGATTCAAATTCTTAGAAGACAGATTGACCCCCAGGTATTTCACTTTTTTAACAATGTTTAGTTCTGTTTCCTTCTGAAACCCCTCTGTTTCAGTAACCGTCAAGTTTTTCCCTAACACCTTAGTTTTTTGTTTGTTCAGCTTAAAACCCGCCACCCGACCAAATTTCTGAATCAATTCCAAAACTCTTTTTGTACTAGGTTCTGGCTCCTGTAATGTTAAAACCAAGTCATCTGCAAATGCTTTCAGTTTATATTGTTTCGCTCCGACCCGTATTCCTTGTACCTGCCGATCCTCCCTTATCATATTCAGCAAAACCTCCAGGACTGAAATAAACAACAGAGGGGATAGGGGGCACCCCTGGCGTGTTCCTTTTTCAATATGAAGTTCTTCTGTCACCACATTGTTCACTATCAACTTAGCTTTTTGTTCTGAATAGATTGCCTCTATTCCATTCTCAAACCCCCTTCCCACTCCCATCCCTTCCAAGTTTTTCTTCATAAATTTCCAAGAAATGTTGTCAAAGGCCTTCTCCGCATCAATAAAGATTAACACTGCTTTGGTGTTAATATTTGTTTGTAAAAGTTCCAGAATATCGATAATGTTCCTGGTATTATCATACAAATGTCTACCTGGGAGAAAGCCTGCTTGGTCCTTATGGATTACTTCATTTAGTACTTTTTTAAATCTGTTAGCCAAAACATCCGCAAATATTTTGTAATCCACGTTTAGGAGTGAGATGGGGCGGTAGTTCTTGAGTTGAGTCTTTTCAGTTTCCACTTTAGGTATCAGTGTGATGAATGCTTCTTTCCACGTATCTGGTGCCCTCCCTCCCCCCATAATCTGGTTGCAAACCTCCATTAATGGTTGTATCAAATAGTCTTTTAAAATCCTGTAGTACTTGGAGGTGAGTCCATCAGGGCCCGGAGATTTGCCTAGTTGCATATTCTGAATGGCATCCTCGATTTCCTGTTGTGTTATTTTACAATTCAAGATTGATCTCTTCTCTTGAGATAATTTTGGTAGGCCGTTATCTTTCAAGAATTGTTCTATCTCAGTTGCTTCCTCGGATTCTTGTGTGTACAGTTTTTTAAAGTATTTCTGGAAACACCTTCTAATTTCTCCCGGTTTCTGAATGTTTTTCCCTTCAACTTCTAAGTTGGTGACATAATTTAATTTTTGTCTCTTTTTCAACTGCCAAGCGAGCAGTTTCCCACATTTGTTCGCAGATTCAAAAGATCTTTGTTTCATTTGTTTGATTTTCCATTCCACTTCTTGGTTAATCAATTTCGCATATTGTGACTGGTGAAATTTGATTTCTCTTAAAGTCTCTTTTGATTTTGGATTCACTCTTAATTTTTTCTCTCCATCACTTATCTTCTCCAATATCTTGTCTTTTTTACTATTCCAAAGTTTTTTCTTGATTGTATTCTGTTGTATCAGAAACCCTCTCATAACAGCTTTGCTTGCGTCCCAGATAATTCTTTTTTCCACCGAGGTATTCAAGTTAATTTCAAAATAATCCTTTAAAGTTTTTTGGGCCTTTTTTACGATCTCTTGATCTCTTAACAGGTTGTCATTCATTTTCCATCTGAAGGAGTCGGCAGTAGTAAATCTCATTTCCATTTTCAAGGCGTTATGGTCGGAGCAAGTCTTTGGGCAGATTTCTATTTTTGTAGTCTTAGGTGCCAGCCCTCTAGTTGCCCAGATTTGGTCGATTCTTGTCCATGACAGGTGGGCCTCAGAAAAGAAAGTTCCTTCTTTACCTAGGGGGTTTCTCGTCCTCCATAAATCAATTAGGTCCATATTGTCAGTTAGTTCAAAGAAAGTTTTTGGTAGTCTTCCATCTTTGGTCAGATTCTGATTCTGTGACTTATCCATCAAAGTAGAGACGACCCCATTCATATCTCCCATCATAATGATGTTGGAATAGTCCAGATAGTCTAGTAGTGTCTCATGCAGCTTCTTATAAAATTCTGATTTCCCCTCATTTGGTGCATAGATTCCTAATATCAAAACTTTTTCTCCTTGGGTCGAAATTTCAATAGCCAGGATTCTTCCTTGTTCATCTTTAAACAAAAATTTTGGTGATAGATTCTCTTTGGCGTAAATCACCACGCCTCTCTTCTTGACTCTATCTGATGAAATAAATTCTTGGCCTAATCTTTTATTTGTTAACACCTTCCTGTGTGACCTGGTCACATGGGTTTCTTGCAAACAAATTATATCCAAATTCTCTTTCTTTAGGATGTGGAAGATCCTTTTGCGTTTTTCTGGGGAATTCGCGCCGTTAATGTTCCAACTATACAGCTGCAGAGACATCCTGTATCAATCTGTTGTTACTCTTGTTGGGTGTCTTCTTTTTTGTCCAGATTCGAAGGTGGTAACTCTTTTCCTGACTCTGGTGGTGGCCAAATAGCTGCCGCTCCTTTCTGCAAGTCTTCTCCGTGGTCGTGTAGGAACTTCTGGCTATCCTCTTTCGTTTTGATTTTTATCTTCTTTCCTTTGTATTTGAATGAGAGGCCTTGTGGGAACTCCCACCTGTAAGGTATTCCGTTACCTCTCAAAAGTCCAGCTAGGTCAGTGTAGTTAGATCTTAGATCCAGTAATTGTTTAGGAATATCCTTGTAGATTTGTGCTCTTCTGTCCTGGATCACAAGTGCTGGAATTTCTCCTAACTTCAAAACACTGAAAGGAAAAAAGAGCTTTATCCAGGGTGCCATTTGGTAATTAGATTCAGACCAAGCCTGACGAAGATGACCAGGGAGGTGGCAATACTGTTTTCTCTCAGTTCTCCTTAGCATGGCAATGACTCAAAGTACAGTATTGCATTTATTATGTTCGCAGGGGAAGTACATAGTTTTGATCAAAAGGGTACTAGGGATCTAGCTATGCCAACTCCCCACTCGGTCATGCAGCTCAGTGGGTGATCGTGGGCCGGTCGCCACCTCTCAGCCTAACCTGCCTCACAGGCATAGCTGCCAACTTTTCCCTTTTCTTGCGAGGAATCCTATTCGGAATAAGGGAATTTCGCTTTAAAAAGGGAAACGTTGACAGCTATGCTCACAGGGTTGTTGTGGGGATCATATGAGGAAGGGAAACCCATATATACCACTTTTGTTTCATGGAGAAAATGGTGAGATATACATGCAATAAATAAATAAAACAAAACATAGTCTAACCAGCCTTTCTCAACCTGTGGGTCCCCAGATGTTGTTGAACTACAACTCCCATCACCCCTATCTAGCAAGCCCAGAGCTCAGGATGATGGGAGTTGTCGTTCAACAACATCTGGGGAGCCACACGTTGAGAACTGTTGGTAGCCTAACCCCTGTTAAAGCACTCCATGCTATATATAGGAAAATATTCTGAATTATGGTGAATACAAATGGCAGTTGTTAATCCAGATTAAAATCCCTTTGTGGAAGCTGGGTTTGGATAGAAACAGTTCCAAATGCACCAGACATCTTCACATCCTACTCATGTACAGAAAAGATAAGACTGTTCAATGCAGAATTGGCTGCTCTTACCATGAAATGATTCTAGTAGGAGCTCCATTTTCTTACAAACAATATTTGTGTGTGTGTGTGTCGTTTCAAAAACAAAAAACAATGAGGAGGCATCATCCTGCACCCACAAAGGAGCAGACATTTCCCCAGAGACTCCCCGTCCCCCACAACACATCTTGACACTTCCTTCCCTTCCCCCCCAATGTCTGGAAAGAAGCCTAGTAAGGGTGGCTTTTTAAAATGGGGAAGCAGAGAAATGGCAAAGAACTCAAGGAAGGAAGGAGGCATACATTTAAAGCAGCTATACCACTTTAAGAGTCATGACAGTACCCAAAGAATCCTGGGAACTGTAGTTTGTAAAGGGTGATGAAATTCCCCTCACAAAACTACAATTCCCAGAATGCTATGGGACGAAGGATTGATGGTTATACTACTCTGAGAATTGTACCTCTGTGAGGGGAATAAAGGTCTCCTAACTACTCTGAGGACCCTTAACAAACTACAGTTCCCAGGATTCTCTGGGGTAACCATAACTATTTTCTTCTTCTTCTTTGGTGATCACTTGTAGCCGAGTAAGATTGTCTTCCATAAACACGGTTTTAACAATGAGTCCATAAGTGACTGTGGAGGCCAATTCTGGAACTGCATGTCCTTCCACAGTGGGGACATTGGTTTCTGGGTGGGAGTTGATCACAGTGTGGATTTGCCAAGCGTGCCTTCCTCTTAGCACATTTCTCCCTTGCGTCCTGAGTTCGAGTGTAGCTTTAAATGCAAGATGCAGGTTGGACCAACATAATATAGACATGCCCTGTGTCTTGGCAACCAGGTTAGGACTAAGGAGGATAGGCACTGCATTTCCAAGCTTGCCCACAAAGAGCTACATAGTTTGAAACTACACACACACACACACACACACACAGCCTCGAGCAAAATTATTCAAGCACTTTGCCATATAAAAGGAGGATCGTAACTCCAGCTTGTCAGTTTACTGTTCAGGGTAAGGAATATCTCAATATTACACAGTTTTTACATCAACTTGGTTGAGGCCTCAAGGTGCTTCTGTCATAGAGCAATAAATAATAATTAAGGAGACAGCGAGGCAGCAGTTTTAAACTTGCCTGATTGCATGTCAAACGAAGTTACTAAAACTTTAAAAAAACACCCTAGAATGAAATACACACTTTCAAGTTAGATCTGTAGCATCAAAACAGCACAGCGCAGGATGGGGTGGGGTGGGGGGGTTAATAATACGTCGTTCAAGGGGTCTGGCGGGGGGTGGGGGCAGTGAGCCAAGGCACCAGCAAAGAGCCACAAGCGATTGAATGAGCCTTGCTTCATCCCCCTTGGGCGCATTAATAAGCTCCTCTGCCATGTTAAGCATACTTAGTGTGCTCCACCTGTCGTTCTGATCAAAGCTGGAGGTCGGCTTCAATGCAAGAGTGTCAGATGGGCCAGTTGTGAAGCTAATTGTGGGAACAGAGAACGCAAAACCCAAAGCTCCCCACCTCCTTGTGTGCCTGAGGCAGCCTTGGAACACCAGTTAACGTCTTCACTAGCAAGTTGCAGCTGCTTTTCACTGCAACTCCAAAGTGGGAGAGGAGACTGGGAACAGAGGCAGAGTGAAGACTCGCACCCAACCATCCTGCCCACGGACACAGGACTCAAATCAAGGTGCCTAGCTTTGAAGACCAGCCACGTTAGTTTGGTACCTGAGGCGGAAAATCCCACAAGCGGTATAAACAGGGCCGGTTCTACCATTAGGCAAAGTGAAGTCACCACCTCAGGCAGCAGATGTTGGGGGACAGCAGCAGCCCCGCCTTTGTTAATGAGCTCCCAGCCATCTTGCTCTGCTGTCACATCACCTGTCCTGGGTCCTCTAATCTGACTGCTGTTTCAGGTGTGGTAAAGGATACTATCTTGTCATCAGCAGTGAAGTAAAATTCAGCAGCCAACTCAGTCTGCTGCTCTACAATGGAACAGGGAGTGGGCAGCCACTTATTTTATTTAAATTTATATACCGCCCTTCATCAGAAGGCTTCAGGGCGGTTCACTTGTCATTCACCACAGGTAGTAAAATGTCTCTGGACAGCTCTGTGTAAAAAGACAGCTGCCACAAAATAAATGAATAAAGAGCAATTTGGTTTCCCTTCCTGACACCCAAGTCAGCTGCCTGGAGGTGGCTGCCTGTCACTACCTAATGACAGAACCGGCCCACAAGATCTCATTCCTGAAGCAGGCTGGGAAACTATGGGGGTTTTTTTTTGAGAGAGAGGCTATTTGCAAAATAGCCACCTGGATCTAGTGTTACCAGGTTCAGTGGTGAACCCGTGTCTGAGATCCTTCATGGATGAGCCAAATAGAAAATGGCAAGGAGAGCTTCTCAGGTCAGAAACTTGTAGTGGAGGGAAAAGTTGCGCATGTGGGGATTATGTCTTAAATAGCTAATAAAGCCGCAGGTGCCTGGTTGCCCGTGAACAAAAATCCCAATACTATTTATAGTTCCAGAGCAGTCCATGAAAATTGACAAACAGGGTGGGGTGGGGACAAAAATGGATACTTCTTGGGGTTCTAAAAAATAATGTGAGGGAACCATCCTCCTCAGAGGAAAACTGTTTTTGTTTCTTAATTAAGCTTTGGAAAGTCAAGCCCTACCCAGCCACACAGAATCTTACAGAGGTGTGAGGCAGATGGGCATGGTGTGAGGAAAACAGCCTCGTGGGCCAGATCAGGACCCTGTGCCAGCACACATTGGGGCCACAGGCCAGACACTCCCTGCCCCTGACCCAGAGTAACAGCCAATCAGTGCTTATTTTCAAAGATTAAAAGTGCTGGGGTTCTAAACACGCCATCCTGAAGTCTCACTTCTGACTCCTTAAGCTCTTAGCTCCCTCCACACATGTCAGGAGAGCAGCTTACAAAGATGGCTTACAATCTAAAAGGCAGAACACAACAGGGATTGGTTGGGAGAAGGGGGGGAAAGCAAAAAAACCTCAGGGGCCAGTTTTTTTGTTTCTAAGTTCTCATACCATCCAGCTAGAATGGAAACCATTGAAGTTACCTAACTGCACTACTGCATCCATAACAAAATAAATCACATGAGAAACCAAGTTACCAAAGGTGTATTTAAGTGCACAACTATTTGCTCTTTGTCCTTGTTCCCAAATCTCTCGGCTTGAGAACGAAACCTCTTGCCCACAGCAAAGTCCTGGTCTGTGACCTCACTTGATTGTTACCTGTTGCTGTGGCGACTGTGTCCTAAACATGGAAGGCAGAAACTGAAAAGCTGGTTGGCGGAGAACACAGGCAGTTCAGCAAGATCCGAGACCACCACCTACTGGCCCATTCAATTATCACTTGAGTGGCTGCTTTCAAGGACGTTTCCTATATGCAAGGCAGTCACATTTGAGTTCCCTGAGCTATTGAAGCTTGGTCACTGTGGAAAACAGGAGATGCATTGATGAGGGCATTGGCATACATACCCCTTAATGATTTTTCTTGCTGCTGTTTTGCCACTGTAATGCGCTGTACTAGATGCTAAAGTCGTTCATTTTTAATTAAAACTTTCTGCCATGCCCCACCTGAATATTTGGGACCACTGGTGGTCCACAGACCATACCTTTGGGCAACACTGGTCTATAGCAAACCTGATTCAAATGAGATCCAGTTTAGGACTCAAATGAGAAACATCCTTTATGTTCTTACACATTCCTGGGAGAATGCCCATAACCCATGCATTACAGGAACTAATACTTGGCTACCTCCTCACAGGGTTGAGAATAAAGTGGGGATGAAGAGAAACAAGTATGCCACCTTGAGGTGCTTGGAGGAAAGGTGGGGATATAAATATAAATAAAAATATTAATACTTCCCTAAAAATGCAGGTTCCACTATTATATTATTATTATTGAATTCAATAGCATTTTGTCTTTGCTTTCTTTGAAGGCTGCAGTCAGAGGTTTTGTCAGGTGGATTTCTAAATGTCTCTTGGATGCTATTCAGGTGGCAGCGCAGACCAAACCTGGAGAGAAAGTGAGATATACTGGAATCTGAGCTTGTCCATCACCTCACACCTCCTGCACCAAGCCTCATCTTCAATTATAATCTCACTCAAATCCTGTGGGTTCAAGTGAAGTGCAGACTCTGGAAACAGACTAGGGAACAAGGAATGGTACAGGTGCAAGGCTTTTATGTATTCAAGGCAGCAAAGAAACATGAACCAGGCTATTTCTGTTTGTGACCCTCCCTGTACATCTGGGTTAGAAATGCAGGTAGGTTCTCCTTCAAGAGTCCTGTGTATTAAGGAGCTAGAGTTGCTTAGCACAGGTGTGGGGAACATCGGGCATACAGGTCAGTCTTATCCAGGGGATCATCCATAGGGCCAAGGAGGGTGGGTACTGAATCCTGTCATTAAGTGCTGGCAAAGCAACCCTATGCAGCTGGTAGCATTGCACTCTCCGCTCATCACCTGGAAATGGGAAGATTCAATCCTGCTGGGTGCTGCTTTGCTGGTGAAGGAGACCCCTCCCTACTGCATGTTAGATGATGTAGGTGGGGCCACCAACATTGCTTAAGGAAAATGTCACCTAATACTTCACAGCAGTGATGTTCCCAAAATTAGTGCACCATCATGCAGACAAAGCATTTTGGTTTAAACCAGATTCCTTTATGTTGTATACCTGTTCAACCGAAATTTCCTTCCAAGCAACCTTGGAACAGAGTGTACTGGACAACCTAACTTGACTCGTTTTGGAGCGGTCCTAGTGTGTGGCATTACTAAAGGAATGTACCAGTCCTGACAGGAAAGATTTGTGGTTGCTGTAAAGCGGAACATTGTATTATGAGAAAAGTGGGGGTGGGGTTTGCATATAAAAGCTGCCAGGTTCAACAAAGGGTATTTCCAGGTAGAATGGAGAAAGCCTTGTGAAACCTTGCTTGTCCATGCAGGCAATACTGCCTTAACACAAAGGTCTGACTTGGTCTAAATGTAGCTTCTTATGTTCCTACCTCATTTCAAACTAAATTTTCATTTAAATTCATTATTTGAAACCAACTGTTTCTAGGAGCAGATGCTTTTACACTTGATTCTGTGTAAAGTTTGCTGCCCATACATCAGCAAGTCTACTGAAATGAGGGTGAATCCGCCACATAGCATCCTGTCTTGCAGAAGAGCAATGCTATATAACATTTTAAAATCCAAGCAATTATCACAGCCCACCTAAAGACCAATTACATTTCTATCATTCATAAAACATGAAGCAGACAGTGTATTTGATATTTGTAGCTTTATTATAAGACTACAAGCCAGAACAGCATTCCAGAAATTAAGCGGTCTCTTCTTTGGCAATGCGATCTTTCTTGAGTGGTCCCTGCAAAGAAAATAGAAATGTGTCAGTCTAAACAACAGGAGATCCATAATCTCAAGACACATCCCAAACCATTTAACATTAATTAACAGGTGGATTTTTTTTAAAAAAGAGACAGAAGCCAATAGACTATGGAACACAACACAATTGTTAAAAGTCTGCTGCCACCAACTGGTCACAGCATATAGCAGTTCACTTGTGGACTACTGGTTACATTCCTGAGGGACCACTTAAAGCTTACTGGTTCTGGAGATTCCCCAAAATGCTAGACAAAGTGTGGTCAGCAAGATTCTTATGTGAGCAACTACTGTTGTGCCTTAACTGCATTTTTGGAGTAGGTAAATGCACACAAAGGTCCCCCAACTGAATTTGAATGTACTAGGGCTGAATTGAGACTATGCCAATACCATTTAATCTATTTACACATGCAAGAGCTGATCCTAATCCTGAACCATTAGTAAGTCTTTTCACACACCTTCAAACAAATTTCTGTGTTGCCCACTGTTCAATTACATAGGCATTAAAAGATCAATTCAAAACACCATTTTCTTAAAAGCAGATGTGCAGCAAGTAGCTTATATACTGGACACTAGAAAGGAAGTGCTCTTACCATGAAAACCTTCTTCTCCTCAGCTGTCTGGAAGCGGCCATGACCAAATTTGGAAGTGGTGTCAATAAATTTCAAGTCAATCTTCTCCAGGGCCCGACGCTTGGTCTGCACAAGCAAGGACTAGGGGGGAAAGGACATAGAGTAAGGCCGACTGGCAGGCAACTGCAAAATCTCAAATGGAAAAGGTTAAGCGATGGAAAGCCAGTAATTCAGAAACATTTTTCTACAGCTCTTCAAGCCTCACTACTACATTGTACTGCAAATTCTAACGCCCCCCCCCCCGCCTGGTATGTGGCTTGAAGAACAATATTAACTTTAGATCTCAGGCCTGCATTCAACCACTGTGCATAATGTGCCATTTATGAAGAATTTAGGCCTGATTTGCCAATACATGATTATGGCCTAACTATATAAACAGAGGTCAGCAGCCAACAACCTGAGGATTGTCCCTGCTGGAAAGCCTGGTTGCTGTATACTGTTCTAAGAATGTAAAGAGGCCAATGAGCAATAAAAGCCCTCTCACACTTCTTGGAGAAGCTGATCTATTGGAAGCAGTGTGCATGCCCCCATTTGCTGTTTTTAGTGTCACAATCTGGTACAGAAAATGCTAGCCTTCTAGCACCCTGACATTATTGGAGAGCTTACAATATTCAAACAGACAGCTATACCACCTCATCTAGCAAAGGAAACTTCAAAGAGATCAGTCACCACCCTTCCACTGCTCACCTTGCGCAGAGTGAGAACTCTCTTCTTGGTCCCAACAACACAGCCTTTCAACATGATAAAATCATTGGTCACTTCACCATAATGGACAAATCCGCCCTGTGAGAGAAGAGCAAATAAATGTGTATGGCAATTATTTAGTACTACATACCACCGATATTCTAAATTCTGCAGTTTCCCCTCAACCCCCAATGGGATTCAGAGGCCAGAGATTTTAATGTCCAGCCAAAGCAGAAGGCAGAACGCATGGCAGACAATCACTGAAGGGGTAAAAGGTGGGGGAGATGGTTTATGTTGAAGTGAATGGCACCTTTAGGAATGGTTAAGAGAACAACTTAAAACTAAAAGCACTGAAGGTTACTCTATGCCTCCAAAATGCAGCAGTGGCAAATCTTTGAGGGACACACAGGCTTCCACCCAATGATGTTCTACCCAGACCCCCACATTTAAATTTGAAAGCCACTCACCAGAGGATTAATACTCTTGTCAGACTGATCATACTCTGTTGAAGCATTGTTTTTGATCAGCTTGCCATCCTTGATTGTGTATCCTTGGCCAATCTTGTAGATCTATGTGAAAAACAAAAAAAGGGGAGAAAGAAATGAATACTTTTCAACAATGAAACACACACAAAAAAAAAACACCAGAGTTTATGAATCTGGTGACACCTGGCAACTCACAGATCCCTACTATAGAGGTCTAATTTCCCATTATAGGTTTTGAGAAGGCAAGATTCTGAACAGCTGTAGGTTTCCAATGTTTCTTGCCTTAATTAACCCTAAACAAATGTAAAAAGACCTTGTCACTCAAGCATGTCAAGAGTGATTGGTGGTGACCACAAAAAAATAAAAAATAAATCCTGGCTCTAAAGCCACACAAAGATTTGTGGCCCACCAATCAGGGCATACCTCTTTAAAAAACCTTTAATTTCCAAGGAAGTTGCAATCTTTGTATTAGCTGGTACACTGGTATCTCCTACACATCAAGCTTAGGAATGTTTCACTTTGGAAAGTTATATTTATAAGCAAGTTGTACCATTACAGTGCTTGTAATCAACTGCAGTGACTATCTTTAGAACTTGCAATGACTCATAACCATTTTAAGAATGCACTCACATATTTACAGTTGAGGGGGAGGTAGCGATTGGCCAGCAAGTGACATTACTGGTATGGAACTATATTGTCCCAACTGCTCAACTAGGACAAGATTTCCATATAGAATTTTAGCAGAATGGGTTGCTCTTTAGTGAAATGCTGCATTCTTATACAACCTGCAGTGCTGTAGGGCAAGTGGTAAGTGAAGTGGACACTGTTGTAGAAGAGCTTAGCACAGAACTTTTTCAGTCATGGGCTCAAATCCAGCTAAGTTACTCAAACTCCAACAACACAATCTCTTTCTACCCATCTGCCATTCTGCAGTAACATTTTATGAACACAGAACACACTTCAGGCTCCAACTGGAATGGAACCATTATATTATTTATTATTCTTATTCTTATTCTTATTATTATTATTATTATTATTATTATTCAAAGCACATCCATACCTTCTTATTGATTTCTGTGCGGTGATGGTACCCCTTCTGACCAGCTCGAGCCACAGAGAACGCCACACGAGCAGGATGCCAAGCACCAATACAAGCCACTTTACGCAGACCCCTGTGAGTCTTACGCGGCAGTTTTTTGGTGTGCCACCGGCTGGTAACACCTAAGAGGAAGAGACATGGAATTTGTTAGAACTACTTAGCTCCAACATCTAATTGACTGGAGCCTCAACTGTGTGGGAAATCACTGAAATGTCTTCCAGACACGTGAGATTACTATACTAAAATAAAGGGATCTTACAAATGACCACCCTGAAGTGACCAAACCCTCTCCTATTTCTTGCAAAGCTGGTCTCAGAAGGAAGGCAGCATGGAATGACTCCTCATGGGTATCGGGCACTGCGCCCAGTGCATATTCCATGATCTCATCACTGAACAGCCTCTTGCAAACCAAGAATATTTTGCCAACCCTCTTTACACCAAAGCCAAATAAACTACATAGGATGTTAAGGACACTCCCTTAGTAGTTTAATCTTTGACATATTGTTGACTGGGAAATAAATTACCTTTGTACCCCTTGCCCTTTGTGACGCCAATGACATCAATCATTTCATCCTGGCCAAAGACAGTCGAGACGGGCACTTGCTGCTCCAGCTTCACTCGAGCCCAATCCACCTTCTCAGCTACAGTGCCACCATTCACCTGGATTTCCATCAAGTGAGACTTCTTTTGCCGAAGCGGAAGCATTCGCATCTGAGATGCCAAATAAAGAGTTAATGCATTGGTTGTGGCAAAATGCCTAATCATGTTTGCATTTTTTCAGTATCAATTATTATTTCTAGCTCAATCAATCCAAAAAATTATGTTTGCAACATTAACCAATGACATAAATTTCATCCAATGCCATCATTCTCCTTGAGGGCCTTCTGAGCCAAACTATGCATTTTAAAGGCTGTATCAAAGGACCCCACATTTCTTTTCTGATGCATTCATCAACAGCTCATTGCATATATTAGAATCAAGAGCCTTCACAAGTTAAACAAGAGCCTTTAGACAAATTATTGTGAAATAGCCAAATTATAAAACCTTTGAAGAAATAAACTATATTGTGGGGCAGCAAGGTTTGACTGAATTGACAAAATCCTGTATCCTTCCAGTACTTGCCACTTTCTGGTTTTCAATATTCCATTAAAAGGATTCTGAAAGGCTTATAAAGCATCATCCAATTTTACAGTCACAAAGCTGTATTTAAAAAGGGCTAAGTCAAAGGGTTGAAAGATAGGAAGTGCATCATGGCACAATAGCTTCTAGGTAAATGTTACATCAAATACCAGATGCAATGAGGCCCCATTTACTTCACAAGACTTTAAAAGCACTACCAGCCAACTGTTTAATCTGCTATTAGCAGATCTTTGGCCATTGACATTAAACTATCTGTGAATTCATATGTGCTTCAGGAAATAGGCAAGAGCTCACCTGAGTGTGAGCTATGACCCTGATAACCTGGCAGTACTTCTTCATGCTGTTGAAGTCCTTCTCCAGTTGTTTCTTGCCTTCTTCATCCTGCCACTTCTTGCAGTACTTGGTGAAGGCCTTCTTCTTGGACTTATGCCTTCAAGGAGGAGCAGAGCAGAGATGGAGATTGGCAAAGCCCTTCATCAGCCCACCCAGAGAGGTGGTTGAGTGGAAGAAGCTGCCACAGGAATCAGTTTTGGCTCATTGCTGGCTTCTAAGGAGCCTTTTCCACCAGCAAGCGGAGCCTGGAGCTCATCAAGCAAGGGCAAGACTGCCAGAGCTGAGCGGAGCTGCCATAATTTCATACAAAGAACATTAATATGCACTGCACAGAACAGTAATTAAGAAAATGTATTCTGCCTTAGAAGCTTTCTACTTCATAGGGTTAACTTCACTTTACTCGCTTATAGCTTTCCAATCTTGCCTTTTAACGCCATAATGCCACTGTTACCTTCCTAACATAAACAACCACAAATCTTAAAGGGCAACTTTTACATTTGCATACCTCAAGTTCAGATATTCAGGAAGGTTACCGGTTATAGTACCCTGATTAACATGAACATGCCACACTGTAAGGGGAAGAAATCCTTCCCAAGATCCATGTTAAGACTATACCAGGAGGCAACTCAACTAGAAATTTGTTGCCACCAGGAAAGAAGTCATACTACACTCTCCTAAGATAGCAAACTACAGTCAGTGCTCGACAATCAGCAACAAGCACCAAAGGTGATTTTTTAATGTCCGCCCGTCGAGAAATCATCATCTGTAGTGTTCACATACCCAATAGGGTATCATAAAACTGTACCCCCTTAGTGCAATATAAACTGAGTTGCTGCCAACTCAGTTCTACATAGTTCTACAAGAGAACAATATAATTGGGGCTAACTATTCCTGCATCTTCCTAACTCAGGGAACTTTAGAATCTCAGCCATAATTACCAGTTCTTGTAGAACCGACGCTTGCACTCATCGCTGATATGCTCGGCAAAGATGGTCTTGAAGGTGCGAAGGCCACGGGGAGTTTCAACATAGCCGACAATCCCCACAATCACCATGGGAGGGGTTTCCACCACAGTAACTGCCTCAACAACTTCTTTCTTGTTGACCTCTATGAAACAGATAACAGAACAGATGAGCACTAAAAGATAGCAATGAGCATAGTTTATAACACTGAGGGAAATTAAAACATCATCCAAAAGCAACCTAATCCTTCTGTTGTCAGGTTAAAGGCTAACATGGGGCATATGTGCTGTCCTGAAAAGCTAAAGGAGTGCATAAGGTGAGGAATAGGTGCAGCAACAATTCTTTTGCCTGGTCTTTTCAAACACAAATAAACAACAACCCTGGTGATCAGAACAATCCACTTCTTTCTTCTGCCTACTAGGAATGATAGAGCACATGGACTGGTAGTGTAGAACAGCAAGTCCCGGCTCATACATACTCCATCTTGGCTATGAAGCAAGTAAACTCAGGCAAGCTGCTGCCTTCCAGCCTCACACCTTCATCTAAAATAACAAAGCTAGTAATGTCACATTGTAGTAGTAGTATTGAAAATTATTATGTGAAGTGTCCTAAAGTACAGTGGTACCTCGGGTTAAGTACTTAATTTGTTCCGGAGGTCCGTTCTTAACCTGAAACTGTTCTTAACCTGAAGCACCACTTTAGCTAATGGGGCCTCCTGCTGCCACCACAGCCCGATTTCTGTTCTTATCCTGAAGCAAAGTTCTTAACCTGAAGCATTATTTCTGGGTTAGCGGAGTCTGTAACCTGAAGTGTATGTAACCTGAGGTACCACTGTATATCAATGCCAAGTATCAATTTAACTTCTCTCCCAAGAGAAGAAATACATACTGGAGCCAGGTCTGTCAACTTCACGGACAATGTGGGTCATGCCAGCTTTGTATCCAAGAAATGCAGTGAGGTGGATGGGCTTGCTGGGGTCATCTTTAGGAAAGCTCTTCACCTTGCCTCTGTGCCGACGGCTACGCTTGCGAGGCAGAAAGCCCAAAGACCCATGCCTGGGAGCTGAAAACTTGCGGTGGGACTAGAAGGGAGGCAAAGACATTTTGCTTAGTAGGAGACAGCTTTGCAAGTCCTCAACCTCAGGGTTCTTAGAAAGGCAAGGAAATGCTCTAAACACCCTGGGAGAGAAACTTCCCTTGCCCATAATAAATCCCTTGGGAGCAACACTAAAGTGTGCTTCTGTTGTGTACAGTAATGCAGTGCATGCCAAGCAACGTGCCTAGCCTATTTTCCTTGCAAGGTTGGCAATACAACATCTCACACAGGTACACAAGGATCACAATATTGCATTAAATAACCAACCCACCCTATGAGAGATTTCTATAAAAATACAGTCAGGATGGCCCTTTTATAGTTAACTCTTCAAACATAACCAGAGGTAATGGAGGCTTTTTGTTTTTAAGACAAAAGCATAAAGCATTTACTAAGTACAGTACAACTTGTCCCTCAAATAAAATAAAAGATTATACTATAAAAAGAAACTATCGCCCCTCAGCCCCAGCCAAAGATTAGGGATAGAAGCAGCTGGAGCCAGCAACATCCGGACAGCCACACGCCCTCCCATTCCTGCATAAAGAGCCATGACAGACCACGCTCCTTGGTGGAACTGCTCTAGTCAACCACATGCAATGACCTGACAAAATTATCTGTAATTAATATGTTCAAGGCGTTTTAGCAAGGGCGATGCTACCAATGCACTCCGGAATAACAATACGAATCTTATGCACGTCTACTCAGAAGTAAGTCCCAATGGGGCCTTCCGCCTAAGTATGGAATTGCTGCCTACGTAGCTATAACAAGTTTCAGCAATTTCAAGACACCCTTTCTTTAGATGAGGTAAGAGATGACGGCAGGCAACCTCACGTTAGGCCAACTCAGCAGCTATCGGGAATGAGAATAGGCCCAGGACCCCGTTAAGGAGTGAGGCGTATGTAGCACCCAAATAATTCTCGGTATGCCTTCCACAAAGACCCTAAGACGAGATAGACCGGGATTGAGCGCGGCCGGAATCACGACTGACCCGATGGCAGCGGATTGCATGTTTCCCGCAAAGCCCAACTACCACCTACCATTTTGTCTCCGAGCCGATGTAGAAGGGAAGTAGAAAGGCGCGCGTGCGCTATTTATCCCTTCGCTTCCTAGGCATGCGCAGACGCATCCAGTCGATACGCGTGCGCATGCGTTTCCAAATCGGTCCCACGTGCACTGTAATAATCTATGCGAAATATCGCGAGGAGACAAAAGGAAACGATAACTTCTTCTTTTTTTAAGTAAAGGCTACGGATGCCGGGAGGGTTCTGCATTCCTCCGAATATGCGATTTCGCGTGAAGGACTGCTTTTCGAGAGGTCCCTCATTAAACTCGTGCATGCGTACGAGGAAGCAAATGCCTTCCTTTCAATGGGGGATCAGGGAGGGGTGTCTCTATCTAGTCATAATACTGGAGGCCGGAAAATTGGGCCCTAAATTTGTCTATGAAAGGACAGGATTATCAACGACGCGGGAGTCCAGCATAAACCTATATTCCGCCCCCCCAACAGCAGTAGGATGTACAAAGCAGAGAAGATGGTGTTAGTTTGGAGGCGTCTGTTAAAGTTTGTAATGGCTGAATATGCAAGCTTTTGGGTTCCATAGATCTCTTCAGCAGCCCCTCTTCCAAGTCGGAAGAGGTTTTTCTCAGAACCGCTTTGTGGTTTTGTTTGTTTATTTACAGACATGTGATATACACATTTTATTAGGTATAATAAAGACGAAGGAGGAGACTGAGGAAGAAAATTACAGTATTCCTTACAGAAAATCCCTTCTGCTTCCCTGCACTGCTGTCACTGATGCTCTGTGCTTTTACTGACCCACAGAAATTGTACTGAGTATGGCCCATCTCTTTCCAGCATCCCCAACACCCAAGCACACTCCAGCTTCTTTTTTTTTTTTTTTCCACGCATGCATCTCTTTTTTTTTTTTATAAAATTTTTATTGGTTTTACAAGAGTTTTTATAACAAACAAACATAAAAGAAAAACAGACAAACAAACAAATATAATTTCAAAATGTCCTTTCATAAACTTCTTTCCTCGGACTTCCCCATACCTCCCCTTTCTGCATCCTCATGTCCAAATTTTATAGCAACTTATAAATGTTTTTTCCGATCCTAATTCATCATAGTCCTTTCTTAATCTAATCTTATATTACTGCAACCCTTTCTCTCTGTAAAATCTCGACATTCTAAACTTCATCAAGTTTATAATAGTTCTTAAGATAAATCTTAAATTTCTTCCAGTCTTCTTCCGCAGTCTCCTTTCCCTGGTCACGAATTCTGCTCGTCATTTCCGCCAATGTCATATAGTCAATCACTTTCATCTGCCATTCTTCCAAGGTGGGTAAATCTTGTGTCTTCCAATACTTTGCGATCAGTATTCTTGCTGCTGTTGTTGCATACATGAAAAAAGTTCTATCCTTTTTTGGCACCAGTTGGCCGACAATGCCCAAGAGAAAGGCCTCTGGTTTCTTAAGAAAGGTATATTTAAATACCTTTTTCATTTCATTATATATCATCTCCCAGAAAACCTTAATCTTCGGGCATGTCCACCAAAGATGATAAAAAGTACCTTCAGTTTCCTTACATTTCCAACATTTGTTATCAGGCAAATGGTAAATTTTTGCTAGCTTAACTGGAGTCATGTACCACCTATAGACCATTTTCATCACATTTTCCTTTAAAGCACTACATGCCGTAAATTTAATACCAGTGTTCCACAACCTTTCCCAGTCAGCAGACATAATATTATGACCAATGTCCTGTGCCCACTTAATCATAACTGATTTAACTGTTTCGTCTTGTGTATTCCATTTCAACAGCAAGTTATACATTCTTGACAAATTCTTAGTATTGGGTTCTAACAATTCTGTCTCAAGTTTTGATTTTTCCACCTGGAAGCCAATTTTCCTGTCTTGTTTAAAAACCTCCATTATTTGATAATAGTGGAGCCAATCTTGTACTTTGGGTTTTAATTTTTCATGGCTCTTTAATTTCAGTTTCTCTCCGTCCTGTTCTAAGATCTCACAATACTTTGGCCATCCGACCTCCATATTAACTTTCTTGTGGGCCTTAGCCTCTAAGGGTGACAACCATCTAGGGGTTTTGTTTTCCAACAGATCTTTATATCTCATCCAAACATTAAACAACGCTTTCCTTACAATATGATTTTTAAAGGCACTATGCACTTTGATTTTGTCATACCATAGATATGCATGCCAGCCAAATGCATTATTGAAACCTTCTAAGTCCAAGATATCTGTATTCTCGAGGAGCATCCACTCTTTCAGCCAGCAGAATGCTGCTGCTTCATAGTACAATTTTAAGTCCGGCAGGGCAAATCCCCCTCTTTCTTTTGCATCTGTTAAAATTTTATATTTTATTCTGGGCTTTTTGCCCTGCCAGACAAATTTCGCAATGTCTTTCTGCCACCTCTTGAAACAGTCCATCTTGTCAATAATCTGCAAAGTTTGAAATAAAAATAACATTCTAGGCAGTACATTCATCTTAATCACTGCAATTCGGCCTAACATTGACAATCTCAAATTTGACCATATTTCTAAATCTTTTTTAATTTCTGACCAACATTTTTCATAATTGTCCTTATACAGATTCAAGTTTTTAGATATTAAATTAACCCCTAGATATTTCACCTTCTTAACCACCGTCAGACCTGTCTCTTCTTGAAACTTATTCTTTTCCATATCTGTTAGGTTTTTCCCTAAGACTTTAGTTTTTTGTTTATTCAATTTAAATCCAGCTACCTGTCCAAATTGTTGGATTATTTCCAACACTCTTTTTGTACTAGTGTTTGGCTCCTGCAAGGTCAAAACAAGGTCATCTGCGAACGCTCTTAACTTATAGTGTTTGGTTCCGACCTTTACACCTTTAACCTGCTGGTCGTCTCTAATCATGTTCAGCAACACCTCCAGGACCGAAATAAAAAGCAATGGGGAAATTGGGCACCCCTGTCGTGTTCCTTTTTCTATCTTAAGTTCCTCAGTTATTACATTATTTACAATCAACTTAGCTTTTTGTTCGGAATATATTGCACCCATACCATTCTCAAATCCTTGTCCTACCCCCATCCCATGAAGATTCTTTTTCATAAAACTCCACGAAATATTGTCAAAGGCTTTCTCCGCATCCACAAATATCAAAACTGCTTTAGTATTTATGTTCACCTCTAACTTTTCCAAAATGTCTATTATATTCCTAACATTGTCTGAGAGGTGTCTTTTTGGGAGAAAGCCTGCTTGGTCTCTGTGAATCTTCTCCATCAGTACTCTTTTAAATCTTTTTGCTAAAATGTCTGCAAAAATTTTGTAATCCACATTCAGTAACGAAATTGGGCGGTAGTTCTTCAGTTGAGTCTTTTCAGTCTCTGTCTTTGGTATGAGTGAGATATATGCTTCTTTCCACGCTTCGGGTGCCTTTTTTCCCTCTAAGATCTCGTTACAAACTTCCTTTAACGGTTGTATCAGCCATTCCTTTAAAGATTTGTAATATCTGGAAGTCAGTCCGTCTGGCCCTGGAGATTTGCCCAATTGCATGTCCTGAATGGCACCCTCTATCTCTTGTTCTGTTATTCTCCACCTTGCTATGATGAGAGATTTTTTGTAATCCATATTTATTAAGGAATTTATCTATGTCCTCTTCATTTTGTAATCCTTGGGAATAAAGTTTTTTAAAATAACTCACAAAACAATTTCTTATCTCGTTGGGTTTAGATATATTTTTTCCATCCACTTCTAGACTTGTGACTGTATTTAATTTCTGTCTTTTCTTAAGTTGCCATGCCAGAAGTTTACCACATTTGTCTGCCGACTCAAATGTCTTTTGTTTCATTTGCTTTATTTTCCATTCTATCTCTTGGTTCATCAATTCCATATATTGTGTTTGATACAACTTAATCTCCCTCAAAATCTCCTGGGACTTTGGTTTTGATCTTAATTTTTTCTCTCCTTCTTTTATCTTTTCCAAATTTTTTTCCTTTTTCTCATTCTGTTTTCTCTTCTTTATTGAATTTTGTTGAATCAAAAATCCTCGCATCACAGCTTTACTTGCGTCCCAGATCACTCTTTTTTCCACATCGCCCTTTAGATTGATTTCAAAATAGTCCTTTAGAGTTTTTTGGGCCTTCATGTGGATCTCTCTATCTCGGAATAGGGTGTCATTCATTCTCCATCTAAACTGACCAGTTGTTGTAAATTTCATTTCCATCTTCACGGCGTTATGGTCGGAACAGGTTTTTGGGCAGATTTCTACCTTCTTAATCTTCGGAGCCATTCCACTAGTAACCCATATTTGGTCGATTCTGGTCCAGGTCATCTTTGCATGGGAGAAAAAGGTTCCCTCTCTTTCAAGAGGGTTCCTTGTTCTCCAAATGTCTATTAAGTCCATATTCTCAGTCATTTCGAAGAAAGTCTTCGGGAGTCTCCCTTCTTTAGTAAGTGTCAGTCTTTGTGTCTTGTCCATGTTTGTAGAGACTACACCATTCATATCTCCCATGATTATCATATTGTATTCCAAATAATCCGTCAAAGTTTCATGGAGTTTTTTGAAGAATTCTGCTTTACCTTCATTTGGTGCATAGATCCCAATTATCAAAAATTTTTCTCCTTGTACCTGAATCTCCACCGCTAAATATCTTCCTTGTTCATCTTTGAACATCATTTTTGGAGCCCACTTCTCTTTTACATAAATCACAACTCCTCTTTTTTTCACTTTGTCCGACGAAATAAATTCTTGTCCCAATTTTTTATTCATAAGCAGTCTCCTGTGTGCTCTAGTTATATGGGTTTCCTGTAAGCAAATCAAGTCCAGTTGTTCTCTGTACAAAATATGGAATACTTGTCGTCTCTTCAAAGGACTGTTCATCCCATTACAATTCCAGCTAAGGAATTGCAGGGCCATCTTGTTATTTTTCTGGTATTCCTCCAACAGCTCCCAATTGTTGTTCCTCCTCTGTTGGTGGTGGAAGATTCTGTCCAAACGAAAGGTTCAGGATGTCTATTACACTCTTTTGCTCAGCAATTGGGTCTACAGTTCCTTTCTGTAAATCTTCTTGATTTCTTTGCAGGAACCTGTCTTTATCCTGTATCGTCTTTATTTTCACCTTCTTCCCCCTATAGTCAAAAGACAGTCCCTGTGGAAATTCCCACCTGAAGAGAATGGTGTTCTTCTTCAACAGGTAAACCAAATCCTTATAAGAAGCTCTCAAGTCCAAAATATGTTTAGGAATGTCTTTAAAGATCTGTATCGGTGAGTTCCCAATTTGTAAGGCCTTTTCAAAGTGCAGTCTTAGAATTTTGTCTCTTTCCTCCTTCGATCTCAAGGTAATCAGACAGTCTCTCGGCGCCTTTCTGTTCTGTCTTCTGCCCAGTCTAAATGCTGTTGTAATTTTAAATTCGTCTTCCTCTAGATCTTCCCAGGAATCAGCAAACTCTTTCGTTAAAAAGTCCGTAAGATTGTCTCCTTCGTCCTCTGGAATTGATCGTAGTTTCAAATTCCTTTCTTTTCTTTGTAGTTCCCACAATGCCAGAGTTGCGTCGTGGTCATAGACCTTCCTGGCAATCGGTTCTAATTTTTCCTGGGTCTCTCCAGCAATAGTTCTGGCTTCCTCCGCAATTTGACGTGTGGCAGAATTTTCTTGCGTAAGCCTGTTTATAGATTCTGTATTCAGGTCAAGTCTTGTTGTTAAATCTGTCAATTTCTGTGAATTCTCTGTCAATTTCTTGGTATTTTCAGCCGTCTGCTTTGTTAGATTCTCCAGAGACTGGTTTATCTTAAGAAGGGCTTGCGACACTGCATCCATGGAGACTGCTGTACCTTTTTCTTGTCCTGTTGTCACTGTAGGGGTTATGCCTGAGATTGAGCCTCTTTTCTTGTGTTGCTGTAGCTGTTGTTGATATTGCCTTGTCTTGGCTCTCGTGCTTATCTCGTCTGCTGGGCCACTCATATCCCAAGGTCGTTTCCCACGAGAGCCTTCTCCTAAAGGAAAATTCCACTGTCCCAAAGCGTAGCAACTTTTAATTTACCCTCTAGAGGGAGCAAATCAAAATGTCCGCAAACAAAGGCAAAGAGTATTTAAAAAGCAAATTTATCGGGAGGCTTCTATATGTATATTGCAACACTTTCCCAATAGATAGAGTCCCAGCCTTCCCTGATATATTGTGTCCACAGAGTCCCAAAACTTTGTAACAAATAAGCAATGAGACTTCCACTTTGTTACTTTCACAGGAGTCAAGTCAGTTCAGTGTTCCTTTGTTTTAATAGCAGTTTGTGCCAGGTTGAAGGCTGCAGAGAATTCCCTTTCCTTTAAGTTGGTCATGCAGCTTATAAAATCACTTATTCCTCCCCTCTGCCCTGCAAGCTAGAGGGGATAGTCAAAGTCCAAATGTCGGATTCAAGCAGTTAAAGACAATATCCCATATGGATGCAGCTCAGTAACTTTCGTTGCTTTAATTGTCATGCAGTCGGGGGAAGGCAGACTTCCTTAATTTTCGCCTTTCCCGTTTTCAGCCTAATTTCAAGTAGTTTTGACACGAATAGAGGTTCAATCTTACTCACGGGTCTTTTTTGTCCAGATTATTCAGGAAGGGAATCGGCGCTCTCCACTAATGGCGACGCGGCTTCACCCTGCGGGCTGGGTAGCGATTCTCAGCACCGCGCTCCCCGTTGTCGTTCCGGAGCCTTTAAAAAGGCTCTTTCTGCGGTAAAGGGGGGCGCTTCAGGTGCCCACCGAATCTCCTTGTTCACAGGCTCCGTTCCTGTGATTTTAGGGGTCCCCCGCTTGCCGTAGCGGGTCAGACCCGAACTCGCAGAGCCGTCCTCTCTCCGGAGTTCGGAGAGGGAGCAGCCATTAGCGCTGGCGCCGAACCGGAAGTCCCACACTCCAGCTTCTTATCTGTGAACCCCACTATGGGGTTGTAGTCTGAATCCTGCCCATTAGAGGGGGTTTTTAAAGCTCATGGTTTGGAAAGGCTGGAGCTCAAGGTAGCAATCCCACCCCAGCATAACCACACTTAGCCCTCTTTCTGATGCAATCTACTGTGGTGTCATCATCACCCAGTTACATAAGGAGAGTCCAAAAACAGATGGCTCAAGTCAGAAGAGGCAAGGCAAAGCAAGGCAAGACATTTGTGCTGGGATGAGCATGGCCTTGCTTCTAAGGGGTCAACATTAACAAAATGGCAGGTGAGAAGCGGCTTTCCATTTACCAGCCAATTGGGAAGCAAACTGTGATGTACATGGCGCAGCTGACTTTGAGGCTGCTGCCCCAAACCCAGCTCATGCTACTCTTCTACTTTATGCATTACCTATTGGTGAAAGTCTACATGCCGCTATTGCGCCCCTTGGCCACCATAGTCAAGCTAGTCTTCTGTTGGGTCACTGTGCAAGTGACTGGGATCTTCATCTTGTGGCACTGCAGCCTAAAGATGTTACATGCCATGCATTTAATTCTCATCAGGAAGCTCTGGAAGGAAGTGCTTGTCCCAGCACTTAAAATCCTATGGCATTCTCGGGCAGCTGCAAGGTACTTGTGTTTTTATTTGGCTGGTGTCTTGCAATGGTGTGCTGCCAAATGGGCTCTGGAGTTGCTAGGGTTCCTAAAACAAAGAAGTCTACCAGCTATTTCATCTACAAGGCTGCACCACTCCCTGAGCCCCTTCCTCCAAGAAAACTATGAAACCTACCAGACAGTGTTGCGACCAGTCATGAAGCAAATTATTTTCTCGCTCTTCCTGGGATTGCTTGATGGAGTTCAGGAAGCTTTACAGCTGACAGCAAAAGTAACAAAATGTGCACTGACCCTGCTTTTTAACTTGGTCAGACCCACACTGAGTTCAGCCTGCAAAGCGAAGATCTTAGATCACATCACCAGTACACTCCCACATCCCTGCATGTCTTTGTGCTCCCGTTTTGGGGGCCCTTCGTTTTCCATCTTAAAGGACATACCACAGACTTTTGCTGCACTAAAGTTTGTTGTGGCCACTGAACACATAACCAGTGGGCCAGGCAAGTATGGTTTAGATGGCACCAATATTCCTCTGCATGTGAGATTCCAGACCAACATCAGAATGAGGAAAGCTTTTGCTATGCAAGAAACAAGTGCAACTTTGAAGCAGGTGAAGGTAGCCTGTGTGCTCTTCATTGCCATCTATCTTTCCGTGTTCTACAGTGTTGTTAAGGCCATCATATAAATGGATAGATTAGACAACCTCTTTTATGTACAGTTGTTTTAAATGGTGAAATGTCCTTTCTGTAGCAACTGCACTCGGATTTTATCCTGGTCACTGTGATGATATGCAATAATCCAAAGCTAATTTTGGGATACAGGGGCATATAAACTTCAATTCCATATTTATGTTGCTCATGCAGCTCTGTACCAAATAAGGAAATGTGAACTATTAAGTGCCTAGGAATCCCAAGAAGAAAATGTGCTTCTGAAAGTCAAGCCTCTTGAGAGTTGTAGTTCATATCCTGACTCTGATGACAAATTATGATAATGGTGGTAATAAAAGTGTGGCTAAATGCTTAATGGTGAATCGTTATGGCAATTTGCACACATTTTCTGGTCTTGGAAATGTGAAATGCAGTCTGGGAAATTAGATGGGTCTAAGAAGGTAGTACTCTTTCGAGAAGTTGCATACTCTGAAGCAACAATTATTATGACAGCACAAACGTTATTGAAAGCAGGGAGAACTCAGGTGACAGTCTTAAGCTTGGGAGTCAGAGGATTGCACTGTCAAAATACACAAAAATATGCAAGACTACCTTTCATCATATCAAACTTTTTGTCCATGATCTGGCCTGGTGTTGTTTACTCTGCCCGGAAGTGATTCTCCAGGGTCTGGGACAAAGGTTTTTCACATCACCCTGCTACCCAATTTTTTGCTTTCTTAAACAAACACCCAGAAATGCCAGGAATTCAGCCTAGGACTGAAATCACTTCAATATATTTTATGGGAAGTGACTCATAAGTGGAGTTAAATAAAGAAATAGTCTGAATCACCCAGATGTCTCAGGGTCTGTAATGTTTGAAACCACTCCAAAACACTCTTTGCTGGGCTTAAGAGGAGGGCAGAAGGTTAATCACTAGTAGATCGTCAAGGGTTTCTGACTCCCAATGGTTTGACAATATTGACCCTCCAGAAGCCCCTTTCCCATGCTAAATGAGGCTGCTGAACAAAGTTTTCACAAATGCTGTGACCAAGCAGTAACATTTCCTATTCATTTGTATGCAGCTAGGGAGAATATTACTATATTTCTATGCTGCCCTTCCTTCAAGGAGCTCAGGGTGACTGACATACATGATGTCCCGCATCCCTCTTTATCTTCACAAGAACCCTATGATGGAGGTTAGAGTGACTGGCTCAAGGTCACCCACTCATAGACGAGTGGGGTTTTAAATTGGGCCCAACACTCTTCATATTTACACCACACTGCCTCTATTGAATGTTAGACGACCACAGTGGGTGCTTCCTCCACAATAGTCATGGCTACCTGAAGAGAGAAGAGTTGGGGTAGCTTAGCTAGATGTTTGAGGGGGAGAGAAAAATAAGTTCTGGTATAATTTGGTCCAGTTCTCTGGGGGAGTTGGAGTGGGTTCAGGTGGGGATGGCAAAACCCAGATCCCTATCCAAGATTTTCAGGCACTGACAGTATGACTTCATTATTATAAATATTTCATTTTTCTCTCCTGAGTATGATCTAACATTCTGTAAGAGGCTTTGCACAATGTGATGCCAAATCTGACTCCATCCTAGGCACGTTACTGTCATGTGCTTTTGTAAATATTATCAACTGGAGGTGGAGAGAGCAAAAGAGGAAATGAAAAAAAAGCATGGAGAGAAACAAGGCTGCAGGAGTCAAGACAACAGGGTTATCATCTTTACACATAAAATATACACAACAGTGTAACATTATCTTCCTCATCCTGTTTGGTAGTGAACAAAAACAGATGTGATAGAAATCAGCAGTATCGCTGTCTGTTGTTGGAGGTAATTGTGTTGACTAATTTAAACCAGATTTTGGGGGGGGATAAGGTGCTATGTATAATGCTGGCTAAGGAGATGAGAACTGCAACCTGAACAGGCATTAAATTGAGAACAAGAGGATGAGTGATGAATTATTAACTCTTCTTTTCACGAATGCAAGGTAATGTTGAATGCAAGGTGTGCTCTCTTAAGCCTGTGCAGATTGACCACTTTGAAACCACTTTTCTAACCAAACTTTTAATTCAATCATCCTACTCTTAGCACACATACAGATTTATATCTGTATATTTTGAACCATTTTGTTATCAGTTGTCATGGATGGCAAAGATTAAGGTTTTTCTTTAAACCAGGCATCCCCAAACTCGGCCCGCCAGATGTTTTGGGACTACAATTCCCATCATCCCTGACCATTGGTCCTAGAAAGGGAGTATTCTAAGTAGCATAGCTTAGCCTTTAACCAGAACAATAAAGCATATATTTTACTAATCACAAAAACAGACCTGCCAACTCTTTTGTTTTGGCTGGTCAACACCTGGTTTTAAAACTAATTTCTCCCATTTCAGAAAAGGAGATTATTGTTTTTCATCTTTTTGGGGAAACTAACTTCTAATTAAATTTAAAAACTGATCTTCAGTCTTTCCCTGTCTTCTGGTTGCTTTCTTCTGTGAGACGGCTCCCTAAAAGAATGCTGTTGTCCTCTAAGTCTAAAGCAAATTGCCCAAGAGCTGAGCAAATAAGCACGCACTTCAGCATGCTTGCACAATATGAATCATAGTCGCTAACTAAATTCAAAGACTGTGCAAATTGGTTGGCTCTGAAAAATATCTGAATTAAGTTATCATTAGCTGGACTTTAGTCAGAGCCTCTAGTAGCTGAGCAGAAGAATGTTTCAAGCTACTGTACTGATCAACCTTAAATCATATCACATGGCAAGGATAGGACTGCCGGCTTGTAGTATAGGCCCTGCTGCTGTGTATCAACAGCGGCCTGACATGCAGACATTTAACAGGCCAAGTTCCCCCCTGTTAGTGATAAATGGAAGGGGGGGGGTTGGATTTATGTGTGTCATTATGCTATTAAAAGCAGAGGATCTGAGCCAGTAAAAACTGGCAAATCTATGCAAGGGCCACATAAGTTTGCAACACAACAAATTAAGGTCTTAATACAATTTTTAACCACACATGAGTGTGGAGGGGTGAAGGTCAGGATGACCAATGGAGAGCCAGGCTAAGAACCTCTGAAGCCATATTATAGAGCCATCTAAAAGCTAAAAGCATAAAGTCATTTTAGAAAGCTAAAGACTATTTCTCTTTCTCATGTTTGTCACTTTGCCACCTTTTGCAGAGGCAGCAAGCATGCAAGCTTGTGGGTGCAGCTAGCTTGCCCCTGCAGGAAGTTTGCCAGTTGAGGTTAAGCCATTTCTTAGAAACGACCCCTGACAAGCAGGACGTAGCTAACCACCTAGAGAAACTGTCAAAACCACAGGATGCGCTTCCAGTAAACACCTGCTCAAGCCCAGTTCCAGGAACTGGTAAATAGGTTATAAGCCAGTAGCGCCACCTAGTGGAATAGGCAACTTGGAACCGAAAGGACACACCAATTTATTAATTGGTTGAGCTTTAATGAATATGCATCAATGACCATAGGAAATTGTCAATCATTGGCTAAAGGGATGCCAAGGGGCTGAACTGTGCTTTGCAAGAAGGTATATGAGTTAGCTACCCCCAAGGAGGGGTGGGCATTCTTCATTTTCCTGAATGCACCCTATTTGCTTTTTGTCTGACAAAAATCCAAATAAAAAAAACTTTTTCTTTAAGAAACTTTGCTGCCTGATTTTTTCATTCCTGGTCTGTATTTCTGAAGTCCCTTTCATTTCTGGTGCCGTGACTCGGATCAGAAGGACTTTAAGTGTCCTCAGAGACCAGGAGGCAGCTCCCTTGCCCTCTGGGCAGTGACGGCGGAGGGTCAACGGACCTTCTGGCTTCCAGGTGCACACCGAACCTTTTCTTCGGAGGGGGACAGAAGGCAACTTGACCCTCTTGCTGTATCCTGGGACAGAGGACAACGGATTTGAAGAGCCGAGGTTGGGAGGACAGGGCAGAGAACAGCCGGCTGGGGTGAGTACATGGCAACAAGCCCTGAGGGGATAGGAAATCCTCCTTTTAATTAAGGAGAAGGGAGATCCTGATCAAATCTCCAGCGTGGATAGTGGCATTAAGGAGAAGGGTTGACCCAACCACCCACGCTTTGGTATTAGGAAGGAGAGAAAGGGGGGGCACAGGGTGGTTAGTGTATGGTACAACGTCTGGCGAGAGAGGCATTTTGTGCATGTATGTGTGTTACCCCGGGGCATTCCCCTGGGGTCATAGCAACAAGTACTCCATTTCCCAGTCGGGCGACCGCACCTGGGTGAGAAAAGTTGCGAAATGAATGTGTGAGTGTTTGGTGTGGGGACGCTGTACAGGGCCATACTGAAAATGGGAGGGGGAGGCTCGAAAGGCTTGAAAGGTCCAGTAATTCCCCTTCAATGTATGTTAAACAACTTCAAGAAAGGATTCAGCGGAGACTATGGCATAGACCAGGGGGGGACATCCTGACCAGATCCCCTATATAGACAACTGGCTGAAGGTTGTAGATGACAACCCCCCCCCCGGTTGAAGAAATGCAGGACTGAACATTGCAAAGTCACTCCCTCATGTCAGGTTTTGGAGAGGGAAGATGTCCAAAAGAAGTGCAGTGTTTATGGAGAAGAGTGTACAGAACAGTAAGCAGTTATTACTGCATTAACAGAGGAAAATAAAAGAAAAGAGCATGAAAAAGGATGCTGCTATAGAATTAATGTAACAGGATCTTGAGCAGACAAATGAAGGACTTAATAGATTAAACACAAGTCATTTAGAAGAGAGGTCTCAACTAATTCAAGACCTCCAGAGGCATGGAAGAGAATTTGACAACCTCAGAGAGGTTTTAGTTGAGAAAGACAAAGAAATTTCTGTTATTATTTCAAATACAAATGTGTATTCTGAGCAGATTAATATTCTGAAATGTCAGATCAAATGCAAAGAGTATGAAATGCAAGACAGGGAAATTGCTGAAAGATGTACAAACCAAAGGTGTGAACAGTGGAGGCAGAAAGCTTTCAGAACTTTCTGAACAGTTAAGTGCAATAAAATCATAACTGGCTGAGAAAAAAAAATTTTTGAAAACACTAGTAAAACAAAAGAGAATGAAGAATTTGTTAGGCAAAACAAAGAGACTAGCCAAACAGTTAAAGATCTTCATTCTGCAATCAATACTTGTGATGTTACTTACAACAACAAACTCATGGAGTGTGAGTCACAAATTAAATTGCTTAAAGAACAAATAAGTAAATCAGCTAAAAATTTGCAAGAAACAGAAATAGAATGTAAGGAGGGAACAGACCATCTTAAATCCCAGGTTGATGAACATATCTCTGTAAAGGAGAAATTGAACAAGTTACTAAAATTAAAAGAAAAACAGAGAACAAAGTTTTGTGAATGAGCTGAAATCAGTGAAAGATTCACACAACCAGTTCACTTTACAAAATGCAAAAGAAGGGATGAAGATTTAGCTAATTTATCCAGACAACTTGCTGAACATACTGACCATCTAGAAATTGTCAGAAGGTCACTGGAAGAAAAGGCAGAGATTGTGATATCCCTAAAAGACAAGTTTAAAGTTGTGGAGCAGCAGGCTTTTACAGAATCCTGATCCCAGGCTTCAGTATTTTAGCAAAACCTCTAAATGAGAGTACCAGAGGAAGAGAAAGAGACCCCTTTGAGTGGGGACCGGCCCAACAAGAAGCCTTTGAGACTATCAAGCAATTAGATTCCACAGCGAAAGGCTGGCCACCCTGTCTGCGGGCTGTCACTGTCACACTAGTGGAAGAAGCAGGCAAGTTCATGTTTGGCCAGGAGATGCATGTGAATGTGCCCCATTCGGTTCTCACCCTTATGGAATATAAGGGGTATACAGGCTGAAACAGGCTTTGCCCAACCCATTGAGAAGTCTGCAGGCGCAGTGGAAGCTTGTGAAGCAGACGTGCCTGATGTTCTAGAGAGACCAAAGGGTCCTAGCCATTTTAAGGGCCAGCATTGATTCTTGGCTGTTGGCAATACTCCAAAGGAGGAAGCCCTGGGTAGCGTGGCAGCCACTGAAGACAGCATGTCAGGCCACAGTGGCAGCCAGACCAGAGGGGGCTGGAAGCCCAGAAGGGGCTGTGGGACGCCCAGAAAGCCCAGAGGGGGCTAGAGGATGGCCAGAAAAAGTACCAAGCCCAGAGGGGGCTGAGGCTGTTTTGGGAAGCTGTTTCTACGCTTCAATAAATCTGTGTGATGGACTGTGGGCTGGAAAGAGGCTGAGATATGGGAAGAGGAAGGCAGTTACAAGTTGTTCCTCAGGCAGCAGAGCACCCAGAAGTGGGGGTGCAAGCCAGGCAAGCCGTTCCAAGAGTTCTAAGAAAGCCAAAGTCTCCAAGAGTTGTTTGTGTTTTGAGGCGAAGTCCAACAGCAAAAGGCATTGCCCTGCAATTGGCAGTTGGATGCAAGGCTATAACGTCCAGAAGTTGAGACGTTACTGGAAACAGTATGGGGTCCCGAAGAGATTGCCGTGATGCACTGCAAAGGCCATCGGAGAGGCCGGGACATGGTCACTAGGGGCAACCGGAAGGCAGATAACGCAGCTCGTGAAGCAGTTTTGAAACCTCCACCAGCACTCAACGCAGCCCTCATCCCACAACTCACTCCAGACGATGTGGAACCACGCTACACACCGGAGGAACAACAGTTGGCACGCCAGGAAGGAGCAACACTCCAGGAGGGATGGTTCCGTCTACCAGACAACCGTGTTTTTGTGCCCCAACATCTGGCTACCGTGATTGTGAAGAATTACCACGAGTCCACTCATCTAGGGGGTCCAGCTACCAGAGTACACCTTGGGAGACTTTTCTATATCACTAACCTTTCTCAACTAGTTGCTGCTATATCCCAAAAGTGTGTCCTGTGCGCCAAGAACACCCCCAGACAAGGCCACCTTCCCCCACCGGGCGTACAACACGTGGGCTTCACTCCTATGGAAAGCCTGATTGTGGACTTCACTGAACTACCTCCAGTTAGGGGCATCAAATACCTGCTTGTGTTTGTCTGCACCCTGACGGGTTGGACAGTGGCCTCCCCAGAAGTATTGGCAGTGACAATGGCCCTGCCTCCATTGATGAAGTTGTGCAAGAAGTGTGCAAGGCACTGCAGATAAACTGAAGGCTACACGCAGCCTACAGACCCCAGAGTTCGGGAAAACCTGAACTTATGAATCACACCTTGAAGACCCACTTGGCCAAGCTGACCCAGGAGACGGGACTACACTGGATAGATGTCCTGCCCATTACCTTGTTTCGGATTCGGAGCGCTCCAACCAAGAGACTGAGACTATCACCCTTTGAACTTTTGTATGGCAGACCACCCGCTTTCGTCCGAGACATCCCCGCCAGTTTGGGGCGGGTGGGAGATCACATCACTCAGGAACAAGTGCAATTCCTGTCCCCGTGTGTGTTTGCTTCCCTTTCCAGGTACTACCTCGAGCCTACACCGTGCAGTCTCGCTGAGCCGGTACACCAGTTCCAGCCGGGTGACAGCGTGGAAGCGCAACCCCCTCATCCCTAAGTGGCGAGGCCCGTATACCGTCCTCCTCTCCATCCCAACTGCGGTGAGAATGCATCACACGCGTCTGATCATCACCTTGTGTCTGACGCTACCGGAAACGCGTTAGGCCACGGGCAACTAGATCCTGCGACTGATCATCACAAGGACTTTCACAAGGACTTTCCCCTTTTCTCTATTATGTTCTGTATTGATTTGCTCTATGTCCTATTGTCCTGACCCCACTGAGCCATACCGACCCTATTGGCCTGCGGACCTCTGCTATGACTGGTTCGTCTTGCCAGTGGTAAGAAATGGCGTGCTCATTGGCTATTGGGAACAGGGGTTTGATGAGGTTGCCGTATTGAAACATCCCACTACCCCACTGTGGCTTCTCTTCCACACCACTGTCCAGCGCACATGGGTACTGCTCCTACGGGAAGTTGCAGAGACAGTCGAAATCTATCGAGTTCTGGACCGCTCTTGCTGTTGTGGGGGGGTAACCAACTGTCACTCAGGGGGTAGAGCACTGTACCAACCCCATCTGGTAGACCAGGTCCTAATCTTAATCCAGGTGTTGCATGGGACGGAGCCTATCTTAATGCAAATATTGCAGGGGAGGGAGCCTGAACCAGGTGCGCATTGAAATTGCTGAACAAGTGCCAGTAAATCCTGCAGCCCCACCTGTGGTTGTCGTGGTGGCTCGAGCCTCCCATAATCCCAGAAGAATACCTGGCCTGGTAACTCCACACATAATACCCTTGAATGTGGTAGGGTATTCTTGTGGCTGCATAAGGGTTGCCACCCCAGGCTTCAGCCTCCATAGGCCCTGGTCAGAGACCACGTAGGTGACCTCCACCCAGTAGGACCAGCCTTTGAACTTTACAGAGTCTATTGCCATCCCTATAGCTCCCGAGGCCTAGCAGTGTATCAGTGTCAGGCGGCCACTTTTCCCTGTGTAGAGTGGGAACGTTTTGTGTGTAGATGCTGTTCACGCCTCAGTAGGGCCAGGAGTTAGAGGCCCACATGACCTAGCCTTCGTGGGCCCCCATCCCTTTGGCCTGTGGTATTACCCTTTTGTGGTATTTCTGTGTTGGTGGTACAGTTCTTTGTTCTGGGGCACCGAACATCCCTTGAATCAGGATGTGGATCATACCCTGCCTCCTGATGGTTCTCGCCTCTCAGATGGCCACCGGGTGGAGGGAGAACACCTTCCTGAACATGACCACGGCTGTGGCCAAGAGCCTGAACAGGTCTGAGTGTTGGGTATGCGTGCGAGGTCACGATTCTGAACACCACCTACGTGGTTCCCCAGCACCATATTTGAAGACTTGACAGGGTCATAGAGGGAGGCCCGTGTATCCACAGAAGTGTACATTTCCTGGCTCTCTATGATATTGTACCTATAGGTCCATCAAGCGAAAATGGAGAACCGTGCCGGTCAGCATTTTCGTGATGGAAAGGGGGGAATGGAGGGGTGAAGGTCAGGATGACCAATGGAGAGCCAGGCTAAGAACCTCTGAAGCCATATTATAGAGCCATCTAAAAGCTAAAAGCATAAAGTCATTTTAGAAAGCTAAAGACTATTTCTCTTTCTCATGTTTGTCACTTTGCCACCTTTTGCAGAGGCAGCAAGCATGCAAGCTTGTGGGTGCAGCTAGCTTGCCCCTGCAGGAAGTTTGCCAGTTGAGGTTAAGCCATTTCTTAGAAACGACCCCTGACAAGCAGGACGTAGCTAACCACCTAGAGAAACTGTCAAAACCACAGGATGCGCTTCCAGTAAACACCTGCTCAAGCCCAGTTCCAGGAACTGGTAAATAGGTTATAAGCCAGTAGCGCCACCTAGTGGAATAGGCAACTTGGAACCGAAAGGACACACCAATTTATTAATTGGTTGAGCTTTAATGAATATGCATCAATGACCATAGGAAATTGTCAATCATTGGCTAAAGGGATGCCAAGGGGCTGAACTGTGCTTTGCAAGAAGGTATATGAGTTAGCTACCCCCAAGGAGGGGTGGGCATTCTTCATTTTCCTGAATGCACCCTATTTGCTTTTTGTCTGACAAAAATCCAAATAAAAAAAACTTTTTCTTTAAGAAACTTTGCTGCCTGATTTTTTCATTCCTGGTCTGTATTTCTGAAGTCCCTTTCAAGTGTAGCCAGGATTTTTGTTGGGGGGGGGCTTTTGTTGGGGGGGGCAGAACCTCAGATTTGTATTGATTTGTATTGTTTAGTAGGGGCAGCTGCCCCCCCGGCTATGCCCATGTAACCCCAATCATGTTGCACATTGTATGTATAACTTGCCAAAGCTGCCTTTCTGAAATTCATTATTCTTTTCTGAATGTAATAAGATTGAAAGGCTGACTCTTTCCTGCAATATCCTTTTCGCTTTACAGAGTTTCCATTACGTGCGTTGCTTACAAGTCAAACAAAATATGTCTTTCCTATTAATACAGTCTCTAACATCAGGTAGAAATTGTCTCCTGAGTGTACCAGTGGGTGACCCATTTCATAACGTGAAGGCATGCAGAAAAGTACCATATTTTTATTGGCAGCTCCAGAGCCATTGAATTTTCATGTACTGAAGACTTGCAGCACTTGTTGGGTCTTTTATTTCAGCGGCCTTTCAAAGAGCTGGTGCTAAGCTGGAGGATGTAAAAGTGCTCTTGTCCTCTAGATGTAAAAGATAGATGTATTTATTTTTAATGCTGCATGACCAGAATTGGCAAACTGTTTTTTTCCAAGTGTCTCAGCAAGTACCTGCTGAAACATAAAACAAAGTCATCAGAAGTTTAAGCAGCATTGCTGAGCCAAAGCTAATCTGCCCTGCTACATACAGACATCATGCTGCTGTCATAGGCAAAGATGTACAGGACAGAGTCTGTGACATCAGCACAGGAGAAAAGCAACACACAAGCATGCAATGCCAAGTACCGTACTTTTTTTTAATAGAATACAGTAGTTTAACAAGTGGGTTTTTTAAATCTTTGATGAAAAGTGAATATTTAACTTACTAAACAGGATTGCTCTGTAACCCTCCTTTTCCAAAGAAGCTCTAGTTTACAGACAGCACTATAATAGCACTAATAATATCCTATTCATTTACTTGAGAGCAAGTCCCATTGAATTATGGTGAACTTACTTTTGGAGTAAAAATGCAAGGGATCAGGCTGTTAGGTGGAGACCCCAGGCAGATAAGGGGATTTCTTCCTGTCCCAGACGAAATTACCCTAGATAGCTGTTCCTTGTTTAGCTTTCAAGCCATTAGAAATATTATTCACACAATTTCAACATATGAACTGGTGTTTTTCTTCAATATGGGGTTAGTTTTATGAATTTAGCCAGTGTGGGGTAGTGTTCAGAATGCCAGAGTATTTAGTCATGAAGCCCTTTGGGTGACCTTGGGCCTGTCAGTATCTCTCAGCCTAAACTACGGTACCTCACAGGGTTGTTGTGAGTATAAAATGGAGAAGGGGAAGTAATATGCCATCTTTTAACATTGGGTTAAAAATGTATTAATAAACAAATATCATCAGCACACACTGCACTACAAAAAGCAGCTGAATGAAAGAAAATCAAATGGTGTCTCCCACTGGGTTCAGGGGGGTTTACGTCTATGTAAGTGTGCAAACGCTTTAAAGCTCAATCAATGCACCTTTTGGCATGACGCTGGCTGCAGGTCTGGCGAAGCATGTACTGTATAAGTATATATACCCCCCCGCCACGGAGTCTCTGAGGCGCAAAAGCCCCCAGAGGCCTGCAAAGGCCCACCCCTCCCCGCTCCCTTCGCCCCGCCCTCCATGTTGCCGGGGCTACGCGGGCAGGAAGGCGCGCGCGCTCTCTTCCCCCGAAGCTCGCGCCAGCCCCATGACTGCCGCGAAAACGGGAGCGCGCCTGGCTTGCCGCTGAGCCCAAGCCTGCCACTGGTGCCCTGGCTGCGAGCGTGTTGCTCTCTCCTCCATCGCCAGCCAGCCAGCCAGCCAGGCAGGCGAGCAGGCGGGGCGGTGAGCGAGAGGCGAGCCGGAGCGCGGGCTGCCATGCCCAGCTAGCCTTTCCCTTGCCTCGCACACCACCCTTGCGGCACTGCCTCCGCTGAGGCTGCCCCTGCACGGCGCGCCTCCTTGCCGGGCAGCACGGGCTGGCTCGCTTCCCCTTCTTCTAAGCATCCCGGCCCGCCAGTGCAATAAACTTTTCGCTGCCAACAGAGCGACCAGCAGAGCGGCGGGTCTTGCCCCGGGGTCGCTCCCAGGATGGAACAGGGCGCGTACGGAGCGGGCAAAGCCGGGGGCGCCTTTGACCCTCAGACCTTCATCCGGCAACCTCACACGATCCTCCGGATGGTTTCTTGGGTAAGGACTCGGAGGACGCCTCCCTGGCCGCGCGGGGGAGGGAAGAAGGCCATTGGCGTGGGAAATAACAAAAACACGTGCAAAGCAATCGGCACGTCTGGAAGCCCTTTTGGCGAGGAGGGAGAGATCTGCAGAGAGCCCTGGGCGGGCTTGGCTTGGCTGTGGGGTTGATCCCTATCCTGCTGACTGAGCACCCAGGGCAAGCTTTAGATGACACTCAGCGGGGCTTTAAGGAGGAGGAGGAATGTCCTTCCCAGCGCGCGCGCACGCGAGATCGTGGAAAGGAAGATTAGGAAAGCCCTGCGCCGGGTGCTTGGATTTGGGGGACCGACTTCTCGGCTTCCCCTGCCCCCGTGGGGCGAAGGAGATCGCGGGGTGGAGGTGCCGGGCAACTGGGGGGGGGGAATCCTGCATCGCCGCCTGCCCAAAGTGACCTCTAAGATGGGAGCGAGGCCGTGTCTTCGCTGTCATGGAGCCCCCAGCTCGGCTTGCTTCTTCCATCTCCGTTTTCCGTCTCTTGTGCAGCGCCACTTCTAGTCAGCGTGCGGGACGGCAGTGTTTGCAAACTGGTGCTCTGTGTGTGTTTGTGTTGTGGAGACTGTGGAGCACACAGCTAGCCCGGCAAGCAAGGTGCAAAATGGCATTGTAAGCGCCCTTCCCCCGCCCCTCTCCATTGCCCAGATCTCTCCGGGTGAAGCGTTTGGAAAACTAGGAAACATGCCCTCCCAGCCCCCTTCTGTATTGGAGCCTCCCTCTCTCGCTTGTTTCTTTCCCTTTCCTCCTCCAAAACTACTGCCGGCTTCCTTTGATGGAAATGGTTAAGCCGGTCCTCCAGCCTCGTAAGCCTGACGCTACTATTATTAAATGTTCATCAAAACATGCAGAAAATGGGAGAGTTTCCCTTAACCTGCGCCGAGGAGCTGTTAATGGTGAGGCAGTTGGACGAGAGAACTGCAAAAGTGATTCTGAATTTCAGCTGCCCTTTTCCTAACCCTTCCCTTAATTTATTTCAGTTGGTTCCTTCTTATTTCATTTACAGAGAATGGGGGGCGAGAGAGAGGGTGCAAATGCGTGGTGTCCTCCTCCTCTTCCAAATCCCTCCCCCCGCTCCACCTTCAATTTTACCGTGTAGCAAATTTTATGTAACGCCGTGCATGTGTGATGGAGGAAGCGAGTTGATGGGATCCGTCAGCAAGAGGAGGGAAGGAAGGCTGCTCTCTCGACTGTGCGGCTCCCTCGGGGTGGGGGGGGGTCACTTATCTTGTGACACTTTCGCCATGGCCGCCTGTGTGTGCCTGGAGCATTTGCAAGAAGGTCACTGGGATTAAGGGAGCAGGCTGCAAACAATAAGCTGGAGGGCGGGGGAGAGAGATTTGTCTCTTGTGGGAGTCTGTAGGGAGAGAGGGAAGGAGGACACAGCGAGGTAAAGCAGATCTTGGAGGTGAGATGCCTTCTTCTCACCCTCCCCCAGTAGGCCAAGAAAGAGAGAGAGGGGGAGAGTAAATGTTGGATAGGGACAGGGTACCTCTTGTTGTGAGGGATGATGGTGTAGGAAGAGTTTAGCTCTCCTATTGCAGCCATTAAGGCAGGGGTCAGCAAGGTTTATCTTGCCATGGAGATCCCTCCATGGGCACCTGTGATTTTCAGCACCTGCGCTTGCGCAGACATGGTTTTCTGCGTCTGCGCAGACGCGATTTTCGGTGCCGCGGAAGCACTGCGCTGCGCCAGTTTAGCACAGCGCGCAAGCAGGTAACTCAGTTTGGGGGCGGCTCACAGGCCGGTCAAATGACCTCTGCAGGCCACTTCCAGCCCATGGGCCTTAGGTTGCTGACCCCTGCATTAAGGTTAGCCCAGGAAGTTGCCTTGAAGTGTTTTGTTCATCTCACCCATTATTTGTTTACCTTTTGCAAGCACAGCATTTATCTTTGACGTTTATATCCCACCTTTCTCAAGGTTCTCCCCCTCCCCATATTCCAAATACGGTAGTTGTTGCTTTTGTGCAAAAAGAGAGTTTGCAGCCTCCCCAAGCACAACCAGTGTGCTTGCCACCTGTTTTTCTGTCGACTGCTGGTGCCCCTTCCCTTCCTGTGCTGCCTGACTGCATGTGACTTGGGGGAAATGTTTGGAGATGAGAGGAGGAGGAAGGAGCTCTGCAGAATTACTAGCAGTGCCCTGAAGAAGGGATTAATATGGTTGGCTGGTGTGTTTGCCTGGGCTCATTTTGCAGTGCTGTATGCTAGTGCTCGAACCAGAGGGCGGAAGACATTCTAGCAATAATCTCCTGGCTTTCACACATCCGCCAGTGAAATTCAACATGATGTGGTGGAAGAACCTTTTTTGCTGTTGCGCAAACACTTGAATGAGGCAAAGCAGCAAAGAGCACAGGTGACAGCGCTGGCCCAATTATGATTGACATGACGTTAGATGGGACACTTCTGTCCTTGATAATCTGGGACAGAATGTTCTCCCCTTTAAAGCTGTGACTTCATTCTGTTACTGCAGGGCTTTCCAAGTACAGGAGAAGAGAGAGGGTTTCTGCAGTCTGCTTCTTTCTGCTTCAGAATATCACCTTATTGGCTCTCTTCACGAAATCAGATGACTTCCCAGCTGCAGAAAGAAACCCAGCATCCAAATTTTTCTTGGATGTCCTCCTGTTTCCCCAAAGCCACCAACTGTCTCCTTCACCTTGACCTTGGAAGCGACTTTGATACCCTTCTATTTCTTGTGATAGTGTGTTACTTTGCTTTGTAAAAACACGTGAGTTGCAGAATAGCGGAAACTCTTAAAGACCATTCCTGTGCATGTTTGCCTAGGAGTAGGTCCCATTGAATTAAAGGGGCTTACTTCAATGCGCATGAAAATCTCAGGAATTGGAGTACTGGCTTAGCTGAGCAAGTCAAGAGATGGAGAAACTTAGAGCCTCATTCCTCCCACATTTGAATGTTCTTCTCTCCCATATGGGAAAAGTTCAGTCTATGTGCCTCTCACTCGTTTTTCACTCCTATACTGTAGGTTACAATTTCACTTTAAATGCAAGCTTAAGCATGCTTACTTGGGAGCAAGTTCCACTGAGTTCAGTGGGGCTTGCTTCTAGGCAATGTATAGCTGTACATGTTTGAACCCCATCCTATCATTAGAGATGCGCTCGGTACATTAACTTTACATGGTAAAATAAATCCCCCCTTTTCTCCATCAAATCTGAAGTGCTTAACAGATGAGGCACACAATTAACCTATTTTTCCCTTTTTTGTCTCAAGTATATTGCAGTGGTGGCCAGAATAGAATTTGTACCCTCCATGCTGTCTCCAAAACTTTCAGACTCTTAACTTAATTATTTTTGCCCCCCTCCCCCCAATTACTGCAGCAACATTTTATAACTTTAAGGTGCTTGTTTTTTAAAAGCCATATTCTAATCCTCATGGTAATAATGGCAAGGCTGAAAATGCAGTGGCAATGCCTGCTAATGGAGCCGTCTCTAACTTGGTGCCTGCCAGGTAAACACCGTCTTGCTGGCTGGGGCTGATGGGAGTTGTAGTCCAAAACACCCGGAGGGCTGTGTTAATGGCTCAGAAATAGGAAGGTAAGAACTAAGTTCAGTTTTTTTCAAGTCCCAGAACCTCCAGATGTACTTCATGAACTGCAAGGGAGTGTTCACTATTGGGGCTTCTGGAACAATACATTGCCATGTAGGTACAATATACTGATCAGTTGTGGTTGTACCTGCAGCATTCCAACATCGAGATGAGCTTCATGACAAGCAAAACAAGCCAACCCATACAGATTCCCAGTGTGGCCCTAACCCTAGTCCTCAAAGGAAAATAATGAGATACCTCAATGGTCAGATGTGCAGACGCATCCGATTTGCAGATTTCTGATGTTTCAAGCCTTGTTTGTTTATATGGAAACTTATATGGATGCAGAAGTTGGGAGAGTTGTAGGCCCATTCTATCCACAGTTAGGGAATCTCCAGCTGGGAAACGGTAGTGTCTAAAAGAAGACAGGAAAGAGTTTCTGAAATTCCTGGCACTTTTCTAGAATGCCATTGTAGAGCTCAAATCTCCACAAGAATCTGGGGGGCAAAGATTGCGGGACAGAAAATAACAGTAACAGACCAGCCCTATGTATGCTTACTTGGAATTAAGCACCACTGGGCTCAGTGAGGCTTAGGACTAAGTAACTGGGCAAAGGTCTGCAAAAAAAGACTGCACACTGATTTAAAGGCATTTTGAGCTAATAGTGACTTCACAGCTGCTCTGCAGAGTTGCCAGTTTCTCAACCAGCCACTGCAGCTGTGCCTTTAGCAGTAGCTTGGTGTGCAGATATTTAAAAAGTGTTAGCGTTTTCTCTCCATCATGTGAAAACATGCAAACGCTGGGATTTATTCTGCACCTCAAGCTGCACAGGAGCAGACCAAATTGATTTTCATGGTCATTTGGCAACCCTAATGCTACACCGGTCAGATGCAGTGCAGCTTTTAGAAGCCCATGACCAGGAATACAAAAATAACCCCACTCTTCTGTGAGGTGTCATTGGTGCCAGCAGTCCAATTTGAACTGTGTTTGGAATCCCTATTGAATTCAATGGGACTTAACTTCCAAGTATAAATATGTTTCAGGCGGCATCTTTAAATGATCAGGCCTTGACATATTACCATGCTGATGGTACTAACACTGTTGGAGTGATAAGATGCCACAGAAAGTAGGGCTCAATATCCTAAATGGTTTTTAGAAGAAAGGAAACCTGTCTTCTGTTACACCTGCGCATTCTGAATGCGAGGTGAGATTATATTTGGGCGTGAAAGATACCCTTATTAACTGTATAGGTTTTAGTTTAATCCAGTGTTTCTCAACCTTTTCTTGACCATGTACCCCTTCTGACCTTGTTTCCTTCCTGTGCTCCCCCCCCCCATGTGTAGCCAGGGGGAATACAGGGGGCAGCTGCTCCCCCAATAAGTAAAAATCAATACAAATCAATGGTTCTGCCCCCCCCCAAATATTGACGATGCCTATCAGGTAAATAAGGTAGCTATTTAAATGTTTTATTTGTAAACAGAACTTGTTTTATTTATATTTTTTATAATTTATACAAAATACAATTACGGGTACAGTACATAAAAAAAGGAACATAATGAAATATTGTTGAAGCAGAAAAACATAGCTCATAGAGCTGGCAGGGACTCCAAGGTAGAAAACTCAGCTAAAGCATCCAAGATAGATGGTCATCCAGCCTCTGCTTAGAAATCTCCAAGGAAGGAGAGTCCACAGCCTCCCAAGGGAGATCCATCTTCCATGTATTAGAAAAAGTAAACAACACTTATTTGGCCTCAGTTATTTGACACAGAGGGTGAAACCTACAGACACAGTCCAAAAGGCACATGGGGAGTTCTGTATATATGGGACAATTTTGAAAAGCAGGTGATCCTCACTGACCTGGTGCAAAAAGATATTGTCATCTGTAGGAGCCCTGGCTGCCTAGATAAAACACTACAGTCCCACACACCCTTACTTGGGAGTAAGGCCCACTGAACTCAGTGCAGCTTTCTTCTGAGTAGGCACCTAGTTATTTACTAGATGCAAGTCAGCTGCACCAGACGACCCCGCTCAGCTAGGCACTGTGGTGGATTTCATCCTGCGCCTTGCAGAACTGGGCTGGCACTGCCAACGGGCCCAGCACCCATTGGCAACATCTAAAGGCACCGATCCAAGAAATGCACATGGCAAAAAGGAGTGTTAGGCCCTGGTGGGCTATCCCCTTACCCGCTTGTGATTGGCCAAGCAAATAGTCAGCCAATCAGGATTTTTTTATTTAAAAAATGTGGTTTCCCCCCTTCACTTCTCACTTCCCTCTGTGGCCACTTAGCCTTGTGCTGTGCCCCCCCCCCCATTTATGCAATTTTCACCTGTGCCCCCCTTGGAATATCCTGGGGCCCCACAGGGGGCCATATGGCTCCTGGTTGGGAAACACTGGTTTAATAGGGAATTAGATCTGCACAAGTCCACTTATGACCAAAAATAGTTCTGAAAACAAAACAAAAACCCTCCCATTTTTTGATGATGTACATTTACGCCATAGCAGGAATTACCTTAGTAGAGACATGCCTTACTGCGTAGGAGTAAATATATATTTAAAATAACTTTTTTAAAAATAACGAAGTGCTGCCTAATTAACTGAGGGTGGTTCTTTTTAGTGAATTAGCACCTTATGTACAACCAATTGGAACTGCCTTCCAGATAAGCCTGCAAAAGCTGCTACCCTGCTCATTCCCACTTACTTCATAAGTCACTTGTAGAACATTCATGGCCTCAGCAAACAAGAGTAAAATAACCAACACATTTTCACATTTGCAAATGCTTCTCTGCTTCGTCACCTGGAGGTAATTCTTACCTTGCTGAAGGTGATCAAGCAGGCAAGCGACTGTGTCTAAGCCTCAAATAGATCAGCCGCTATTTACGGCACTAACTTTTATAAATGCGAATACTCATGGCCAGTGGTAGACCACTGCTCCCAGTAGCCTTCCTGTTAAGGCTACACACACACACACACACACACACACAGACTAAAGCAAACAACTCTTGCTTTGAAGCTATCTGGGAGGGCAAGTTTTCATTGTTTATCTTTCCGAATCGTTTTTTGCATGCAAGGCTATACACAAGCAGAATAATATTGGCTGAAGTGATAGGTAGAAACAGGCCTGCCTTCCAAACCTCCTTTCTGCAGTGTTGAATGTGGAAGTCAAAAAGTGGCTAGCAAGATCCTTGTAGTGAGGTGTGCCTGTTGCGTGTGGTTCAGGTTTTCCAGTTTGCCTGGGGAGCTCTTTGTTCACCAACAGCTGCACTCTTCCTTTTAATAATAATTGAACAGCTTTGTTCAATCCTTCCTTTTAATATTAATTGAACAGCTTTGTTTTCTGAATGCAGTGCCTTTTGAAGTGGCATATGTTCAAGGAAGCTAGCACATAAGACAACTCCGTGTAACAGGGGAAGCTATGCTTCAAATCATGCGGGAGTTGGCAACCTTTTGGTGCATATTTGCAAACCAGAGAAACTCTCATGGGCACCCCAGAAACTGCCAATTATTCCACTGGCTACAACAGGATACATCCTTCATGCTTAATTTCAACAGGGGTGGGAACCCTCTGGGAGCAAGGGAAGGCCTCGTTGGCCCCCTTTGTACCTGTGGCTGTCATGTTGCCAACCTCTATTAAAACACAACATGGCCCCTAATCTTCAGAAGAGGGTTTTTGTCTTTTTGTGTTAATGGAGCCTTACCTGAGAATAAGCCCCACACTGTGCAACTTACCGGTAATTATGAAGCCTGGAATTGTGATGCAAAGGGCAGAGTTGATAAGCTTTCCCCCATAGTGCTTTCCCCATTACTATCAGGAAAATGTTCCTCCACCTGCCTTGCACGTGGTAAAAAAGGCATGGGAGCTCTGCTGGAGAAAAGATTTGGCAGCCTTATTTGTCACATGATCTACAGCAATCATTCCCGTCCCCTCCATTTTGCAATTTGTCTCTGGGTACATCAATATATCTGGCACTGAGCAAGCTGTAGCTTTATAGGTTACACATTCACATTTTATTATAGCATTATGTGCTGTTTCAGGAGATCTTATTCTGGGCATTAATTTAAAAGTTCTTTGACAGGGACTGCATCATGTGAGTAGGAAAATGGCTGTCTGGAAAATCATAATAATTGTATGGTAATGATTGTTAACAAGCTGCTGCCTGTTTAAGGTTTTTTTTTTTTGGTTTTTTTTTAATCTGCTTGCAGAATAGGGCTTTTCAAAAAATATAATCCAAGCCATATTTAAAGCCCACCTTTTTCACTTGGAAGTATTTAAATGTAAAAAGACCTTTGCAAGCTGTCTATAAAATAGAGCAGAGCTGAACTTTCATTGCAGCGCAGAGGGAAATAGCACGGAGGGACGAATCGTCGGACAAATGGGGATATGCTGTATTTGTTTTCGGGAAATGGCAGAGAAAGTGCTCCGAAATGAGAAGGGCTCATGCATGAAGCTTAAATGCTGAGAAAGATTGGAGGTGGCAGCTGTACTGTGAATTAAATGTGAGCTTGCAGCAAGTTGTGGCAGAAAAGGTACTCCTTGTTATTTCAAGCAACATATGCAGAAACACAGAATGTTTGTTAACGTTGTGAGATTGTTGCATTCAAACCGAACCTCTTGGTTGCAATCCTATGCACTTGTTACGAGGGGTTTTTTTTGGGGGGATAGGCAGTATGCCTGAGCCCCTCTTCTAATTTTTGGATCCAGCACAATTGCTGGAATAGCCAAGCCAGCATAGTAGTGGCCCACTAAGTATGGGCCATTAAGGGAACAAAGGGAGTGGCTCTGTGCTAGAGAACAAATGGGTCGGCCTCTCCCTTCTACAAGTGTCAGCTAGTTAGAAAGATAAAAGGCCAGAGTGGAGAGTTGAGTTATGGGAGCTAGAAGCTGGAAGAGCAGAGAAAGAGAGAGCCATGCCTGATTTCTGTTTGAATCCAAGGCTGTGACTATGCGAAAGCATGACCCTCTTGGGGTGTTAATGGTATGAAGCCTTCCATCGTAGGCTCAGGTTGTGCAAATGAACCATATAACCTGTTGACACTGCAGTCTCCGCTGTGCCTCATTCCAAAAGGAAACACAATCCCTGAGTAAGCGCCTGGAACCCCCGGCATCTTGTGCCACTCAGAGGTTGGGGTGGCATGCAAGAAACCTTTATCTAAGTCAAATTGCACTTGATAGGATTTACTTTGAGTAGACATGGAAAAGATTGCCCTGTTAGTAACAGAAACATTGTCGGACATTCCAAGCAATGTAAGCCTTCATACCGCCCTCATGAACTTCCCCTTTATGTGAAGGAAAATTCAAATATTCAAAGTATGTCTTCGAATGACGTCACATGGAAGAGGGAGGCACCATGAGTCCAAAAGTAAAGAGAATAAGTGGTGGGCAATAGTCTCTTCTGCTAGTGCAAGGTACTTCTGTTGGTGGAACAGGACTTTCCTCTCTGTAGCTCCCACCCACCCAAATCTGCTCTGGAGGGTTGTAGAGCTTTGTGTACAACCCAGTGACTCTGATGGGTTCAGCAAGCATTGTTAAGCAATGCAATGATCCCAGTGAGTTTTAAGCAACAATCCAGGGCATCTTCTCCAACCTGCTGTCCACCATATGTTGTTGGACTACATCTTCCCTCACCCCTAGTCAGCATTGCCCGTGGTCAAGGATGATGGGACTTGTAGTCTGAAAACATCTTGAGGGCACCACATTGGGGAAGGCTGCTTCATTGAATTGTTTTCAGAGCACTGGGGCGTGGGTGGCAGTGGAGCACCCTTTTGGAGCAAGGGAGCCACTGTGGTGCAATGGTTAGAGTCCAAGAGGAGGAGTGGAAGACCCAGATTCAGAGTCTCCGGTCTGCCAGAAAGCTTTGGACCAGGTTTTATCTCAACCAACCTCATGGGGATAACGTCAGGATAAAATGAGAAGGGAATCAAACTGTTTTTGCCATCCTGAATTTCTTGCAGGAAAGGTGGAATAAAAACACCAAATTGAGAGTTCTAAAATATTCCCCAGTGAAAGCTTGAACATTCAAAACTCAGGATCATTGTATTTGACAAATACCACTTCATATACCCACTAGGATAGTTCCTACTTTGTCTGAAAAAATAAATAGCAGAGAAGTCATTGTTCTCTCGTAATGGCATCAAAATCTCTCCAGCATACGGTTATTGGGTCCAGAGCTCAGGATTCCTCCAGGGCTTTGGTTACACACAAGGCAGAAATGACAAGTTGTCTTGTGATACCTTAAAGGCCAACAAATTTGTCAAGGCGTAAGGATTCATGGATTTAAAGTATATTTCCATCAGATTCAGTAAGTGTTATCCTGAGTTGCAGGTACATTGTTGGAGTTCATTAGGCTCTGCTTTTTGCAGTGCTGCAGAGACAGGAGAAACCACGCCTGCTGAGATCCCACACCTACCCCAAATGAAACTTTTAAGGTCCAAGAGCTCTCTTAGTGTCTGAACCTTGTACACCATTTAGCATTGTATCAGAAATACAGATCAGCTTCCAGACTGCCATCAGATGCAATAAGAGCTGATGGGTCTCTGATTTAAAAAAGAGAGAGCAGCAAAGCAAACTCTGATCCATGAGTAACGTTGACTTTGGAATTATCAACACAAAAGCAGGGGGATTGAGAGAGACTCTTGCTTTAGTCAAATCAGGCAGACAGGTCTCCAGGTAATGACTATCCTTGAGGACTGCCCAAGGCAGGTGTATGGGTCATTAGCATCCATAGCAACAATGGAACGTACCTGCAGTCTTATTTTTCCTGCAAAGTGTTCTGCCAGCTATATGTCTTGTGCTGTTGTCCATTCACAAAAGTCAGCCAATTGACAAAAACACTGCAGTGCTTTTGAGAAATATATGCCTTTCCTGCATCCCACCAGCTGGAGCTATCCTGGGGTATAGAGGCAACTTCTGTGAAGCTTCCCTGAGGTTTTATGAACAGCAGCAGTAGAGCCATCAGAGCAAACCCCTCCAGATGTGTTGGTCTAAAGCTCCCATCAATGCCAACCAGTGTGGCCAGTGGTCAGGGATGATGAGAATTGTGGGACATTAACATCTCCCTTACACTGAGCCAGTCTGTTGTACATCTGGACAAGGGGTGGGGAACATTTGGCCTTCCAAATCTTGAACCACAATTCCCATCAGCCCCAGCAAGCATGGCCAGTGACCATGGGAGTTGTAGTTCAGCAACAGGTGGAGGGCCAAAGGTTCCTCACATGTGATCTAGCCCACTGGGTTGGGCCGTACATTTCAGTCTGTCAGGATGTTAGCTGTGCTGAAGGAAGGAAGCCAGGCAGCCAGTCTCTGGAGACTCAGACAGAGGTCTTCTCAGTTGCCTGATTCCTGGTCGTTCAAACCAGAGAAGCTAGGAGTTGATCCTGGGACCTTCTGCGTGCAAATCATGTGTTCTGCCACTGCGCTCTGCTCCCTCCCTGCAACTCGCAATTGAGATCTCTTCTGCGGAGAGGGATATTATTATTGTTCCCCAAGGCTGACAGGTCCACAGGGCTCTTGTCTCTTCCAGATTTGCATGGAAAGAACAGTTCCCCCGCTGTGCCTTTTTCCATCTTAGAGCTGCAATCATAGGAGAAGTCCTGCCTGGTAGAAATTCTTCTTCTGAGCAACTCTTAAAGGTACAAGAGCAGACTTGGGATCGGACCGCCTTACATGCTCCCTCCTTGTTTTTTCTTCTTCTCTCTGGCTAGGTGTGATAAAGATTGCTTAAACACAGCCTTTCCTAGCCTAGTGCTCTGCTGATGTTTTGGGCTGCAAAACCCACCAGCCCCTGCCGGCACACCTGTCCCAGCTAGAGCTGTTGGGAGTTGCCCAAAATATCTGGAAGGTCTCAGGTTGGCAAGGGGTGGGTCAGAGTAAAGCAGCTGCTTTTGTTAACGTAGCCTTAGACTAGGCCGCAGTGGGATCCAGTCTTGGTTCCAAATGAGTCTCCAAGGGAACAGAAATGGCTCTGTGTGCTTCCTTCATTGGTGCTGATCTCTTCCAGCGGGTGGTAAACCAGCTAATGCTGTGGGATCAGCAGTTAAGCTGGGGGAGTGGGCAGGGGATAGGGGCCAGATGCAGCAGCTTGTAAATACCATTCAAAGGCAAGGAACAAACAGTGGAAGGAGAGTAGGCCGCAGTTCACATCCTTATCAGTTTGCTGCAGTTCAGTCGCTTGCTCTCTGCGGGCGGTGAAATGTTTTTACTGTTTGCCTGTTTGAGGGGCATACTAAGGAGGTATTTAAATATATCTGAAACAACTAATTGCTTTGAAGAGCAATGGTTCAGATTGAGAAATGGAACTTGCGTTAACCCTGCCTTCTCCTGGCAGCCCCACGTGTGAACTATGGTGGTTCCACATAGTGGTGCAAGCCAAGTAATTTTTGACTCTGGACTTCATGGTCTCGCCAGCGGAGGGGACAGTTTTCAGTCAGTGCCAATGTGTGTTACTTCATTTCCTTCCAAATGTTGCAAGGCAGCCCAGCTGTCTTTGGGGCTCCTTCTGCACATTCTGCTGCGTGGAACCCCAGACTTTTGCCCTGAAGTCTTGCCCATTGGCTCCACGCTGGCATTTGTTGCAGCAGTTGCATAACTCGGAAGGCTGTTGTATGTGTGTCTGGATCAAAGCTGCCCCGATGCACGTACTCCAGTGTATGCCACTCACAAGTTACCTCAGTATTTCCAGTAGTGACTGTAACGTGTGGTGAACTGGCCAGCGTGCTCCTGCTGTTTGAGTTTCTTGGCCCTCGTGCGCAGTTCTGCCACCAAGCATGTCTCTGGGGGTGTAATACGGAATCCTCTTATCTTCAAAGTCCATATGGCACAATTTTGGATGGATGCAGCATAGACGTTTCTGAAAAGCATAGCTTGGGTTGGTTCTGCTCTCTTTCTATTCTAAAAAATGTGTACCTAACAGCATGGAGTAACTTAAGAAATCTGAAAAGCAGGATTGCGGCTGGAATCTGACCTCGCTTCCTCTCTCTCACAGGTTATTCCAGGTGATGGCTCAGACGTATTATCAGAGAAGCGTGTGTGAAGCTTTGCTGGGGCACTCCGACTGATTCTGTGTGCATAATGGATAACATCATTTCTTAAAACAGTTAATCCAGCAGCATTTTTATGATAACAATAAAAGCTTCTTTTTTTAGCATATTTTTGGTGTATATGCCTTTGAGGTCTTTTTGATACTACAGTCGTACCTTGGAAGTCAAACGGAATCCGTTCCAGAAGTCCATTTGACTTCCAAAACGTTGAAAAACCAAAGCATGGATTCTGATTGACTGCAGGAATCTCCCTGTTGGATGTTCGGCTTCCAAAAATAGTTTGCAAACCGGAACAGTCACTTCCATGTTTGCAACGTTCAGCAGCCAAAACATTAGGGAACTAAGCTGTTCAAAAACCAAGGTACGACTGTAAATGTTGTTAGAGAGTGGCCCAGATCCCAGATCTTCTGTGGTGGGCCCCATATTTCCTATCCCTTCCTTTCCCCTCTCCTTTATAAAAATAATTTTTACTTTGCTTGTAGGGTGGCTGGACACCATGCTAATGAGACCCTAAACTGCCCACCATCTTAATTTCCCAGATACATCTATATTTCCCTATACATCTAAATTGGCTTATGGAAATGTTATGGAAATTCAAGGCCTTTGCCCAAAGTGCTTCTAAGTACCCAACAATACCCTTGCTTCTAATAAAAGTGTTTTTGTTGAACTGCTACCAAACACTTTCATCACCCTTAAAACATTACTTGCTTAATAGCCGCTCTTTGAGTCTGAAACTTGTTTTCCAAGAGATCTGCTAAATTCTGAGCATGGGTATCACCCAGAAGGGATTTATAGCTTTTTAAACATTTTGTTTTCAGTGGTGGGGAAACGCTATAAGGATGTGTTAACCATTAAATGTTAAATCTACAGTATATGTATGATTGAGTATATTACTTTATATTGATAAAATGGCTGTTATCCCAGCCTAAGGGATTAGGCTAGAAATAATGTTACTTTTATAAATGAAGTAAGAAATAAGAATACGCAAAGGAAGAAATAATCTCGTTCCTGGCTCTCTGGAGGTACCCAAAGCTTGCAGCTGTGAATGGCTGAATAGAAATGAAATGGGAGTTGGATAATCTGTAGCCAGCAGCTTCCTCGTTTTTCTTGCTGTGAACTTGGAACTCTCTCTATATTTGGCAAGTGGTCTTGCAAATGCAAGAAAAGCTTTTGCTTTGTTCCATCCGGGGTAGATTTGATTATAAATCCAGCGAGGAATATTATGTAACAGAACAATTTCCTTTTCATAACTCAATTTATAAAATTTCAGCAAGGGAGATATTGTAGCAGCCTCGTGACTGACGGGGAATCATGGTGAGTTAAGGGCTGGGAGCAAAGAGGCATGCAGAGCCTAACTGAAAAACAAGATGGGCATAGTAGGATGGCGAGGGAGAATGACAAGAGTTCCTCCCATGGGGCTCAAGGAACATTAATGGGCTGAGTTGCAGAGGCATCACATGATACTCAGGAGGGCTTAATAGCCTGCTCCAAACGGGTATCATGCTGCAGGCATCACATGGCACTCAGAAGGTTCATCTACGCTAACTGCTCAGTTTACTGTGCAGTACTGGGGCCAGAAGGGGGGAAATCGCACATTTGCAGGCCTTGATTTCTGGAGGTGGCAATGCAAGGAGAATACAGTGGTACCTCGAGTTACAAACGCCTCAGGTTACAAATGCTTCAGGTTACAAACTCCGCTAACCTGGAAGAGTTACCTCGAGTTGAGAACTTTGCCCCAGGATGAGAACGGAAATCGTGTGCCAGCAGCAGCAAGAGGCCCCATTAGTGAAAGCACGCCTCTAGTTAAGAACAGTTTCAGGTTAAGAACGAACCTCCGGAACGAATTAAGTTCATAACCAGAGGTACCACTGTACCTCACCATAACAGTTTGCTTTAGGGAAATAGATGGATATGCAAAGTATTTTCCAAAAGAGTTGGCAAGCAGAGTAAGGAAGCTATGGGGGGCAGTTAAAATGGTAAAGGATGCTTAAAATGGCATCTTCTGGACACTGGCATTCTTCCCCAGACCTCTTCTGAATTTAAAGTCTTCACAATGTACAGTATTCACTTTCACCAGGTTCCTGATCCGGTGCGTGTTGTGAGAAGGGTTTTTCTTCTTTCCCATGTGCATTGATCGGGTCAGGAGGCAGACAGCCAATTCATTCTGCTCCCAATCAATAGCTAGAAGTTTTCTTTTTTTATTATTATGATGTGGCCAGATCATTTTTCATTGCTAGAAACAGGGTTTAGAAAACGGTTGCTTCAGGCAGACAGCTTCAAGGGGAGCACAATTTTTCTCCCTTCTCTCTATGAATAGAAAAGGAAAGAAAACCGCAGTCCAGAATTGAGTGGAGCAATTCTGACTTCTTAGTTCAGGTGTGGATGAACCATTATCAGTAGTGTTGGATTCTGTAAGCTCTGAGAAGCCTTGTCTGGGTTCTGGAAATAGACTCTTTCCATATCAAGGTATACCTCGGATTGTTCCTTTCTGCATTTAAAGTACTTTTGGGCATATTTATTTAAGGAGTTCTATACCAACTTTTAAAAAAACAGTTGACAGGGCAGTTTGCAAATTCAAAGCAAAATACATAATGTAAAATATCAAAATGACAAACTAAAATAAGAACTAGATTCAGGTAGGTAGCCGTGTTGGTCTGACACAGTCAAAATAAAAAAAGAAAAAAATTGTCCAGTAGCACCTCTGATGGTATTCTTCAGATGGGATCTGAAGAAGTGTGCATGCACATGAAAGCTTATACCCAGAACAAATTTAGTTGGTCTCTAAGGTGCTACTAAGGGACCGTGTCTAAGGGACGCGGGTGGCGCTGTGGGTTAAACCACAGAGCCTAGGACTTGCTGATCAGAAGGTTGGCAGTTCGAATCCCCACGATGGGGTGAGCTCCCGTTGCTCGGTCCCTGCTCCTGCCAACCTGGCAGTTCGAAAGCACGTCAAAGTGCAAGTAGATAAATAGGTACCGCTCCGGCGGGAAGGTAAACGGCGTTTCCGTGTGCTGCTCTGGTTCGTCAGAGGCGGCGTAGTCATGCTGGCCACATGACCCGGAAGCTGTATAAAGCTTTATGCCAGCTCCCTCGGCCAATAAAGCGAGATGAGCGCCGCAACCCCAGAGTTGTCTGCAACTGGACCTAATGGTCAGGAGTCCCTTTACCTTTACGGTGCTACTGGACAATTTTTAATTTCTTTTATTAAAATAAGAACTGTTTCAGCAATCACCTTATTTTGCAATTCTGATATTCTTCCTCACATTTCCTCTCCAACAAAGGCCTGGTGGAAGAAGTGTGTGTTTACCTGTTTCCTAAATGAAAGCAGCGATGCAGCAAGGTTCACCTCCGTGGGGAACTTATTCTAGAGTTTCAGAGATGCCACTGAGAAGTTGCAATTGCAGAACCCCCTTGCCCTAGATCATCAATGGAACACCAAACGTTTCCCCTCCACTGTTCTTAAAGGACAGCGGATTGATACGGAATTCTATGGAGTTCTAATTGTATTTCAAAAATATATGATATAAGAAATAAAGCAAGCAATAACAATACAGTTACAGCATCTAGCACAGCACATTGGAAGGCAGAAGGAAGAAAAAAACATTAAGCAGTCTACCAAAACAATCAGCAATTTTCAAGTGGTCCAAGGGATGGGGGTAATTGGTGTATGATTTTAGGGAGCCTATGTTTCAGAGCAAAATGTTTGCACATAGATGACCTTGTTGACAGCTCCATGATTACGATGCTTGCAAAACTATATCTGAACGTTTTCCAGAGGTACAGTCAGGTTGTCTGTATACTGGGATTGCTGAGTGACTGCAGATAGGGAGGTAGAACACCTCCCCAGTTTTACAATTACTACTCTGGGTCTTAATCTTTATAAAAAGCCTTAAATAGCTTGGGAGCAGATTACCTTAAGTTACCACTGCCTCCCAAACAAGCCTGTCCTGTTATTAAGACATTCCTCAGATGGGTCCTCTTCCCCCACCCCATCAAATGTCAGGCCATTGGAGGCCTGTGTGGAAGCTTTTTCAATGGCACTGCCCTGACTTAGTAACTGTCCCCACAGAGACTCTTCCGGTGCTGAGGCTGATGCCTTTCCAGTGCTAGGCAGACTTAAAAAACAAAAAACCACACAGCAATAGTTGCCGTGTGTTTCAGCATTAAATAAATGAATGGGAAGTGGAGAACTGTAGCAGTAGTAGTCGTAATATTCGGCTAAGCAAAGGAAAGTAGGCGGTGGCAGGAATACTGAGCTAACAGATGGGAAAATAGATTGCAGAGATGGCAGGTGGAAGACTGAGTGGGTGCTTGAATGGTGGTGGCGAATTACTAGTTCTGGGTGACTTAGAAATAACACTGCTTCCGTTCTCAGGCATCTTCCAGCTGGATTAGCTACCAGCGATGGCTGAAAGCAAGGAGGGGCTGTTCAGATCTAGGGAGCTTCTAAAATAGTGCATTAAAACACCTGGGGTACAATCCAGCCACACACTGCAGCATAGTTAAGTCTTAGCTTGGCTTAACTTTGCCCAAGCTTTCCCTCCACCATAAGATCAGACCCTGTCTTGTTTGAAACTTCCAAATTCCTGTCCTACAGGCTGTTTTGTTCATTTTAGGTTGCATTTTTGTCTTAGCTGTCTTTTAATACTGTGTACTGTGTAGAGCAGGCAAAGGCAAATTCGGCCCTCCAGATGTTTTGGGACTACAACTCCCATCATCCCTAGCTAACAGGTCCAGTGGTCAGGGATGATGGGAATTGTAGTCCCAAAGCATCTGGAGGGCTGAGTTTGCCTATGCCTGGTGTAGGGACTGGGGGAAAATACTAAAGGCTTTAGAAATGATTTTGAATAAATCTTCCATTGAAATGAGTTGGGTTTTACAAGTGCTTCTGCCTGGCTGGTTTGTATCCCCAGCACGCAGAGTGAAATCTTCTAAACCCCTCTCTCGCCTCCCCACACCCAGCTCTTCTCCATCGTTGTGTTTGGCGGCATTGTGAACGAAGGCTACATCAACCGGCCGGATGAAAAGGAAGAGTACTGCATCTTCAATCGCAACCAGAACGCCTGCAACTATGGCATCACCGTGGGAGTCCTTGCCTTCCTCAGCTGCCTTCTTTACCTGGCGCTCGATGTCTACTTTCCACAGATCAGCAGCGTCAAGGACCGCAAGAAAGCTGTGCTCTCTGATATTGGTGTTTCTGGTGAGCTCTCCAGCAGATCAGTACCGCAGGGGTTTCCATACGGATGGTTGTGTTCATACCTTGGTTCTTTGTGAAGAAGGCTGCAGTCCTGTGCACGCTTGCTGAGTGTATGTTTCATTGTCCACAGAGGGGCTTAGTAATGATGCCTAGGATTGGGCTGCACAGAGGCCTGTCTTATTTCATAAACTTGCTGATAAGCCACCACAGTTGGAAATGCCTCTACCTCTTTTCCATCATCTTCATTTCCCCTTCCAGTTTTTATTATTGGTGTTTCTTCCTGTTTCACCCAGTCGGGTTGGGGAAGACCCCTAGTTCAGTGGTGAATGAGGCAGTTAGGTAATTTATAGATTTGATTTAACTGGTTTTATGGTCCTGTCCTTTCCTCCCATTTAGATGCTAATGGTTCAAAATAGGGTAAGCCAACACTGCTGCATTTGGGAAGGGATCAGGTGCTCATTCTGTTGAATGAGGCCCTAGATCTCTGCCCCAAAGCCCTTTCCTGATGGCAAAATTGTCCATGATAGGACACAGCTTTGGCATGAAGAAGGTCCTAGGTTCAGTCCCAAACATCTGAGATGGCTGCTGTCAGTCCAAGGGTCTCAAGTGTAAAACTGCTCCATACATTCCTATTTATGTAATTGTTTCCTATTTTATCATTTATCTGACCAGTTCTGTATATGTTCTTTGTCCAACGAAGGGCAAGTTGGTTCATGTCCTGGCTGGCCTGTCTTCAGATAAGCCACTTGACCTGCAGTGTAACTTCTTCCGTGCTCAAGGACAAGGATCGATATCTGTACAGAACAAATTGATTTAAATGATGCCCACGTAGATCAGGATCTGTCCCTGCAGAATAACTGCAAAATGTTAGTTCACGCTGCACTACACTAGTTGGCAAGACTGTCTTAGGCTCAGTAGTTTGCACCTGTCACTAGTAAGGTCACCAGTGAGCCAAGATTAACCCTCAAAATGATCATTGATTGGTCATGTTCATGTAAGCAAGAGTACACAAATAATTCCTGCAGAGAAAGGCAAAATGACCTACAGGGGAGTTACATGTTAGTTTTGGGCTTGTTTCTGTAATGAATAAAAGTAGTTCGAGAGGTTTTGCAATCACTCCCTCTCCTTATTTCATCCCCCGCCCCAGTTAGCATTTTCATATTTTGTGTGAGAGCTCTTGGACAAAATCAGAAATGAGAATGGCAGCTTTCCAGATATTTTAAGTGCAGGGTGGTGGTACGTTGGGTTGCAGAATTACCTCCTAATTGCTGATGAGCTTTTTCTAATCAAAACGGATATGAATCCAAAGTCACTTTCGAATACACCAAATTAAAGCACCATTGAAACCAGTGTGCCATGCACTTTCTGGGGGCTCTGAAGGACTGTCAAACTCCTGACTCTCATAGCAAGGCCCAAGTTATTTTCTGCTTCCTGTGAACCATAAGATCCAAACTGAAATGCAAGTGCAATGGGGGAGCAAAGAGGCAAGAGTCAGCCTAGGGCTGCGATGGCAGTTCTCTCTCAGCACAGGGAATAGTCTGCCAGTGCAGCCACCAGGATCCTTGAAGTGGAACAGAAAACCGCTCCAAGGTTTTAGAGCTGGAGCAGCTTATGCGCACCTAATATTTTCAGCCGGAGGGTTGTAGAGCCAGGAGGAAAATCCTTGCGCTCATAACCACATCATCTTTTGTATGGCTGGCTTCTCTGGCTTTTGCTCTTTCTCTCCCATCCCCTCCATAATTAATGCAGAGCTTCTTGTTTTGATGCTTTCCTCCAGTTCTCTCTTCATCTGTGATTTCATTATTATTTCTAGCCTGTTGTATGCCTCTCCTTGCTCCACTCTCTCTCTCTCTTAAGCCTAGTTCTAATTCGTGCATGAGTTCTTGCTATGATTCATCCATCCTTTGTCTCTGTGAGCATCAGTCATACAAATAGGCAGGTGATTCTGACAACATGGTAAAAATGCCCATTGGACTGGGTTGGACCCTAGAGCTTCTTTCCGGCTGTGCATTGTAGGGGGAAATTGGTAGTGGTGAGCAAGTTACCTTTCAGAGAAACCAGCCTGCCATTACTGATCTTCTCAGTGAAGAGCTGACAAAGATCCAGGAATCCTCAAGGTTCCCTGGATTGCCATTTGGAAACTGCAAAAAGCGCTTTTCCGCCTCTTAGGCCTTCCATCACACAACTTCCAGCTATGAATATAAAGCTCTCTAGGGCATTAAACAAAATGAGATAAACACTCTCATTGCAAGAGGTGAATCCCAAAGAAAACATGGTTTTAAATAAATGTCTATATAAAAAGAAGGGAATATATATATATATATAGAGAGAGAGAGAGAAAAGGACTATACATGAACACACACACACACACACACACACACACACACACACACACCCCTTTCAGTTTATCCTGGCCTTTGACAGATATACATTGGCCCACCCTATTCTCCTGATGTAAATTGTTTTAATTGTTTTTAATGCTGTATTAATATATTCTTGTAATCTGCCTGGGGGCCTTATGGGTTTTCCAAGAAACCAGAAGGAGCTTGGCAATGCCCATGTCTTTCTTAGGTATGATAATAATACAGAGCACTGATTTATAAAAAGCATTTGGGTTCCAACATAGGATGGTGCCTTTTGAGAAATAAATCAAAAGTGCCAGCAGGCAACACACATTATTTCATTAATGTTACAAACTGTTTCACTTATTGTCCTTTAAGTAAATTGTCCGCTCCTTCTTAAAACATCCTCTTCATTCAATAAACTGGATTCTAGCTCTCCTGCAGTTAATGACGTCAGCGTGAAAGGGACATTGGCTCAGTGCTGGTTCATTTTTCTGCTGGTAATTAAGTTTGCAAGCTTATCCAGGGACAGTTTTCTTTCCCTTTAGCAAGTTCCTAAGTGCAGCTAGGCAGCATACAGCCAGGAAGAGACTATATTAGTACGGAGCACTCGGACACAGTGAAGGGTAATAAACGGAAGCAAATTTTAAACTTAATAGCTCAATCCTCCTAGCCATCATTACTTGGAAGTAAGTAAGTAAGTACACTTGCTTGTGAGCTAATAAGAGGCTGAATTAAGAAGTTCCCAGTTAAAATCAGGCCTCTGCTATGAACTTTAAACAAGTCCATATTGATTTCACTGGTCTTAATCTGAGTGAGTTGGCTGGATACCCCTTGCAGTACTTCATATGTTCTCAAGAACAATATGAATGCTGAGCTTTATTATTATTATGTAGTCTCTACTTTAAGACTGGAGACAGAGATAGCTTGGAAGGAAACTGAAAGTGGTTTCAGAGATTCCACTTATAATGGTGTACCTATACGTTTCTTTTGTCTTAAGGTGTGCCTATATGTTTCTTTTGAAATACTAAAACCTGCAAAACCTGTTTACCAGTGGAGGACGTGGGAGTGAGGCAGCCACCGCTCTTCTAAACTGCCTTCAGTGCTTTGAAAAACACATTGGTTTGGAGCTAGACTTAGTAATACGTAGAGTAGATCCACTGAAATCAAGCAGGCTAGCAAGTCCAGCCCATTGTCTGTCTCATCATACACAAGGCTCTGTTTCTATATTTCTAGAGTGGTTTTCTTTCTTACTTGCTGCTTCCTGGTGTTGCTTTTCTGTGCATTCCTAGTGCGTGTACAACTCTTCTGGGTATAAAGCCCAGCAACCAGGTCATACCAGGGACCATTCAAAAGTATGAAAAGATTCAATGACACATTTTCTCCTTTAAAACAAACAAGCAAGTCCTGGGCTTTTGGCAAGAGTCCAGTAGCTGTGTGTGCAGTCTGGAGTTCTGCTGCAGTTGATTTTGGAGCTGTTCATCCTTCAGCTTCCAAATACAATGTTTAATTGTATGGCTCAGTTCTGCAGAGATGCTGCATTTCAAGAATAAATGAGCAATTGAGGCTTCTTTTTTTGATGCCCGATGAATTAAGTGGACAGACGCATTGGCCTTACTAGGTACTTAAAGACTGGGGATGGTGCATTGGACCCTTGACCCAGATTTGCAATAAATAAATAATGCACATGTTAATTTTTAAGCAAATAAAGATGGCAGGTGGCTGGGGTGTCACCTGCACTGTGCTTTGCAGTTTGCCCAGCAGTACTGTAAGCAAAGGGGATTTTTTTTAAAAAAGAGAAGGGTAATGGGTGACATATCTCACAGCTAGAGGAGGTCCAGAAGGACCCAGCCTTCCAGCAAACCCTGGGTCATCTGGTGATGAAGAGGCAGGATCCTACAAATAGGCCAAGGAAGGGCCATCCATACACAAGGGTGAGATCAGCCTCCTACTTTGAGGCTGAACAGGTCCCAAACCTGAGGAAAAGGTGGCGCCTCAAATGCCAGATGAAACCCTGGCTGTCCTGGAGAAGTGCTCAACTACAGGCAAGGGATCCTCAGGAATAAATGGACAGATGTCTCCTTTGGCATAAGGCTGTCTTCTCTGGAAGCAAAGGGAGCTGAGAGAAGTGGACAAAATGCCAGGCAATTCCTTTGGATATATCCACTGTGCAGGGAGTTCACTGCTGCCGAAACTGCCTTCCCTCATCACTCCAGAGCATGGGTAGGCAAAGTAAGGCCCGATGGCTGGATCCGGCCCAGTCACCTTCTAAATCTGGCCCGCGGACAGTCTGGGGATCAGTGTGTTTTTGCATGAGTAGAATGTGTGCTTTTATTTAAAATGCACCTCTGGGTTATTTGTGAGGAATAGGAATTCGTTCATCCCCCCCCCAAATAATAATCTAGCCCCCCACAAGGTCTGAGGGAAAGTGGACTGGCCCACAGCTGAAAAAGTTTGCTGACCCCTGCTCCAGAGGATGTCACTTCCTCACTTCTTTCATTTATTATTACATTTATACCCTGCCTCGACTCTGTGGTGGTTTAACAGTCACTCCCTCTTCCCAGGGAACTCTGGGAATTGTACCTCTATGAGGGGACTGGGGGGGGGGGGTTCCTCACAACTCTCAATTCCCTTAACAAACTACCGTACACTTCCCAGGATTCTTTGGGGCAAGGGGTGCCACGTCTGCTGAAAAGTGATACGATGCTGCTTTAGATGTATAGGGAAGTTGGGGACTAAATGTTATAAGGGAACTATGAGACTGAGAAGGTGATAATTTTGCCTTTTAACCTGCAGTTCCATATCAAATGCCCTTGCAGCAGGCTACTCAATTGGACTTTGTCCCAGTATGCAAAATAGATTTGTAGGGCAGCCTTCCTCAACAAGATACCCCCCAGATTCTTTGGACTACAACTCCCATCAGTTGACTGCAACTCCCATTGAGCTGATGGGAGTGGTAGTCCAAGCCTTCTGGTAGGATATTTGTTGGCTGGGGGAATACAACACCTTCAAACTCACTTAAACCTTGTCCTCCTTCTTCTTTTGATGGTGGTTTTTCACAGGCTTGTGGGCCTTCCTCTGGTTCGTCAGTTTTTGTTTCCTGGCCGACCAATGGCGTGTTTCAAAGAAAGAAAACAACCCCTTCAACGAAGGAGCAGATGCCGCCCGAGCAGCCATCACGTTCTCTCTCTTTTCCGTCTTCACCTGGGTGAGTAATACAGGTCCAGACCTGGCTAGCAAGCTATGGAGGCCATTCGCAGACCATTCCTGTTGTCTCTACCTCCAGTCTTACTAGATGCAATGCAGTTCCCTCATTTCAGGCTCCAGCTCCACCAACTAGGAAGTCACCTCACGAGCCAAAATAATCATTGGCCGGAAAAACAAACAAACGTTGGACAGTTTCACCGCCCATACATTTAGTTGCCCACATCTCTTTGAAACCTAACAGTCCACAACCACATAGGAAACCCAAAGAAAAGATATAGCCAGAAACGGCACCCCAAGTAACTATGGCAGGGAGGCCATCAGAGCATGAGATGAGCCTGCTGGATTTGCACCATGCAGACCTCCAGTCAGCAGCCCACCTGACAGGTAACTAGCAGAGTGACTGCTCCCTACCAGGTGAGCTGCCTCTGGATGAAGGGAGGGGGTCGGTTGCCCTTGACAACTATATGCTTTTTTTCAACCTTGAGATGATAATGCCAAGAGCGAAAGGAGGCCCTCCAGCGGCACCCCAGCCCTTCCCCTCTGCCAAAGAGACCTTAGACACCCTTCCCCTTTGGTTCCATGGCAGTCTTTATTTCAGTTCCAGGGCCTTGGTTATGTTCCTTCACCAGCTCTCTTCTCTCACGCCCACCCACCTCTTCCTTCCTGTTCTCTCCCTACAGGGCATCCTGACCTTTCTGGCCTTTCGGAGACTTGGAGAAATTACTTTTCAGGAAGAATACAACACACTGTTCCCTAGCTCCCCGCCAGTGCTCCCCTAATCCCAGTCCCCTTTAAAAATGGGCATATCGGGGAGGAAATTTTGAAGTGAAAGTATTTCTGACTTTTGATCTCAGGGGCAGGAAGGAAGATAAGAGAGAAAGAGGAATAAAAGATACGCAATTTGTGCAGCTGATGGGGTGAGGGGAGAGAGAGGGGGGGAGAGAGAGAGACCACCAGCACCCCTTTGTGGAGGGCTTCACCTATCCCCTACCTCTTAAATAGTTCAAAGTACACCTGCGTACTGTTCAGGGTTCTCTCTTTTGTGCCTTCTCTGCTGTGCCTTCTCCCCAAATAACTAATGCCAAATAACAACCATGTGCCTTTCTCTCTGCCTCAGTCCTGTCTTAATATGTTTAACCACGATGGGTCACCGCTGAAATCAAACTTCTGTTTCTCCTCATGTCCTCTTGGCTCTCTCTTCTGCGGGCACAATCTCCAAGCTGACTATCACATCCACACCAGGCATTTAAAGCACTCCTATACCACCTTAGCTGTCATGGCTTCCCCCAAAGGATCCTGGGAGTTGTGGTTTACCAAGGGCTCTGACCTCACAGACCTACAATTTCTAGCATCCTTAGCAGACAACAGTTCCCAGGATTCTCCATGGCCGTTAAAGTGGAGCAAGCGTGCTTTAAACCTACGGTGCAGATGTGACCTGTGTCCGAGGGCAGCTGAAGAGCCACAATCCCTGCACCTCCCATACTCTTTGATTTGCCAAACAGCATTGCACAAATGAAGGTTGAGTGATGGAGCCGGGCCTCTTCACAGCTGCCTTGAATGGCCGTGCAGTTGTGTGTGCGTGTGTAAAACGTCAGTCTTCCTCCGATCCCTAACCCGTAGTCACCCAGGGCAAGTCCTTGGAAAAATCAGATATCTTTCCCCCCAAGCCACTGCTGCCGTTCCCATGCTGATGCTGCCAAACTGGCTACCCAGCCCTGCACTGATTCTGCCACCCCCTTTAATGAGCAGGAAATTGGCCTGGGCTGAAGCCCTCAACAAACCTAGGCTTCGTAGAGGCCTTGTGTGCACTAAACAAGCACATCCAATCCCAGAAAGAGGTGCCGCCTTCCGTGTGGTGAATTGGAGCACCCACATTAGTGCTGCCTTGCTTCTGCCAGACTTTTTCATGACGACAGCGAGATACATACAACAGGTTGTGGAAGCAAGCCTTCTGCCAAAACATCTCCCACTGAAATGAGTTCCTCTTCCCAGTTGCTCTCTCTCTGTGGCTTCTTTCCTGAACTTGTACTCTCTCTAGAGTGTGCCAAATCTTCTTCTTGCTTTAGGATGTATTTGCGTTTTAACTTGTTAATTACAGTGTGTCTCATGCGCTAAGTTAATGTCTTGTGCACTAACCACTACTAACCCGACTTCTGTTTGTTTCTCCTCGGTATGCTTCCCTTCCTCTCCCCCCCCCTGCCCTCCCCAAATGCTCTTTCCCTTCCGGAAACCTCTCCCGCGCTGCCGCATCCTCCCTTAAAGGTGGGCCAGTCGTTCCTGGCATTCCAGCGATACCAGCTTGGCGCCGACTCAGCCCTCTTCTCCCAGGACTACACGGACCCGAGCCAGGAGGCTGGCATGCCTTACGCTCCCTACACAAACGAGGATGACACTATAGATAGCCTGGGGACATACCAACAGGCCCCTTCGGCAGATGCATTTGATGCTGAGGCACAGGGGTACCAAGCCCAGGACTACTGAGAGCCGGTGGAGCCCTCCCCCCTCCCTCCCCCTCTGCCCGCTCCCCTCTGCCACCAACAAGCCAAGGTGCAAAACAAGAGACAGGTGCATCAGAGTCAGAGGGGCTCTTGGCCGCTCTCCAGCCTTCTAGGGTCTCTGGTTTTTATTTCTTGTTTTTTAAAAACAAACAAACAGGGTGGGTGGGGAGAAGCAACAGCCCTGACACCTCTTCCCCACTTCTGAATTCGCCACCCAAACCAAATTGTTGATTGCAAAGTGTTTTACGGTCCATTCTGCAGCGCAATGTCGCCCTCTCTTTGTAGGAGAAGCTGCCGAGGGCAGGAATTCACCCTTTTCTGTAGGGGGGGGTAAGCACGGCTGCAGGGCAAGTGGGGGGGGGAATGACTGGCTGAGGTAGTATCCGAGGTTGACATGTCTGTGTGTAAGTAGTGAGAAGAGAGAACAGGACTTAGACGGGTAGGCAGACCTGGGAGAGTGAGTGAGCATGCAGGCATGCAAGGGCGAGTGATGTATAAGCTTTGTGTGGTATCAGTGATATCAAATAGGACTGTGATTTGCCCTTTACCTGAAATTACAAAGATTCACATCCATTCCTTGCCAGAGTTGACAGTATTGAGCTACAAAAGGATACTTGCTTCGCTAAATTTCACAAACGTTTTGACCCCGATAAGAGTGCTTGTTTTTTCTAACTGGGTATGTAAGGCTTTTATAATAAGCACGTATTGTGCTTGGATGCTCGCTCAGCTTGCATTTTTGGAGAAGCCATTGGGAGCACCCAACTGCAGTCTGAGCCTGTGGCAGAGGTATCATGCGACTGCATCGCTAAGAGCAAAGTGCAGGTCAAAGTTAATCCCAGTTGAAAAAGTACCAAGTGGCTGTGAGCATTTGTTTTGGGTATGAGGCAGCTCTTTCTTCCCGGGAGAGGAATATAATTCCCTACCCATTCCATGTCAAGCTAACACGTGGTCTGATGAACTGAGATAATTTGCTTTTTGGTTTTTTTTTTAATGGAGGAAAAGTGTTGAGAGCCTGCGAGGAAGTCTGCAAGGAAACTTTTCCAGCACAACCAAAACCCATAGGAACATGTAGTTTTAAAGGAACATATAGTTTTAAATGTTACTCCAGCTGTGTCTCATTTATGACTCAACACAGGGTTGGACTAGACTGAAATGGGATCCCAAATCCAGGGCAGAGGCGATTACATGGGAGAGATTGCCATAGGCTTACATAGTGCAGAGCAAAGTTCAATTGGGAAAATAGCTACCTACAATGGTTTGGAAGATCTTGGCAAAAAGGCTTAGATTATTTGTAATCTGGACACATCAGAGCACTGGCAGAAATGGTTCAATGTGCCAAAATTCCCATAAAATATTAACCCATCTTCACCGTGTTGTAAATCAAGCTTCAGTTGAGCAAAATTACTGTAGCTTTGTTGTAGCTCATTAGAAAGCTCCCTGCTTCCAAAGTTGATTTTTGCTCTCGGTTTATATGGAATTTGTCCTTCTGTACAAAGTATCAGGGAGAATAAGCCACACCTACAGCTTGATCCAATACACGATTACTTGGAAATAAGCCTCAGTCGATTCAGGGAGGCTTACTTTTGAAAAAATGTGTCTATTGGATTACATCCTAAAGGTGTTTTTGCACATACACATATAATGAACTTCTAAAAAGAGGTGTATCAGAACCTCATTGCAGGCCACATGCAAAGCATCAGTTAACACAGGGCCATGTTAAGATGTCAGGGTCAGCTGCATTGGACCACATGATCCTCAGGGTCCCTTCCAACTCTATGATTCTATAATTTACTTGGTGTGCAGTGTAGTTAAGCAGACATTATCTACTGTAGGGTCTTCCTCAACCTGGAGCCTTCCAGATGTTACGAGCTACACCTCCCAACATCTCCATCCGACATAGCCAAAGATCAGCAATGATGGATATTCCAAAACATGCAGAGGACTCTAGTCTGGGGAAGGCTACTTTCCTAAATGTTAACTTGTCACATGGAAGTACCCTCTGTGACTGCAATCCTTGAGATGAACAACATCATGGAAGAGAAAGAATTAATGGGACTGGCTCGCATGGACACTGGGCTATTCAAGCTTACAACCATGGCAGCCTTTGCCAAGTGGGATAAAGAGACCGTCTCTTCCACTGGACAAATTCCCTAGCTTTCCTGGAATTAAGAGGGAAGCCAATTTAGCTCCAGGGCTGAGCAAACCATCTGTCACCCCTGCTATCTTTGTGCTCAAGAAGAATGAAACCAGAGTTTCCATTTGGTGAACACATTGCCACGCTGGGAGAAAAGACAGTTGGTTGTGTTAGTAAACTAGAGCCTGAATATTCTAGATTGGGTGGGATAAGTGAAAGTGCCTGCAATGTGTAATGCTCATCTTCCTTAACCCTGCCTGAGCTAAGCATTCAATAAATGGTTGAGAGAGCTACAAAGAGAACACACCCCTTGCTTCTAAAAGCATCTGTGGAAGCACATTGACATCAAAGCACTCTCTTATTTTAAATTAATCTATTTGAAATAGTTACAAGCTCTCCCGTTCGCTTCTTGTAGTTGTTATTCCTGATCAGATGAATAATCATTCAGTCTGTAGATAGTTATGCATTAAAACATTTGGTAGAAAAACCTCCCATAGCTCTTTACATGTATCTGATACTTTCAGCATTATCAAAAAAGAAAATGAAAAAAGCCGTGTTGGCCATTTGTGTTTTCACACAAATAGGGAAATACAGTGTGGAAAGTGACCCAAAGTGAGTAGGGTGGCGCCATTTGTTTGCCCTAGACTCTCTGCTGCCTTCTGAATCTTAATCTCTTGGTTCCTGATAGCTGGCACTCGGTTCATGTGGCTCTGTAGCTCAGGCATGTTACCTTAAGAGTTTCATGCTTTCAGCATCCTGGGAGATAATTTCCTTGCTGGTCAGCTGTAAGACTTAGCAAGCTAAGGACTATATAGTTAGGATGAGATCTATGGATTTCTACACCAGAACATAACAAACCAAGGCACTACACGGGCCCTGTAAATGTTTTAGTCTGCTCTGGGTGATTGCTTGCCAGTGGAGTATCGTAATGCAACAAGAAGTAGGCAATCTTGTTAAAAGAATGTTTTATATGTGCTCAGAGCCACAGTGGCTGCATAAAATCATCTGTGGAACATAATTAGCAAACACCAACTAGTTCCTCACTTATTAATCATCCATTTGTAGAAATGCTTGCCTACTTCTCGTTGCATCATCATGCCCCAGTGACAAGCATTTTCCCAGAGCCAGCCTAAAGAAAACAGTTTTTAGGATGTCTTGCAGTTGACTGGTAAGAAATATATCCTAGAGGAAGGCACACAACAGGACTGAAGAACATTTTGATTGTAGCATTACAATGTAGAGATCGGGAACAGAGCACTACCTGTCAGGAATGCAGGGAGTGCATAGCTCTGAGCCCAGAATGAAGAATCAGTGCTCACCTGAATATGCCACACTAGTTCCAATACTACATGTTCCTTCTCCTATGTAAAGAGAAGCCTGCTTTGGGTCTTCGTATTGCTGAAAGCATCAGATGCAGTCACCTGTATTTTATGAAGCTCCCACAATCTTGGTCTTTAACGTACGTGTAGTTGGCCTTGCCAACATGACAGGAATAGGTTGGTTTAACCAATTTGTAGCCAAGTCTCTAAGCTGATGCCCTCCAAGTGTTTTTGACGCAGTGCTGGCTGCGGCTGATGGGAGTTGTCATCCAAAATACCTGGAGGACACCAAATTGGAAAAGGCTGCCATACATTTTTTAAAAACGTAAGCAAAGAACAGTGTTTGAAGCAGATGTCATTTGGCCACTGTTTCACTTTGCCAGGACCCAGCTAGGAGAAAGATAACTGAAAAAGACACAGCCGTGGCATCAAGAGAGAAGCCTTCCTTTAAATAGCATGTTGTTATTTAAATTGAGAAGACATGGGACGTCTCTCAAGGGATGCAATGGGAAGGAGCCAGTGTAGTGGCAATGGGTCTTCCTCTGGTGTGTGGTTTGCATGTTGGTGTGAGTGTGGGTGTGTGGAATTGCCTCTAGATCCCCTCTGTTGGTACCTCCTTTCTAGAGATCCACTAAATACTGTGTGTGGCTAGAAGCCGGCAGGGAGTGAGACAAGGGGTATACTAGCCTGTTACTCATAAAGCACAAAGAGGAACAAAGTCTCTCGCTTTATGGTCCCAAGAGAAAGCAATATTGTACAGGGCTTGAGGGAGGGGAAAATGTTCTCCATCCCAGAGTTCCTCTTCTATTGGGATGGCCTAATATTTAGGCTTGCGGGTGGGTGGGTATTTTACTGAGTGGGTTTCTTTATAACTGTGGTCAAGGAGAGGTCTTTTCTTCATCTCTCCCCCCGGAGGGAAAGAGAGAAACATGGGATTGGAGGGTAGGGAGGGAGGAGGAACCCAGTGTTGCAGCAAAGTTTTATGGGAGTCCATTGCATGCTTTTCACGTGGGAGTGGAAAGGGAGATGGTCCATTTCTCAACATCTGTTCCGTTAGCAGATTTATAAATGGGTTTTGCCTTGGGGAATAGGCCAAGACTGTGTTAAACTACATACGTAAAAACCGAATCCTAACTTGTGTAATGGGGATTGTTTTTACATCTCCTTCCCTGCCACATATGGATAGATTCCTAAGACCAAACAGAAATGCTTTTCCCGGTTATGCACAACACACTCACAAAACTACGAGAATACCCTGCACATAACTTTGGTGGAATATGTCAAGTTCAGGGAGTCCCAGTCCAAGAAGAAAGTATGTAAGGCCATGGATTGCAGTTAGTGCTGGGACACCTGTAGAATTGTTGTTACCATGTGTGATAAAACTTTCACCTGGAAAGAAAACTAGGTTCTACTCCTGTCCTAGCCCATCTTGGCCTTTTCTCCTTGCTCTTTGGTGATTCCCAGTTAGTATTTGTTGGTATATTTTCTGTTTTAACTGATTGGTGCAAGAACAATTGTTTTGGGTGCGTTCACAGCAGTTTTAATTGCACAAAGAGTGCCCATATAGCCAGAAACTGTGTGTGGTGATGCTGGTTATCATGCTGTGCAAGCCCGTCTGGGCATCCTTCAGTGGGCCAGGCATTCCATGCATCTAATTCTGGATACCCAGAAACTGCACTCCAGTGATTGGTGTTTGATTATGCTGCTGGAATACCTTTGTATCCTGTGAAGCTACAGTCTAGCACTGTGTTGCACATAAATATTTGCCATGTATGATTACTGCAAACCATTTCATAGTTTGTAGAGCAACTGAATTATACCAGTTTTTCCCTCAGTCAACATGTCAAGTGTGAAGGACCAATGAGTGTCACTTGCACATAGTGGACATGCAGGGAGCTGGGATCAAGTGTGGCTTCCTGATACATCCCCGTGTGTGTGTGTTACCAACACGTACCTGCCTTTCACACTTTGTGTTTCCCATGGGAAACGCTTGACATAATCTGTTGAGTCAAATGTGAAGCAGTTCTAAATTGTTGCTATTAAAAACCCATTCTCATTGCGCTTGGATACTGCATGATGCTTCTGTAGTGTGAATGCACCCTACAGCTTTGAGTTACTCAGACTCATGGAATGTAAGCCATGCACACTGAGAGAAATGTTGTTAAGCACATGAGACATCTCCCTGTCAAAACAGTACTGTCAACCAGGGCTGTCCAACTTCTGACCCACCAATCCAAATGTGGCCCACCACCAGCCCGGTAGTGCGCCTTTCAGGTGTTTTGGGTCCCAAGCGGGCATCAAAACCAAGAGTGTTTATTGAACCTACTGGCTTGAGATCTGTGTTTACTGGAAGTTCTGTGTGTCTACTGTAGTCTTTTAAGTGCCCCACACACCCATCTCTAGATGCACCAATATCCAAGAGTGCAAACCAGCTCGGTGTCATTCCAGTTCCTTAGCCATTGCAGCAAAAATAAGGTCTCCTTTTAGCTCCAGTTAGGCATATGAACTTACTTCATTCACTTCTCGCACGTCTTGGGAATAATGGAAGAGAGACTCACTATTGGATGCTGCCAGTCCCCCATAGCTTCACATACACGTGGGCAGAACCTCGTATGCCTAGACAGGCAGTCTGGTCTTAGGAATCTAAACTGGAACATATTTGAAAATACGAAATCATAGACTTCAGTTCATTTTGCCTCATGCGACGCACACAAAGACTTGTTCTGACATTCTCGTTGCTCCTGGGGCGTTGATAACATCGTGGGGTCTCTACAGCCCTCATCTACAGCATTACTGCCTCTGTATAGTATATATATTATATATGTATAATATAAAACTATGCATATGTATATGCATACATATGTGACAATGAAAGGGTGGCCTGCTCCATACAGGATCTACAAAACGTCCAGTGAACTACAAGCCCTACCCCAACTGGCCCATTTTCTCCTCCAGTATGTCTCCCTCAACTAACATAAACCCTGCCACCCTGGCACCTGTGTTTACGACGTCCTGTATATTTGTGGTTAAAAAAAGTGAAGGTGGTAACTACTGGTGTGTCTTATCAATAAAGTTATTACATTCAAAAACAACTGTAATGGTGGTGTTATGCTTTCTCCCCCCTGGGTTTAAACGTTACATTGATCATTTATATCTGCATTTGAAAACCTTGTACAGTGTGTTTTTCCACACATCTGCACCGTATAATTAAAGCACTGGTTCACCACTTGTAATGGTTGTGTTTCCACTGCCCACCCCCACATTCTTGGAAACTATAGTTTGTTAAGGGGGCTGAGAGTTTCTTAATTCTCACAGCTGGATTTCCCATTGAAAGAGCTTGTCCAGTGAAGAACTTGCTCTCGGAGAGCCATTCTTAGCATAAGTAGACAGCATTGGGTTAGTCAATATGGTTTCCTCCAGATGACATTGGACTCCAATCCCCACAATCCCTAGCCATTGGTCATGCAGAAAGGGGCTGGTGGGAGTTGAAGTCCAATAACATCTGGACAGCACCATGTGGGCTCCCTTGACTGGAACAGGAGGAAGTATTGAAAAGTGACCCTCTGAGTATGTGCAAAGTGGATTTCTCTTAACTCTGGAGCAGATCCACACTATACATTTAAAGCACATGATTTCCTCCCAAGAATCCTGGACACTAGTTTGTTAAGGGTGCTGGAAATGGTAGCTCTGTGAGGGGGAACTTCAGTTCCCAGAATTCTTTGGAAGTCACAAGCTTTAAATGTGTGTTGAATATGCTTTAAATATAGAGTGTCGATCTGCCCAACAACCCATACTCTGCTGGTATAAACAGATTTGAGTGCCACCTACCCCTTTCTAAAAATTAGCCATGAGTTAAGGCTATGTAATGAGTAGTCTTCCCATATAGTCCATGGTTGCTGCTGATTAATGCCGCTAGCAGTGACATTAAGATGTCCTGTACATACCTATTTTGGGAATTAGCTGCATTGAACTCGGTGGGAGTTTGAATAAGCATGCAAAAGATCAGGCCACACTTCTTCCCGTTTCTTTCTGGCTGTTGGCTGGCTGTTTCCAGGCATAATTCATGGTGCTCATGCTAAATGATTCAGGCCCCAAATATCTGAGAGACAGCCTCCTTCCCTGCATTGCCTTCAGGCTTTAAAATCAGCGGAAGGGGCCCACTTGGTAGATCCACTACCCCCAGAAGTTCGGAAAGTGGTGGCCCAGGAAAGGGCATCATTCTCTGTGGCAACCCCTGTTTGCTCCCCACAGAGGTGCTTCTGGTGCCTTCACTGCACAGCTTTCAGGGAATGCTGAGGTAACATATCTTTACCCTGGCCTTTGATGTGTGTTTTCTGAATCCACCTTATTCCTGTGACTAATTTGTTCTAACTGTTTTTAATATTGAAGGGCAGGCAATAAGTTGATTTATTTAGGTATTTATTTTATATAATCTCCCTCTCTACAGTTGCTTAGCAGTAAGCCCTATTTACATCAGTAGGGCTTGGTTCTGAGTACACCAGCTTAGGCTCATGCTGCATAGGACACAGGTAACCATGGTAGCTTCAGAGTAGCGTAGGCTTCGCCAGCTCAAAACTTTTCGATCTCCCAGTAGGTGACACTTATATAACCCAAGTGAAGTAGCTGAGTGCAGTAAACTTTATATGAACCATGAGTTTGCACAAGAACAAATTCTCAATTCCAGGCTTTGTTGTACTGGATGCTTCTGAGTTCATTATGTATGGGTGGAACTGCCTCTTAGATCACCTGCCTGTGCCACCACTGTCTGCTCCTTAAACCTACCTTTTTCCATGAAGACCAGGAGACACACACACACACACAGAGAGAGAGAGAGCTCCCATGCCCTACGGATTCTGTTGTCAAGTCTAATTATCCATCATCGAAATAAGCTTATATTCTTCCTCTGCTTCCATCTTCCTCCTGTATTAAATGTTAAGACTGTAAGCTCCTCAGGGCAGGGACACTCTGAAGTAGTGCCCCACATATTGATGGTGCATAGGCGGAGCTACAGCGCAGCCAGTCACTTCACCACTGATGACGTCCACCACAAATATGGGACAGACTTGTACAGCTACAACAGCTCAGTGCATGCAAAAGATTCAAGATTATGCCTTTGCTACGTTCAGGGTCACAACCAGTCACTGCACACTGAGCCAGTGGTCTGATTCGTTATAAGGCAACTTTCTTTGTTTTCGGGTGTGTGTGTGTAATTAAGATGCCAAAGGCAACTGGCACATTGTTGCCCACCGCACCCTTTCATCACCATCGAGAGCCTCTCTGCCCCATAGCCCACCCCCTTCCAAGAACGGCTTGGAGAAGTGGTTGTTGCTATTCAACGGCAGTCCTTCTGCCACCTCCAGGATCACAGAGGCCTCCCTTTGGAATACTAGCCGCTGCGGACTAGCAGCAGGATGCGGATATGGAGCTCACGTCCTGGCTTCCCAAGAGGCGCCTGTTTGGCCAGGGTGGGAAATAGGACGCTCAGCTAGGGGGCCCTTTGGTCCGATCCAGCAGGGCTCCTCTTATGTTCTCCCCGGAATACGCGTACAACCCACCCGCCGAGTCCCCTGGAACGCCTGCAATTTCATTTTTTTGACCTGACACAGAACGACTTCCATCAAGCGGGGAAGAAGATGGGAGTCAGTCGCCTGCGGTGCCTCCCTCCGTCCTCCTGGGGGCGCTGTGACCGAGTTTTTTTGGTGTTTTCTTTTTGGCGCGACGCTACGCTTCCTGTCCACCCGACGGACGCTCTCGCCCCTTCCTCTCGCCTGCTCCTCCTTTCCCTTGCCAGGGGAAGGGCGGAGGTTGATGTTGCTTCTGCGTAAAGATGGCGGCGGCGAGGAGGAGTCTCCTGCAGAGCGTGAGCAGCCGAGCCTGTTCTAGGGGGGGGGGCGCTATGGGCGGGAGCTCTCCGGGGCCAAGGGGAGGGCTCGGGGCCCCTGGGCTCCCCTCTCGAGGAGGCGGCTCCCGTCTTGGGAGCCCAAGGCGAGGGTGGTAGCCTGCGAGCGAGAGAGGGAGGGAGGGTGCGAGAGGCGGGTTCGTGTATCTGTGCAAAGCAGGCATGGGGAGCCTGTGGCCCTCCAGGTGTTTTGGGACTCCAGCTCCCATCAGACCCAGCCAAAATGCCACATGGAGAGGTATGGTGGGAGCTGTAGTCCACCAGCCTGTCTCCTGGCCAGGTGCCAAGAAAGAGGCGTGTTGCTCTCTTGCCAGAGCCAAAGGAAAACAGGGCGCCTTGTGCCTTTAATAATGAGATCAAGGGAAGGTATTTGGGACAGGTGCAGCTCACAACGGGAGCATTGAAAAAAAGCTGCACTCGTCGGACACTCTCTGCAACACGGTGATATAAGTTCTGCTCTCCTCTGCTTCTGGTTAACCGGCTCCAGGGATGGGAGACCTATGACCCTCCAGAAGTTGTTGGACTCCCATCACCCCCTCCATCCCCAGTGCCAGCATGGCCCATGATGGGAGCTGTGGTCCCCACAAAATGGGCGAGGCAGGGGGACAGGTTCTCCGTCCCTCTCCTGTTCCCTCTACCATCATCATTAGCACCACTAGCTGCAGAGAGTGTAGGATGGGTGTAAGGATGCCAGTGCCAAACTCCTAAAGGGCTTGTTGAGTTGCATAGAAGAAGTAATTTCTTCAGAGGCTGCTGCTTTTCCAGTTGCCATACCGTGGTGAGGAAAAGCTGCCCCTGGGAAAATTTTCTCAGCCTGGGGTTTGAGACTGGCAACTCAAGATTTGTGTCGGGGGGGGGGGGACACCGTTGTATGTCAGAAGTTAATGGTCCCCAGGTAGGAAGTTTGTGGTTGTATTATTTGTCAATATGTATCTGAGAGGAGCAGAGAGAGGTGGTTTCCACAATTTCTGATGTTTTGATCAGCAGAAGGTGTCTCCTTGAGGGGAATTCGCTCTTCCTTTCCTCATTTTTTTTGTGGTAGGGAAAGGAGGGCATAATAGAAGAATTGAAATCAAAGCATGATGCCCACAAGATGTGCTTATTTAGTACTCCTGGTCCTCACCATTCCCATATGCTTTGCTCAAGTCCCCTTGCCTGTGACCTCTCATCTGTCTACACTCCAGAAAAGGATCACAGTAGGGTTCCTGAGGACTGCATGGGGTACCCCAGCATATCTGTGTACTGGTGCCTGTCCAACTTTGTACCAGCTTTTCAGAGCCCCTCTTTCAAATTTGTGGATTAATGCTAAAATATTGATCCTAAAGCAAATGTATGTGTGACTCTGTGTCTCCTGAATGTACAGAGAGAATTGTGCAGGTGTTTCCAACCCAACCCAGTGTGGCCCACCAGACTGAATGCATTCCTCAGCTATGTATGGCAGTCTGTCAGAACCTAGATCAGGGAGCCCAAATTTATGTTCACTGCCATCCTTACAGGGTTTAGTTGGACTTTGGAGAGCCAATGAACTAAGGAGATTTCCCCCTTCCCAATAGATGTAGGGAGGAAAGCGGGGACACATTCATTGGCTTGCTAGATAGAAGACTGACATGTACCTTGGCAAGCAGTTTTTGAGTCTCATGGCTAGATCTTTTGGATTTAGTGGGCCTTGGAAAACAGTGTTTCTTAAATCCCTGGTCAGCCACAGTACAAGGTGGGATGTGTTCATTTAGTGGGGTGTGCAGACCTTTTTCAGATGTTGGCTTTCCTCAGCAAATCATAGTCTTTCCATGGATGACCAGCATAATGACATGCCAAATATCCACATGCGAGCAGGAAATTGGGCCACTCTGCATCCCAATCACTGCTGGTCCAAAGGTACTAAAAAGATTAGTATGTAGAGAGAGTAACGGTTGTGCAAAATCAGTGACAGTAGCTCCAAACCCATGCAAAACAGGTACCTCTTGTACAAAATTCTTCCTATGATGCTTCTGGGGAAACTGATATCTGGATGACCCCTTGTAGTCCCATAGTTCTGTAGAAGGACAGAGTGATGTCACTTCTTCCACAGACCATGTATAAGTACAGAGGGATAGTACAAGCTCCCTACTGCGGGGGTGGGGGACCTTTGGCCCTCTAGATGTTGCTGAACTACAGCTCCCATAAGCCTTGACTATTGGCTGTGCTAGTCAGGGTTGAAGGGAGATGTCGTTCAGCAATATCTGGAGGGCCAAAGGTTCCCCACCCCTGCTGTACTGGGAAAGGAATGTTACCCTTTCCCCTTGCAGAGAGAGCTGGTTTACATCCCCTGCTGCTCTGTAAACAAGAGTTGTGGTGTCCTGAAAGGCAGCTGTTTAGAAGGCACAAGGAAAGTGTTTAGAAATATGTACCAAAATAATCCGAATTATGCACAGAGAAGCATTTATGTGGCAAGAAAGCTTTACTTCTCTAGTTACAGTCATTAAAATGCATCAAACGTATCTGGCTTTGCTCTGCAGAACCAGCTATGTATCTGAAATATGTTTCACATATCTTTTGGAACCTAATGCTAAATGAATTTTGTGTGTGCTTAATTTGTGGGGAGAGGTATGAGTGAAGGAAGACAAGGAAGCTGAGTTAGCAAAGAAGTAGCAGGAGGAGAAGTGTGGGCAGGTAAAATAAAGTATATAACTGAATAAAAAAGAACGGCAACAAAGGGATCAGCTGCAAGTGGGAAAGGGGACTCAATAAGAGATTGTCAGCTATCTTAAAGTAGCACTCTAATTGGGAGGCTAACTCTTCAGCTGATGTATAGTCATTATCCTTGTGGCTTTTGCTGGAAGAAGTTCATTGGGGCTTCTTTCTTACTCTGTTATCCAGGAGCAGCAACCAAGTTGGACAGATGATTTGCCTCTCTGCCAGCTCTCCGGTGTGGGTTCAGCTCCTAACCGATCCTATACCACAGATGGAAAGGGGACAGAAATTCACCCCTTAGAGGATAACTGGCTGAAATTCAGGTAAGCAGCCTGTAGATTTGGGTGGAGCAGGGCAACAGAAATAATGGCATTCATTCAACAAGCCCACTTTAACCCAGCAATATTTTTTGTAGGGGAGGCCAAACTCCCATCAGCCCCAGTTAGTATGACCAATTTGTCAATGATGATGAGAGGTGTATTTCTGCAACATCTGCAGGGCATCACATTAGAAACTGCTAATTTATTGAATGACCTGTGGGCCAGGTTTTTACTCCCAGATCACAGGCTGAATGCCATGCCTTTAATTGTCCCTTCCCATCCTGACCCTCTTTGGCAGGAGTGAAAATGACTGCTACCTCTATGGGGTCTTCAATGGTTATGATGGCAACCGGATCACCAATTTTGTGGGGGAAAGACTCTCCGCAGAGCTCCTGTTGGGCCAGCTGAATGCAGACCATGATGATGCTGATGTGCGCAGAATACTGCTGCAGGTAATGGAGTTTTTTCTTTGGAAAAAATCAGTCATAAATTGGTACTTCTTGTTGTAATTAAAAGCTCCTGAGTGGTTTGTAAGACATGCGAAGTTTTGATGTTTTATGCAGGGAGAAATAAGTTTGGGAGATTCTGTGTAGTTAGCAGTTCAAAGCTTCTGTTCTAATACATACTTTTGTGTTGCCTACCTTCTGGGCCTCCTCAGGCTTTTGATGTGGTGGAAAGGAGTTTCCTGGAGTCCATTGATGATGCACTAGCAGAGAAGGCCAGCCTCCAGTCCCAGCTGCCAGAGGTAACTTCTCTTCCATGGTCAGATCACTTCCTGGTGCAACTGGACTTCTCCACAACCCTTCCCCTCTGCAGGGAGGTGGGACCGATTCGGATGGTCTGCCCCCGCCACGTAATGGATCCAATTGGCTTCCAGAGAGTGGTAGGGGATGCTTTATCCCTAGTTGATGGCCTTTCAGCTGATTCCCTGGTGGCACGCTGGAATGTGGAGTTAACCAGGGCTATTGACTGTCTGGCTCCGAAGCGCCCTCTCCAATTGCATGGAGCCCGGACAGCCCCGTGGTTTTCCCCGGAGCTGAGGGTGATAAAACAATCGTTGAGACAGCTAGAGCGCTGGTGGCGGAAAACTCATTCTGAATTAGACCGGACACTGGCTAGAGCTCAACGTTGAGCCTACCAAGTGGCAATGGCGACGGCGAAGAGGGCCTTCTTCGGCGCCTCCATTGCATCTGCAGAAAACAGCAGCAGGAGACTTTTTCAGGTGGTTCGCAATCTATCGGAACCACCTGTACCACCGGGGCCTGGTAGGGACCCCAAGATCTCCTGCAATGCTTTTGCAAAGTTTTTTGCAGATAAAATCACTCAGATTCAGAAGGAGGTAGACTCCACCGTGGGAGCAGGGCCAGGGCGGGAGAGTGCTAGAGTTCTGTCTGGCCCTGTTACATGGGATCAATTCCAATCTGTTACCTCCAATGATGTGGACAGGCTGCTTGGACAAGTGAAACCGACCACCTGTCTCCTTGATCCTTGCCCATCCTGGCTGATAAAAGCGAGCCGGGAAGGGCTGGGCGATGGGCTCTGCGGGGTGGTGAATGCTTCCCTCTGTGAGGGAGCCTTCCCAGACCCGCTGAAAGAGGCGGTCATTAAACCGCTTCTTAAAAAAACATCTTTAGACCCGGCCAATTTGGCCAACTATCGCCCAGTCTCAAATCTGCCATTCTTGGGCAAGGTGATTGAGCGGGTGGTTGCTGAACAACTCCAAGCACGCCTGGAGGAAACGGACCATTTGGATCCCTTCCAATTGGGATTCAGGCCTCACCATGGGACTGAAACTGCCTTGGTCGCGCTGGTTGATGATCTCCGGCGGGCTAGGGACAAAGGTGAGAGCTGTTTCCTAGTTCTTCTGGATCTCTCAGCGGCCTTTGACACCATCGACCATAACATCCTTCTGGACCGTCTAGAGGGGCTGGGAGCTGGGGGTACTGTCATACAGTGTTTCCGCTCCTTCCTCCTGGGCCGTGTCCAGAAAGTGGTGGTGGGGGGGATGAGTGTTCAGACCCCTGGGCTCTCACTTGTGGGGTGCCTCAGGGTTCTGTCCTCTCCCCCATGCTTTTTAATATCTATATGAAGCCGCTGGGAGAGATCAAGAGGGGGTTTGGACTGGGTGTTCATCAGTATGCAGATGACACCCAGCTCTACCTCTCCTTTAAATCAGAACCAGTGAAGGCGGTGAAGGTCCTGTGTGAGTGCCTGGAGGGGGTTGGAGGATGGATGGCGGCTAACAGATTGAGGTTGAATCCTGACAAGACAGAAGTACTGTTTTTGGGGGACAGGGAGCGGGTTGGTGTGGGGGATTCCCTGGTCTTGAATGGGGTAACTGTGCCCCTGAAGGACCAGGTGCGCAGCCTGGGAGTCATTTTGGACTCACAGCTGTCCATAGAGGCGCAGGTTAACTCTGTGTCCAGGGCAGCTGTCTACCAGCTCCACCTGGTACGCAGGCTAAGACCCTACCTGTCCGTGAACTGTCTCGCCAGAGTGGTGCATGCTCTAGTTATCTCCCGCTTGGACTACTGCAACGCGCTCTACGTGGGGCTACCTTTGAAGGTGACCCGGAAACTGCAATTAATCCAGAATGCGACAGCTAGACTGGTGACTGGGAGTGGCTGCCGGGACCACATAACACCGGTTCTGAGAGATCTGCATTGGGTCCCAGTACGTTTCCGAGCACAATTCAAAGTGTTGGTGCTGACCTTTAAAGCCCTAAAGGGCCTCGGTCCTGTATACCTGAAGGAGCGTCTCCACCCCCATCGTTCAGCCCGGACACTGAGATCCAGCACCGAGGGCCTTCTCGGTAGTGGCGCCCGCCCTGTGGAACGCCCTCCCATCAGATGTCAAAGAGATAAATAATTACCTGACATTCAGAAGAAATCTTAAGGCAGCCCTGTTCAGGGAAGTTTTTAATATATAACGCTGTACTGTTTTTAACACTGATTGGGAGCCGCCCAGAGTGGCTGGGGAAACTCAGCCAGATGGGCGGGGTATAAATAATAAATAATAATAATAATAATAATAGAAACGTCATTGAATTCAGGAAGCGGTAACAGTGCATTTTCTTCTTGGAAGGACCTTGGAGCCTGCTGAACAAATTTGAAAGTGTGTGTTGGGAGGCAGGTGGCAGCAGAACAGACTGAGTCCCGTTTGCAGCATTTCATGTTTCAAACTCCCACCTTCATTGGTGCTTTTTGAAGAATTGGTGGTGGTCTCGGAAACACTTAATGGCAGAGAGGTTAAAATTGGGACCGGCCAGAGTTGATGTGGCTACTGCAGTCTGGGGTGAGAAACAGTGCAGTGCACCTCATCTGTTCATTTTGCACAATAGGCACTAAACTGCATCCTTGTACTGCTCGCTGAATAATACAGAAGGGATACCACTCCTTTGGTTTCCTGGTTTCAAAATCACTAAAGTGAATTTTAGTCCCCACTTCACCTATAAAGCGTGCCTGTATGGCGAGAAAAAAAATCCTTTCACAACCCTGATGAAAGTATTTTAAGGAGTGGCTGATCTATGTTCAATGAATTACGTTCTGTATTATTTAAGAGCAGGCATAGGCAAACTGCGGCCCTCCAGATGTTTGGGACTACAATTCCCATCATCCCTAACTAACAGGACCAGTGGTCAGGGATGATGGGAATTGTAGTCCCAAACATCTGGAGGGGCGCAGTTTGCCTATGCCTGTTTAAGAGTCATCTGCCTAGAGCTTGTCATGATGCTGTACAGCTGTTTTAATGTGGAAATGACAGACTCCTGCAGTACCTTAAAGGCTACTACATTTGTTATGAGACCAGCTTTCGTAGACTAGTGCCCAGTTCACCAGATGCCTGAAGCTGGCAGGTATCTATACACCTGGGGTGGAGATGTGCAAAAAGTGGGATCAAATGTTTTTGGTATGTCTAGAGAAGGCTTCAGAAATGCTGCACTGATAAATTTTTACACAGGCTTCCACAACCCTGTATTCTAGGGGGTGCCCCATCACCAGTTGCCTTCCCAGTACCAGAAAATCATGGAACGGCTGAAGGCTGTAGAAAAGGAGATCTCTGGAGGGGCCATGGCTATTGTGGCAGTCATCCTCAACAACAAGCTCTACATCGCCAATGTAGGTGTGTTCCTCTTCAATGCCGTTTTTGATTTGGGCACTCCTGGTCACAGCACTTAAGGATGAAGAGTTAGAGCAGTTGCATCTGGATTACTTTAGCCGCTTTGTACAAGAGTAATGCTTCACTGACATCCTTACAGAGCCGCTGAACCTAGTTGCCTGGGTAAATACAACAGGGAAGCGGGAGAGATGAGACGCTGGCATTGACAAGCACTGCTTCTAGGTTTTGCTGGAGAGGGGTAGTACTGGGTTGCACTTAATAAGTGTATGTATTTCCTCAGGTGCCTCACTTGTCCCCCTTTCCACTTTTACAAAATGCACTCCTTCTCCACAGGAACAAACAGGGCACTCTTGTGCAAATCTACAGTAGACGGGTTGCAAGTGACACAACTCAACATGGACCACACCACAGAGAATGACGATGAGCTCTTCCGCTTTTCCCAGCTGGGTGAGTGTTGCGTTCCTGGAGCAGCAGAGAAGTAAGTCTGGGAGAGGACGGGCCTTGGTGAGCCAGCAGAGCAGGGGGGGCTTTAGCTGTGGCCCTCCAGATGTTATGGGGCCAGAACTTTCATCATTCGCAGCCAGTGTGGTCAAGGGTCAAGGAAGATGGGTGGTGCAGTTCCTTAATGTATGGAGGCCCATGGGTTCCTCAGCCGTGCAATAGAGAAAAGGCTGCCAGAGAGGAGACTTTTGTGGTGAATTCCCCACCTCTCTAGCACATCACTATCATTGGTGGCTTTTGTGTTTACCAAACACAGGAGTGTTTAAATGACCAAGTTACAGTGTTAATGTCTCCTCTTCCCCATAACAGGGAATACATGCTGGATATCAGAAATGATCAATAACTGAGGGATGAGGTAGCTTTCTTATTTTTTCCTCATACTGAATCTGGGTGGGGAATTGAGTCAGAACAAATAATAAAAATAAAAACTGACAAACAATATACAAAAATTTCAAAATTATATAAATAGATGTAAACAGCAACTAAACAATTCTGTTGTAAGGTAAACAAGCAAAACTACAGCAACAAACATTAATATTTCCAATTTAACTAACTTTCTAGGTAAAAACAAACAAAAAATCTGTACAAATTAAACAGCCAATGCTTTTACCAACAGTTCCCACCCCATTTTTTACTTGCAACAGCCCACTGACTACAGCTCTGCCTCTGACACAAAGAGGGCCCCAAACTGTGGCTTTTGAGTAACTTAACCTCTTTAGTGCAGGCTCTCCAAACCACCCTGGCTTTCATGCTGAGCTGAGTGGTATGTATTGTTGCCCACAAGCATTGATTGCAAAAAAACCCCCCTCCCATGCCTTATCCACTGTAGTAACAGTCATGGGTTGTTGCGCATTAACTGCCCCCTAGAGGGCGAGCTGCTAATAATTGGTGCATGCTTCAAAATAGGACAGTGGCTTACTCGCTGCCCTAATCAAGTTTTTTACTCTTCAAAATACTTGGCCATCTGCATCAGTTTTTTCACCAAACGGTAATGAGACTAGTTCTGTTGGAATCCTTGTCCAAACTGAAATCCTGTTGAGGCCCATGATGCAATAGGGGGCTCACCAAGGAGAGCTCTCCAAACTTTCTTCTCTTCACCATTGCAGCCAACTAGCACACCTGCATCACACTGTAGTGGAGCTGTGAATGCTACTGCTTGCTTGCTTACTGGCTTTCTGCAGCAGCAGCTGTGATAACTGGTGGTGATTTGCAAAACTCACTGTAACAGGGGGGCTGTGAAGAGTGTCTTGCCCATGTTCCCTCCCAAACCTAGAGCCAGCACTTAAGCAGACTCTTCTAGCACCTTAAAAACTAATGAGTTTTTAATAGCATAAGCTTTCATGAACTAGATTCCACTTTGTCAGATGCAGGACATGTAATCCTCTGTTGACATGGGTGTAGGAAAATAAAATTATTATTATTACATGAAATCTACCTGTTGACTGAGGCTAACTTATCCTACACTGGATTCCCAAAGAAAGCTTATGCCAAGATGGCGGTTGATACTGAATCGTTCTCATAGCAAGTTCAGTTATGAGTCCAGTGCCTATTAAAGAAATTGAGATTCTTTCTTCTAAGGAAGTGCTGTGACACAGTAGAGTTGAGTGCAGTGGAGATTCATCTGGCTGGCTGTCTAATTCTGTTTTTGCCAAGTGTAAAAGATCTCAGGCTGCATCAGTGCACCCTGACCACTTCTGAATGCGTGTGCAGACTTCCTTTCTTGTGTGAATATATTACAGATGAAACGCTCCTCACTGTCCTCCATTCCTTAGTTGAGTTTATTCTGTCTTCCCTCATTCATCCCCTTTTTGTTTCAGTCAAAATGCCTGTTTAGCTGAGGGTGGGGTGGGCTTCCTCTTCTTGCCTTGGAATGTAACTATAGGACACACTTAGCATCTGCCCTGAAGTCAGTGAGCTGATTCTTTATCTGCAGGTTTGGATGCAGCAAAAATAAAACAAGTAGGAACCATATGCGGGCAGGAGAGCACCCGGCGCATTGGGGATTATAAAGTCAAATATGGCTATAGTGATATTGAACTGCTGAGGTGAGGCAAGACCCCATACTTGGTCTTACTTTCCTTTCCTGTCTTTGCTTTTGAAGACATAGCTGTCTCTGTCGCTCTGTCCAGTGCTAACTTAGTTCTTCTCCCTTTGCAGTGCTGCGAAATCTAAGCCAATCATAGCAGAGCCTGAAATCCACGGAGGGCACCCACTCGATGGAGTCACGGGCTTTCTGGTTCTGATGTCAGAAGGGCTCTACAAAGCTCTGGAAGCAGCTCATGGGCCTGGGCAAGCCAATCAGGTAAGAGTGCCAGAGCAGCTTTAAATTGGCCTTGGAATCCTGTGCAGGTCTTCAGGTTGACTGTGTCTAAACAGCGTACTGAGATGCACCCATCATTAGATTTGAAATTTACCGCAGAGTGTTTGAGCTCTCTGTGCTCATAGGCCCCTCTGGGTAGCCCTAGGCTACAGAGATGGGCAAGGCTAATAGTTATAAGTACATAAAATCCGTTGTGCAGGAGAAGGCCGGAGAGGCGAAGAGGATTCCTAGGGACAACTTTTTTCAGGGAAGTGAAATCATGTTCCTGCAGAAAATGTTCCCTCTACTTTCCATTCCCGCTGCCCCAGTCAATGGCTCTGCCACTAGGTTCTGGTCTGCCTACTGCATCTATTGAACATTGATCCAATAGCGGAAATATGGGATTCCCTTCTATAGGAGTCAGTGACAGACACCAACTTGGAAGGCTTCAAAAGAGGTTTAGACAAATTTATGGAGGAAGATAAGTCTGTCAATAACTACTAGCCACAGAGGCTATGTTCTGCCCCCACAGTTGGAGGCTGGATGCCTCTGGATGCCAGTTGCCGGAAATCACAGGTGGGGAGAACGTTTTGGACTTCCCATAGGCATCTGATTGGCCACCTTGAGAATGCTGGGCTTTTGGCATGATCCAACTCCTGATCTTCCGTTCTTATCCTTACATTCAAGTCCACCATAAAAAACTGCAGGCTTCTCCTTTCCTTCACTTCCAGTTGCAGGACAGGGAACGTCCTCCGTAGTATTTATTTAATGCTGCTTTAACCTCCCCCCCAAAAAGCAAATGTAAAAGTTGCAACCCACAAGGGTGGACGTGAAAGCCTCCTGTAGGAATGCAATGAATGCCTTCACCATTTAAGCACAATGCATCTTTCAAGTAGCCGAACAAAGGCACCCTAGAGGGTGACGTCTTGCAGCCTTTCCCCTAAGGCTGATTACTTGGGTGCCCTTCAGATGTTCTCCCAGCTGTTTGGGAGATGCTTATCCATCAGAAGCTTCCAAGCAGCTTCTGTGAGAATATTTGAAGGGCCCATGCACATGGTCAGGGCCACATTGCATGGTTCTTCCCCATGGAATCAGTCAGCACAGACTTGCTCCACCTGGTAGGATGCCACTTCCATGGCTGACACCTGCCCCAGTCAACCGGGCGGTTGGGTCCTTTAAACATTAGCCCAGCTGCGCAGGGCCTGCTTCTGTACATGGCTGGGAGAACATCTGAAGCAGCAGCTCCAGTTTCCCCACCCCTGACAACTCTTTCTCTTTCTAGGAGATTGCAGCCATGATTGCCACAGAGTTTGCCAAACAGAGCTCACTGGATTCCGTGGCTCAAGCAGTTGTGGATCGAGTGAAGCGCATTCACTGTGACACATACGCCAGTGGTGGGGAACGGTCCAAGTTCTGTGCTCGGCATGAGGACATGTCGCTGCTGGTGAGGAATTTCGGGTACCCGCTGGGTGAGATGAGCCAGCCCACACTGACTCCGACGCAAGGTATGGGGGAGGTCAGTGTGCTTGTATGGGAGAGGGCGCAAGGCAGATCAAAACTGTTCCGTCCAACTGTGTGTGTGACAGATAGATAGGCAGACAGGTGTGCCTGCATTTATGGTGAGCTTGTTGGTGCTGTATTTGTAGTCTCTCTCTCTCTCTCTCTCTCTCTCTCTCTCTCTCTCTCTCTCTGTATGTGTGTATGGATGCTTGGGTATATTGGCCATGCTCTTTATTTGCATGTGGCCCTTGGAGATGACTGAGCATTAATGAGTCAGAAAAGATTCACCATCCTTGTCTTGGAGAGTGATCTTTGTCCTTGATGCTCCAGGAAATTCTTCCCACTTGTAGAGTGACAGAGGTATGGAGTTTTCTGAGAATCTTGGCCTTCCTAGTGCTTACAATGTTTTATTCTGCATGTTCAGGAGGTAGAGTTTATCCTGTGTCGGTGCCGTACTCCAGTGCCCAGAACACAAGCAAGACCAGTGTTACACTATCCCTTGTCATGCCTTCCCAAGGTCAGATGGTCAACGGCACCCACAGTAGCTCCACGTTGGATGAAGCCACGCCCACCCTCACAAAGTAAGTGCCCCTTGCTCAGACCAGGTGTCCTTTTGCCCTCCTTTTTGCTGGAGGCAACATTCCACTTCCCCTGTTAGCTGCTTCTTAGGCCTAGCAGTGGAGGCCTACTAGCCGTTTCACTTTTAAACCCGTATGGTAGGGGCAGGCAGTCTGTGGTCCAATGGCCTAATCTCAGAAACCCTCTTTAGATGATGAGCAAGAGTGTTCTGTCCCTCCCCCTTGAAAACATAACCAGGTCATTCATATCGGACAAAGCTCAGCTAAGAACAAGCCTTTTAGCTGCTCCCCAGAGAAAGAGTGGGTTGCCCAGAAAAATAGAGCAATGGTACTGCTCTTGGCTGATTTTAAGTGCTACCTCCTTTGGCTGTTCAGGGATAGGGACAAAAATATGAGCATGCAAAAAAAAAAGTACCCACCCAGTATAGTTGTAGAATGAAAAATCTAATCTATTAGCAGTATTTGCTGAAAGTTCCTCTTCATCATTATAAAAAAGCAGAAGTGGTTTGGATAAGAAAGGAGAAACTTCTCTGTGTTACACACAGGTGCAAGATGAGAGGCTTTTATTGGTAGACTGTATATGCGTTTACATTTTTAATGCCCTCTTCACACTTAAAGATGTTCTCAGTGGGTGCCTCAAGCCTGCATTTTGCAGGTTTGTGTACTGATACAGGTGCTCACATCAGGCAACAGGGATTGTCTGTGATGCTTTGTAACAGCCTTTGTCTACCTGGGCCCTCCCCATGATGTCGGACTGCAACTCCCGTCAGCTCCAGCCAGCATGGCTAAAGATCAGGGATGATGGGAGTTGTAGTCCAACAACAACTGGAGGGCTGCAGATTCCCCAGAGTTGAGGGGAGAGGCCTCAGGTTGCATTTGCTGTGTCATTTGTGGTGACTGAAGGTTGCTTCTCTTTCCCTCCCTGCAGTCAAAGCCCAACAGTGACCCTCCAGTCTACCAACACTCACACCCAGAGTAGTAGCTCCAGCTCAGATGGGGGCCTCTTCCGTTCTCGCCCTTCCCACTCCCTCCAGCCGGATGAAGATGGGCGTGTGGAGCCCTACGTGGACTTTGCAGAATTCTACCGCCTCTGGAACATGGACCACAGTGAGCAGGGAGCACTCACCGTGCAATAATGCGCAGAGACCAATCCCTCCAAACCCCTTTCAGGTGGGGGGAAATGGAGCCTGGCAAGGCAGGAACAGTTCACCGCCCGACAGCCCACCTTCTGCCATTAAGGGATGAGGTTAATGCTGGGACTGGTTGCTCATAGCATTTGTTTCTTTTCAACTTGTCAGGGCATGTTAACACGTCCCTTTTCTAAAGGTCCCTTCCACTGTGAAACCTTGTGGGCATTAGAGAGGGTTGTGACCAACCTCTCCTGCACCTCCAGTATTACAGACAGTTGCTCTGTTGCGGAGAAGATGACAACTCAGATGTCTGGCAGGAGAGGTACTTTGTGTGCATATAAGCTGCTGCTGGAGATTTAGGTGTGCCTCATGATACTGATGTGTTAAGTCGATGAAAGATACCTCTGTTCTGCAGAATAAATGGTAACTTATAGCAAACGCTCTGGCCTTTTATGTGATGTGAGTTTAAGAAATGGTATTAACCTCAGCTACCTATGTTTTTAGTTGTCTTTGGGGCCCAAGACCTAGATGGAACAGGGCAGGCAGACAGACACAAACATGCACAGTCAAAAAAACACAGACAGCTCCTCTAATGCATCATCTACAGGTGATCCAAATGTCATTTCCAGTTGTTAGAAACAAACATGGAAGGTGGGGGTTTTGTCTTCTGCTTTGGTACCCAAGATGCCACAGCCACTGTTAAATGCTTCCTTTTGTATCGAAGATCAGTGTCGGGTGAAACAGGCAACATTAGAAAGATTTGGAGCCAGATCTAACCTCTCTGCCTCCTATCTGGGTGTCCAGAAGATTCTCCTGACTTCCTTTGAGGAAGTGGCATGTTTTTTCCCATCATCATAAACAGGTTTTGGAAATGCTTTGTTGCTCTCAGACAGTCATCACATAAGAATTCCTTCTGGGAAAGCAGCTTAGCAGACCCACCATGCATGCATGCTAACAGGAAAACGGCAACAGAGAGCTACTGTTGTAGACTTCATGGCACCAAGTGCCCTGGGCTCCTCTGGACGAAAGAGCAGGATATAAATTTCATTATAAATAAAACAGTTTTAATTTTTTCTTAGAGTTTCTAAACTGCTGTTAATTTTCTTTGCTGGTTCTATTCTGGTTTGTTTTACAAGGTGTTTGGTTTTTTTAAAGAATCTTAGATTTTCATTATTCTTTGTGTTTTACGGTTCTTACCTTTACTGCAGAGGTGCCTAGCCTGCACCCCTTCAGATGCCATCAATTGACCCCAAGAGCCACAGCCAGCATGACCAAGGGTTAGGGATGATGGGAATTGTAGTCCAGCAACATCTGGAGAGATGCAGGTTTCCTGCACCTCCTGTACTGTAACTGCCCAGAGAACTTTTGTTACTGGATGATGTGGAAGTGTCGCGGGGGGAAAAAAGCTAAATTTAACTGCAACAAAAACCAAACCAACTTTGTGAATCCCGCAGAAAGGTGAGGCCAGAAGGAGAAAGAGCCAGGAAGTGGCACTAGCAAAATATGCTGAAGCTGGATTCGATGCAGTTTACAGGAAGGCTGGAGGTTGCTTTAGCAACACCTGCCTGGAACACTGGGGAGAGTGGGTGTTTTTGGACTGGGATCAGGAATATTCTGATAAGCAGCACGTGCCGCAGGGTCAGGATCACACGAGTGGGCTGGACTCCCACACTGTGGCAATGTGCAAGAGCAACATGCCCTCAGTGCCTGCGTGGGTGGCAGTTCCTGCGAGTGGCACATGCGGACGCAGTTGGCAGCACCTTACTAAACTTGGACTAGCCCCAACGCTTTGGCTCACGGCCTCTGACTGCTTTCGCTGACTCAGTCCTGGTGAGAAATCCGCTCCACTGCCTCTCCTGAATGGTACAGGGACAGCTGGGTGGAGCCAAGCATCCCTTTGCGAATTCTTTGGAGCCCAAGGGGGGAAGTGGGCTTGAGCAATGTGCTGAAGCAAGCAGGGTTCCAAACAGCAAGGCAGCGAGGGCTGAGCCCATGGATTGACCCACCATCAGATTGAGCTGTCTTGGTGTGTGACCCTCAGGGTCAAATGAAAAGGTGAATTGTTAAGGAGGAGGGTTGTGCAACTTGGGGTTGGCTATAATTAAAAAGCTAAGCCGTAACCAAGGCTAAACTGCTTAACCTGTTGCATTTCCTTGGTGCTGCCTGTGCATTCTCTCCACTCTCAGAGACCAGAAATGGTCATTGCATTAACTGAAAATTTAGGGGTGCAGCTCTTGAAGGACAGCAGAGCAAGTGCTTGCTCATCGATGCGCAGGCTGTAGTGTCCGTTTCAGCACATGAATCTTGTGACAATCAAGCCGCCCCACCCCAGGAAAGTTTTCTAGCTATCTAATGTCACTGAAGGCCCTACAATGCTATGCTAAGCCCAAAAGTTCCAGATTATGAACCACCTTTGTTGGTGGATTGGACAGACAGATAGAAGCTGAAACAGAAGAATGTAAAGAGAGTCCCTGTTGAATCAGGCCAAAGGCCTATCTACTTCAGTGTCCTGTTCTCACAATGGGCAACCACAGGCCTAGATGGAACCCACAAGTAGGGCATGTTGCATTCAGCCTGCTGTGTTCCTTAGCAGGATGTGGTAAAGGTAAAGGGACCCCTGACCTTTAGGTCCAGTTGTGGCCGACTCTGGGGTTGCGGCGCTCATCTCGCTTTATTGGCCGAGGGAGCCGGCGTACAGGTCATGTGGCCAGCATGACTAAGCCGCTTCTGGCGAACCAGAGCAGCACACAAAAACGTCGTTTACCTTTCCGCCAGAGCGGTACCTATTTATCTACTTGCGCTTGGACGTGCTTTCAAACTGCTAGGTTGGCAGGAGCAGGGACAGAGCAACGGGAGCTCACCCCGTCGCGGGGATTCGAACCGCCGACCTTCTTTTATTATTATTATTATTATTATTTTAAGTTTTTTATTTATACAACAAGAAAAACAAACAAACAAAAAACACAAATACCAAATTATACACAAATTACAAAAATAACCATAGATACATAATATTCTTAGCAAACAATAAAACATCTATTGGTCTTAACACTAAAGACCCAACCTCCCATCTATTCCATACTTCAAATTCATATTACTTATTGCCAATACACATTTTTTTTCATAATTAAACTTATTCTCATTAAATCTAATTTCTTATATCTACCTTACAACTATTACTGAAGTTCCTCGAATGCTGCAACAGAATTTAAACTACTGTATTTATTTTTCAGATATTCTTTAAAAACCTCCCATTTAGAAACAAAGTCCTGTTTTGATTTATTCTTTGAACCGCCGACCTTCTGATCGGCAAGTCCTAGGCTCTGTGGTTTAACCCACAGCGCCACCCGCGTCCCTAGCAGGATATGGTACATCACAGGAATTCCCAGGTAGAGAATTTGCTGCTGGGATCCACCAGCTGCCACTGTGTGGCCCTTTAGATCAGGAGGCAGTGGTGGAAAGCTCCCACAGACACCACTGGGGGTGTTCCTCCCATTGCAAACAGCAGGCATGGAAGGGGAGATTTCAATCGAGACTCCCATGGGTACAATTATTATAGCTCCCCTCCCTTCCTGCCATGGTCCAGATTTGATTTGGCCCCTGCCCGCGCAGGCAATTTGTTTTTAAAATAAAGCAACTGCAAAGGTAGACTATGACAAATGTCAAGTTTAAGGCTTAATTCCAGTTTGGATATGAATTTGCTGGGTGGCCTTCCCTGAGCCATCTTATTTATGGTTCTACATCAATAAGAAGGCATAGCAACCACGCAAATGAGTCACTCAGTTGCCTTAAAGGTAAACTATACAACGACTGCAAAGCATTAAAAAAAAAAAAAACGGGGACAGAAATGGTTAACGAACATGACAGATTATCTGTGTTTAGCAATTTAAATATTCTACTTCCTCAAACTTCTAGGTCGCTTTTCTGGACTTGCATATTTATTTACTTCTTTGCTTACTCGCTCTGTTTAGCAGATGCCCCATAAAAATTGTTCCTAGGATGATGTACAGACATAAAAGAATAAAATAAAAGCACAGTTCTGCAGGAATGACCCAAGTGACTCACAGAGAATCCTGGAGACATTTCTGTCTTGTGTGCTGTGACCAATCACCTCTTTGCCCAGCTGGACAAGTCCCTCCCACCTGCCTCTCGGTACAGAGGAATATGTTTTACCAAATTAGCATTTTGCCTAGTCTCCATCTCCATAGTTTTCTACCACAATTTCTGCTTACACTGATGATGGGCTACAGATTTCTGTAAAAGAATAAATTTGAAGTTGAATTCTATCAGCTGCACCAGTGGGGAATAGCTTTCCAATATGGAGAGATACGAGTATGCATGTGGCTTTCATTGAATTCTGGCTTGTTTTCTTTTGCTGCCAAACTTCCTAAAATTGGTATTATACAGGCTCCAGATGTTTTCACACATGCATGCTTCACCAACAATGATCAATCACACAACAGTGCAGGCTTTGTAGACTGCAACTGATGCAGTTTGTTACTGAACATATAAAATTAGCAAACATGAAACCAGCCTAATTGCAGAAAAAGCACCACAGTTGTGGAGGAACAACAAATGCATGAACTCTGCTTATTGTCAGATAGCAGTGCAGCCAGTATGATTTAGATAAACCATTTTAATTCCTTACTTTATACCAGAACTCACCAACATCCCTGTTACCTTTCCCTGGCCCATGTCCTGTCTACCTTTGTCCTTGCCAAAAATACTGTGGAATCTTTGAAACCTCAAACATTGCTATCACGGTACGGTGTCTACTTACGCACCACCCAAAAAGGGAACAAAAGAGCTGCAGATCTGAATACAATTTACATCAGCTAATTTATAATTTAAAGCAGAGACATCACCTTGCCAACAAAGGTCCATATAGTTAAAGCTATGGTTTTCCCAGTAGTAATGTATGGAAGTGAGAGCTGGACCATAAAGAAGGTGGATCACTGAAGAATTGATGCTTTTGAATTATGGTGCTGGAGGAGACTCTTGAGAGTCCCATGGACGGCAAGAAGATCAAACCTCTCCATTCTTAAGGAAATCAGCTCTGAGTGCTCACTGGAAGGACAGATCGTGATGCTGAGGCTCCAATACTTTGGCCACCTCATGAGAAGAGAAGACTCCCTGTGAAAGACCCTGATGTTGGGAAAGATGGAGGGCAGAAGGAGAAGGGGATGACAGAGGATGAGGTGGCTGGACAGTGTTCTTGAAGCTACCAGCAAGAGTTTGACCAAACTGCGGGAGGCAGTGGAAGACAGGAGTGCCTGGCGTGCTCTGGTCCATGGGGTCATGAAGAGTCAGACACAACTAAACGACTAAACAACAACAACAACAGCAATGTATATTTATAGATGCAAATGTAGAAACTTCGTTATTATTTAAGTAAAAATATAATTCCTCCCATCATAGAAAATTGAGCAGGTGAGCTGTGTGCCTGCACAGTTTGCTCTCTAGATGCTAACCATTGATGGCAAACTTTTGAGGGTTTTTTATATTTCAATCTAATTTGGCCCAGCCAGCTGTTCAATCAGAGGATGCCTCCTACAGAAGACAGTCGCCTGCAAAGTAGGACAAATGGCCGCCCTGATTCAGAGCAATGTGTGCAAATTAAGATGTATTTAATGACATAATTTCTCTTGAGTGCAGATTGGCGATTTCCTTTTCATAGAATTTGGATACCTTTCATACGGAAAAGTACCTCCTGTACCAGCCGCTCATTAGGTGTGTTGCTCATGTCTAATTAATGTGTCTTTATTTTTACTTTAGGCCAGTTCCCATTGAAATAAGGCAGCCGGTGATTAGCAGTTCCTGACAAGGTGCAAGAACTGTTAAAACACAGAAGGGAGGGAGATCAGGCCGCACTCACCGCTTTGGCGTTATTGCCTGCTTTAGTAAATATAGGCATTAACGTAGCTGTAATACCAGCATGGGGGCCTGCGCTGATGTATTCATGCAGTGCCATGAGAAGGAGAAAGATCCCTTTCTTTAAATGCTACAGAAGGGTTTACAAATTGAAATAATGGGCCCACAGGGAGGGTGTGGGTGAGGTGTGGAAAACAGGATACCGTAAGTCTAGAGGTCCATGTTTTAATATCTTTCATTAGAGAGGTACAGGGAGAGACAGACAAAAGGAGCGATCAGATTTCCCAATGCCATTCCAGACGTATCGGATATGTATCGCGGACGTAGGCGGGCGGACCCGAAACGACAATGCCATCCCGGGGAGTCCAGAACAAGGCCTCAAAATGCAACGTGATGAAACCCAACCCTGAGGAAAGACGAATGTCCTGCTCTGGAGGGCGGGGGGAGAAAAGGCTCAGCTGGGAGGTTGGGGACAGCTTTGCAAAGACTGTCGAGAATGCGCCAGCGAAATGGGGAGCACGCAGGCCAGCGCAGGTAGACGAGGAAACGGGCAGGACTTTCCATCGCCAACTAGCTTCATCGAGCAATGTCAAAACAGCCCAGTCAGTAACCTCAGGGTGGTGTGGGGAGCAAGAGCAGGAGTGAGGTCGAATGCAGTTCTTCTGCTCTTCGGAATAAGGCCTGGAGTGGAAAAGGCGAGGGTGTGTGTGCAAATTGATATAAGGCTGGGAGATGGAGGCACTAAATGCCTGTAATTTAAAGCAGATGCTTCTGGAGGGGGACCTCAGCACAAAGATATATGCAATCTCAGAACACCTTGAGGGGCTGGGGGGTAGGCATAAATCAAGAAAAGTGATTGCTCCCAGACACACACACACACCCCTGGGTGGGTGGGTGTGGAGCGTGAGGCTAGAAGAATAATGTGCCCAAAGCAATAACCATGTTGTGGGAATGTAGATATCTGAAGATGGATTATGAAAAGTGGCTGGGACCCACTTTTAGATCCTGGAAGGGGGAAGGGCCTGTTCGCCCCAGTCTCCCTCTCAGCCTGGTGAGCTCATCTCTGGAGACCCCAGCTGCAGATCAAGCTGGGTCCCAAATCAAGCAGGGACTTGCCAACAAGCGGCTTCCTTTCCCCGTTGACCTTTGAGCAAATGTCAGCCCCATCACTTCAAGGTATGGATTTGCTGAGCTCAGGTAACGAGAGAGTGAATTCATTGTGGGGTGGGAGTCGTGTTGCTTCTCTTTTCTCTCGTTACCTTTTTTAAAAAACTTGCCCTTCCTTCAGAAGTGAGTAGCATCTTTACCTCAGTACAATCCTGCACCGAAGGTCCACCATGAGAGCTTCATGCCTGACAAATGATTTGATCCTGGCTTTTCAGTGTACTCCCTTAATCACACTGCATGTCTGTTTTTGTTAGGAACTTGCCTCAACACTGGTCCATCTAGTGCAGTTTTGTCTACATCCAGTCATTTGAAGTGTAGTTTTTTTTAAGGGCCCCTGTTCACCTCAGGAGAGCTACAGTTCCCAGAGTCCCCTATGGAAGAAGGAGCAACAGTTAAACCACTCTGAGAATTAGAGCTCCGTGAGAGGAACAGGGGTCTCTGAACAACTCTCAGCACCCTTTAAAAAAAAGACACTTTCCAGGATTTGGGGGGCGGGGGAGGCCTTGACTGTTTAAATGGACATGGTACTGCTTTAAATGTCGAGTGCAGGTGGGCCATACGGGTGGCAACCATTTTGCATGGGGGTTCTGTTCCTGGCCCCTATGTGCGTCAGAAGCATGGAGAAGCCCACCCTCGTTCCATTCCACCCTGCCCCAATTCTGCCCTCTTCCTGGACCAAAAGGACCTGTATCAATTGGACGCACGCAGATGGTCGCCACCTAGACTCTCATCTCTGTATAAGCTTTGTGCAAGCAAACCAGGAGGAGTGTTCAACATAAAGGTTGTTTGGAACATCCCCTACTCTCACGTATAGCATCTCTTTCCTCAGTATGGGTACTGCTTGCTGCTGTGTATCGAATATTGGCACACACTTCCTTGCCAGTTGTAACAATTTGACAACTTTTTGACCCTGCCCCCCATTTTTATCACAAGGAACGGTTTTGTGCTTCCCTGCCCAGATGTATGACATACAAGAAGTGTTTCTTTAACCTCAAATATGCTCTCTGGGTTGCAGGAGGCCCAGCAGAGTAGCCTGTAGGAGACTTCTCGCCATCCCCCAGAAGAGGAACGCAACCACATGTGGGTGAGCCAAAGGCTGACAAAAACAGCAGGGGCCTAATCCCAACGAAGATGGGATCCAACACAAACAGAGCGAGACGATGCAAGTGGTTTCATCTGAGTGCTCCCACCCAGCAGTCTCAGGTCCAAAATCAATATAAAAACAAAACAAAGTGTGTCCACTCGCCTTTCAGAAATGGCACATCTCTTTCCAAAGAGACTGAAGTTCAATAGTTCACTTGTTCTGGAAGCCAGGTATTTAATCTGGCCCCTATCTATTTCATTGTTTAAGCCCACTGTGATGTGGTGGAGGGTACTTTTCTTTTTAATGTTATTTATTTTTCACCCTTTTTTTGCTGTGCTGGAAGAAGTAACTTCTCCAGAACCAAATTAGATTGTTTGCTTATTATTACTTGCACAGGGGAAGGTCACAAGAACACAACCACACTCTGTGCACATTCTTCTTTGGCGATCACTCGTAGCCGAGTGAGATTGTCTTCCATGAACACAGTCTTAACAGTGAGTCTGTAAGTGACTGTGGAGGCCAATTCTGGATCCACACATTCTTCCACAGTGGGGACATAGGTTTCTGGGTGGGAGTTGATCATGGTGAGGGTTTGCCAAACGTGCCTTCCTCTTAGCTTGTTTCTCCCTTTCATCTTGAATTTGAGCATATTCAAAGTCCATGACACTTTTGGTAAAGGCTGTTCTCCAACTGGCATATTTGCAGGCCAGTGTTTCCCAGTTGTCAGTGTTTATACTACATTTTTCTAGATTTGCCTTGAGAGAGTCTTTAAACCTCTTTTGTTGACCACCAGCATTACGCTTTCCATTTTTAAGTTCAGAATAGTGTGGTGGCATTAGTTTGACTGTCTTCCCAAGTGATATGTGCACATGGCAGGGCTCTGGGGCTCTTGCCCCTGCTCCCCAGCGCTGCAGCTTCAAAAATTAGGATAGCATCAAAAACAGTCTGTGATACATCAGACGGTCTCCCAGGCACAGAACAAAAAAAAAAAGCTTAAACACACATATGTACATCCTCAGTAATCTTGCAACAGCAACGTAATTGGGCAAATGTGAAAAGCAATTACAAACTCATAATCAGTTGTATGTGGAAGGGGATGCAAGCCCCTTTGAGAGAAGTTAGCTGGTGCTGATGGCACTGCATAGATCCTGGAAATCCCATCACCAATAACTCAAAAGTTGCTAGAATATCATCTAACATGGAGCTATTTAAACAGATGCTGGATTTTAGGCTCAATACACACTCAACACAAAAGTGGGTCTGCTACAGGGCCCAGGAGGTGGGCTGAGGTGGTGGACACACTGCACATCCCACTGCTGACAGAGAAGAGGTGACAACAGTGAGTTCTGGCAAGATCTTGCCCAAATCTCACAAGAGCTTTGGGCTCTGTGAGAGCTTGTGAGATGTCTGCAAGATCTTATGAGATCTCGCCAGAACTCACTGCTATCATGTCACATGCATCACCACACAACCAGGCAAGGGAGGCATTTGATGGTAGCAGGACAGCAGCTTCCCATTTTGCCTCGGGTGACGAAACAGGACATACTGCCCCTGGTCCACTAAAAGGTTTATTATATAATTATTTATGTCGCCATCTTTGGGTTGGATCCATACCTAGTCATGCTTAGAGGATACTTGTTCAATTAGTGATGATGACCATTGATTTCAAGCCATCTGCTCTAATTATGACTAAGCCTTCTGGATCCCACCCTTTTCCAAGAAAGTATTTTACAGTTTTCATTTTGTTTGCTACCCTTTTCACACTTTGCTTTGCCTGGGTTACTCATTCCAATTCTTTCTTTGCTGCCAACAATAGCAAATATTTTGGCAAGATCCCAAGCCACAAAAATGTGTTCATGATGGGGATGGAGTGTGTTGTCAGGGCAGGTCAAACGCATAGCGGCACCTCATAACTTTACAGATTAATACAGAGTCAACTTGGGATCAAAGACTTGGTAGAGGACCTTATTTAACAAGAAACACATTGAAAAGTAGTTTTATCAAAATGACTATCACCATCATTTGTTCCCCACCTTTAACCAAAGGTATCTGTACACAAATCAATAAAATGCATGTAACAGAATAAGAAATACAAACCTGAAGCAAAACAGAACCGAAAATAATCAAGCAGCCCCTAAGTTGTGGAACTGGTTTCCTACAGAGGTGCCTCTTGCACCTTCCTTAGACAGATTTTCACAAATTCTGAAGACACACCTGTTCACCCTACTTTTGAAACCTGAGATGCATATTTTCAAGACCTACCTTATTTTTGTAATTTTAAGTTGTTTTCAATTGTTTTCAATATTGTGTTTTAGTATTAATGTTGTGTTTTGATTGTTGCAACCCGCCCTGGAGCAAAAGTGTGAAGGGTGAGTAATAAACTGAGTAACAACAACAACTTACCAGGCAATATAATGTTAAACCACAGAAAGTCCACTGTAACCAGACTTGCAAGCCAAGCTACAGTTTATACCTGTTTAGTTAATTGTCACGATTTTCCAGAAAGAATCCCGAGACTATGGCTGCATAGACGCCATGTATTTAAATAACATCCCTACCACCACTAAGAATTCTGGGAACTATAGTTTCCCCCTCACAGAGCTACAATTCCAAGCACTCTTAGCAGACTACAGTTCCCAGGATTCTAGGGGCCGAGGGCAAGAAATGCACTTTAAATGTGCTTTATATTCATGGGGTTGTATGCAGCCTGCAGTCTGTGGAGCGCAGGGGAGATGCCCAAAATTCTGGTGCAGAATGTTAGCCCTCACTCCTCCACCCACTCCTGGCAGAACTACAGTTCCCTCAGGCTAGGGAATGACTTGACTACTAAACCAATTCAAGTTAGGATAGACAGATACGCCCTATGTTTTCTCGCCTTCCATGCTTCCTCAAGGGAATCAACTGCTTGCAATTATGTGCCTTCCGCGTTGGAGGAGAGAGGTATTTTTGAAAGCCTCAAGCGCTCTCACTTGTTCCTAAGAACTGTTTAGCTGCTAATCTGAGTGCTGTGGTGTGTGTGTGTGTGTGTGTGTGTGTGTGTGTGTGTGTGTTTATTTTTCAGCCAAAGGAAGGCTTGGTTTTACTCCCGCTGCAAACCACAGGAATTTTGCCATGGGGTTCTATGGAAATAACACCTGCCTCCCTTGATGCAAAGAACAGAAACCAAGAACGATGATGTAAGTTCAGAAATATAGCAGGAAAACAACAGAAATGGAGATCCGTCCCATGAATCCCAGTCACAGTAAAGACCTGCTTATACAACCAAGGCTCAGGACTGAATTAGGCTGAAATAACAACACTCATTCGCGCAAACAAGGATTTCTTGGGGATTTCAGCTGCTCATCCTTGCTGTCTTGGGTCATTCAAAGGTGGTGTGTGCTTCTCCAGGGCTGTCTATTTCAACCTGGTGCTTTCAATGCTCCTGGACTATGGCACTCTAACCAATTTGGAGTAAAATAATGTAGCTTTTCTAAGTCCCATGCCCTTCATCCTCACCCTGCTGCTTTCAATCTAGATTGATCCCAGGTCTTGCAACCCACAAGGGTAGGTTACCTGAACACATTTGAAAACCCTCCCCTCATTTAGGCTCTCCTTGCCCTTTCCTCCCAGAACATGCCCCAAGTGAATGAAGTGGGGAATAGTGATGGCGGTCTTTGTGTATTTCCAGCCACAGTGTCTTTGGGCAGGTGTAGATACAGACCCCATTGCTAGTGTATCAAATACACAAAGGAAAACTGGATTTTTGTGACCTGCTTGCAATGTAAGGCCCCCATCAGCCAGCAGCCCAAGCAAAACACATGTATTGCAGTGCTGGCTCAGACTTAAGGTCCCTTTGCTGTAGCCTTCTGTCTCCAAAAGCGGGCAGCCAGGTTAGGAACATAGGAAGCTGCCTTATACTGAGCCAGAGCATCGTTCCATCCAGTGGCGTAGCGTGGGTTGTCAGCACCCGGGGCAAGGCAAGTAATTTGCGCCCCCTAGCCTGTGGATTTGCGCCCCCTAACCCTAACCCCCAGATGTTGCACCCGGTGCGGCCGGCCCCCCTGCACCCCCCACGCTACGCCACTGGTTCCATCTAGCTCAGTAGTGGCAACATGGATTGGCAGTAGCTCTCCAGGGTTTGGGGCAGAAGTCTCTCCATCCTACATGGAGGTTCTGGGGACAGAGAGGGGGCATTTGAACCCAGGAACTTTTGCGTGCAAAGCAGTTGTTCTGCAGCTAAGCTACAGCCCGAGTGTGCTTAACTTAAATAGAAGACTACATCTAATCTATCTATTTATCTATCTTTAAAAAGGGAAGAAAGCACCACTGCCCCTGAAAAATGCAGCTCATTCAAATTCACATCACTGCACCTGAAAGAGACTGTTTCACTACATCAAGGTGGGAGGGAGAAGAGGGAGAGAGAGAGAGAAAAGCTGAAAGGGGAAAAGAAATTACTGGCACAGACTAGGATCCAAAGAATCTCAGAGGTATTTGATGCCTGAATGCTCGAATCAAAAGCCATTGTCAGCAGCCAAGCAGTCGGAGTCAGTTATTTATTTAAACACAGAACAGGAATGTTACTCAGGTTGTCTGCCAACAGCTGTCAATCGGCCCAAAGCTTCTGATGGGGTTGAAATCCTGCATGGGGCAACAGAGGCAGCCCCACATGAGAAAATGCCAATTTACAATCTCCCACTTCAAAATAAATAAATGAACAACCCTCAGAGACATTTCCAATACATCCATAGAGAGGAGACCATGCTTTAAGACTTGTAAGTGTTTAAACATTTAGTTTTGTGGGATAATGTCTTTTTTCTTCCATACATCTTCACTAGTGAAATGCCCGTCCATCATTTTGACAGGCAGCTTGTTGGGCAGCCTGTATATTGCAAGATTCCCCAAGGGGTGTATATATGGGGACTGCTGCTGGGGTAGCCTTAAAAACCTGCCACACCAAGCAACCATACACTATCATCTGACACTTTCAGTGTGCCAGAGAAGAGGCTCTAAGTGTGCACCAACAAATACATGCAGAGATCTTCCATTTGAGTAGATTATGTCTGAGCCAGGATTCCCTCCACCTGCCACCCAATGGTAGTGTAGTGTATTTAAAGATGGAGAAAGATGCACCCAGACACCGGAGCAACCTCTGCCACAAAATGGAAGTGCTGGGCAAAATTGTGCCCCCAAAATCTGAATCTGATCTTTCATGGGGAGTGAAACTTAAGACTTCAAAACATCTGGTGGCAAAGCAGTGGCCCCATGTATCAAGCTGCTTTGCAAAACCAGTTCGGGCTAGTTACTTCCATGGGAGAAAACAAGCCCTTCATGATGTTGCTCCACACCCAGGTGAATGCCTTCTTGAGCAAGGAAGGGCACTGGGCCAGAACCATGCTATTTCCTATCTCTAAATGTCTTCAGCTCCAACACCAACGGACAGTCTTTGAATGCCTGCCTTGACCACTGTAACCCTCTCAAGTCTCCAGTGAGGATTAGGATCAGGGTTAAAATGAGCCTAGTTTCGCCCCTGCCTACAGCACAGAAGGCAAATGTAGCTTGCTTTGCATTGGAATCTAAACTATTAGGGCAAATGGGACATTGCCCCACCAAGCCCAGCCTGCCCCCACCTGCCTGCCATCTCACAGTCAGGTGGTGCCTCTGCCTATCATTGGCTTGGACTTTGCCTGTTGTTCGTCTCCCTGCTTTCTGCCCCACCAGCCTCAACAATCACCAGCCACCACTGTTGGGACCTCCCAAGTTGAAATAGTTGGGTTTAATGTCCTTTCCCAACAGAGCATCAGAAAGACATAGCATTCTTCTCCCATTGAATAGGGACCAAATCGAGGAGCATTATTAAAATGGGATTGTGCCATAACTGCTCCAATACCACCATAAACACAAACCATCAGGAACGTTCAATAAAAATTACATCTGGTGGAGCCCTCCCGCACCAATTTAAAAGAGAAAGGGTGGGAAAGCTTGTAGAGAGAAAGTGTTTCAACAAGAGAGATGGGATTGGGGTGGCTGTGAATCGATTTGTACTATGAACCATTGATTTGTACTGTGGGCTGCTAAGGCAGTTGAGAACATCAACGATAAAAGCTGAACTCCTAAGTGGCTCAGAATAGTGTGCAACAGCCAGGCTGCTAGCTCCAGAAACACCAGATATAACACAGTGGTACACAAAAGTCTGGAATATAGCTTTTCTTTTTACAAGGTTAACAAGATATTCAAAGCGTAAAGAAGATTGAGCTGGTAACAAAATTATTGGCAGATAAGAGTCCATTTTTAAAATTATTGGAATCTTAGATTTCAAGGTAACATTCAACAGTATGTTTTGTTCAATTTAATTTAAAATGAATCAATAGTAGGTATTTTACTAATTTTTTTCTTATTTTCCTTATTTCCTTACTATTCAGAAACATGTAGCATTTTGATTATTAATTACATATTATTTGATTGTTTTTATGTACATAGCAGCCATTTATTTTAAAACAAAACAACTACTACTATTACCAATAATAATAAAGCGATCAACCTACCATTTGGTATAAACATTCTGATCACATTTTCCAATGCTCTTTCAGCTGCATGGGCTGATAATGATTTTTCAGGCTCAATTAAAAATGCTAACCATAACCTTTAAGGTCTTGGACTAGAATTCCTTAGGAAACCTCATCATTCATACAGACTTGCTCATATACTTTGTTCAACAAATGAAGCCCTGTTGATTTCCCACCATCACCTAATATATGGCAAAATAAAAAAATTCCTTCCTGTAGCACCTTAAAGACCAACTAAGTTAGTTCTTGGTATAAGCTTTCGTGTGCATGCACACTTCTTCAGATACACTGAAACGTTTCAGTGTATCTGAAGAAGTGTGCATGCACACGAAAGCTTATACCAAGAACTAACTTAGTTGGTCTTTAAGGTGCTACAGGAAGGAATTTTTTTATTTTGACTATGGCAGACCAACACGGCTACCCATCTGTAACTAATATATGGCAGATAGTGTCCTGAACCCCAGGCCTACCTGGCAGCAAGTCAGTATGTCAAGTACCCAGTCGGGGGTCAATCCACTTGTCCAAAGTCCAAAACAAAGTACCATCTCACAGAGGTCCAAGAGCATCCAAGTCAAGGTCCACCAGCATGAGGAGTTCAGCAAACACAGCCCTTCACTTCTGCTGCCCTTTTGTACTTTGCCTGCTGATTGCAGCATCAGGGCTTGACGAGGCAGGTGACCCTCACCTGCTCCAAGCCTCCTCCAGCTGAGGAATCACACACCTCTTCCCAGAGCTAGCAAGACCCACCTGGTCAGCTCAGGAGCTGGGCTGTGGGTCCTTGCGTGCCTCGGCCCCTTGGAGCGCCCCTCCCACTGCTCCCTATGCCTCAGAGCCCTCTGTGTTCATGAAAAGAGGGGCCTCTCTGACTCTGGTGATGGGTCCTGCTGCTCTGGTTCCTGTGCATTGATCCCCATCCCCTCACCACCCTCTGTCACTCAGTGAGTTCTTCTTACACCAACCTCTCCTTCCGCATCCCCAGCTTGCTCCAGTGTGTCCCACTCCCAGCTACACCCCTTGCCAGGATCCTCTGCCTCTGCCTCCTCGTTGTCCTGCCAGTTCAAGACAGGTGAGGACCCAAGGAAGGGTCTTTTCAGCTGCTGCAGCATCACATCCATGCCACGCATTTAAAGCACATTGCTTCCCCCCAAGAGTTGTGTGAACTTCAGCTTGTTGATGGCAGAGGCAGTTTTAGGGTAGCATAACCAGTTCGGCAGGGACGCGGGTGGCGCTGTGGGCTAAAGCCTCAACGCCTAGGGCTTGCTGATCGAAAGGTCGGCGGTTCGAATCCCCGCGGCGGGGTGCGCTCCCGCTGTTCGGTCCCAGCGCCTGCCCACCTAGCAGTTCGAAAGCACCTCCGGGTGCAAGTAGATAAATAGGTACCGCTTACCAGCGGGAAGGTAAACGGCGTTCCGTGTGCGGCTCTGGCTCGCCAGAGCAGCGATGTCACGCTGGCCACGTGACCCGGAAGTGTCCCCGGACAGCGCTGGCCCCCGGCCAATAAATGTGAGATGGGCGCACAAACCCCACAGTCTGTCAAGACTGGCCCGTTCGGGCAGGGGTACCTTTACCTTTACCTTTAACCAGTTCGGCCACACTGGGAGCTGCAACAATGATGTAGAATGGAGTGCAAGAGGCAAGGGTGGGTGGGTGTGCTGAATTTTAATGTCACACAGGGTGCTGCTGAAATTTGAGAACCCCAAGTCTGCCCCTGTTAATGGTGAACTGTAGTTCCCAGGATTCTCTGGGGGAAGTCACATGATTTAAATACATGGAGTGCCTTCCCCAAAAAGTTAGCTTTCCAGGGAGCAGCCAGAACTAGCCTTTTTTACTCAGTGGATTGTGTTTTCGTAAAATAATAACAAATAAAAACAGAAATGTCAGTGTATGGCCTCTTGTCAGCTATTTTATATGTTTGTTTGTTTATTTGTTTATTAATTGATTTGAACCCTAGTCTCTCAGGTCTTTGTTCAACACTCCAGCCACTATAACATGCTGCAGAAATGTGGGGGACTGAATTTAAGATTGGAAAAAGTAATTAATGGAGAGAATCTGACACTGACAGATTCATCCAGCCCTAACGTCTACCTGTTGGCATCCAAAAGTTGCTGCAGAAACATTCTGGTTCCCGTTACCTTTTCGGGAAGATTTTGAAGCGTCTACTACCTACAGCCTCCGTCTATGGAAATGCTCTAGGTCATGCTCCCCTTCTCATCAACACACAGCAGACAGGATTTTCTGTCTTAGGAGTGTTAAGAAGCTTCAAAAAATATATATAGAAGTGTTACCATTGCTGAAAGCAAACTCTGCTATTAAAATGTGGAAGGGAACACATGAAAGACGAGATATGGAACAAATCCCAGCTTGAATCAGACAGTTTGGGGACCGGTTTAGAGCCTATTGAGCACCAGCTAATTTTCTATTCACAACATGCAGAAAACAAAGACAAGCCAGAATGGCCCTGAGGTAAAGTTACTCTGTGCTGCATCCGGAAGAGATACTGACTGCCACATCTGCTCAGATGCTGATCTGAAAACTTTCTGCGCCTGCTGTCACTCCTTTGTGTCACCACAGGATGAGACGGACCGATACAAGAAGTCACTGTTGCACGTTACAAGAATGCAAGGGTTGCAGAGGTAGATGACTGAAGTGTGCATTGGCTCCTGAGAGGTTTTGGACCAGGTGTCTAGATTTGGAGGAAGGCAGCAGTGGTCACAAGAGGTAGGGATGGGCACCAACTTGGATGACTTTAAAAGAGGATTACAGTGGTACCTCAGGTTACATACGCTTCAGGTTACAGACTCCGCTAACCCAGAAATAGTACCTCTGGTTAAGAACTTTGCTTCAAGATGAGAACAGAAATCGTGGTCCGGTGGCGCGGCAGCAGCAGGAGGCCCCATTAGCTAAAGTGGTGCTTCAGGTTAAGAACAGTTTCAGGTTAAGAACGGACCTCCGGAACGAATTAAGTACTTAACCCGAGGCACCACTGTATACAAATTCATGGAGGCTATGCATGACTAGCTACTACCCATGATGGCTATGTTCCTGTCTTTCTCAGAGGGACAAGCTATTTGCTTATTTACCATTGTTGTGGTTTTAAATGACTAAGCGTGGTGTAGTGGTTAAGAGTGGTGGACTCGTAATCTGGTGAACTGGGTTCGCTTCCTCGCTCCTCCACATGCAGCTGCTGGGCTAGTCACACTTCTCTGAAGTCTCTCAGCCTCACTCACCTCACAGAGTGTTTGTTATGGGGGAGGAAGGGAAAGGAGAATGTTAGCCGCTTTGAGACTCCTTCGGGTAGTGATAAAGCAGGATATAAAATCCAAACTCTTCTTCTAAATCAGATTCTAATAGCATGTTGCCAAACAAACATTTTTAAAAAGAAGAAGACAACGACACAGGGAGGGCAGACAATAATTCTACTCTATTTGGTTTCCCCCCCCCCCATGTCACCAGCCGTTTCTGCTGAATTAGTATATCATATTTCTAGACAGGAACTCAAAAGAAGTCTTGTTTCAAAGATTCTAGCTCAAAAGGATTCTTGAATGTCTGAAATCCCATGAGATAAATTCTTTTTAGTGAAATTGTAGAAACAGGTTAGTGGTCAAAAGTTAAGCTTGGGGAAGAATATCAAGACCTCAAGGACGTTTATAATTAAGAATCCGTCACATTTTCCAGATTTTAATTTTGTGGTAAAGCAAAAACGAATTGTGTTAGTCAAAACCAATTCTAACATTACCTTGTCAGTGTATTTCTTCCCCACAACTGTTGAAATCCCCATCCTTGATCTAGCCCCATGGAGTCCTCTGCCTCCCCTGCAGTTGAGGATGAAGATGGTCCTAATGATGAAAACTATTGTCTATTCCATAATAAATTTGTTAGGGATGCCACAAGGTTCTGTTGTTGTAGGAGGAGATCGGCAAATCTGTACAATGGACTAACTTTAGGCTGAAGTTGCAGACACTCTCTCCCTTTTCCATCCCTTTCCCCCTAGACTAGAGCAAAACCCTGGCTCCAAAAAGGAGGGTGCATTTCAGCCTATGTACTTGGCGATCGCTCCCTTTTGAGCATCTGGATTTCAGAATGAATTTTAATGCCTATTTCAAATTGGCTTTTGTAAACCGCTTAGAGGTCTTTTTCTGTTTCAGTAAGCAGAATATACATTTCGTTAAAGAAATAAAAACTGCTAGATGTCTACATCCAGCCACTACTGTCTACATACACAGAGAGATTCCACTTCCCTGTTGCCCTGGCTGTTCGCATAGTCAATGGGGAGAGATGGAGATTTGTTCACACGATTCAACATTTTGCTACTTGGAGCTGGACAGTAAATTGGGGACGGTGTCAGGGGATGAAACCCAGCACCCAAGGCTAGCCATGTTATTTTTGGCACCCCAAGGTAGAAAATCCCACACACACCCACTCTGGCAGTAACAAATATAATAACCATAAATTAAATAGCTAACAATTATGCTACCCTTTCATGTCACCTAAAACGATCTGCCTGAGGAGGCTGCCTCATTCCGGCTAATGGCAGGGCCAACCCACCTAAACTTGCTACACTGACATATTTTAGCTGGTAGAACAGATAGCAGCACCCAAATATATTCATGTAGGAGGAATATAAATCAGTGGCCAGATGGCTGTATTCGGGTAGCAGAATAAGAAGGCTGAAAACATGACTGGCATGTTATACATCAGGGGCGGGCAGATTTCAGGTTACTGGAAACTCCGTTGTTTTCCCCTAGAACAGTCAAGTCCCACAAACTAGAGCCAGATATAAAATGATGGCTCGGGGGTACAGCCAATTTGCTTTTCCACCCCAAGCAGAATACATCAATCGGATGACCTGCACCTACTAGGCTAAATTTACATCTGAGTTACTGTACCTAAAGGTACACATTCCACCCCCATATGAACCTGCCTGGACCATCTGAGCTCCTTCTCTGCATGCCACATCTGAGGGAGGTCCAAAAGGAAATGACAAGAGGACAGGCCTTTTCTCTAGAAGATCCCCATCCATGGAATGCTCTCCCCTGTTGCCAACATTGTCATAATTTTGGTAGCAGGAAAATGTGATTGGATATTTGTATTCTGGCATGCTTGCTTTTAACATGCTTATGTCTTTTATTATTATGTTTTTATTCTGGTTGTAAATCACGTTTTTGGGGGTGTATAAATTTAACAAACCTAACCTCCCTAACTGAATCTAACCTAACCCAACTGTAAAGAGCAGGGAAATTTAAGGCTGGGAGGGAAGAAGCCTATGGTGTTATTGGTAAAGGTAAAGGGTAAAGGGACCCCTGACCATTAATGGCCGAGGGAGCCGGCGTACAGCTTCTGGGTCATGTGGCCAGCATGACTAAGCCGCTTCTGGCGAACCAGAGCAGCACACGGAAACGCCGTTGACCTTCCCGCCGGAGCAGTACCTATTTATCTACTTGCACTTTGAGGTGCTTTCGAACGGCTAGGTTGGCAGGAGCAGGGACCGAGCAATGGGAGCTCACCCTGTCGCGGGGATTCGAACCGCCGACCTTCTGATCGGTAAGTCCTAGGCTCTGTGGTTTAACCCACAGTGCCACCCACGCCCCTATGGTGTTATTGGTATTGATAGTTAAATTGCTGAGAGTCAAGAGCCTCTGTCTACTGCAGAGTATCCAGTCATCTGCCAGTAGATTCAAATCTACTTTCTTCCTTTCCCTGCTATACACATTGCCAAGAACCTGTACAAAAATAATTCTGTAAAGGTACCAGCATTTTTGAGTGAGTGTCATTAATGTTTATCAAGTCACTAGACTATAACAGAGGTGAAATGTAGCCTCCCCCTCCCCATCTTTTTCTCAAGCCATGATGCATTGATTATCAGTGGGCAGTTCTCAGCTAATCAGTAAAGAATAATTGATGTACTGGTCCCCCCCCCCCAAAAAAGGGGAAACCAAAGTAAGTTAAATGACATATTTTTGTGGACCAGTTTAGGATGCTGTATAGAAAAATTATGTGCAAGTTTTCAAGTTTCACAGAACTCTCCATTTGAGTAAAATTGAAAGGGATCAGTATTTCAGGTGGTTGAAAAATATGTGCCTTGCTGATAATGAGCTACTTACAAAGGGAGAGAAATATACAGTACTGATAGGATAATTGCAAAGTTAGGCCACAGGAGACTTGCACTGTTGATAATGGACATTTTACAAGACGTTCAGAACTTGCCAACGCAGTAGCAGGAACAGTCACAGTGATCCAGAAACACCTGGCCTTAACACACATGCATGTGCACAAACTTACTCCCAAGTATGTCTCACATCACACCCTGCACATTATCAGGTTGTGGCAGATATTGAAGGAAAAAAACCAAAGAATTGTAGAGTTGGAAGGAACTACAAGGGTCATCTAGTCCAACCCTCTGCAATGCAGAAATCTTTTGCCCAACGTGAGGCTCAAACCCACAAGCCTGAGATTAAGAGTCTCTTATTCTACAACCGAGCTTTTCTTTTAACTTGAGAACCAAGTGATTTGAAAAAAACAATAGCCTCACCATGAAAAATGCCAACAGGTGGCAGACAATTTTAATCTGTGTCCGCAATGTGAGTTCACCTGTGACTTCAAGTCTGCCCAGTCTAATTTCTGAAATAACTTTCCTGGCATCTTTTGTACTGTAGGAGATTTTATGTTGTGATTCATACATGTTTTCCTTGGCTGGAGACAAGACACTTGATATTTCCATAAAAGTATGACTGCTCACCCCACTATCACCTCTGGAAATTAGGTTTTGCAGGATTCTGTAGTGCTCCAGAAATAGGGCATTCATGATGATTTGTGCTCATAATAATATCAATGTGGTTATACACAATCCCACTTTCAAAACTGCACCTGCAAAGGTTTCAGTGCAGACATACTGCTTCACTTCCAGTGTATGTCCTATAACCTCCTACTGAAATCCTACCAATGTTTCAATTTATTTTTTGTGGCCTCCTTTTGTTGCACTATAATGGAAGAGTGACCCTCCAGATGGCAGTAATGTTTTAGGAGCAGGAAAGCATCACAGCACAACTAATAAGGCAGAATGACGTGTAGATAGTCAAGCTTCAATCCACTGCTAATGCACTATTCTTGTGTTAATGACATGTTGCAGAATCACTTGCAGAAAAGCACCACAACCACCACAAACCAGTCTGGAGGGGGCCTGGTAGGAAAACCTTGGCAATTAAGATTGTCTAGCCCTCTTGATTTGTGTTTATAGAGATGAGACTTAAGCCACTTTTGAAAACATCAATCATATGTTGCAGAATACGCCAGAAAGAGACACTAGTCTGTAGGGGCCATTAAAATACTGAACTGCCACTAACTCTGTGTAGAGACAGTGGAATGCTCTCCCCTGGGAGGCTTGCCTGATACCAGTGTTTCTTTTTCTATGTACCAGACAAAAATGTTTTTCTTTGCTCAGTCTTTTAAAAAAGGAATGCTAAAAGCATTTTAAATATTCTTGACTGCTGTTTTATCTGTGGGCTCATCTTTTATGTTCTTGCAAACCACCCTGGAAACAATTTTGATGATGGGTGGCATGAATATATTTCAAAATAAATATTCTCAAAAGGTTTGCGCGATACGAGTCTTTGAACTGGACTTGACTGCTGTCAGGTCAACTGTTCCCAAGGTTATACTCGATGTCATAAGCTCTGTCCTAAACCCATCACTTCATAGCATCACGTAGGACATGACTGTGTCCCAGCTCCCAGATGTATACTGAAGACACACTGGATCAAAAGAGAGATTTTCAGACTGTGGAAAGTCTAAGAGGTCTAGGCTTTTCAGGAGAAGTCCATGGATGCATAGACCAAGACATACGTCAGTTTCCAGCCATGTTCTTCCCTTTTCTCTATTGCTCCTCCCATCCTGCTCATTACTTTCCTGTTTCCATCCTGCTAACGATGTCCCCCCGCTGTGCAAAGTACTAGATATTTAATTTTGAAATTTCCATCGTATGGGTTCACTGCAATGGCCCATTTCCCTTTGAGGAGTGATACCCAGGGCGACACCTGCAAGTTGATCTCTCAGGTTGATCTGTAAACCTGCCCCTTGTATAGTAGCTCAAGAGGACCACATCTTGCAAGAGTATAGATGTCTCTGGCCGTGATTGTATTGTCCAGACAGTCAACTGTGCCAATAGCGAAGTTTCGATGGCTTCACTTATCTGATGTAAATGAGCTCACACTTACTACAAACACCTGATGCTTCAGCTAACGTCCCTTTTATGCCTTTAACATGGTGGTGGAGAACCCAGGGGCCACATTGCATTGTGGGAAACCTTCCAGGGGTTGTGGGCAAAGTAGGTCTGGCCAGACACACACCACTCTTCGCCTTTCAACCAAGCAAGCAAGCTAGTGGCATTTATCAACATTGAATGACATATTCCAGCCAGAGAAAATCACTAGAGAAGTACAGAGAGCAGAACAAGTGAAGGGTGTGCCTGGGAGGGGACTGGCCAGATAGAAAGGTCTCCAGGGCGACTGAGGTTGCAACACTTGTAGAGACCCAACCAGCAAAGCTTTTGCCCATCCGTGCATCTCTCAGCTTCACTTGATTCATGCCCATTATGTGCAGCCCAAGAGTCTCTATCAACAATAAAGGTGGCAGCACTACCTGTCAGTGACCTCGTGTTTTGTTTTTTTCCGACGGTCCATGGCTCTTGTCATCTGATTGCTGTTCACTGGCCTGTGTGAAATGAATTAGTGGACTTTGCTTATTGCCTAATGGGATTCATGTTTGCATAACACAAACTACCAACACAATTAGGCCTAATTGATCCCACTTGCCAGCAGTCTCAGAAGAGCACTCAAGGATGAAACAGGAAAGAAAGACCACGATGACTAAAGTTGCCCCTTTGTCTTTCTGTGGGTGATCCCCCACTGAACCAAGCCTGAAGAGTTCACCCTTTGTTGGGCTATGCAGGGAATATGCAGGCCGTGAGGTCCTAACACACCCTTCCTTTATCCTGGGGCCATTTCTATTTTCTGGTGTCTGTCCAATGGGCATTATTAAAGGATAGCTGAGTGGTCCTGAGCCCCAGGGTACTTTGCGCCAGAGATCTCTTGTCCGCCCACCACCTTAGTTTGCCCAGAGGTATCTATGCATATAAATTACACCTGCAGATTTTATGAAAAATTGTGTTAGTTTGGGCCTAGCAATGAATTGGTCCCTTCAACTGTTTTGCTTTTAAGTAGTCATCACTGTCTGTTCCTTTTGCATTTCATCTCTCTCTCTCTCTCTCTCTCTCTCTCTCTCTCTCTCTCTCTCGGGCTTCCACCTTTGGTTGGGCAAAATAAAGAACAGGTTAGGCAGAATACAGGAGAGGTCGGCCCCTCCACCCTAAAAATTACTTTACCTGATGCAGAAATGACTTCAAAACAATCCATTACAATGAGACACCTGGTTTACGGTGCTTCATTCAATGAAAGAAACAAAAGCGCTATTATTTACAACTGTAAGAAGAATATTGCATATTACATGCATAGCTGGCCTTTGTAATGCCAATTCGTTTGACACAAACCAGCACGAAACATCACAGTTGCATGGTGTTCACCCCAACTGGAGAGCAAGAATTTGAGCCGACTCACCACCACCTTTGCAAGGAAGGAGTTTTGGGGGGTGGGCAAGTGCCCTCGCCTTTTAACTGCTACACTCTGCTCAGTGATTTCTTTATCTTCTGATCTTGCTCTTCGGCTGGCCACCCTTCCTTCTCTCTGCCCAAGCAGACTCTCCACTGGATTAGATGGGCCAGGTCTGTGCAAAGTGCAAATCCACTCTTGCTCTCCGCGACCCACCTCTGCCTCCATCCCACTCTCTCAAACACACTCTCTCAAACTCCTCCTCCAGGTCCCACCCTCTGCCCACATGCCATTTGAAGTCCAAACAGGACTCCCCCATCCAAAAACGGACGATCATGTCCTTTCTAGGGATGGGTGGCAACAACCCTACTCTGACCACTTCCCCCTACTTCCCCACCCCCCTGCACAACCAAGTACATAGGTGCCAGTCAATCTGGGGCTACACTTCCTGCAACAGATACAGTAGGCTGTAGTCCCCAAAGGCTTATGCTGTAATTAATGTACAGTGGTACCTTGCGTTAAGTACTTAATTCATTCCAGAGGTCCGTTCTTAACCTAAAATTGTTCTTAACCTGAAGCACCACTTTAGCTAATGGGGCCTCCCGCTGCCGCTGCGCCGCTGGAGCATGATTTCTGTTCTCATCCTGAAGCAAAGTTCTTAACCTGAGGTACTATTTCTGGGTTAGCAGAGTCTGTAACCTGAAGCGTATGTAACCTGAGGTACCGCTGTAATGTGACTGCTCTGAATCCCACTGAACTCAATGATGCTTACTCCCAGGTAAGGAGGGCTAGGGCAGCCCCAGTCTTTAAGCTATCACAAGACTCTGTAGCTTTTTCCAGCTTGTGGGATCTGGTCATCCCTGGTAAATCACAGTCCAATTTTTTTGTCTTTTGAAGATCAGTTTGATTATTATTTTTGTTCCATCCTTTTTAAAGAAGCTCAGGGCACATATGTAGTTTGCACATCACATGAGGAAGGGTAGACCAGGACATAGTGACTGGCTGAGGGTCACCCAGTAATTTCATGCCTAAAGAGGAATTTGAAGCCAATTCTAGTCCAACACTCAACCCACTACACTGCTTTAAGTTTTGTGAAGATGAGTTGCTAGCATTATCATCCCTCAGGGTTCAGCTCCTAATTCAGGGTCTTTAGATCAAGGGCTGGGAACCTGTGGTCTTCCAGATGGCATTGGACTTCAGCACCCATCATCCCTGTCCATTGTCCACACCGGCAGGGACTGATGAGAATTGGAGTCCAGTGGTATCTAAAGAGCCACATGTTCCCATGTGTGCTTTAGAGGTTAAATCTCTGAGTGCACCTTGACTGTAGTGTACATGTAGGTAAAAGCATGAACATGAATGCTAAAGCACCATGTGCAGTGCACAGCTTGCCCTTTCACACTTTGAAGCTGGTATATTTGGAACAGCTGATAACTTATTGTAGGTGAGTTTTATATTCTACTGGCATGCATCTACTTGAGCTGTGCCTACACGGTCTCTTGAAACATATTCTCCAGGGAAATGGGCACAGAAATAGGTGGGTAAGTACAATTTTTCACTTTAATTTCTCCAGGGGGAAGAGAAATTTTCTAACAGGTTTTCAAGGGTGAAGTATCTAGGGAGGAAATTGCCCTTCTTGAATTCTAAAGTGGACTTAACTTGATCCATTCAGGAGAAATCTTGACCTAGGCCAGATTGTATCAATGGTCTACTTCAGAATCTGCCATCCAGTTGATTTGATTACAAGCTGGTCCAAGGGTTCTGCAATGCCTGTTTCCAGTCTCACCCAGTGGTTTCCCCTTTAAACCTTCTAAAACCATATATCCAGCAGCCCACAGCCTGAGCAGCTAGATCACAGGCTTTCTTGAATGAGCACATGCCCTGCATGAACGCACAGCAAGCCCCCTAAGACCAATCCATTGCTCCTGGAGGGAATTCACTGGGGCAGCCACATTTCCTCCATACAATTCCCCCTTGGAGTGACGGAAAATCATCAAGTCCTGCCACTCCCAGAGGGACTTGCTTTATGTTCACTCAAGTCATGTGGCTCAAATAATTCCTGCAAGCTAGCTCTGGGCAGTCAAATACTTGATTTCAGCTCTGCTCTAATATTTACCAAAATTGCAATTGGCATCTGTGAAGGAAAGGCTTTTGCAGAGCTAGAGAATTTAGCACTCAGCAAGTGAAGGAATGTGTGTGACCAACAACCAAGGGAGGGAGGGGCTCTCAATGTGATCCTTGGAATGGGAATCAACATCCCTTTAGTTTCGTCTGTGATATGTTGGAGGGCATGAGCTAATAACTGGAGCCCTACATCTTTGGACAGATTCATGTAGGCTGTGCACCTACCCATCACGGGTTGAGTCACACAGCTAGAAGTGGCAGGTCACCACAACCTGGCAACACATTCCCTGTCAAAAGGAACTCTACACAGACATGCAAATACACAGAGCAAAAAAAAAAAAAAGCAATATATTAGAAAGTGCTTCAAGAAAGCAAAACCCAAATCACTATAGAAATGGGGGAAAGTTCAGTGAAACTAGAATCATATGCCTAACAAATAACTTAGGTGTGTTTGTTCTGGTTTTTATAAAAAAGTTTTGTATCTCTTTCTAACATTCTGCAGGGGCGGACTGAGCTTCAGTTTTCTAATTACTTATTTAATTCAAAGCATTTTTATCTCACTTGCCTCCATTCCAAGAAGGGTTCTCAGAGTGGCTTATGAAGATCAATAACAAGGCTTCAAATCTCAAAGACACACCACAAAAGGAAGAGAGTTTGGAAGGAAGGAAGGTAGGAGAAAAGCAAACTCAGGCATTAGCCAAAAGTTGCTGGTCTCTCAATGGCATTGATGGAGTGGTCCTGCTTACCTTCCTTTCCCACCACTTCTGATGGAATGGCTGCTGTCAGTTGACAGGTGAAGGAGGGAGGAAAATTCCTCTTCTATGAAGGATAAGTTCCAGAGCACCAGGGCCACAGCTGAAAAATCTCCCCTATCTGAAACACTCATCAATTTTAAATCAAGCGGGCCTCCAGGTTTGTCACATAGCAGGACTGGAGAACCGGTACAGCTGCATCTCTCATTTAATGAGTAAAAAAAAAAATGTTAAAGGGTTAGAATCAATTGCTGGGTTGAGTTCTGGCAATCACAGCAGCAGCTCAGGAGAAACTGCTATTTTCATAACTCAGGTTCCCTTCCAGAATGGCGTTTTGTTGCAGGTGTATTCTGCAACATAATCCATTAATGGTGGATTTATCCACCATTAATAATAACAACTAATAATATGATTATTAGTTGTTCTGTAATGATGCTCCAGTGCTACCACATTACTGCTATCTGGAGGGGCCTTAGCACAACAAGAGCAAGAGAAAAATATACCAAAATGTGCAGTATAACAAGTTGCAGGATTGCAGGAGGAAGTTACGGGGCATGCACTGGTTGGAGATGAAGCAGTGTGATCACCCTGAAACAGTATTGAAAGTGGGATCACACAGATTGTTGTTGCTGCTATTGCTGGAGTAAAGACTTCATTGCTGATCTATGGTAAACCCCACAGTATCTGCTAGGAAGTAGCTCCAGATCCTCCTACCTCTAGTTAGTATGGTTCTGTTTTCTTATATTGATGTCAGTTCACTTGCTCTACTCAGAGTACAGCCTAATGTCAGTGGGCTTACTCTGAGCAGGACTAACACTGGCTCCAATCCTCTGTGCATCACTTTCCTCCAAAACAGTTGTTCCAAGTGGTTTACAAAGATACAGCCTACGGTGATGCAATTGTGAAGACACAAATTGTTCCACTGGAAAGAGCAGCAAAAACACAAGAATGGAAAGAGTTTCAGCCATGGGCAATACCTGATGCAGCAACAGGGTCAAAGCTTGGTTAGAAAGGAATGGCTGAATACAAACAAGGAGGGAGACAACCAAACCTTTTGAGGTAGGGGGTTCCCCTGAATAGGGTTGGTTCCCCACTCCCATTTCCACACCATTTGTGTCTAGCCATGTAGGAAACTATTCTAAATCTGAAAACAAACTATTGTTTTCCCAGAATGAGCATGAAATGTGGAGATTTCTTTTCTTTGATGTTTTGGTTTTGCTTTCCTTTATCCTTTGAAGGCTGTGTGCTCAGTTGTTGTTTAAGGTTTTTTTTATTACATGCTTAATAATACAAACATAACCAGCAGCAGAAAATAAAAATCTAAACATTGTTTAGCTCTCTACAAAATATAACCTATTTTTAAAATGTCAGTGCATCCGAAGTGTGAACTGCTTAATTTGATCTTATGGTAATTTGCTCTTACGTTCAGTATGTAAAACGAAGAACATTAGCTCAAAGATGAGTGCATTTTTAAAGGCATAAACATTCTGTATAACATTAACTAGGAATACTGAATCAGACATTAGGTCTATGGCAGTGGTGTCCAAACCTTTTTCAAAGAGGGCCAGATTTGATGAAGTAAACATGCGTGAGGGCGGCCAAAATTGTTGAGTTTTTTTAGGATTTAAGTTATTGAGGGTTTTTTTTTAGGATTTTGCCCCCGAGTTGTTGAGCTTTGTTTAGAATTGACCCACAGAAATTGTTGGGTTTAATTTACACTTAGGTGTTAAGGAGACAGAAGAGAACAGTGACTGTGGTCTAACTTCAAAACAACAAGCTCTCCATTATTATTGGCATCTCCTTTCCTGGGCTGCTTTTGAGGCAAGGAAGAAGGGCTACCCCTATGCTATCCACATAATCAGTTATCAGTAATCAATATATTCAATATATATTCATATATGCTTACACATAATCAAGGATTACAGTATTTTATAATCCATTTTGAATCAAAGGGAAACTGTGCCTTAGCTAACTGCAAACTGCTTGGAACAACAAAGTTAGGAACCGACCTTTCCCCTTCAAACATCCGTATACCCTGGACAAGGGGAAGACGTGAATCAGAGATTCTGGTACAAAATCCCCTCAGATACAGGCTAAATTAATCCACAGAACAGGAAGAGGAAAACCACAAAATCTCCAAACTCCCTGTCCTGTCATAACTAGGGGAAAGGTAAGACTAAGCGTCACTGCAAGCATCGGAAAGCAGAACTAGAACTCTGTGCTTGACCAGTGCTTGACCAGGAGCTGGTAGCGTGACAACAGCTTGCTGATTGGCTGATTCTCGCTGACAATATTGTGAATCCCTCTTGGCTGTCTATGATTTGCTGTGATTTGCTCAGGTATAAAGACCTCTGGATTTCTGTCAATCCGGGTCCCAGTTCCTTTTGGAAGAGATTCCAAACTGGGTCCTTATTGCCTGGCAATAAACCTCACCTTCTTATTCTCCATTGCTGAGTCTGCCTGATCCTTATTTTGCACCTAGCCAGTAACCAATTACTTTCACATGCTTCACTTTAACTCCTGAGACTCTACAGCAGCCTTTGTCAACCTCTTGCCCCAGATGGTGGAGACAGCAACATGCAGCAGCAACAGCAACAGATAGCATGAGAGCTGAGGCATGATTTGATGAAGGGAACATGTGCGAGGCCTGACCATTTTGCCTGACATTCTTAGAATCAATAAAATTAAATGCAAATTTTATGCAACGATTTTATGCAAATTTTATTGCAAATGGCATACTTTTCATGATGTCACATGGATGACAAACCTATGCAGGTGTTAAATCACTCTGCCTTTCATATCTGAATGCCAGATGAAAAATAAATCCAGAAAGCTGAAATATATGTCAGGAACATTGTAAAGTACATTACACAGTAATAAAGGTTGTCTGTCAACTTTTAGAACATATGAATAGGAACATATGAATAGGAACCTAACACCAGGTATACTTCTTGTGTCCAAATATATTTATACCTGATTTAGACCAACTGACATTAACTGAGATTTTACAATGTATTCATCTCAATTGAAAAAAAACAAAACATGCCTACACTAATACGAAGGGTGAAACTGAGATCTTCTGGACTGCAGCTGAGGGATCCCCACCCCCTCCTGCTTGCACGCAAGTAAGAGTTGGGATCGGAGTTGCTCCATAGGCAGTGCAAAGCCTCCCTTCCCAGCTGAGGGATCCCCGCCCCCTCCTGCTTACACGCAAGTAGGAATAGGGTTGGGGCTGCTCCAATGGTAAGGGAGGCATTGCTACATATTGGGTGTATATTTCAGCGGATGAACGTACAGGTTTATGGCCATGCTGTAGTGTAGTGCTTATGCGACTGTGAATAATAGGTGGCTGGGCTCATTGTCTCGGGGTTTGCGGGGGGAAGAGGTGACAAAACTGATTTCCAATAAGTGCCCCCCCTTTATTTCCATAACAAGTCCTTGAGTCTCTACTCTGAATAGTGACACTAGGAACCTAGAAGGTGCAGGGCTTGTCAGTCCAACCCCTGCACAATCTCATCAGGGCTGACCTTAAGGCAATTGGAGCAATTGGGCCAAATTGGGCCCCATGTGCTGCTCACAAGGGGGCCCCTGCACCAGGGTAATCTAGATGGATTTTATTTATATCTTTAAGATTTTGCAGACTTTGACTGTGAACTGGGGCCCTACCCCCCAAAAAAAAAAATTCAAGTTGCACCCCACTGTTTCAAATTGGGCCCCACTGGCTAGCCCTGAGTCTCATAGTTGCTGGGCCTGAGTTGCCCTGCCCTTGCATGAAGTCTTGGGTTTGCAATTTTGGGAGAGGGGAGACTGCCCACTGGGGAGCGAGCTGGCTGGCAAGGCCCCCTAGATTTAGAGGCCCTAGGCTTCAGCCTACTTAGCCTATACAGTGGTACCTCGGGTTACATACGCTTCAGCTTACATACGCTTCAGGTTACAGACTCCGTTAACCCAGAAATATTGCTTCAGGTTAATAACTGAAATTATTTCATGCTGGTTTGTGTCAGGTTAATAACAGAAATTGTGCTCCGGCGGCGGCAGCAGCAGCAGCAGCAGCAGCAGCAGGAGGCCCCATTAGCTAAAGTGGTGCTTCAGGTTAAGAACAGTTTCAGGTTAAGTACGGACCTCCGGAATGAATTAAGTACTTAACCCGAGGCACCACTGTACATAAATTCGGCACTGGGTCAAGACAGCAGCCACCCTTCTGCCACCGCCATCACTGCAGCATCAATGTTCTGAACGTGTACTGTAGTATTTATTTATTTAGTCACACACACACACACACACCCGGCCGACCAGACTGGCCAACCCAAGGAATGACATAGCCAGGGACTCCCTAATGGCACAGGGGCTAGCCACGCCCCCCCATGCAGAGGGGAGAGCTCATGATGAGCCTGCAAAAAGGAAATGGCTTTGGTGGGCAGGTGCTTGGGGGGGCGTAAGACATTGCTTTTTCAAAATTGCCCAGAGGGCCATTTGAAACCAGCCCAGGGGCCGCAAGTGGCCACTGGGCCGGATTTTGGACATGCCTGGTTTATGGGTATTGGGGGTAAGGGAACAACCCCTCCTCCCCCAAATCCTAAATGTATTTCATTATTTTGATGTACAAAGAAGCACACGCATGCAACTAGTCAACAAGAGATTTGGGGTGATCTCTGAGACCACTCCCAATGAGAGTGGTTGCCAGACTCAGACTGTCTGATTTTTCTGCAACAGAGCCTTCCTAGAGATGAGAGGGCTATTGATGGCTTTAAAAGAGGATTAGACAAATTCCTGGAGAGGGTTATTGATGGTGGCTGCAAGGCTTCTGGATACCAGTAGTTGGAAACCACAGAAGAGGAGAGTGGTTTTGTGCTCGGGTCCTGCTTGCAGGTTTCACATGACCTTGCTGTTCATGGTAAGACCAGCACAACAGGTAACATGATAGACCTTTTACGGTTTTGTGCTGAGGCAGGGGATGAAATATTTAAAAATTGGAAACTGGGGCAGGCAATGCTAAGTATACATCTGCAAGAATGCAGAATGAGTTAGTGAAGTAGGGTGGCCAGATTTTGAGGGGAAGATGTTGCTGTGAAGCCTAATGCTTCCAATAAATTCTAAATTTTAGCAGCTGAAGCAGCAGATATTTACGGCATTGAACAATTGTCTCTAGGTGTAAGAATTGTTGAAGAAAGTGGTGGAAAGGCATTTCTACATGAGGAGATCCTTGGGTTCATTTAAATCTCACACCAGCAGGCATAGCCAACACAATCTGATCTGCTTGTTCTGATTTTGGACTAAATACCTTATTTGGGCAAGGATACAATGGTTGTTCAACCATGGCAGGAAAAGAAGGTAGGGTTCAACCACAAATTTCGGCATTCTGTCTTCAGGCAACCTTTGTCCATTGCTCATCCCATAAACATAGTCTCACTGCAAATGATCTAACCGTGTAAGTGATGTGTGCAATAAAGCTAACACATTTAAGCCACCACAAAAAAACCCCATGAGAACATTCAAAGATGACATACTCAACATATTAATGCAATGTGAAATGTGGTGGACTAAAAAAATTAATAAATCCATACCTTTGTAGAAAATTACACATTTTCTCACAGCCTAAGCAATTAGCAGGATCAGACAAGACAACTTTTGTATCAGTTGTTCTGTGCATCAACTTTTATTATTTATCTTGTGATCCTAAGCAAGCATTTTTTGATGCTAGAACCAAGCTCTACAAACTGTGAAGTTAAATATGATTTATATGAAAGTGCATATAAAGGCTTTGCTGGGAATAATGGAACAACACAGGGACGCTTACGAGAGGACCATCAGCACAATAATAGAGAAGTGCAAGAAACTGGCCAATGAAGTAGATGTACAACACCTGGACAAACCATAGGACAGAAAAAGCATGCCAATCATTAAAACCAATCCAGAGAGGAGTGCTACCTGTGGTCCATCAACATTCTCTACCTGGATTTGCTTATTACCTCACTGAATACTTTTTTACAATTTGCTGAAACTACATACATCTCAAAGAAAAAACTTTCAAGCCCATGTCAATTCCATTCATGGACTTTACAAATTTGAAAACTATGGAGATGAATCGGTTACATGGTATGAGTTGTGGGCAAAAAGACATAACAAAGAAATGCACTCTCATTGTGTGACATAAGCAACATCAGCCTTACTGAATTGTTGAACCACCTTAAACTGTTCCTTGTTATTAAAATGGCCGTCCTTGCAGCACTTTCCCTCCCAGTTACAACAAGCGCAATTTGAGTGAAGACTGACCACCTGGCTTCTGTTTGTTGAGCGTCCACAGAGAAAAAGTTGAAGCCTGTCCCAAGGAGAAATTTATAATCTTATTGGCCCTTTCGGCTACAACCCTCAAGGACTCTAGTTTTCATTGAAAGAATGGCCCACTTTGTACTCTATTTTCCATTATATTATGCACAGACAAGCATTAACAAAAAGTCTCACTGTTTTAGACCTTATGTCTGGCATTTAATCAAGGCAATTCTGTGCAAAAGGTGTGACGTACAGCCTTAATAGTTTTTAATTTGCCGAGTCCCACAGTATTGTTCTTTAATGGACAAACTGAAGCTGTACGTCTTTCTAGTACTTATTCTGTTATTGTTAAATGAACAAACAAAACAATTTGTTCGGAGTTAGTTCTGAAATGTATGATTCCATACAATACAGCAAATCACCAAGAGGCACAGCCCATAATTGTTTCTCCTGGCTTCTCTTCAGCACCATATAATGGTGTGGGAAGTTCAGTCCCATGAAGACTGAAAACAGTCACATCAACAACCTGTAGTTACAAAGCACAGACTTCCCGCCCTGCTCAATTTTTTGTGCAGACACCCAAACATTGGTCCATCTATCTCCACACTAGAGATTGAAAGACCTTGGCCAGACCATTTTGACAGATAGATGGGGTCACCAACCTGTCAATCACCTGACATACGCATATAATATCAGGTGACCTGAAAAGTTCCTCTCCGGGCATGGGTTAAATTCAAAGGGCACCGGTGGAGTCTGAGCTTACTGCCAATCAGCTGACCGGTGATGATTTCAAGCCATGCTTTTGCAAGAATCAGATGCACTTGGAGTATAGGTGATGCCAGCACAGCTTTGGGCATTTGGTGCCAAATTTGAAAGGCTTTAGAACTTTTGGTTAGTCCTTTGCAGTCAAATCCTTACCTGCCCTGGGACGCAGGTGGTGCTGTGGGTAAAACCTCAGTGCCTAGACTTGCTGATCGTAAGGTTGGCGGTTCGAATCCCCTCGGCGGGGTGAGCTCCCGTCTTTCGGTCCCAGCTCCTACCCACCTAGCAGTTCGAAAGCACCCTTAAGTGCAAGTAGATAAATAGGTACCGCTTTATAGCAGGAAGGTAACGGTGTTTCCGTGTGCAGCGCTGGTGCTGGCTCGCCAGCTGCAGCTTCGTCACGCTGGCCACGTGATCCGGAAGAGTCTTCAGACGGCGACAGCTCCCGGCCTCTTAAGCGAGATGAGCACGCAACCCTAGAGTCGGACACGACTGGCCTGTACGGGCAGGGGTACCTTTTACCTTTACCTTACCTGCCCTACACCTGACATCATATATTCTATCCGACATGGTGTGGATGGGTGTGGTTTGGGGGAAACTGCCTCTCAGGTTGGAGGCTTCCCATGGCTGGCCTACAGACAAGAGAGGCCAAGATGAGCCATTCATTTCAGGCGGCTCCATATGTACCATTAGAGATGTTGCCTTTCATAAAGAGAACTTTACATGCAAGATTGTTTGCCTGAGCCTATTCCTCTCTTCAGCTTCCAGCCACAGAGCTGTGCAAAGCCAACACCTTACAGGATAATAGAAGATCACTGACATTGTATCATCAGCTGGCACATTCTCCCTTCCTGGCCTCTGAAGTTTCCAGCGTATCGACAGTAATAGAAAACCATAAAGGAAGGAACTGATGCTGCCTTTCTCCCATGACCTCTTCTGTGCCTTGCTGAACCTCTGTTTGATGATGCTCTTGCAACTCGCAAGATCTCATCCTTCCCATTTTCTGTTCCTTTATGCAGAGGCTTATCCCATATTAATATGAAACTCAAAACTGAAGGAATCTGTTTGTATTTAAGGCCTGGATTTCCTTGTGGTTCAGTTTTGTACTTTTGTCTTGCAGCTGTTCATCTGTGGCCTCAACTTCTATAATAGGGCAGGAATAAGAAATGATTTGCTAATGTAGGAAGATGGGTGGTAACTTTCGTTCCATTTTTTTCTATGTTTTCATTTATATTGCAAAATATATATAATTCAAATCACTACAAAAAAGTCAAGTATGTTAACGAGATACATCAACACAAAACATACATATTATTTTATATTATAATTTATTCATGTACAAAAAGTCAATTACGGTTTAAAGAGCATCATAAGCACTTATTAGGTGCCCTTGGCTACTGCTGTATTTTAAGGAGAACATAAAATTATATGCATGAAAATGATATATAAGGCATTGCCTTGGAATTTTACATTCTTTAACCAACAAACTCTATTTTTCATTAATTTATTTGGTGCACTTCCTTCAATGTCTCTTTTATAATATACAGGTTTTGCCAACAGTGCTATATCCCATACATTTTTATGCCATTGCATGTCAACCAGTTTATCTGATTTCCAATTTCATGCTGTGAGTATTCTGACTGCAATGATAATAGCTGTTGCAAGTTCCATATTTTCCTCTTTTACTATGCCTTTCAGAAATCCCAGTAAGGTATATTTTGGTGTTCAGATTATGCTGCTACCAAGAATTTCAGTTATAATCCTCATCAACTCTTGCCAAAAAGAATATAATCTTACAACAGTTTCTCTGTTTTCAATACAGTGGTACCTTGCAAGATGAATGCCTCGCAAGACAAAAAACTCGCTAGACGAAAGGTTTTTCCGTTTTCGATTTGCCTCGCAAGACGAATTTCCCTATGGGCTTGCTTCGCAAGACGAAAACGTCTCGCGACTTTGTTTCCTTTGTCTAAAAACAAAGACATGTTTTGTTTATAAAATTAATTTATTTTCCCTTCAATTTTTGAACTGCTCTTTACAGTATGTGTGACTTTAAAGAGCAGTTAATAAACTGTGGTTGTACCAAATTTGGTTTTGTTTGGACTTTTTTTGACCATAGGAACGCATTAATTGAATTTCAATGCATTCCTATGGGATTTCGTGATTTGCAAGATGAAAAATTCGCTAGACGACAAAACTTGCGGAACGAATTAATTTCGTCTTGCGGGGCACCACTGTAGTTGTCTCCTTGTGAATTATACATTTTCATTAAATGGTTTGATGCAATATACTATCTGTCTATCATCTATCTATCTATCTATCTATCTATCTATCTATCTATGTTTGAAGAAACTTTCCTTCAAAGTTATAGGGATAATATTTTGCTGCATTTTTATTTTAATATTCATATTATTACAGTGGTGCCTCGCAAGACGAAAAGAATTCGTTCCGCGAGTCTTTTCGTCTTGCGATGTTTTTCGTCTTGTGAAGCACGGTCCATCGCAACTGCGTCTCTTCAAGCGGCTTTTAAAAAAAAGCGCAAGACGTTTTCGTCTTGCGAAGCAAGCCCATAGGGAAATTCGTCTAGCGAAGCAACGCAAAACTGAAAAACCCTTTCGTCTAGCGAGTTTTTCGTCTTGCGAGGCATTTGTCTTGCAGGGCACCACTGTACACCTCTTTGTCACTAAGGCCCAAGTGTCATAAGAGGAAGCTCCATTGAACTGAATGGAACTTTTTTCTTAGTAGGCATTTATGTGATCAGCTAAAAACGTGTTCCTATTAAGTAGGCAGCAAATTTGAATGTCTGTATTTAAAAAATAAAATAAAAAATGCTTCAGAAAAATGCTCACAAGCACCATCTTCAAAGAGGCATTCTCTCTCTCTTTTTTTAATAAATAATATTTATTAATTTTCCAACAATTTAAACACAACACTACAAAAAAACAAAAAAGGGGAAAAAATACAATATAATACAAAAACACTACAGAACACTAACACATAAAACTAACAAAACAAAACAAAAACCATTTAAAACACATCAAACAATTTCAATATCTTATCTTTCATTCACTTATTTCCTCGACCTCCTCACACCTCCCTCACACCTCCACACTAGTAGTAGTAGTAGTACAGTACTAGTACTATTCCCATTTCATTCCTGAACCAACTGCATTTCATATGTGTTCTATTGAGAGATCCCACTTTGTAGATTCTGGTTAAAGCTATGTTTGGAATGTGCAGTGAATCCATTAAGTGCTTATTTGTATTGATTGGTCAATTATCGCTTTCAGGCTGTGTACCCAGATTCACACAGCGCCAACAATAACAGAACACAGAAGGCACGAGTGACATCCATACATAAACTCCAGTGGGAAGCTCTCTGTGAAGTGCACAAGCAAACATTTAATAGCATCTTGGAAGAGACAGCTGCTTACAAGCATTGCTTTTAGCATGGGTGGGGGAGGGAAGAAAAGAAAAAAGAAAAGAAAATGCCCTTGGTCCCTCCAGCAGTCAAAGAAGAGAAGGAGGGGATGAACCTTCAGCACCATGGCCAGCCTCACGGTTGACAACAGCTGCCGTGGACTGCAAATCCCACCAGCCCCAGTTGCAGTCCAAAATAGTTGGGGGGCACCATGATGTGAAAGGTTGTCCTACATTGAGCTCTGCTCCCAACGGCTATTGGCCTTGATGAGTATAAAGAAGTGGGATGGGGGAATGTTGGCACTCCAAATACTGTTGGACTACAAGTCCCATCATCCTTGAACAGTGCTTGGAAGGGTCCAACAGCATATGAAAGGCCACATGTTTCCTACCCTTGTCTTGGAAGAGGGAATTCTCCTGTGTGTGAAGGAGAAAGGAGAACATCTCTTTGAATATGGCACTAGCTTTCTCTTTTAAAAGTAATATACATTCAAATTTGCTGCTCAGTTAACAGAGGCACATTTTTAGCTGATTAACAATGCAGTCACATGCATGTCCACTCTGAAGAAAGTCCCATTCAGTAAGTGGTGGTCCATCTTAAATTTCAACGAGGTGGTTGTATGAGAAGTTGGAGTCCAAAACAGTTGGAAGGCACTAGGCTGATCTACAGCACTTCCCATGCAAATACCCAAGCTTTAACCACATACCAACCTGCAAAAATTTATCTTTCTTTCCCCTTAACATTAAAGATGCAAATGTCTTCCCTGTTGTTCTTCTCGTTTTGTGTGCTGCATCACAGCGGTCATTTATGCATCACCAAAAAAAGAGGATGAAAGAAGGTACTGATTTGCAGAAAAATTGCATGTCCTAATTTAAATGTACAGTTAAAATGCTTTTCCCAGAGAGATGGGCCTAGTACCATCACTATCAATCTTTGGGCACCAGGTGAAAATATTCTTATCAGGGCTGGCTCCCCATGAGACAAGGTGAGGCAACTGCCTTAGGTGGCAGGATCCACAGAGACAGTAGATTTTTATTTCCTGCCTTGTTCCTGATGAAGATGTTCACTCCGCCCTTCTTCCCTGGTGGGGATCAGGAGGCTCCATTTTGTGGTTTGCCTCAGGCGGCAAAATGTATTGGGCCAGACCTGATTCTTATTTACCTATTATGAGTTTTTTGTTAAAGTTTTTCATAATACAATAAAACAGCTGCTTCAAAAAGTACAAATAGAAAAAGTAGAATATGGAGTCCCCTCTTAAAATTAATTCTTAGCCCATAGCACCCACAGAAGATAGTAGCTCCTCCCAGCTCTCACCTGGGATCTTTCCTTTCTCCTCCCAGTCTCTCACCCTGGAAGACCGACATTTCCCTGTCTCTCACCCTGTGTTCTCCATCAACCACCTGCCACCCCCATGAGTATACACCTGATTCTCATTTACCCAGGGATCTTCCTCCTACTGGGTGTTCCTCTTTTAGCTGGGTGAGGTATGTGGGATGTGTCCTTTTTATGTTCTTGCAGGATGATCCTTTTTAGCTAATAAAGATTTTAGTTTCATTTGGTATTGTGGGCTTTTCTTTTTTAAAAAATGGAAACCATTTTGAAACAATAAAGTGTAGCAAGTGACAAAATAATAATAATAGTAGATACAAATGTAAAAAATATTAGCTAGGGTTAAAAGTTAAAATATTTAAAACAAAAACTATACCCCCTCCCACTATATTTTAAAGAGAAATAAATACAGTGGTACCTCGGGTTAAGCACTTAATTCGTTCCGGAGGTCCGTCCTTAACCTAAAACTGTTCTTAACCTGAAGCACCACTTTAGCTAATGGGGCCTCCTGCTGCCGCCGCGCAGCCAGAGCATGATTTCTGTTCTCATCCTGAAGCAAAGTTCTTAACCCGAGGTACTATTTCTGGGTTAGGGGAGTCTGTAACCTCAAGCATATGTAACCTGAAGCGTCTGTAACCCGAGGTACCACTGAAGACCTCCACATAATGGGGAAGACTGAGACAAGGCAGCCTATGTACCTGCTCAGGTGCAAACTGTAGATCTGCACTCTCTTTACTTCTGGCTCTTTCTCATTAACGGAGACATGAACCAGACAAACAAAGGACACCTTTAAACAGAGAACACTCTCTATAAATTAGGGCAGATGGCCACCTTGTCTCTAGTGTCCAGAATTCTGCTAAAGTCGTTTCCCAGTCCTCCTCCCCCAACCCAGCCCTGCTACTGCAGGCAATCCATCCCATTGTTTTTTTAAGACTGGGAAGTGCAAGCCCTTCCCAGTTGGGGCATGCAAACAATGTCTGGGTCAGCACAGTCTTATTGCAATGGGCATTGTAAAGAGCACTTAGGCAACACAACGCTTGAACATAATGTGCTTTCCAAAAGTTATGCTCCAAATCAAGGGTTGGGAACCTCAGGCGGGGGCTGGTCTCTTTTTCTGGCCCTTCCTAGGCCACACCTCTCTCCAGCCTTACTCTGCGCTCTTTGCAAGTGCTTTTGCCTGGTTGGGATATGTAAACAGGCCTCTTGCTTGCCTGGATGCAGAGAGACGGGTTTATGCAGAAACCATGGGCTTTTGCATAGCTGGAACACAGGCAGCCCAACAAAGGTAGAAGCCGTACCTGTTGCTCCACCCACTTTTGCCTCTGGCCACTCCCACCAGTGGCATGAGGACCTTGGGAAGTTGCCCATGAGGTTATGCAGCCCTTGGGATGGAGGGTAGGAATCCACCACCCCTTCTCTAAGTGCTTTGTTCTTGTGCTAGAACAACAATTTTCATCTACAGGTTATGAATAAAGACAAACCCCGAGTTTTCACACAGCTATTTCGGAAAAACAGAAAAGGATTGAAATACTGGCATATCAGAACACAACCACAAAAACATAATATCTAGCACATTGCTCTCGCTTAGGGGTTAAAGGCTGTAGAAAAGAACGTGGACAGCTGCATTTCCAGGGTCCAAAGGAAGTTATTAATTGTTCAAGGAGACTTTCCTTCACCCAGACAGAAAGTAAAAGTGAGACTCTCTATGCTGCTGCTGAAGTCCAACAAGTGTGCAAGACTGAAGAACAAAAAATGAAGATGAAAGGTACGGTAGTCAGAGGCAACCCTTTTATTGTGGTGGCAGGGTGTGTGTCTTCTGACATTATAAGCCCATGAATCAATCAAAACACATTTCAATTGTGTTTCAACATTGGCGACGCCGACACTGGCAACGCACCCAGATGAGGAAGCAATTGTGTGGGATTAAGTTCCCAGTCACAGAAAGGATTCTAAGCCTGTTCAGCTGAATATGCAAAGAAGCTCTTTCCAGACTTTGTCAACTTGAGAAAGTCGGGGCTGGAGCCAGTGGGGACAAGGGAAAGCCGGCTCTCCTACAACCCTTATTCTCACATGCTTCTGAAGGTGGCTCAGTAGAGTTTGCCACTCAGCAGAAAGTGTCCAGTCTCACAAGAGCCTATTAAAAACAACAACAACCAGGTCTACAACCCAATTAAGGGTGAAGGGGGACAGATTTACTAATATGGTTTTGTTCTTAGAGCTTTCATTTTTTGTGCTTTGTTCTATTTTCATCTTACTTCTGTGGCTTCATGCTATGAAGCAGCTTATAAATTTGTTAAATAAAATACAGTGCTAACTGGCACTGGACTGAGGCTTGCAGGGCTATCCTATGAAGACTAAAATGTGCTTGGAAGCTTCCATGGCTATCAATGGGACCCAATCCTACTTCCGCACAGACAATTCACTCGTAATGGTAGGCCTGGACATTATCACCTGTCCCATCCCATTACAAGATTACTATTACTATTACTATTAGGCATGAGCCAGTGAAAGTTAACTACTTTTCACTCCCATTCAGTTCAGTGGGAAAGCAAACTGTGTGAGCTTATTTCAAACCCATGGATGTGCTATGCTGGAAGGATTTTATGCTTTTCTTCTTATTTTACAGCTTCCTAAACATTTTAACCTAAAGCATGCTCTTTCATCTTTATCAGCAAGCCTTCCCACGTGATCCCTCAAAGCATTCTTCAGCTGCGTTTCCCCCTCCGCCTGCAAATGTGGTGCCATTTATGGCATGCAGTTTGCATGGGAGTGAATGTGCACAATTGTGTGCCAGAAGCAGTGCAAGTAGGTTCTTCCCTTTGAGGGTGGGGAGTTCTTTGGCTGCTTGCCCTTTGCCACTCCTTCGGCTTCTTCCTTCTCCAAACTGAACTACAAAACATGCAGCCTGTTGTGCAAGTTGCTGTTTGCACAAAGATTCAAGCTGTTGGTGCTGGCATGCCCACTGCCCTTATCTTTAAGCAACAGGAGGTGAGCTGGAGAAAGAGGTTAGAGAACTGAGTGATAGGAGTCGGGGTGAGGGGAGGGGATCTCTAGAAATGCAACCTCCTCTCTCCCAGGATGCCAACCACCACAATTCCATTAACCACCCCACATACATGCGCTCACATGTATATGAAAGCAGCCAAGCCTTGTGGCACCTTAAAGACTCGCAAATAAACTGTAACAGTGAGAAAACGTAGGCCACAATGCAGTGCCACGAAATCTCTGCGTTGTTTGTGTCATATGGCTGCCCTTGGGAACTTATGTGCACCCACCCACTTACAAACACACAGTATTTCTCACCCAGATCCTTCCTATTGATTTATTATGCTTTGATCCTGCTGTTCTTTGAACAAGTTCAGATGCAAGCCTTAAAAGCCTACGAGGTGCAACATCAGGCCAAGCATGATAGCTTTATGCTGCTGCTCCAGACAGAGATCCCTACCATTAGACAAAGTGAAGCAATTGCCTCAGGCGGCTGATGCTGGAGGGGCTGGAGGCACAGCTAAGCCACCCAACCATTCCCCCTGTTGGAGAACAGAGCTGTGCATGTTACACTGCCTGTTCTGCCTAAACGTCTAGACTAGCCTGCTATGCTATAGAGATGCTATCACCTCATTTATATTGAAATAAGACTCAACTGCCAGTCCAGTGGGTTTCTATACATGGAATGGGGTGGAGGTAGCATTTTCCCTTTCACTTCAGGCAGCAAAATGCCTTGGGCTAGTCTTGCCTTCAGTCTTGCCCTGCTTGAAGACTTCCCAGAGGGATCTGATTGGTCAGTGTGGGAAACAGCATGTTGGACCAGATAGCCCTTTGGTCTGGCCCATATTTTTCTTAAGAAGATTGACCCACAGAATTAACAAAGGATTGCTGTTGGTCAGCCCTTGCAGGGCTGCTTCTCATGCACAACCACACAGCAGACATGTTTGGTTCATCCATTTCCCTCTTTCTTCACTATAGATTCTTTGTCTCCTTGTCACTTGAGCAATGGCCTCTAATAAGCACAGCAAAAACCCTGGGCTGAAGAAGTGGGAAGACGTGTTATGTCAACTATAGGGAACTTTCTGAACAAGCTGTTCCTAGTTCATATAGTTCTCCTTACAAAACTTCTTGTAGTCCTACTAGCGTAATTTGTTGATTACAGTTGCTCTTCAATTAATTCATATACTTCTTCCAATCTTCTGAAAATCTCTGGTCCCGCAGGTTTCGATTCCTTCCTGTCATTTTGTCCAATTCTGAATAGTCCATTAATTTCGTCTGCCATTCTTCTTTCATCGGAATTTCTTCTTGCTTCCATTTCTGGGCTAACAATACTCTTGCCGCTGTTGTTGCATATAAGAACAGTTTGACATTTGTCTTTTAATGTCTTGGTCTATAGTACCATGTAAAAATGCTTCTGGTTTTTTAAAGAATGTACCGTATTTTTCGCTCTATAGGACACACTTTTTCCCCTTCAAAAATGAAGGGGAAATGTGTGTGCGTCCTATGGAGCGAAGATGCCATAGCCCCGCGACCCTCTCCCGGCTGGAGAGGTGATGCGCGGCTATGGCAGGAGCCTCTTTAGCCACTCATCACCTCTCCAGCCGGGAGGGCGCTATGGCAGTGACGTGCGACTATGGCAGCAGCCTCTCCACTGTGCCTTTCCGCTGTTCCCTGACCTGCTCTTTGGGGCTGGTGGTGGGCTTCCCCCCGCCAGCCCCAAAGAGCAGGTCGAAAGGAACCTGAAGCCTGGAGAGCAAGAGGGGTCGGTCTGCACCGACCCCTCTCGCTCTCCAGGCTTCCAAGGTAGCCGCCTGAACGCACCTTAAACGGCACCTTGTTTTAGAGCGGGAAAACAAGAGGGGGAAAATTCTCCCTCCCTCTGCGCAGCGCCTCCTGCCACTTCACTGAAGGGGCGCTGGGCAGAGAGGGGGAGATTTTTTTTTCTTGTTCTCCCCCCTCTAAAACAAGGTGCGTCCTATTGTCCGGTGCGTCCTATGGTGCGAAAAATACGGTATATTTCAACATCTTTTTCATCTCATATATCATTTCCCAAAAGTTCTTTACTTTATTACATTCCCACCACATGTGATAAAATGTTCCTTCTTTTTCTTTACATTTCCAACATTTATTATTTGTCTTACACATTTTAGCTAATTTCACTGGTGTAATATACCATCTATACATTATTTTCATCATATTCTCTTTCAAAGCATTACAGGCTGTAAATTTTATCCTTTTATTCCACAACCTTTCCCATTCTTTAAGTTGTATATTATATCCAAAGTCTTTTGCCGAGCGTATCATTACGTTCCTAGTTCTTTATTATACCCAATAAAGAACTTATCAAACTAGGAAGTAGAAAAGATTGATTTATTATATGGGGGGGGGAGGGAGTGTGTGCTGCTTTAGAGGGTAAGATACAAATATGTGGGCAACACACACCTTAATCCTGCACACTTTAATCCCAAAAAGAACTACCCCAAAGGTCGGTGAATGAGTGCAGCTACGTGCTACAGACTCACAGTAAAAAGAAGAAAGGAATACCTGATCTTGGAGTTTCATGGAACACAAAGTCAAGAGATCTGTGCCTTTTTCGAAATGTAAGCGTTTACCTTAAACTCCTCTATCAGCCGTGCAACAGAAATCTCTGAGAGAGACATAGGGCTGGTGTGTGGCAAGAAGGGGTTCCAGTGGAACGGTGAGTTGACAAACCACTGTAAAACCTTGGGTTTAAATATAATTGGAATCTAACTTTTCATGAGCAAAGGGAAGGGGCTTGCTCAGTGAGTGAATAATATGACACCAAATCCTTTCAACTGTGGTTTGTTCTCCCTGGTTTACTATTGTGTTTCTGCAATATATGTATGAAGTGAGGATGACACGAGCTTAATTTTGGGAAGGCCACATTTTATCTTTACAGTTCTTGAATCATAAATTTGCCTTAAAAGTGATCTTTCTAGTCTTCTTCCTGCCCACAGGAGGTTGATCACTAGATCTTCCTGGCTAACAAAGGATTAGAATGTTGATCTTTGCTGCAACTATTAGGGGTCAGGATCTCAGCTGTTCTCTGAGTCATGGATGGGATAGGTGCTTGTAACCAGGGTCAGAGATAGTTCATGCGGGATATCTTTCATATTAAACTTATGCCAGCTGCACTGATGCCACGATCCAAAGAAATACAGTAGTACCTTGGGTTACGAACAGTCCTGCTTACGAACGCTTCAGGTTATGAACTCCACAAACCCGGAAGTAGGTGTCCCGGGTTGTGAACTCTGCCCTGGGATACAAACACAATCCGCTTCCAGGGCCTATGTAGGCCTATGTAGGGAATGCACACCTGGGATTAAGAACGCTTCAGGTTAAGAACGGACTTCCAGAATGAATTAAGTTCATAACCCAAGGTACCACTGTAAACCATGTAAAAAGTCCAGAATAGCACCCATTGTTACAGTAAGAGAGCTGCTGCTGTATTTGTGGCCCTGCCTGCTCATTCTGCTAAGCGGGGGCCCCAGATGTCTGCCCCAAAGTTGTGTCTTATGGCACCACTGTTTAAACACCAATAATACAATATCTGTTCCCAACTAACAGAAGGAGACAGCCTTACTGTAGAGGGAATCCACACTTGAAACCACTACTTGTGGGGGGGGGGGAATCAAGAGAGTAGTGTATTATTCCAACATTGGAGAAGAGGAGTGTGCAATTTCCAAAGAAATAAGCAAAATGAATAAACAAAAGGGTTTACAAAATGTAAAATAATTACTAGGTGGGGTGAGAAGCCTTGCTAGCATTTTCCTTTTATATATATAAAAAAAGTCTACATTAAAACATTCCTGGGTTTGAATGGTACCCTGGAGACCCCTTGAAAACAACCCTGCTCATGGTGTTTTCCCCATGAAACTGCTAATCGTTAAAGGTGCTGGTACTGGTTTCAGAAGCCCCACACTGCCTGGAGCCAAGATACCTAAAAGACTGCCGTACCCTTTATATCCACAACTATCACTGTGCTCTGCAGGAGAGGGCTTCCTGCATAAATCATCTCATCAGGAAGACACTTCTGTAGGAACTGGGCCTCCGTGTGGTGTACCTACCCTTTCAAACTCTCTCCAACTACATATGTAATGTAATATGTAGTGTCAGATTATGATATCAGACAAGTGCCACCCCCATTCTTTTTTCCTCCCTGCCCCCGCCTCTCCCGGACTTATAGGTGGAGGTTTTCCTTCAATGTGTTTCCTGGGAAGGAATTTAAAAATGAAATGGAAGGCCCTGTGCTCTGAAAGGCAACTTACAAATTCCTTTAATAAATGAACGAATTAATAGCTAAAAGTAATCTGTGACTCAATCAGTGGATGAACACAGCTTGAAAGGTCCTCATGTCCTCGTCCCTTGCCATGTCACAAGCCTTGCCCAAGAGGGACTTGTGCAACCGCACTGCCACATAGGATTCATAATTGCATTTGCTGGATTGCTGCATTTTCCCAGTGACAAAATAACCCAGTCTGAATGCTGGGGGAATATTAACTTGGCACAACAAATGTTACTCTTTGTAGGGAGGGGAATAATTTGTATCACTGGCAAAACAAAATGAACAATGGCTGCTAACCTGTGCATGATTACTTGTGAGTAAGATGCACAGAACTCTGGGGCTTGGTTCTGAATAGAAATGCGGAGGATTGTGCTGACCTATACATTTATTGCCTAGAGGCAGTAACAGGGTAGCCTTTCCTTCTGCTTCATAGAGAGCAGTTCTCTCTTTTTGAAGGGATATTGGAGGATAGTCCTATGTTTGAAATCCTCTGTCCAGTCTAAGGCCAATCTATAGCTCAAGATCCATCAGGAGGGAGAGCAGGGACCTTGAAGGGTGGTCCATTGACAGCAAACTGAGCAGCCACACTGGTCAGATGTACTGAATGACTGTATCAATGTCTAAATTTGCATCCATACATATAAGTTAGCCTATGTAAATTTTAGGTAAATATGTGCCTTCCGTTTCCTGTTCTTTGGTGATGGATAGGTAGCAAGGAGGGTTTGCTGGAAGGCTCATAAAATGCGCCCCCCCCCAATGGGTCTGCCAGTCTGAACTGGAGTGGAGCTGTGCCTCAAACTGCAACCCGACCCACCTATTTTTGCCACGGCCCTCTCTGGAACAGGGTGTCCGTTGTGCCCATTTTACAGACGGTGCCTTGAACACGCAGCACATTCAAATCCAGGCCTTGCCGGGTCCACTCCCAGCTGTCCGCTGCACCGTCCTGGCAGCTTTCCCTGCCCTTTCAGGTGCCTTGGGAAAGGGCCTGCTCCCCACCGCCCGCCCCCTTCGTCCCCGAGCTTGGCGCATTCCTTCGCCCAGCACAAGTGGTCATGCCCAGTTCAGACACTCACCGAGCCCACCCCGCCGTCTCCTCCCCGCCCTCCCACCCCTTCCCAACTCGGCTTCCAAACACAAGGCGTTCCTTTGTATTGCCTTCCATTGCAGAGGCAGAACAGGAGCGCGAGTGCACAAAAAGACACACACGCACACACAGCTCTTTAAGCTGCAAAAGCCGCCGCCAATTGCTAGGCGTAGATTTCCACACTCAGATATCCGTCCCGGTTTATTTGCTTTTGTATTGTGAGGGGCGTCGGGTTGAGCTCGCTTTGAAGATGGTGGGGAGCCCACCCTCGACTCCTACCTAGATGCAAAAAAGAGAGAGCGCCTCTGGGGGTCACGATGATGCTCGGATGACTTAATCCCTCTCCTCCCGACGAGTCCTTTCTCTCCTCATTCCCTCCCTCGTCCGCTCCCTTCCCTACTTTGCGTCGGGGTAGGGGGCGGGATATTTTTAAACCGGAGGAGGGACGGGAAGGTGGGGAAGGAGCTGCGGCGATCTGGCTTGGCGGGGGCAGAAGGAGGTTTGGGGGGGGGCTGAGAAGGAACCTTCAGGGGCAGAGCGGCGGGCGGAAGGGGCACGGACGGACCCCCGCTCTCACGCACGCAGGGCTTTTGAATGACTGCAGCAGCAGCAGCAGCAGCATAGAGACCTGCCAGGCGAGGCGAGGCGGGAGGGAAGGAGAGCAGCCCTCCCAACCTGATCTCTCTCTCCCCGTTAGCATCGGGCTCCCTCCTTTGGCGGCTCCGAGGAGGAGGAGGAGGCGGCGGGGGAGGAGCCTCGGCCGCATTATTATTAGAACTATTAGTATTATTCTTGCGCGAGGAGGTGATTTCCTCCCCCCCCCCCACGCACACATTCCCTATTTCTGCCCGGATCCATCGCCTGCCCCGCCTGCCTCTCTCTCTCTGCGCCTTCATAATCACCACCATCTTCATCATCCTCCCCTCTCTTCATCCTGCGCTCCCTTCGCCTCTCTCTCTCTCTCTCTCTCTCTCTCCCCCAAACCACGCTCCGCACCCCGGTGTGTGGGTCGCTCGCCTCCTCCCTCCCCTGCAGAGGCTGCTGCTAGAGGGGGGAAGGAAGAGGAGGAGGAGCAGGGAGGTGGAGGGCTTTCGCCCCGGCTGAGCCATGCCGGGGGGCGGCCACGGCTACCGGAATCAGGGATGGGGCGAGAGGCTGCTGCGGAGTCCAGCATCTCCCCACCGGGGGCCCGCGAGGCAGAGGAGCCGCCGCCGCCGCTGCCGCCGCCGCTGCTGAAAAACAACGGGCGATGGGTAAGTGGGATAAGCCCCCCCTCACTGCCCCCCCACCCGCCGTCACGCTCTCCTCTCCGGCCCTCCTTCCCCGCTGCCCCCCTTCCCACTTGCACTCCGAACCCCCCACTCCCCATCTCACTGCCACCCTTCCCTGCCCCATTCCACCCATCTTCCCTTTTGACGTGTGTTCCCATTCCACCCCACATCGCTCCTGACCCCAAGGGTCTCCCTTGACACTTGTGCCTCCTCGCTTCGTCCCTCCCCCCCACCAGATCGTCAGATCTTTGTGTATGGTTAGGAAAGGGGGGGGGGGCTTCTTTGGAGGCACAATTATTTTAAGACTGTAGGGGTGCGGGAAGAGGTCACAATCAGTCCATTCTTTGAGTCAGGGAGCTAATGGTGTTCTGGGGACCAGACACTCTGCACCATCCATCCAGGAGGAAACTCCAAGTGTTTTTGATCTTTCACTTGCCTTACTTCACTCTGAGCCTTAGAAATAATGGGGGGGGGGGTTGCAGATGTGTGTGTGTGTTGGGAGGTTAAGGGGTGGCAGGGACCCTGGCGTCGCTCCCCCAATCTCTGCTGCTGTTTGTGATTGTAGTATGGGGAAAATAGGGAACTGGGGGGGGGGGGTTGGGTTTCCTTCTCCTCCTTAGCACTGTAGGGAAACGACCCACCTGTATCTGCAGGGATGGCTAAGACATGACCAGAGAGAAGATGCTGCCCCTTCTGAAAGACCATAACCCCAGCATATCTCTCTCTCTCTCTCTCTCTCTCTGGAGGTGGGGGATGATGGGCATCTCCTGCATTGCAAAGCCAAGGCTAGATTGCAAGCCCACTCTGCCTTTCCCCCCTACAGAGAGAGAGAGAGAGAGAGAGAGAGAGAGAGAGAGAGATACACCTCAAAGCAAGGCTGGGAACCTACAAGCGCAGGCACTGCAGCAACAGCCCATCTGCTGCCCAGCTCTCAATGCCAGGAGGGCACTGATGGTGTATTTGTGCCAAGCCTGCACCGTGCTATAGGCAGTAAATAAGGTGGGGGGGGGAAGATGAGATAAAGAGAGGTGCGATTTGGAACACTTATTCTATAGAATAAGCACAGAGGTTTTCCTTTCCGATCCACTCCCTCAAGCATAATGCTCATTGTGTTGTTGATTTTAAATGATCCCTAGACAGGGTTTGATACAGAAGCTGGGCTTCTTTCCCTTGGCTTATACATAGGGCCACTGGCAATGTCTGAAGATGCACAGCTAGACAGACAGAGCTTTGCCTCTCTGTATATTGTGGTGAAGGAGGGACCATCCCGTGCTGCTCCATCCCAGGGAGATGTGATTGTCTGCAGGAGCACAACAAAGGTGTTGTGGCGGGGAGGAAAGGAGCCTGTGCTGCAGATGTAAACCTACTTAGGCAGTATTATGGAAAGAAGGGGTGGGGAGAGCAAGCAGGAGGGATGGAAGAGAAAGAAGACTTGGACCCCCACAGCTTTCCTTTCTCCAGGGATTTGTGGGTTCTACCTGCTGGGTTCTCCTCTTGGGCCACATTAAAGCTGTCCTCTTGGCACATTTTAAGGACCACTAAATAGATCAGGCAAGAGCAAATATTCCCCCAAAGTAGAATTTTCACAGTTAGGAAAGCTGTCCCCATCAGCAGCAAGGATAGCATAGCAGAGCTTTTTGCCTGTTGAAAGTTCTTCACACAAACCATCTCAGTAATATTTAGAACAACCCTGTTAAGTAGGCCAGTATTTTTATCCCCATATTTGTAGGTGGAAGGCCAGTAGTGGCTTGCCAAAGACAACCTGGTGAGTTTGAGTTAGATCTGAACCAGGGACATACTTGGCAATCATTTATAGGCTGCTTTTGCACATATGTACATCACATGAGTCAATGCACCATGGCTGGGAGTGGAATATATGAACTTGACTACACTGAAAAAGTATAGATTCTGAGTTGGAGTATTTTGTGTGGTGATAGATTGCAGCTGACTCTTTCACACATGCCAGTCATCACTTGATGTTGCAGTCATCATGGGATGAACTTGCATGTTGAGCTAGACCTTAGGCTGAGAGTGTTACTCAGTTAACCAACAAATTTCCTGGAGGTTCAGATGCGTTTATGCCCCTCCGCAGTCACTGCTGAGAGTGGAAGGGGCTGAGTCATCTGTAAATCCCAAAATATACATACATTTCAGCAGAAACTGAATCATCCACAAGGCTCACTACCTTCCTATACATAGGAGCACAGGAAGATGCATCCTACCAAGTCACACTGGCAATTGACCAAAAGGTTGGTGGTTGATGGCCACCCAGGGATGGTGGTGGGCAGGATTCCTGCATTGCAGAGGTTGGACTAGATGACCCTCAGGATCCCTTCCAACTCTACAATTCTCTGGTTCTGCATGCAATGATCTACCATTGACCTATGGCTCTTCCCTGACCTACACCCCCTCAACTCCCTATACAGCAGAGCTCAGATCACGAGGAATCACAAATATCTAGAAAAGCAGCCCATTCCCCCATTCCTTGGAACTGCTGTGCTTCTCCCTCCACACCAGCATTTTTTTAATGGCACAAGCTTTAATAGACTACCACCCATGCCATCAGATTCATTATGTGCACATGCTAGAGTGGTGGGATTGTGAGCAGAAGAAAAAGTAAATGCAGGAAAGCAGAGAGGCAGTGATAATTATGTGATGAGCAGAGTGGCCACACATTCCCAAACAAATCCTTGTGTCACCTGGAAATTCTTCATTTAATTTTTCCTATTATCTCTTTTCCATCTACGTTATCTAATCCACCAAACTCTAGTCACTATAATCTATAGTACCTTTCCCTTCCCCCTGTGCTGGATGGCAGGGCACGCCATAGGGTATGTGATCCATGTGTGCTTCAAATCTGGGGTCAAGTAGGAACTGGGTGACATTTTTTCAGAAACTTGAAAATAGTACAATAGGGCTATCGCTGCCTGTTGGTACGTGTGCTCTCTTTTTTCTATCCCATTGGCTTTTGGTCCAGCAGAATTTGCATTGCTTGAAAAATCTGCTTTGCCTATAGTGGGATGGATTGGTTTTTTTAAAATATGCATGTTATTATGGTTCTTCTGTACTTCATTCAAATCTCTGAAAGACTGTAGTCAGTACTCAGCCTGGAAAGAAGAGGGGAACATAGGAAGCTGCCTTATATGAAGACAGACCATTGAGCCACCCATCTCAGTGTTGTCTTCACAGACTGGCAGTGGCTTTTCAGGGTTTCATTGCAGGATTCTATACCAGCCCGACCTGGAGATGCTGGGGATTGAACATGTGACCTTCTGCATGCAAAACAGATGCTCTACCACTGAGCTACGCCCCGTTCCCTGAAGCCCCGCCTCCAAAGATAAAGTTCCATTCCAAATAGAGAAGTAAAAGTGGGGATAATCTGTGCAGCATTTGGTGAGACAACAGAGACGGGGCATTAAAAAGAAACCAACCCTAGGTCTAGGAAGATGGCATTTGGAGGGGAGAAATGCCCAAATCTTCCCTTCCCTGATGCCCTTTGAGAATCCTTGAGTCTCTGCAGTGAAGTCTTGTTGTAAACAGTAGACTTGGACTGAAGCCTACAATTACCACAGGCTGTGGCAAAGCTCCCAGCCTAGTAGCTGGACCGACTGACTCAAGGTAGCTTTGCAGTAGAGACAGGAAGTTTGCTGCAGGTGTGACATCCTTTCCTGCTGGGGCGCTGTGCCAGATATCTATATCCCTTGGTTTGGATTCTGCAAATATGCAGACGACCCAAAACTGGATGCTGAGTGCACCCAGCCGAATGCGGAGAGGGAACCTGACCAATTTTCCCTGCGGGTGGCAGCTCACATTAAGAAGGCCCTTTCCCAGATTGCTGTCCAAGCAGCTGCTTCTAATACCATCATGTTTCTTTGCGTCTGTGATGCCTGCTTGAAATGCTACCGTATCCCTCAAGCACTTTGAGCTGCTTCAGGGAAATGCTATGGCCTCTTCCTTATAGAAAATATCAGGCAGGCAGGCAGAGATGCAGCTGAAGAAATGGGTTTTTGTTGCATTGCATCCTAGGATTTATTTTGATATAAACACACACTATACTCATGAAAGACAACCAGGAGACTGGAAACTGAACACACTTTGTCAGAAATCAGAGTCTCTTAGGTATAATCATTTTCTATCCAGAGTTCATTTGCTTATCAAAGTGCTGGTTTAGGGTTGTTTTTCCATTTGTCCTTATTTGCTCCTTGTGCCAGTATTTTTGTGGGCATGCTTGCATAGTAAGCTGAAAGTGGTGCATGCACATTACTATGGGATGTACACAAAGCACACAGAGTGGCCAGGGACTAGAAGACATTTTAGGGTTGCCAACTCTTTCCAGCACGGTTTCTATACCTATTTCAGCTTTGGGAGAAGCAAAATTTATCTGGTGAATGGTTTCCCATCTCCAGTGCATCTCCATGCTGTGCCTGCTGAATTTCTGTTTGCTGTAAAAGGCACAGGAGCCATGACAAAAAGAAATTTGGTAGCCATGAGAGAAACTCCGCAACAAATAATTTTAAAAGCTGGTGAAAGAAATTCTTTTTTTGGATCTTTTAAAAGAAAGGTTGGATAGATAGCCAATATAATCTCACTTTCTCTGTTCCTTCTGAACCGGAAGAGGCAGCTGAGGTGTTAGAAAGGTGCTTGGGGGCTGTGATGGGCTGAATGTGGGCCAATAAGTTGAAGCCGAATCCTGAAAAGGCAGAGGTGTTATTTGTCCCAAGTTCTCACACCCAGAAGGTGGGAAGACAGTCTGTTATGGATGGATTTGCATTGCTCTGGAAGGGCTGGTCTGTTGGTTAGGGGTGCTTCTGGATTCAACACGGTCACTGGAGGCTCAGGATACCTCAGGGGATAACAGTGCCTTTTTGCAGCTATAGCCGGTTCACCAGCTAGAGCCTCTTTTGTACAACAGTGATTTGTGCCCCATGCTCTAGTTACTTCCAGGCTGGATTATTGCAGTGCACACCCATGTGGGACTGCCATTGAATACAACATGGATTCAGCAAATACCAGAGACACACCTCATTGCCCTGGACTTTGACACCTGAGATGTGTGTTTTCGGGATCCATCTTATTTTTGCAATTGTGAGCTGTTTTGAACTGTTCTCAACATTGTGTGTTAATTGTTGTAACCTGTCCCGGGACCTTAGAGAGTGAAGAGCAGGTCAAAAATTAAAATAAAGTAGCAGTAATAATAGTAATAATGTGTGAATCTATATCCAGAAAGTTTGCAGCATGTTCTTGTAGGTGGGGAACTTTTGTAAAAGCAGAACCTCCCTTTGTTTGATCCTTGGTCCATCACCCCCACTTGACTCTCCCCTAGCCCATCATGTAGCACAACCTCCCCCAGTTTGGTGCTCTCCGGTTGTTTGGGACTACCACTGACTGGGAACTAATGGGAGTAGTATAAAACAGCTGAAGGGCACCAGGTTGTGGCAGACTGAGGAAGGCCTCAAGGGCCTCTTCCTCCTTTCTTATCTTGTGCCTTCTGGGCAGCCACTGCAACCGTTCTGTGGAGGACTTACCAGTGGCGTAACATGGGTTGTCAGCACCCGGGGCAAGGCAAGTAATTTGCGCCCCCTAACCCATGGATTTGCGCCCCCTAACCCTAACCCCCAGATGTTGCGCCCGGTGCGGCCGCCCCCCCTGCACCCCCCACGCTACGCCACTGAGACTTACACCCTACTCAGCCCTCAGAAATGCTCCATGCTTCTATTCGCCCTTGACCTAAAAATGGCTAAATATGCATATACCCAAGATCTACAGTTTTACTTGTTTCACAGCATCTATACTGCTTAATTAAATAATAACAATCTCTTGAGCGGTTTACATAAAATAGTAGGAACGTCTGGTATACTTGAACAGTTAAGGAGTGTGTATATAACCTGATTGCAGCTTATGCCATCTCTCTCTCTCTCTCTCTCTCTCTCTCTCTCTCTCTCTCTCTCACACACACACACACACACACAGCTGTGTGTTAATCTTTTGGCTGGGGGATAAAACTCTGCACGGGGACAGAGGTCTTATCAAGCTGCCGCTGGATTTCCTGTCACAAGCTTTCTTAAGAACAACATCTTGAAGATTAAAAAAAAAAAAAAGCCAGAATGGGCAGATTGGATGAAGGAATGGAGTCGGGGGGGGGGCAGGATAAGTGCCAGTGGGGACTATCCGCCCAGGAAATTCTCCTGTAAAAGCCCCATTGAAACAGACAGGGGCAATGGGCAGAGCTTCCCCAGAGGGCAAGCCTCTCTGAAACGGGCTCTTTGTACATTGTTGGAATCTGTGATCCAGGCAGAATGGGATACGGTTTGAGGAGGAGGTGGCAGTGCTGAGGAAGCCTGGCACAGCCTGCAACCATGCCAGGGTGGGTGGGTGGCCGGCCATTGCCTGGCATATCCAGCCCGGCTCACATCTCTGGGTCAGGTCATGTGCACCAAGGCTTACACTCACTGCGCATCGCCTGCGGTTGCACGCTGGTGGGTGTGGGCAGTGCTTTCTCCTCTTCCACCCTGCTGGGGGTGAGCACAAAGCAGGGGGAGAAGTATTTTCCGCTCGGTGTGCCACCAGGTTGGCAGGTGTGTGCTAGGAGTGGTCAAGCCATTCTGCTTTCCCCTTAAGGTTGTCATGAGAAGAATGACTGAGGGACATTGTGTCCCTTGTTTGTTTGTTTTTTGTTTATGGACATTTTCCAGCATACAATACAATAAATAGCAAACTAATCTAAATAAAAATTAAAAGCAAAAGCAAAAAAGAGCGAGAGGGGAAAAAAATACAAAGCCCCCTATCGGAGGTAGATCTTAACTGGTATCACAGATAAAAGCTGGCACATGCTCCCAGCTCTCACCTGGGAGCTTCCCTTTCTTCTTCCAGCCCCCCACCCTGGGAGATCTTCCCTTCCCTGCTTCTCAAACAGGGTTTTCCCCCTTCCTTCCTTCCTTCCTTCCTTCCTTCCTTCCTTCCTTCCATCTATCACCTTCCTCTGCATTCCTTCATTAACTCAGAGCAGAGGACACCAAGAAACAGAATGAAACATAAGGAAGAATTAAGTGGATAGAAAAAGAAAAAGAGAAAACTCAGGAAATTTAAACCAGGCACAGCCTAGAAGGACACAGTCCTGACCCCAGTCCAGGTAACCAAGCTGATGCCAGCATGGTGATTGCTTCAGTCTAAGGTCCTGATCAAGCAGATTAATTGTGTATTGGCTTGAATCCAAGATGAAATTGACTAGTGGAGTTGCACTAATGGAGACAAGCCCTGAGGTGCTCATACGGGCCGTAGCTCAGTGGTAGAGCGTTGGCGCTGCATGCCAAAGGACCCAGGTTCAATGCCCTGCAGTTCCAGCTTGGGCTGTAAAAGACACTACTGAGCTAGGTGGACCAATGGTCTGGCTCAATATAAGGCAGCTCCCTGTATTCACCCAGGACATAGAGCTGTAGGTTCTGAGGTGTCTCTAGACTGGCCTTTCTCAACTTTCCCAGCTGTAGTTGGACTACATCTCCCACCATTCCTAGCCAGCATGGCCAGCGCTCAGGGATGATGCGAGTTGTAGTTCAACAACATCTGGGGACCCAAATATGAGAAAGGCTGCTCTAGACCATTCATTCCCAAACTGGGAGAATTGCAGGTGTGCTGTGAAAATTAAGGGAATTAGGTTACAATCCTATGCTCACTTTCTTGGGAGTAAGACAGAGGAGCTAACTCCTGAGTAGACATGCAGAGCCTTGTACTGTTCAGGAAAAGCTCCTGTGAGTCCAAAGTACCCATCCAAGAAGGAGGCTGCCTGTTGCCTCTCTGATGAGTCACTGCAGAATTACCTACTCCTTGGAGGAGAAAGCTTCTTGGGCCTTGCCACCTTCCTGTCAGAAGGGACACCCAGAATAATGACTCACCCAGAAACAGAGGGAGTGTGTGTCCTCTGTGCACAAATAATTCTTGCCCTAAAAGAAAACATTTTCAGGTGTAACCTCTTAATGCTGTAAGAGGAGCTGATCTCTTAACTGTCATCCAGTGTGCATGCATGCATGTGCTTGTGTGTGCCTCTGTATAAATTAACAGAATTGTAGAGTCAGAAGGGGCCCTCAGCATCATCTAATCCAATCCCCTGCAGCAGTGGAGCGTATTTTTATGGTGCTTGGGGCACATGTGTGTGCCAGGGGGGACATGGCGCAGAGCATGGAGGATGAATGGAGCCTGCTGCACACCAGCCCTTGCCACCCACGTAGTGACACCAGCCCCAAACCGCTTTGCAAGGTTGGAATGATGCCAGCCTCCCAAAGTGGCACAGGCTAGGATCTGGGGAGGATGGCGTGAGAAGGATGCCATGCAGCCTTCCATTCCAGCCCCTCAAGGGCAAGGCTGGGATCAAAGGGTGCATGGCGTCCTTCTCACGCCACCCTCCTCGAGCCACGTTGTGATACTGAGATCTGATCAGATCCCAGCCTCGCAAAGTGGCATAGGGCTGACTCGGCCGCGTGGGTGGTGCAAGTTGCCCCCCCAAACGTACCCAGGGTGAGCACCCTGACAGTCCCCCACCCTATGCTACGCCCCTGCCCTGCAGTGCAGGAGTGTGTACATAAATCAGCCTACTGTAGAAAGGTATGATATGCATTTGTTGCTCCATGCACTTTTGCCTGAGCCCCACCCAGCACTGGCCTGTGGCCCCTGGAAGATTGCCCGGAATGGGATGTGGCCCTCAGGCTGAAAGATGTTCCTCACCCCTGATCTACACTGACTGCCAGCTGCACTCTAGACTTTTGGGCAGGAGTCTGTCCCAGCCCTACATGGAGGTCCCAGGGATTTACCATGGGACTTTCTGCAAGCAAGACAAGTGCTTTAACCTCTGAGCATCAGCCCTTCCCCAATGTGCCACCTTCGTTCTCCACGTCTACGGAAGTATTGCTTCTGGTATATACTCTGTTCCTCATGTCCAAAGAAACACTTCCCAGTGTGTGAAACCTACAGCTTCCATAAGCAGCTTCATTTGCCAGCTTAATATTATCTGCTGCAGCAATGCTGATTGTTGTTCTAAGGACAACGCGTGTATAGTTCATTTTAGAGTATTTCTCTAGGAAAGTGCATCAGAATAAGCAACCCCGTTAATTAATGTGAAATAGCTAAGGCGGCTAACAAAATCAAAAGAGCATTTAAAAAGGAAGTCATCAGTTTAAAATGGCATTTAAAGCATAACATAAACCTCCTAGACCTGACTTCTGCTGCATACAAACTTTACCTTTAAAGCACATCCCTGGCCCAGCCAAAGTATCCTGGAAACTGTAGTTTGCTAAGGGTGCTGGGAATTGTAGCTCTGTGAGGGGTAACTCACCATTCCCAGAATTCATTGGGGGGTTCTTTAAACGTATGGTGTGGGCAGTCTCCATCTCCTAAGCAGCAGATGAGATGTCATGCCTGGATTATCTCATGTCTACCTGAGACTGCAGGTCGGAGCTCACACGATTGAACGGTTCTCCATCCAAAGAAGTCCTAAAACTAAATGTCTGATAGAAGGATGCTAGCCTAAGCCTTCTTCCAGCAATATTCTTTTTCTGTAAGCACAAAATCCTTTTTCTTCATCATGTCATCAGCACCCTATCATGTGAACTCCCAGTTGTATGCCAAAGTCATAAACAGGTTTATGAAAAGTAAATAGCCCTTCTAATGATGCCTCTCCCTGACTGTTGTGGCCTTTCTGAAAATATAAAGCTCAAAACCTGATGCCAGCGACCGTTGGACTCTTGATTCATTAGGGCTCACTTGAAAGTTATGGCTGCTGTAGGTTTCATAATGGCAGCAAATGTTTAACATACACAGAAAGGAGCCTGCAGTATAGATACACTGTCTAAAATGTCTTTAAAGTCAACAATCTTTTTATGTTGGCTTCAGCCTTGCTGGTAAATAAATAACTGAAAACGAACAATATGAGGAAAGCAGCGCATCTCAAAGGGAGAGGAACTCGGAGAATAATAAGCAATTAGCCCAAAGACAGACGTCATCATGGCAGAGATTGCTTTAAAATAAACTTCTATTGTTATAACTATTGTTATAACTTGGAAGCTATTGTTATAACTTGGAAGGCAGAAATCCATGCCAACCTGCCGCAACTCACCCAGATATCTACCAGGAGATCCAAGGATAACTTCAGCCTGCTCCTGATTGACAAGAGTTCTCTGCTTGCTGTCTCACCCTGCGCCCCTCTAGACCAGCCCTACCATTAGGCAAAAAGTGGGCAGTGGCCTGTCCTGGGGCCCCTAAACTAGCCTGCTGACCAGATATGCTATCCTGGACCACTGACCTTCTGATCGGCAAGCCCTAGGCCAGGGGTCTGCAACCCGCGGCTCCGGAGCCGCATGTGGCTCTTTTACATCTTTGCTGCGGCTCCGGGGCGGATACTAGCGAGGGGAGGAGGTGCATTGTGCGCTCCGACACTCCTCACTGTGGCGGGCACTGTACTGGCTGTGACGTCGCATGTGTGCGCTGCGTGCGTTAGTCACGCACCGTCCCGACGTCACCTTCCCGCCCGCTGTCAGATCGTGGCTCTGGAGATATATTTGTTTTAAATGTCGCAATGGTTTTGCGGCTCCCAGTTGTTGTTTTTTCTTCGGAAACGGGTCCAAGTGGCTCTTTTTGTCTTAAAGGTTGCAGACCCCTGCCCTAGGCTCTGTGGTTTAACCCACAGCGCCACCCACGTCCCTATTTTCACTGAAGTAATGTTGGAGGGTATGCAAATGTATTTTAGGAGCTGAGTGAACAAATAAATGACTGCAAGCCTGATAATGTCTACTCAGAGGTAAGTCCCATTGAATTCAGTGGGCCTTACTCTCAGGTAAGCAAGTTTAGGACTGTCACCTATGGTAGTTTTGAAGCATGGCAATTATCACACTGAGGCAAGGGAAGTGGGTGCAGAAGAACTTGGGCATGCTTGGCAATGCTCTTAAGTATACACTCCACTTCTTTAGGGAATGCAAAGCAATTAGCAAGCACTGGGGGAGGAAGCGTAATTATCTCACGTTTGTGGCCAATTTGCATTAATCAGCCCCAGGTGGGAAGGAAGTAGCACTACCACCATTTCACAGAATGGGAAACAGAGGCTCTGCAGAATGTAATTCACTCTTCTGAAGAATACCAGAAGGGACCAACATCCAGTCTACTAACAGTGTAATGCTAGATGTGTCTGTTTAGAAGTATGTCCCATTGATTCCTGAGACATACAGTACTCCCAACTAGGTTGGGAAAGGAGTGTAGCCAGGAGTTTCTGGGTAATGGCTTAATCAAAGAAGTAGAAAAGCAGCTTCTCAGTAAGTAAGAAGTGGGTTTGTTCCACTTTAACCTCTCTACTGTTTTTATTTCTTTTTGTTTCTGCTCTTATCCATTCCTGTATCTTCCCAGCGTTTTGTTTCTTGATCAATGCAGCCTTACTTACATTAAGTAATTAATTATACCCTAACAGTGAAACCTATGGGCCATGTTACTGAGGGAAATTAATCTGCAGTGAGGATCCTCTTCCTGTATTTTTAAAACATGTTTATGTACCATATATTTATTCAATCAAAAACGTAAGTGTCAGGGCTGCCACCCAGTCCCAGCTCACATAGGACCAAGTCCGCCAGCGTTCACTTTATAAGAGTCTTTATTAAGTTACAGGTTTCATTTCCGAACTGCAGCGTGCAGCTCTACACCTTCTGCCCTAGGTCGGCGAAGACCCGTCTGAGTCCCCGCCTCTTGCACACCAGCTTAATACCCTAGCCTTGCTCCACCTCCTTCGCCTCTCCCTACGTCTCTGGGTCCTTCTGCCCCCCTGGGCCTCCTCCCTTCTACTCTCCTCTGACGCTGACCCCCCTGATCCTTCTGCCTCCTTGCGGCGGGCTTTAGGACCTGGCTCACTCTCCGGGCTGCTTACTGCTCCAGCTTCCGCTGCATTTGAACTTGGCGCGCGCGCCCAACTCTCTACTTTCCTCTTAACCGTTGCCTCGCTCTCTGAGGAGGGCGTGACCACCCCTGACTCGTGCCCTCCCTCCTGCTGACAGCCTCCGGAACCCGATGCCTGGCTACCTTCCTCCCTGCTGCTCTCAGTCTTGAGCGTGGGTCCCGACTTCCAGCTGCTGCCGCCCTCAGTTATGAGCGTGGGTCCCGACTTCCAGCTGCTACTCTCTGAATCTCCTCTGTTCCCTTCCTCCTGGGGTGTCCCCCCGGATCCCCCCCTTGCTCTGCTCACTGGGGCTCCCTTTTGGGAGTCCTCTGACTCACTGCTTAGGCTTGGAGATCTCGGGTCGTCATCATCACTCATTTTCCCTTCGGATTCCTCCCCCTCGCTCTCTGCCTCCCCCCCTCTCTGCGTCTCCGCTCCTGAACCCCTGACATCCATCCCCCCCTCGAAGCCCCCCCTTCCCCCCTCCCCGCTTTCAGGTGTGGGTGCTGGGTGCTCCATCATCACGGGAGGGAATGCCGGATACAGTTCGCTCCCTATGGTTGGCCGCCAACTGAAGACCTCCGAGTCTTCCTCCTCGCGGTCGCCGACGTTGACCTGTTCCGCTTCCATCTCTGTACCGCCGTGCTCGAACCCAAGGTCCTCCCCGAACACGTCCATGTCAGTCTCTGCGTCGGTCGCTCGACCTGGCATCTCCAGCCACTTCCGGCGCCATTGCTCCTCCGGTCGATCGTCCCACCAATACGAGGTGTCTGACGCCGAACCCGCCGGCGATCCTTCTGGGGAACGGGTGCTCAGTGCGGGTTCCCCGTCCGAGTCGAATCCATGGAACGTGCTGGAAGAAAGTGTGGGCGTGAACAGCCAGTCGTCGAAGAAGCTCGCTGGCATGGGTCTGTGTGGGAAAAGGGCATGAAACTCGTCCTTGAGCAGGGGTTCCTCCAAAGCGTAGTCTGGCACCCAGCTATTGGCGCTGGCCCGGGTGCCCTCTCTGGCTAGGAGGTATTCGACTCCCTCTTCCCCCCATCTGGAGTCCAAAATCTCCGTGACCTCGTTGATGGGGTCTTGCTGCGTCACCCCTCGCGTCTCCGTCCGCTCCCGGAACGGACTCGGTGCCGTCCCTGGCTCCTGGAATCTGTGAGGTGCCTTGTAGGGAGTGAGCACCGACCTGTGGAACACCGGATGCATTCTGGAACCCTCCGGCAGCGCCAGTCGGAAGGCTACCGGGTTGATCTGTGCTTCGACTTGGTACGGACCAATTTGCTTGTGCCCCAACTTCTTCTTGGCTAGTGACCTGGTCGGCACTGCGTGGGCTGCCAACCAGACCCAGTCTCCCACTTGGATCTCTTCGCCAACCCGCCTGTGCTTGTCAGCTTGCACCTTGTAGGCGTGCTTAGCTAGCTCCAGCTGCCGTCGGAGTTGATCGTGTACCGCCTGCAACTCTGACGCGAACGCGTCCGCCGTCTGTGGTTCTCCGTCCCCCACTCTCTCCCGTCCCGGGAAGGTTCTGGGATTCCTCCCATTGTTGGCGAAGAACGGCGTCACCCCTGTGGACACGTGCTTCGTGTTGTTGTAAGCGAACTCGGCGAGCGGCAGGTAATCCACCCAGGTCGCAGGTTGTTGATTGGCATAGCATCTCAGGTACTGCTGCATGATGGCATTGACCCTCTCTGCTTGCCCGTTGGTCTGCGGGTGTCTTGCTGATGCCAGATCGACCGTGACATTTAGAAAACTCATCAGCTTCTGCCAGAAATTCGAGACGAACTGGCGCCCGCGGTCGGACAGGATAGACCGCGGCAGACCATGCACTTTGAACACGTGATCTATGAACAGTTTGGCGGTTTGTTCCGCCGTGGCCACCTTCGCACACGGAATGAAATGTGCCATCTTGGTGAACAAGTCCACCACCACTAGTACAGCTGTCTTGCCTCTCGAGCTGGGTAGATCCGTAACAAAGTCCAGGGCCACTCTCTCCCACGGTTCAAACGGCGTTTGCAGCGGTTCCAGCAGTCCCGCCGGTGGTTTGTGCACCGGTTTGGCCCTCTGGCAGGTGTCGCACCTCGCAACGTAGTCCGCGACTTCCCCTCTCAGTCTGGGCCACCAAAAGTCCCTTGCGACTAATTCCACCGTTTTTTCCGTGCCAAAGTGCCCGGCCGTGGGTGCGTCGTGCAGCTGCTGCAGTACCCTGGCGCGAAGTTCGTCTCCCGGCACGTAGATGGCCCCTTTACGTAAGAGCAAGCCGTCTCGTATCTGGAACTCGTCGCCCTTCGCCGTGCCCTTGTGCACCTCTGCCATCTTCGCCTGCGCGAAGGAGTCGTCCTGCAACGCCCGCCGCACCGCATCCAGGTCTACTGTGGCTGAAGCGCACGCCCACGCTGTTGGCGCGAAGATGTGCATGGCTGCCGCTGGCGTCGCCTCTTCGAGGTATTGCGGTTTGCGGGACAGTGCATCCGCCATGACGTTGGTGTCGCCTGGGACGTACTCTATTCGGAAATTGAAGTCAGCAAAGAACTCCGCCCAACGTATCTGCCTCTGGTTCAGGAACTGAGCCGTGCGCCAGTGCTCCAGATTCTTGTGATCCGTGCAGACCTGCACCGTGTGCTTGGCGCCGATCAGGAAGTGCCTCCACGCCTTGAAAGCTGCATGAATGGCCAGCAACTCCCTGTCCCAGATGGTGTAGTTCTGCTCCGACTTGCTGAGCTTTCTGGAGTAGAACGCTCCCGGCCTCCAGACCCCCTGTGGGTCCCTTTGCAGCAGGACAGCTCCCACTGCTCTATCGGACGCGTCTGTCTCTACCCGCATCGGTCTGCTGGGGTCGATATGCAGCAGTTGCTCTTCCGACGCGAAGAGACGCTTGAGTGCCTGAAAGGACTGCTCCGCCTGCTCCGTCCAGATGAATTTCTTTTTCTTGGAGCTTAGCGTGTCCGTAATGGCCGCCGTCTGCATCGCGAACCCCTTGATAAACTTGCGATAGAAGTTGGCGAAGCCGACAAACCGCTGGACCTCCTTCCGGTTGCGCGGGCTCTTCCAATCCAACACCGCACGAACCTTGGCGCTGTCCATGGCTAGCCCCTTGTCCGACAACTTGTAACCCAAGAAATCCACCTCCGTCGTGTCGAACTGGCACTTCTCCAGTTTGGCGTACAGTCTATGCTGCTGCAGCCTCTTCAGCACCTCCCGAACATCTTGGTCATGGGCTTGCTGCGATTCGGAGAATATCAGGATGTCATCCAGAAAGCAGACGCACTTCTTGTAAAGGAGTCCCGCCAACACATGATGCATGAAAGCTTGGAAACAGTGAGAACCGTTTTGCAATCCAAACGGCATCACTCTGTATTCGTAGGTGCCCAGAGGCGTGAACATGGCTGTCTTCCACTCATCGCCCTCCCTCATGCGGATGAGATTGTACGCACCTCGCAGGTCCAACTTGGTGAACACGCGTCCCTTGCGCACCGTCGCTAGTAGGTCGTCAATCCTGGGCATGGGGAAATCAGAAGGCTTGGTCATCTTGTTTAAGAGGCGAAAATCCACCACCAGTCTTTTTTGGGGCGTGTCTTTCTTCTTCACGAAGAAAACAGGACTGCCCCCTACTGCCCTGGACTCCCGGATGAAACCGCGCTGCAAATTGTGATCTATGAACTGTTTGAGTTCCTGTAATTCGTCCTCAGACATGGAATACAGCTTCCCTTTCGGCAGCGTCGCCCCTGGTAGGAGGTCAATCTTGCAGTCATATTGCCTGTGCGGTGGTAGCTTGTCAGCCTCTTTCTCGCAGAAGACCTCCAGAAAGTCTGCGTATTTGTGGGGGACTGCTTGCAACGTTCCCAACTGCAGTTGTGATTCCTCCTCCTCTCCCTCCTGTCTGGGCAGGATGCAGTGTTCTGCGCAATAAGAGGAGCCGAAGATCAGCTGTCTCTGGTACCAAGCCAGTGTCGGACTGTGCCTGTCCAGCCAACTCATGCCCAACACAATGGGCGTGTCCGACAGTTGGGTGACATTAAAACTGATGACTTCCCTGTGGTTGCCAAGGCGCATCACCATCGGTGGCGTCTGCTTCACCACCTGCCCCCCTAGCAACTCTCTGCCATCCACTGTGACGACTTGCAGGGGCAGAGTGGCAGGCAGTAGCTGTATAGCGTGCTGCTCCACAAAATCCTGCGCTATAAAGTCTGCGTTGCTTCCAGAATCCACGGAAAGCGGCACTTCGATAGTGACGCCATCGGGTAGCTGGAGAGATGCTGTGAGCTGCACTACTGGTTTGGGTGGGAGGGGGTCCGTGGGTTGCAAGATCGCTGGGGACTGCTTCACTGATGTGTCTGGCTGGGCCCCAGTGCCTCTGTCTCCAGCCAGACATCGTCGTTTCCCTGCTGTGGTTCTCCTTGCTGCGTTGCTGCAGTCACCATTGCTGAGGCTGCAGTGTGCTTGTGGAGCCTCCGGGGACACTCTTTCGCCAAATGGCCTGGATCCTCGCAGATGTAACACTTCCTGTTCCCTCTAGGAGGCTTCGCTTTCACTGCTGTCGGTGCTTGGGCTCTGGCTGCTGACTGAGCCCTTGCACCTCCAACCTCCATCGGTTCCCCTCCCCCTCCTGGCGGAGGTGTGGATTGCGCACGCGCTGCTTCTCTTGGAACGAAAGAGAAACTTCTCGCTGCTTCGCGCCCTCCACGTCCTTCATCTCTGCACCATGGACGTTCTTCCAGCCTCACCCCCACAGTCAGCGCCCTTTGGACCACCTCCTGCGTGCTTCGGGGCCTCTCCCCCCTTGCAATTTCATCCTTGACCGCAGAGCTTAGACCCTCCCAGAACAGGTCTCTGACAGGGGGCGAATCCCGGTCCCACTCTAAGGCACTGACCAGCGCAAAAAAGCGGGCGTGGTACTGCCGGACGCTTGCCCTCCCTTGTTTTAGTCCATGAATCTCCCGTCGGGCAAGATCCACATCAATAGTAGACAAAAAACACGCATCCATCGCTTTGATAAAGGCATCTGCATTCTGAAGCGCCGGATCTTTATCCCTCCACAAATTGCGTAGCCACGCTTTAGCATCCCCATGCAAATGGGATAGTATGAACCCCACTTTCTCTTCCTCATCTCTAAAGTCTTTTGCCAGCAGTTGCAGTGCGCACATTACGTCTGCCCGAAAATTGGGGTACTGTTGTAAATTCCCATCGAAGTGAGCCACAAGCCCTCCTGCTCTCCGTGCCAACCCAACCCCCTCCGGTCTGGGTCCTGGCTGCCCGTGTTTAACCCATGCTTCAAACCTGGCGTGGAGATCTCTGTAGGCGGCTGCCGCATCCTCCTCCCTCTTCTTGGATGCCAGTACCTCCGCGTTCAATTGGGTAACTGCCTGTTGCAGCGCTGCAACTTTCTCTGCTTCCGTCATCTCTGCTAACCGTCGTGAGCTTGCTCCCAAACACCGATCCCCTCCTCCAGCTGCCTCTCTCTCCGCTGCGAGGTATCAGGTGTCCGAAGCTTTTGAGAGACGGGTCTTACTGTCAGGGCTGCCACCCAGTCCCAGCTCACATAGGACCAAGTCCGCCAGCGTTCACTTTATAAGAGTCTTTATTAAGTTACAGGTTTCATTTCCGAACTGCAGCGTGCAGCTCTACACCTTCTGCCCTAGGTCGGCGAAGACCCGTCTGAGTCCCCGCCTCTTGCACACCAGCTTAATACCCTAGCCTTGCTCCACCTCCTTCGCCTCTCCCTACGTCTCTGGGTCCTTCTGCCCCCCTGGGCCTCCTCCCTTCTACTCTCCTCTGACGCTGACCCCCCTGATCCTTCTGCCTCCTTGCGGCGGGCTTTAGGACCTGGCTCACTCTCCGGGCTGCTTACTGCTCCAGCTTCCGCTGCATTTGAACTTGGCGCGCGCGCCCAACTCTCTACTTTCCTCTTAACCGTTGCCTCGCTCTCTGAGGAGGGCGTGACCACCCCTGACTCGTGCCCTCCCTCCTGCTGACAGCCTCCGGAACCCGATGCCTGGCTACCTTCCTCCCTGCTGCTCTCAGTCTTGAGCGTGGGTCCCGACTTCCAGCTGCTGCCGCCCTCAGTTATGAGCGTGGGTCCCGACTTCCAGCTGCTACTCTCTGAATCTCCTCTGTTCCCTTCCTCCTGGGGTGTCCCCCCGGATCCCCCCCTTGCTCTGCTCACTGGGGCTCCCTTTTGGGAGTCCTCTGACTCACTGCTTAGGCTTGGAGATCTCGGGTCGTCATCATCACTCATTTTCCCTTCGGATTCCTCCCCCTCGCTCTCTGCCTCCCCCCCTCTCTGCGTCTCCGCTCCTGAACCCCTGACAGTAAGAAAAGAAATGAGCTCCAATTGAGGGGGGATACAACTGAATAAAAATAACAAAAAAAGAGTACAAATTTGGGTGGTTGTGTTTCTTGGGAATAATAATTAGTAGTGTTGGAGGATAGTAAATGTTCCTTTTTGAAGATTTGTTTTGCTTGCAAGTATCAGTCTTATGTTATTCACAGTTGAGGTAAGATGGTTATCGTAGCACTAAGAATAATTAGAATGGAACTGAAAACAAGGCTATGAAAACAACTGTCTTGTAAACACTGATGCCTTGAGAAGCCTGTTTCTCCTTGTGCAAGAGTGGAGGGTATTGACTTTCTCTCCATTTGGGCACTAGATCTACTTCAAACCTATATACTGCACTTAATACCACTTTAACTTCATGGTTTTCCCCATGAGTAGGGAACCCTACTCTTCGATGCTGGTAATTTTTTAGAGATTCCTTGCCCATCTGACAGAACAATGATGCTGTTGCTTCCTAGGAAGAGGTTGTTGCTAAAACTGACTTACATCTGTGATTGTGGATTGACGTGTTCAGGACTGGTGAGTGTAGGATTATTGAGATCAAGAAAGGGTGAAACTTTGGGCTTGGACTGAGCTGAGTGCAACTTCAGGTGCTCTGATGTGCCAGACACTTGTAAACCACATGGGAATTAAGGATCTTTGCTAATCCTAATGGCAGACTAGTACATGAGCAGAATCGGGACAGGTAGCATACGGTTCATAATAATACAATAGACACTGCACAAAACCCCTGTCTTAATCGGTGACCTCCCTTTTCTGGCTTAGCACTATAGTACTGAAAAGAGGTGCCAGTTCTCTGAAGCCTGAAACAAAAGGGGAAGAACCTCTTAGGAAGAGGCAGAGGCTGGCAAGAGAGAGAGATAGAGCCTGTTGCACTTTATTTAGAATAAATAAACGAAAAGCAGAAAACGAGATTACCCTTGTTCTGGCCCTTTAACATGAGAAGTAACCGAACAATTTAACCCCTGTGTTGCAAACAATAGTCAGTAATATCCAAGGCAACATGATGACCAAATACAATGATACGATATCAATATACGCTCTTTATATAATATGAAATATATGAAAACACATAAACAGAAAACTTATGAATCTCTGAAAGTCACAAAATATGCACCCTTCATGGATTCTCTTGAAAACATAAAACCAGATAACCATAAGTCTTATAAGTCTCTGAAAGTCTTTGAAGACTATGCAAGTCTCTGAAAGAAGCAATGTATCAGATTCTTATCTGGTGAAAACAGGCTGTAAAGCTTTGTTTATGGTGTCCAACACTGCCGAAGCAGTTCACAAACAGATGTTGTGAACAGTGATTCCGGATATACCCACTGTTTCGTGGAATTCTTCTTCAGCACAGCAGAAGGATACACAAATGCTGCATAAACCCATCTATATGGTGAAGTATAACAACAATTGCTATGGAGCAGTGGTCATAAAGTTATGCCCAGTGACTACATAACTGAAGATGCCATAAACAAAGCTTTACAGCCTGTTTTCACAAGATAAGAATCCGATACATTGCTTCTTTCAGAGACTTGCATAGTCTTTAACATGAGAAGGCAGATTAAGAAAAACCTGGAAGATCCAGTTCGCATTTAAAGGTGAGTCTATATTATTTTCACTTTCCAAAATGATACAAGAAATGAAACATAGAGCCATCTTTCAAAATTTGCAATTCTCTAAATTTTGTAGTGCAGCTCTCCAGTCAATGACATGTACAATAGTGCATATACAGAGGTGAAGTCTGCATTAAAATACATACAAGGGTGAAAATACCACACCAAAATGCAATATATATGGGGAAATAGCTTTCCAAAAATGAGTCTACAGTCATACCTCGGGTTGAATATGCTTTGAGTTGAGCGCATTCGAGTTGCGCTCCACGGCAACCCAGAAGTAACGGAGCACGTTACTTCCAGGTTTCGCCGCTTGCGCAGACGCTCAAAATGACGTCACGCGCATGTGCAGAAGCGGCAAAAAGTGACGCGTGCGCGCGCAGACGTGCTGTCACTAGTTACGTTTGCTTCTAGATGCGAACGGGGCTCCAGAACGGATCCCGTTCATATCTAGAGGTACCACTGCATTTGGAGAAATTCTCACTTAATGCTAATTAGTTTTCATGAAGGTTGTTGTTGTTTTTTAATGCAAACAGATGTGAAAATATGAAGAACTGAAATTAAGAATAAAAATAAGAAACCGAGAGAAACCGAAATTGACGCATCCCTGCTAGTGAGAGAGGAAACAGACCAAGCACATTCTGGCTGGGGTTACGTTGGACATACGAGAACTACTTAAAGGGGTAGCCCTTTGGGGAAAGGCAGGATGCTCTGGGTTGACTATTTGCCCAGCACAAAAGAGCAATGTAGGCATCGCCATAAAGGAGGCTAATTACGAAGGTCAGGCCGGTTCAGGGATAGAGTCAATCTTTTATGCCCCAGAGGAAGTAGAGTGAAGCAATGTACAGTTATTAATTAACAATGTTGTTACATATTCCTCTTTCTTTCTTCTTCACTCAAAATATCTGGATCGGCAGAGATTGGGAACAGTTTTTTGGGTGGGAGAGATGCTGTCAGTTTGTGGTAGAAATGTGAGGAGGTTTATTCTTTTCTGCAATGTGTGAACTGGGCCTTGTGCAACCCAGGTGGGTGATGTCTTCTCTCGAATACCTGGTAGAGTTATTTTGTCTTCTTTCAATGAGACTGAGAAGAGATATGATAGCCGTCTTAAACTATCTAAAGCGCTATCACTTGGAGGAGGGAGCCAGCTTGCTTTTTCCTACTCCAGAGGGTAGGACCTGAACCAATGGCTTCAGGAATAACATTAGGAATAACTTGCTGATGGTAAGAGCTGTTTGACAGTGGAACTGACTCCCTGGGGAGGTTGTAGGCTCTCCTTCCTTAGAGGTTCTTAAGCAGAGATTGGGTGGCCATCTGTCATGTATGATCCAGTTGAAATTCCTGCATTGTAGGGAGTGTGACTAAATGACCCTTGGGGTCCCTTGCAACTCTACAATTCTGTGATCCTGTGTGTGTTGTTTCCATCATCCTAAACTGAAGCGCTAGGAAAGAGTCTGAAGAGAGATGTTTGCTACAATCCAATGTTCAAATGACATGTGAATCTGGTGGGCAAATGTGTCAATTTTAGTTTCTCACTTTTCCAGTCTTTCGTTCAGTTTTTGCACATTTCCACATCAGTTTGCAAATTATTTTTAAAGACCTAATGGAACTTCACCAGCAAATTTCTCCTAATATGTTTGTATGTACCGTAATTTTGCAGAACATACACATTTTTGCAAAGCAATTTTCCCCAATATAATGCAATTTTATGTTATGTTTGCTAATATATGCATTTTTGTGCACATTTTACTGCATCATGTGCGTTGTTGTACACATTATTGCTTAGCAAAATTTGGGGAAGTGCAAATTTGGAAGGATGACTGTTTCGGGTCCTGAATTGCTTCAGAAAGTGTAGATAAAGCAGCTTCACCTTTAAAGGTGAATTGAAGCAAATCTCTCTGCCATTCCTACTTGAGCATGATTTTTTTTTTAGTATCTCAGGCTTGTGGCTAGCCATGTCTCTTTGCAGCTGCAGCAGCTCCTTGATTGTAACTGTGGGGGGGGGGGACAGGATCTTTTTAAACCCTTTGCCATATGGCCATTCCCCACTGCTTACTGGCCCTGTTGTCATTTTTTTAAAGTCTTTTTGTTTCATGAGTGCATGATCCAAATGAATCCTCCTTTCCTACCAGTTCCTGCCATTGTTTTGTGGCCACACCTGCATTTGGAACGGCCAGGAGAGCTATAGGATGGCTTTTGCATTATTAAACAAGCTTGTGCATCATTTATAGGCTATTTGTGCAGTGGAACAGCATCTTCTGGTTTCCTGTAAATACTGGAGATAGTGCTATTTGGTCCTGGTGATTTATATCTCAGCAGCTGAAATCAGAGTGGCTTTACTGCCTCTTTGCATTCTCTCTCCCCCCCCCTTCTTTGCCTGGTAGATGCTCTTCAAAGAATTCCCTTGCTGGCTGGGGCTGATGGGTGTTGTGGTCCGCAACATCTGGAAGCCACCAGACCGGTGGAGACTGGGCTGGTGGCTTGCAGACAAACTAGGTGTACTGGCTGCGCAGTGGTTCAGAGTGGCCGGTTTAGGACTTTGTTTTGGCACAGTGGGACCACACATTTCCTGTCAACAGCTGAAGGGCATTTGCACATCTAAAATTAAGTAGTGAACCCACTCTCGGGAGATGCAGTTGGCTTGAGGCTTGGTGCGTACATTTCACCACAAGTTTTCTGAAGCACAGATGTTTTTAAGCCACTAAAAGACTAGTTTGCTGGCCATAGAAATGTGGTGTTTTTTTCACTTCCTGTAATGTATGAAATGGCCTCTGGGTACACTGCAGCAAAATATCAGCATGCCGTGAGACAAAAGGCTGCTTCCATTCTAGATTCCTTTTCCTGAGTGCTGCTGAGGCATTGCTTTTCCTCAATTAGCTGGAAGCCGAATTAAAATGGGAGGTTCCACACAAGCACTTGATAAAGCGCCCAGTTGTCCAGTTGCCCTTCCTTATGGCCAAACTCCTTCTGTATTAATTCCCGAGTAAGTTCCATTCAGCAAAGGTTTCCAGTAACGCTTATTAAAGCTTCTCCCTTTGTAGAGCTGGCCTGATTTCCTTCTCAATGACTGTAGGAGGAGGATTAGTGATATCCTATCCCCGCAGTGTCAGTTTCTGTTCCTGCGTGAGGGGAGGGCATAATTTCTAGTTTATTTCCCCCCATCTTCTTTTCTGCTATTAAAAATTGAGAGGACACTAGTAATTGAAGTCCCCCCCTCACCTTGTGAGAACAAAAACTGAAATGGGTCGATTGAGAGGCTACCCAAGGGTCAATTACTGTACTATTATCTATCATAAATTCCCCATTTGCATTCATAAAGAAGCAATAAAATGGGCTTAAAACAGGTGCTTAAAAAGAGCATTTGGAAAACTTTTTCACCTTTAATTATTTAAGTGATGCTGTGGAAAAATGGAAACATAGTATCTAATACAATTTCTGTTGATTTGGTAAGCTCTGTAAATGTTGCTACTCCATTGTTGTAACTTCAGCCTTTTTCAGATCTGTCAAAAGGGCTAACAAGACTGGACTGTAACACTTATGCAACTATGCTGTGTGAATGTTTTGTTTGAAATTCCTTTCCTCAAGTATGTCCACCTTGGTATCCGTGGCAGAGAGTGTTCTGGTAGACTGAAATGTTCTGAAGGTTTGACATGTTCTCCTTTCTCAGTCTGTCTTGTTCAGTATTCTCTAAACTGCCTGGCAGCGGCTCTCCGGGATTTCAGAAAAAGCGTTTCCCCCCAGCCCTGCTTGGAGATGCTGGGGTTTGAACCTTTGGCTTCCTGCATGTTCTCTTCTACTGAGCTATGGCCCCTGCCCTTGTACGGCAGGTTCTGGTATAAGGCGCTGCAGGCTTCCTAGGTTGTAGGGTGTCTCCAGAAAGTAGTTTGTGCTTAATGCTGCACAGACTCGGTGTTCTTTTGGAAACACTTCTCAAATCCCAATGGTGAAGTTTTTGCATCACAGGCAGCACACTGTGAACAAAATCTGACCACAGCATTTCCTGCCACTAAAACTGCACTTCCACATCCCTGCCTGAAGGGTGGCAGTGCATGACAGCTTGAAGCCCACCCTATAATGAGGCTGATCTTGAGTATGAAAATTAGCCACATTAACAGTACTGTAGATCCCTCTTCAAAGGTAACTCCAGGAATTGTGGATCTGTGAGGGGAATAGGGGCCTCCTAACAACTCTTGGCTACCTTACCGAACTACAGCTCCCAGAATTCTTTGGGGGAAGCCACAACTGTTTAAGGTGGCAAGAGTGTGTTTTCAATGTATGGTGTGAACGCGATCCTAGTCCTCTTGGCTTTCTCGCCACCTACTATTAGAAGGTTATATCTAAGGTCAAAAACATACATCTCTAGAGGAGGCAGTTCTGAGAAATGTCCAAATTTGGTGTGCTGAGAATGTAGATTCAGGGGAATCTTTGCCAAATCTGCACTCGGCTTGAATCATAATGGATGATACTTCTATCATAGTTCAAAGACCCTCAGTCTATATCCCCCCTTTTTCTCTGAAATAACTGAGAGGTTTCTTAAAACTCAGAGCCTAAGCCCTGCTTGTGAGTTTAATATGCTACAAAATGTTTGCTTTAGGTTTAGCAATTGTAAAATCTGGTTTGGGGGTATGTTGTGCCAGTCACTACTGTGCAGAATCTGTTAACTAGCTAGCTTCTACAGAACTTTAATCCTATTGGTTAGGGTCCTCTAGCTGCAAGGCCATTATTTGCAAGGAGATGGATATCGCCCAAGCAGAAATCTACTAGGTGGGCAGTACATCCTCTTTTAAGTCAACTCATCAGACTTTGTTAGTTACACATGTGGCAGCACAGGGAGGGATGGAATTTTTTGCAAATCTCAAATGATGAGTTTATCTGCATGGATTTTTTCTAATTCCTGTCTTGCTTCCTAATCTTGATAAGGACCCTCTTGCTTAAAAATATGAACAGTTATATATGAACTATTATACATATAATGATGTATACATATCCACTCCTGGCTTCCTAAAATAACCAGCACATCATACAACAATACGTATAACTGTGTGAGTGGCTGGAATTGTGCTGGAGAAATATAGTACAGCATGAAGCTTTAGATTCCACCCCATTTAATTTGGCACATAATTAGTTGGACTTTTAAACAACCACAACAATACACAAGCAGCTTGGATGTAAATTGGCATATTACACAAGAAGCAGTGATGTGAGCAAAACACGGTCTGATCAGAACCTCCAAATTCCATGTATAAATAAATCCCTTTAAAACAGATTCCATGGTCATCCCTAGTGTGGGGTATTTCATTATTTCTCCCATTAGTTAACGGCATGATTCTTAAAAATGCACGTGGGGTGTGTGTGTTAATCTTATAGGATTGCTGGGGCTGAGGTGATTTGCTGGGTCTTGCCAGAGCTCAGGAGGAGGAAATGGAGAACAAAAGAAGGCTGGAAAAATAAATAAGGCCACTTCTTGGATCAAGTGAATCTCCCTCGAGCAAAAGTAATGCATACTGGAAGGGGCTTTGCTCCCCTGCTACCTTTGGATTGTGATTAGAGGAAAGGGTGGGGGTGGAGGAAGAGAGAGAGAGACCCCCTTAGATTAAAGTGTGGAGTCAGGTTTCCCCCTGTCTGTGTGTAGTGAGTGGGAGGAGGGTTCAGAGAGAGAGCGACAGGGAATGCTTTTTGCATAGGATTGGCTTATCCCCAAACATTCATTGAAGCAGAGAAGGAGCCAAGTTGGGACCCGTGCAGACAGAAAGGGAGGGGGGATGAGAGGGAAGGGGAGGTGGAGTGACTACTCTATTCCAAAACAGTAATAGAGCTGCTACTGTGGGAAAGTGATCCTGCTGCCAAACCTCAAGTGACCAGGGTATGTGTGTGTTTGTTGCTGCCGCCCCCCCAGCAGTGATCCTGTCATTTGTGCTTTGCAGTGCCTTCCTCTTTCTGAGCCCCTCTTTTCAGAAACCTGCCCCACAGAAAAGCCATCCATTAAGAAAACTGCTTTGCTTTCTAAAGGCTATTTTTAAAACACCCCCCCCCCTGCAAAGGTGCCTTGTAACCGTAGCAAAATTACAGGAGCTACTTGATCTAGGAAATCATTGAAACTGTTGAAACTGCATCATTATGCCCTTTAAAGTGTCTTTGCGCCTCATTCCACTGCCCCCCTCCCTCTTTTTGTGACTTTTGGGTGGTTACGTCCCAATTATCCCAAAGAAAGTTGCTACAGCAGCAATACTGAAGTGGCCTGATATGGCTGGACACAGCAGAACCCATTAAAGCCAAGTTGATTTCCTTATTTGAAAAACAAGCACTAAAGTATCTTTATGGGCGTTCATTGAGAAGTAGGGCTTAAACAAGGACAGATAACTTCCTGCTTTGTCTTTAAGAACAGCTTTTTAAAAATGTTGTATCTGGCCCGGAGGATTAGTCTTCAAAACACAACTAAACATTCCGTACCAAAACGAAGATATATGGCCTCATTTAGTCCATAGACCAGTCCATCAAATGCAAAGTGAAAAATAAAAGGGCATAAACATGGAGTTCTTCAGAGAAGAAACAGCAGTAAAAGAAGGATGTGTTTTCAGCCTGAACTGACCTGCCAGGGCGACATAATCCAATCAAAGATTGACTCTCTGTTAATATGACAAAGGAGAATTTTACAAGAGAGAACCGGTTTGTATTTAGATGTCTGTGCACAGAAGGAAGTGACTGGATGGGACCAACTCCACTTTGATCAAACAAAAATGTATCTTTTTCAAGGAAGAAATAAAGAAGGTGGAGAGTTGTAGCAGAAAAAATAGTGGGCAATAGGGAGTTAAGCATCCTTGCCCTCTGTTTCTCCACTTCACATCGTCCAAAGCAGCTTTTCTCTAGAGCAGCAAGAGAGAACCCGTAGCCCCTGTTGGACTGCAACTCCCATCAACCCCAACCTGCTTGGCCAATGGTCAGGGATCATGGGAGTTGTAGTCCAACGCATCCAGAGAACCATAGAAGAAGACGCCATCAAGAATTTTAATACACATTTGCATGTAATGTTCCAAAACGAAGATATATGGCCTCATTAAGTCCATAGACCAGTCCATCAAATGCAAAGTGAAAAATAAAAGGGCATAAACATGGAGTTCTTCAGAGAAGAAACAGCAGTAAAAGAAGGATGTGTTTTCAGCCTGAACTGACCTGCCAGGGTGACATAATCCAATCAAAGACTGACTCTCTGTTAATATGGCAAAATATTAACAATTCTCCATTGTTACCTTTCTTAGTCAAACAGTTTTGGAGTTACTTCAGGGCAGTCAGCTAAAACTGAAGAAAGGCAGTGCTGTTGCTGACTTCATTCTGGAAGGAAGTTCAGTGGTACCTCGGGTTAAGTACTTAATTCATTCCGGAGGTCTGTTCTTAACCTGAAACTGTTCTTAACCTGAAGCACCACTTTAGCTAATGGGGTCTGCTGCTGCTGCCGCGCCGCTGGAGCACGATTTCTGTTCTCATCCTGAAGCAAAGTTCTTAACCCAAAGTACTATTTCTGGGTTAGCGGAGTCTGTAACCTGAAGCGTATGTAACCCGAGGTACCACTGTATATTTATATACAGTGGTACCTTGGTTTAAGAGCAGCTTAGTTTATGAACAACTTGGATTAAGAATGCTGCAAACGCGGAAGTAGGTGTTTTGGTTTGTGAACTTTGCCTTGGAAGCAGAACATGTTTCGCTTCCTGTTGAGTGTGTTCCATTTGTAAATTGAGTCCCCCGCTGCTATGGGAAAGCATGCCTTGGTTTAAGAACACTTTGGTTTAAGAACGGACTTCCGGAACAGATTAAGTTCGTAGACCAAGGTACCACTGTATTCTTTTTGGTTTGGGGTAGAGGTGGAGTTCAGAACCCAGTCTCTTAGTGTGCAGAAACATAATAGAACTACATATGGTTGTGTTGCTAGTGTAGAATGAATTTGACATTTAACTTGTATGTTGTTAAGAATCATTTCATTGCACTAGAAACATGCAGTTGCCACTTGTACAATACACATGTGATATTTTGAAAATTAGCACATCAGTTGTGGGGTAAACTCATTTTACCAGCAACCCCACCCCAAGGTGGTTATTTCAACAGGGTAGGGTAGGAACAAATAAATAGAGCATCACTTACCCCGTCACTACTATCTGTCCTCGTTTACCTTTGAAGGACGGGGCGTACTGGGTCTGCAGACACCCACTGGCATCAATGAAGAAGAAAAACCCATTCTTAAAGCCATTTTGAGACACCCTTTTTGAAGTTTGAAAGGTAAACACCTACAGCACAATTGCTCAAAAGTCTTACTATGTTCAGTGGGGCTTATTCACGAGCACATAATTGCACTCCTAATGTTTTTATTCTTATAATTTTAAGTTTTATTTTTCTAAGGCAACATCCATTATGCCAAAAGGAGTCCTCAAGCAATCTTTGGAAACTAATTTAAAAATATTATAGGTATTTTTATGATTGTCACTACCGGTGGGCAGCAGGATGAGGAGCAAGGCCTCTCTATATTTTCTGCCTCAGGTGCAGAAATGTCTTAGAACATAAGTAGGTTCTGTGGTTCCCAGGTTGCTGTTTCATTTTTCAAGTGTCTTGTACTAGTGTGCACAGACATCTGAGTGCAAGACACATCCCAATTACTTCCAGATCACATATTGGAGAATGTCTTGTAAGGGCAGTTCCTTGGTAAGGAATAACATGAAGTTTTTTGCATCCTCTGTTTGTTCAGCTCCCAAGGTGAACATCAATGTCAGTAATTGTTGACCTGTTTACTAAAGTTCCATTATGTTTCGGATGTGAGTACAGGATGGTATAAATCACTTGATAATTCTGAACAATAAGAAGGCCTAATTCTAGGGAAGGAGAAGATAACCTCTAGTGTATTACCGCACTTGGCCCCAGTTTCTTACTGCTTAGGAAGATGACAATAAGCACAGATTTATAATAGCTTAGATCTAAAATAGCCTAGATCCAGTCATTTCCCCATGTACCAAATAAATTACAGCTGTCTGTTGAATGAACCTATAAAATGGTTTAATTTTCAAAAGGAGATTTAGGTATCTTAATTCAGATAATAATTTGAAAAGAGTTTGTTTATTGAAAAATTATTAGGGAATAGCAGCTAGCAGAATACCAGCCATTATGTTGGTTGGAGTAGTCAGTATGGTTCCCTCCAGATGTTTTTGGGATACAGAACCCATCATCCCTACTGGTCTTTCTGGCTGTGGTTGATGTGTGTTGTAGTTCCAGGTTATCTGGAGGGACCATGTTGGCTACTCATACTAGAAAGGGTATGATGGAAAGTGAATCTATGCATTGGAAGGGCCCTACTCAGTGGGACTCAGTGTCACAAGTAGAAGGCAGGCTTTGCCCTACCTTGACCATGTCTCAAGTGCCAGAACCATTGACTTAAAAGAAAATCAAGGATGCATTCAGGGATGCTAGTTGGAGAAGTCAATCTGCTCCCTGTAATTGGTGACCCCAGTATCTTGAAGTTGGAGAGGATGTTTTCTCATTTCCCAGTCTCCTTACATTTGTATTTTTTTACTTAATAAATTTCTATACCACCCTTCATCCAAGGATCACTGCACTTTATTTACAATAGAAACACACAAAACATAGTGATAAACAAAAACAATTACATGCCCCTCCCATAAGGTTTGTTTATGTTGTGTCCCATAGAAGTCATTGGGAAACAACCCAGACTCTTCTCTGCCGTAGCTTAATTCTGGCTTCTGTTTCTTGGTTACCAGGTAACAGGACTGTGTTATACTATTAGCAATCAAAATTCTGCTGCAGGAAAAGGTGCTCATTAAATTGCTGACCTAAAAAAAAAAAGCATGGATTTCTAATCTCTTAACTGGCTCAGTTGATTGTTACATGCTGAAATCACTAAATCAGGAATGAGGAACCTGTGGCCCTCCTTGTGGGACTCTAAACCAAATCAGCCCTAACCAGTATGGCCAGTGATGATCAGGGATGATGGAGTCCAACATCTGGAAGGCCACAGATTCCTCATCTCTAACCCGGCTGTCTCTGCCTGGGTGCTCAGTACAACACCACTCCATAGGTCAGAGAGGCAGGAAAGGGAGGTCACTATCACCCATTAAAAAAAATCCATCTCCCTCACTATGAGACTGATACACGCTGTGTATGGGTTCAAGTGATGCCTTGTGGTGTTTGTGGCCAGTGAAACAGAAAGGGGATGTTGTTAGTGCACTGTCCACCTTATTGTACTACAAACTCCTTCACCAAGCTGGCAGAATGTAATATTGAATGTGGTGATGGAGAACGCTTTCATGATTGTATTGAGGGACTTTCAATATTTGTTCTGAGGCTGGGCGAAGACTTCATGACAACCATGAAACTGTCTCAGTACATCCTTGACCTGACATATGTATCTGAACATACCACCTAGTGTTCGCCACAGCACAAACTAGTAATATTTTGCTGATTGTGGGGCTTGTTGTGCCTTCCCCACAGGCTCACTTGTTTGAAGACAGGCAGAGGGGACCCTTCTGGTAGTTCCACTGCCTTCAGAAGTTTGGAGGTGATGGTGGCTCAGGGGAGGGCAACCCTTGTGGCACCCCTTAAACTGTGGAATCCCCCCTCCTCACAGAAGTGTATCTGGCACCATCATTATGGAGTTTTCATTGAATGCTGAAGATGTGCCTCTTTACCCCTAGCCTTTGACACCTCATGTATATTTTAGGACCTACCCTTTTATTCTGTTATTTGTTTTAACTGATTTTTATTTTAACAATTGCATTTTTAAAATTGTAGCCCACCCCAAAACCTCCATGGTGAAGGGAAATAATTAATAATTGGCAGCCAATATAATATGCTCAAACCATCTTGCCCCCATGAGTAACCTGGCCGCCCTTGCATATAGTGTGTTGCAGTAATCTAACCAAGCTGTTAGCAGAGCATAAATGACAGTAATTAGGTTATCCTTGTCCAGATAGGGGTTCAGTGCCTCAGTCTTACCTGGATTGAGCTTCAGTTTGGCTTTCATCCTATCCTAGTCCATTACCAAGGAAAGACATAGGGCCAGCACATCCATACCTGCAGATGTAAAGGAGAAGTAGAGCTGTGTGTTGTCATCATATTGCTGACAATGTACTCCAAAACTCCAGATAACCCCACTCAGCAGTTTCATCTAGGTGTTATAGGAGACCTCTGGTTTCCATAGTTATTTTTTGGGGTGGGAAGATCCTTTAAGTTCTCTGATTTTCATACGTTCTGTCAGGACTGGTTCGGGTTCAGGCAGCAGCTGCTGGAGGCAATGGTGGCAGCCTCTTTTCCGATCTCTCTAAGCCTCCCTTACACAGATATGTCCTCCAACTGAGGAGAAATGATTGACCACTACATGGCATGTCCTGGTTCTGCTATTTTAGCCCATTGCTTTAGATGCACTACCCCATCACCAGTGTTGAATTAAGAGTCAGCTGGCAGATCAGTCAGCTTCTGTGTGTGGAACAGAAAAGGGCACCATCTCCTTTGTCTCAGACAACAAAGTGACTTAGACTAGCCCTGCGGTCTGTTGTCTCCTTTCCACCTGTGCATTGTTTGTCTCTTAATTGTGGGCGAAGGAGAAATGTGTTGATTGCTTCATTGGATGAACTTTGGCCTCACGCACCTGCAATTCAGAGGCATTTCTTGCATTGCAATGTTAATCTCAGGAAATGGAAAAAGGAAAAATGGAAGAGAAGGCTACAGAATGTCAGCCCACCCAAGTGTTTCTTCCTCTCTGAGATGAGGAATCTCTGGTATGTGAGGATGCAGAGGTGACACTGTGTGTGGATAGGAGCAGGGCAGGCTGATCTTAATTTGATAGCTTTGGGGTGCTATGACAAATAGTTTCTATAATTCAAGTTTCCCCAATGAAAGAATTTTTTATTGCAGTGATGTCTCCCACAGGGGAGAGAGACAACTGGAACCCTAGGATACGAATCCATCTGCCAGTGGGTAGGTCAAATCCAGATTAGAAACCAAGGTTTCTAGTGTGTGCTACATGTTATATATACTCTCAGAGGTGAATTCAGATTTAACAACAAAGTTGCCCACCAGGCAAGTTCTCTTTGAGAACTTGTGTGATGGTTAAGAGTATGGTTGCCATATTTCAAAAAGTAAAAATCCGGACACAAAGGTTTGGCAAAGTTGTTGAGCCGATTTCCGGAAATTACGCCAAGGACATTTTTGACAGATGAATCCCGGCTATGTCCGGGAAATTCTAGACGTATGGCAGCCCTAGTTAAGAGTGTGAGGTATATGCCCCAGGGCTTCTTTTCAGCCATAACTCAGTTCCAGCACCTCTCAGGTGGGCACCATTGCCATCATAAGAGAATAAGGGAGGCGTTCATGATGAGTCCTGGCAGCTCTTTTTCTAGAAAAATAGCACCTACTATGCAGAAGCATTTTTGGGGGGCTTATCAGTGGGGGCTCCTATATCTAAATAAACCCCAAGCTGAACTGCCAATTTATGGATTTTAGTGCTGTGCTTCTGTCTTTCTAATCATCCACAGGCCCATGATTCAAGGTTTCAAAAACCTGTTAATTTAAGGTAAGCAGTCCCTTCTTTGAGAGAGAGAGAACAGAGAGATTGCCTCATATTTTTAGACCAGTGTTTCAACAGTCATGACCCATAATAGTGTTCAATGTTTTGGAACGCAGAAATAAAATCCTCAAACTATCCATTCTAGCATGCGGGGGGCCACCTAAATTATATAACTCAGTATTTGAATGACTGGTATTAGTAATTGTATTATAAATTGGTATTGTTATAACGCGGCTATTATTGGATAGTGATTGAAAACTAATAAAAATTATTATCAGTAGTGTTCAATGCTGCGGCTGTGAAAAGGGACTTCTGGGCTTTCTTCAGAAGTCCTCGTTGTGGTATATGTGTGTATAACAGAGGGCAAGATACTATTGCTACCAAGTTGTGAAAGCTTCTGCTTTCCTGTGCTTCCCAATGTCTTCAAACTTTTTGACAAAAAAAGGATTGCAAGCAGGATGCTATGAAAAGAGTCTTTCACAATGTGACATCCACGGGCCTAGGCCCAGTTGTAGTTATAAGGAAGCCGTGGGGAAAGTTTGAGGCCTAACCACCACCAACCTAAGCAGGGCTCATCTCCTGCACCAGAACTACTTGGTGTCATGTGAGTAGCACTCCTGCCTTCCCGTGGAGCTCCATCAAGGCTTCTCGGCTTCGACCTGCTAGCCGTAAGTGAGAAATGGGCCTTCATCCCCTTCATAGCTGAGCGGCAGACTGAGAATGTGGCAGACTCTCCTGCCCAAAAGATGGTTTCTGGGAGGCTTTAATACAGGGGTAGGCAACCTGAGGCCCATGGGCTGGATGCGGCCTTCCCAATCCAGCCCGCAGACGGTCCGGGAATCCGTGTTTTTACATGAGTAGAACGTGTCCTTTTATTTAAAATGCATCTCTGGGTTATTTGTGGGGCATAGGAATTTGTTCTTTATTTTTCCAAAATATAGTCCGGCCCACCACATGGTCCGAGGGACGGTAGACCAGCCCATGGCTGAAAAAGGTTGCTGACCCCTGCTTTAATACGTTGCCTTGGTGAACAAAGGGATTTGTGTGCACTGTTGGAAGCAATGTTTCTTGGCCTCTGAGGTGGCTTGGGTGATGTTATATTTTGCGTGCACGGGAATATCACTAATTGGTGGCATGGAATGAGAAAGGTTATTAGGAGGGACACTTGGGTGGACAGAAACAGTGCGGTGCTATTGCTATCTCATCAGCAGGAGACTGGACAAGAGGAGCTATGGGCAGAGATAAATTTTGTTTGGGCAAGTAGATCTAATAGTTAGGTGCAGGGCCAGAATTGGAAGCCTGTGGCCTCGAGCGACGCTTACATCCCAGCAGGAGTCAACTGGCAGTCTCCTGATTCTGCTGCTCCTCTTTGCTCATCTTGCTGGTTCACCTGTCCTCTGATGGGTCCCGACAGGAGAAACAGCCTGTGCCACCTTGCCTTCTCTTTTTGGGCAGTGGCACAGACTGAACTGAGACACGGAGCAAGAGAATGGGCAGCAGCAACACTGAAAGGGCTAATTGGGCTGGCAAGCCTGCTGAGGCCATCTAGCCAAAGGGTGCCCCAAACTAAGGCCCGGATCCAGCCCAATCACCTTCTAAATCCGGCCTGCAGATGGTCTGGGAATCAGCATGTTTTTACATGAGTAGAATGTGTCCTTTTATTTAAAATGCATCTCTGGGGTATTTGTGGGGCATAGGAATTCATTCATCCCCCCCCCCCAAAAAAAATAGTCCGGCCCCCCACAAGGTCTGAGGGACAGTGGACTGGACCCCTGCTGAAAAAGATTGCTGACCCCTGGCTTGCGGTTTTAGGTGAATAGGCTGTCTTGTTCTTATTGGCAATGCTACTTACACAAACAACTGCTGGCATTAGCTGTCTTGGCTTCAGGAAAGAAACTTTGTCCTTGGTTTTCAATAATAACCGGCTATATAGCTCAGATCATTTTTTCACACACATTCTTGGTCAGCCCTATGCTAGCCTTGTGAGATGGGCCAGTTTATGCCTGTATTGCCAATGGAGAGCTGAGTGGAAGAAATAGTGCCTTGTCTACAGAGTTCTTAATGGAGGCAAACCAAAGACTTCTATTTGCTGTGCAATGCTACTTCTCTTTTATCTGGAAATGAATTGCTTCATAAGGTAGAGGAAGGAGATTAAGATAACTTTAGTCTCTGCTTCTGCTGGTCATCTTCTGCCCTGTCCCCTTCCTTCCTCATTTTCTGACCCCCAGCTTGCATAGACCTCGCCATACTGTCCATTGCCTTCATAATTAAATGTTGTGTATAAAAATAATTATGCACATAATTAAATGTCGTGCATAAAAATTTCGAAAGAAACTCTGGCAACTTGTTCTTGACTCCTGAACTGGAGTTTAAATAAGCAGCCTCACACCCTCTGGCTTGAAACTTATTACATCTTAGAGATCTCTACTGATTTATGGTTTTAATTTGCCATAACTCATTTAGCCTGCAATCCTATGCACACTTACCGGATCGTACGTCTCGCCTTTTAAAGTCAATGAGCCTTTCTTGGAAGTTGCCTACGCACATGCATAGGTTTGTTGCCTTTAGTTACAGTACTTTGGAAGCAGCATTTATTTCACTGGAACATTTTGGTCTGCATTTCCTTTGATGCCCAGGGTTGTCATTCTGGAAATCATTCTGAATTTAATAGCCCAGGTGTATTCCTACTAGGATAGATGTGAATGCACTTTGCCAAAGGTCTTCATGTTTCACAAGCATTAAGAAACAGAACAATGTTTTCTGGCCTTTTTTGATAACCTCTGTCTGGGTCTCTTTATTAAACCTACTTCAAGCTACTGCCTTTTTATTATTAAAGCAAATTCTTGTTTTGTTTTTTTAAAAAACCTTTGTAATAGGATACATTAAATGCTTTCCACTTGATAAGTTTTACTAGTTGCAAATTTAGAGGGTTGTTTTTCTTTTCTTCAGGCATAGATAATTGTGTCTGGGCATGAAGGAATTTCCTTCATCTTAAAAACTGCTGAAGAACATCTATGCCTGAAGGGCAAAACTCCAACTTAGAATTATCCACACTGACTGGCAACCGCTCTGCAAGGTTTCAGACAGGAGTCTCTCCCAGCAGATGCTTTACCTGTCTTTTCCTATGCTGAGCATCTTCTTAATCACTATAGTTCTTGGGCCTCCCTCATGTTAATACATGAATGTAGTGAACCCTTCTCTGCCTGCAGATGTAGTGGTGCAGGGGAAAGAGTATTGTTATAGATTTTTGGGGGTGATCCCCCTAAACCCTAGAAATTAGTAAATGGTAGGATTTTCATTAATTGAGATTTGGGACGCGGGTGGTGCTGTGGGTTAAACCACAGAGCCTAGAACTTGCCAATCAGAAGATCGGCGGTTCGAATCCCCGCAACGGAATGAGCTCCCGTTGCTCGGTCCCTGCTCCTTCCAACCTAGCAGTTCGAAAGCAAGTCAAAGTGCGAGTAGATAAATAGGTACTGCTCCTGCGGGAAGGTAAACGGCGTTTACATGTGCTGCTCTAGTTTGCCAGAAGCAGCTCAATCATGCTGGCCACATGACCCGGAATCTGTACACCGGCTCCCTCAGCCAATAAAGCGAGATGAGCACCACAACCCCAGAGTCAGTCACGACTGGACCTAATGGTCAGGGGTACCTTTACCTTTACAAGTTGTGCCAGACAAGGAATTCCTCCTGTCTTATGCAAACCAGCCTGACTGGTCTAGTGAGGAGCAAATCTGTTAACATGACAAAAGGTGTTGATGGGCCATCTGAAGGGAATCATTTGGCCTGGGGAGGCAGATATTGCCAAGGTGTTGGGGTGTCTGTTTGAGGTGATGGGATTGCCAAAGGAACACAGACTGGGGGGGGGTGTGCCTAGAACCCCCTGGGATCTTCCTATCACTGGGCAGAGGGTGGGGATGGTACCCAACTTTTGCAACAGTATTAAGGAGGAAGGTGTGTGTTCCCAGTGGGTGGATTTGGAGACAATCTGGTTGTCGGGAAAGCTGGATGTTTAGGCCTTGTTGGTAAAACCCCTTGTCTGAGTATTGTATAGTACTGTATACCACTGAAGGCAGAGGGCTCACAGGATTACTGTATGGAGGATCATTTAGTCATACAATTCTCCCACTTGAAGTCTTACCACTCAGTGAGAACTAGGTCGTGGTCCCAAGGGCTGTTGTTATTGCACTGTTGGAGGTTTGCCATAACCTCTTCTGAAGATCGCTCCTTGTTTATCTTCCGGCAACTCCTGCTGATAGTGCCTAACTCCTGACTAGAAGATATCAGATGGAAACCCATTAACAGCAGGCCGTTTTGATCCTGGGGAGAATGCAAGCTAGGCTGCCTGCCTGAGTAGAGCTGGTGGACTTTGGCTCTTTCTGCTTCATTTTCTTGGCAACAAGTCATGGAGAGACAGATAAAAGAGGAAAATTATCGGTTCTGCTTATATCTCTTTGATTCTTGCACCTATTAATTTCTAATTGCATGATGCTTCCAAGCAAGGAAGCTGGGGAGGAAAGGGTCAAAGTAGGCAGGCTAGCTTGATTGCTCTTTAAGCTATCATAGTTTGTATGACTAGGGACGCGGGTGGCGCTGTGGGTAAAAGCCTCAGCGCCTAGGACTTGCCGATCGAAAGGTCGGCGGTTCGAATCCCTGCGGCGGGGTTGTGCTCCCATCGCTCGGTCCCAGCGCCTGCCAACCTAGCAGTTCGAAAGCACCCCCGGGTGCAAGTAGATAAATAGGGACCGCTTACTAGCAGGAAGGTAAACGGCGTTCCGTGTGCTGCGCTGGCTCACCAGATGCAGCTTGTCACGCTGGCCATGTGACCCAGAAGTGTTTGCGGACAGCGCTGGCTTCCGGCCTATAGAGTGAGATGAGCGCACAACCCTAGAGTCTGGCAAGACTGGCCCGAACGGGCAGGGGTACCTTTACCTTTTTTAGTTTGTATGACATTGTGGCTGAAATAAAATGAGAGCCATTTGCAATGATTTCTTAGAAATCTTAGAAAGGTGGACTTGACCACAAAGGGCAGGAAACATGTGTAAGGTAAAGAGCCAAATGGCAGAAACTTAGCATCACTTGTAAACATGTAGAAGCTGCTTTCTACCAAATTAGACCATTGGTCCATCTAGCTTTTTCTGGTCTTTGCTGGCTGGCTGGCTCTCCAGGATTTTGGAGAGTGGTCTTTCCAGTTCTACCTGGAGATGTCAGGGATTGAACTGGGAACCTTCTGCATGCAAAGCATGGGCTCAACCACTGATCTATGCCCCCTCCCTTCCATTAGTGTACCATAAGAGGAGTCAGAGCATATTTCCTAAGTAGTTTAAGGTGCATTCCTGGATGCATCCATCACTCTTTGCCTCTTTGTGTAGACAGGGACTCCACAGAGTTTCCTTCACTTCCCTTTCTGCCACTTTATGGGCAGTGGGCGACCTCATCTAAAGTCGGGCATAAGCTGTGATGGGGAGCTAGTGGCACCTCAGAGGTTGCTGGGCTGTAACTCCAAATATCTCCTACCACTGGCCATAGTGACTGGGGCAGATGGGAGTTGGAGTGCAAACACAGCCGTTGGCCATGCATTCCTCATCCCCAGTGTTAAAGACTGGCAGGATTTCCCCAGTGCAGCCCATGTGACACCTGGAGGGTATGAGGTAATTCTAGAAGCATCACTAGAAATCATGGCCCTGTCCCTGAATGATGAGAGGCAACAGTATATGAAATGCACTGAATATCCAAGCAATATTCCTGCCCGTGGTTCTGGGATCAAATTAAGACAATGTATACATTTACCCTTTATTAAAGTTTTAGGATGGAAATCCAATTTTGATCAAAGAAAAACGAAAGAACTAAAACCCTGTTCCACAGGTATCAAAAGTTTGGGAAATGCCCCAGGGATGCCAGTGCATAAATATTTCAACTTGAGTCAGCAGTAATGTGAAACTGTTGCAAAACACACCAAAACCAAAATCCAATTTAAGCAGCGTTAAGAGAAGAACTATTCACAATATATTGAGACCTTTTGCTGCAGTATTTTGCCTGTCTCAGTCATCAGATTAACACTTATGTGAAGAGTCCAAAGAGGTCAAGACGATAAACAATAGTCTTTGTATTATGCTTTTTATATTTATAGAGGCTTTCAAGTACTCACTAGGCTGGAAGGAGAAAAGCTCTCACCCCCACAAGTGATATAGGACCCAGCAGAAGCTCTGACGTAACTCTTATTTGCCAGATTGTCTGCTGTTCCCAAAGCCCTTTGAGCCATGAACCAGAGCAAGTAGGAAGATGCCTCTAAATTAGGCAGATTACGTGGCACTCCCAACAGATGGACGCCAACAACAATAATTCAGAATTTCATATGGGCTACACATAAAATGAAGAGATATGCTGATTAAACAAAGAAATCTCTGAATAAAATGTTTCATTGACATTTAAAATAAAAATACATTGCCAGAATAACCAGTAGATGTCTAGCCAAGCATATTCATACAATACAACTTCATTCCTAAGCACACATACTGGGAAGTAAACTCTACTGAATTTACTGCATAGGATTACATACATAGGATTGTCCTGTTACCCCATAACAAAAGACTAATATTGTCAAGAGAAGTTTATAAATGATTGCCAATTTTAAAAATCATGAACTGGCCATGGGGACCCAGTTTCTAGATATAGATAGGATGGTCACTCCACTTAAGAATCAACTGACCACTTCCTGGATCAATTTTTCAATGACTAAAACTACAGTGATTCAGAAACTTCCACTGGTGCAGAATTCAACAGCCAGGTTGCTCATGGAGGCAATATGGTTTGAGCATACAGGTGGTGACCATTCTGCATGTATTTCATTGACACACAACCACCGATGCACAGGTCATTTTGGACCCGGAAGAGGGCGGAACGTGCTTGTGTGCACTCCACTGGCGGGTGTGAATGTCCAAAATGCAACCCCTGCCACAAATAAAGAGTTGTCTGCTTTATACTGATCCTGGCCTGACTGCACTGGTTGCCAATTAGTTTCCAGGCCCAACTCAAAGTGAACTGACCTGGACCCTGTGCTCATAATCTAAGGCCCTTCTTAAGGTGTCACCTGCATGAGAGGTTTGGAGGGTGGCAACATGAGAACGGGCCTTTTCTGCCTGTCGTCTTTGTGGCATATCTTCAGGCACCAGGCAAAAGCATGTTTGTGGGGGTGGGGAAGGTTGTTGGTTTGTTTCTATTGTTTCTATTGTGTATTTTGTGTTCTCATTTTGTATTTTTGATGTTTGGATGAAGTGCGCTATACACATTTAATAAATTAATAATAATAACAACAATAATAACTTAAAATCCAATATTATGAATATCAGTTAGAGTCTGGGAGCGTCCCAGGTGTACTGAACTAGTTTTGTGGGTTTTGTTCCATCTTCAGCCACATCCTGCAAACATTACCAAAAATAGAAAGTAAGGCCTTTTTTACCTTCCAGTTACAGATGAGCATCCTTAAACTAGCCTTGATGTCCTTCACATTAATTGTCTTTTCTGCATTGCAGCTGGCCTGCAATTTTTGCAAATAGTGGTTCTTGCAAATAGCGGTTTCTGCCAGTGTGGTGACACCTGAAACGGGCTCTTCTTTTGCATGAGCTGTTCTTGTCCTTTCAAAGACAGAATTTTCTCTCTGACACCTAGAAGAACAGTATCAGCCTTACTGCAGTATCAGTCCCCAGCAGCAAAAGCAGTACCCTCAAATTTAAACTTTTAGCCCGTTTTAAAACTGAAAAAGAAGCAGCTCACAAAATGGGGAAGGGATGGGGTAACTGGGCCCCTAAAAGACCAGGTGTGCAGCTTGGAAGTTGTTTTAGACTAAGAGCTGTCCATGGAGGTACAGGTCAATTCTGTGTCCAGGGCAGCTGTCTACCAGCTTCACCTGGTATGTTGGCTGAGACCCTACCTGCCTGCGCATTGTCTTGCCAGGGTGATACATACTCTGGTTATCTCCCACTTGGACTACTGCAATGCGCTCAGAAACTACAACTAGTCCAGAATGTGGCGATTGGTGACTGGGAGCGGCCACCAGGACCACATAACACCTGTCCTAAAATATCTACATTTGCTCCCAGTACGTTTCCAAGCACAATTCAAAGTGTTGGTGCTGACCTTTAAAGCCCTAAATGCCTTATATACCTGAAGGAGCATCTCCACCTCCCATCGTTCAGCCCAGACACTGAGATCCTGCTCTAAGTGCCTTCTGGCAGTTCCCTCATTGCGAGAAGTGAAGTTGCAGGGAACCAGGCAGAGGGCCTTCTCGGTAGTGGCACCCACCCTGTGGAACGCCACCCTGTCAGATGTCAAGGAAACAAACAACTGACTTTTAGAAGACATCTGAAGGCAGCCCTATATAGGGAAGTTTTTAATGTTTGATGTTTTACTGCGCTTAATGTTTTAATTAAGCAACCCAGTCAGATGGGTGGCATATAAATAAATTATTATTATTACTAGTAAAAAAAAAATCAAAGCTGAAAAACTAAATCAGTGGTTCCTCACCCCAATAGACTATTTGAAGATTGCTGAGTGTCTTGACAGACTACTTAATGACTTTTCCGCTTGTTGTAGAAATTGTAATTTGTTGTGCTAGATACTGTATGGTTTTTAATTATATTTTTTCTTTATTTATCATACGTTGCACTGTATTGCAATTTGAACTAAAAACTACTTAGGTCTCAAGTTTTTTTAAAGTGTTGCAAAGATCAGAACCAGCACTTGGAGCTGAACCTAGAAACAGGAAGCCAGTGCAGATTATGAAAAGTTTAAGAAACAGCACCTATCGCAAATGAATAACCAGGCGGGTAGCATTTTATATCAGTTTACATTTTCCATTGCTTTTCAGGGCCATTGCTGTGTAAGTCATGTCCCAGGAGTCAAATCTTGATATTATTAAACCATGAATAATCACATCCAGGTCAAAATGGCAGCATAGCAATCCCTAGATATCACCAAAAGTATTTTAGATCATTTGTTTTGGTATCTGCCTCCAACAGCAGAAAGCTTTAGTTCAGATATAGACTGCCTTTCATTACAAGACCTTTTAAGCACTGCGCTTCCTAAAAAAGAAAACATATACAATTGAAAACACTTCACTGAACAGCAAGACATGAAGCTCCTACCCCTGCTGTTCTTTCTTCCCCTCCCCAGAACTACTTGATTCACTCACACACATGAATATCATTATAATTGTTGGGGCACAGGCTGATCCCCCTCAGCTAGATAAAACAGAAACAGTAGCTAATTGTGAGCTGCAAACTTAGCCAGATAAACTGCATCAGAATAAGACAAAAGGGCAGGAAAACATTATCTACACAGATTGACAGCAACCAGATAAAATACCTATCAAAGGGCAAAGACAAATAAGTTCAGAATCGATTTTCCTTCCAGTTGCTCATAATGCCAAATAGCAGTAAAACAAAATGAGTAGGTAACATCCTATTCTCATTCCTTTCCCACTCCTGCTTCTCTTGTCAGTAGGGCTGAGCCCAGAGAACTAGGCTCCTTGTGAGCCTTGCCTTCACTGCTATATACCGTACCTGGCTAGCTTCCCCCAATTTGTGCTGCAGCCAAATAGTCTCAGGGGACTCTTTTCCCCCCTCTTTTTTTTAAAGGGTGTGTAGTTCAACTACAGGAGTTGTTCTAGTGAATGGTGGTCTAATGGGGGGTTTTGATCAGATGAGTCCCTTGGGGATAGAAAGTGAACAGGAATGAAAAAGGGAATGAAAACAGGAATGAAAAAGACAAGTCCCTCTGGAAGGCAAAGCTTTGGTTCACTGTAAGTCTGCCTCGTTTTTAATACTTGCACTCTAGCATTTGAAACTGTAGGCTGATTTTCCAACTGAGGTCTGCACCTACACTTTAAGCTAATAAGCTGCATTTAAAACCTAAGCCGAGCCTACGCTGAGCTTGAACTAAAAGCTAAGCCTGTTATTTATGAATGGACTTTCCTGCCAGCTAGGTGTGCATTGTGGTCTTTGTTAATGCAGAACTTTATATAAGCTTCGCCCTATTTTAGAAACTGAGCTAAGCCCAGGTTTCTGGGTTGTGGTTTACTGGTAGAGGAGAGCTGCAAGAACTGTTAAGTTTCTACAGAATTATTATCTCCCCTAGGATTGATTTCATGAGCTGTACATTTCTACAGGATTGTCGGGACTCAGTTCATGCCATGTCGTGCCCTTTGCTGAACCTTTGTTGCTTAAATCTGTGAGGAGGAAAAACCTAACCCTGGTTATGCTTCCCATCCTGAAACATTTTAACTGTGGTGCAGTTAAGTAATTTTAGACTCTGGACTTAATAGTCTTATGGAGGTCTCCATCTTTAGATCATAAACATGTATTCCTTCACTTTCTTCAAAATGTGGTAATCCAGCTCTCGTGTGTTAGGGGTGTGATAGAAATTTTATGGTCTTAGATATGTGGTAATGTTCATAAGTGTACCAACCAAGCACGTACATAGATCAGCACAGGAAGACCAACCTGGAACCATTTTGATTCCTAAACTGAGCCAACGTTTTCTCCGCAAGGTCAAAGTGGGAAACCTCCCATTGTCTCTTTCCTCACAAATCCTGTCTTAAGGGCACATTTAAGATATGAATAGGGTGTGAGCCTGTGACCTGGCCCAGGAACTAAGTATTTATCACTACAAAAGAATGGCCAGGCTCCCCAGGCAATCCAATCAAGTAACCTGCCAGACAGGAGATAAACAAGGACAGGAGAGAGAAAAACAACATTCAAATTTCTGTTTAGACCACCTTTTCTGTGATGTAGGTATGATGTATCTGGGGGGTGGTCTTAGGTTTGAAGAGGTTGAGCCCAGTCGGTGGCACTGGCTCAAAGGCGAAGCTGACAAGGTTATACCCCTTCTGTGATGTATGTATGATGTTTCTGGGGGTGGTCTTGATCTACAGGGTGGCAATTTCAAAAGTCTTTATAAGGCCTTGCATGCCATTTTTCTGGGTTCCTCCTCTCTCCTGCGGGTAAGGGGAGCACTCTGTTGCAACAGATCAATAAAAATCAAGCTTACTAGCTGCTTTGCTTCTCAATATTCTCTGGTTGGCCTCTGTTATTCTCTCCTACCAATAGGGAACCTATGTAAGGACTCTATATGGGCTCTTGGATACCCCATAAGGGAAAAGGGCAATTTTTGTTTACAACAGGGGGACCTCTAGCTCATTCTGCTGAGTGGGGTGGGGGGGGGGGCTTGGCTTCTGCCCCTGATGGCACTGCTGCCTTTTACCCAACCAATGATTAAACAATCTCTGTGGGCTAGGAAATATTTAACCCAACTTCTCTCTTTCTCTCCCTTTGTCTTCCCTCCCTCCCATCCCAGGATGAAGATGAGACGCCACAAACTCTTTTTGACTCTGTGCATGGCTGGTCTTTGCCTCATCTCTTTCCTTCACTTCCTGAAGGCCCTCTCCTATGTCACATTCCCCAGGGAGCTGGCGTCGCTTAGCCCCAACCTGGTCTCCAACTTCTTTTGGAACAATGCACCTGTCACACCTCAGGTCAGCCCTGAGCCTGGGGGCCCGGAGTTCCTGCGTACGCCGCTGTACTCCCACTCACCTCTGCTCCAGCCCCTCTCCCCAAGCAGAGCTGGCGAAGAGCTGCATAGAGCCGAGTTTGTGCTGCCGGAAGACACGGCGGAATACTTTGTGCATACCAAAGCTGGCGGTGTCTGCTTCAAACCAGGCACCAAGGTGTTGGAAAAGCCACTAGCGGGCCGGCCAGAGGAGAAAATAGAAGGAGCTGCTTTGGGGCGGACAGGCCGGAAACCTCTGAGCACCAATGGGACAAAGCGGCGCAAGTGGGTGGAGTGCGTGTGCCTGCCTGGCTGGCATGGGCCTAGCTGCGGGGTGCCCACCGTGGTCCAGTACTCGAACCTCCCCACTAAAGACCGGCTGACCCCGCGGGAGGTTCCTCGGAGAGTCATTAATGCCATCAACGTCAACCACGAATTTGACCTCTTGGACGTGCGTTTCCATGAGCTGGGCGATGTGGTAGATGCCTTTGTGGTCTGTGAGTCCAACTTCACCGCATATGGTGAGCCACGCCCCCTCAAGTTCCGCGAGATGCTGCTCAATGGCTCCTTTGACTACATCCGCCACAAGCTGCTCTATGTCTTCCTGGATCACTTCCCCCCAGGCGGGCGCCAGGACGGTTGGATCGCCGATGACTACCTGCGCACTTTCCTGACTCGGGATGGCATCTCCCGCTTCCGCAATCTGCGGCCCGATGACGTTTTCATAATTGACGACGCCGACGAGATCCCGGCCCGCGATGGCGTGCTCTTCCTCAAACTCTACGATGGCTGGACGGAGCCCTTTGCTTTCCACATGCGCAAATCCCTCTACGGGTTCTTCTGGAAGCAGCCCGGCACCCTGGAAGTGGTTTCTGGTTGCACGGTGGGGATGCTCCAAACTGTTTACGCCACAGATGGGATTCGCCTGCGCCGGAGGGAGTACTACACCATGCCAGGCTTTCGGCAGTATGAAAACAGCACAGGTCACATCCTGGTGCAGTGGTCACTGGGGAGCCCGCTCCATTTTGCTGGCTGGCACTGCTCTTGGTGCTTTACACCAGAAGGAATCTACTTCAAACTGGTGTCAGCCCAGAATGGGGATTTCCCCCGCTGGGGTGACTACGAGGACAAGCGGGACCTTAACTATATCCGGGAGCTAATTCGGACTGGCGGGTGGTTTGATGGCACCACCCAGGAGTACCCTGCTGCGGACCCCAAAGAACAAATGTATGCCCCCAAATATCTGTTGAAGAACTACCAGAGGTTTAGTTACTTATTGGAGAACCCTTACCAGAAAGCAGAGGGGGCTGGGTGAGGGGAGTGGGGCTTGCATGGGACTTTATGGAAAAAGGGGGAAGTGGGGTACGTCTTTTGTTTTTCTTCCCCCCCCTCCCCACCCACTCCTCTTGGAGAAGTGTGCGTTCTCTCCAGCCTCTGTTTGCCCCATCTCAGAAAATATCCTTGGGTGTGTCTGGGTGTGGGGGAGTTTCCAAACCATGTAAAGCAAGGACCAGAGGATGCAGGAACTGGCCCTGAGAACCAGCAGGAGGTACAGCTCCTTCACCTCTCTTGTGGGATGGAAGAAACTCTTAAGGCAGGGAGCGCCTCTCTGTGTGACATGGAGATGAGAAGGAGCACACAGCTGGATGTGTGAGGGTGCAGAAGCCTTGAGTCTTTGTAGTTTAGGTGGGCGTGATGTCAAACTCCATTGCTAAAAGCCAATGTTCATCTGAGTCATTTGAAACCAATGGGTGTCCAATTAAGTTCTGCTCTCCTAGCATATTGCCATTTGTTCAGCCCATAGAGGTTATGGACAGAGGTCAGGGTAGATGTGTGGACTCTTCTTGTCTTGGTCGTTTCAAGAGCATGTGGTGGTGTTTGGCCAAAGAGCACTGTGTCCCTGGATACAACGCTCTTTATTTGGAGCCAGAACAGGTGGGTGGCAGCTTCACTAGGAAATGTGTGTATAAGTGTGAAAGAATTTTTGTAGGTGACTCCAGGAGTCATGTTTGTCTAGGATATGTATATTTTGCCACGTGTGTTTGTTACATTTGAGTGTGGGTGTGCACACAAACTGGGAGCACGGTAGCACCAAAGAACTCTGCTTTCCACCTGATGATGATGAACATTCAGGGAAAAACTCTCTGCAAAGTGGCAGGCTATGGAGGTCAAAAAGCTGTCTGGTTTTGCTCATTAAATGGATAGTTTTGGTAGCCAGTCTCTAATGTGGAAGGAACGTGACAGTAGGGCTGTAGCCCACAGACTTGCAAAGGGAATGCCCACTGAGGTCCTACTTTCTCTCTTTCACAACAAAATGTGCTGTTTACATTTTCAATTAAAACAGTGTGCATGTCATGCTTAGAGTTGCTTTTAAGGAAAGGGGATATTAGGATGCTAAAGCTACAGCGCCCATCCTACTACTTCTGGAACAGGAGAGGTGTAAAGGTACTTGGCTCTATGATGCCACCATTTTGAGGACAGTGCTATATTGGAAGTCTAGCACTTGCACGCCTATAATGTGGTTTGCATAGGCAAGTAGAGAGGGGACAGGGTGTGTGGCGGATGAGGCTGATGTAAGAGCCAAGCGTTTAAGTATTCTATTTACGGTGTTCATCCTTTCTCCTTTGGTGAAGAGGCTCCACTATGTCTCTTTTAAGTTACTATATGGAGTCAGGGTGAAATGTATTGTAAACCCCATGTTATGTTTGCTGCTAAGGAAATATATTAAACAGTGAGCTACTATGCTAACTGCAGAAAATGGGTATGTGTATGCAGCAATAGGAGGTGCACACAGGTTCCTTGCCACTGGAACAGTATGTTACTTTGATGTGTGGTGTGTGTTTTTTCCTCTCGTTCCCTTTGTCTTTCCTGCCCTTCAAATGCATTATTCCTGATCCCTATAAAAGACACAGAAAGTGCTGTGTCTTCTTTATAGTTTTCCTTTGGCATCACTCCTAATGCTTTGTCTCCATGATGCGCTCAGCCAGTTCATGCTCTACCATTTTCATGTGATGAAATCCCTTTGCATTGACTCTTCTTTTTTGGTGCAGCTGCTGGTCTTGTGAATGCTTGGATAGCTCAAGCACCTCTTCTACTGGCAAACTTTCTGGCCTGTGGGTTTGAGCCAAGGGGTGGTGGGAGAAGTGGCTCCCTGTACCAACCAAAGTCATCTTGCGTTTAGCTGTGCCATGTAAAAATGGTTGTATGAATTGACCTTTATGCCTTTAAAATGAAGGAAATTCTGGCCTAAAGCTGAGCTCGCTTGAAGCCCCTTTTCTTTTTGTTGGATGGGTGAATGGATTGGCTGGTGCTGCCAACCTAACTCTGTGCACCACTCTAAGGCAATGCTAAATTTTGTACATGGTTCCTTTCTCTGTTGGAGCATTAGACCACCCTTCTCTAACCAGGTGTCCATCAAGTATTGTTGGATTCTAACTCCCATCATCCCTGACCATTGGCCATGCTGGCTGGGGGCTGATAGGAATTCCAGTCCAAAACATCTTGAGGCCACTGTTTGGGAAGGCTGCACTAAAATGACCCATGGAATGGGCTGCATGCTTTTTCTCTGAAAAGATCTTCATTGGGTTAAAGGAGAGGGATCCTGAAGCATACTGGGTACAGCGGGCACAGTGGGGTGTAGAGTTGATGGAGCAGATCTCAAGCTGCTATTCCAAAATGAATGTGCAGCAATAGCAAAGGAGCTGCTGGTGACTAATGGAGGTTAGTTAAGCACCATTGGTTCCCAGTACTGCCATACAAAGGCCCACTACACAGAGGGAATAGTTTTCTTTCAGTCTTCGGAGGAAATGGGAATCTAGGCTTTGACCTTCAGCTCTCATGACCCAGCCTGCCTAACACAATCGTTGCAGTATGTTCCTTCACTACTGATGTGTGTTGAGAGGCAAGGGAGGGGGGAGAGATGGGCTCCAGCTCTTGGGACATGGAGAATGTGAGCTTTGGCTATGCTGCAGTGCTTGGTTGTGAGCCTGCAGCGTGTTGGGACAAAATTCAGAAAAATAGCCCTTCAAGAAATGAGGACCAAGGGGATGACTTCGCCATATCTTCAGCACTGTGCTGCTTTCCTCCGAGCTCCTTCCTCCAATCCAGCCCGCTGTTCATTTCAGTCCTTGCACTTGCTCTACAGGGCATGCTTTGTGCACATCTAGGGCTTTCACAATTACTGCTCATGAATTCGTAATACTCCCGTCACTGCTGTCTCTAGGCTCCATCTGTCACTGAAAAGCGCAACACACACAGACAGCCAGGCTGTTCCTAGCCCCGCTATACTTTCCGCAACTCTCCCCCTTCCTTGGGGTGGGGGGTTTGCCCCCCCCCCCGCCCCGTTGTGTGCAAGCAACAGATCCCATTGTAATTGGATAAGTTAGCGCTGAATTCCTTTGGGACACTGAAAGAACTCTTTGTTCTGGTCCCCTTCTTTGACTGCACCAAAGTGAAACTTGAAACTGACCTCTTGGGTTGGGGGTAGGGGAAGAAAAGGAGAATTTACAGTAAAAGCTTTGCTTTTTAAAAAATAGGACTGTCTTTTGCGTACGATGGTGTTTTTTTTTTAACATTTCCAGTTTAAAAACCCTCTATTTAATTATTTATTATGTAGTGGGAACAGAGTCCCACATTAAGGAACTTTGCACTAATAGAAAAGCCTTTGGACTTCTGCATTCCGGTGGGGGGTGGCCAATAGTGGCTAAAGGAGAAACGACGTTGGAGAAGTATCTTGGCAAGCCAGTAATTTAGGCACCTAATTTTACCCCTTGACTTGCAGAGTCAATGGAAAATGAGTGAGTCAAATATTAAATGTGTATGCAACAGGTAGAAGAGGAGAGCTCCGAGATGATTGAAGAACCTGCCCTAATGGAAGAACCTTTAGGCACAATTGTAGAGGAACCGATGTAGAAAAATCAGGGTGTGCACACCCTCCATCTTGTAACAAGACTGTATCCAGCTGGTATCACGTAGAGAATCTGAGATCCTTGCACATCATTACAAAGGTAATTAAGGGTCTGTCCCCACTTCATCTTGTCCCCTGCTTTCTAGCCAGAGGTCTGATTTTGCTGATTGTGGTTTGTTCCAATTCAGCACTAAACTATGGGTTTTCCCATAAGAAAGCAGTGGGGCAGACAGAAGTGTGGATGAGCCCTTGGTGTGGTTGGTGGGCAAAGCCAGCCTCATTTTGGAGTGTGTCAGTGGCTGCATACTAACGAGTACCTGATGCTGTGCAAGTGGATATTTAGTGCCTGCCCCTCCATCAGTTTAACGTATACACAGAATTTGTGTTCAGCATTGCAGCTGCAGTGACGTCGTGTCTTAACTGTATTGATGAGTGTTTGGAAAGAACTTTGATTTTTAGAATAACTCATGCCACTTCAAATGGGCAAAGGGTGGGCTGACTTAAAAGTATTAGCAGAGTTCTTTCCTGCTATGCAGAAAGGTTTGGAGCAGTCTTTGTTATAGTGCTGCATAATTGCTACTTGCAAGTGTACCAATAGTACTATAAGCATCATGATGCACTATCCTCATGAATGCCAGCATATAATTTGTAGCAGAGCTAGGTTGAGTCTCCTCACTCTATGAATAGCTGGAGGAAGTTGGGGAGTATCTCTTTCCCATTTTCCCTACAACAAACCCACCTCACTTATCCCTAGTAGACCTCCAGAAGTATTGTTATGGCCAGTGACAGCAACTATGGCCAGTAACTGTGGAGAGAATGCCCACTTTGTAGACAGGATTTAGAGGATAACTTCCCTTTGGTTCAGAGAAGCTCTATCTCCCATAGTGCCACATTCCACTGTCTTCAAACCTGATTTGTACAAAATGAGGTTGTGAAATTGGTCTTTGACTCTACCTCTTTTTAAGTTGCAAGGTGTGTGTGTGTGGGGGTTTGAATGCTTTTCCTTATTTGAAAACAAAACTAGCTTCCCTGTGTGAGGGAAAGATGTGAGGGAGAAGAATTATAGCCACCATAGACTTTTCCATGATTTGTTTGTTTTGTGTCTCTAGGGGTTCCTACCCACCCTCACCAATGAGATAGCACTCCGCTATGAGATCCCATAGCTGCAGTACAAAATGGGTATGGTCCAGGAACAGTTTCCCCATCTTATCTGCTCTTTATATGAACATTGAGCAGTATATATGAGCATTAGAGAACAGCTCCTTTGACCTACTTGTAAGCATCTTTTCATCCCTTGACCAATACAGGCAGCAACTTATGTGACTGGTTATCAATTTGTACTAATTCTTACTCATATTCATATGTTCTCTGTGACCTTGGGGGCTACTTCACACCTTATCCAGTTACAAGGGACAAAGTTGGCACTGCGCAGAGAGCTGGATAGGCTGTTCTTTTTAGTTCTTTCTGTATGGAAGAGATATTTTCTCTCTGCTGTGTAGCTCCTTGTCTTCCCGATACTGTCATTAAGACGGGGTATTCAGCTGCTGAAAAAGGAAAACTGGAAGATTCATAACTTCTTTTCTATAGCAGGCACATAAGGATGTTCTGAATCATTTCTGGTGAAACTACGGCATTTTCATTGCGAATCTAGAGCTCAGACTTGAACTACCATTAATTTTCACTCGTTGCCTGCTCCTAGGCAGTTGCCGAACTTCATTTCTCTGTCTGTCCTCTACTGGTGGAGATCTGGAGTAATCGTGGAAGTAGTCACACTCTGGATTGGATTGGAAGGGACAAGGTGCCATGGCTTTATAGACCTTAAACTGAATGGTTTGGAAAAAAGGAATGGTACTCCACTCAACCTTTGGAGCGCTTTTCAAACTCTGAAGGATCTTAAAAAGGGAAAATATGGAGTTGATGAGTTTTGTTGGGGGGAAGAGAGGGAGCCATTAAGGGCCATAACCACACTATAAAAGTAGGGCTGGGAAACCAGTGGCCCTCCCCATGATGATGGAATCAACCACCAGCCACCCCAGCCAGCATGGCCAATGGTCTGGGGTGATGGCAGTGGTAGTCTAATAACATCCTGAAGGCTATGACTTTGCCACCCCTGCCATAAAGAAGCTACAGAGAATTTTGATGCAGAACTCTCTCTCATAGGTGTGGGTGGGGGGAACAAGGCTGGTAAATTCGCCTAAAAGAGATATGAAGAAAAACCTGCAACAAGGGTGCACACCACTATCCAGCATGATTCCCGGGGGAACAATTGAGCAGCATTCTACCGTGGAAAGTCCTGAAAATAGCTCATTTCTTAAAGAAAGGATACGGGATCTCTTGTCCCAGCACAAAGAAATAGCTTTTGTGCCCCCTGTTGGCTAAGGAATACATGGGACTTGCCAAATAAGTTGAAGAAGCCCTTTAAAGTCTAATTTATAAATACCAATTATTAATAATTTTTTTGTAAGGGAAAAATCAAAGTGTACATTCTGAAATCATTTTCTCTGTAAATGGTTGGATTTCATTTCACCCTTAAAGGGATGTTTAAAGGAAGAAATAAAACAAATTACAAACCATGAAAGGGAAATGAGCACGTGTGGTGGTTTTATTTCCAACTGAAACTGGAAGATGTTCATGGAAGAGGAGAGGGGAGCTTGCTTGTTTCCTTCAGCTTCGAACTTACTGTGTTTGTAATATTCCTTCCCTTTAGCCTGAAAGCACAATTGCCCAGTCAACTGAGGAAGCCTATGCACAGTTAAAGATATTTTGTGTTTTCTCCATAAGAGGATATAGCAGAGTATGCAGCCACTTGCAACCACGCTTCCCAACTGGATATATACATGTATACCCCTCCCCTGAATATTCCACGCAGAATTGTCAGACAAACAGTAATGAGAGATTTGGTGTCATTCATCCATCTCAACTGTCTCTGATAGGAGATGGAGCAAATGAGACATAATACAAAATATGTGGTAATAAATGACAATATATACACAGCAGATGAATGAATAAGTGAATTATTGCAGTCTTTAATTAAAAGTTCAGTTAGTCATTGGAGGCTTACTTAACAGCCGTCTGAAAATAGGACAAGTTCATACTATGCAGCAACATTTCCCCCTCCTTCTGCAAATAATCCACCTATGGTAAATGCCTGCTTATTTGTTAGGACCCATTCATCGCCAACATACTTCCCTTCCTTTTTCTCCCTTCAATCCCTGGATCAGTTCTGCAACTACTTATATACAATTAAAATTAATTGAGTGAACCAACGTCTTCCTCCGCACCATATACCTCTCTAAATCAAATCTCAACTAAAGCACACAAAACTGTTTACATTGGTTATTAATGAGAGAGAAGGATTAGAAAGCGCCTACATAGATCAAACTTCAGTTAACAGACAATAGGTGATCTTGCATGAACTCCCTCTTATAAGAACAATTCTATGCCATGTTTTCTGCTGCCCGACACTACTTCATAGTATGAATTGCCCAGTGTCCTGCATGGAGTAATTTACTCACTTCTGGAAATGATAACATGGGTTCAATTCCCCTTCATGTAGGATTGCAAATGTTGTTAGTTTATCTTTTGCTATGCATAGCAAGTAGCAGTGCCATCTGGACCACAGCTCAGAAGTAAGCCCTATTGAATTCAGTGAGGTTAGGATTTCAATCTAATACAACTAGGTCAGGAAATGTTGGTGTGTACAGATGATTCAATCATAGATACCTGCTATGGGTACAAAGCCTAGGTAGGGGCTGGGCGAGACTGTTGCCTGACAAGAGCCACTGCCAGTCTGTGTAGTCAATAATCAGCCAAGTGGACCAATTGACTCTCTTGGTATAAGTCAGATTCCTATGTTCCTAAATGCAGCTTAAAGTGACTCCACTGATGGAGGAAAAGAGCAGTGACAAAAGAGGAACAGTGTGAAACTTTTGGTCCAGACAATAGATCTTATCCCCAGAGAACTGAAGGTTCACATTTTCTCTTTGCTTCCTCTTTTTGCAAAGCTTTTGATTATATGGCTCACTCTCTCAGCTCCAGGTTTGTAGGTAACAACTTCAGAGAAAGGGATTTGGTGCCATTATTAAACCTGTAAATATTCAGCCTGTTAACAGCAGCCCTGCTTCTGTGGCAAACTTTGCAAATTGGGATCTTAATTGCATTTTTAAACTTTTGCACTGTGCAATTATTCCTTTATGAAATAAAATAAGCTCGATATTTTACACTCCACAGAAATGATTTCAATATTGCTTGGGCATTTAGGAAAAGTGTTTTAAAAAATCATAGGTTTCAATTTCATGCTGTATGACAGCCAAAGTGGTTATTACTACCCGACTTATGATAACACTCTAGGAGCTGATAAAGCAAGTAAGAAGAAGAAGAAGAAGAGTTTGGATTTGATATCCCGTCTTTCACTCCCTTTAAGGAGTCTCAAAGCGGCTAACATTCTCCTTTCCCTTCCTCCCCCACAGTAAGACTGAACTGGCTTACTGCTGAAGTCACCATAGGTTGGCAGGAGCAGGGACCGAGCAACGGGAGCTCACCCCATCCCGGGGATTCGAACTGCCGACCTTCTGATCGGCAAGTCCTAGGCTCTGTGGTTTAACCCACAGCGCCACCCGTGCTATGCTATGCTCAGAAATTCTAGTCCTGATTGCATGGGTAGTATTGCCAACATATAAAATCCCACAAGCACAGCTGTGTTATGACATATTTATCGCATACATAACCAGTATAGCAACAAGAGAGACACTGGTACATTCTATGTTTATGAGTATCTCCAGGCTTGATTGTGCACATTGCACTTTAGTTTGCTCATTGTCTAGTTGGTTTATGAGGGTATATACTTATTCCAGTAAAAATGTTCTTTATATTCATAAGCCAGTTCTGGTGGTGTTGGTTTGTTGTTCAAAGGTAACAAATAACCTGTGTGTTTATAGCTACTATGGCTGTTTTGGAGTGGTGATTGTTGTGCTACCTACTCTGAAACTACTGATTCTACTGAACCTACTGCAGGAATGGGCACTGTCCTTTTGTGGGCTGTGGGTGATTTGACACACCTGAGCCTCACCAGCTACTGTCTGAAAGTGCTCATACTGCTCTGTTAAGACATCTGGTGCCAGACCAGTGGTCCTTCCACCCTGGACCTCTGTTTATCACAAAGGAACAATTTCAGCAAATGTTTATTCAAAAGGTCTGGTTTCATGCATTAAACCTTCCATCTGTTAGTGCCATTACTGCATGCACAAGTTTCCAACACCATGTACAAAAAGAAATCTTCGAGCCAGTGGGAGGAAGCTTGTTTGTTCCTTCTGGATTCCAAAGAATCAGACGGAAACTCTCTTATATATAGTTGCTCATTAGGGGCTCTCCTTCTTGCTAGATAGCACTGCACACATTCTTCAAATAAAAATGAAATAAATAGGCATATGTTGTATTTCTGGAGTTGTACAAAACATCTATTGATCGGATGCATTTAGAAAATGGAAACAAACCCTCTAAAAATAGCTAAGTCCATTGCTTAAAAATGTATATGCCACAGCTCTCTCAGCCTAAAGAGAATCTCTGTGGCATACATAAAGCTGTATTAGGACTTACCTCTGAGCCAGTCAATAAAGTGCAAAATGAGAGGAAGCCCACGCACTGGCATGCTTAAGTATTTTGCAGCCCAGCAATGGGATTACTTAAGGGCCTGAAGTTAAGTACATGCCCAAATGCTTTGCTGAATTTGGGTTGTACACTGTTGGGAACATTATGATCTGAAGAACTAAATATAACTTTATACTGCAATCTAAAGAGCTGGAAAGATTGTGTCAATAAAGCAAAGTCCTCCAAGTTTATGGGATTTCCATACACTCTGCTTAGTAAAATTCTGAGTAAAGAAATTATTTTCAGTCACTTCCTCCTACCTCCCCTGCTCTTCTGCTAATGGCTACGGCTTCAGTTCCAGATAATAAAATGTTTTCAACAATAGTCCTAACGGTTTATTTTACCTAATCATGGTGCTTTCATCCAGGCACTTTACTCTGAGAAGCAAGCCACAGCTCAGCAGTGACAGGTTGTTCTTAAGCAGTTCCAAGCACAGATCCCAGATGGTTTCAGACAACAAATAGAAATGCAATCACTGCTGCAGTGCATTTCTATGCACATACTTAGTAGGAAGAAAGTCCCATAGGACCTCAGAGAGTAAGCATGCTTAGGAATGGGCTGTGTATGATGTATTTAAGTGTGCATATACATTAGTGCCGTAAGGCCAAGCTCTTCAATCTTCCTCATCTCCTCTCCCAGGTACACTGCACATTGAGAAGAGACATGGTTAGCAAAGAAGGAAAGGGACTGTGATCTGTTGTCTCATTGGTGGAGGGAGATTCTGGAGGTCAGGGCAAAGATTGGTGGGCCAGACTAGAGGGAAGAATGGTAGCTGCAGGACTTGTTGAGGGATGGAAGGCAAAGAAGACAGTGCTTCTGTTCATTCTGCAAATACTTCAATTATGTGGCTCAAAAGCTAATAAACTTGGCCACTCCTATTTAAGAGCATAAGAAGAGCCTAACAGACTTGGGACACAGACCCATGACACAAATTTGCTAATAAAATAATTGCATACACAAATTTATATGTATAGATGCTTCTGGGAAAATCAAGTTGATGGGTGGTTGGGGGTCTCATCAACACTGTGCTTTGCCATGTGCTCAGCCACTTTGTAAGCAAAGAAAAATAAGTTTTTAAAAAGAAGGTGAAAGGGGAAGGAAACAGGGGCTTGGTGCAGAAGATCTGGTCCCTCTGAGCCACTTCTTAGCAGTGCATCTGAGGAACACTAAGGAACCAAGTCTGCCTTAACAATTGCTGTGCATCTTCCCACCGTATTCAAGCAAGCAAGATTCTCAGCTCTAAACCAGTGCAATGCAAACACAAATGGAAAAAAAAATATTTTCATTCTTTGCAAACTGTTTTTAATGGAGGCAGATCAATGGCAGCTTGTAAACATGACACCTTACCATTTGTAAGATAGTTGTTTTTAAGCAATTAAAAAAAATAAAAACCCAGACAAGCTACATACAACGCATAACAAATCTCCAGCGGAAACCTTAAGCTGCCAGGGCTGCCAACAAATGTTACTAGCACATTGAAATCCCATTCAGCACAAGTTCAAAAACAGTTAGTGCATTTTTGCCTCCTAATTAACATACCAGAAGAGAACATTAACTTCTGGTTCCGTCCCAACCAAAGTAGCAAGCACTCCCTTAAGCTGCAATGTGGTAGAGGAGCTGCTTCAGTCAAAACCCTCCATTGGCACTAACTCACACTACTGGCCTGTAAATCCAGATGTGAACCGGTCCCTGCATAGCATCACACCCAGGCTTTAGTACTCTCACCACAGCCACACCAGTAGAGTAGACAACTCGGTCCCAAATAAAGGAATGGTACAAAAATACCATACCAAACTCTAAAAAATATCTAGGACTCACAGGAACCTGGGAGAAGGAAAAGTGATATTGTTGCTGAATATATGATTTGGTATTGAGATAACCAAATGCTCTGTTTATGTATGTCTGGTCTGGGCCATAATTTGGCTGCTGTGTCATGTTTGTGACATGCTTAACTTCCAAAACTATGGCAATTGCCTAAAACTTGCTTTAATAATATTTTAAACTGGGCTTCTTGTTTTCAACATGATCACAAAACAGGTGTCTGTAAGAGAATAATTTGAGTTGCTGTTTGTCCCACTCAAATCACTCCTCCCCACCTTTCACTACTTTTCTTTTGTTTTGTTCTGAGGATATACTATTTTTGTATTTCTGCATACACACTTTTTCTTATACGAAAGAAAAAGTTCCCAGGAAGAACAAAGTTCCCATAGACAGTAAGAACAAACATTTCCAGCCTGTGATATTGATTCACAATGGGCAAAATGGAGACTTTTGGGGCACAATACCCATTACCATTCAATTTTAACATTTAAATAATAACCAGGTATTGCACAAGCATTATATTTAGTTGATTCATATAAGGCTTGCACAATAGGTTTTGTGCAAAACCTCCTTATTAGTATTCTTTTTTAAAAGCTCACTATATATGTAGATTACAGTCTATGAGACAATGTGTCACGCTTACTGTGTAAATGAGAGAATGGCTCCTCTGAACTGATGTGCTTTTAGTAAGCATTAATCTGTAAAAATGGGTGCTTTTCATCTGGTATCAGGCTGCAGGAAACAAAATGGCTACGCTGTGCCCAGATAAGGAGTAAAGGGAAGTGTGGGTGTGATGACAGAGAGTAGCCCCTGAAACATCACCAAAATATGACAAACCCATTCACTCCAAACAATACTAATGAGCTTCCACACGAACAGTGACTGCAAATGTATAATGGGTTGTTTTTATTAGCTGGAGTAAGGGGAAATCCAGATTAAATGTCAAAAAAAGGGGAGTATTGGCATTTTGATGACATCACAATGGAGATGCTGTGAAAAACATGTGTGGATAAGAGCAGAATCAATTCCACAATAAATTCCAGTTTGGAAACACCATCTCACAGTTCTCCAGCCTCAGGAATCAACATTTAATGCTTGGGACCACAATGACCACTTTGTGGGGACACAGGTGGCGCTGTGGGTTAAACCACAGAGCCTAGGACTTGCCGATCAGAAGGTCGGCAGTTCGAATCCCCGTGACAGGGTGCGCTCCCGCTGCTCGGTCCCTGCTCCTGCCAACCTAGCAGTTCGAAAGCATAAATAGGTAAATAGGTACCGCTCCGGCAGGAAGGTAAACGGCGTTTCTGTGTGCTACTCTGGTTCGCCAGAAGCAGCTTAGTCATGCTGGCCACATGACCTGGAAGCTGTACACCGGCTCCCTTGGCCAATAAAGCGAGATGAGAGCCGCAACCCCAGAGTCGGTCACGACTGGGCCTAATGGTAAGGGGTCCCTCTACCTTTACCTTTAACCATCTTTTGACTCCATAGTCGTTAAGGTGCCGTTAATAAACTAATGAATTACTGATACCAATGCTTGTGAACCGCTATGAACACTCTAAAGTGCTGTAGAAATGATAAGCATAATAGTCTTTACTACCCAAGCAGCAAGATCAGCACAGGTTTCCACATGCCACATTGTTCCTACTTTGCTTGGCACTACAGTGGGAGAACTTGCCAGTCTAGTGTAGATGCCCTCTTCTTAGCTTTTGACAGTACACTGAGGAAGTCTTTGTCTCTCATTTCGACAGAAACAACCTGCACAGAATTCCTTTACAAATCATGTTGCACAGGTTTTCAGATAAAAAACAAAAACAGGTTGCTCATGGCTACCAGTTGCTCATGGCTACCAGTTTTCAGCAATGTGCAGTTGGAAGCAAGTATTCAACACACTCTTGGCTTTGCATTTGCCTCCTTAGGCAACCCTGAGAATACATCCTAGAACACACTATAGAATCCTGATGTGTAACAGGTTTCATGCAAGTGAATCCACAAGGAAAGGATTCCCTGGACGTAGGACACTTGAAGGCCACTAACCTTCACTAAGCCCCTGAAAAATGCTTTTGCATAGTCGGTGCCATTTTTCTAGAAAAAGAGATGCTGGAACTCACCATGAACGCCTCCCTTGTTCTCTTAGAATGGCAATGATGCCCACCTGAGAGGTGTCGGAACAGAGTTCTGGCTGAAAAATAGCCCTGGAAATCATAATGATTGTGTGGTTCCTCAGTCTTATATGCATTAATTGGAATTAAGGACCTCAGTGAAAATTACTTCCAAGCATCCAATTATGAGGAATATGTACGTTCTCATGAATACTGGATATTTCTGTTGGAAGGATGCCTTCTGCAGTGTCCACGTACTCCTTATGTACAACTACGCATTCCCCTGTTTCCCCCACAAAGATATTATACTCAAAATAGCTGTGCAAGACTATACCAGATTTTTCATAGGCCTGCTCTCTAGAAAGGAAGTAATCCAGCTCTCCAGTTTAGACAGAGACACCCTGGAAAGTGATGGTGTGGGCCCTTCTCTGTTAACAAAAAAAAAAAAAAATCAGGAGCAGGGTAGGATACACATTCTTCTTAAAAGAGAGTGATCCATAAATCCCATGGACTCTACAGTTTAACCCTGGTGAGAATATCCAAGTTTAAAGTTCATTATACAGAACTGTTTGCATGTGCAGAAAGCTATGGGCAGAAAGTGAACCATATCACCACCTTCCAAATTTGAAGCAATGCTGACACCAGTGCAGGTTGTGATTCCTGTTTCATAGGAAAACATACACTGAAAAAGAGCAGGAGGATTTACTACCACCCCCCTTTTTGTTCTTTTTAATCACCCTGAGCCATAAATGTCTCAGCAACCTCTTCTTCCATCCGGGCACATGGACTCGGACAGGTCCACAAAGTCCAGCAACCAAGTCCACAATGCTTTGCTCTTCTCACAGAAGTGGAAGTTTATTTGTAGCACTTATTGTCCTGCTGACCTTCCCACAATTTCCAATCAGAAATGCTATTCTCAAGAATAGTGTGTCAGCAACGAGCTTTCAAGAAAACAACCAGAAGGCGGCACCATTGAGCTGAGCTGAGCATGAGGGGTGGGAGGAGGAGGACAGTCAGCTCTTGCGCATAACGGGAGCCTTCCGTGCTATTCTTTCCTATATCTATGCTCTCAAGTCCTTCTCTAGAATATCACGTTCATTTACAAAGCAACAGTGCTTCTTGAGCATCACTTGCGGACTGTGATTGCTGTTGGCAGAACCCTCTGTATGTGGGGCAAAACTAACAGAAATGCATACGGATTAATGTAACAACGTAATTAAAGTAGTAGGCTGGATTAAGGTCTCTGTTTTGCTGCTGCTTTGAAATTGTACCCTCTATCAAAAACAAACACACAAAATAAATAAACAAGGATTACCTTCCCCCTCCCCCAGGCAGTGCTTCATATTCCACCCCACCCCCACTCCGCAATGCTGGTGTACATTTAATTGCCTCACAGCAAGCACCGATTCAATAGCAGAAATGCACTTCTGGGGGGAAAAGCTTCTCCCATTGCATTTCTACCTGTTAGTTCTGTTTTAAGGCAGGAGTGGACACTCCTTTTTTTAAGGTGAGCAGTAATTTGATAGTGACTGCAGGCAGTGGGGTCAAGTCATAGTTGATGCCCTGCTATTCTTTTGTTGCTTTGTTATTGGCTGTTTTGTGGATTTTATTTATTTATTTAAATGTCAACTGTACTTGTTTAATTGTGGCAATTTTAGAACCCACCCAGGGACTACTGTATTTGGTGAAGGGTGGGCTGTAAGTATAGACAGTAATAAATATGTTTTTGGGGTCTATGGACCACAACAAAGTGGTGTGTGTGTGTGTGTGTGTGTGTGTGTATAAATAAAAATAAAAACCTGCTTCAATTTTCATCCTAACTACTTCATATTAGAATTCCCAAACCTATGCAGTTCTGCTTAGATGTAACCCACACTGAGTTTGATGGGGTTACACACAGATAAGAATATACAGAGGATTTGTTTTTAGTTTGAAGGATCAATACAGCTACTGTTTGGGAATGAAAGTGGAAGTAATTACTTCAGTGTGTTTTATAGCACATACGCACAGTAGAGGCCCACCAATTTGTTCTTGGGCAGCTGGGGAGAAAATGAACAGCACAATTCTAACCATGCCTACTGAGAAGTAAGGCCTAGGACTGAAAACTTATTTTTCCCAAGCCATACAACTAGAAAAGGTTTAAAACATCAGTTCATTTTTTATCAATTATACAGTAATACTATCATGGGGGCATGCATGACATAACACAAATTTAGAGAGAATAGTCATGGTGAAGCTTTCCACATAATTGTATTTTCCACACAGGAAAAAGTTTTAACCAGTTGAATTTCTCTCTGCCATACAGCTGTTAAATACACAAGAACCCTTCCCTCCCAAATGTCAAGCCTAAACCAAAGCCTCAGTTGCCATCCTGTGCCCACTTACCTGGGAGTAACCCCCATTAAACACAAAGATACTTCTGGGTAGAAATACAGTATATACCATTGTTAACTATGCAGTGAATTATTAATGAGTGTCTGGTCTTTAGTTCCTGCAAAACAGGAGATGTGTCTAAGCCCATTTGCAAAGTTTTCACATTTGCCTTTTGGGAAGAAGAGGGATTCTTTAACATACTTATTGTATACTATGATTTGCAGAAAGAAACTTCTAGGGACTATGCAATGTCAGACGAACCCAGCCCAAGAAAGATGCATCCTGGTTGCTGGGAAAATGAAGTAAAATACAGATTCCAGGGAGTAGGAAATAAGTAGAATCAGTAAACAGGAGGGTAAACCAGCAGCTCTTTAGGACCTCAGAAATGTCTATACAAACCATCTCACTTATAAATCATAGCTCTGACTTCATTCATTGGTTGAAAACACTGACAAGCAGGAGAAGCCAAGAGGCTACAACTGCATTGCCCAAGTCAACAAAGCAATGTAAACCAAAAGACCAGCTGCTTTTATCCTCGATCAGGCACATAGCCAAAGACATGATGGGGAGATCTAGGAAGGGAAGGCTTGGAAGAGTAAATGCATCCTCCATAGTCTTCTGAAACAGGAGCAAAGGATGCCACTATAAAGGGTAGCAGAGCTATTTATTTATTGCATTCAAAGCCCAGCTTGTTCTCCAAGCTCAAGGCAACATAATGTACATGGTTTTCCTCATCCTCTACTAATCTCCACAATAGGTAAGGTAAAAGGTAACGGACCCCTGGACGGTTAAGTCCAGTCAAAGACGACTATAGGGTTGCGACGCTCATCTTAATAATCCTATGAGGTAAGTTTAAACTGAGAGGAAGTGGCTGGCCCAAGGTCACCCACTGAGCTACATAGCCAAACGGGCATTTGAACCCTGGTCTCCCAGGTCCTAGTCTGACACTAACCACTATACCACACAGTAAGGTTACCAGACGTCCCCCTTTCCCGGGGACAGTCCCCAGATTTACAAATCAGTCCCCTGACAAAATCCATCCATTATGACTGAAGTTGAAAAGTGTTCCCAGATTCATTGAAAAAATAAATAAATCTGGTAACCTTACCACACAGGCCACCAGTTCTGGGCAGGAGGACCATTTCCAACAGCTCTATTCTTACGAATGAGGAAGACTGCAACCCATTTTCCTTGGAGGAAATCCCACTGAATTCCTTGGGAATTATTCCTGCTGGGTGGACACGGCTAGTACTGCAGCCTCTTTTTAGTCATGCCTAAGAATTGACAAGTAGATAAATAGGTACCGCTTACCAGCGGGAAGGTAAACGGCGTTCCGTGTGCTGCGCTGGCTCGCCAGATGCAGCTTTGTCACGCTGGCCACGTGATCTGGAAGTGTCTCCGGACAGCGCTGGCCCCCGGCCTATAGATGTGAGATGGGCGCACAAACCCCAGAGTCTGTCAAGACTGGCCCGTTCGGGCAGGGGTACCTTTACCTTTAAGAATTGACCAGGGGGACATGGGTGGTGCTGTGGGTTAAACCACAGAGCCTAGGATGATCAGAAGGTCGGCAGTTTGAATCCCTGCGATGGGGTGAGCTCCCGTTGCTCGGTCCCTGCTCCTGCCAACCTAGCAGTTCGAAAGCACGTCAAACTGCAAGTAGATAAATAGGTACTGCTCCGGCGGGAAGGTAAATGGCATTTCTGTGTCTTGCTCTAGTTCACCAGAAACGGCTTAGTCATGCTGGCCACATGACCCAGAAGCTGTACACCGGCTCCCCCAGCCAATAAAGCGAGATGAGCGCCGCAACCCCAGAGTCGGCCACGGCTGGACCTAATGGTCAGGGGTCCCTTTACCTTTAAGAATTGACCAACTTGGGGGGGGGGTGAGACTTCCAAGTTACTACTACCTGAAGCGTGGATTTCAATAGGTCTAAGCATAAATCTACACCCCTGCCTTGCCATAGAGAACTCCTTATTTATAAACAATGGAACTTACACACGTCTAATGCCTAAATTTAACTCCGTTGCTCAGCTCTTTGCTTCGCACATCACCTTAAAAAAACAGAGCCTTTAATAAAAGCATCCAAGACGCCGAGGCTCTATATGCAAACAGCCCAGCAGGGGCGCAGCCGCCTTCAATGAGCAAAATATAATATTTTTAGAGTGCAGGGTATTATTATTTCCGAGCGCAGGAAGGGGGTCGGTCAGTTTTGTTTTCAGCTCTGTTCTGCTTCATTTAAATCCTCTTCCATCGATGCCCCTCCGCCTCAGGGCCGAACGGGAAGCCGGGGCCTTTTGTGGATTTTTTTCTTCTTGGCGTTTCCATGGCGAAGGAGGTCGTGCCCCGGAAGAGAAGCCGCCATCTTGCCGAGTGACCCCGGGAGCTGTGCCGGGAGCGGGAAGAGGTGGGCTCCGAGCAGCCCCTGAAACGCGACGGTCTCCTCTCCTCCGCGAAGGTACCGAGAGCAAGTGCCTGCCCTTAGCCCCAACCCCCCGCTTCCCTCCGGGGGAGACGCCCGGAGCCATAGGGCAGCCCCAAACGCGGTGGGACCGGCGGGGCTCTTCCTTCGGACCCTCGGCTCGGAGTGGAGGGGAGAAAGACTTCCTTAATGCCTTGAGTTCCAGTTTCCTCTGAGGGCCTTTCATTTTCCTCATCGGGCACTCAATATATATATATTAATAATTATATGTATATAATTCGTATTGTGGTAGGCTGGAGGGAGAGGGGAAATCTGCCAGTCGCCGTCACCGCCGTCTCCGAAATCCACTGGATTCCGATGCTGCTTACTGTCGTCTTCTTCTTTTAAACCAGTGTTTCCCAACCTTTTTTGGGCAAAGGCACACTTGTTTCATGAAAAAAATCTCGAGGCACACCACCATGCCAGATGGGGAAAGGTCACTTTTTACTTATGTAAAAAAAATTGGAAAAATAGTAACAGCATAGAAGGTAATGGTTAGGCTAGCATCCCTCTTCCAAATATGCTAGGTTTTTATTTGCAGGGACTGTTCTACATGGGAAAGCATTCAGCACTGTCATTCTCCCATCTGCCATCTGAATTGGTACTATTCTGGGTCAACTTACTCTGCTGCATGTGTAGATGAAAATGGCACCAAGTGTGGGGGAGGGGGCAGAACAGGTTTCAGATACAGGATATTAAGCATACACGTACTTCAGATTGAACTGGTTGCTTGCTTTGCAAGTTTTCATTTCCCAAATGACTGCCTTGGCAAGCGCAATACCTACCAGGTTCAACGCCGGTCTCACGCTGCCGCTTTCCGCGCTCTCAAGGACCCGGGAGGAGGAAGGCGTGAAGGGAATCCCGAAGGCGCGAAAACCTCGCGCATGCGCAGGCCTTCCGCCTGCGACAGCCCAGTAGGCCGGCTGAAGCGAGCGGCGATGGGATGTGGGAGGGAGCTCGCTCGCCGCCCCGCGTGTGCCTATGTGGGGCACGTTACAGCCCCGTGACGTCAGGCAGACGGCGAGAGCCCCGCGCTGGGCGGCCTCTCCTCGCCGCCGCCGCCCCGACTCTCGCCGCCCGACTCGCCTGCCTCCCTCCCACGGCACACCAGGCAACGTCTTGCGGCACACTAGTGTGCCGCGGAACACCGGTTGGGAAACACTGTTTTAAACAACCTTTATTGTACAGCAATTAACATCAATTTACATATAACTTATAAGAATTAACTTAGTACATACAGTATATACCACACACACTATACACACTACAACATATACACACCGTAAACACTAACTTCCGATGCTTCTCATTGTGCTATTTTACGTTTTGTTAGTCTGTACACATTCCGTTATTATTTTGCTTTCCCATTTATTATCAAGAACATTTTGCTATATACTTTATATTTCAAGATTCATTTTAAGTCTGCCAGGAGATTGACGTTGTCACAATAATTATTAATAAATCTGACTTCACAATAATTTCATTTAAAATACATATATAATGTTTCTCCATAACCCACCCAACTTTCTGATTAAGTTGTGGGTCCTAGATAGAGGCAACGCTGCCACAGGCTGCTTGATTGCATCTCCCTTTGAGATTTCATACCTAGTTTTGTGGGATGTGAATATAGGTTGTATTTTTTTAAAAGGCTTTTCCTTACCTTTTGAAACTTTTTTTGGCGTTTCTTTTAATATGTCTTGTGGAGTCTTCTCTGTTTTTTGTTTAGAAAATAAATAAAGGATAACTTTGCAGGAGGTTGTAATGGATAGAGCTTTAAATAGATTTATTTCTCTTATTTGTTGATATTATTACCTCTTGGATAAAACACAATTGACGACTTGGCTAAATATTATAATTTTAAAAAATACTGGATTGTTTCATTGCCCCTGTTTACTCTGTGTGCCTTCAGTTTGCCCGCCCTCCACTCATCCTTCATGGCAGCGTGGACCCGTGAAGCAGTTCTGAACCTCTATCGCGCTCTCCTGCGTCAGGGACGGGACCTGCGCTATACTGACCGTGATTTCTACTTCGACACAATCCGGCGTGAATTCCGCAAGAATCAACATCTTGAGCAGCTCAAAGATAAGGAGAGACAACTGGAGAAGGGCCAGGCTTTCTTGCACTCCAAACTTGGGGGGTTGGTTTAGAGACTTCCCTTCCTGCCCCCACCTGTTTCCTCACCACTTTCCTTTTATCAACCCTTTTGACCATCTGGGCTAGATGGTCAATATTGGCTGTGTAGTAAAAACTTGAAAAAGGAATCTCAAAAGTGTCCTGCCTGGGAGTATTCCCCATTCTTCACAGATGCAGTAAATTTCAGGTAGGTTGTTTTCCAGGCAGAATGTGCTCTCTTACTTATTCAGAATCTTTATAAATGATTGTAGATCTGTCCTAAAGCACTATAGTGGTGCCTCGCAAGACGAAATTAATTCGTTCCGCGAGTTTTTTCGTCTAGCGAATCTTTCGTCTTGCAAAGCACGGTGTCGGAAAAGTTTTGGAAAAGCTTCAAAAATCACTAAAAACCTCAACAAGGCTACCACACCGCGTTCTATGAGTTGCTCCTCGAAGTCAAGTCGCAACTGTATTAACGGTGTTAAGAAAAAGGAAACAAATTTGCAAAAAACACAAGACGTTTTTGTCTTGCGAAGCAAGCCCATAGGGAAATTCGTCTTGCGAAGCAGCTCAAAAACCGCAAAACCCTTTCGTCTTGCGAGGCATTCATCTTGCGGGGCACCACTGTTCTTTGAATGACTAAATTTAACATGACTAGGCTATATGGGAGCCAGAGTAGTTCCAGGAAGCTTGCATATCACACTGCAAGGAGTGACCTATACATTTGGTGGTAAGAACAAGAGAAATGCATAACTGCAGAGGTTGGGGAAACTCCCATCTAGCTTTTGATGGTTTTTCATAGTGGAAAGATCTATTTCTTTTTCTTATTACAACTGTTTTTATGATCTGGAAATCAGTTTATAAAAACTGATAATTTTGTCTTGAGTTCATTTTTAAAGAGCATACCATTTTTCATATATTCTCATTTGCCTTAGAACTTAATTTTATTTAGCAGTAAAAGATAGAGACTTGGGTTTGGTTGTTGAGCTGCGTTCAATTCCTTATTCAGCCATGAAGTTCACTGAAAGGACTTGGGGAAATCTCAGCCTAAGCTGTGCCAGAGTTGTGTGCACAAATGACTTTAGGATTGTGAAGCATGTTATCCCATTACAAGTTTGGTAGAATGGATAATTAGGTTCTTTGTAACCACCAGTGGGACGGAGTGAGATTCTAGCTTTAATCAGGAAGCACAGAGTGACAAATGGGCAAAATGAAATATGTTAACAGTTGTGTTTGGTTTTTCTCTTCCCCTAAAGGAGCAATGGCAGGCGCTGGAGAGCGCAAAGGAAAGAAGGATGACAATGGCATTGGCACAGCCATTGATTTTGTATTGTCCAATGCTCGACTTGTCCTGGGTGTGGGAGGTGCTGCCATGCTGGGGATTGCCACCTTGGCTGTTAAGCGGGTAAGAGTGAACATTGTGAGTGAAAGGGTGCCTAGATTTGGGGTATGATAAAGATGCAATGGGAGTTTTCTGTCCTGTGGGTCCAAATACAGACCAAAGTGAAGGATTGACTGGTGCTCCGAAGGACCCAGTTGCAGGGATTCCAAAGAAAGATGCACAAAACACCAGAGTAATCAGTTCTAATGTTTTATTATAAGGATGTATATAAGTGACATACAAGGCAACATAGAATTCCTTTCCATTACACCTCAGGATGGACGCTGAAGCTATAAGCACCACCATGCTTCGTCTTTGAGGGGCTAATAGCTTGTGTGTTACTTGTACAGAAAACAAGCTATATAAACTGGCAGAAATAATCCAATTAATCACACTGCCTTAGGGGCCTGTTCCCCACTCACAGCCATCTCTCAGATAAGTGGGTAGCTGACAGGTAGAAGCTTCCCTTTTCCCAACTAGCCAAGCCAGCAGCCAAGGCTTCAAAGCAAGCAGATAAGCTCATTTTACAGCTCACATTGATTAGTCCCATGTTTGCTTGACTACCAAGATGGAGTTTACAGGCCTTCCAGGACGGTTTCATCATTGGGTTCTACACAGGGAGGCTGTGGAAATGAAGGCTTTTGAATGGATCATACACTTAATTTCTTGTCTCCCCACTTTACTGCTTCAGATGTATGACCGGGCGATCAGTGCTCCAGCCAGCCCCACTCGCATGAGTCAGTCAGGAAAGAGAAGCTGGGAGGAACCAAGTTGGCTTGGATCATCATCTCGGTTATTGAACCAAGATATGAAGACTAATATTAGCCGCTCTCTGCAGACTCTTCCCACTGATTCTTCAGATTTTGATATAGGTGAGGGACATCCTGTAACTCTTGTGCAACTTCTTACATAAGTTGGTTGCCAAACAGGTAAACCTTGCACCTTTACATCTTCTGGTGTCTAAAAACAGTTAGTTAAGAAAGGATCTTAGTTTTGGAAGAGAGCCTACTGATCAGTAAGTCCAGCACATTCTTCTGAGGAAGAATACTACTGACCCAATGCATTCCTGACAAGTACAGTTCTAGTGCCTTATGTGAAAATCTCCAGGGAACAAGAGCATCTTTTTCAAATCAGTCAGTTTATTTTACACTGCGCTTTCAACAAAGATATTTGTGCTCAAAGCAGTTTACAGAAAACAGACTGTCCAAATTATTACAATTCTCATATATATAAGAGAAATTATATCACTACATCATAACACTAACAATGTGCAGGAAGAGCACATGGTACTTTTAAAGTTTGTCCTCATAAGGAAGATTAAAGCTAGGAGGTTGTACTGTTTTTGTCAGGAAAATTACATGAATTAAAGGGTGTTGTTGCAGTCTGTATCAAGATGCACATTGCCATTACTTTTAAAGAAAGGTTAAAAGTGTGGTCAATGATTTTTTTGTCTCACATAGTTTAATCTCCAGTGTTTCAAAATTCAATACAGGTCCAATTCAGTATAGGCAATTTGTACCTAATCAGTCCTGTGTGGTGCAATATTGAGGCCTGCTGTTCTCTCTCCAACCTATCCTGGCAGATTTGATCAAATCCACAAAGCAGAAATCATCCATCAAGAAAAGCCAGGTGGAGCTGAAGAAGTCCCGCCTCCGAATGTCCTTGCAAGAGAAGCTGTTCGCGTATTACCGGAGGAAGGTGGCCATCCCTACAGAAGAGCAGGCGAAAGCCAAGCAGGCTGCTGTAGATATATGTGCAGAACTGCGTGGTTTCCTCCGTGCCAAGCTGCCAGACATGCCTCTCCGTGAAATGTACCTGAGTGGTAGCCTCTATGATGATTTGCAGGTAATTTGGATGGGTGGGAAGGTTTACATATTCTTCAATAGGCATGATAGAGACAGAGAACATGCAAACTTCATTGTTGCGGGTGTTTGTCTCAGCATCATGTTCTTGTGCCTAGAATTGTCTGTGGTCAGATTTCTTGGCTTTTTTGTGATTTGCTCTTGCATAGGAAATAATTTGTTCTCCCCAATGCTGTACAGTGGTACCTCTGGTTACGTACTTAATTCGTTCCGGAGGTCCGTTCTTAACCTGAAACTGTTCTTAACCTGAAGACCACTTTAGCTAACGGGGCCTCCTGCTGCCGCCGCGGCACGATTTCTGTTCTCATCCTGAAGCAAAGTTCTTAACCCGAAGTAGTATTTCTGGGTTAGCGGAGTCTGTAACCTGAAGCGTATGTAACCCAAGGTACCACTGTAAAGCACTTTCCCTCCCTTTTGCAATTTGAATGTCCTCTCTTTCCGACTGAGCAAGATTCAAATCTTTCTCTATCTTTTCTCGCCCACATCTGTTCCTGACTGTGCATGGTCCTTCTACATTATTTAGTCTCTTCTGTTCTTTTCAATATATAATGGGCATGGGAGCCATTCCTTCATGCTACCCTGATGAACATATAGCCTTTAAGTGAGCAATTCTGAATGGACGTACTTGATTCAACACTACATCAAGACTTCTATGTGTAGTATTTTGTATTAGATAAAACTTAAATTTACACCTAATGGTGATGGTGATTTCCTTGGAGAAACGTATCATGTTTTGTCAAACTCAGTTTTTAAATAGTTGTCTATTGGCTTTAGACAATAAAAACTTAGAAGCAGCAATGTCCCATGTTCAGTCCCTGCCACTCCAGGTAGGTCTGAGAAAGACTCCTGTGTGAAAAACCCTGGATATTTGTTGCCAGTTGATGAATAAACAATTGTGAGCTGGATAGAACAATGGTCTGATTCAGTGAATGGCTCCCTGTTTTCTATTACATGCCCTTGGCTCTTTTATTGCATTCACCATAAATGTGAACAATTACGTTTTATTTTGAGGAAGCAATTTCATTTCTTCGTTTCTTATATTCTTAGCATTCTTCTCAGGCTTTAGTTAATGTAAATGCACTCCATTTGAGGGGCTTAGGATAGGTTGCAACACATTTAAATCTATATATGACTAAATATTCAAAACATCTCAAGAAAAAAATCGCACAACCTCTACAGAATTAAAAACATCAGGTAAGTTTCACCTACATGCAGACTAAAACTCAGGCAACTCCCCCGTCTGTCTCTCTGATCTGTATCCAGGGAATGCCTATCTGCAAATCATCACTGAGCATGTGAATGCTATCTCAATAAGGTGGTAGTTTCTTTGAAGCATAAACTCTGCTTTTATTTCCTTCTTACTGTCTAATTTATGAGGAACTATTTCTAATGCTGCCTCTGATACATCAGCATGTTCTAGCACGGCACCGAACATCATAGAGATCCCAGCTCAACGTTCCTTTGCATTCCAGCCTTCCCCTTAGCCAAATAGCGTGGCCTTTTAAGGGCCTTAGAAAACCTCTTCTTTTTCTCCCCCCTGGCAGGTTGTGACTGCTGATCACATCCAGCTCATGGTTCCTCTGGTGCTGGAACAGAACCTGTGGTCTTGCATTCCAGGTGAAGACACCATTATGAACATCCCTGGCTTCTGCCTGGTACGTCGGGAAAACCCAGAATACTTCCCTCGTGGTAGCAGTTACTGGGACCGCTGTGTGGTGGGGGGCTACCTTTCACCCAGGGCAGTGTCCAGCACCTTTGAGAAAGTTGTGGCAGGCTCCATCAACTGGCCAGCTATTGGGACCCTCCTAGACTATGTGATCCGTCCAGCAGCACCCTTGGAATCTCTGACACTGGAGGTCCAGTATGAAAGAGACCGGCGCCTTTTCATAGACTTCTTGCCATCTGTGACGCTAGGTGACACTGTCTTGGTAGCCAAACCACACCGACTGGCCCAATATGATAATCTGTGGCGGCTCAGTCTTCGGCCGGCAGAGACAGCTCGCCTGCGGGCCTTAGACCAGGCTGATTCTGGCTGCCGTTCCTTGTGCCTCAAGATCCTCAAGGCCATATGCAAGCTGAACCCGGCGTTGAGTCACCTTTCTGCCAGCCAGCTTACCAACGTCATACTGCACCTGGAGGAGACTGACTGGTCACAAGACATGCTCGCTGACCGTTTTCTGCAGGCCTTGAAAGGGCTCATTGGCTATTTGGAAGCAGGGGTCCTTCCCAGCGCTTTGAATCCCAAGGTGAACTTGTTTTCAGAGCTTACTCCTGAAGAGGTGGATGAGTTGGGTTACACTCTGTACTGTTCCCTTTCGGAACCAGAGGTCCTCCTGCAAACAGAATAGCTGCCTTATACGTGAGAACAGTGTTGGAGCTTCCTGCCCGCGACAGGTTCTCTCTGACACATCCTGAGTGAGATATGCATAACCTGCTCCATTCTTTTCACAAGTTCGTCCTGTTTTTCTTTCCGTTTTTATCATACCGTGAGAGCGGGGAGGTCCATTAGATTTCTTGGTGCTATTAGTCCAGTTCCATTACCCACATAGTCATTGTCTCATGGGGCAAGAAGTTATGTGGATTGGCTGCTCGGTCTATTAGAAAGGCCTTGCTGTGGTCCCAACTGCATGTCCCAACCCTGTGCAACCCGCCACCCCAGTAATATGCTATGACTTGTTGCACTGAAAACTCTCACTCCCACCTAGGAAAGTGTGGGATTGGGCCAGTAACCTACTGCCAATTTTTGGAAACATCTAAATATAGTGATTCTGTGCCCTCTTCCCCCAAGGGATTCAGTCCCCTATTGTTGGTTTGTGTGTGGGAGTTTGTTTTTGTTCCTCTCACACCCCAAAGTGCATGGCAGTCTGGATGAAAAGTTTCAATAGAAATATTTATAGTGGAGAATGTATTTGTGTGAGCTCTGTGCATTGATTGTATTTATATTTGCCGTGCGGGGGGGGGGGGGTGTGTGTCCAGAGAGAGTTTGAACATTTGCATAGGTTCTCACCAGTGTATCCCCATTTTTGGGAAACTGGGGATAAACTCCCCAGCCAATCTGACGCCCTTCAATGTATACAAATTTGGTTCTTTTATTGCATGCATGTTTGCAAAACAGTCGCTAGACCCTTAATGTGTCTAGAAGAATGTAGGGAGAGCAGTTTCCTGTATGTGGCTATCAAGAACACTTCCCACTACAAGTGGTAACTGCCCAAGAAAATGCAAACGGCTAGGGAAAACACATTCTTTAGCTTTTATTGTGACATAGAACAAGTAGCTCTGGAAGTAAGGCGCCACGTTTTCAAATATTTCCGTTTTGAACATTCAGATTCTTGCTGAAAGCACTGCGGCTGGAGTGTGCTATGAGGAGTAGTTGAGGTTCAGACCTTCATCACCCAATTGCTAGAATTAATGGTCACTACCTTGTACCTGCCAAACGTTAGGTCCATAAAATGACTAGTCACTAGAAACAAGAGACGAAGGTTCTACAGGAAGGCAAAAGAAAGCTTGAATAAAAAGTAAAATTGTGCTTTTAATACGCTTTTAAAGAGGGTGGCACATTTCACGCTTAATCACCTTGCCCCTACTGCTTTTAAGGAGTCATCAGCTTTAATTTACGCAATGCTGCTCTGCATCTCTGGCTGCTCCTTGAGATAATGGCACAGCTCAGGGAGTGGCCACTCACTCTAGCTATGTCTCCTGCTCTGCAGACATGAAATGGGCATTGACTGTGAATGTCTTATCTCTCAGGAATGTTTGGTTCTGTTACTGCTGCCATCACCAAAAAAGAAAGAAAAGTAACAGGGGGTACCCTAAGTGGCGAGATTCTTGTGTGTCGAGTCTGTGTGACAAGCATTGCTATGGTTGTATGTAATTTTGCAGGCATGGCTCCTCTGTTTTCACATCTGAAATGCTCACCTTTGCTGCTGAAAAGGCACCATAAATAATGAGATAATTTGTAGGTACAGTATAAGGAACAAGTGCCCTTTCCTGTTCTTTTTTTTTTTAAAGGTGGTGCTTATGTTAATAAATTAAGCCTTTGGTGTGGTTCCAGAGTGGAGGCTTTAATCTATATACCAACTTAACCTGGGTACACCCCCCCCCCAAACAGTCTGTCTTTTCAATTTTGTCTGCTAGGTGGTATTTGTTGCACAGCAGAGAAACAGTGTTGCGGTTATTTAAGCCTCACCAGATTTACAGCCAAAGACTTGAAAGGTTGTGTGTGGGTGTCTGGTAATACATAGCCTGGAAAAAGACCAGGTTTTTCACTCATCTCTCAGCCGTCCTTCCAGTACGAGTCTTCCTGCCACACATGCTGCCATGGATGCATGCGGATTTTAGGGGGATGGAGACCTTGCTATTTGAACATGAATAGATACTTTAAGAGTTGTACGAAACCCCACATTGACCTCTTCTGTGTTCATCCAGTTTCCTCTTTGCCACCATTCTGTTGCTTGTTTCAAAGTTTCAGCATGGTAGCAGGGAGATCCTGCAAGGAGAGTAGGAGGGATCTAGTTTCTCCTGCTTTTCCGCTTCTCAAATGCATATCATTACATGCTCAGTTAAGAAAATGAATGCTTTATTACTGACTAGGAACATAATTAATAGAAGCCTTGACCAAGACATGTTGCCATGAAGCTAAATGCGTATTGAATGTAGGCTTAGGCCAGCAAGACACACTTGTATTATTCACTTTAATTGCTTTAGCTGTTCCTTTCTCAAAGTAATGAATTCTTTCTTTGAGGCACCTAAAAGAGGACGAGGGATTTGAGCCCATTTCTTAGTATGGTAGGTGCACATAATTCCACGAGTAGGAAATAAGAGACCATGCTATTGACAGTCAACACAAAGTTTAATGTGGTGATGGTTGGGAGAAGCATGTCTGGGCTATTCCTTATTTCTGTGGCAGGGGATGCAGGGCAGGCTATGCAGGACAGCTATAACAATATTGCACCAATTCTGCTATGTGACTAGATGATTCATTCTGAAGAATGTTTACACCGCCACCAGTATTCAGTAAAAATGCATGTGTATTGGTATATCTAGGAGGGTTTGGTCTTAAACACTTGTGGACTCCTTATGTGAAATGTCAGAACAAATTGTAGATGTCAGTAGTGTCTAGCTGATTTCTCATATCATGGGGAATGGGGAGGCCTTGGTATAAAATGAATGATTGTCATAGGCCAGAAGTCGAAGACTGCTGCTGCATTCTTGAACCCTGGGAAAGCATCAACGTACTATCTTGATGTTTAGGTCACACCAGCTAATGCGATTTGCCTCTAAACTGCAGGGTGGGGACCATCTATCTCAACTTGAAGTCTTTCATTGTTGTCAAACTCCACTACTGATCTTCCAAACCTGTTAAAATTCTTAATACGACAACTTAATTATGTAAATTGTAGACTTCTTCTAGTGTCTGTGTGTCCAAGATATTGAAGAGAAAGGAATTAGATACTTCAGCCTCTCTCAAGCCCTAATGCTGTGTAAGGGAGTTGGAAGAACAAGGTCTAGTGCATGGTCTGTGACTGTGTGGAAATTATGAAATAAAACAACTTTTCCACAATTGTGTGGCTGTTTTTGAATGTCTCTACAACATAAGATGCATAGCCTTTTTCACATTCTGTATGCTGGGGGACAGGAAAATTCTTTGTGTGCTAGTTAGATTGATAAAATCTTGAAACTATCAGCTTGTAATGCCCACAGGGAGAAATGTACTTAAACCATATAATAATCCATCTACAACTGCATATAGCTTTCAAATAGCACTTGCTAGTTTGTGAGCAAAACTTGGCAAGGAGTGAGCAAAATATTATAGACTTTTCTGCAGAACATGCTGCCTCGTGTGCTTTTAAAAATTCAAATAAGATTATGCTGTAGCTTTACATCAATATTTCACCATATGCCTTGTGGAAGTCACTTGGAAATGCCACAAAGGATAGCTGTCACATTACCTTGGTGCAGAGGTTGCAAGAGTTGGCTTCTCACACAACTCAGTGTTCAATTTTGTTTTTTAAGGGCACAATACCTCAGCAAATTAGAAGTCAAGGTGTGTGTTTGTAAGGAGGAGTTGAGAGGACAACTTGGAGGTCTTGGCTTTTATGCCTAGCATGGATGCTCGTCCTCCTGTCCTTAAGATCCATGCTTTTTATTAAATTTCTATCCCACCCTTCATCTCAAAGGAGCCCAGGGTGGTATCTCCTGCTTCTATCTTCTGTGCCCTCTTCCTGTTTTGGTTTTACCCTCCAAATATGATAATATAAGATTACCAGATTTTTTTTCAAAGAATCCAGGGACACCTTTTTTTTTTTTTTTTGAAAAGAGAAAAGAAAAGTTATTTAAATTTTTTTTTAAGAACTAATATCTTCTGTGATCTCCACTGTCGCTCTCTTGGAGCGCTAGCCGCCATGGAGAAGGCTCGGGTCGGGCCTGGACTCTGCCATGTGTCCTTGCCCTCCTGGTGCTCTCCTATCTCTCAGCGGTGGTGGCAAGGTTGAGGCTCCCCTCTTTTTCCTCCTTTCTCTCTATTCCTTCTCTCCTCCTCCCTGCGTTGGCTCTGGTGTTTTCATGGCCCCGGCGCGCCGCTGAGCAGTCGGCCTGGTGGCTGGGTGCTCTTGCTCCCAACTCAATTTGGGTTGCGGGTGTGTGTGTGTGTCAGCGGTTCCCCTAGTTGAGGTGCCGGGCATCCCCGGTTCCCCCTGGGCAGTGGCGCCCGCCATTTTGCCTTGCCGGAAGTCCCTATATGATGTGTCTTGTGCCGTTGAACCAATAACGCAACATTCATTCCCTACTAATAAATCTACAACACTTAAAATATAAATCCGAGGACATTAAATGAAATCCGGGGACATTCTGGGGACAGATTTTGTCTGGGGACAGATTTGTAAATCCAGGGACTGTCCCTGGGAAACAGGGATGTCTGATAACCATATGATAATAATAATGATACACATTACTAATTCTGAATATAGAATCGGTGATTTCTTGACATGTACTGTAATTTGGAGTTCTTTGGCTATGGAATTCATCCATTAGAATGCTGTGTCCCTTCTAAGTTGGCATTACTATTGAGAAATTGGGTTATTGGGAAATGTTTAAAAAAGAGAACGCAGTTGGCATGAAAGATTTTCCCCATCTTTCCCAACTTAAGACAGTGATATGGAACTCTTTCGTTGGGGGGAAATGAAAATGGCTCTCTTTAATTTGAGCTGTACACTGCTGCTATACATTGTGACCTGAATTTATGATAAACATTTGTGAGGTGTGTTCTGTTACTCTGCCACTGACTGCATTGTACGTCATGGAGTTAAACTCCCTGAAAACCTCAGGTTTTGTTTTAAACTTTATCCTATACTTTTTGGAAGCAAGACTCATTTAGTTCAATTGAACTTGCAGGTAAGTGTGCATTGAATTGCAGCCTTAAGCAAGTTTGCAGCTCTTATGGTTGGGGCGAATGTGAGCACATGGAGAAACAGTCTGCTGGAGGCTTGTAAGCAATTTAGCAGTCTTTTTTGTCACTGTGGAAAGCAGAGAGAGGAATGTTGCTTGCCTTACCAGGCAGTCACCATTCCTATATAATGCCTTGCTTCCCCATAAGGCAGGGGTCTGCAACCTGCGGCTCCGGAGCCGCATGTGGCTCTTTTACACCCTTGCTGCGGCTCCGGGGTGGATACTAGCGAGGGGAGCATTGTGCGCCCCGACACTCCCACTGTGGCGGGCGCTGTACTGGCTGTGACATCGTATGGGGGCGGTGCGTGCGTTAGTCACTCACCGTCCCGACATCACCTTCCCGCCCGCCCGCTACATTGTAAGGGGCATGTACGCTGGTCACTGCATTGAAAGGGGGCATGTACGCTGGTCACTGTTTTGAAGGGGAGTGAAGAACACACACACGAAAAAAGGCAACTTGCTAATTTAACGTTCATTTCTATGAGGAGGAGTAATTCTGAGGGGCCAAACAAAAAAATAATTTTTAAAAAGTGACAAAAAAGTTATGTTTATAATGACGAGTTTTGCGGCTCCCAGGTTTTTTTCCCCTTCGGAAACGGGTCCAAGTGGCTCTTTTTGTCTTAAAGGTTGCAGACCCCTGCCATAAGGCAACACAAGTTGGGAACCTGCTACAACTATTGTTCCTGAGATTATTTGATTGGGGAAAAGCAGAAGAGCCAAGGCATCTTAGGACTCTAGCCTTCGTAATCACATCCCCAATGTTGCATGGTATGTTAGGGACCCAAACAGCAGGCATATACAGAATGTAGGCTCTGAAAACTTCACAATAAGCTGCATTATTCAATTACGGTCTGAAAGGCTCCTCTTCAAATAAGCCCATACTCTGAGCCTAGGGCTTGCCGATCAGAAGGTTGGCGGTTCGAATCCCCGCAACAGAGTGAGCTCCCATTGCTCGGTCCCAGCTCCTGCCAACCTAGCAGTTCGAAAGCACACCAAAAAGTGCAAGTAGATAAATAGGTATCGCTCTGGCGGGAAGGGAAATGCTGTTTCCGTGCACTGCTCTGGTTTCCAGAAGCAGCTTAGTCATGCTGGCCACATGTCCCTGAAAAACTGTCTGTGGACAAACGCCGGCTCCCTCAGCCAGTAAAGTGAGGTGAGCGCCACAAGCTCGTCTGCGGCTGGACTTGTCAGGGGTCCTTTACCTTTACCTTTTTACATCTACCCCTTTGGAAAGAAACCCTCAACAGGAAGAAAATGATTCCTTACACCTGGTCTATAATCTAATCAAGTTACCTGGCCTAGTGAGGGAAAGACTGACCACCAGGTATGGAATATATGTTTTGAATGCATGATTTATCTTTCATTTTTTGACATCCCTTAAGTTACTGTATCACTATCAAACATCTGTGTGTTCAGCTTTTAACCCCACTCCCTTTCCCCAAGTATCACCATCTGGATTGATGGTTCCTTTTGCCATAATTTGGGTAACAACTAAATTTGTTGAGTGGCAACTGGGACAAGCTGCTTCCTTCCACCACCCTAAAATAATGAAAAACAGTGATTTTAAAAAACATGGTTACTTTTTAATTTTTCCCCCTTTGATATTTATATTTCTTGTGTGTTTTTAGTTGTATTTGTTATAATTAATTACGCCTTGGGTCCTGCATTTGGAGAAAGGTGGATTAAAATAAATAAGGGCATTAAATTAAATAATAAACATTTTTCTGTGCTGTATGTGGGCTGCTGTATTAACCGTCTAGCAGTGGAGTAATAGCAAAGTATTGGTGCCTTTGGGTCCGGTGAGCTCACTGCAGCACAAGACTCTGCTTACGGTTGTAATTATAATATTTTCATCGTGATTCAGTGAAGAAAAATGAAACATGAAAGAGGGACGTTGTGTAATTCCAAGAATCGCGTGACAATATGGTTGCTCTGAACTAGTGTAGAAATGTACTCAACCATGTGTCTGTAGGTGGAGTAAACTAGCCAAAGGATCCCATTGCAACCCAGTACGACAACAACTGCATCCTTACCTGATCCTTTATTGTGTTTTAAGTAACAAAATTGTAACCCTGTCTGCCCTTTACATTCCAATACTCATTTGCAGTTTTGACCTTTTGCTGTATTACTGGTTATGCTTCATGAAGCATATCAGCTTCTAAAGAACGAGATGCAAAACAGGAACATGTTATTTGTGTTAACCGGCTATAACTGGGCTTTCCATAGGATTTCCCCCTCTGTAGATTAAGGGGAACAATTCTGAGCACTTCTTGCATTTTCTTGAATGTAGCAATACTCCATTCCTGCCCAATGGCCAAATGTGGACTGTAGCAATGGAGTAGATGGTCATCAGAGTCTTACACAACTCTGTCCTACTGCCCCCACCCAAGTGGAGAAAAGGGCCATAGTTCAGTGACTGAGCATCTGCTTTACATAATGTTACAGGTTCAAACCCAGGCAGCTGCCATTTGGTATGAACTATGACAAGCAGTAATGTCTACAGTAGGTGTCATGCTGCCAGGCAAAGCTTACCTTCCCCTCTTTGTAGCTAACAGCACAAAGCAAAAGCAGTCTTTTGCAGCAACAGAGGTTTATTGAACACAACACAAACATTCAGCATCCATTCTCACTGTGTAGGTGCTCCCAACTGAGTTCCTCCCACTTCCTTCTCCCCACCACATGATCCCTCCACCACTGAGCCTTCTGAGAGGCTACCCTATTCAGACGCTTGGCTCTAGGGCTCATGGGCTGCACACTTTCTAGTGAGGGAGATCCAATCAGCTCCCTCTCTTCCTGATCCTCTCCCCTTGGTTGCTCTTCTCCCAGCTCAGCCCAACTTTCAGTTCTCAAACTGTGTCCTTCCACGAACCATTGCTCTAGGTCGATACTATCCTCCTGCTCCAGAGGAACTTCAGGATCAGGCCCTTGAGCAGAGGGGGGGGGGCTCTCACCATTCTTCCTCAGAGCAATACCCTTCAGTCTGGTTCCTGACAGTAGGGGAACATCTGCTGTGCATGCAGAAGATCCCTGGATCATTGTCTGAGTCAGTGCAGCCAATACTGAGCTACATGGAGCAATGGTCTGACTTGATACAAGGCAGCTTCCTCGGTTTCTAATATCTGACGCCCCCTCACAAAGGTACAATTCCTAGAGTTCCCTGTGAATAGGGATTGGTTGTTAAACCACTCTGGAACTAGAGCTCTGTGAGGGGAAAAGGAGACTGCTAACAATTCTCAGCACCCTTAACTACAATTTCCAGTAAACTGTAGCACCCTTAACTACAATCATAGTAAAAATCACAGTGGCATCATAGTGCTTTAAATGCATGTTGTGAATGTGGCCTTGGTCTTCCACCCTTGTAAGGCTAATTCAAGTATGTCTGCAAACATCTCTTAAATTCCAACTCCAGATTGTTATAAACTACAGATGGAGGGAACAAATACACCAGTGCTGGGGAACCTTTTCCAGGCCAAGGGCCACATTATGTTTTGGGCAACTATCCGGAGGCCATATATCAGTGGTGGGTGGGGCCAGAGTCCAAAGGACATGGAGCAATGAAAGTGAGTTTTGCCTTTTTACAGTAGGCTAGCTTCTACACACACACTCACACATCCTTCTCTAGCCTCCATCCAGGCAGGCAAGAGGCACCATCAGAGTTCAAGGGCACATCCCATCCTGGGAAAATGCTTAGGTTATGAAGCAAGGCCAGGGACAAGTCTTTGTCAGTAAGACTAATTATAATAATCCTACAAAGTTGCAGTAAGGCTGAAAAAATGTTGTTACCCACCCAGGTTAGGTACATTAGTTTCTCTGCAGAATTCTAAAAGTAATTACATTTCATGCCTAAATAGAAGACAATTCTAAAGTAGCAAAACAAGAAGTTTTGAATTAATTTATTTTTGCCCCAAGGACTGGGAATTTCTTTCTGGAATCTTTCATCACCACAAATGCTAAGGATTTATTTCCTTTGTATTGCTACAGCAAGCCAGTTCTTTTTATTTACGGTAACTTGTGTCTTTTGTTCAGCTCCACAATGAGCTCTTTCATTGAGATTTATTATCTCGGGGGGGGGGGGTAGAGGTTAAGGTTTACATTTAATTTCCATTGATTTAACTGATTAGAATGACCTTTTCATTTTCACTTAAAAAGGCATTCACTAAAGTAGGGAGGGGAATGATATGAGATTGTTTACCGCAGCCAGTCAGCACCCTGTGATGATGTCCACCCATTTGCCCAGCCAATCAGACATGCAGCAGCTGCATCCCTCTTTATGAACTGAAAGCAGAGTTTCCTAGATTTCCGCAGTACTGAAGTGCTTTTGGGGATTCTTCTTTGGCAGAGAGCAAATGACAAAACTAAAGTAGGATTTTGTGGTTTTAGCACCCTGAATGTTAAAATATTTTCCTATCTGAAGATCTATACATATTTACTTCAATGGTTGTTAAAGCCTAATAGGTTCTGTTGCTGTCATTTTCAAAACCAGCAGAAGTAAATAAGCCAAGTATTGCTAATGTGCACCAGTGGATTCTTCAGCTAAGTTCGCATTCCCCACCCCTTTCACAGAACAGCTGCACACACACAAACCTAGATAAGGCCATGGGGCTGAACAAACACAGATATACTTGCACCACCAAAAATCAATGTGACTGGGGGCTGGTTGTAAAAATGAGTGTTTTGGCCTAGTGAAATCTATTTTTGCACTTATGTAAAAAATAACCTTCATGTAATCTGTCTTCAACTAACCGAACTAAATTTGTAAAAAAAAGAAAAACGAGGTAATTTAATGTATTTGCCAAATGCACATATTTGGTGCAATGCAGTGCTAAATCAATTTTTTTTTTAACTTAATCACTTGTGACCCTGAGGGGCATGGTTGTTGCTTTTTTTATATACAGTAACAGATTGACCTGTATCAGTCAATAAAATCTTGTATGACCTTTTAAGCAAACAGGAGAACTGCTACTCTGTCAATGGAAAACACTGGTGCTGACGTGTCCACCTAGTGATTATTTTTCCCCTCATCAGTCTTGGGAAATGAAGTTCCTTTTACTATATCCTGTTGAAGATTTTATTTTGAAAAGAGGAAACAGAAGCTGAACAAGGCTTATCTTAAAGAAGAAGACAATAAGGTGTATGTGTTAGAACTGGTTTATTTTTAACTAGCAACGTAACCTCATGAGCTTCATATTCCCAACCAACACACAGGTTTAAGTAGCACTGGACAGGCTAAAAAGTCCAATTGTGAACACTCTTCATTTGTGAACTTGTTAATTTTGAAACACTAAAGCTTTTAGGCGCTACATTGCTTTGAGACAAGTTGTGTATAGTATTAACAGTACAACAAAATCACCAAAATTACCTGGCCTTCAAAGCACTGCACCCAACATAAGTATTGTACCAGCTATCTGTAAATTAATATGGATGGAATTGCAATAGTAACAACAGCCAGTTCAAGTAAAGAGTTTTCCATTCATACATACTTTGTTAGTCTCTTGTTGAAAATGACAGTAAATACAGCATCATATTTAGCAGAAATCAGCAACTACTGCAAGTATTTTGTGACAATGTCTTTCTTTAGCTAACCATTATTGCTGCGCAGCTGAGTCCATTGCTTGCTTGGTAGCTGCAGCATTGCTTTATTTTTGAGAAAAAAATGGATGCCACAATGGAATCGAGATAAAGATTTGTTGGACCAAAACTTAATCCGCAGAATTATGACACTCGCTATATGACCTTGAAGCTAGCCTGCCTCACAGGGACGTTGTGCAGATAAAATGGGATGACTCCACGTATGTTGCCTTCAGTCTCTTCGAGAGAGAAAAGACAGAATACAAATGAGATCAATAAGAAAATGCAGCAGAGGTCACAGAACTGTGCACTTTATGCGGCAAATCATGATGAATCCTTCTATTGTGAATGCCTTAGTACACAGATAAGTGTAGTTTTTTCATTTCGCAAAAAAGAAAATCCCAAAGACTTCCCTTTCCCTCGCTTTTCATTTGTCGTTACAAACAATTGTGCTTTTATTGATTCAGGGCTACCAGACCACACAACGTGAACTTTCATGTTGATTCCTGTCATGAGGGAAGGAGGAAGAAAAATTTGTGAATCACCCAGAGATACTGGCAGAAGAAAGGAAGTGGATTACCCAACACGAAGGGGGCCAAGCTACATGTTATGTTATTTTTAAAAACCATACCCTATGCTGAGCACTGAGGCAGTTATTCTGCAGGAAAAGAAGCCGAATGGAGAGGGAAGGAAAAGGTGGCCAAACAATTTGTGCCATCTGCACCAGATGCTAGAAAGGATGGGGGGTGTTCCCCAACTTAGAAAGCGCCCCAGAACACATACACCCCAGCGGCACTATTTCTTCTACGCTCTCCCGTTTAGGGGAGGGCATAAATGTGCATGGAAAGGGCAAAGAGCAGCTCCTCACACCTTCCCCTCTATCGCTTATGGTCCCTGGGTGCAGAGAAGAGGACTGGGCCTACGGTGCTGCCTAGAAAAACGTGCGAGCAGCGACCAAGGCACCCTCTCGAGAGCTCAGAGGCGCGGATCCAGTCCAGCGCACCATATACTCCTCGCTATGCGGCCCTGAGAAACAGGCAGGCAGGCAAGAGCCAGGACTCAGCAGGGGCGGTTGCTGCTGCCTGAAGGCTCATCTCTCCCCCACGCTCCCCAGAAGGCTTTATGTCCACTCTGTGGGCAGCTTGGCCATCTTGAGGGAAAAGCAGCTGCGTTGCACTCAATTCTTATCTCTTTCATAGTAAATTAGGGTGGGGAGCGATTAGGCTCGCCAGGCGCCATCTGCACCCCAGCACAGCCAAGGGAGGGAGAGGAAGAGGCGGTTACTGCGCCCTATAGGGCTCCTGCGGACGGAGCTCCAGTTCCAGGGGAGCAGCCATGTTTAGTCTCTTGTCACACCGACCAAACATGGCAGCCGCTCTGGAAAAAGGGGGAAGGAAAAGGATGGCAAAGAAGATGGAACAAGGTTCCTTTCCTATATTCACATTCCAAAAGAAGGGAGAGGCAAGCAGCAGCAGCGCATTAAGAAACACGCAGGACGGGGACAACGAAAGGACGTTTGCGCCGTTCTCCAACCTGAGGCGGTTGAATTTTTAATGCGCGCGTGCGACACAGAAAAGAATTCTGCCTCCCTCCCACCCCTCGACTGCCTTTCGGAACCCATTGACGCCCTTCCCGCTCTAAGCCAATGACGGTTTACAGTACACGTGGACAGGCGCTGTCAGCCAATCGGGTGTTTCTATGTTCACGTGCTATCTCGAGTTCGGGACACCATCTGCTCCAGCCAGTCGCCTTCCCACTGCTCCAAGGAAGCCAATAGGAAGCCAGCCAGCCGTTTCTGCGTCACGCGGTCTGACCTTAATTGAAAGCCTGGAGAGCGGCATTAGAGTAAAATAGCACAGTGTAGTACCTGAAAACCTTCCGCTGACTTTTGAGGAGGGTCAGGCAGATCCAGTCGCTAAGCCCCGCAAACTGTACGTTTGGCCCCTAGAGTCCTGCAGAGTGCCCTCTGAGAAAATCCAGTTCTTTGAACGAAGTTATTTTAACTCTGGAAACGGTTGGTGGAAGGATCCTGTTGCAGTGATTGCTCTTCGAGGGGCGCGTCCTGCCGGATCTTGTTGCATATAAATACGGAAAGCGCGGGCGGCGCAGCCTCATTGTCTGCCTGTAGAATTAAGAGTAGTGTCTGCTGTTGCATGTCGCTGTCAGGGGCGCAGCTCAAACGCGGCGTCGAAGCGAGGGGGTGATTTCTGCTACCGCAGCCGCCGCCATGGCATGGTAGGTGCGGCAGTGCAAGCGGCGGCATCGGCCATTGCAGAGGCGCAGCAGCATCGGCCGCGGCCTCGGCATCTCCAGGCATCTGCAACCATGGCGTGAGTATCGAGGAGGGACAAAACGGGAGGATCGCCTCATTCTTCCGAAGGAGGGGGCGACGAGAACCATCTTTAAACATAAGCCAGTAGTGGGCGGTGGCGGCGACGGGGGAGCTCATAGACTCATCTCACGGGATTAAAAGCCCCGGGGTGTAATTAGCAGCGTTTTATGCTCCGCTTCCCCCACTGGAAAGGGTCGCGCTTTGACATCTGCTTTCGTGGCCGGGGCATGAAGTGGGGATAATGTGACATTCTGTAAAATGGTTCGTCCTCCCAAAATAAAGACATACCTTGGAAGTGGAAAGGAGATCAGAGGGTGGGGCGAGGCTTCCCTTGGAGAGAAAAAGGATGGGAGAGGTATATTTGTCCAAAGTGGAGGATGAGTTAATGAGCCTCTGGGCTTCCCAGGGTAATTAAAGTGATTTCCCTTCATAGCTAAGCAAATGCTCATGAGATCTGAACTATTGACAGATCTGTGCTGTGTCTTCCCGTCCTATATAGACCAAAGATGGCATTTAAGGTAAATTTGCTGCGGCTTTCATGAGCCAAACAGCTGTGGTTTATTAGTACCTACTTGCCAGGCAACTGGTAAACCTTTTCTCAACATACAGTGACAGGCAAAAGGAGCAGCTCTAATTTTTGTTTAATTTTGCTGGGCCCAAGACACTTAAAAGGAGAAAAACGGTGGCTTTCCCTAGGTTCAGATCTGACTGTTTTGGATTGGTGCCATATGGAGCTTTCCAAGAAAGGGTGGGGATTTCAGATGGCTCCCTGTCACCTTGAAATAAGTTTTGTGTATATCTATTTGTGGAAAGTGTTACCCTTTTTTGATCACGGAATGTGAATTCAAACTATTTGGCACCCCCTTATATTGCTGCTGCTCAGTCTTGATTAGAAAAATGCCAGGATACCAGGAGTAATCGAACCTTCGTGGAACGTGGCAGGACAAAATGGCTCCCTATTTATAGGGTGGGGACATGCACAGCAGGCAGATCATGAAATGGCTGCAGCTGTTGCCTTTGACGCTTGTGAATGCATGAATCAGACCAGGAAAAGTGGTGGGTGGAGCTGAAACCGTGGCTGTGACCATATATGGTTGGGAGGAAACCCAAGCAGGCTGTCTTGCAGAAGTGAGAACATTTTCCACAAATCCTAGTTGGCGCTATTGTACAATAGTGCCTTGTTGGTATTCATTGGAACTCTCTTGGATAGGATCCAGATACAGTGTCCTAAACTGGAATCATGGGGTGCTGTTGTTGCAGTAATGTACTTTTTTTCGTCTTTTCCCTCTCAAGGAATAACCTGAATTCAACATCAGTGGACATCTTTATAATGACAACAAAAATTGCTTGTGTCTTTCAGGTTTTTCAAGCCATCAGACAGCAGCTTTGCTGTATTCGACAAAGACACCATCTATTTGTCCACGCTTTTTGACGACAAAGTACTAAAATCTGACCAAAATGAGCTTCTCAAACACAGAGATGTTGTTGGGGGATTTTCTGTCCCCCTTCAGCCAGCCGTGTTTGGTGGCTGAGGAGGGCCTGGGCCTCCTAGATGACTACCTGGAGGTGGCCAAGAACCTCAGTTCGCATGGGTTCTCCAGCGACAAGGCTAAAGTGGGCTCTTCCGAATGGCTGGCTGTGGATAGTTCGAACAATGCCACAGACAACAGCCAGGGTAAGACACAGACTAAAACGTATTCAGAAAATGTTGGGTGGCCTTGCTGAATTATAGTTCCATGTAGTAAATGTGTGACATTCTTAATAAGTTTAAAGCACTGAGCTGATATGAGTGCTAGCAACATCATTAAATATATTAAATGAGCACAGGAAAGGAGAGAGAAAAAACACTTTTTAAAAACCCTCATTTCTAAAGTTCATGTTTTTTTGTTTTATAAAAAATTATCATTTCTTTAACAGAGGATGCCTTCTCTGGCATGGATTGGATGGTGGAGAAGATGGATTTGAAGGAATTTGACTTCGATGCACTGTTGGGTATCGATGATCTGGAAGCCACCGTCTCCCCAGATGAGCTCATGGCCACGTTGGAGGACACGTGTGATCTATTTGACCCTCCTGTCCAAGAAATTCCCAACAAAGAAACTCCACTGATAACAGAATTAATTATTCATTCTCCTAAGTCTCCCTCTGGGGCAGAGCAGGTGGCCCCACTGGCCCCCTTGTTTCCATTTCCCCTCACTCCAGAGTCCGTGATTTCCACTACAGACCATTCTTTCAGTTTAGAATTAGGCAGTGAAGTAGATGTTCTTGAAGGAGACAAGAAAACTGAAGCCCATATCTTAGTAGTGGTGATTCCAAAGTGTGAAAAAGAGGATGAAGCTCACTCAGACAATGATAGTGGAATATGCATGAGTCCAGAATCTTACCTGGGGTCTCCCCAGCAAAGCCCCACCACTTCTGTTCATTCCCTCAGTGATTGCCAATCAGTCACAGTCCTGCATGATAGCCCTGTGAGGTCCAAACCTTATGATCATCCTGCAGATAAGGTAGTGTCAGTGAAGATGAAAGGAGAAAAGAGAGTAGATAAGAAACTGAAGAAGATGGAACAAAACAAGACTGCAGCTACACGCTATCGACAGAAGAAAAGGTTAGAGCAGGAGGCTTTATCAGGGGAATGTAGAGAACTAGAGCAGAAAAATGAAACACTGAGGGAAAAGGCAGATTCCCTGAGCAAAGAAATTCAGTATTTGAAAGATCTGATTGAAGAGGTCCGGAAGGCCAAGGGTAAAAAAGTTAAAGCCCCAGAATAGGGTAGTCAAGGGTATATGTTACATGCATGTATATAAGAGCTTAGTACAATGAGCTGTGTATTGTTGCTTAATAAATTATTTTCTAGTACATATTTGTCTTGTGTCTTGCAAATGGAGGTTTTACTTACAGCGGGCTTGGTCTGCAGATTTTAATAAAATTCAAAAGGAATAAAAATAGAGAGGTCTGGATTATTCTGGTGAGGGGGGAACCGGGCAACTCCATTTGATAAGGCTTAAAAAATGGGATATGGCACTTTTGGCAGTATTCATCTCCAAGCTAGTTATGTGTGTGGATATTTTCATATACATATTATTGGTACAACCAATAAATAGTTCTAAGTTTAATGATCCAAAGGCCTTTATTCTCAAAAGCAACCTTAATTGCAGTTTTACTCTGCTATGCACTTGGTTAGATACAGTTGACAAAAGTGCATGAAGGGAGCAAGAGCTAGTTCTATGAGGGTTTTTTTAAAAGTTGGTTATGGTAATTTGTCAGACTTCTCAGCAAGACAGCTTCATCTGCCTCCTATATTGGTGGAGGTGCTTTTCCCCTTAATACTCTGAAGAAGCTTTCAACAGCCTAACAATTCAGCAATCAGCAAAAGCTATGCACCCATAGCTTTTGACAACCACAGATTTACTGGCAGAGTGCTGTTGCCATATTCTGGTAAAGTTGCTGCACCATCCAGCAGATTTTGCAAAGTAATTTAAACCCAAATTGATTAAGATGAAGTGGAGAAAATATTTTAAAATTTTCACGTAATTGGGGCAGAGGGGTATTTCCACTAGTAAGAAATCTTTGACTAGGTCTTTGGCTTACCTGGCATGAGTTCAGCAGTCTTAGAAATTGCACTGGCAAAGTCTTGCCATTTCAATTTTGCTGCATTTGGAGTGATGCACTGCGAAAAGTTTAATACAGATGTAAAAAAAATTTTAGTGGGTCAGAATGGGGGCTTGGCAGCTGCCCAAGGCTGGTAGGTGCAGATGGCAGCTCAAAATGAATTTGCACAATAACTGAACAATTGGCTCATGGAGAGTGTGGTCCTTACACCATCAGCCATAGGGAGCATGGCAAATGCTCTGGGATTATGGAAATTTCAAACAACAGCTGGAGAGCAGTGGCTTTCCCAACTCAATTTGGGGAGACAGTAACATAGGAGGGTTTTGCAGTAACTGCAAAATTAAGAAATAATTTAAATAGTTCACAAGCTGCTGAACATTTACACCATCAGCTACCCTCCAACACTATCGGTTCCCAGCCCAACTTGGTCCAAATATAGTGAGCACTTGCTTTAAATGACAATTGTATTTATTAAATTTGTATACTGTCCTTCCCCCCGACGATCACAGTGTCTCACAACAAAAATACAAAAAGAAAATAAATTACATACAAAAGCAAAACAAACCAATAACCCCACTCCCATAGACACATTTAAAAGGGTATATAGGATGTTAAATCAGTCAGGCCTGGTTAAAGAGGATCATTTCTGCCAGGTGTCCAAAGGTGTGTAATAAAGGTGCTAGCCAAATGTCCCCGAGGAGAGCATTCCACAAATGGAGCCACTGCAGAAATGGCCCACTCTTGTGTTGCCACCCAGACCTCTTGAGGCACACAAAGGTGGTCCTCAGATGACGATCATAGGGTCTGGGGCGGTTCATATGGTGACAGGCAGTCCTCAGCAGTTCAAAGCTTAATAGGTAAAAAACCCCACGGTGAATAGGGGCTGGAAACTCACCGACAGGCAATTCAGGATTGGTGTAATATGCTCAAACCCTCTTGTCCTGGTTAGCAACCTGGCCACTGAATTCTGCACCAGCTGGAGTTTCTTAACTGTCTACAAAGGCAGTCCTATGTATAACACACTGCAGTAATCGCCCAGAGTGGGGCAACCCAGTCTGATGAGCTGTGTATAAGAAAACTACTACTACCATCCTAGAGGTTACCAGAACACAGATGGCAGGAGTTAGGCTATCTCTATCCAGATAGAGACGTGGCTGGGACAACTGTCGAATCTGATGGAAGGCGCTTCACTCCACTGAGACCACTTGGGCTTCAAGCGACAGCAAAGGATCCAGAAGTGCCCCCAAGCTACTTTAAGAGCACAAGTTATGCTATACCATAAATACCTACCTTGTAAGCCTCAAGAATCATTTTCAGAAACTGTCAACTAGAGACCCTTTTCACTTACTAACGGAAGCAGTGTTACTACAGCCTCACACTGAATACAGAAACCTAAGATGCTTTAGAGAGATGATCACTTGGGGTACAAAGCACAACTGTATATAAGCTGCTGTAATTTCTTTGGAAGAAGGACGAAAATGAATGCAAGTGTAACAATAAAATACACATTTATGGAGTTTTCCTAGCGGCATTCCTGCAAAAGGAAGTGCATTTAATTCCCACACTTTGGTGGAATTCCCCTTGCCCCAACATTGGCATTCAATTTGTCTCTCAGGCCTCTTAACTATTTGGGGGTGGGGGATGATTGGTTGAAGCCAGCATTTTCTCATACTGCTGCAAAAAGTATTAGAGAGGTAGAACCCTAAGTCCCAAAGTAGGTAATTCCTAGGAGAATGTGTTCTTGGTAAGAAAGAGCAGACATCTTGCATGAGAGGTGCTTCAGGTCCCTATTGTAAAGTTCTGCTCCCAATTGCTTATGAAAAGGAAGTATCTTTGATGTTTTCTCTATAACCAGGAGACAGTGCCGTTTTCGTCAGACTGTTCCAGTTCCCCCAAAATATTCTCTCTCAAATTTCTGGAAGTCTTCCTCGGTGAAAACGGTGCCTTCGGGCTTCTTTTTCTCCTCCTCTTGACGGCGGTCTCTGGCTTTCCTGCCTCTATTTTGGGCCAAAACCTTCAGACACAAAACAAAGGGAAACGAGAAGTTACAGCTTTCTATTATTGCACAACTACTTACAGTTCTCAAATCTCCATTTATCTTCCAGCTCAAACAATCATCTGAGCACAGACTGCTGACACACTGTTCAAATAGAGCCAAGTCTAGGCTCTGTTTAAAATAATTTAAGGAAATTCAGTCCAACAAGGCTACACTCTGCATTGCTGCATACCAATACTAAAATTCAATCATGGTCCAATTTCAAAAGCAACTGCCTCTTCCTTTTGGGAAGAAAAGGACCCATGCAAGGTGAGAATTAAAAAAAAATACTTGAGTCAAAAAGTCTGATTTACAGTCTAGTAGAAATCATTTTAGGAATTCCCCAGACTGTTTAAAGATATATTTTTAATGTATTAAGATAAATATTTACTATTTGGTAAGAATGGCAGAGCAAGAAGCAATAGGAATTAGAAGGTAAGTGGAAAAATGCAAGTTCTTTCTCAAGACGCCCTGACCTTAGGAACACAGAAAGCTGGCTTACACATTGGTCCATGTAGCTCAATACTGTCCACATGACTGGTAGTTTCTGGCCACGAATATCCCCAGTCCCATCTGGAAACTGAATCTGGGACTTTTTGCATGCAAAACAGATGCTCTGCTCTGCAACTGAGCTAAAGCTCTTCCTTTTGAGACATCATTTCAACTGATAGTTTACAGGTATAGAAATTTGTTAGTTTTTCTTACACAACATATGGCACATAGAACCCATATTTCAGGCAAACTTTATCAACTCAATTTCTATTAAAGAAACATTATTGTTAGGGGGTGTGACAAGGCACAAGGCAGGAAAAACAAATTTGCAACGACAGCACATTCCTCACCCCTTCCTCCAGGTAAGCTATGGGATCTAATGAACAGAGTAGAAGGCTCACCTTCTGAGTGATGGTGCTGTCTGTCATGAAATGGCTACTCGTCATGTACTTCACATTTTCCTGAAAATGGTCAACAGCTTGACGTTTCGTATACTCCTCTGGGAAAGTTAAGAAAATATTTTTTTAGTAAGATTGTTCAACAGATACGGCGAGATATAACATGCTGCTCTGACTGATACTTTCTTTCATGTATGGCATGGACATTGCCACTGCGGCCCAGATTTATTATTATTATTTAATTGCCCATCATACAGTATAGCACAGGTTATAGATCTAAAACTACAGATAAAACTGGTAAGGTGGTCTTTCATTGGATCAACTAGGACCATGCATGGGGCATGTGTTAATTCCCAATGTGGAGAGCAAATTTATTTACTAAAGTGAATACTACAGTCACTTCAGGTAGATAATAGACCAATCACAAACCCTTCCAGATCTTAATTATAATATAGCACATTGAGAAGCCCAAGGAAGTGGAGAAGTGATGGTAGTAGAGAGATTCATGTCTATACAAATACACAATTCCGATCATTAAGCAACTAATGTAACTAACGGATACAAAACAAGGACAGATGCCTGGGCATGTATTATTACAGTCTTGCAGAATGTTCCTGCATATCATTCACAACTTCCCACATGCACAGAGTTTTTTAAGCAGCTCCAGCTGGGGCAAAAGTCAGTTTGTCTTTTCAGCTTCCTTTTAGAATTCCTTATCTGCAAACCCTCAGAGGACCTCAAAGACTGCCTTTCCCCATATGAACTGACATAGACCCTGCACTCATTACCAGTGATTTACAAAACAGATATATTTAAGCAAAACATTTTGGTTTCCATATTGCTTAGTTCTTTTGGTGTGAACAGAGGGTACTGTAGGTGAGGTAATATTCAGATAATTAAAGCCTCTCTGGTTGATCCATAATTGCAACAGAAATGTCATTTGCTCTAGAAAAAACTCAAAATGCCTGGATATATATACTTGGAGATATATCTATATATTTGATACAGGGCCTCATTGAAGAAACACAGAGAACATGCCAATGGCCCATCAGTCCAGCATCCTGTTCTCACAGTTGCTAACCAGATGCTTACATGAAGTTAGTAAACAGGAAATGAGCAGAATAGCACTCTCCCCACCTGTGATTCCTAGCAACTGGTATTCAGAAGCACACCGCCTCCCACAGAGGAGGGAAACATAACCATCATGGCTAGTAGCTACTGATAGCCTTATGCTCCATGAATTTGTCTATTCTTCTTTTAGCACCACTCAAATTGGTAGACATCACTACTTTTGTAGGAATGAATTTTGTCGTTTATACATTCTTTCGTTTCTCCTGAATTTTCCAACATTCAACTTGGTTGGATTGCACCCAAGTTCTAGTATTATGAGGGAGAAAAACATTTTTTCTATCCACCTTCCCCACACCAAGCATAGTTTGATGCACCTGGATGCATACCTCCCATTATTCCCCTTCTCTCTAAACTAAAAAGCCTCACCCTGGCGGGTAATAACAGGCATCACTCGACAACAGCCACACTTCCAAATACTCCCTCGTGTTCTGAAACTGCCACCTCGGCTGCAGCGTCTGATATACATAAGAACAGCTGAAGAAGGCGGGAGTCAAAGCGGTTCTCTTTAAAACTTTAGCATCTCTGGGGTTCGTCATCGCAATAAATATAAGGTTTCGGTGATTAACTGCATCCTCCCGGGATTCAGAGGAAGCTTGCCTGAAGGGTTTTGCTTTGATTGGTAAAAAACTTATGGGTGGATTCGAAGATAATGGCTCCTCGGCGCTCACCTAACGCGGACTTGATGACTTTGCCCTTGACTGTCGCCTTCTCCTTTTGGGGCCGAGAGAACTTCTTTTTCTTCGCCCTCGCCAGCGACTGCTTGTTGGGTGGGCTGGTGGCGGCTGCCTTCTTGGGCCGGGGAGCGGACGCTGTCCCGAGGAAGAGAGAGGAAGCCTATTAGAGTAAAGAACGAACGGATTTCGTCCCTTTCCCTTAGTCCCCCGCTGCCTTACACTACCTCCCGTCGTCTCCAGCAACTCCAGACCCTTTCTCAGCAAGGAGGCTGACATGTTGCCTCGCTTCTCCCACGTGAAATGCCCTTCTTTCTGTCTCCCCTCTATGGTACTACTACTTCCGTGTTTCTTCCCGCCACACTTCCTGGTGTGCCGTGCTGGTTTCTGCCACACTTCCGGTAGTTCTTTGCCGCACCTGTTTAGGTTTTTGCTGCCGGTTGCGCAGGGCAATGAAATACAGTACTGTACTGTACTTAGAAAGCGGGTGAGGGAAGGAATGGCCACTTTAATTTTTAGGCGGGAACGCTGAGGGTGGCCGTGCAGTCCTTTACGTGTCTGCTCGGAACTAAGTCCTATTGAGTTCAGTGGGCTTACTCCCAGATATGTCAGTAAAGTATTGAACCCTGAGTGGCTGAAGTATTCCCCATTTCTAGGGCGACATCTTGTGAGCCTCCAGGGGCTGAAGTTGGCTGTTTATCCTTCTTATTTTTATTTATATAGCAACTTCTGCCCCGTCTAATTTTAGAGCGCTCCAGACAGGTAACAACAGTAAAAAAAAAAACAAACAAACAAAAAACTTTACAAAAAAAGTAAACGTCGTCGTGAGATTTACAATATGTAAAACCAAAAATCGGAGCTTCTAAAATAAAAATGTTTTGTCTACTCAGTTTCAGGGTTGCCATATTAAAAACAAAAATTCCTCACACCCGCAAAGTTGTTGAGCATTTTTGGGAAGACCCCAAAATTGTTGAGCTTTTAAAAGGAAACCACCAATATTGTTGAGCTTTTTGGGAACAAACCCAAATTGATTTAAAGCTTTTTGAGCTGTTTTCACTGTTTTTCCCCATCATGTTCCCGTATATCTGCATATCCCCTGACATTTCAATAATTTTCCTGATGTATGGCGAGCCTACTCAAGTTTCCTAGATATCTGAGGGATGGGCTAAGGCAGTGCTAACCTGTCTAAACCTAACCCCACCTACTGGAGCCTATTTTCCTGCTCTACGATAGAAAATGAAAGAATTTCACATTCCTAGTCAACACTGAAGAAATTTAGATTTACTTCATAATGTTAACATAGTTATATGTAGGCATTATATGTTTGCCTAGAACTTAAGCGTAAGTAACCAAACAAACCCCTGTGTTGCAAAGAGAACGTCAGCAATGTCTAGGCAACACGATGACTATGTACATATGCAATAAACAATCTTTTATAGAATTTCTTCAAACCATAACAAGTCCAAAATGAAATCTTGAGACTAAAGTTTTCATTTTGGACTTGTTATGGTTTGAAGGAATTCTATAAAAGATTGTTTATTGTACATTGTCATTGTGTTGCCTAGAACTTAAGCGTGACATGGAGTGAGTGAGTGAGCTTGTTGGCCCAATGAAAAGAAGTACAAAAAGTACCCCTGGTAATGAGAAAAAAAGAGTCCACCATTGTGAGTCCCATTCAAAAACATAATGGATCTACAATTTGAGAAGCACCGGGCTAAGGGATTATCCATAAAGTATGTTCTGTATTGGGTAGGAGGAGATTGCATAAAGCTTAAAAAGGAGGGATTTACTATTGGTTAAAATGGGACAAAGTGTTATAACTGGGTGGGACAGCATTTATTTCATTTCTTTATTGCACTCCACTTATGCCTCAGGGTGATGTACAAAATACAACAAACACAACTAAAAGCAATATAAAATAACAACAGATAAATTTAAAAACGTCAAAGTAGACAACCATAGCAGAGACCTTTTCCATCTCAGAAAGCTTGTCAAAACAAGCATGTATTCTGGAAAGCACAGATAGTGGGTGCCTGTCATATTTCATTATAAAAAGGCTTTAACAAGTGTGATATGCTTTATGGATGGCCCTTAAATCAGTAGAGTTCTGCATGAATAACTGATCTCAAATCTACTTATTTTCAGAAATTATTTTTGACAAATGCTTTGAGGTTGTTGTTGTTGTTTTTACAATCAAGTGGTATATAAATTTTGTGAAATGAAAAATTATATGAAATAACAAAGAGATCCTAATAGAAACACCATGTGGAGTTTAGGATTTCCAAATGGCTATTCTGAGAAGGCAGGATCCCTCCATGCTGTTGAGAGGACAAATTTGCATCCATGCTGCTGTTCCAAAGTTTCATCTCAACTCAAAACCCTATAAGAAACAATGCTCTGGGGCAGGCGTGTGCAGAAGAAGGTGGATTGGGATCTGTTCTAGATCTCAGGGTAATTTTCAGTGGATCAACAACTCCCAGCTGTTGCAACAACAAATGGCTCTCTCCTATCCCTTTCTAAAATATGCTGCTGAGCTAAAGAGACTTGAGGGAAAACCAGGAATGGCATGTAGGTGTGACAGAACTGTGAGCTCATTTCTGATTAAAACAAATTCCTAGCTTGAACATGGGAAGGCGCTCTCTGTGCTTTAATTCTAAAAGTATTCCACCACCATTCCTGCCAACTCAAGTCATTATTTTACCCCAGGCCTTGGCTGTAGTATTTCAGTAAAAAAAAAAAAAGCAAAGTAGGTCCTGCAAAAGTGGTGTCTGTCAGCTTCTGCTGTATGGTTTTTCAGAGATCTGTGATTAATCAAATGGGTTTTAGGGCCCAATCTTCTACTGAAGATTTGGGCCCCATCCATAACTCATCTTAGTATGGATTATGAGCCCCTGCCACTCCTTTAATTCCCCCTCATCCATACAGCATTGTCTTCCACCTACCATTGTCACATTGTCACACGCTTTCTCCTCCCTACACCTGTAGATTCCCTATGCAATCAATGTAATTCTCCTAACTGGATTTTGAAAGTACTGTACAGAGAATCTCTGGATTTAGGGAGGGAAGCCTGTGGAACTGCAGTAGTTGGAGGAGAGCACTGCATGCACAAGGGGGAACAAACTGTGAGGTGTAAACGATGGTGCTCAGAATTCTTTGAGGGTAAATAAAGTGGTTTGAATGTGTTTTAAAGGTACAGTGTATGCAAGCTTACAGGGAGGAAGAATGTTTTACATAAAAAGGAAGCACATTGTACAGAACAACTTAGTCTTATGGTACAGAGAACCTGAGAACAGAGCCAGCCCATCCATGAGACAGGGAAGCGGCAGCCTCAGGTGGTGGAAGTGCAAGAGCATTCTGGCGCATGGCATTGCCACTCATCTTCCCTACCCCTGGGGCGGAGAAGACGATTGTCAAAGCCTTGTGGAACGCTCCCCTGCTTGCTGAGGTCAGCTGGGTGGTGGTGGTTCTGGGATGCAGCAGAAAGGCGGGATGGGGGGGACTGGGGTACAGGGAGAGGCTCATTCCTGTTTCTCCTCAGGTAGCTTGATAACATTACCAATGTTTGTTTGCTTAGTACCCTAACAGGCCTTGGGATTCCAGACACAAATACCAAACCCCACTCCATCAGCTGGGGATGCCTGCACAGAGCAGCCCACACAGGTAAGCCTGGGAGGAGGGAACACATGCTGTAGCAGTCTACAGTTGGTTAATTGTCTCCCAACTCTTCCTCTCACTGCCTTCCCTTTACTGAATGTGAATTTGTATTGAAAGGGACTTCAGAAATACAGACCAGGAATGAAAAAATCAGGCAGCAAAGTTTCTTAAAGAAAAAGTTTTTTTTTATTTGGATTTTTGTCAGACAAAAAGCAAATAGGGTGCATTCAGGAAAATGAAGAATGCCCACCCCTCCTTGGGGGTAGCTAACTCATATACCCTTTTTGCAAAGCACAGTTCAGCCCCTTGGCATCCCTTTAGCCAATGATTGACAATTTCCTATGGTCATTGATGCATATTCATTAAAGCTCAACCAATTAATAAATTGGTGTGTCCTTTCGGTTCCAAGTTGCCTATTCCACTAGGTGGCGCTACTGGCTTATAAACTAATTAACCTCCTTATTAGTTCCAGGAAGTATTTGTGGTTTAGCAACTTCACACCTAAGAGTTATATCTGGACCCTGGCGGTTAGCTACATCCTGCTTGTCAGGGGTCGTTTCTTAGAAATGGCTTAACCTCAACTGGCAAACTTCCTGTCGGGGCAAGCTACCCTTAACCACACTTGCTCTTTGCAAACAGGAGAGAGGCTTTGCTCTCAGAAAATGACTTCAGGCTTTTAGCTTCTAGTTTGCTCTCTAAAACGGTGTCAGAGGTTCTTAGCCTGGCTCTCCATTGGTCATCCTGACCTTCACCCCTGCATTCCCCCCTTTCCATCACGAAAATGCTGACCGGCACGGTTCTCCATTTTCGCTTGATGGACCTATAGGTACAATATCATAGAGAGCCAGGAAATGTACACTTCTGTGGATACACGGGCCTCCCTCTATGACCCTGTCAAGTCTTCAAATACCCAACACTCAGACCTGTTCAGGCTCTTGGCCACAGCCGTGGTCATGTTCAGGAAGGTGTTCTCCCTCCACCCGGTGGCCATCTGAGAGGCGAGAACCATCAGGAGGCAGGGTATGATCCACATCCTGATTCGAGGGATGTTCGGTGCCCCAGAACAAAGAACTGTACCACCAACACAGAAATACCACAAAAGGGTAATACCACAGGCCAAAGGGATGGGGGCCCACGAAGGCTAGGTCATGTGGGCCTCTAACTCCTGGCCCTACTGAGGCGTGAACAGCGTCTACACACAAAACGTTCCCACTCTACACAGGGAAAAGTGGCCGCCTGACACTGATACACTGCTAGGCCTCGGGAGCTATAGGGATGGCAATAGACTCTGTAAAGTTCAAAGGCTGGTCCTACTGGGTGGAGGTCACCTACGTGGTCTCTGACCAGGGCCTATGGAGGCTGAAGCCTGGGGTGGCAACCCTTATGCAGCCACAAGAATACCCTACCACATTCAAGGGTATTATGTGTGGAGTTACCAGGCCAGGTATTCTTCTGGGATTATGGGAGGCTCGAGCCACCACGACAACCACAGGTGGGGCTGCAGGATTTACTGGCACTTGTTCAGCAATTTCAATGCGCACCTGGTTCAGGCTCCCTCCCCTGCAATATTTGCATTAAGATAGGCTCCGTCCCATGCAACACCTGGATTAAGATTAGGACCTGGTCTACCAGATGGGGTTGGTACAGTGCTCTACCCCCCCAAGTGACAGTTGGTTACCCCCCCACAACAGCAAGAGCGGTCCAGAACTCGATAGATTTCGACTGTCTCTGCAACTTCCCGTAGGAGCAGTACCCATGTGCGCTGGACAGTGGTGTGGAAGAGAAGCCACAGTGGGGTAGTGGGATGTTTCAATACGGCAACCTCATCAAACCCCTGTTCCCAATAGCCAATGAGCACGCCATTTCTTACCACTGGCAAGACGAACCAGTCATAGCAGAGGTCCGCAGGCCAATAGGGTCGGTATGGCTCGGTGGGGTCAGGACAATAGGACATAGAGCAAATCAATACAGAACATAATAGAGAAAAGGGGAAAGTCCTTGTGAAAGTCCTTGTGATGATCAGTCGCAGGATCTAGTTGCCCGTGGCCTAACGCGTTTCCGGTAGCGTCAGACACAAGGTGATGATCAGACGCGTGTGATGCACCCAGGGAATCACGTCAGCTATTCTCACCGCAGTTGGGATGGAGAGGAGGACGGTATACGGGTCTCGCCACTTGGGGATGAGGGGGTTGCGCTTCCACGCTGTCACCCGGCTGGAACTGGTGTACCGGCTCAGCGAGACTGCACGGTGTAGGCTCGAGGTAGTACCTGGAAAGGGAAGCAAACACACACGGGGACAGGAATTGCACTTGTTCCTGAGTGATGTGATCTCCCACCCGCCCCAAACTGGCGGGGATGTCTCGGACGAAAGCGGGTGGTCTGCCATACAAAAGTTCAAAGGGTGATAGTCTCAGTCTCTTGGTTGGAGCGCTCCGAATCCGAAACAAGGTAATGGGCAGGACATCTATCCAGTGTAGTCCCGTCTCCTGGGTCAGCTTGGCCAAGTGGGTCTTCAAGGTGCGATTCATAAGTTCAGGTTTTCCCAAACTCTGGGGTCTGTAGGCTGCGTGTAGCCTTCAGTTTATCTGCAGCGCCTTGCACACTTCTTGCACAACTTCATCAATGAAGGCAGGGCCATTGTCACTGCCAATACTTCTGGGGAGGCCACTGTCCAACCCGTCAGGGTGCAGACAAACACAAGCAGGTATTTGATGCCCCTAACTGGAGGTAGTTCAGTGAAGTCCACAATCAGGCTTTCCATAGGGGTAAAGCCCACGTGTTGTACGCCCGGTGGGGGAAGGTGGCCTTGTCTGGGGTGTTCTTGGCGCACAGGACACACTTTTGGGAGATAGCAGCAATTAGTTGGGATAGGTTGGGGATGTAGAGTATTCTCCCAAGGTGTGCTTTAGCAGCTGGGCTTCCTACGTGAGTAGACTCGTGGTAATTCTTCACAATCACGGTAGCCAGATGTTGGGGCACAAAAACACGGTTTTCTGGTAGATGGAACCATCCCTCCTGGAGTGTTGCTCCTTCCTGGCGTGCCCACTGTTGTTCCTCCGGTGTGTAGCGTGGTTCCACATCGTCTGGAGTGAGTTGTGGGATGAGGGCTGCGTTGAGTGCTGGTGGAGGTTTCAAAGCTGCTTCACGAGCTGCGTTGTCTGCCTTCCGGTTGCCCCTAGTGCCCCATGTCCCGGCCTCTCCGATGGCCTTTGCAGTGCATCACGGCAATCTCTTCGGGACCCCATACTGTTTCCAGTAACATCTCAACTTCTGGACGTTAGCCTTGCATCCAGTTGCCAATTGCAGGGCAATGCCTTTTGCTGTTGGACTTCGCCTCAGAGCACAAACAACTCTTGGAGACTTTGGCTTTCTTAGAACTCTTGGAACGGCTTGCCTGGCTTGCACCCCCACTTCTGGGTGCTCTGCTGCCTGAGGAACAACTTGTAACTGCCTTCCTCTTCCCTTCTCTCAGCCTCTTTCCAGCCCACAGTCCATCACACAGATTTATTGAAGCGTAGAAACAGCTTCCCAAAACAGCCTCAGCCCCCTCTGGGCTTGGTACTTTTTCTGGGCATCCTCTAGCCCCCTCTGGGCTTTCTGGGCGTCCCACAGCCCCTTCTGGGCTTCCAGCCCCCTCTGGTCTGGCTGCCACTGTGGCCTGACATGCTGTCTTCAGTGGCTGCCACGCTACCCAGGGCTTCCTCCCTTGGAGTATTGCCAACAGCCAAGAATCAATGCTGGCCCTTAAAATGGCTAGGACCCTTTGGTCTCTCTAGAACATCAGGCACGTCTGCTTCACAAGCTTCCACTGCACCTGCAGACTTCTCAATGGGTTGGGCAAAGCCTGTTTCAGCCTGTGTACCCCTTATATTCCATAAGGGTGAGAACCGAATGGGGCACATTCACATGCATCTCCTGGCCAAACATGAACTTGCCTGCTTCTTCCACTAGTGTGACGGTGGCAGTGACAGCCCGCAGACAGGGTGGCCAGCCTTTCACTGTGGAATCTAATTGCTTGATAGTCTCAAAGGCTTCTTGTTGGGCCGGTCCCCACTCAAAGGGGTCTCTTTCTCTTCCTCTGGTACTCTCATTTAGAGGTTTTGCTAAAATACTGAAGCCTTGGATCAGGATTCTACAAAAGCCTGCTGCTCCACAACTTTAACCTTGTCTTTTAGGGATATCACAATCTCTGCCTTTTCTTCCAGTGACCTTCTGACAATTTCTAGATGGTCAGTATGTTCAGCAAGTTGTCTGGATAAATTAGCTAAATCTTCATCCCTTCTTTTGCATTTTGTAAAGTGAACTGGTTGTGTGAATCTTTCACTGATTTCAGCTCATTCACAAAACTTTGTTCTCTGTTTTTCTTTTAATTTTAGTAACTTGTTCAATTTCTCCTTTACAGAGATATGTTCATCAACCTGGGATTTAAGATGGTCTGTTTCCTCCTTACATTCTATTTCTGTTTCTTGCAAATTTTTAGCTGATTTACTTATTTGTTCTTTAAGCAATTTAATTTGTGAGTCAAACTCCATGAGTTTGTTGTTTTAAGTAACATCACAAGTATTGATTGCAGAATGAAGATCTTTAACTGTTTGGCTAGTCTCTTTGTTTTGCCTAACAAATTCTTCATTCTCTTTTGTTTTACTAGCGTTTTCAATTTTTCTTTTTTTCTCAGCCAGTTATGATTTTTATTGCATTTAACTGCTCAGAAAGTTCTGAAAGCTTTCTGCCTCCACTGTTCACACCTTTGCTTTGTAGATCTTTCAGTAACTGGACTTCCCTTTCAGCCTTAGACAACACTATTTCCCTGTCTTGCATTTCATCCTCTTTGCACTTGATCTGCCATTTCAGAGTATTAATCTTCTCAGAATACACATTTGTATTTGAAATAATAGCAGAAATTTCTTTGTCTTCTTCAGCTAAAACCTCTCTGAGGTTGTCAAATTCTCTTCCATGCCTCTGGAGGTCTTGAATTAGTTGAGACCTCTCTTCTAAATGACTTGTGTTTAATCTATTAAGTCCTTCATTTGTCTGCTCAAGATCCTGTTACATTAATTCTACAGCAGCATCCTGTTTCATGGTCTTTTCTCAAAAGTGGGTATTTATTTATTTTTTCCTCTGTTAATGCAGTAATAACTGCTTACTGTTCTGTACACTCTTCTCTATAAACACTGCACTTCTTCTGGACGTCTTCCCTCTCCAAAACCTGACATGAGGGAGTGACTTTGCAATGTTCAGTCCTGCATTTCTTCAACCGGGGGGGGGGGGGTTGTCATCTACAACCTTCAGCCAGTTGTCTATATAGGGGATCTGGTCAGGATGTCCCCCCCTGGTCTATGCCATAGTCTCCGCTGAATCCTTTCTTGAAGTTGTTTAACATGCATTGAAGGGAAATTACTGGACCTTTCAAGCCTCCCCCTCCCATTTTCAGTATGGCCCTATACAGCGTCCCCACACCAAACACTCACACATTCATTTCGCAACTTTTCTCACCCAGGTGCGGTCGCCCGACTGGGAAATGGAGTACTTGTTGCTACGACCCCAGGGGAATGCCCCGGGGTAACACACATACATGCACAAAATGCCTCTCTCGCCAGACGTTGTACCATACACTAACCACCCTGTGCCCCCCCCTTTCTCTCCTTCCTAATACCAAAGCGTGGGTGGTTGGGTCAACCCTTCTCCTTAATGCCACTATCCACGCTGGAGATTTGATCAGGATCTCCCTTCTCCTTAATTAAAGGAGGATTTCCTATCCCCTCAGGGCTTGTTGCCATGTACTCACCCCAGCCGGCTGTTCTCTGCCCTGTCCTCCCAACCTCGGCTCTTCAAATCCGTTGTCCTCTGTCCCAGGATACAGCAAGAGGGTCAAGTTGCCTTCTGTCCCCCTCCGAAGAAAAGGTTCGGTGTGCACCTGGAAGCCAGGAGGTCCGTTGACCCTCCGCCGTCACTGCCCAGAGGGCAAGGGAGCTGCCTCCTGGTCTCTGAGGACACTTAAAGTCCTTCTGATCCGAGTCACTTTTGGCACCAGAAATGAAAGGGACTTCAGAAATACAGACCAGGAATGAAAAAATCAGGCAGCAAAGTTTCTTAAAGAAAAAGTTTTTTTTTATTTGGATTTTTGTCAGACAAAAAGCAAATAGGGTGCATTCAGGAAAATGAAGAATGCCCACCCCTCCTTGGGGGTAGCTAACTCATATACCCTTTTTGCAAAGCACAGTTCAGCCCCTTGGCATCCCTTTAGCCAATGATTGACAATTTCCTATGGTCATTGATGCATATTCATTAAAGCTCAACCAATTAATAAATTGGTGTGTCCTTTCGGTTCCAAGTTGCCTATTCCACTAGGTGGCGCTACTGGCTTATAAACTAATTAACCTCCTTATTAGTTCCAGGAAGTATTTGTGGTTTAGCAACTTCACACCTAAGAGTTATATCTGGACCCTGGCGGTTAGCTACATCCTGCTTGTCAGGGGTCGTTTCTTAGAAATGGCTTAACCTCAACTGGCAAACTTCCTGTCGGGGCAAGCTACCCTTAACCACACTTGCTCTTTGCAAACAGGAGAGAGGCTTTGCTCTCAGAAAATGACTTCAGGCTTTTAGCTTCTAGTTTGCTCTCTAAAACGGTGTCAGAGGTTCTTAGCCTGGCTCTCCATTGGTCATCCTGACCTTCACCCCTGCAGTATTACTGTATTCAGTTTGCTGAGCAGTCTAAAGAATGTGGATGGAAACAGGTTGAACTGGAAATGCGCCATACATTTAAAACATGTTTCTGCCTTCCTAAGAATCATGGGAACTATAGTTTGTTGAGGGTTCTAGGAATTGTAGCTCTATGAGGGGCAAAGTACAGTTCTCAGGATTCTTGGGAGGGGGAATGTGCTCTAAATCAGGGGTCAGCAAACTTTTTCAGTGGGGGGCTAGTCCACCGTCCCTCAGACTATGTGGTGGGCTGGACTATATTTTTTGGGGGGAAATGAACGAATTCCTATGCCCCACAAATAACCCAGAGATGCATTTTAAATAAAAGCACACATTCTACTCATGTAAAAACACCAGGCAGGCCCCACAAATAACCCAGAGATGCATTTTAAATAAAAGGACACATTCTACTCATGTAAAAACACCAGGCAGGCCCCACAAATAACCCAGAGATGCATTTTAAATAAAAGGACACATTCTACTCATGTAAAAACACCAGGCAGGCCCCACAAATAACCCAGAGATGCATTTTAAATAAAAGGACACATTCTACTGTGAGATTAGGAGACAAAGGAGAGACTGGTATGGAGCGTGCCTCAAACTCAGGAGAAAGGGTCTTTTATGAGTCCAAATGCCATGTCTGCAAGATAGCGGCAGGAGTGGAATGCGTATACCTGTATTTAGCAACAGTTAAACGGCTAGTGTAGATTGAAATAATGTATTAGAGATGTGTTGAACTCTGATAGGTAGAATGTAAGCCAAGCCTCCTAAAGAGGGGCGGCAGCTGTAGGGATAATAAAACCACTGTGTCTATGCTTGATAAGCGCTCTTCGTATCCATGGGTACGGAGAGTCCGCCTTTGCAAACGCGAACAATAAAAGGGTTATCCTTATATTGAAGTCCTTGGTCTATTTGTCTCCACGAATAACTTCTAACACTACTCATGTAAAAACACGCTGATTCCCGGACCGTTCGCGGGCTTAATTGAGAAGGTGATTGGGCCGCATCCGGCCCCCGGGCCTTAGGTTGCCTACCCCGCTCTAAATGTATGGTTTTTATGCAGCCTCCCAGGGGGCTAATTTTGCTGGTAGAGGCTTCTGAGGTTTTTTCCTTCTCCCTCTGCATCAGTGGAAAAAGTGGGGAGTAGTCTGTGAGGAGATGACTAAAAATGGTGTGCTAGTGCCTTCACCACTAGCCTCTTACATGATACTAGTCACAATTTCCCCCCACTTTATTTCTTGTGTGTGTGTGTTCATGGCTGGGATTTATAGTATGCATATATAAGTGTGCGCATGCTACTTCTCTTGCTTATTTGGCCACATGAAATATCCTTTGAAAATCTATAAATGAGAAACAGGCATGTATTATTACTGTATCAGCGCAGCTCTTGATCTTCACTTTTTCATAGACTTAAAAAAAAAAATCAATCCTGGAAAAGCACAACAGAACTTTGCTGGAAATAACTTACCAGGCAGGGATCAATGATAATTTATTGCACCCAAGTTGCAACTGGGCAGCATTTCTTGGACAAGGATTGCTGACACTCTCTCCTTTCTGTTCCTGCTCCTCTTTTTCTATTCTGATCTCACAGCCTACTTGGCATGTGCAGCACAGCGTAGCACTTGCAACAAATTGGTGACTTTGGTAGCCCTTGCCCTTGTACTGTAATGCTAATGCTGGCACTATTAAGAGATTTTCTCATTACATTTTCTGTTCCTCAAGGAATCAAATTTATCTCGGCCTTGCCTGTGCCAGACAATATCGTTTTGTGCCAGTTCTTTAAAGGGTTTATTGACCAAAGGCTTTGAATTAATCTCGCTAGATATTTTATTATTCCTTTAAATACTAGCGAGGATGTATTTTATACTGAGCAGTGTGCTTTTCAGCTGTTGTGTTGTTTTATCTGAATCAGCAGTTTAAGAAAATACCACTGCTCAAATTAGTTTCCGTAGCTGAGCTCTTGGAAAGGCTCCTCTCTGCTTTTTTGCTTTAAAGTCTTCCTCCTGTGTTCTGTGCAAATGGTTCGAGGCTTCATTATATTCTCTTAAATCTCTCCACTCAAGATTTATTACCCTTAAATGAAGTGTACAATAAGGATTGATTCACTTGACCCTGAAAGGAGGATTGATATGTGCTGAACTGAAGTGTGATATGTTTGGAGTTTGGTGTGCAATGAAACTGCCATGGGATCTCTTTATGTGATGGAGAAAACATTTTTTTTCAGAGTAAGCTGACTTTCTGATGTGCCAGTACCGATCTTAGAGGCTTTCGTAGTGACTTTTCAAGGTGCCACCTGCCGTGGAAAAATTAGGATTTGTGCACATAGTGAATCAATCACACGATGAGATGTCCAAACCTAGCCCACTTCTATCCCACTGTATGGAAAGGTGGGATATAAATAATAAAATTATAGAACTGTAGAGTTGAAAGGGACCACAAGGGTCATCTAGTCCAATCCTCTGCAATACAGGAATCCTTTTGCCCACATGGAGCTTGAACCCACCACCTTGAGGTTAAGAGTCTCGTGCTCTACCGACTGAGCTATCCCAGTCCTCAGTGTTTAAGTAAATCATCATGCACAGGTTTGTATTTAACAACTTGCATGTTGGCTGCAGATGAGAGGAAGCCCCTTCCCCTGCAGCCAAGTCAGAAACCAAGTGGGCTGGCAGAAGGCAGATCTGCCATCTTGCTCAATAACCTGCATAGGATTCCTTGTCACCAATGGCGGCCAGGTGAGCTGTTAAACATGAGTCTTGACCTCCTCTGTGTGATGTCTGTTTCAAAAACGTATACAGTGCCTATCTGTCCATTAGGCCCTTTAAGCTGATTTAGGAACAGTACAAAACTTTCTGGCATCATTATTTTTGTTCTGATTTACCGTATTTTTTGCTCTATAAGACTCACTTTTTCCCTCCCAAAAAGTAAGGGGAAATGTGTGTGCGTCTTATGGAGTGAATACAGGCTGCGCAGCTATCCCAGAAGCCAGAACAGCAAGAGGGATTGCTGCTTTCGCTGCGCAGTGATCCCTCTTGCTGTTCTGGCTTCTAGGATTCAGAATATTTTTTTCTTGTTTTCCTCCTCCAAAAACTAGGTGTGTCTTATGGTCTGGTGCGTCTTATAAAGCGAAAAATACGGTATTTCACAGGGAGTTGAATTAGCCAGTTCACTGAGACCCTTCCAATTCTGATTCCTGATTTTACTGTGAATTGCTTTGGATGTTTCATGGGAAGCAATTCACAAATTAAATAAATAAATGGATGAATTGAAATTGGAGAAAAATGTGGGATATAAATGCAGCTAATTAATTAATGTAAAGCCATTCTACCTTAGATGGCAAAGATGAATACTGAAAGAGAGGATAGAGATCAATAAAGGAATAGTGAAGAGTAACAAGATATCTTCCTTGCCAGGCTGATGTTCGCACTGGCATTTTGGCCAGAAAGCAAGGGAAGTCCAGTTTAGACCAGAAAGCTGTTAGCCTTGTACCCAGAACACCTTGATTCAAATTACATGTGCTGGATGGCCTTTCTAAGGGCTGAACTATAGTTTACTGTTGCTGGCATACTTTGTGTGTTTTTCCTGGCATGCTTGATTTTTTTGACATGGTCCCTATTCAACTTGCTTCTTTTCCCTGCCCCCTGCTTTGCCATGCTGGCTATTAGAAAAGAAAAGAAAAGAAGTCAGAGGAAACGATGCTTAAGTGCTCATTAGCAGCTTAAAATGCAGTAAGTCAACTCCCCACTGCTTTTCAGGTCACATTTTTATGTTGCTGCGCACACTGGAGAGGAGGTGGGGATATCTTCACCTGATTCACATTACCTGATTTGTTTCCCTGTGCCTGCAACACCCCCAAATCCTGTTGAATGAAGCTGTCACCTGCACATGTGCTGCTGCCATCTGTGCATGCTCAACAGATGCCTCAGCTCAACTGTAGTTTACATTTTCAAATCAGATGGAATTTGGTTTGCGGGAAAACACATCAGACAGCAGCATTTCTCAAGAAACTACAGGATAGGTAAGGGACTGTGGCTAACGTCACACATACTCAGCTTCAAATGCGAGCGGTGAAAGCACACTGGATATGGAGTGTGCCCAGCCCAGCCTATGTGACAATTGTTGTCTATTGTTTGGTTCTGAGACAGTAAAGAATACCTGAGACAGACCGTAGACAGGATTGTTTTTTAGGATGAGTGAGATAAGGATGGTAAAGCACCAGATTCAGAAAAGGCTGGGGGGGGGGCGTAAGAATGGGTTTTGAGGAAGGCTTGAAAGATGAGGGGCAAATAACATTTTGTGTGATTCTGGATTGCAGGCTTGCGAGTGGGAGCTTGACTTCGGCCAATGAAGTGGTGCTGAAAGGCAGTGGGGCTATAGGTGGAAGCAGCTGCAAACATTTGCAGAGCTTTATGGGGGTTTCCAAGAGGACCCCATAATATCCCAGAAGTGCTGTGCAGTTCTCTCTAACGAAGTTCTGCACATAGGCTGGGCTGGCCACACTCCATATCCAGTGTGCTTTCACACACACTGTGTGTATGGGCACACACACAGTGCTGGCATTTCTGTTTTATTTTCCTTTTACATTGTAGGCTCTGGAAGCTCTTTGAGAACTCTCCTTCAATATATCCATTCCTTTCCCTTTGGACTCCTGTGCCCAATTTATTGCCATTTAATCTGACAAATTTATATACAGCTTAATTGACAACTCCCCTCCCCGCAATCGGTTTACTTAAAACAATGTCAAAGATGCAGTAAAATCAAACATTAAAAACAACTTGGCATTAAATTTATCAAAACATAAACAAAACCAGCAGCTATAATACAGTCACATAATAAAACTATAGGCTAAAATTGTGTTTTAAAATGGTATGTCTGGGTAGGTGTGCCTAAACAAAATGGCACATGCCAAAAACAATGCAGTATAGCGAACGGGCTTGTCTAATAATAATAGGCAGAGATTTCCAAAGAGTAGTGGGTGCTGCCACACTGAAGGATCGATCCCTTGCAAATTCGGGACAGACATGATATGGCATTCATAGAATTGTAGAGCACCTTTTGCACAGCAGTTTATTGTGGATTCAGTTTTGTTCACAGAACTGAAGGAGGAGAACAGGACTGAGGCCAAGGCTGTGTACACATTACCAGCTTAAAACACAGCGACGTTGTTCTTTTTCTCAATTTCGATTGAAGCTGGTTTGCGGGGGAATGCATCAAAATGCAGCATTTCCTAAGAAGTGACATGATAGGTACAGGATCAAGATGGATTGTGGCTAACATTGTGTGCACACTGCTTCCCAAGCCAGTGGTGGAAGCGCACTGGAGGAGCACACTGTGTTTGTGCACAGGCCTTAAAGTTTGTACAGGAGTTTGTACACAGCCTTAAAGTTGCTATTACCTCCCGAGAATGACCTCTAAGAGCTGGATTAGAGATCCAGGTTGTTCGCCTGTTTATCATCTTACTGTATGTCTTGATGGGGTATTCATTATTTATAAACCAAGAGGAGGAGAGATAAAAAATTTACAAGGGGGAGATGAACCAAATATTGGAAATAAGAGCAGTCAGGGTTTGGGTTCTTCCCCCACCTTGACAGTCAGAAATAACTACATGCTCAATGAATTCAAGACCGAAATTCAAGGAACTGCCTTCCATTTGCTTGCATTCAGTCAGCCATAAAGGCAAGGGAGGAAAACATCATTTTTCAAAGCGATGTCACCAGTTAAAAGCCAAAAGTGTTTACACCACACGCCTGCAGAACAGCCAGCCAGTGATCCATATCTCTTTGTAGGTAAAGCGACTGCCGAGTAAATTGCCTCGGGTTGGCAAATACAGATAAATATGAAGAACGATGGAGCTGGATGTTGACACATAATGCAGTGCTATTCCAGTGGAAATGTATAATACTGTAACTAATGGAACAGTACAGATTCAACAGTAAATCACATTTTGTATTCAGGCTACGTAGGACCTCTGTGAGAGGAACTAAGGAACTAATTAGTTCAATTTGTATTTTAAAAAGGTAAATGCAAATTAGTTTTTAAAACCTTGCTAATGAGGACATTTTTAATGGATTAAAATGGTAGTGGGGGAATCTTAACTCTGGGCGCTTACACTAAGCAGTTTATTTTGGACTCGGTTGCTGCTCATGCATGCAAGTTTTGCACAGTCTCCACACAACGACATCCTTATCAAAATACTATTCCATATCCCTCCTTGCTTTAATCCAGATTTGCCTTTTCCACTAATAAGTAAAAAAAACAACAACCAAAGATACAACCAGTTCAGATTAAATGGGGAGGGGTAGAGAAAAATGTGGGATGGCATTTTGATGAGAACAAGATTGCGTGGGTGCTGCAAAAACCTGCATGCAGGAGGAACTATTGAGGGAGCTGGGTATGTTTAGATTGAGAGGTATCTGGGTAGGCAACTTCAAATATCTGAAGGGCATGGAAGACGGAGCAAGCTTGTTTTCCGCTGCTCAGGAGGGCAGGAGCTGAACTAATTGATTCAAATTGGTCTTAGAAGCACCATTAACCCTGACAGGCTAAACATTAGGAAGAACTTTCTGACAGTAAGAACTGTTCTGGCATGGCCCACAGGCTAGAAATTCCCTGTCCCGGTCATAATATAAATGATAAAATACAGGGTGTTTTCAACATTCATTGTGCCCGTGGAATCAATAGCCTGGGACAGGGGATGTGGTGGCTGTCAAGCTGTGCCATCCCTATTGACTGGTTATGAGAAGGTAGGCAGGTAGGGGACTGGCTAAGGGTAGACTGAGGCTGGTTGGGCAGTGCCCCCTTAGCCCTAGTGGACTTGAATTGTGGCTAGAATTACTTGAGATCAGTGGTGTAGCGTGGGTTGTCAGCACCCGGGGCAAGGCAAGTAATTTGCGCCCCCTAACCCGTGGATTTGCGCCCCGTAACCTGTGGATTTGCGCCCCCTAACCCTAACCCCCAGATGTTGCGCCCGGTGCGGCCGGCCCCCCTGCACCCCCCACGCTACGCCACTGCTTGAGATAAATAATGCACTTCAAATGTCCTTTAAAGGGAAAGTGTGTATGCAGCCTTAGAAAGCCATCACAGCAGCCAGAGAGACTGTCTGGTGGAACAGAATGCAGGAGGAGTGGAAGGGAATTTTTGGAAGCCTATCAGCTGCGATGAAATTCTCCCGCTGTTAAGTTTATGGTGCATAAAATATACTGCTCCCCCCACATACTTTGGTTTTAATATGAGAACAATGATTTATGGGATAGCTCAGTTGGTAGAGCATGAGACTCTTAATTTCAGGCTCGTGGGTTTGAGCTTCATGTTGGGCAAAATATCCCTGCATTGCAGGGGGTTGGACTAGATGATTCTTGGTGTCCCTTCCAACTCTGCAATTCCACAGTTCATTATAAGAACAGTAAAAGAGCGCACATCAAAAGGCTTGTGCACACTTGCCTTTCCTTCGTGATTCCCAGGCACTGTCTGGGCTTAAAAGCTCCATGTCCAAGCACAGGTCGCCCCCCCCCCCCCCGAGCTTTCCTTGTCAAAACCTGCTCTTTAAAAGCTGAATAGGAGTAAATGGCAATTGGTGGAAAACCAGCTGCTGACTTCTTTTGCTTGCACTTATTTCACACACACACTGTGGCCCAAACAGCGCTGCTCGCAGGGGGATGATGTCAAAGGATGTGGCAGGGAGGTTAGAGGAGCTTCCTGGCTGGGGGCAGTGTCCCTCCTTCCCTGCTCTTTTCCATCATCTTCCGCAGCACAGGAGAAGGAAGTTTTCTGTTTGTTCACTTCTCCTCACCAGTGACAGCAAAGTGGCCTTTTCAGAAGTGTGCTTAATGTCAGGTGGTGCAGGGCCCATCAGAGGATGCACAGAATTACTTTGGTCCTTGTTGCAATTGCTTCCTTTTATCACAAGGTGTCGCCATTCCATGACAGACGGAATGTTTTGCAGTTAGCCTCTTGCAAGGTAACGGAGGAGGCTGCTGAAGGAGGATTGCTGTGACCCGCAGTGTGTGTGTGTGTGTGTGTGTGTGTGTGTGTGTGTGTGTGTCTGCGTGCCAGAGTGTCTGTTGGGGGTAATACTTTTCTCTGGCTTGTTGATGAGGACAGTGACCTATTTCTTTTAACAACATGTGAGATGCATGATAATAAATAATAATGCATGATAATAAATAATAAAAAAGGAAAAAATGTTCATACAATAAACCATGCTGAATACAGTTAGTATAATAGCATAACAAATATACAAAGGTATATATATATATAACTTTGCTTCAGGATGAGAACAGAAATCATGCTCTGGCGGCATGGCAGCAGCAGGAGGCCCCATTAAGAACAGTTTCACGTTCAGAACAGACCTCTGGAACGAATTAAGTACTTAACCCGAGGTACCACTGTGTGTGTGTGTGTGTGTGTGTGTGTGTGTGTGTGTGTATATATATATATATATGCAATAGCATTGTAAGGTTGGTCACTAATGTTCCCCTATTAAAAATAGATAACTGTGGCTGGGAGTGTGTGAAGTGTCTACAACCAAAAGTACAAGTGATGGTTGGCCCAGATCTTGTTGACCCAATGTTATATCCAGAATGGCTCTTCCTGCTTGTTGTTAGGGTGACTAGAATTAAATACATTCATTCATTCATAAAAATGTATACTGCTTAATATGATAAAGATCTCTTAACCGGTTTAAAAATACACAGCATTCAAAACTCCTGTTGTTCTAGGCGCATTTTGCGACAGGGAATTTCATTAATGCAAACAGTTTCTGGGCACAGTACTGCACCTATAATTTCAGATTAAAACTGCCACTGCTGAAAGAAAACCTTTTTCTACCTCCTCACTTCCAGCCACTCTCTGAAGGCTGGAGAAGGGACTCATAAGAATATTAGGGGGGCGGGCAGGGGAAGCATGGCTTTGTTTTTTGCAGTCTTCAGAGGAGGATAAGACCATGTGAAAAATGAACATAAGATTGAAGATTTTCAGCTTTGTATTCTTGTTATAAAAAAGTGTGCCTAGACACTCCATTGCGGCATCCATAACCTAGGTTTAAGGTCATTCAGCTCCTAGCTTTCATATCTCAGTTTCTAACACTGCACTAACAATGTATTTTTAACAAAATAAAAAAAATTCAAACAACGTTCAATAAAATCACCTTAAAAACTGGATAAGAATAAGAAAAACACAACTGAATATTACAAGTAAACTAAGCTCAATTGAAGACTTGCCCCTTGTATCTTTTAAGACTTGCACGGGGGTGGGGGGGATTTCAAAGTGTGCAACTTGTTATGCATGAGTGAGAAGTACACCTGCTGAAATTTATTCTTGCACACAAGTCTCAAAGTAAAGAAGCTGTCTTCTCCTTTGCACTTTATCAAACTGTGTTTTTGATCAATAACGCTTCTGTAAATGCCACAGAACACTGAGTGGGAGCCTCTCATGTTCCTCCAAACCAACCTTTGTCCCAGTTTGTAAGGCATCTTGCACAGACTTTTTCAAAGCAGTGATCTTTCTGTAATGACCATTATGTCAGTCCTAGCAGAGTCATTAGGTGTTGCTTGCAGATTGCACTCCTTCCCCTTATTGATATATGGCTCAGTCCGACATGATGCGCTCGCATGCTTTTTCGCCATTTCAGCTGCCGTCTAAGGGCTTTTCTGCATGATCAATTGAATGAGCTCTTGTGATACTTTCCCCCTCCAGTAATGGTGTTTGGTTGTTTTTTTTTTTAAAAAAAATGGGTTTTGCAAAATGAATATTATCACTTTTTGTATTTTACAAACAAAAACAAACTACAAAAGAACCCTACCCCCAACCACATTTAAATGCAGAAAGTCTTTGTTGAAATGTCCATGTCATAAAAGTATAATATCGTCTAAATTGTTGAGATGCCATGTGCCTCAGGAAGGCCACATTTCTTCTTCTTCTTTGTATAGGTAGGGAGCCTTGCAGGTTGTTGGTTGAGATGTAGAGTCTGAAATCCCACCATATGCAACTGTGTTCTTCATCTTGCTACATGGGCACCTCTGCTAACATGATCCCTCTCACCCTCCTATTTCAACTATGAATGAACCCCATTCATAAATGAAATAAGGCTGACTTCACTGATAATGTTTTATTTTACCTTATTTGCTTCTGCACATTCATTAAGCCTGTACACTCACAGCAAACATGCTTTCCAAGTATTGGTTCATATCCAAGATGGCAGGATCCACACACGGAAGTGGGAGGTTTGCAGAAGTACAGAAGATGATGGGAGAAACCTGCAAGGATGATTCCACCCCGTTTCTGCCCCCCCCCAAAAAAACAGCCCAATAGGGATTGATCATGCTTAGTGGCTACAGAGTGGTGAGTTTCTGGGGTGGAGTCCAGAAGTCAATATGAGAGGACTGGAATGGTGAATCTTGAAAGGAGGATGGCTGGCTAGCTGGAACGCTGAAGAGGAGCACTCAATATCGCAGCACGTCCACACCATAGATAAGCATATTTGCTTCCCCCAAAGACTCCTGGGAACAGTAGTTACAGAGCACTTGCAGAGCTACAATTCCCAGCACCCATAACAAGATCTCCAGGATTCTTTGGAAGAACCATGTGCTTTAAATGTATGGTGTGGGTGCAACCCCCGGTTCCACCAGGCCATAGGCAAGGGAGAGAGATGGGACTGCAAGGCCTCTTCATCTACTCTGCTGAAAGTCCAACAGCTTTGGGGGACTTCCTCTCCCTGAACTACTTCAGTCACAGTTGGCCATTGCAAGAATTCTTGTAAAGTAAAAAATAGTGCCTAAGCTTGCTCCCCCCCCTTTCCTAATACCCTTTTGTGTTGTGTTGTGTCTTTTAGAATGTAAGACCAAGGGCAGGGACTATGAACATTTTAAAGCTATTCTGAGAACTCTTTTTGGTGCTGATAATGCCAAGGTTGCAGGTTCAATCCCCGTATGGGACAGCTGCATATTCTTGCATTTCAGGGGGTTGGACTCAATGATCTTCAGAGTCCCTTCCAGCTCTACAATTCTATGACTATGAAGAACAGGGGGGAAAATGTGTTGTTGTTGTTTTTTAAAAACCCATTATGTTTGCAGGGACCATGTGTTTATTTCAAACAACTGATCAATTTTAGTGCTGGGCTGAATATTCCACCCCACCTTTGCCAGATGGGGGAGGGGCTGTTTCATGATTTTCGGGGAGGGGGGGGATTTGAAGTATGTTGGGCTTAGCTTATATACAAGACGGCAAAGGGATTTCTGTCTCTCCTTTAAAATTATCGGTCTTGCTGCTACTTGAAGCAGTGGCTCTCCTGATCTGCCTGCCTTTCTGGGGCAGGGGGCTCCTGGGATTGAAGCTGGCTGTCTCATGATGTAGTGTCGTTCCCAGGGGGAGTCTGTCTGAGGGACATGCCTGCATCACCTTCAAGTGGTAGCAAGCCATTTTTTTTTTTTAAAGCCAGAGGCGGGGGGAATCAGGGCACTCGTATTTTAAAAAAGAAGAAAATTATTCAAATTTTCTCACCTATGCAAAATATGAATCTGATCTTTCTTTGAGGGAGGTATTTCATCTGGAGTTGTGCCATGATGTGCACAAACTGCTGTGCATCCCCACAACTGCACTCTGCAGTCTCAGGCGCTGGTTTGCTCTCCTGGCCGCAAGCACAACTTTTACCTTCCCTGCATCCAAAATAGTTCTCTCTTAACCTGATGCTGATGCTTACAGTGGCACCAGGTATGGCCTCAGGCCCTGTACAACCACGAATAACGAATAGTGGGCAGTGCCATTAGCTCTGTCAGAATCCACAGAGTAGCACGAGAAAGCTTTACTTTGGCAGTCGTACAAGTGGGGCAACCTTGTAATGCTAGAAAATCAGATATGTCTCATCTGATCAGGAGTCTAGGAAAACAAATTGTGCCGCACCGCAGAGGGGGAGCGCAGGTGCTGCTGTCAGCCGGATCAGGAGAACGTGAGCAGCTCCAGGACTCAAGAAGGCCCTGATTCCTCTCTGTTGTGGTTTCTGCTCTAACTTGGGTGTGTGTGTGTTGGTGTGTGTGTGAAGGAGGAGCACAGCGTCTCCCAGGTTGCTGTGCTCGTGCTTGGCAGTGTGCTCCATGTTGCCTGTGGCTGCCCTGCTGCATTGCTGAAACGGGAGCCAAGCAGTAAGCGTGACACTCTCTGTCTCTATTAGCAAACAAACAGTGTGCGATTAGAGGGATCAAGCACACAGGCCCATGCACCCATTTGTATTCCATCTCACACACAAGCACAGAAGGGCAGCTGTCCAATTAAATGGACAAAAATGCCAGTTATGGGTCCAGCTGTGTGGGGGCAGACAATATATGTCTCACTCCTACAGAACTGCTTTTTCTCTCACAGTCAGCAGCTCGGCAGCATCTCTCCCTGCCTCACTCGGACCCAAAGCGAAGGCAGCAAAACTCAGGAAACTTGCACAACTTGTGTGGGCAAGCCTTTGTGAATGTGCAGTCTGCAAATACAACCTCCACTGAGTGAACTCTGTGGTATCTGTTCTGTAGGTCCGTTGTCCCTCCTGATGTAGCTCCAAGTATGTGCAACAAAGTGCAAAGGGCTCTGTGTTTTAATTTTGCTAGGGGACTGGAAATTTCCTAGGCCGCTTGGATATATGTGATCATATGGAAGCCCAGCCTCTTAGCCTCAGAGGCTTTCTACATAAAGGGCGGGGTGGGGAAGTGGTAAAGATTACAGTTTTCCAAACCTTGATTCACAGACCAGTAGGTCTGGTGAAACATTAGTTTCTCTTTGGGCTTTTGCCTGTAGGCATGTGCAATGCTATTGTCTAGAATAGTCTCTCCTTATCTGTCATCTACACCAGCCCTATTGCCTCCTTTAAAGTCCCCATCAAAAATCCTGGTTAGCCTGCGAAACCTATTTGGCAATGGGAGACTACAGCTTCCATTAGTGCTGGGTATCAGTCAACCTTCCCCACTCTTGCTGTTTCCCGACATCCCAGGAAAGGCAGATTTCTCTCCTCGTTTCTTATATAGGGGGGAAAGGGGATCTCTATCAAGGGCTTCTATAATACAAACGGCTACATCAAAAATACACTGATATTTCACTCTTTGGCTGAGCCCCATCTCAGACTGTATGAACAGTAGACAGGAAGGCAGAACTGACAGATGGAAGGCAACTCAGCCTTCTCTGGGGACTCTAGCATGGGGCTTTCTCAGGCATAAGCTTCTGCAACTGCCACCCATTCCAAAAGGAGAAGGTGTCCTCAAAGACATCTGCTCTCTCCACGTTCCAGGACTGTGGCTATCATTTCTGCTTTGCCAGGCAAAGGGGGCGGTGGGTGGGTGGGGGAAGGGTCTGGCTACGACTGCATTTGATAAAATGCCAAGGTGCATTAACCTCCCCTCCATCACAGGGCTGTGCAATTAATATTTGATGCTGGCAAATGAAGGAGGGCAGAGGAGTTAAATGGGGTCAGCTGCATGGAATGGAGGAAGGGGTTCTTTCCCGGGGAGGCCCAATTGGGAGCGCAAACACTTAACCAAAAGGGAACTTCCAGCTACCTAAAGCTCTCCCCCTCTAAATAATCAGTGCTGCTATGGAAACGGCCCTAAACGGTCTACATGATTCTGTTACTGATGGAAGTGTAGTGGGGACTGGGCACCCGTGGGGCTAGGTTACTATAACAGCACAAAGGACTTTCTTGTTTTTTACAATCCATATTTTGCAATGCCACATTACAGCATCAGAACAAGCTATGCTAGTTTCAAATGATTTGCCCATATTATTCCGAGATTTTCAATCCCCCCCCCCCGTGTTAAGTGTTGCTCTCCAGTGGATGGGAATGAATGGGCAATGTGGGTGATTGTGGCACCAACATGAGGAAAGGATACTGTGAATAGGGGAAAGAAATTATGCAGAGAAATGTCCTGAAATCTATGGGTGTAGGGTGGTATACAAATTTAATAAATAATAACCACCATCATACTTTCTGACCCTTAAAACAATTGTGCATTTTTAGCAGATGCCGCCTTTTTGAACATTGCAGCTTTGTGCAATGCAGCCATGAGTCAGATATGCATTTCTTCCTAAAAATCCATTGGCTTTGCTTTAGTGGCCTCCTTCAGTAATGTTCCACAATCTGGAGCCACCACTGAGAAGTCCCCTTATCCTGATCTTCCCTGAATTCCACCATAAGCAAGATTGTTGCAACTGCCCTAAATGGAATGAATGGGAAGGGATGCTTGCAGATGAGTTTCTTATGTCCATTGCTTGAGAAATCAGAAGTGCAGGAAGAAAACCGTGAAGAAATAAGGTATACTGTGAGACAGGGTTTCCACCCTAATGCTGCTTTCCCTTGAATGGGAAACAATGAAGGAATTCCCCAGGGAGCCATGATGGTCAGATATGCAGCTGAACACCACTGGTTGCAAATAAATAGCTCTTCTTGCTGGCTGCTGGTGACGGAGTCCCAGTGTTGGGTAATACTAACCAAACATCTGTCCCTGTGGCCTCCTGCACTGGCCTTGCTTTCTATCTCATTCCAAGTTCTGGAGCACGATAAGCATAATTTTCTGTTTCTGGGTGGGATTCAGTCACATACCAACAAATTCAGGTTGCACAATTAAAGGTTGTGTGGTGTCACTGTGTAACATACCATTTCTCCCTCCCTCCCTCAAAATCAGACTTTTTTTGCAATAAGAAAAGCGATGGTCAAATGCATTGGGATGTGTGGGCTATAACAGTTGAGTAACATCGTATAAGCTCCTCACAAGCAAATCAGAATGGATCCTCAATAAACAGCCAACATCATCTAATCTCCCCCAAACAAATGGAGATGAAATCTCCATACTAGGTGGCTATGTAGCCACTGCTGATTGTATGGGTGAATATGCCTGAGAGGACCCCATGTCTGAGAACTGCAACACCACAGCTAAAATATGAGAATATAAGTGAAGTCTTTACTTTGTATACTCAGGCACCACTAATCCAGCAGTATGGATGGGAGGGCCAGAGCAGTGCTGCTACTTAGCAAGAAGTTGGAGCGTGGTGGGGAGACACTGACAGCAACAAGCTGCTACTAGCAGAACCACAGCTGAAAAGTTTCTTGGAATAATTTATAGAGGCAGAAGGGGGGAGATGGGGATGGTGCAGATCCAGATGGAAGCAAATCACCCATCTGTTGAGATTGTGGATCTGTTCAGCATACAAATGCAAGCCGTTCCTTGTTGCCCCCTGAGAGAGAGAGAGCTCAAATTCCATATGCAGAGGTAGAAGTCTGATCTAATCTCAATATTATTATTATTATGTGTGGGGTGGGGGAGCCTGTGGCCCTCCGGCTGTTGTTGAACTTCCAACTGGAAGCTTCTTTCCTAAAATCGAGCACCTCTTAGTTCCCACTTGGTTCCATATTCAGGTATTTGGGTTCTGTATTTGTTTGGTGGGAGTTGTAGTCCAGCGGCATCTGAGAGCCACAGGTTCCCTACGTTGGTTGGCAGGGGCAAAAGGTATATGGAAAGGAGAATTCCTGGATGCCAAGATCAAGGTTTGGGGCAAGTAGTCGATGGTGGGAGAATCCCAGCAGAGATTTAAAAACACAAAATGTGCATCAGAGCATGGAAATATAGGTTGTTAGACCTTTAAAACATGGCCTTCTAACTTCCTTCCAAAGTTCCCCTCTTCCCCAGCATAGAAAAAGGCCACACATTTGGTAAGTTAAAAATTGGTTTACTTACAAACTCTTCAAAGGTCAAGTTCATGTGCTTTTCCATACACCTGTCAGAAAACACATGCAGTAAAATGTTCCTAAACCCTACTCCAGTCTTAGGTGGAGCTAATTTTGTAATTTCTGACTTAGGGGTGTCCCTCTGCTTGCTTTTGTGCCATTTCCAGCAAAGCCAGTATGCAGAGATGCAAGTTAATTCCTGTGCTAACCTGCCATACTGACATCAACAAACTAATATACCAAGTTCAGAAGAACAATGTATGGATCCTATTTAATATATGTTCTGTGACTATGACTGTATTTAGGACTTAAGTAATATCTTAAGGCCCTTCTACCCCACCTGTTAGTAATACATTGGGTGGAATCTAAACACATATAAAAATGCTGTGAAAATGCTTTTTTTAAAAAAGTTTTTTTAAAAAAAGATATTTTTATTAGTTTTACAAGAAATTTTAAGACAATACTAACATATACAAAGACATACAAACATGTATAGTTTCATAAACAAATTTTCATAGACTTCGTTCCTCAGACTTCCCCGTACCTTCCCTTTCTGCATCCCAATGCCCAAAGTTTTTCAGCAACTTCTAATAATTCTGTCAAAGGTATGTCTTACTAGCATTTCCTTCAATCTGGTATTATCTCGCTGTAACCCTTTCATTCTAAGAACCTTGACATCTTAACCTTCATCAAGTTTGTAGTAGTCCTTAAGATAAATTTTAAATTTCTTCCATTCTTCTTCTGCCGTCTCTTTCCCCTGATCGCGGATTCTGCCGGTCATCTCCGCCAATGTCATATAGTCCATCACTTTCATTTGCCATTCTTCCAGAGTGGGTAGATCTTGTGTCTTCCAATACTTTGCGATGAGTATTCTTGCTGCTGTCGTAGCATACATAAAGAAATTCCTATCTTTCTTTGACACCAATTGGCCGACAATGCCCAAGAGAAAGGCCTCTGGTTTCTTAGGAAAAGTACATTTAAGTACCTTTTTCATTTCATTATATATCATTTCCCAGAAAGCCTTAATCTTCGGGCACGTCCACCAAAGGTGGTAGAAAGTACCTTCAGTTTCTTTACACTTCCAGCACTTATTGTCAGGCAAATGATAAATTTTTGCTAGCTTGACTGGAGTCATGTACCACCTGTAGATCATTTTCATAATGTTTTCCTTTAAAGCATTACATGCCATAAATTTTATACCGGTGTTCCACAACCATTCCCAGTCAGCAAACATAATGTTATGACCAATGTCCTGTACCCACTTAATCATAGCTGATTTAACTGTTTCATCTTGTGTATTCCATTTCAGCAGCAAATTATACATTCTTGACAGGTTCTTAGTATTGGGTTCTAACAGTTCAGTTTCTAATTTTGATTTCTCCACCTGAAAGCCAATTTTCCTGTCTTGTTTGTACACCTCCATTATTTGATAATAATGGAGCCAATCTCATACTTTAGGTTTCAATTTCTCATGACTCTGTAACTTCAATTTATCTCCATCTTGTTCCAGAATTTCCCAATACTTTGGCCATCCGGCCTCCATATTGAGCTTTTTCAGTGCCTTAGCCTCCAAAGGTGACAACCATCTAGGGGTTTTGTTTTCCAACAGATCTTTATATCTCATCCAAACATTATATAAAGCTTTTCTAACAATATGGTTTTTGAAAGCCCTTTGCACCTTAATTTTGTCATACCATAAATATGCATGCCAACCAAATTCATTGTTAAAACCTTCCAAATCCAGAATGTCTGTATTCTCGAGGAGCATCCACTCTTTCAGCCAGCAAAATGCTGCTGCTTCATAGTACAATTTTAAGTCCGGCAGGGCAAATCCCCCTCTTTCTTTTGCATCTGTGAGTACTTTAAATTTTATTCTGGGCTTTTTGCCCTGCCAGACAAATTTCGCAATATCTTTCTGCCACCTCTTGAAACAGTCCATCTTGTCAAGAATCTGTAAAGTTTGAAACAAAAATAGCATTCTAGGCAATACATTCATCTTAATAACTGCAATTCGGCCTAACATTGACAGTTTCAAATTTGACCATATTTCTAAATCTTTTTTAATTTCTGACCAGCATTTTTCATAATTGTCTTTATACAAGTTCAAATTTTTTGATGTCAAAAAGACCCCTAGGTATTTCACCTTCTTAACCACCGTCAAACCTGTCTCTTCTTGAAATTTCTCCTTCTCCGTAACTGTTAAATTTTTTTCTAAGACTTTAGTTTTTTGTTTGTTCAGTTTAAATCCAGCTACCTGGCCAAATTGTTGAATTATCTCCAACACCCTTTTCGTACTAGTGTTTGGCTCCTGTAAGGTCAAAAAAAGTTTTGAAAAATATGTTGAATTTGCCATAAGCTCACCATCGTCATCTAGGGTCACAGTTGTATAATGCAAATAAATTAAATGTTATATTTGCAGCAGTCTAGCTGAGTCCTTGCTCCACTTCCTCATAGATGGTTCTTTTCAGGCCTTCCCTTCCTGATCATGTTCTTGCTAATGTCATCCATGGTTAAGTGATTTCCACCCCCCACCCTTTCTCATCACATCAGCAGATGCTCCTCTGCATGCAAACCCTCCGTCCTATGGGTGGAATGCAGGCTTCAGGAAGCTCTGCGCAACCCTTGGGAGACTGGCGCGACTTTGCGCCGGGCTCCCAAGGGTTGCGCAGAGCTGGCTGGTTGCATTCCCGGGCTTCACGCAGCTCTGTGCAACCCTAGGGAGCCCGGCGCGAAGCTGCGCCGGGCTCCCAAAGGTTGTGCAGAGCTGCCTGCATTTTGAAGCCTGGGGCGCGCTGAAGAGCGCGCCCAGGGTTCGCACAGCTCTCCGCAAGCCTGGGGAGACTGGCGCGGCTCCCTAGGCTTGCAGATAGCAGGCTGTTCTGGGGGCTGGGGTCGGGGGAAGCTCGGGCTTTCTTTATTCCCCCCCCCAAAAAAAACTAGGTGCGTCCTATGGGGTGGTGCGCCCTATGGGGCGAAAAATATGGTAAGTTTCAAATTATCTCAAATTATCATGGCAATATTTAGGCCAATTAGCAGGATCACTGTAATTGAAGTTAGGCACAATACCATCTCCTTGCAGACTTTGCAGCACTCTCACTTTTCTTGACATCCTATTTTTCCGCTGTGTGTTTTCCAAAAATATCTCCAATTTGTGAAACTTCTGTCTTGGACTTTATATCATTTGTAGTAGAAACACCACATTCAGCTCCCTTAGTGCTGGTTTCAACAAGAGTATAGTCATAGTCATATTCTTGTTCTCCAATTGCTTTCTGGGTACGAAGGTATTTCAGGAGAAACTTCTCTTTGCTTTGCTTGCTCCTTAGCTTTTTCTCCTTTTCGTTTGTGGTACTGAACTATCGATGGTCTTTTTTTTATCAGTTATAGCTCACTAGAAAAATGAATACATAAGATGTGAAGGTAAGATTTAAAATTAAGTGATATATGCATAACCTACAACTCTACTTTATGCCCATTTCATATATACATTAAAAACAATTCTAATGTATGAATTACTTCAAAAATGATAAAATACTTCAAAATATAAAAATAAAATATTGTGAGAAATTTAAGATATAACCAAAACTAATCTGTATAAAACTATGTCCCTCAGAAGACAGTCCTGTGCCCCTCAGAGGTCTGCAGCCTTGGCACTAGCCCTGCCTGTCTCCTGTTACTAATGTATTTAAATAATGTTGTTTTTAGCAATATGCTCCTCAAATTCTTTTTTAGCATCCCTTATTGCCCACTGGCATTTCTTTTGCTAATATTTGTATCCCTTTTCGTTCTCCTCATTTGGACGGGACTCATGTTTTGAAGGACGCCTTCTTGCTGGTAGTAGCTTCTTTGACTCCTCTAGTTAACCACACTGGCCATCTCTTGGCCCTGCTGATGCCTTTCCTGATCTGAGTTATATACTATATTCTGCTTTTAAACAACTCCCATGCATTTGGAGTGATTTGACCCTCCTGACTTGGGCTCTCAACTTCATTTTTAACAAAAAGCCCTTATTTTGGGGGGTGGGGAAGTTTCCTTTTTCGTTATATAATATTGATTTATTAATGAAGTTTCTTCTTCCAAAGTCCAATGCGACCATGTTGGATTTTCTTGAAAACTGGCCATTTACCTGCACATTTAATAGCACCAGTGCTTTTTTCTAAAAAACAAACACACATTTAGGGGTACTCTCATTTTGACTCAAGGAAATCACCATTTTATAGTTCAGATCAGAAAAAATAAATACAGTAAATGGACAAAAGTACAAAGATTCCCAAAATGTTTATGGGTATGCGTACACATGCGTCCCCCCAGAAAAAAGCACTGAATAGCACTATGGTCACTGCTCCCTTATTCTGCACGACTGTGTTCCGACAATGAGAGAAGCTACCAGATTATCTGACAATGGGCTACCATGTACTTTCCCCTTTAAATCCTTCCCTCCCCCTTTCCCTGGCTCCTAATCTGCTGTTTCCATGTGCCCATTAAACACTGCCTGCTTCTTTTCAAACACTGCCAGCCTCTGGTTCTTACCTCTCAAGGGAACGGTTAAGCAGTTCATTATCACTTCCCTATTAATGTGGGCTTTTCACAGGCTTCCCAGCAAGGTGCAGCCAACCCCCTACGTTCAGGAACCACACCTCTCTTTTGCTTCTTGGGACCCCTTACTCGCAAGATGGGGAGGTTTCATGCTGGGCAGCATTTTAGCCCAGTCAAAGCCTTGGATGGGCTCCAACCAACATGACTTTTTGGGCCGATCCCCCTTTAGCTTGGAAGCTCCCCCCCTCCTTCTTGGTCTCTTTCTCCCTCTCCCCCTCTTGCTTTCCCTGCTCAGGCGTCATGTCACTTTCAAATTGAAAAGCCAAATGGAATTTCCAGGCGGTTTGCAGCTTTTATGATTCACTTGTTTGCTTTTCTCCCCTTTTTATTTTTAATTTATTTCTCTCTCCCTCCACATCCTCTCTCTTCCTATTCACTCCTAGCAGCTGCCTGCTTTGAATTTGGTTTGCACCGAGGGCAGGAGAAAGTCATTTTCTGCCTTTCAAAAAAAAAATCTTTTTTAATACAGAGTGGATTTGAGGGGTGGCGGTGGTGGAATAGATGCAGGATCAAATGAAGATGTCTTAGAAGTTTTTTTTTTTTTAATGTTACCTCTTTTGCCCTTTCTAAATATCTGCCCATCTGCTGAAAATGTGTGACAGTTATTCAACAACATGTCTCTCTGATCTAAGAAACTGAAGGGGAAATAATTACCCATTTGCTGTGAATTAGATATTAGATAATGCCTAGGAAGGGGAGGGGAGACAGGAGAATTCTCTGGAAGTTTATACTTAATTACCAGAGATCAGTAGTGCCGCACAGTAATTTTAGACTCGGGACTTGATGGTCTAATGGGTGCACTCCTCATATAGATCATAATCTGTGTTACTTCACTTACTTCAAATGGTTTTATAGGAGGTCCCATTTTGGATTACAATGTGTATTAAGATCCCTGCTGCCTTTGGGAACACCACTTTTCAGTTGGCCAGGTGGAGCCCCTGACATCTGCCCCATATTCCTGCCCCAAATGGCACCACGGTCAGAGATGCCCAACACACATCTCCTTTGTGAATATTTCTTTCAGAGCACACTTGGTTGAGGTCCATGGGACATGTTGTTTCCCTCCTTTGGTTGCTCTGAAGCATTGCTATAGCACAGAGGTTTTCAGGATGTTCAATTCCAGGGAAGCTACCCTGCATGAATTTGCTTGCTGAGGAACCCTCTCCATTTGCAACAGATAATAGGATGTGTTTATTTATTTATTGCATTTATATCTCAGATTTTTCTTCAGGGAGCTCAAGGTGGCCTCTAAAGTTCTCCCCTCCTCATTTTATCCTCACAGCAACTCTGTGAGGTAAGGTGGGCAGCGACTGGCCCAAGGTCTCCCAGTGGGCTTCCTGGCCCAGTGGAGATTTGAACCCTGGTCTCCCAGGCCCTAGTCCAACACTCTAACTGCTGCACCACACTGGCTTTCAATGGAGCTAAAAGTTCTCAATGGGTTATTTATTTATTTCTTTAAGAAATGTGTGAGCTTCACCAGCTCAAAATTGTCAGGATAGGATTATTTGTGCTGTCCACACAAGGATGGCAGCCAGATCTGTAGGACTTCCCTGTTGCTCAGCATGAACTATGAAAACAGATCACTAAGTGCTTCCTTTGGGTGGGATTCAGTCAAAGGTTGCAGAATTATAGCTGACTGGGAGGTCTTGCACAACAAACCACTTCTCCAAAAGCTCAGGGTTTTTTTTGATGAGGAAAGTGATAGAAAAATGCATTGGAAAGTGTGGGATAACTAATAATAATAATAATAATAATAATAATAATAATAATAATAATAATACTTTTATTATTTATACCCCTCCCAACTGGCTGGATTGCCCCAGATGGTGGTTAACAGTATACAGTGGTACCTCAGGTTACATACGCTTCAGGTTACAGACACATCAGGTTACAGACTCCGCTAACCCAGAAATAGTACCTTGGGTTAAGAACTTTGCTTCAGGATGAGAACAGAAATCATGCTCTGGTGGTGCGGCAGCAGCAGGAGGCCCCATTAGCTAAAGTGGTGCTTCAGGTTAAGAACAGACCTCCGGAACGAATTAAGTACTTAACCTGAGGTACCACTGTATATAAAAGCATAATAAAACTTCAAACATTAAAGGCTTTCCAATACAGGGCTGCCTTAGATGTCTTCTAAAAGTTGTATAGTTGTTTATCTCCTTGACATCTGATGGGAGGGCGTTCCACAGGGAGGGAGCCACTCCCAAGAATCCCCTCTGCCTGGTTCCCTGTAACTTCCCTTCTCACAGTTAGGGAACCCCCAGAAGGCCCTCAGAGCTGGACCTAGCGCCATCTAATCTGTTGGAAGATTCAGGACAGATAAAAGGAAGTACTTCTTCACACAGCTGTTGTGTGAAGCTATGGAGATCACTCCCACAGGAGACAGTGATGGCCCCCAACTTGGATGGCTTTAAAAAAAGGCTACTAGCCACAATGGCTGTACTCTGCCCCCACAGTCAGAGGCAGTAGCACTTCTGAATACTAGTTGCTGGAAACCACCAGGGGGTGGGGGGTGGCGGATATTGCTCTTGTGCTCAGGTTCTGCTTGGGGGTTTCCCATGATGTCTGGTTAGCCACTCTGAGAACAGATTCTGGACTAGATGGGCCAGTGGCCTGATCCAGCAGTGCTCTTCTTATGCGCTTATTTTCCAATCTCCCCGCAAACAGATCAGAATGAACGCTCATGAAATAGCCAATATTGTCTGATTTGCCTGCGAATGAATCAAGATGAATGCTCAGCAAACCAGTTGTCTGGATGTGCCCCGTGTACAAACTGTCTTTTAGGGATGCTTTTCTGCTATTACAGTGGTACCTCTGGTTAAGTACTTAATTCATTCCGGAGGTCCGTACTTAACCTGAAACTGTTCTTAACCTGAAGCACCACTTCAGCTAATGGGGCCTCCTGCTGCTGCCGCCGCCAGAGCACGATTTCTGTTCTCATCCTGAAGCAAAGTTCTTAATACGAGGTACTATTTCTGGGTTAGCGGAGTCTGTAACCTGAGGTACCAGTGTACTGTTCTTGGCAGCAAGAAACCCCTAAAAAAACCACCCCAAACCCAATGGTTCTCTGGCGCACAGTTTGGACCTCACTGATTTAGTCCATCCATTCCCCATGGATATCGGACACGCCCTGACAGAGCCGATGCTTCCCTTGCTTACTGATGGAGCTGCACACAGAGACCAAGCTGGGACAAGTAGCAAAGGCTGTGCCTTTTGCTTGAAATTCTGTTGTAAGCCCACATAGACCCTTCCTATAGTATAACTTTTTTTCCAAATTCTCTCTCTTTCTCCCTCCCTCTGTCTGTACTATGTTGCACAGCACCATTGTGTTACGTGCCACGGGGGTGTGCATGTGTGTTTATTACCTCTTAGAGAGGAGGAAGCATTTGTCTCAACATTCTAATTGTGTCCCATTAAAATGCAAATTTTGGTTTATGGCTTGAAATCGTCAGTAACGTTGCCATGGCAACAGGGGTTTGAGGGTGGGGAATTGGAAGAGGTGGGCCTGGTGCATCTTTTCACAGAATCTCTGCAGAGCAACTCCTTGAAATCCCCAGTACTTTGAAATAAAATGAAATAAAATACAGGAGGCCCAGCCCAAATCAATACTTGCTAGGAAACAGAGGGTTACTCCCAATGCCATTGCAGGACAGTCCTTTGACTGATCTTGTTCTGTTGGCTACAGCCATCAAGAACTAGCAGTGGATTCTTCAGGAGGAAGCCCATCATTTCATTCCCACTAGCTGTTCTATGAAACTGAATGTTGGGATGAGATCTTTAAATATAGCCAATTTATTTGGTGTTTCCTGCTTGGCAGGGGGTTGGACTCGATGGCCCTTGTGGTCTATTCCAACTCTATGATTCTATGATTCTGTATCTGTGGTGGCTAACCTGTTGTCCTGGCTCTAACTGGATTAAGACATTGAACTCTGAGTACAGTTTCTGCCAAGATCTTTAATGTTCAGATGAGTGCAATGCCTGGGCAGCGTACAGGTCAAAGGCACAGGAGGTGCTGCACATGGCTAAGCAAGCTAAGATGCTGATCCAAGAAGCAACACACCCTCTTGAGTCCCGCTATATGGGAATGGGGTGGGCACAACTTCAGCACAGGAAATGGGCAAACAACAGGGTCTGATGAGAAATGGTTGAGGAGTTGGAAATGATTAGCCTGGAGACTGAGAGGTGATATGATATCTGAAGGGCTTTCACAAGGAAGATGGACCAAGCTTGTAAATTAAAATTAAGGAGGTTCCAGATAAACATTAGGAGGAACAGTGGAATGGACATGGAAGGTGGTAAGACTCTTCTTCATTGGAGATTTTTAAACAGAGGTTGGATGCCAGGGATTCTTTAGGTGTGATTCCAGTGTTGCAGCGGATTGGACTAGATGGCCCTTGGGATTTCTTCCAACTGTACAATTCTATGATTTTATGAGCTTTTGATGGGCTGGACCTGAGTTGTCTGTTTTTACTTGCATTGGTGTCTCTGTGACTTAGGCGATGGAGGAGGTGACAGCTGCTGCTCCAAACCAGACTGCTCCTGAGAGGTTGGGCTGGGAATGGGCTTCTGTGCTGCTGGATGTGGTGCCAGGATGGGAGGCCAAATGGGCACAGAAGCTGAGGGTGCAGTGGGTGTAGCATGCCTGGATGATGTAGGAGAGGGTGAAGTGGAGCACTGGGAGGTTGTGCTGCTCAGACTCTCCCTGGGATCTGACTCCTTACCTGTAACTCCTTCCCCCTCTCAAGGTCCTTGAAACAGCCCATTCCCAGCGTCATCAACAAGTGGCTCATCTGACTCCCCCTGTCCTGATCGGAACAGCCACTCCTTGATGTCTCTTAAGGACTCACAACACCTGCAGACCTCCAGATGTTGCTGGACTACAGCTCCCACTATTGACCTGATGTCATGAACTGACAGGGCAATGGGGAAGAGGAAAAGGAATAAGAAGAAGAGGATCCCTGCGACAGGTGCAGCTGGGACTGGGACACACCAGGGCAAGCAAGGGATGGAGAAGGAAGTACTCACAGGGTGACAGAGGACAGCAAGGAGATGGGGGTCAGTGCACAGGAACCAGAGCAGCAGGACCCATCACTAGAGCCAGAGGGGCCCCTGTCTCCATGAACACAGCAGGCTCTGAGGTGTAGGGAGCAGCAAGGTGTGCTGTAGGAGGCTGAGGCAGGCTAGGGCCCACAACTCAGCAACCAGGTGGGACTTGCTAGCTCTGGGAAGAGGTGTGTGATTCTTCAGCTGGAGGAGGCTCAGAACAGGTGAGGGTCACGTACCTCGTCAAGCCCAGGTGCTGCAATCAGCATGCAAAGTACAAAAGGGATGCAGAGCTGAGGGGCTGTGTCTGCTCAACTGCCCATGTTGGTGGGTCTTGACTTGGATGCTCCCAGAATTCTATGAGACTGTGCTTTGGGTTTGACTCTGGACTGTATCCTGACTGCTGAACCTCAGGCTTGACTACTTGGATTGACCCTGGAATGTGTTTCCTGACCTTTGGACTTTGCTTGTGTAGATTGGCCCTCGGACTCTGAACTTTGGACTTGGCCTGCTGACTTGCTGTTAGGTGGGCCAGGGGTTCAGGGCACCTAATCATTGGCCAGGCTGGTTGACCCTGATGGAGGCTGTAGTCCAACAACATCTGGAGGGTCACAGGTCAGCCACTGCTAGTGAATACCCTGAATCAGCATGTCTGCCAGAGAGGGAAACAGAAAAGATGGCTAGCAATTGTTGAACGGTCTGTTACATCCGTGTGCTTGACACTAGATTCTCCACTCAGTGATCTCCTGCTGCAGAGTCCCACAGGTAAGCAACACTTTGCCAAAAGTAAGTCCAGAATTGCTTCAAAGGGGGTCCTCACAAGCCATGAAGTTGCAAGAGTCTTTCAGGCTGCAATAGGGTCAGATGGTGGGAACAATGGGAATGTTTCCACTATTCTCTCTCCCCCCACCCCAGTCAGCTTAAGAACATTCCTAATATAGTTTTTGTTTGCTGAGGGATCTCACTGAGCAGTGGAGAAAGGAGTGTGGAGAGAAATGAGATTGGAGTAAATTATTTCACTTTCAAGGAGAAATTGCACGTCTCTAGTTTGATTGTTGACTGAAAATCTAATAACTGTGCTGCACAATAAAGCAAAAAGATTTGCACATCATCTTTGCTGCTGTAGCCACTGATGCTGTGTCTTTCCCAACAGCTCTCCTTTTCTCACTTCTCAAAAAACTCTGAAGTCTTTCCCACCAGCCCATATCAGGATAAAATAACTGTTTCTGCTGGTGGTACCTAAAATGTTTGCTTGTGTGTATGCAATGAATGCAGGAACAAAGTTTCTACTTTCGTTGGCTGTAATGAGGTCAGCGCTTATTGCCCATTGAATTTATGGAGTGGTAGTGGTGAAATCCCCCCAAGGCTTTGTGGCTTAGCATGGGGAGACCTTTGATTTAGGTCAAAAAGTGAGGTTTGCTGGAGTTAAAAGCCTTTGTGTGCTCATTTTGCTCCCTAGATATCTGTGGTATGTTAAAATGAGTAGGAATGAGTTCCTGAGTCCTGGGGCCTCTCTGTTTGACAGGGGAGGGAAAAGAAAATGTATTCTAAGCACTATACTAGCCCCACTGTGTGCCAGTGGTGCCTTTATTTTAATAATAGTACTATTTAATATTTCGTAATATGGGCAGGGAAAAGAGGTTGTTGCCCTCTAGGCAAGGAAGGAAGACCCTGTGGCCCTCCAGATGTTGCTGGACTATAAGTCCCATCATCCCTGACCATTGGCCATGCAAGCTGGGGCTGATGGGAGCTTGAGTCCAGTAACATTTGGGGGGGGGCAATCATTCTCCATCCCTCCTACAGGCAGAGAATTTACCCTTATTGTTGATTGTTAGTTTCATTTTAAAAACCTATGCGGTGTTCTCTACAAACTCACAACCTGCAGAACATTCTCAGCCCCTTCTTATGCCGGAGCACATGACTTAGGTTTTTCTCGTGTTTTTGATGTGGTGTGGATCCTGGGGAAGTTTTTGCAGCGGCCCCCATTGTCAGGTGTGTGTGCAGGAGCCAGGCCCTGTGACCAGTAGGACTCTGCAGGACTGGGGCCTTCCTAAGTTTGTTCTGAAGAGGCAAGGTGCGGCCACATAGGTGAGGCTGATTGGTAACTCACAGCACCTGGTAGCAAGAGCCGGGAAGGGATATAAGGTCAGCATTTTCCCTTCGGCTCTTTGCCACGGCAACACATTCCCTGTCTTGCTGCATTTGACTCCTTGACTCTTTGCTTCTTGATCCTCGGACCCTTGACTTTGTGACCCCTTGCTTCTTGATCCTCTGACCCCTGACTTTGTGATTCCTTGCTTCTTGATCCTCGGACCCTAATTTTGTGTCCCCTTGCTTCTTGATCCTCGGACCCCTGATTTCATGACTCCTTGCTTCCTGACCCTCAGATCCTTGGCTTCTTGACTCCTGGCTCTCTGACCCTCGGACTCTTGGCTTTCTGACTCCTGGCTTCTGGACTCCCGTTCCTGCTCCCACCCCGCTATCTTGCCCCCAGTCCTGACATCCCCAGCCGGGACTTCGATTGCCTGTGAACTGGACCGTGACACCCATCTCAGTTGTGCTTACTATATGCTGCATTTCAAAGATGTGTAGGGTTGGTGCACCAACAGCTTTTCCTCTGAGGTTGCAGATCACCAGTGTGCTAATGTTACACATGTATGGGCTGGCTCATGCAGTACGTGCAATTAAATGAGAGACTGTCCACGGGGATTGCATGCTTGAGTAAATTATTCGCTTGTGGCCGCCATATGAAGCAAATCAGACTTCGTGTAAGTTAGGAAAGTCATTGTATGTACAAGGTGATGAAACTGTTCTGTTGGCTGCTGATTAGGCCTCAGTATAATCTCTAGGGTTAGTAAGGCAATACCAAGAAAAAAGAATCCAGTGGTGTGCAACAGTGATGATAAAGGGTTTAGGTAGAAAGTGTGGGAAATTGTTTCAGCGCAAAAATGCTTGATATTGGAAGGAAAAAAGATGCACAACCTTTTGCTGAATTGCTAACCTTAAAAAAAGAAAGACCAGACATTGTGGAATGAAAAAACCAACAACCCTCAACGTTATAGAATTGTAGAGTTGGAAGGGACCCCAAGGGCCATCTAGTCCCACCCCCTACAATGCTGGAATTTGAACTAAAGCATCCATGACAGATCATCTGACCTCTGCTTTAAAACCTCCAAGGAGGGAGAGCCCACCACCTTCCGAGGGAGTCCATTCCACTGGTGAATAGCTCTTACTGTCAGAAAGTTCTCCTTGGTGTTTTGTTGGAATCACCTTGTAACTTGAATCCATTGGTACAGGTCCTCCCTCTGGAATAGGAGGAAACAATCTGGCTCCATCTTACATGTGACAGCCCTTTAGAAAATGGCTATCTTATCTCCTCTTTTCCAGGCTAAACATACCCAAGTCCCTCAACTGTTCATAATAAGGCTTGGTTTCCAGACCCTTTATCATCTTGATTGCCCTTCTCTGCACACATTCCAGCTTGTCAATATCCTTCTTAAATTGTGGGACCCAAAACTGGACACAGTACCTGTTCAAGGCAAAATAGAATGGTACTATTACTTCCCTTGAGCCGTACACTATACTTTTGTTGATGCAGTCTAGAACAGCATTAGCTTTATTTGCTGCTGTATCACACTGTTGACTCAAGTTAAGCTTGTAGTCTACTAAGACCCCTAGATCCTTTTCACGTGTACAACTGGCAATCCAGGTGTCCCCCATCTTAAATTTGTGCAGCTGGTTCTTCCTGCTTAAATATAGAACTTTACATTTGTCCCTATTGAAATTCCTTTTGTTAGTTTGGGCCCAGTTCTCCAATCTGTTAAGGTCATAGTGAATCCTGATTCTGTCTTCAGTGGCATTGGCTGCCCCTTCCAGTTTGGTGTCAACTGCAAATTTGATGAACATCCCCTCAATTCCTTCATCTAAGTCATTTATGTTGAACAACAAGCACAGGACAGAACCCTGTGGCATTCCACCTGCCACTTTCCCCCCAGGATGATGGGGGGGGGTACCATTAGTGAGCACTCTTCGGTCAGTCAACATGCCACAAATCCACCTAAGTTACCTCATTGTGAGTACCTCACCTGAAGCTTGATAAATAACTTAATATACAGTATTAACACAAATTGAAACCATAAGATTGTAGCCGTTGCATAAGGGATTATTAACTTGAAGGGAACGTAATTGAAATTATTAAGATTTTGGCATGCAGAAAATAAAACAAAGATGGAGTCATCAAATGTAGGATGTGAGGAGGCCACTTTAGCTAAATTGTATAATTTGGTAAATTAATCATTGGTTTTAATAATTGTATTAATTGGATAAAATTGGCATTGTTATAATGAGGCTGTTATTAGAATGATATTGGAAAAGCAATACAAATACTTATTAAAAACAACAGTAGTTATCTCATCCAGCCCACGTTTTACCAGCTTCCTCACAATAATATTATGGGGGACTTTTTATATAGAGGTGAAATGAAGATCATATACCACAGGACATGATGAACAAATGAGTCATTTATTATTGGACTACCTAGGTGTAGTGTTGGAATATCATCTTTTAAAGAATATAACACCAAGAGTCTTGCTAGATGAAACCAGAGGCCCAACTTAGTTCAGTTTCCTGTTTCTTACAAAGGCCAACTAGAAACCTCCAGCTGGCGCAGATGTAGGGCCTAGTATCCTGCCACTGTTGTTCCCCAGCAGTTGTTATGCCAAATCCATCCTGGAGGTAGCATATAACTACCATTACTAATTGCCACTGGTTGTCCTGTCGTCCATGAATTTGTTGCATCCCTCTTTAAAGCTGCCTTAAGTTGGTGGCCATCACCCGTCTTGAGAAGGTACATTCTGAAAATTAACTGTGCGCTGTGTGAAGAAATTCCTTTTGTGTGCCCTACATTTCTCACCATTCAGCTTCCTTTGGTAACTAGTGGAATATTAAGAAAGACCATTGTTCTTTTTGAGGCATTTTGGTGAAATGCAACAATTGGCTCCTTTCCTTCCTGGAGAACCTTTGAGACTTGGGGCTTTAAGTGGTTAATTCTCTTTCCCTCTTGTTATTTTGTGAAATGTTAGCTTCTCCGAGTTAGTTATATGCTGAGATGGCACTGCGTGGGAAGTTTAATCTCTAGGTAAGCCCTTAACAGGATCCCATGGGGGGGGGCAGCTGGTACGGGGGATTCACTAGTTTTAGAGCTATCTGTGTTGGATGCTTGACATATACTAAGTGGTCCTTCACTCAGGCAACAATGCATAAGCATTGCCAGGGCTACTGATCTAGCACACAAATACCAGATGTGACTTACGGAACTCCAAGAGTATATAAGTCCAGAGAACAGCTTTGTTAATCAGAACTTCAATGCAGGCCACGTCCAGAAAATGATGTGTACTGACCACCACTCCAGCTTCAGGAGTTACATTGGTTGCTGATGGGGTTCCCAGCAACCAAACAGAGAAAGGATGTAAGTTAATTGCTATGTTCTGCAGCTCTTTTAGCTGTAAAATGAAATTTTTAGCCTTCACCCCATTTGTGTGTTCACTGTGTTGGGAATCCAAACAGAACACCTGCTCCTTGTCAGAACAATGACCCCTGGTTTTGGCATTATGAGAGAGAGGAAACCTTCTCTCTTATTCTCACTTTTTACTGAACTAGAAAGCTCCAAAACATTGTAATATTTTCTTTTTGGAAAGTCTTCCAGTCATTTTGATTGCCCCTGTCTGCACATTTTCCAGTTCCATAGTATCCTAATTTGAGGTGGAGCAACCAAAACTGTATTCCATTCCAAGTATGGTTGGCCCGTAGGTTCATATATAGCAGGTGTGAGGAACCTCAGGCCAAATGTGGTCCTCCATATCTCTCCATCAGGTTCTTGGGGTTCTCCCATACAATACACTCTTCCTAGGCAATACCTTGCATAGTTCCTGCTGTGCACCTTTACTGCCCCCCATTTGAATATTTTTGCTTGGGTTGAACTGGGCCCTTGAACTGTGATAATGCTTCTTGCTTGTCAGAATGGAGAGATGTGTTTGTGTGTTTGATTTTTGTGTGGCTAGAATGGAAGAACCATGTTCATTGTTACACCCACTACCGGGATGCAGTTCCCAGAGGGCTGCATATGAGGGAATGTGGCCCTCAGACTGAAAAAGGTTCCCCACTCTTGGCATAAAGGCATTACAACATTGGTAGTTTTATTTCCAGTCTATCTCTTGGTTTCCTTCTCATTGAAGTTCAGCGTGATGCCTTGCACCCCCGGGACCCTTGCTCTCTGGGGCTGTTGCTCTGAGAGTGAGATGTTGCAATCAGGTACTGAAGGACTTGCCTACAAATCTTTCAGCCTTTCTCTGCTTCTCTAGGCCAGCCAGCAAGGCCTGAAGGGAACAGATTTGCCCCCTGACAGTCAGGAGTTCATTGTACCAAACACACACACCTGACTTTTGTCCAGCTCTGTGAAAAATAGGTCTCTACTCTAAACACTGGGAAATAACTAAATAAAGGGGTGGGGGGAGTCAGCAGTAGGCAGGGGGGAGACTGTTGTTATTTCAGTTGCACATACATTGGCTTTCTTCTGATAAGGGGTTACGGACTAGGGAGGGCAAGGGAGTGATAGTTCCAATGGGAATACGAGAAGGGAAGGAAGGAGGAGTGGGAAGGAAAGGAACTGGAATAAGATTAGTAGAGAGAGGACAGACAAGTGCCATAATGTTTGAAAGAGATGGCTGGAGGCAGAATGAGGAGTTCAAGGTCTCACTGCACATGAAGGGTCTCCAGGAGTTTCTGGTAGTTGCTGGAGTTCTCAAGGTGGGAGGGAGCACTGTGTTTCGTGATTGCTCCAGGCTCACAGGGGAAAGCTCAGCAAATTCCCTTCCATAGTCTGAAGCAATAGGCTAAGGACTCTGAGAAACCCAGCGCACCTGCAGGACGAAGGAGAGCTCCCAGTGTTCTGCTAAGGCCCCTATGCAAGCTATTTTTCTGCAAACACCTCCTCTTCCTCAGATTTTAATGGCCTTCCGAGGCCATAGGGGAGGCCCCATTACCATCAACTACTGGCTCTAATGTTATTATTTCTCAGTGACTGTCATGTTCAGTTTAAAGACATTAAAAGGGAACAGCCCATTTTGAAATGTCCAGAATACTTCTTTAAAAAAGCTTACTTGGGTCATGGATGGAAGAGGCAGAAGCAGTAGCTATAAGTCTGAGAGGCAATCAAGAATGTGAGGCTGCATCAGGAAACAAAATAAAGGTTTAGGCTTTGGCTGAAAGCAATATACGGCTCAACAGTGAAACAGAAAGAAGTTGGTAGAGGATATAGAGGAGAAAGGAAAGAAACACATTGTTTGTGTAACCTTCTCTAGCCCCACTGAAGACCCTGGTCAGCGAGGGGAGATTTCTTAATTTCTCATGCATTACTCTAGTGACATCCATTTCCCTTAGTGATGAGTTAGGTGTCTCTGCTCCAGCACAGAGCCTCTGCCTGGCATTATTGCTCATGATTCCTGGTGTGCGTTGGCTCTCCATCCCACTCTTTAAGTGATATCATTTGTGACATATTATTTTCTCTGCATCACACCAGGGAGTTGCAGGGATTCCATTTCTTAGCTGGCTCAGAGTTTCAGGGAGAGAAGGAGTTTTATTTTAACTGCCTGTCTGCCAAAAAAGGCTTTGCAATCTAAGGAGTAAACTTTATTGTAATTGTTCGCCTCCATTTAGAGGCATCTTAGACCTGGTGCCTCTTGGCTATATGCTGGAGCAGAGGAGGATATTGTAGGGCTTAGAGTGAGATGTACTAGTCATTCCCCAGCTATTTGTTCTGTGTGCAGTAAGTCAAACCCATTCCCAGTACATCGCTGCTCTGTTCACCTAAAGTTTCCTCTTGTTAACACAAAGTGATGCAATTGTTCCCTTGCTCAAGCAGCTTTGTCAAATTAACCAAGAATGAGCGGCATTAGTGGCACCTTCAGTGTTCTTTTATCATTGGTTTGGGAGCATGGAGAATACGGCATTGATTTGCTAAGAACCAGTGTTGTCTAGTCAGCTGTGTTTAGCTTGGATCCAGAAAGCCTGGGATCAGTTTCTGGCATAGTCTCTTATGGCTTTGAGCAAGTCACCTGTCTCTAACAAGCTTCTTTTCCCTTTTAAGATTGTTGTAGATGCAATTCAAATTCCAAAGCATTTTGCAAAGAAAATGTGTAGAAAGAAAGATAAATAGTAACTATATGAACATTAATTAATTCATCTAAAGATTTTTACCCTGCTCCTCTGCTGGAAAAGTCTTCTTGAGTGGTTTACAAAGACCAGAAATTTTGACACATGCTTGATGTGTGCCTTCAGGGGAGGTATAGGAAGTCAGCGAAGGCTGGAAATCTGTGGGTGGCATCTTCAGATTGCTTTTGGCTTATGCCCTCACTTATAGCCATGTTGCAAGTAGTATGGGAACTGGAGCAGCATTACTGCCAGAGAGGTTCTTCTCCTGGGGTTGGTGGCTGGGGAGTGTCCTAACCCACAATGGGATGGGATGGGAACAACGTTCAGGCCTTCTTTTGTTGGGAGCATGGGCAACCATCACTATCTTATCCAGGGCCCTCCCAGGCAGAAGGCAGTCCTCCCATCACCCTCTGACTCAGAATATAATCCCTCTGCAGACCCCCTTTCTCTCAAGCCTTGCAGAAGTCATAGACTACACAGTCACTACAAAGCAAGGCAAGGACACTTTAACCAGCTAGCCAGAGAGGCAGGGCCTATCACACTCCAGGTCTTCAATGGGCTTTATCTCCTTGCTGAGACACATTTTCAATTGTTTCAGGAGCAAGATGTCAGTAGGTCCTCTTTGGAGCGGTCTAAGGTCATGTTCTTGCCTTCCCTCTGCTTGGACTTGACTCAGACTGGCCACTTCCTCTGTGAGCCTTAAGCTCAAAGAATGCTGCGCCAGGTGGGCCTTTGGCCTGACCCAGCAGGGTTCTTTTCATGCTATGATGACAGGACTGGACACGGAGGGTCTAGCTCACAAAGCCAAAGTTGGTTGATTAGATATATATTCCATTGTGTCCCATGGACCTTGTTAGCAGTTTTTCCCCAAACGTGAACACTTCTGTCTCCAAGGGGCTCACAGCCTAAGTTTGGTCATTGCTGCTCAAAGGCATGTCTGCACAGGTCTCATATCATTGCCTTTAAATTTAAGTTTTATTTTGTTTTTGTTCTTTTACTCGTTCTCTGTCTTATCTGCTGCGTTTCATATTGATTTTGTGCCACAGTGTGATGTTTTTATGCTGATCTTTGTGATGGGATTGTTATTCCATTGATTGCTTTTAGCCTTTTAATTGTGTCTTGTGTTTTTATTATTTTTTTAAACTTTTGTGAACTGCCCAGAAGGCCAGAGTTGATGGGTGGTATATAAATTGCCTGAATAAAAAGTGCCTTTAATTCCTATAATAAGCTGGAGCAGGGGAAGGAACTGTACCCTTTGCACAGTCTACAGAGTGAGAAGATGCACGAAGTCCTCAATAGTGTTGCCTCTTTGCCCTCCTTGACAAGCTGGTGTGTTTGTGCTTTGCACAAGTTCTTGCCCATCCCTGGTGACTCCTCTCCCTCCTTATGACCATAAGAAGCTTCCTTTAACTGAGTCAGACCATTGGTCCATCTCCCTTTCCATGGAGGCGCAGGTTGCAGCCACAGCAAAGGTGGCATTTTTCCATCTCCGCCGTATTAAGTAGTTGGTCCCTTACCTTTCTCGCCCTGACCTGGCCACAGTGAATCCATGCGATGGTCACCTCCAGGCTTGGTTATTGTAACTCGCTCTACACGGGGCTGCCCTTGAAGCTGACCCGAAACTCCAGCGGGTGCAGAATGCCGCGGCGAGGCTCCTTACAGGGTCCTTGCCATGGGATCACATTCATCCAGTGCTTTACCAACTGCACTGGCTCCCGGTGGAGTACAGGGTCAGGTTTAAGGTGCTGGTTTTGACCTTTAACGCCCTATGCGGCCTAGGACCCACGTACCTATGAGACAGCCTCTCCTGGTATGCCCCACGGAGGACCTTAAGGTCCACAAATGACAACATTTTGGAGGTCCCAGGTCGCAAGGTGGTTAGATTGGTCTCAACTAGGGCCAGGCCCTTTTCAGTACTGGCCCCGACTTGGTGGAATGCTCTATCACAAGAGATTAATAACAACAATAATAAATTTTATTTATATCCTGCCCTCCCCAGCCGAAGCCGGGCTTAGGGTGGCTAACAACAATAAAACAGTACAACAGTACAACACAACACAACACCCTAAAATCATTCATTATAAAATTAATTCAAATCAAACCACTGGCAACGATTGGGCCAGAGCTCCGTGAAGATTGCCAAAGGAGGGAGTCAGGCTGTGCCCTGGCCAAAGGTCTGGTGGAACAGCTCTGTCTTGCAGGCCCTGCGGAAAGATGTCACGTTCCACAGGGCCCTAGTCTCTTGTGACAGAGTGTTCCACCAGGTCGGAGCCACAGCCGAAAAAGCCCTGGCTCTAGTTGAGGCCAGCCTAACCTCTCTGAGGCCTGGGACCTTCAAGATGTTTTTATTTGAAGCCCTGCAGGACTTGACATCTTTCCACAGGGCCTGCAAGACAGAGCTGTTCTGCCTGGCCTTTGGTTTGGACTCAGTCTGACCCTTATGTTGCCCTCCCCTTATGGTCTTGATCTATTGGCTACTTTTAAAATGAGGCTGCATTTTAAATTGCATTTTAACCTGTATTTTAAATCCCCCCCATTATGTTTTTACTGTGATTTTATTGGTGTTAGCCGCCCTGAGCCTGTCTCTGGCCAGGGGGGGGGGGCAGGGTATAAATTAAATTTATTATTAATATTAATTAATATTATTATTCACTCAGTACTCCCTACACTGATTGGCACTGACTCTCCAGGTCACTCCATGGACAGAGCTCAGGTCCTTCTGTATACAAAGGTGATGCTTTGCTGCTGAGCTCCAGCCCTTCCACCTAGTTACTGGTCCCTAGTGACTCCGTGCCCTGGTTGAAAATGTCCAGAGTCTTTGGAGGCCCAGCTCCTAAGAGTTAATGATTTGCTCGTATACCGTATTTTTCACCCTATAGAATGCACTTTTCCCCCTCCAAAAATGAAGGGGGAAAGTGTGTGCGTCCTATGGGGCGAATGCAGGCTTTTGCTGAAGCCTGGAGAGTGAGAGGGGTCGGTGCGCACCGACCCCTCTCACTCTTCAGGCTTCAGGAAGCTATCCGCAAGCCTTGGGAGCCCGGCGGGAGTTCCCACCAGGCTCCCAAGGCTTGCGGACAGCAGCCTGCATCCCAAAACCCGGGGAGCGCAGCGGAGTGCACCCCAGGCTTTGGTCAGATGTCCGCAAGCCTTGGGAGCCTGTGGGAGTTCCCGCCGGGCTCGGAAGGCTTGCGGACAGTAGCCCGTTCTGGGGGCCGGGGTCGGGCTTCCCCCGCCCCAGCCCCATGGCTGGGGGGGAAAAGTATTTTTTCCCCTTTATTTCCCCCCCCCAAACTAGGTGCACCCTATGGGCCAGTGCACCCTATAGGGCGAAAAATATGGTATTTCCTTTGTGGAGTTGAATGGAGGCATCACCCTGGAGGGGGACAGGTAATGGGGAAATGGGGCTAAAACAGTGATAGCCAACATGGTGACCTTTTGACATTGTTGGACTACAACTCCCACCATCCCTGACTATTGTCCATCTTGTCTGAGGCTGATGGGAATTGTAGTTCAAAAACATATAGAGGACACTGTGTTGGCTGCTCTTGGCTTAGGGCTCTGTGCTGAGGACGTTATGAAGATTGTCCCGCCTAACCTTTGGAAAGGAGTTAAGCTGCCACAATCTCTCCCATGCATCATTTGGAGCTTTTTAAAAAAATCTGACGCTTGATTGATGCCGGCTTGTCATCATGCAGAGCCTTCTGTGCAAAGCAATAAGTATAAATGAAATTTCAATTATTTTTCAAATCAGCGCTGCTTAATTGGCAGCAATTATTTTATGTGTTTACAGCTACACAAGTCCGTGGGAAACGTTCTGTGAGCTAGTTTAGTGCTGGCTGACCTCTGCTGTCTAGATACAGGCAGGGAATCATAGAATCATAGAGATGGAAGGGACCACAAGGGTCATCTAGTCCAACCCATGCCATTCAGGAATATTTTTGCCCGATCCATGACCCTGAGACTAAGAGTCTCTACCAACTGGGCTATCCATGTTTCTGTAATATTCAAGGCAGGTTGGTGACCGCCTCTCCTTCACTGGATGTGCTTAAACAGAGGCTGAACAGCCATCTGTGCCAGGGTGCTGTAGTTGCATCCTGCATGGCAGATCTTGTGCTGAAGCAGAGGGTTGGACTAGATGACCCCCAAGACCCCTTCCACTTCTAATAAGCTCTGATGCTTGGATAGGCAGTTCCTTGAGATTGAAAATAACATGATGTGATTGGCACCTGCCCTTCCTTGGAAGGTGTACAAAGAGGAGGAGAGGATCCAGTAATGCCATGGCATTTGCAGATGTTATTTGGGTGTAGAGCCTGTGGCAGGAAACCACCCTCCAGTTTACTGTGGTTGGAGCGGCTCTATGCAGAATTTGTCACATGTTAAAATAGTTCTGTGGTTGCTTTAGTGCAGCATGAACTGCCTTGGATGGGGCTGATTGTAGTCCAACAACAACTGGAGGGAAGCATGTTGGCACATTTGATACCCGTGACACAGATGCTGAAAGAGGACCGAGAGGTACCATGGTCAGTGTTTTAAGCTGATTCAGTGTTAAGCTGCATCCATTGCAGGGCTATTTATAATTGCATGCAGAACTCAACACACAACCCCAGCACATCTGGGATTGTAGGAGAATTGTAAAAAGAAACCACCAACCTGGGCTGCAGTTTATTGCTGAGTGTTGTCAGTGCATGCCCACATTATTATGGGAGAACAAAAATGGGGAGAAAACTATCCAAACAGGCAAGCTATTTTGCTGAAGTCTAAAGTCTTAACAGAAAACATGTGTGTCAGCCAGACGGTATAAAAGACCCAGACACCTGTTCCTTGCTTTCCCCTCAAACTAGCAAGCCTCAGCCATCCAGGCAAATAATCCATCTTTGTGTTCCATTAAACAATAGCAATCCTGGCAACTTAGTCGCTTGGCTTTTATAACAGTGCCTCAGTGCCTGTCTCTGGGAAATGCCACCCCTGACCTCAGCCATCATACCTGTGTCAGCTGCACGGGGCTCAAACACCTGAGGCCCCGCTCTCTGCCAGTGACATATTTTTGGGCAGATTCTGACAGGCAGTCAGGACTCATTGTCTCTGTAGGAAGCTAGGGAGAATAAGCCTGCCTCTAAATTGTCACAGGCAATTCAGATACTGCACTGCCTGGCAATTTTATGTTCCTTCCGCGCGTATATATTCATTTCCCCCTTCCTTCCTTTCTCTTTCCTTTACTTTGCTGCATCGCCAGCAGGCAAGGAATTCTTTTCAAGCTGTCCTGGAGCTGGAGCTTGGGAGACGTGAATGAACTATAGTGGTTCATTTGTTGGGGCAACACATTGGCTACCTTCTTCCTTCACTGTGGGAGGCAGTGTGCCTCTGAAAGCCAGTTGCTGGGAATGGGAAGTGAATGGAGCGCTGTGGCTCAGCTCCTGCTTCTGTGCTTCCCATAGGCATCCAACTAGCCACTGGGAGGACAGGATGCTGGGCTAGATGAGCCATTGCCCTGATCCAGCAGGGCTCTCCCATCATTGGCTATGTTCCAGCTCTACTGTCGGAAGCAGTAGGCCTCTGCATAGCAGTTGGTGGGAACTGGAGATTGGGGAAAGTGCTGCTGTTCTCAGGTTTTGCTTGCATCTGTTTGGCCGCTTTGAGAACAGAGTGCTAGACTAGATGGGCCTTTGGGCAGACAGTCAATTCTCACCTTAGTCTATTCTTCCCATGAGGGTGCCTACTAAAGTAGGTTGCTTCATCCTGATGCAGGAGAGGGTGGCCATGTTTCTTGAGGTCACAAATGAAGGGGGAGGCTGCATTCTGCTCATGCAGTCTGGAGTATAATAGCAGGGGGCTATCCCCACCTGCATTATACATTTAAAACAGAATCATATCACGTTAAATGACTTCCTCCAAAGAGTCCTGAGCACTGTAGTTTATTAAGGGATCCCAATCCCTTTGCAGAGCTACAGTTCCCAGAGTTCCCTGGGAAGGAAGATTGACTATTAAATGGCAATAGGGACCGCCTAACAACTCCCAGCACCCTTCACAAACCACATCTTCTAGGATTCCTTGGGGAAAGCCACGACTCTTTAAAGTGGTATGATACTGCTTTAAATGTATAGCACAGATTGGGTCATTGCCCTTCCCAGGCTAAATATTTGAAGTGTGATTGTCCTTCAGTGGCAGATGCATGGTTCACTAAAAACCTGAAAGAAGGCAAAAAGGAGGACCTTGTTCTTGAAGGTGTCAAGTAAGAGGATAAGTTGCCAGGTAGGCAACAGTGCTCCAACAAACTGCAACGGCAAGTGTATAGAATTTGAATATTTAGGATCACTCCTGACGAAGGAACTTTGGTTTGAAATGTGTTGTGCTGAAATAAATCCTCTTTGCCAGTGCTTTTGAGAACAAGTTTCTCCTTTGGGAGGGTGGTATGCTGTTTGATTTCTGCCTCCCTCCCTTTTGTGCTTACCAGAAACTCCAAATTCTGTAACAGAAGTGAAGTAAGCAAATCAAAGTTTAAGAAGCGGTAAATCTATTACATATATTTTTAAGAGAATCCTGTGCATTGAAAATTGCTAAGCATGGATTTTGTTGACCGGAGAGCCAGCCTTGCCAGGAACCAACTGTGGGGAGGGGCGCATTTTCTCCTTCATCTTTTTGTATCATTACAAAAACATGGCTAGATACAGAGGTGAGGGTCACCATTTTACATTTTTGCTTTGGGTGCTGAAATGTCTAAGGCCAGCGCTGGGTGATTGCCAACAGCTGGTGAAATGTCAAGCATATGCTATTGCCTTATACAAAAGGAAAGGGAAAAGATGCTTTGCATTTCACGCTGCAGGCAAGGACTCTGGTCTGCTTCTGTTTCAGCACCAAGGACATGGACAGATCCACAGATACTATTGAAGACTGCCCTGGAATTTGGTGTGACACGCTCCTTCTGTAATACACTTTGCAACCTGCACTTTCTAATTGTGGAAGTGAACCTGTCTCAACACTAGGCCAAATGATGGAAAACAGAAATGAGGCCGGTGTACACAGTGAGTTGTTGTGATGGCCATAAGCTGGGAGAGGAGAATTCATGAAACTTGAGTGCCTAGCCCAGGCAGCTGTAGCGACATCCACAACAGAGTGACAGGGTAGATAGAGAATGACAGGCTGCACAACTGATCAAGCCTATTTTTATTTTTGTTCCCTGTGCTGAAATATATGATGAAGGGTAGTATAAAAATATTTTAAATAAACAAACAAGCCAAAAACAGTCCATTTTGATGCTCCAAGCACGAGAAGTAACTGCAAGATGACTAGCTAGATATGCGGCAACTCCTGGTCCTTGTAAAACCTGAGTTGGGCTTCCCCTCTGGTCTGAGCAACAAAAGAATTAAGGCTTGCCTTCCTTCAACCTGGCACAGTGCTGATTTGCATTGCATTTGTGGTGCTCCATCTTTGCTCCTATTTGTCATGCATGCTTTCTTTCCTTTGTGTCCAAGTGAGCTGGTTTATGTATGCAGGATGCATCCAAAGAAGGGGGTGCAGTTTGCTTGTCTGTCACTCTCCCTGATTGACTATTAATGTTTGGTTATTTTTAGTCTGTCACAACAGCACAACAAGGCAACAGCACAACAGGGTGGGTGGGTGGGGAGATCTGTGCCATCTGGTCAGCCAAACTGAGGACTTAGTTGGTTCCACCCAGAGGTGAAACTGCTCAACAGTTTGGTTCTCTCAAAGGAGCGTGACTCCTTTGACTTTGGGAGTTGCTCTTTGTCTGTTGGAGGACGCTAATTGTCCTCATTAATAACTGAAGATAGAAGGCAAAAAACCCACAATTAAAATACTTTTTCTGACAGTTGTGATGGAGTGACTGAATAGGATTTCCTCTTCCTCCCTACAGGGTGGATAGATTCCAACTCCCCATAAAACTTCATAACATACCACATTCTCGATATGGGTGACTTGACCCTAAAACAGTGATGGCATGGAACTTTCAGTGGGCAAGGTGGTGGATGTGTGTCCCTTGGATAGTAGTGGAAGATTCTGAGTAGCAAAAGACTGTAGAGCAAATAGGAGATGTGCTATTGGAAAAAGTCAGAGAAACGGGATGAATGTGGAAACTTGTTAATAGTTCACTTAGAGCAGGCATAGGAAAACTCGTCCTTCCAGATGTTTTAGGACTACAACTCCCATCATCCCTAGCTAACAGGACCAGTGGTCAGGGATGATGGGAGTTGTAGTCCCAAAACATCTGGAGTGCCGAGTTTGCCTATGCCTGACTTAGAGGAAAGGGCCCATCAACCCTGGGATCTCCAGGAGAGAAAAATACAAGGTTTTTTGAGTGTGAATCTTCAGTGCTTTGTGACATTAGCAGGCGGCATAAAAACCTCCTCTTTACTCTCCTTGCCTACTTGCTTGGTTAAAAATCCCAAACTCTAACTGGCGATCTGGTGGTGTGCATTTTATGTGGCTAATTCAGAAAAGGTTGCTTAGCAACTGGGTGGCCCAGGCCTCAGTTTGTTACTTAGGTTGCTTCAACACTAAGGCCAGATCTGCAGTAGTCATTAAACCACTACAGTGCTGAATTTTGGAGGAGGGATTGTGCCCAAAAATTATATTGGGAATTCATTAGGCATCCCAAGCCACAAGCCTGACACTCATGTAATGGGAGCATCCAACAGAGAAGTGAGAGTCTGGATAGGGATGCTGATCAGCTGAAAGTGAGTAGCAGAGAAAATTTCCTTTTTTGTTGGTGTCTCAATAACACTTAATACATAACACTGTTTACCCAGGCAATTGATGGCTGAAAGATACTGCCCATGGCAATCTTGGACTGAGCAACCATGAGGGTATGTGATTGTTTTAAAATGTTTCTTAGATGCTGTAAATCAAGGCGGCCCAACTTTTTATACCAAGTGGGCCGCAAGAGTACTTTGGTATAGAACCTGCAGGTCGCACACTGCTTTGTTGCGTGGTGCAGGGGAGCGAGGCAAAAATGTGATGTCCCCCTGCCCTCACACTGCCCTCACACTGCCCTCATGGCAAGGCTCCAGGCTTTGGGAAGGAGGCGCAATGCTCTGGCAGGGTCCTAGAACCCTCTTGTCTCCTTCCCAAAGCTGGGAAAGTGCTAACTAGGTTTTAGGAAGGAGGTGGGAGGACTCTGGGACCCTGTCAGAGCCCTCCTTTCCCTGGCATTGGGAAGACAGTGCAAGGGCTGGAGAGTGTGTGTCAAATATTGCTCAGGACTATCAAATAAGGCCTTGAGGGCTGCATTTGGCCCTCAGGCGCTGCATTGGACCATCCTGCTCTAACTATTTTTGGATGGTTTTAAATGTTTTTATTTTAAATTGTGTGGTTTTAGTTTTTTAATGTTTGCCGCTCCAGGACAGAAATTTCATAAACAACAAAAAATAGTAATAAATATTATTATTATTAATAAAGAGAAAACAACATCTACACAGGCACACAAGGGGAAGACAATTTTACTGAACAGAAAAAATGCACGAGGATGAATTTTATCTTGGAGCCTATTGTTCCAGAGCATAATAAGCACTATCCACTTTTCAATGAATTCATTATTTTGCAATTCCGTATGGTTCATCCAATTGTAAGTTTATTTTGATATGAGAGTTGTGAACCACATAGCACTTTGATACAGATGGTATCTCTTGCTTTCTTCCACAATGAGCTGCCATACACATTTTAGCATCTGTGCGTAGACTTATTTCTAACTCTATAACAATGCTGTCAACAATTTCTTTGAGAAAACATAATAAGACTTGGGATCATAGACTATCAAATCCTCTGGCATCTCATTAAGCAATTACCCTCTCAAAACTATGTGTAAAGGAACATATCCAAAATGTGTGTTTTAATCTTGCAAGCTCTGCCTCACTCTGCCTCACAACAGCAACCTGTGACCTACAGCAAAGTACAAACACAACTTAATTTGTGTTGTGTCAGATACCGCTTTTTAAATGATCAGAGATTTATTTAGAAGTTATTTTACCCTGCCCATTCCTGTTCTATAACTGGTTCCTTATACTGTACCCCAAATCTCTTTTCCATTTCTTAAAAAAACAAAAATACAAACCTTAGATGATGAACTATTCCATTTTCAACAGCACAGTTGTGTGTAAAACATACCAATCAAATGAGAGATATTTTTTCCTTTTATTAGATATATTTACCTAGAAATGTAGAGATGATATGCCTAGTCTGTTTAACTGTACTTTCTGCATAGATATGTACTATTTTCCCATTGGTTGACCCCCCCCCCATGGTAAAGGTTCAAATACATCCTTCATCATGAGGAAGAGCCATTGTTCAGTGGTAGAGCATCTGATTTGCATGTGGAGGGTCTCCTGGTAGGGCTGGGAGAGAACCCTGTCTGAAATCCTGGAGAGCTGCTGCCAGCCCGTGCAGGCATTACTGAACTAGATGGAACAATGGTCTGAATAAGCAGAAGGCAGCTTCCTATGTAGAGGCTTGGCTCAAGGAGTGGGTTTGCCAGAGCAGGCTAGCCTCCTCTGTCTGTTTTTTGAATAAAGTTCCCATTTCTCATAATTTTCCTTGGTTTGCCCCTAATCTGTGTACCTTGTACTTTGTAGATTATGGGGTACTTAGTGACAGTCAAGGTTTTTGAAGGACAGGTAGAATGAAAAGATTGACACTGCTGGGGTTGTGATGCTGCAGGCAAATAAAAATTTCATCCAAACCGGGTGGAAATGGAAAGGGCAGATTACATGCATGGTTAACCCAGATTATCTACAATATTATGAAAGAAGTTAAACAGTGAGCCAATTTAGGTCAGATAGTGAGAGAGAGATAACAGAGCCCCACAGCCTCCTGTGGAGACATCTTTGAGAGGAATAGTGGCTGAGAAAGCAATGTTTTTTTCCTCCTTTTTCTTGCCACGAGGATTGGTACTTTAATAATACAGGGAATGCCTGAAGTCAGTTTCTCATCGGTAGAAATATTAGAGGCTTCCCCTCGCTCCAACCTTTGCTTATCTGAGGGAATCCTTTGCATAAAAAAATGTTGTCTTAATGAAGTTTAGCATCGGGAAATAGGAACAGCTAATGCTGTGTGAGCTGACTGCTCAATGAGGAACAAAAGTAATATTCTGTGACCATCTGATGGCTCATGGACTTTAGGAGGGACCTTTGAGGATGACAGGCTAGCAAGCCTGTGTCCATGCTGGAGCTCTCCTTTGCCATCCCGTAACACATTTCATTGTGATGACCAAGCACTATCATTTGTGTGAAGGGTCTCATGTTATTCCTCATTTCCAATATATTTAACTGGGCTGCTTTTTTTTTCATTTGTGGAATGGATCCTTTTTATGCATTGATTTGTTTGTTAGGATGAGCAAAATGTCTCTGTGTGGTGGTGGGGGGCAGGCACAATGGACTCAGAAAATACATTTCTGTCAAAAGGCCGCATGATATGCAGGCATGTACAATGCCAAGGGAAAAACAGAGGGCAAAGTTTAGTGATTAGGTGGGTATGTCAGACTAAAAACCCTGCTTCAGGTAGGAAAGGAGTTGCAGAACAATGTTCATTTTCTCCACAGGATTAGTTATAGGAAAATAAGAAGCATTGTCTTAATGAGTACATACAAGAGGCCTCCTTCCTTTAACACTCTCCTTGAAAACATGGAGAGCGATAGAGATGAAGGTCAGAGCTTGCGCTCTCATGCACACACTACAGTCCCCATAAAGGGCTGAGATATTCATAACTTCTGGTAAACTGGCCCTATGAGATGTCACACTAAGGTATGCAAATCTACACTTGTGTACACAGCACTGTCTATTAACATGAATCAACAGAAAACTAGCTAGTGTAGATATATTTTTAGCAGGTACATGGACCCTTCTTTGGGACCCATTAAATCTATATTTCTGGTGGATGCATATCATTAAAAATTGTATGCGCACCATAAATGAACATGCTGGGAAGCCACCGCCTCTCGTAAATCTGCTGGATGGCATTCAAGGCTAGTCCTACCCAGAGTAGACTCGTTTATAATAAGGAAGCAGTGTTAGTCATGCTCATTAACTTCATAAAATCACACAGTTGGAAGGGACCCTGAGGGTCATTAGTCCAACCCACTGCAATGCAGGAATCTCAACACATGATCCCAATTTGAAACCATACCGGACCCTGCTTAGCTTTGTAAATATGCTAGCAGTTTTAATGCTCCACCACTAGGAGGATAAAAACAGTGAGGCTACTCTGAGTAGGACTAGCACTGAATGCCCCCCATTATTTGGTTACAGTGAAACATAGTAATGCATGAAGTAGTCCCAAGGTCAGCCCTGCTTTTTAATGACTTAAGCTAGATCAGCTTCACCAGGTGGTGCCTGTTTCCTCCTCTGTAATGCGGGTCATTTGTTCTTTCCAAGCAAGCTCTGTATTAATATTTGCAAACAGCTTTGAAAAATGTAAACTGTTTAATGGAAGGCAGTTAACAGTAATAGATGCTGCTTAGGAGGAAAAAATAATAGCGCACATTTTTAAAAAATCTATGTATAAAATTCTATCTCACTTTCTACAACACTCTAAGCTAGCTGCCATAACAATCAATATATCAAATCAATAAAATATCATAAAATAATTCACAACCATAAATATATTAATTAAACTGTATTAAAATATTTAATACAAAACAACTCAGCTCAGCAAAGACCAAACGTAGCCTTTATAAAATACCATTAACTGCCTCCCTAGGAAGAAATACCTTAAATTGTTTCTTCATTGTTCCTATAGGGTGAAGAATGATGGTTTAGTAACTCGCTGAATACAGATAAGGCTCTGATGGTTATGAAAACAGTCAGTGAACTGTGTCTCTAACAGGAAATCCTTGTATATTTCTTTTTTAGCAGTCTCCTGGGATTTATGTCGTGAGCTTCTTCAATCTTTCCCCAGGGACTGACAGCCTTGTTTGTGTATATTAACTCAGCCCTGTGCAAGAGAACTTTTGCAGCCGCAGCAGAGTCCTTTCTTCCCGCAGTCAGCCCCTTAAAGAGTTTACTCTGAAAGTCAGTCAATCAGTCCATCCCACAGCCGTCCAGAGCCATAAACAGGGATAAATAGTAATTAGTATGGTAAATAGTTTGGCCCTGTGTGTGTGTGTGTGTTCTGGTTACAGTATCATGGTAATTACTGCTGGCTCCCTGCCTGAGTCTTCCTGCCGCCCGATTTCGCGCTCTGCTCAGCCTTGCCAGCCTGATTAGTACTGGACTCATGCGAATTGGCAGTTTACTTTCAGCTGTCTCTTCTGCTCACTCACCAGGAGGCCAGGCATTTGCCCAGGTGTGTTGCAGCGTGCTGAATGCAGGGCCTGCTCCATGCTCATTGTGGCTGAACAGAGGCTTTTTTCACACGCATCTGAGCTCTGCTTCAAACATTTGGGAATTGATGTTCTTAGACTGTCTGCCGTGTAAATAAGTCCAATTCACTAGCTAGCCCATTAAAAAAGAAATCAGCACCTGTACCTATTCTAATAACTTGTGGTACAGCAAATCCCTGAAATATATATAAGACTGACTTTGTTTCCTTCCCCCACTTCAGCCAGCCTGCTCTCAGTGGCTATAACAACCTCACTCTCTCTTAAGGTAGTCCTCCAGAACTGCTTCTCTGACAAACCCTTTCCTGAACCACTTAGTGGCTCCACGGTCAATGGCTTGACTCCTCTCTGCCAGTCTTTAACTTCTTTCTGATCCCTGTGTTGGTAATTATGTAAAATCTTTAGGCAAGGACGCTGTCACTTTCTGGCTCTAGACAGCTTCATATCCTACTTATGTAGCGAAATGATAGTCCACAGAACTTGGCATTGTTGATGTGGAGAAAGGAACGTATTTATTTACTTATGTATGTATTTATTTGCTAATCATTTGGATCCTAATCCAATGGTAAAGTCTCTTCCAGTACCTTTGAAATCAGTGAGAATTGTTTTTAAAGGTTGTGCGTAGGGGAACTTGGTTAATTGTGCCCTCCCACTTTATACAGGCCGTCCCAGGTATAGATGGCATAAGGTAGATGTGCTATAAGAAAAGTGAATCAAAACTAAAAGGCTGCAAAGCACACACACCTATGGGAAAGGGTCAAGTATCCATTTAGTGTGGAACTGTCATCCTTCATTCACTTTTGACAGAAAATCCAGACGATGTCATTTTCAACCCATTGCATTCCAGTGTTTCATCTCTTCTCACACCATTGCTTTTCAGACTGTTGTGGTTATTCCCCCCACAAACCCTTAAAATGCAGTTGCCCCACTAGTTTATCCATTGTTCACTGACAAAGCTCTATTGAGGTCATTCAGGGCTACTGTACCTTTAATTAGAAGCTTCATCTTTGCAGCTTCTGCTTCTGTTTGCTTCCTGTACAGCAGGGCATGTTAGTGATGAAATGCTTTTTAATTTGTCCATTTCTGTTCCTCTGAGAGGTTGTTTCCCCACTCATCCTGAAACTGTACTACTTTGCAACTAAAGGGGGAAAATGCTTCAAGTTGCAGCAGATATTTATTGAATGAGACTTCTGAGTAAAACATTGCTAAAGGAACTTAGCTATGGGGAAGGGCATTGTTGGAGGATATAGAGCTAAGTTGATTATTAAAATGCAGTGTCTTAGCAACACTAAAGGGCCCTAGCATGGTAGCAACCAATAAGGACATTTAGTCTTACCTGGTGATTCAAGGCCTCTGTATTCTGGGGAAGATTTTCAAGGCCCAGCAAATTTTATGTGAGATGTCTTATTTGTCTCTCTCTACATCTGGGGGAATTTTGCTCTTGTGAATCTTGAACCCTCCTTAAAAAAAAATTCTATATCAAGAGTTACCAGCTAGTTATTTTCTAGCAGGTAATCCTACCCTCTATTTTGTTGTTGTGACAGGTCTCCCCAGGCACTTTTTGGATGGAGCCATATGTGAAGGCAACTGAATAAACTGCGCTGAAGCTGAAGTGTGCCAAAACAATTGTACAAGCCTGATTAGTTTTCAATGAGTTTTTGAATAGATTTGGGAATGAAGTAGGGAGAGGGGATTAATCAGTGAGCAGGTTGGCCAGGACTCCCTGCTTATTTTAAAAGGCAAGGTGACCCCAAATAAGGAAAGGATCTGGTGACAAGTACCCTGAATCTATTCATTGGGGTCTCCATAATATGTAGGTTAGATCTCTGTGCTTGTTTGTGATCCAGCAACTGCACCTCACAGTTGCATATAAAGTGTTAAGCACAGAACAGCCTGCTGAATGAGTCCAGTGGCTTGTCTGGCTCAGCATCCTATTCTCACAGGGGCAGACCAGATGCCTGTGGGAAGCCTGTGAGCAGGACATGAGCGGAACAGCATGCTGCCCACCTGTCTTTCCCAGCAACCGGTATTCCAAGGCATACTGCCTCTGATGGTGAAGGGAGAACTAGCATCCATTGGCTAGTATCCATTGTTCTGTGTGTGCATGGATGCACACTTGACTGAAAGGGGTTGGCAGTATATATTAGGGGGAGCCAATCTGCAGAAGGAAGTTGCAGCAAGTCAGAAGCTGTGTGAAAATGTCATGCTTTCTGAAACAAATCAGCATGCCTCCTTAACGCTTTGGTCTCTGAGGATAGATACAGACACTTTCCCCCCTAAGCTGAACCTCTGTCACTGGAAATACTGTGTTTGTTAGCAGTCAAGCTGCAAACTATGGTTGATGGCTAAATCCAATTTTCTATGCTGCTGGTGCTATCAGTATTTCTGCGACTGGGTGCATGCATTATTGTTTCAAACACCTATTGTATTGTGCACATAAGATCACTGATCATGTGTAAAAACTGTCTCTGCCCCACATACCTTTTTTAAAATTTCTTCTAATTTTGTCTCGTATTTCTGTACTTAGAAGGTAATGGTCGAGTGCTTATCAATTGTATTGGATAGATTCTAACGGATTCCTTTTACAGGAAAATTTATAAGCACAACAGTGCAAGGCTAGTTCTCCTGCTCAATAGTGCAGAATAGTTTTTTGTGTTTTTAAGGTTTCCCTTAGAAGTGCAATTGATTAGTCCGAAGTGGTTTTCAATCTGGTCTAATCAATTTCAGCACTCCATTGGCTTGCTCATTTATTTATTTTAATTTAATTTACTTGTTTGCTCCACTTTTCCTTAGTAAGTCCAAACAACTTGCTGTCAAACTCAGTGAAAACTACAGTTAAGCAAAATTACACAATGAGTTACCCTGATACGGAGCCAGAGGAAGCAGCTTCAGTTAGTAACTATGAAAATAGAGGCCATTTCTGTTTTTCATCCATTGTGAGGCTTCTCACTCTTACTCCTGTCCCCCACCTCCATGACATTTGTCAAATGATCAGGCTGCCAGTGCTGAAGCGGGGCTAGAATGTTTTGTTTCTGTATTCCTTCAGCTTTGAGACATCACTGCCTCTTCCTCTTCCTTCTGGGACCTTCATTGCTTTCCTGCTCCTTTCTCTCTTTCATGTCCAAAATCTAAACCAGTTCAGTGACTCAAGAAAGTTATTCAAGATGCATAGTACATTGTACCAAGTGTTCTGTGGTATCTGATGACCTGGAATCTTTCGCCCCATCCCTCCAGCAGTTCTTTGTTTCATAGAAATGACTGTACATATTTCAGATTTCAGTCAGCAGCAGCACTTTACACTTCGCTCCCCCCCCCCGCTCTCCTTCCATTACTATTATTATTGACATTGCCTCGAGTGGCATGTTACTGATTGTGGAAAAATACCTTCTGCCATTTCCCACCTCTCCAAAAATTACTATCTTGGTGTCTTCTCAAGCACTGTGACCGCAATGCTCCACTGCAGAGTCACCTTTGAGGCACTCCAGACTCCTGTGGCAAGCCTGAGGGCTGTGCTTCATTTGCATACCATTTTTCATTAGTGGGTGCAGGGTTTTAATCAGAGGGCAAGGCACACTGTTAATTTTGCCTCTGGAATGCCATTGAGTTTACATAGCTCTTAGCAAGACTCGCTGTAGAGGCTGACTGTGCTCTGTGAGGCACAAAGGATCCTCAGCGGAGACAGCTTCTTTCTTGATGCTTGCTTTTGCATTTGAAGTGACATGTACATTCTGGATTCTGCTCAGCTGTTGTAGGTTTTTGGATTATGGAAGGACACACGGTCAAAATGGATTTTTGTTGTTGCCATTTCTGAGAGGCTTTTGACCATTAGCAGTTCTTAGTGCTGGCCCAAATATGTTTTGCTGCCTGAGGCAAAAGGACTCCCCTCCTCCCACTGCAATTTTTTTTTTTTTTTGGTCATGCTAACATTTAAGAAGAAATACCCTGGTAGTGAATTGCATAAAGTCAACAATGCAGTTACATTTATAAAACAAGTAGAAAATACATTACGAATTAATAGATTAGCTTAACATCAATATAACCGGGTCTCCCCTCAGGGAAAGTCTGGGTGAACAGGTGAATTTTAAGGAAGTGCCTAAATGTCAATGCTGCAGGTGGCTGCCTGACACTAGTTGGGAGCACATTCCAAAGATGCCAGTACACTGAAGGCCCTGCAGTTAGTGGGCATAAGGCAAGCCCAGCAGGGCAACTAAGAGTGTCTCTCCTTAGGATCAAAGCAACTGGGCCAGGAGCATACAAAGTATGGCATTCCCAGAGGTAACCAGGCCCCTTGGCTTAACTGTCCCACAAGAGTCTAACCCACATACAGAAGCCAGAGCTGGCTAGGCAGGTGAATCTTACTTTGACACCAACAATGGGGCAGTGACTTCACTGCACACAAGGACAGGAAACTCAAAGTGGGTTGGATCTAAGAACATAAGAGCCCTGCTCAATCAGACCAAAGTCCTGTCTAGCCCAACACAACACTCTGTTTTCGTAACAGCGGTGAACCAGGTGCTTATAGGAAGCCTGCAAATAGGACCTGAGTTCAACAGCACTCTCCAGAATCAGACATATTGAAATCTGATGCATCTTAAAGGTAAAGGTAAAGGTACCCCTGCCCGAGCGGGCCAGTCTTGACAGACTCTGGGGTTTGTGCGCCCATCTCACATCTATAGGCCGGGGGCCAGCGCTGTCCGGAGACACTTCCGGGTCACGTGGCCAGCGTGACAAAGCTGCATCTGGCGACCCAGCGCAGCACACGGAACGCCGTTTACCTTCCCGCTGGTAAGCGGTACCTATTTATCTACTTGCACCCGGGGGTGCTTTCGAACTGCTAGGTTGGCAGGCGCTGGGACCGAGCAGCGGGAGCGCACCCCGCCGCGGGGATTCGAACCGCCGACCTTTCGATCGGCAAGCCCTAGGCGCTGAGGCTTTAACCCACAGCGCCACCCGCGTCTTACTAGGGTGTAAATTTCACTGAAATCAGTGGGACTTGCTGTTCAGCACAAATACTAAGATCTGCATTATACAACTGCAAATTAATAAAATGCAATCAGGACTCTTGGAGCAGGTTTATAAAATGCCTTGTACGGCGAATGCCCACACAAGTCTCCTGTTGACAGATGACATGCAGGTGATTTTCCTTTTTTAATTTCATCATCTCTGAGTTAATGATAGTGGCATCTTGTTGATGACTGCCCCTTTGCTATATACACACTCAAACGGTGTATTTTGAGTGTTGAGCACTGCAGATGAGGGATGCTGTGGCTTGCCATAACCAGACTGCCTTTGCTAAATAAATAACCTGGATGCTGTGAGGAGGTGATTTGGAGAGGCTTTGTTGATTCAATTGCAATTCATTTGTACTTTCCAAGAGAGATGGTTTGGAATGTGAATTTCAAGCCATTCAGGAGCCATGGAAAAACAACAATGGAAATGCAGCAGTGTTTGCACTTAGGCAACTCCTCCAGTTCCAACTCCATTACTGTTTGAAAGAGTAAACCAGGAGTAGCTGAAGTGATAAACAATGTTTTCCTTTCATCCTTCCTTCATTTGACTGAGCAGAGATTGTATCCCCTCCCTTCTTTGCTTCTGTTGATCTGGTGAGAATTTTCTATTTTCTTGTTCTCTCGCACCCTCCTCAATTGGATATGGTCCTCCGTGTGAGCAAACGTGGTGTGTTCAGGATCCACACTGGGCTAATCTCATCTAAGAGGTGGTGGTCAGTGTTTACTTGTCAAGGTTGTCTGGGGTATCAGTGCAAACTGGCACGAGGCAGAGACATTTTGCATCAAATCTGTAGACTGACATGGAGTGACAGAGCAGAAAGAATTGAGTGATGGGGAAGGAAGAAGAGGAGAAATTGGAGAGGTGGAGTGGAGGGAAACAAGTTTCAGTTCTGAAAATATTACTTTCATTGAGAGGGAGTGGAATGCAAAATGCCCTTTAATAATAAAAAAGAGTCTCCTTTATTTAACCTTGTGTTTTTATAAACTGTGGTTTTAAAATTCTCCCTTAGGCTGCTGGAACTCAAGCATTGTCTCAGATATTTATATCTTCCTGTCTCTTCTCCTTTCTCTTCTTATGTGGAAAGCCCACCCAAGGGGATTGTGGGACACAAGAGGATTTAGAAACAAAGGGGCTGCCAAACTGGATCAGTCAAGCCAGCCCAGAATCTTCTCCCCTGGCAGAGAAGAGGAATAAAATAAAATAACAAAAAACACACACAACACATTTCAGCCATCTAATAGTGCATTGCCAGAGGTGGTTCACACAGGGACCATGTTACACCCTGAAATGTGGTATTGGGTGGGTTTTTACAGTGCATAATTAGGCTGGTTACTTCCAGCCAAAGGAAAGGGTTGTGTGGATATTATGATAGTGAAAGAATCTTACTAGATAAATGGGATTGTTTTTGCCATATATGTTCACACAGTCACCTTTTCCTAGTTATGACCAATGGCTTTCATGGTGATCAAGTGAAAGGAATTAAGCAAAACCATGTTGATTTAAGGCAGAGGTGGAGAACTCCTTGCTCTCCAGATGTGTTGGATTCCAGCTCCCATCAGCCCCAGCCCAGGGTCAGAGGTCATGGGAGCTGTGGTCCAGCAACATGTGGATGTGCATGGGTTTACCACCCTTGCTTTAAGGAGCACAGATTCTATGATAGCCTGTTGAACATGTTCAGACAAACCAGTTTCAAGGCTTATTCACACAGATGGTGATGATATTTATTATTATTTAAATTTTTATACCACCCATCATCTAATGACCACAGCACAGTTTACAACATAAAAACACAAAAATATATACCATAATAACAAACAAAAACAATTCCACAGTCACAGTTTGAAAGGCCATAGATTGTTTAATTAGCCCAAAGCCTGTGAGGAAAGGAATGGTTTTGCCTAAAAATATATAACGGAAGTGCCAGGAGAGCCTCCCTGAGGAGAGTGTTCCCTAGGGGAGCCACTGTAGAAAAGGCCCATTCTTGTGTTGCTGCCCTCTGGACTTCTTGGGAGGAGGCACGTGAAGAAGGGCCTCGGATGATCATCACAGGTTGGTTCAAATGGGGAGAGGTGGTCCTTGAGGTATTGCAGTCACGAGCTGTTTAAGGCATTCTAGGTAAAAAAAAGCATTAAACTGGGCCCAGAAACTAATTGGCAGGCAGTGCAGTCAGGCCAGGATTGGCATTATATGCTCATACTGTCTTGCCCTGGTGAGCAACCTGGCTACTGAATTCTGCACTGGTTGAAGTTTCTAAACTCTCTTCAGAGGCATGTATAACGTATTGCAGTAATCTAACTTAGAGGTAACCAGAGTATAGATGACAGAAGCTAGGCTATCCTTGCCCAATTTTCTCCTAAACTTCTTGTTAGTTTGAATTGAATTGTAGAAGTTCTGAAGTTCTGGCCTGAGGGCTTCATAATAGACCCTACGCTGTGTTTACCGAGAACATCACTAGAAGACCATATTTTATGGTGTACTAAACTCGTAGCTCTGCCAGCAGTAAGATATGCAGATGACAGCATCTCTACTACTTTGGCACTAAATCAGGTTTGCAAAAAAAGAAGTGGGGATAGGAGGAAGAAGAGATTCAAGAGATGGATGAAAAAGAAAGGGCTGGCCAAGAAGAAGAGGGCTACAATTAACATTGACACAAAACAACTTGAGAAATGTTTACATGGCATTGCCCTTTCCACCAAGCTGCACAATAGTTAGTGAACAATAAATGCAAAAACTGGAGAGCATCCTAAATGAACCCCAAACCAAAAAGTGAATGTGTCTCAGGACTTTGATTACTGTGAATAGGAGACATGTATAACAGAGATCTCTGCAGGCTGCTTTTTCAATTTAACCCTTGAAGATGACATTTTAAACAACCATTGGGCAAAATACATTGGGCTGCTTTGACAATAGCTAGTGAGACCACCTTCCCTCCCTCCCAGCTGTTTTCTGCTTGGAGTGGTGTTGTGGACCGAATGTGGCCAATGATGAAACGCAAACCTCTTCCATGACTTTTGCTGCTGGGCAAATGGAATGTCTGCTTTTAAATAGCGGTCACGGGGTGGAGACAATTCTGAAAGGAGACTGTGGTTTGGGGAGATAATCCGTTTCAACTGTGCTGTGTTTCCAGTGAAAATTAGCAACCCTCCTCTCCCCTGCTGCTAATTCCTGGTTGGGAAGCTTGTTATTGGTGCAAATAGCAGCCTCCCTCCCAGCGGAAATAATGGCTACCAGGGAATGATTTTCACCTGGATTGAAATGAGTACAGAGGGAAAGGGTTAATTCCCCTCCTTTTGCCCCACAGCTACAACCCTCTTTGCTTCTGTCTGCAGCTGACTGATTTTTGAAAAGAAACACCCAGATACATTAAATGCAATTATGCATTTAGTGCAATTCGTAGTTTGTTCCAGGCTGGTCTAGTTCTCTGAACTTAGCCTTGCTCCCCATTCATTCAATAGCTGTGATGTCCAGCTTCTTCTGCTTTAGAAGCTTCTTGTATCAAGCTGGAGTAAGAATCAGCAATAGAAGCTGTTGCTGCTGGGGCCTTTCCCCAGTCTGTGTACACACCCACACCTGTGACGCCTGTCCTCCAGACATCCTTTTTTCTGTTATGCATTCATGAGGATTTGTACTCCTAATGGTATCACAGCAGTTATAGAATTGTAGAGTTGGAAGGGACCTGGAGGATCATCTAGTCTGTGATGTGGGAACATGCAACTGTCCCATACGGGGATCAAACCTGCAACCTTGGCATTACTAGCACCACACACTATGCATCGGAGCTATTTAGGTGGATGTGATCCCACTTTCAATACTGTTTGTGCTTGCAAAAGTTTCAGGGTGGATATATTGCTTTGTTTCCTGCAGAAATCCTGTAACTTTCCATACTAGAATTGTTCTGATGACAATGATATGATAATAGTGAGGAAGCATGGCAGAATAACTAATAAAGCAGAATGATGTGTGGATGGTCCACTGTAAATCCACCACTATTATTCTATATGTATTGTGGAATACACTTGCAAAAAACCACCACTTCCAAGGGTGCCATTGTGGGCCTATCATGAGCAAATAAATAATCTCTAAGGAGGGAACGGAAGCACAGGCCTAGATATTTCTGTTCAAAGGGTGAACAGAGCCTCCAACTATCCTACTTAAGAAGTACAAGGATAGAGGCTATTTTTTTTCTTTCTGTGATCTGGCCATGACTGAATATGTTTCGAAAGGCTCTCGAGCTGCATCTCTCACTGAAAGCGAGATATCTAATTGCAGTTTGCACTTTAGAAAGATCTACCTATATGAATGAAAAATAGAAAAGAATATTTCTCGCAATAGAAGACTCTTCAGAAGTTGAATAAATTAAATACACTGAAGGATGTTCCAGTTAGCAGCCGGCAGAGTCGTGGATTCTTTGTTCTCAAAAGCTGCACTTGGACAGAATCCACATCGCTCTAGAGTTTTTGAGTGCAACCTTTTCGATAACAGTGAACTTGTTAGCCTGAAATTGAATCAAATCCCTGGCACAATAAGTTTGGCCGAGGTGTTAAGAGTCAAATACAATTCCTTGATTTGGCTGCAGTAACCAGAGAAGCTTCTCCAAACACCCATCCTTCTGTCAATATGTTCTGACATCTTGTTATAGCTTGTCCTTTCTCCTGGAGCAGGAATTGTTCCATGTGACTAAGGGAGAGTCTTCTTCATAAACTATTTGGGAGTGAATACCAGATTGAAGTAGAGCTGTGTGTGTGTGTGTGTGTGTGTGTGTGTGTGTGTGTGTGTGTAGTTTCTTTTCCATCTTTGTAGTTGTTTCTCCTTACTGCTTTTAATTTTGAAACACTGCTGCAAGTATTGTAGAGAGTGTGGGGCAGAGGGTTGGGTAGGGCTGAAGGGCTGTCAGCTGTGGCCACCAGTGTCAGGAATGTCTCCCAAAAGCTTAGCGTCCAGAGTAGTCACCCCAGTTTTGGTTCCCAACCCCCAGGATAGCCCTGGTGGAGCACGGTAGAGTATGGTCAAGAAGGACGGTAGTAATCAAGGATCTTGGCCAAGTTGCCAAGGAAGCAGAGACTCAGTGGCTGGGGTTTTGCTTCCTTGAAATAGTCATTTGAGGAATCGGAAAGGAGATGCAATAGCTTTGAGACTGCTGAACTGTGAGACAAACAATCAAGCCCCCACTCCAGCATTGCATCACAGGCTCACTTTGAAAGTCAACTGTACCAGTGTGTTCTAGTAACTCATCTTGTCCCCATTTTTAGATAAACTTTTGAAATCTGGAGTGCCTTTTTCCTCACCTCCATGCCTGCCTGCCTTGGCAGAGTGAACTGAGGAACTAAATTGAATTCCACTCTTGGACGATTCCTACCACTGGAACACTATCACACTCATTACTCTTCCCTTCTCCGCTTCATGCTTTGTTTGTTGTTTCTGTCTTCTAAGGCTTATATTTCTGTAAATAGTTTTTATCTCTTCACATGGGAGCTATGTATCTCTGTGTCTCTTGCTTCCTTCATGGCCTCCCTTGCCAAGCCTGCCTGCTTTCTTTCAATAATAATAATAATAATAATAATAATAATAATAATAATAATAATAATAATTTATTTATATTCCGCCCTCCCCAACCGAAGCCGGGCTCAGGGCTGTTAACAACAATAAAATAACACAACATTCTAAAATCATTTCATTATAAAATTAATTCAAATCAAATTGATGGCAACCATTGGGCTAGAGTTCTGTGAAGATTGCCAAAGGAGGGAGCCAGGCTGTGCCCTGGCCAAAGGCCTGGTGGAACAGCTCTGTCTTGCAGGCCCTGCGGAAAGATTTCAAGTCCCGCAGGGCCCTAGTCTCTTGTGACAGAGTGTTCCACCAGATCGGAGCCACAGCCGAAAAAGCCCTGGCTCTAGTTGAGGCCAGCCTAACTTCTCTGTGGCCTGGGACCTTCAAGATGTTTTTATTTGAAGACCGTAAGTTTCTCTGTGGGGCATACCAGGAGAGGCGGTCCCGTAGGTACGAGGGTCCTAGGCCGTATAGGGCTTTAAAGGTTAAAACCATCACCTTAAACCTGATCCTGTACCCCACCGGGAGCCAGTACAGTTGGTATAGCACTGGGTGAATATGATCTCGCAGCGAGGACCCCGTAAGGAGTCATGCCGCAGCATTTTGCACCCGCTGGAGTTTCTGGGTCAGTCTCAAGGGCAGCCCCACGTAGAGCGAGTTACAATAATCCAGTCTGGAGGTGACCGTCACGTGGATCACAGTGGCTAGGTCAGGGCGAGAGAAGTAAGGAGCCAACTGCTTAGCTTGGCAGAGATGAAAAAATGCCGCCTTTGTTATAGCTACACTCTGCGCCTCCATGGAAAGGGAGGTGTCAAAAATTACACCCAAACTCTTAACGGACGGTGCTGGCACTAATTGCACCCCCGCAAGAGATGGGAGTTGCCCCCCCCAATCCCATATCGCCCCGTCCCAGCCAAAGGACCTCTGTCTTCGAAGGATTTAACTTCAACCGGCTCCCACGTAACCATCCAGCCACAGCTTCCAAACATCTGGTCAGTGTGTCTGGGGCCGAGTCAGGATGGCCATCCATCAACAGATAGACTTGGGTGTCATCAGCATACTGATGGCAGCCCAGCCCAAAACTCCGGACAAGCTGGGCGAGGGGGCGCTTTCTTTCTTTCTTTCTTTCTTTCTTTCTTTCTTTCTTTCTTTCTTTCCCAAGAAGGTTAGTTAGCTTCAACTCTTAATCATTTGGATTCTGACACACACAGAGAGGCACAGGTGCATCTGGAGATTTCCCTAGAGCAAATGTGACCCTCCAGATGTTTGGGGCTTTCAGCTTTCATGAGCCCCAGCAATTGGCCACCAAACAGGTATTATGGGAGGTATAGCTGAGGGCATTGAATAGGGGAGGGCTGGTACATTACCTACCATTAGGCAGTGTGACTGCAGCTGCTTCAGGTGGCAGCCGCTGATATATGTGGAGTGGCGGCAAAGAATCTTGGGAACTGTAGTTTACCCCACATGGAGCTACAGTTCCATGTGCCCTTGGGAAACTTTCCAGTGCCCTTAGGAAACTACAGCTCTCACGATTCTTTGGAAGAAGTAATGTGCTTCAAATGTGTGGATATCTCCCTTCCGCCCACCCACCCCTTCCCAAATCCATGTGGGTTACACACTGAGTTTCCATCTGAACAAGAAGAGAAGACTTCACTTATGGGAGTGGTGGTCTTATAATATCCGGAGGGCCACAAGCTCATCATCTCTGCCCGAAAGGCTCACCACTCTTCCAGATTCTGGTCCCCCTGCTGTCTCCCATCTAAGTCCAAGGAGCAGATGAGCAGCCAATGATCAGAGGGCAGCCTGGCGTGCCTTGAAGTCCCTCCCATTTCCATGTGCCGGTGATGGTAACACGGTTCCAGAGATCTCACTTGTGCACACCTTCTGTATTTCTCAGTGGGACTGCCCAATGTCTCAGATACTCTTTCTTCTGCTTCCATCTCCTAGCTCAGGGCTGGGTAACCTGTGACCCTCCGATAGTTGCCAAACACCAACTCCCATTAGCCCCAGCCAGCATGGAGAATGGCCAGGGATGATGGAAACTGTAGTCCAACAACATCTCTGCTTTGCTTGATCTTTTCATTCCAAGAGCACAGCCAAATCACAGACATCTTGGTTTGGGATGAGCTGTACACCAGAAATGAAGGAAGCAAAATGTAGCTCTGCAGTTTGCAATGTAGCTTTTCTGTTTCTGTGTGGGGAAAAGGGGGTTGCATGTTCTTTATTTTTGGAATACTTCTTCTGTAACTCCTGTTCTGGAGATGGTGTGGCCATGGGCATAGCCAAGGGGGGAGGGCAGGGAAGGGCAGCTGCCCCCCCCACATCAAGATCAATAAAAATTCATAGCTAACTCATGCTCTGCCCCCTCCCCAATAAAAGGCCTGCCCTTCCCAAATCCTGGCTATGCCCTTGGGCTTGGCTGCACTGGTTCCACAATGGCTAACGCTTGCAGTACAGAGTGACAGGACCAGGCAGGATAGTGTGGGATGCAGTCAATACAGGTACAGCTAAGGCAGGAAGCTTAGTTGGAGGCAATCCCTGTGAACAAAGGTTGGACATGAATGTGCATCCATCTCCCTGCAAAACGAGCTTCAGCTTCTCAAAAGCCTCCTCTGAATTCTCTCAGATGTATGACCATCGCTACACCACCCAGAGCAGGACACACACTTTCCAAATGGGCACTGTGCCAGGCACCAGAACTATCTTCCCCCATAATGACACCCCCTTTAAGCTGAACCTCAGCTCCTTGCCATGCCACTGCCTCCCTGTGCCACTCTAAACAATAGGCTTATCTTGGTTCTCCCATGGGTACAGTGGCAGCAGGGGTGGGGGCGGCAGAAATGATACTTTTTAGCCCTGCATCTTGCACAGGAGCTGTCATGAAACCCAAACAGGTGATTTGATACCTGCTGTGTCTCATCAGTCCCGCTGATGAAGCCATCCGGGCCTCCGATAAATGCCATAGTTACGCACACCAGCACGAGCTCCTATGAGTCACTGCTATTGTGCATGCCACGGCTGGCATGAACATCGGATGAGGAGCTGTTGAAGGTCAGGGTGTATCCTGCCTTGATGTGTGAGGAGCCTGTCATGTGTGCAAAACCCAGCAAGAGGAGGAAGAAGGTGATGCAGCCACTACCACCCACTCACGACTGGCAGTGCGCTCTTTATTTATTTATTTCCTCCCAGAAATTCAGGCTCGAGGCCCCACACCCTTGAAAATAGCAAGAGAATAAAAGAGAGAAGAGAGAACACGAAAATATAAAGCTGTGACATGAGCCTAACTTTAGATCTCAGAGCTGATGACTCACTCCGCCGGGGAGGGGGTTGAAGTGGCTGAGTTGGCTGTAGATTTCTGTATATATATCTCACTGAGCTAAATATACAGATTGAGAAGTTCTTCTCCTCTTCTGCTGTGGCAACTTCCATCTGCGTTGGATCCCACTCTCTCTTCATGCACTCAGTCTCTCTCTCTCTCTCTCTCTCTCTCTCTCTCTCTCTCTCTCTCTTCCCCCCCAGCTCTGCCTTTCCCAATGCCCTTTTTGTAGTGGGAAGCTGAGAAACACATGCCGGCTCTCATTGGCTCCCTCTGTTTAGAGAGCAAGCAGGCAGAGGATTTGTGGCGCTTATGCTTCAGTCCTGCTATTACACATCCACGTTCAGCACAAAGCTCTGCGAAATGCAAAGACTCCCCCACCCTTCCAAGACTGGCAGGAGCTCTCAGCCCAAGTGATTTGCCAGTTGTTGTCCTGCAGGTGGTACTGAAGCACCAGCCATGTGGTAGGACTTGTGGTGGTGATGACATTTGGTCCTCTTGCCCCTTATCATCCTCCCCAGCCCATCCTGCTGCAGAGGATAAGTTGCGGATGGGACATCTTCTCATGGTAAAGCATATAAGGAGCTGAGAGAGGATTTGGTTAGAGAACATGTAGAGCCCAACCTAGGGATGGAAGGATCTGTCAATGTTGGTTCTTTCTGTTTCTTGTTTTTCTAATCTTAAATTTAGTTCTTCACATTACTGCAGCAAATTGCAGGGGCTTTCTTTAACAAACAAATTAAAAAAGATCCCCAGGAGAATTCATTAGCGTTTTAGTGTGAACATCTTCTAATAATCATGTTTTCATATGCAATTTCCCCTAATATGCATTTTTTGCATGCTATTTCCATTAATATATTCACACTTTCCATTGATGTATTCATTTTTGCAAGTACTGGTTGGAGAACTGCATTGCAAAATTCAGATATGTGCGAATTTTGCTTTGCATATTGTTTCAAAAATTCTGAATTTGACAGGTTCATCTTTAAATGAGAAACTTCCCCCTGTCCTTAACCCAACTGCAAGCAGAAGGTCTGATCTTGGGGAAAAGGTTTGAGGCACAGAGCAAATTCCCCAGGCAGTAGAAGCAAGCTAATAAGAGACCTTGGTAAAAGACATGCTTTTTTGTTTGTTTTCTTAACTATATGAATTTTGCCATATTAAAGTTTAAAATTTTCATGAATATTAAAAAACATATGTTGGTTCTGATGGCATAAGATCAGACCGGGTTGAACATGTCCTCTCCAGTCAGCTGATTATATAAGCAAGCCACAAGTAGTGGCTGATGCTGGATCAAGTGCTTGTGGAAATGAACAGTATTGTTTACATGCTCATGTCTTTATAGTTGTATGTCTAGCTGCATAAAGACTTATGTGTCAGGATTCCTCACCACTCTTTTTGCTGATGCATTCCTTTGTATTTTTGGGTTTCAATGTTCTATATACATTTTTCTTTCTTACTTTAAAAAAAATTATCTTACTGTGCTTTATGTAAACCACTTAGGAATTTTGCATATTGTCAGGGAATTGGAGGCAGAGAAGGGGGAGAGAATGGGCACTTACAGAGATCTGGTGCCTTTAATTAGCAGCTGCTCTTCCTCGGATGAGGAAGGAGACAAAGGGCAGTCAGGAGGCAATGAATCTGAGAGGGGGGGAGCCATTTCCAGGGCCCAGCCACTCACATAGCAGAGGAAGGAGTGGGGTTGGACTCCGGAAATGGGTTTGCTGGGGGAAGAAATGGAAAAACACTTCAAGCGAAGCAACTGACTCATCGTGATGGTGTCGTTCTTTGAACTCTTGTAAATACTTTGAAGAAACCAATAAATCTCTGTAAATATGGCTGGATTCCCAAACTCTTATCTCCGCTAGCACTCGCAACTCATTCCTGACATATATTAAGCAGTATATAAATGTTATTATTGATTATGATGATGATGATAGTAGTTTTCAAGGAAGAGCTGAGCAAAAACATCTGTTGGGAGGCTTGTATAAGTTCACTGCCTTTGGCCACAACAACAGAGGAAAACGTGCCAAAATACTTGTTGGTGTTTGTCACGATGCATACCAATAGCATCAAAGTGGAGTCATCCTTGGTAATCACTGGTTGTGGTACAGCTGTAGGGATGAAGGCAAGGTGTGAACAGGTCAAGTTTTTGTAAGACAAACCCTTTAAAGTCAAACATTGGCTGTGGCGGAACAGCTGGAAACCAGGAAGCCTGTCTTTCCATTTGGGATGTGGGCGCTCATGCATTTTAAATGCTGCAAAGCAGATTGGGCAGAGGCGTGGGAGAAGAAGAGAGGACGTCATCCCGCCTGCCCATCCACTTGCCCTGGGGACAGCCATTGACCCAAAGCTGCTGCTTGTCTGTGAGAATCTTCTTTCTCTCCCTGTCCCCTACTGGCATCCCCTTTCTCTAAAGCTGTTTGCAGGCAAGTCACAATGGATAGTAGTTCGCCCCCTCTAAATAAAACCAATTGCTCTCATTGAAGTCCTTTTTCTGGAGGGCTCCAATGCTCTTTAGAACTGAAAATGTACCGCTTCCCCTTCTTTACCACTGAGCATCATCGATTCAGGCAATGAAAAGGAAGCCACTTTCTTTATTTCTTTCAGAAGCCATAGAGCAGCCCCTTCCCCAACCTCTTGGTGCTGTGGGCTCCAACATCCCTCAGCCCCAGCCAGCATGGCCAATGGTTAGGGATGATGGGAGGTGTAGCTGAACAACACAGGGAGGGCACCCAACTGGGGATGGCTGATGTGAGGCAAAGTGAGTGGGGCTGCTTCAGGCGGCAGACACTTGTAGGTGTGGAGTGGTGGCAAAGTGCACATCCCCAGCTTGGTCTGTGTCCTCAGAGGTAGCTTGATGCCCTCCGGGGTCATGGGGAATATTTTCCTGTCGCCAGTGTTGAAAAAAGGTCAGTGTTAGAAACTGAGATATGAAAGCTAGGAGCTTAATGGCACCTTAAACCTAGGTTATGGGTGCAACAACAGAATGCCCAGGTGTATATTTTTATAACAAGAATACAAAGCTGAAAATGAATGAACTGCAGCTGAGATCTTATGTTCCTTTTTCACATGTCTTGTCCTCATCTGAAGACTGCAAAAAACAAAGCCATACTTCCCCTGCCGGCCCCGCTAATATTCTTATGAGGGTCGCTTCTCCAGTCTTCAGAGAGTGGCTGGAAGTGGGAAGGCAGAAAAAGGTCCTCCTTTCCTTCCACTCTGCAGACAAGCCCTGGATTCTTCCTATACCCCTTTCCTTCAAATACAGTGGTACCTCGCAAGACGAATGCCTCGCAAGACAAAAAACTCGCAAGACGAAAGAGTTTTTTGTTTTTTGAGCTGCTTCGCAAGACAATTTTCCCTATGGGCTTGCTTCGCAAGACGGAAACGTCTTGCAAGTTTGTTTCCTTTTTCTTAACACCGTTAATACAGTTGTGACTTGACTTCGAGGAGCAACTCATAGAACGCGGTGTGGTAGGCTTTTTTGAGGTTTTTAAAGACTTGGTGATTTTTGAAGCTTTTCCAAAACTTTCCCGACACCGTGCTTCGCAAGACAAAAAAAATCACAAGACGACAAAACTCGCAGAACGAATTAATTTCGTCTTGCGAGGCACCACTGTAAATATATCTTTTTGGCACCACAATCAACACATATTAAAGGCCTATACAACTGATGGCAGAGACACCCACCTCATACAGTTCACAAACATAAGACTTAAGGGTCCTTCAATGATCCCACTCCAAAATTTGTTTTGATTTTAAGCATCACTGTGAGAGTCTGAGGTAGATAACACTTTAACATGCACTCCTTAAACCATGACAACGAAGTGGCTAATATATTTCAGATTAAAAGCACATCATACATTAAAGTACATTAAACAAGGCAACGTAAACAAAACATGTTGGGTTAAAAAAATTTCAGGCCCCCAATCCATGCACACTTTACTTGGGAGGAAGCCCCATTGAACTTGGTTGGGATTTACTTCTGATTAACAGTGGCAATTTTAATCTGAAATTTTAGGTGCAGTACTGTGCCCAGAACTCAGAAACTGCTCATGTTTGTGAAATTCCCTGTTACAAAACGTGCCTAGAACAATGGGATAAGGTTCAGCTGCCAGTCTGGTTTCCTTCACTAAAGAGACTTGGGGTGGGATGGCCTCTGATGGAGGCCATCTTCTTTTTACCTCAGACAGCAAAGTGTTTTGTATCAGTGTGAATAGTTAAATACTGAGTGTTTTTAGACTCTCTCTCTGTTCACACCCACCTCATACATTTAAAGTGCATTTAATGCACATGAGCAAACTATAGTTCTCAGGATTCTTTGAGGGAAGGCATCTGCTTTAAATGTATGGCGTGGATATCTATCTATCTAATCTTTCTGAAATCCATATGGCTTATACACCAAGTATCTGTATGAAAAATGCATCTGTATGAAAAATGAATCAAGACATTCTCTCTCTCGCCTCCTGGGCTGTTCTCCGCAGCCCTCGCTCATAGATTTCTCCCTGTATTGGTATGAAGAGTTTGTGAGTCTAAGTTCAAAATAATGCCAGGCAGTCTGGATCAATAGAAGATGCCTTGAAGATGCAGTTGGACCCTTTTGTTCCTCTTTCTACTCGTAGCATTTTATTATTAACATTCCTTCTATCAGCTCTCCTGTTTTCTTTCCCCGCCACTTTTCCCTCTCTCTTCCTTTTCCTCTCTTTCCGTCCCCAACATCTCAGTCTCTTCACTGCCCTCTTTCTCCTTCTCACATTGATATTCATGCATGAATAAATTCAATTGCGTTTCTCCCCCCCCCTCCACCCCGAAAAGGCTTGTTGGTGTACTGTAGACATGTGAAATCATAATGCTCTGATTTATCATTTGTGCAATAGCATTGAAATCCTCCTTTCTCAGCCTGTCCTCTCTGAGGGGGGAAAAAGACAGCAAGAGTGGGGGGGGGGGAAATAGAGCTGTGCAGCTTGGTAACAAGGAACACAGAGGACCAGTTCAGATGTGGTGATACAGTCTTTTCAGAGGGACCTTGCCACCTTGAGGGGGTTTTTTGGGGGGTGAGTAAAGCAGGACATGATAGAGGTGTATAAAATTGTGTGTTGTGTGGAGAAAGTGGCTTGGAAGAAGTTTCCCTCATAATACTAGAACCAGGGTTTATTAATGAACATGAATGTTGGATGCTTCAAGGACAGACCAAAGGACATACTTCCTCACACATACTTAAACTATGGCATTTGCTCCCACAAGAGGTAGTGACGTCCGCCAACTTGGATGACTTTAAAAGAGGAATAGACAAATTCATGGAGGATAAGGATATCAATGGATGCTATTAGGGGATGATTAGCTGCTTGTGCTTAAAATGGTGCCCCTTCAGAGTTTGTGCGGCCCCACAAACCTCTGTGTGTGACAGAGCTCCTCAGACATGTCTGCTCTAGTCACTGTTAGAGTCCGACAGTGGCTGTTTGCGGAAACGCCTCCAACAAAGAAGTTCCTTAACGGAAACACGTCTCCTGGACTCACGACGTGACAGCTTCCGACGAAGCATGGGTCTCCCTGCAATTGCTTCTGACACCTCCCCACTATTTTCACTGGACGTGTCTCTCACCCCTTTCTCCCCCCTGCTTCCTGCCTGCGCTGCTGCATCTCTCTCAGTATCCCTGAGATCCTCCTCCAGAGACCCCGCGCTCCCCCTGCTGGTCCCTGCTTTGGCTGTTGAGTCTCTCCCAGTCTCTGGGAGCCCTATCACCTCCTTTCCCTCTGAGGTCAGTTCCCTGACATCCACCTCCCCTCCAGGGCCCCCTTCCCCCCCGCCCCCTCCCTCTCCTCTGGGCGGTGAGGAGCTGAAACCCCGAAACGAATCCTCTTCATCTTCCGACGTCTCGAACATCTCCCTCCATCGGTCTTTGTTCCGACTCGCTGAATCCTCCTCCACCTCGGAATCAGAGAACCCCTCCAACTCCTCTTCTTCGTCTGTGGTGGCGAAGTATTCCCTCCGGAACCTCGCCACTGGCTGGGGTTTTCGAGGGAATCTCTGATGAAAAGTTTCAATTAGAACCTCGTCATCTACATCCTCTGCCCTGACCCAGGTGTTTTCCGACTCCGGTTCCCCTTCCCACATTACCAAATACTCTACTTGCTCTCCTTTCCACCTGGAATCTAGGATCTCCGCTGCATGGTAGCTGTGTTCTTTTTCCTCCATCGCTGGTCCCCTATTGACCCTCCCCTCTCTGTCCCCTATATACGGTGACAGCAACGATCTGTGGAACACTGGGTGCAACTTCATGTGGTTCGGTAACCGGAGTCTGAAAGCCACTGGGTTGACCTGTTGCGTGACTTCAAATGGGCCCAGTCTTTTGGGTCTTAACTTCTTACAACCTCCTTTAAATGGTAACCCTTGGGTGGACAGCCACACCTGGTCTCCCACCCTAAGGCTTTCCCCTTCCCTTCTGGTTTTGTCTGCCTGCCTCTTATATTCCTCCTTCGCCCGGTTTAAATTAAGTTGGAGTTGGCGATGGATCGCTTCCATTTCTTCAACGAACTGTTCTGCTGCTGGAACGCTCCAGTTCTCCCCCTCCCCCCCTGGGAAGGCTCGGGGATGACACCCGTGATTGGCCAAAAAAGGGCTCATTCCCGTGGACACGTTCTCTGCATTGTTGTAAGCAAATTCTGCCAACGCCAGCTTCTCCACCCAATCATTCTCTCTGTCATTAACATAACACCTCAAATATTGCTGGAGGACACCATTAGCTCTTTCCGCCTGCCCGTTGGTTTCTGGATGACGGGCAGTAGAGAAATTAACCTCTACATGCAGTAAGCTCATGAGCTTCCTCCAGAACCTGGAAGTAAATTGTTTCCCTCGGTCCGAAACCACCCTCAAGGGGGCGCCATGCAACCTAAACACATTTTCCACAAACAATTTGGCGGTTTCTTCTGCTGTGACCGCATGTGAGCAGGCTATAAAGTGTGCCATCTTGGTTAACAGATCTACCACCACCATAATGGCTGTTTTCCCTTTGGACCTGGGCAGATCAGTCATAAAATCTATTGCCACTGCCTCCCACGGTCTTTCCGGCGTGGGTAGTGGTTCTAATAAACCTGCCGGTGCCCGCCTCTCCCCCTTGGCTCGTTGGCAACGGTCACACCCTCTCACATATTCACGCACATCTTCCCTGACCTTGGGCCACCAGAATTCCCTGGTAACCAGCCACATGGTTTTGTGTTGCCCAAAATGCCCTGCTGTGGGGTTATCGTGCAGTTGCTTGAGTACCTTTTCCCTCAATTCCCCTTCAGGTATGTATAACGCTCCCTTGTAGTACAACGCCCCATTTCTCTCCTCAAAACCCCCGGGTTTGTCTCCCTCCCTCCTAAGACTCCTGAGTTTGTCCTGGGCGTATACATCCTGCCCCGTTCCCTCTACCAGTTCCCTTTGCCCCACCAATGCCGCCCCACACACCCAGCGGTCCTCGGGAATGACATGGGTCTCTTCGGGTACACCCTCTCCCTCCAAATATTCAGGTTTGCGTGAGAGAGCGTCCGCCCTAACGTTCTCCGGGCCTGGTACGTAACAAATCTCAAAGTTAAATTTGGAGAACTCCTGGGCCCATCTCAACTGCCGTTGGTTGAGCACTCGCGCAGTTCTCCAATACTCTAGATTCTTATGGTCCGTGCACACTTGCACCTTCTGTTGTGCACCAATTAGTAGGTGCCTCCATCTCCGGAAGGCCTCATAAATTGCAAGAAGTTCCCGGTCGTACACCGTGTAGTTCCTCTCAGACTTGTTCAGCTTCCGCGAAAAGAAGGCACACGGTCGCCACTCCGACCCCTCCTTCCCCGGCTGCAGAAGAAGCACCGCCCCTATGGCTCGGTCCGACGCGTCTGTTTCGACCCTCAGCTTTTTTTGTAAATCCACATGTAGAAGTTGTTCGCCAGAGGCGAAGGCCCTTTTCAGTTCCTCAAACGCTCGCTCCGCCTCCCCCGTCCAAACAAACTTCTTTTTGCTGCTGAGACAGTCCGTGATGGGCGCCGTCAGGTGGGCGAAGTTGCGGATGAACTTACGATAAAAGTTTCCAAACCCTAGGAACCTCTGCACATCCTTCTTGGTCTTGGGTGTTTTCCATTCCAGCACCGCTTGAACCTTGCCGGGGTCCATGGCCAACCCTTTGTCTGACAAGCGGTACCCCAGGAATTCCACCTCCTTGGTATGAAACTGACACTTCTCCAGTTTCACCCACAGTCGGTTGGCTTGCAGCCTGCTCAACACTTCTCTGACGTCTCTCACATGTTGCTCCTCATTCTCCGAATACACCAACACGTCATCTAAGAAGGCCACGCAATTCTTGTAGAGCAAAGGCCCCAGTACGTGGTTCATGAAAGCTTGAAAACACGCGGAGCCTGTTTGTAATCCAAAAGGCATAACTAAGTATTCAAATGCCCCCAAAGGGGTGAACATGGTGGTCTTCCATTCATCCCCTTTCCTTATACGTATCAGGTTGTACGCCCCCCTTAGGTCCAGCTTTGTAAAAATCTTTCCCTTCCGCACCCTGGTCAAAATATCATCAATCCTGGGCATAGGAAAAGCCGCCGGCTCTGTCACTGCATTTAGGGCCCGAAAGTCACATACCAGCCTCGGCTTGTCCGTGTTTTTTTTGTCCACAAAAAACACTGGGCTACCCCCCGCTGCCTTGGACTCTCTGATGAAGCCCCTCTTCAGGTTCTTGTCAATGAACGCTCGCAACTCCTGCATTTCCCTGTCTGACATGGCATACAACTTGCCTACAGGAAGCTGTGCTCCAGGGAGTAAATTGATCTGGCAATCAAAGGGTCTATGCGGAGGTAGTTGGTCAGCTTCCTTCTCGCTGAACACGTCGCTGAGATCAGCATACTGTGGTGGCACCTTCCCCTTCTCCACTACTTCAGTCCCTGCCAGGGTGGCTTGGGCCCCTGCTGACCCCTTTTCCCCCCTGCAGTGTTCTAAGCAATGTGCGGAACCGAAGGAAACCACTCTTTGATGCCAGCCCACCAGCGGATCATGTAGGGCTAGCCAGCTCATTCCCAAAATAATGGGAGCACCTCCCAAGGTGGCCACATTAAACGCTATCAGTTCTGTGTGCCTTGCCACCCTCATTATCATTGGGATGGTCTGCAAGCTGACTCCTCCTCCCAACAGTTCCCTGCCATCGATCGTGGTCACCTGCAGGGGGTTGCTTAAAGGGATAGTCTGTATCTGGTGTTCAGCAGCAAACTCCTTGCTCATAAAATTGCAGGAGCTGCCTGAGTCCAACAGTGCCTTTATTTTTAGGGGGTGTCCATTTTGCAGCTCTAGCGACACTTCAATCACTAGAGCCGGTCGAGGAGCTTCTGGCACTGGCACTTGGGGAAGGGGCACTTTCACTGCTCTTTGGCCTGGCTGCAGTGCCCTGATGGCAACCAGGCGTTGGCTTTTACCTGCTCCGTTTCTCCCTGCTCTTCCCCCTCAACAGTTCCCACCATCCCTTGCCATTCCTTCCTCTGGGGGCAGACTCTGGCAAAGTGGCCTGGCTGTTGGCAGAGATAGCATTTCCGGGCTCCCTTTCCCTCCTTCTTCGCCCCCTCACTGGGCTTTGAAACTGCGCGCGCGCGGGCTGTTCCGATTTCCATCGGCTCTGCCGGCGGGAAAGCTGGCTCAGGAATGTCTGGAATGCGTAACTCCTTCCAACGTTCCCCTCTCCCTTCCCGCCTCTCCAAGGCTCTTGCCTCCTGGCGCGCTCCAATGGTCAGCGCAGATTTGGTCAGCTGATCCATAGACACCGCCCTGGGGCTCCTGGCCAGCTCGTCTTTCACAGCTGAAGAAAGACCTTCTTCAAATAGCATCTGAATGGGTGCTGCCGATAAATCCCACCCCAATCTGTGAATCAGCATGGTAAATTCAGTCCAGTACTCACGGACAGATCTGCTTCCCTGCTTGCAAGCCATTAACTGTCTGCGCACCGCCCCTTCCTCAACGTCGCTGGAAAACATGATATCCATTGCACGAAAAAATTTCATAGTGTCCTTTAGGATATCGTTGTGCGTTGCCATCAGGGGTCGAACCCAGTCTCGCGCGCCCTTCTCAAGATGCCCAATTACAAAAGCAACTCGAGATTCCTCATCAGGGAACTCATCAAACTGGACATTCAGGGCATATTGCATTTCAGTCCTAAAGGCATGGTAATCCTTGGGGTCCCCCCCAAACTTCTGCACCAATCCTGGTACCTTTCTGGGGAACTGAGTGGTTCTCCCCTTCTTGTCTGCATCTTGAGCCCTCCTCTCCTCGAGCCTCGCCGTCTGCAGCGCCAGTTGGACCTCCAATGCTCGGCATCTTTCTTCCAAGCTTGGATCAGCTCCTCCCCCTGCTCCGGCTGGGTCGCTCATGATGCTTTCTCCTGCACAGGCAGCGTACAGAGACTGTCGGACTGCTATTAGGGGATGATTAGCTGCTTGTGCTTAAAATGGTGCCCCTTCAGAGTTTGTGCGGCCCCACAAACCTCTGTGTGTGACAGAGCTCCTCAGACATGTCTGCTCTAGTCACTGTTAGAGTCCGACAGTGGCTGTTTGCGGAAACGCCTCCAACAAAGAAGTTCCTTAACGGAAACACGTCTCCTGGACTCACGACGTGACAGCTTCCGACGAAGCATGGGTCTCCCTGCAATTGCTTCTGACACCTCCCCACTATTTTCACTGGACGTGTCTCTCACCCCTTTCTCCCCCCTGCTTCCTGCCTGCGCTGCTGCATCTCTCTCAGTATCCCTGAGATCCTCCTCCAGAGACCCCGCGCTCCCCCTGCTGGTCCCTGCTTTGGCTGTTGAGTCTCTCCCAGTCTCTGGGAGCCCTATCACCTCCTTTCCCTCTGAGGTCAGTTCCCTGACAGATGCCAACCATGATTGCTATGTTCTACCACCATTTTCAGAAGCACCTCTATATACCAGTTGCTGGGGATTACAAGTGAGGAGATGCTGTTGCACTCAGGTCCTGCTTTTGGACTTCCCGTAGACATTTGGTTGGCCACTGTGAGAAGAGGATTCTGGACTAAATGGGCCACTGGTCTGATCCAATAGGCTCTTCTTAAGTGTTTCCTTTAGGGAGATGATCAACTGCAAGCCTTTCACTATGAACCTTGCACTCCAGATCAAAAGTTCACTGGCGAGAGGGGAGGATATTGAGAGAGGCATACAAACTCAGTAAAGAGGAACAAGAAAAATCAGTTGAAATATGCTCTCCCACCTCAAAGTTTCATGTGGGGTAGTAATCTGTTTTTGGATTTAATCAATATTTTTAAGTTTTAAAAACTAATTTGTTGTTTATATTCTTGTACGCTGCTTTGAGCAGACAAAATACAGCAACAATTTTTTTATAAAACAACAATTGATATGCTTAAATGAGGGTGGAAAGGGTTTGATGTAGGGAGACATCCGACTGCAAGCTATAGTTTGTTTTGTGCAAACCAAACCATTGAGTCACATTTGTGCATTTTAATGCCCACTCACTCAGTTTGGAGAGATCCTTTTGGAGCTCCTCACAATCCCATTTTATTCTTCTCACCCAGGTCAGTTTGGTTATATCAGTGCATTTGGCCACCTCACTGATCATGTCTAACTCCACATTGTGTCACTCCACTACAAAGGCAAGTGCTTAGCCTATTATCTATTACAATCCCATAATATTTTACTGCAACTGATGCTACTAACTTGTTAACTAAGTACTCTCAATCTTACACTATATTTGACACTTCTTTTCTGTGTGTAATACTTTACATTTTATACATTTCATATTTTACATTTCTCCTTGCATGAACTGCCCAGTTCTACAATTGATTGAGATCATTGATCTTTATTCTCTCTTGCACTGCCATGCTCAAATCTCATATTTTAAAGCATTGTTTAAAATGCATTTCAGAGGCTACCACACCTACCCTTGATCAACATCACAGGATGCACCACTGGGAACCTGATGTGAGGTGGAAGCAGAAACAGTTGCAAGGACAAACTGGATCACAGGGAAAATATTATGGACTTAATATGCCCCCTGAGGTATTGCAAACTGTTATGGAAAACCAGAGAGCTGGGGTTACCTTGCAACTGGGTGTCTGTCTCTCGATCTCCACACCGTTCTAAATCACTAGGGAAAGATAACTGGGAGGGAAGGCGAGAAAGGGCTTCGTCTGCATGCATCATTCTAACTGATGGTGCTCATATCTGTGGCCACTAAAAAGATGCCTGACAGTGGAGAAGCTTAAAGTCAGACCCAATTTAGTGTGTGCTTGAATGAAAAATAGTTAATGCCGTTCCATGTTACACATTGCCTAATCTATCTGCCTCCACAAAATCTTTGAAGAAAGAAAATAACTCGGGCTTCCTCAACCTCGGCCCTCCAGATGTTTTTGGCCTACAACTCTCATGATCCCTAGCTAGCAGGACCAGTGGTCAGGGATGATGGGAATTGTGGTTTCAAAACATCTGGAGGGCTGAGGCTGAGGAAGCCTGAAATAACTATATATAGAAAGATCTTTTATGGCAGAAAAGAAACATAAAAGGCATTGATTTCCTCCTGCACTGTTCTGAACATCTGGTTTGAAAAGGGGGCAAGACTGCTTGCTTTTTGGTAGAGATAATTGACCCTGTAGCTCTCAAGGGCATGTTGACTGCATTAGAACTAAAATGATTTTTGACTATTTGTGGTTCTGGTCAATTTACTTTAATAGAGTAGCAATGATTTGAACCTAGTAGGAAGTCATTGGCCCGATGATTTTGATGGAGGGACAGTAGAACTCCCATTAGACTTGCTGCAGAGCTGGGAGGAAAGTGAAGGCTGCTTAGTCTGGTCTTTACTGGACTGGGTACACACACCTCAACAGACTGTGACTGCATCCACAAAATGTTTTGTTTTAGAATCAACAGAGACTCAAATATTTTCCACCCCCCACCTCCCCATGTAGTCCACACACAATTACAATCTATTGCATACTTTTTGATCCTGAAAAGTGCTTCTTGAGAAACCAGTTTCATTTGAAAAATAAAAGCTCATTGCAAAGCAATTCTACATTACCCTGCAGTTTGTCCACTTGGAAAACAGATGAAAACAGATGTGGGTAGTCCTGGCAATGAGTGGGTGTGTCCACACCTGCCCAATGATTTTGTGGGCAGACATATACCAGTGTTTCAATCACCACTTCCTTCTTCACTTGGGGCATGTGCAGAGAGGAAAAGGCATGGCTAACCTCATCAAGGGGAGGGTTTTTAACCATGTATCAAGTTTCCATGCTCACCCTTGTGGATGACAGGATCTAGACTCACTCTAGTTGCAATCAGCATGCTGAGGATGAGCACAAACAACTCCAGACCGAGAAAGCTCCATTTTTGTGCCACAAAAAGCTTAGTGTGTACACAGCCTACATCATTCATATATAAACAGAAAACCAGAGCATGAAAGATGCAGCATGCTAGAGATGCTTTCAGGTGAAGGAATAAGAGCCCCTTCACATACCCACATTTGGCATACCGAGAATCTGCTTCATTTATATTCTCATCTAAACTTACAAGGATAGTGCGTTAGCACAAATCTATTGAATGTAGGTCAACAGAGGTGCAGTAAATGCGGAATAAGCTGCAAACCGGGAGCACAATGAAGTCGAACCACTGTATGATGTGCCAAGCCCTGCATGGATCCTCTCAACCCACATTCCCAACATGCCAAATTGGTTGCTAAGAGTAGGAAAGCTCAAAAAAGTGAGTTATGTCACATGCTCCATGCTGCAAACCCAGCAAAAAGTAGGTCAATGGTGATGCGACAAATCTGGATTGAGCTGCAAACTGAGAGCACAGCGAAGCACCACCACCACCGTGCCAAGCTCTGCATGGATCCACTCAATCCACATTCTCAACATGCCAACTTGGTTGCAGATAAGCTAAGCAAGACTCAAGAAAATGAATCATGCCACATGGTACACATGGAAACAGAAAATCTTCCGTTGCCTGCCAAAAGTACCTTCTTTGTCAGAGATAAAACTGTGTGATCTGTTGCGCAGTGAGTTTCCACTAGCACAACTGTTGCTTTGGATTCCTTTTTTGCACAACATTAAAACTCACCCATCCTTTAGTGCAAGAGACTTTGCGTGAGTGGACAGAGAATGATGGGTATCCAGCCCAAGGCTAGGGATTATTAGGAAAGATGCCTTTATCCAAAACTGTGGTGCAGCCTAATTGGGAAAACTATGCATCTTTCTATATAGCTAGACTGTGTTCAGGTGAAAAGCAAACAGAAGCAGGGGATGTGATTGAAGAAACCACCACCCAAATGTGCTAAGGAACTTCTACACTAGCAATGAATAATTTTTGTGTGGTCCATGTTAAGTCCTGATTACATGCATAAAGAGTGTGGACTTTCATTTTGATAGTGTGGTGTGGATGCCCATTCTGCAATAAAGTGGTTTGACTGATAATAGTTGCTACATTATAATACAGGCATGGAACAGTGAAGCAGCTGGAGAAGAAGAGGAAGAGACTGGGGGAAAAAACTATGAGTAGAGGGGTGTCCTTTTTTCCATTTTTTGGGCCTCCTGGGAAACTCACCAAACCTATTGTGCCTGGAAAAGGGTATGAAGAGTGTTAAGTGTGTATTTTTGTAATGTTTGTTATTTAAGCTGTCTGTTATTACACCGCTTTGATATAGTTTTATATATTAAGAGGTATCAAAATGCTGTAAATAAATATAATAAACACTACAACACCAATTCTACAATAAACTCACACCTGGATGTGCCCAAAGTTCGCCTAAATGTGCTTAGAATCCCTCTTCAGATCTTCCCACTGAACGTGAACCAGTCTGAAGTGCATACAGGGATGTTGGTGGTGGGGCTGGCATGCCTGCAGCTTCCCACTTTTTATATATAAAAAATTACTATTTTAAAGCAAATTTTCTTTTCTTTTATGGGGAAAAGAAAAAAGAGAATGTAAAAATAAGAAGTGGGGGAAATAAAGAGAAAAAGTATACTAATAAAGTATACTAAAATACTAATAATAGCAACTCACCATCATTTCATATTGTGAATACAGTGACTGTCAGTACATGGATCTTATATACGGTATTTAGTTTAAGTGTTTTTACTATTCTGCTGGGAGCTGCCCAGAGTGACTAGGAAAACCCAGCCAGATAGGCAGGGTATAAATAAAATAATAATAATAATAATAATAATAATTTCAATATAAGTCCTCTAAATGTCCAAATGGGTACCCACATGAGATTGACAAATATGTTTGAATGTAGTCAGGGCAGTAGGCCACTTTAAGCCCAGATACATTTACTCTGAACACATCAGTAGGGCTTATGCACCTTTTCAAACTGTTTAGATAAGTGTGGAAGAAGTCAGAGTATGTTTTTGTACCAACTTATGAAGTAGTGCCTCCACCCACTTCCCTTTGGAAGGTTCTGATGGAATGACTTGTTAAGTGCCAGCGTGCAGAGAGATGGGGTAGGAATTTGATTCTGTTTGAAGTTAAAACCGAAGCTACCCAATTCACACTTTCTGAAACAATATGTGAACTGAGACACAGCCATCCTTCAAAATGTGCACTTCGCTTAATTTTGCAATGCCAAGTAATGTGTACACAGATGCATATACTGGGGTACACAGAGAGCATAAAAATGTGCATATTAGTGAAAATCACATATTAAATGCACTCTGTTAGGGAAAGTTGTTTTACAAAAGTGCATATATTAGACAGAGTCATATGCAAATGTGTGCATGTTAGAAAGTCATACAAAAATGCTGATTAATTTTCATGTGTTTTTTTTAAAAAATTGCAAACTGATGTGGAACTGTTGAAAAGTGAATTTACGTTTGGAAACTGAGAAACTGAGGAAAACAAAAATTGGCATATTTGCCTATCTGTAATGTGCCATAATCCTAATTTAGGAGTGTACAGTGGTACCTTGAGAGCCAGTGTGGTGTAGTGGTTAAGAGCGGTAGTCTCGTAATCTGGGGAACCGGGTTCGCGTCTCCGCTCCTCCACATGCAGCTGCTGGGTGACCTTGGGCCAGTCATACTTCTCTGAAGTCTCTCAGCCCCACTCACCTCACGGAGTGTTTGTTGTGGGGGAGGAAGGGAAAGGAGAATGTTAGCGGCTTTGAGACTCCTTAAAGGGAGTGAAAGGCGGGATATCAAATCCAAACTCTTCTTCTTCTTCTACCTTGGGTTAGGTACTTAATTCGTTCTGGAGGTCCATTCTTAACCTGAAACTGTTCTTAACCTGAAGCACCACTTTAGCTAATGGGGCCTCCTGCTGCCGCTGTGCCACCAGAGCACGATTTCTGTTCTCATCCTGAAGCAAAGTTCTTAACCTGAAGCACTATTTCTGGGTTAGCAGAGTCTGTAACCTGAAGCGTATGTAACCCGAGGTACCACTGTAGTCCCAAACTCCCTGTAACCAAACATGTAGCCTGCCCTCCACACCTACATTGCAACATATTTTTGGTGAATCGTTTTCAGTCTGACCCTTGCTTGGAAATGACTTGTTGGCAATCCAAGAAGCAGCAGCTTTGTTCTAGGCGCCTCCAGACATGTGTTTATTGTGGGATCAGTGCACCACGTGTATACAAGTGGTTTTTGTTTGTTTGTTTTGCAGCATCCATACGTCATTATCGTCCAAACACCAGCCCACATTCCCCCCAATTTTAATCCAGATTATATCCAGGGAAAATCCAATTAACAACAAGAAAAACCTGTTGCCAATCAGTGACCCATTTGGCAGCCCACGCGTTTATAGCACCAAGTTCCCCTCTGGAAGTACCTTCCATCTCTCTGAAAAGGGGGTAAATTCACAATCTCCCAACCTGTAGGGAGAAACCTGAAGTCCTTCTCAGATGCTAAACTGGAAATGAAGACGCATAATGTGTGTGTGTGCGCCTGTTAACCAGTCATCTTGAGCCCAACAGCGGAGAGCTGGGGCAGAATTGTGTGCGTGTGTTGGGGATGGGGAGAGCGAGCGAGCGAGCTTCACCCCTTCCTTTCTCCCCTAAAATTGCCTTCCAGTAATTGTAGGTTTCCCCTAAAGACATTTGGTGTCACTGTAAGGACAGCATTTTTCTCTGTCTGTTCAGCGATTCGGTTGCTTTCCCGGTGCATCCACTCTGCGAAGCCTGAGCCGAGCCTAGCCTAAGGCACAGCGCGGGAGAAAGAGAAAGCAACGGCAGACGACCCTCTCCTCTTCCTCTTCCAGGTTTCCCTACCAAACTTCTCCCCTGCCATCTTCCACCTCTCCTCCTTCCTTCCCTCCCTCCTCCTCTTGCTCACCTGGCTCTTTCCTGGGAAGCTCGCTCGCTCTCCTTCCCCCCTCTCCATCCAGCCCCCTTTCCCACCCCGACGCGCAAGGGCGCGCGCGCCAAGAGTTCCAGCTCAGGCTCCCAACCTTCGGACTCCAGCCTGAATCGGAGGCACGTTTTTTTTTACCATGTATTTCCCCTTTAAACCTTCTCCTGCCTCCCAGCCCTCGCCGCCGCTTCCAGCTATGGATCTAACGCAACTGCATACTCTCCACTCCCCGGCGCTCAGCTGATCCTCATCGTCTTCTTTTTTTGGGGGGGAGCCCCGTTGTAGATGTGCGCGCGTGTGGGGGGTGTCTTTTTTCTTTCCTCCCCCCGGCTGGGAATTTTGTCAAACTACCTTCTTTTTCAAACTTCTCTGGACCTGGACTCCCCCCACCCCTTCCTCCTCGGATATTTCTCTTCCATGCAAAGGTAGGTGACCAGAACACACCTGGCTAACCTATTGCCTGGATGGCTTTTGTTTGTTTGTTTGTTTGCTTGCTCTTTTCTTTTTAATTAGACAAAAACAGGGGACTTGGGGGCTGTGGCCAACTAAGTTGTACTTAGAGTAGACCCATCGAAATGCAATGAAGGGACCCAAGTTAGGCATGCCCGTTCATTTCAGAGGGTCTAGCCTGACTAATGTTGGAGGCGACCCTTTGGAATCCTCTCCCCATAAGCGTTTCACTTCCGCACCTGTTTCCTCCTCGAACAGTAGAAATAATAACCTTTAAAAAACAGACCAAGCCTCTCTGTGGGGCTCCCGCTGTTTCTGTTTATCCCAGAAGTGATCATCATTTCTATGGGGAAGGTGGGGTGGTGATCCAGTGTGCAGGGCATGTAACTAGTGATATATCTGCAAAATTGTTCCAGGAAAAGATCTGTGTGCGTAGGACCAATAACATGTTCCCTTTATGTGTGTTCTCGTATGTCTCTAAATATGACATAGCAGGTACGAAGGACATATGATATCTGACATGGGATCCTTATTGTTCTGTGGGGGTGGAAAGGAATGGGGAGGGCTCAGAAATTCCCCCTTCCTGGACCAGGCTTTCCTCTTTCTATTTAACTTTTGGCTAAACCATCTCATAGCAAAAGCTGCTCCTACCCCTTAATTTGACTCTGTGCTTAAAAGCCCTGGGATCTCTTCACAATGTTGTTGTTTAATTGGTTTTTTGGGGAGTAATCCTACAGTGGTTGTTATTTCCTGGCAATTGTCTGTGCAGTAGCCCAAAGTGCTCTGGAGAGGATAGCAGTTGGAAAACACTTTATAATGCAACAAATGATTAATTATTCTCATTATTTGGAGCATGTGGGAAAGCTGTTTCCAAGAGGGAGAGCTTATAAAAAAGGGGGGGGGGGAATTATGTATACTGGCAAATGTTTAGCAGTCTCTTCCTCCCACCTCTCTCCTCTCCTCTCCCCCCACCTCCTTGCTTTTGTATCGTTTTTGCAACACTCAAGTGGATTCAGTTTGTTTCATGGACACAGGCAACAGTCGGATGAGAAGTAGCTGGAGGTTTGGGGGGTGGCAGGGAAGGGGGATGATTTCAATAACAGTCATTGCCTAGAAAATGAAAAACAACAAAAAGGAACCCCCAGCTCACACTGGTTTTCCTTCCAGGCGGAAAAAGATTGATGAGAGAGGTGTTGTCTGGTTCTGTTTAGGGCTTTGGTTTTCTCTCTCCAGCCACTCTCCAGTGATAGTTGGTATTAGTTCCCCTGTTTCATATAGCAAGCTTGCTGATCTCTCCAAAAACCAGGATGGTAATTAATGGTTTGTTTTCTTATTAGCAATTGATGAAGGGAGGGCTCACCAAACTCTTGACTTCCTCCCCTCTCATCTTGTTTTGGATGTGATGCTTTCAATTCTCCCAAAGCAACTTTTTCAAAATTACTTACCCATGGGGTGGTGGAACTGGTGGGAGAAGCCTCAGCCTTATAGGTCATATCATATGTGTGTGGGATCTTGGATGGATCTGGATCTCTGCCTTGATAGATTCTCTGCACACATTCCAACAAGCTAAAGTGGGTTGTGAAGCTGCAAAATATCAGGGTATTAATGGCATATCATTCTCTGTTGGCTGAAATGGGGTGGGTGGGCTGCAAGGGAGATGTTCCCTTTCAGTCTAGACAAGCCTTCTAGAAGGTCACCATCTTCTTGCAGGGGAGGGTGCAGGTGCATCCTCATGCCAGTGACACATGGACACGCATCCTTGTGTGCCTGACTAGCTTTGGAAGAAATGTCACATTACCCCGCTTTACAAAGGGGGCAGTAGTTATCCAGCTGTGGCTGGCATTTGTGAGTGTGTCCTGTTGTTTCTAGAAAGAATGGGGAAAGCAGGTTTCCCAGGCATCTCACTAGAAAGCATGTGCCTGGGCACTTGCAAGCTCAACATGCAGAGCAGACCTGGCACCTGCCTCTCCGTATGGTTCAAAAGCACAACCTCTATGTGCAACAGTGGGAAGGGGCGTTGATGGCTAATTCTGTGGGTGAAAGGTGAATACTGTATGTCTGGAAGTGCTTAGGAGTGGCCTCCCTTGCTTTTCTATATAATTTTTATTTCAAGCTTTGCAACTTTAGTTGCAACTTCACTGTGGTGACGGTGGCAAGAGCACTAGAGGATGCTGTATATGCTATGGGTTTGTGGGAAAGGCCAGAGCTCAGTGTCAGAGCATGCAGAAGGCCCCGTGTTCATTCCTCAGCATCTCCAGGTAGAGATGAGAAAGACCCCCTGTCTGAAATCCTGGAGAGTCAATGCCAGTCTGTGTGGGAACCCTGACCTAGATGGTCCAGTGGTCTGACTTGGTCCCATGCATCCATGTTTATCCTGGGGGAGTTGCTGGATCTCCCCATATTATGTTGTCTGAGTTGATGGATACAGGAGACTGAACTGGGGCACAAACGTTTTATGTTTTCTACTCAATCCAGCCAAGATGTAAAAAGAAAAGGCTCATGCATGTAGAAATCCACTCCAGTGTTGCCACAGCTTTCTTTCATCCCTACACTTTCTTCAAGGAACTCTGGGTGAAATACATGGGGGTTATCCTGTTTTTTAAGCAGATTAATCTGGGATCTGAATTTGGGTCTCCTTAGTTCAGCACTCTGAACATTGCCGCACTTGCCACCACGAACCCCATGCAGGGATAGGGGACCTGTAGTCCTCCAGTTGTTGCTGGACTCCCCACCTCCCATCTGTCCCAGTTAGTGTTGACAATGAGCAATGCATGGTGGGACTTGTAGTCAAGCAACATCTGAGGGCCGCAGGTCCTCCATCTCCATGATACATACTGTTTATCCCCTAGTAGGGGATTTCTCACCACTGCCGAATTATTTCTATATATTTCATTCCTTGAGAGTTCTTTCCTATACTGTTTCATTGCTTCAGGTCCATAAAAATGATTTACCACCACAAATATATGTGACATAGATACATATAAAACAGGATAAATGCATGGCAAATGATGAGGACTCCACTTTCTGCTGGTTTGACTATGCTCCCCAAAAGCCAGGTGAAGCAGTCACGTCCAGCAAGTGCCCCTGCCAACATTGGCTCAGAACTACTGAGAGTGAGAGGTAAATATTATTGGTACAGCAGCTGTGTGCAGAAAGGCTGGGGTGCTTCCATTTGAAAGATTTATCAGCTGTTGGGCATGCTTGCAGCCATGGAGGCCTGTGTCAGTCTCTTTGCCTTTAGTTCAAAGGGCATAGTGTGATGATTTGCAAAGTCAACCCAGGTGACACAGCCCAAAGGAACTGCGTTCCTTAAAATCTCAGGCAGTTCTATGATTCTTTTCTCCAGCACATCTTTCCACACTTCTGCTGAGTGTGAAATTGTGCATCTGGAGAAGCAGGAAGCAAAAGCAGGCAGCAATCCGCAATCCGGACACACAGCCCCAAAGCACTTGTGTAACAAAGGCCACAGTAGTTTCTGTGGTTTGCAAAATAGCTAGGTGTACTTCATATAGTGAGAAGGATAAGGAGTTGTGGGGAGAAAGGGAAATTTTGAGATGTGAAAAGTCTGTAAGGCTGTGTATCAATCTGTCAGTATGTGTGTGTTGCTGTGCAAACCTTTGCTGTTCTCCAGCTCATCTCCCTCTGGTTCACTCAATGCACTTCTATACCTGACTGTCCTTTCTGCTTGCTCTGACATTCCTGGCCTCCTTGCTTCTTCCAGCCCCAGGTCCACTTCTGCATTTCAGTCGCGAGGGTTGCAGCATCTCCCAAGTGAATCCACATTGGGAAACTCCATAAAGCTCTGCCTGGTGCAACTCACTTTATTACAGCAGCCTTGTGCTTCAATAAAGAAATGCCCAAATATTGCAGATCTTCAGAGTAGGAGAGGATAAGATAAACTTGTATCACTTGTGGATAGGGAAGGGAAAAACTAGAATCTCAGCCACTGCTCATAATAACACACAGAACTCATTTGATGCACCTTCTTTGATTTGAAATGCGGAAATGTGGGTGGGTTTTATTCCTGTTTATTTCCTGTTGCAAAAGAGAAACAACAATTAAAAAACAAACAAATCCAATCCCATTGGACTCATAACTGTGTGAATGCAGCAGAATTCATTAAAATAACCAGGCTCTGATTTGCTGGAAGCTGTATATTTCTAAAAACTGGTCCAGCAGCCTAGGGCCTGCTTCTGAGTCTTTATACCTGCCGGTGGGCTATGTTTCAGTCAATGGACCTTTGCGTGAGCTGACCCGTTGTATTTTAGGATTAAGGCCACAGGGGCTCTCTGCTTTAAAACCAACTGACAGAATCGTGGGCATTCTAGCTGCCTCCTCACCAAGTGATTTGTTGCTTGAAGTCTCACAGCTGAACATGTGAATCACCTGCGTTGAAAAGCATTGCGTCTGCAGTGACTTCAAAGCTCTGTCTGTGATAATTTAACTGTTTATCAGATGGCTGTTCCACACATGCTGGCCTCCCTTTGATGTTGCACTTGTTGCATTATGAATGTGCATGTGCAAACTTGTCGTCACTTCCCCGTCCAAAAAGTGACCGTAATGGCTCTTGGCTTCTATAGGCAAGGTGCTTTGAGGGCTTTGGATGTAGTATGCCTTTTGTTTTGGTGTACGTTTGTTATTTGGTATTGTACAGTTAGAGGAAGCCATTATGGACATACTGTACTCAGTTGCACTTGAACGGGCCCCATGTTGTTCATTATCTGAAGAGGCTGTTTTGTAAAGTGTGCCTTTCAATTATCAGCTCCGTTGTCTGTCTGTCCCCCCTCCCCCACATCAATTTGTCATGACTCCCATAACCATTGTGCAACTTTGGAACAGAGGCAGGAAAAGAGAGTGCGCATGCGCTGAGTTTTTGGGCAGGCAGACTGAATGGAGGCGGCAGAGGACAGGTCAGTGACAGATAATGTGGAAGAAAGCAGGTTGGGTACAAGAAGTCTGGACGTGCAGTGGGAGGACACAGTGGCCTCCTCTAGGGACAAGTTATCCACAATGAGGCTAGCAGGACTTGATATCCTGTAGTAGCATCAGAAGGGCCATAACTCAGAGGTTGAGCATCAATCACTGGGAGCCTCTTATGCTCTCCAAGGGCCACCGGGTTTCCCCAAGCCCTGAGGAATATGGGCTGCTATAGCAAACTCCTAGCTGGCTTGCCCTGCCCATTCTCACCTCCCAGTGCTTTGATGCTGCAGGGAGCTGGTGCCTGAGCCATAAGGCTCCTGGTTTGAATCTTGCCTGTGCAGATGCACAGGTGGTGACTGATAGTGTGGGACTTCCTCAAAGCTAGCCAGTGAGTTCATTGCCAAGCTAGGAGACAAACCCAGCTCTTCATATCCCACAAGTTGCTCATGGGATCACACTGGTGGTCTCTTGGAATTCTCATCCCTCTTGCAGCAAGTGAACCAGTCCATTCTAAATGTAGTGCCTGACCTAGTTTAAAGTTGTTGAAATATGCCTGTGGGCAGAGAAATGAGCCATGCATTGTTTACCAAAAGCCACGTAGACCTGTGGATAGTGTTGTAGGCTTGGATCCATGAGCCTTGAGTTCAACATGACCACTCATCCTGTACCTTAGGAACATCACTTTCTTAGCCTTCATCCTCCATTTGTAAAAGGAGAATAGTAGCTTACGTCAGAACTGTTTTGAGGACAAATGAGAGAACATTTGCTATGTACAGTAAAAGTATATTAATAATAACTTTTAGAAGAGCACTTCAGGCTCTTTTGAAATAGTAAAAGAGGCCAAAGCCTAAACTACTTTTGGAAAACATTATTTCCATTTAAGCATTGAGAATTGCTTGGGATCTGTGGATGAAAACTGACCTTTCAGATAGGTAGGCCAACAACCACCCAAATTTTTCTTCATTGAGAGCAACACCTCTGGATCTGTCCTGAACTGCACACACTGCAGATGAAGCATCATGTAATAAATCAGTAGTGCTTTCTGCACTTAATTTTAAGTGGCCTTGTGGTAGATCAACATGTGGATCATAATGTTGCAACCTTGTTTTCCAGTAGCTGCACACCAATGTGTTTTAGCAACAGAAGACAGTGGGGAGGAGGGTTTTCAAGGTAGCGCAAAAAGTAAGAATGGTGAGGCACAGTTTCAGGGATCCTTGAACTAGGAACCTTAGAGCAGGAGTGGGAAACCTCAGATGCATATATGGCCCTCTAGGCCTCTCTGATCCAGCCCTGGAACTATTTCCTCTTTTCCTAGGCTAGGCCACGCCTATCCTGACTGGCCTTGCTTTGCACCCCAGTAAAGCAGTTTTGCTTTGCTGGCCCATTATCTTGAATGTGATGATGCCTCTTCTTGGCTGGATAGAGGATGGAGAGGCATAGATCCGAAGTCATGGTTTTGCCTTAGTGGGAAGGTAGCCTATTGCACAAAGGCTGTTTTCCTCTGACACCACTCACTGCTGCTATGTGGCCCCCAGGAGTTGTACTTGAGGGAATGATAACTTTACTTCATTTCTTAAGGTGTGTCTCGGTTGTGATCATAGCAAGGTTTGTGTGTTTCCCTCCACATCCATCTTGTCCTTGGTGTTCATATAACTACAGTACAGGGTTTTGTTTTTTTAGCTCAAATGGGCTGATGTGGGATATGCTCCACTCTCTGGTTCTGGCATTTTAATCACTCTATTAGATTAGAATCTCTTTTTTGCAAGCATTCTCAGGATTGGCTTAGGAAGTCAGTATCCCTTTCTTCTCACAATCAGGCTGGTAAAGAGTCAAGCTCTGCTACTGTTTCAGTGACTATTAAGGAAAACGTCCTCACAACCTTGAATACACCCATATCTTCTATCCAGGATTCATTAACCTGAAGTGTACTCACACAATCCCTAAAGTGGAATGGTTTGTGTGTTTTGGAAGGCTGGAAAATGCCTCCCACTTTAACCATTGTAGGTTGAAGCATCATTTGCTGTAAATTTCTCTGAATACAAATGTATTTGTAGCAGTAGTTAATGGTTTTGTATGTTTGGTATTTGGGTTAATAATGGTTAAGATGAACAAATCTGGCATGTAGATGTGAGGGTGATTTTACTGTCTGCACCTTTGACTTTTATTGATGGTCTTGCTGAGGTCTCCATTGGTGTGATTCTGTGTACTTCCATACTTCCAGGCTGTCACTATTATCTGGTGGGATTCAGTCACATCTCTACAAATTATGACTGCATTATTGAAGCCAGTTTGGAGCGCTTGCAAAACAAACCCACTTCCCCTAAAGGTCAGACCTTTTCCCAATAAGGAAAGTGTGGGATGATGCTTGGTAAATACAACATCATCTACCCAGACAACAAACAAATCTGGCTGAGTGTTCATGAAATAGGTCACCAGGAAGCAGCTTTTAACCCAGGAGAAGCTAACTCTGTGTCGCTCCTGATATTGTTGAAGTCCCAGGTCCCATTAGCCTCACCTACCATGGCCAGTGAGCAGGGATGATGGGAGTTGTCATCTGGAAACATCTGGAGAGCCACAGAAGAGCCACCTCTAACTCATAGCAAATAACATTTGTTTATTGGGAATCTCCCTGATTTTTATTTCCCCTGTAGGCGTGTTTCCAATCTGCTAGCTATTTGGATTGGTTGTAGTGGAGCCACAACAAACAGAGGGTTGGCCTAAGTATTAAACATAGGATACTATACTGTGTTCATCCCATTCCCCCACTTGGTGAAGGTGGCAAGAACACTAGGTGTCTGGTTTGTCCAGAGCACAGCACATCTTCAGGCTGCCCCCAATATAATATTTGAGGGAGCAGAAGCCCCCAATATTGATGGACATTGTCATTCAAATGGTGTGTGCGTGCCGTATTTTGTGATCGATTATGTGGGGCAGGGCTTACCTGCCCCCCAATATTTTATTCAGGTTGTCACCCCTGACCTCTACAATTTTTTTGGAAATAAAACAGGAGCACAGGAAATCACTGTGGCTTGAGTAAGAGTGATGTTGTCGGAAGCAAAAATGTACATTCATGCTCCTTCCAGTGGTGCAGACTCTGCTTTGTGATCTGACTCTTTTGTGATTTCCATATATTGTTGAGACAGAAGCAGGTCAGATGTAAGGTATATTGTGACCAGTGAAGGCTGGGTGGTTCATATTTCTAGACCTGGCTGAAACGTAGTGAGGCATATTTCTAGGCTGTTCTTTTTTCTTGGAAGGTACACCAGTGCATATTTTCTCTCTTGCACGCATATACAGCTTCCTTCACTCACACGCTGTTCTATCCTTGAAATTATCCCGGCAGGAAATTTGGTATTCTGCACACCTCGCTGACCGGCTTATGTGTATTTCAAACTTTCGTCCAGTTGGGAGCATGACCGCTGTTTCCCATGTCTAGCAATGAGGCATCAGCCATCATAGTGTAAATGCTGAGGAGTTCAAAAGAAATCTAGCAAAAAAAACCTCCTTTTCACTCTTGGGTAACAGTTTCGTGCCCAAAACCCTATTCTGCACTCTGCATTAAGGTTAGTCTAGTCCTCAGCTTGAGAGATCTGAATCCACAGAAAGTGCAAGCAGGCCTTTGTACAACCACATTCTCCAGTACAGTGGTACCTCAGGTTAAGAACTTAATTCATTCTGGAGGTCCGTTCTTAACCTGAAACTGTTCTTAACCTGAGGTACCACTTTATCTAATGGGGTCTCCCACTGCTGCGTGATTTCTGTTCTCATCCTGAAGCCAGTGTGGTGTAGTGGTTAAGAGCGGTAGTCACGTAATCTGGGAAACCGGGTTCGTGTCTCCGCTCCTCCACATGCAGCTGCTGGGTAACCTTGGGCCAGTCACACTTCTGTGAAGTCTCTCAGCCCCACTCACCTCACAGAGTGTTTGTTGTGGGGGAGGAAGGGAAAGGAGAATGTTAGCCGCTTTGAGACTCCTGAAGGGGAGTGAAAGGCGGGATATCAAATCCAAACTCTTCTTCTTCTTCTTCTTCTTAACTTGAGGTACTATTTCTGGGTTAGCGGAGTCTGTAACCTGAAGTGTCTGTAACCTGAAGCATATGTAACCCGTGGTAAAGGTAAAGGGACCCCTGACCATTAGGTCCAGTCATGACCGACTCTGGGGTTGCGGCGCTCATCTCGCTCTATAGGCCATGGGAGCCGGCGTTTGTCTGCAGACAGCTTCCGGGTCATGTGGCCAGCATGACTAAGCCGCTTCTGGAAAACCAGAGCAGCGCACGGAAACGCCGTTTACCTTCCCGCCAGAGCGGTACCTATTTATTTACTTGCACTTTGACGTGCTTTCAAACTGCTAGGTTGGCAGGAGCTGGGACCGAGGAACGGGAGCTCACCCCGTTGCGGGGATTCGAACCTCCAACCTTCTGATCTGCAAGCCCTAGGCTCTGTGGTTTAACCCACAGCGCCACCCGCGTCCCTGGTAACCCATGGTACCACTGTATAGACAATAAGAAAGTAAGATGAGGCTGTTGGATTAGGCCAATGGCCCATCTAGTCCACCACCCTGTTCTCACAGTGGCCAACCAGATGCCTGTGAGAAAGCTGAAAGCAGAACCAGAGCAGAAGAGCCCTCTCCCTGCCTGCAGCTTCAAGCAACTGTAATTCAGAACCATTACTGCCTCTGACCCATGGAGGCAGAGCATAGCCCATCATGGGCCGCAGCAATTGATAACTCTACTCTCCATGAATTTGTTGGTGGCCATCACTGCCTCCTGTGAGGTCCTGTAGTTTAACAAATGTGCAAAAGACTTTACTTTCAGTGATTACTGTACAGCTGGAGGCCAGAACTCTGTAAGAAAATGAGGGTTGTGTGTGTGCTTGTTATGCCGATAAATAGTCTGACCTTAATCAAATACCCTGGAGAAACAAAGACCTCCTCATACACTGAACAGGTAGTTATAAGATAAGGAATATTAGGCGAGAGGCAAAGAGCTTTTTATTCAGCTTCCACTCTCCTGCTGCCAACGCTAAACATCCTGGCCTGAGGCATCTAGCAGTCAGGACAGCTCCAATCCCTTTTCTCCTGGGAGCTTCCAGGCTCTTCTCCGCCTCCTTCTCAGGTCCCATCGTCCTTAACATCTTCATTAGCTATCTGGAAGGAGTAAATAGCATGTTAATGAAATTTACAGATGATAATAAATTAGAAGGGTTTTTTTTTTTTTTTTAATACCGCCGAGGATATAGAAATGATACAATGAGAACCAGAGAGATTAGAAGTGTGGATCGGAAAAAAAAGAGGTAATGAGATTTGGCTTTAAGAAACAAAGAAGCCAAAGGAACATTGGAAGCTGCCTTCTACCGACTCAGACTGTTGGGCCATCTAACTTATTATTATCTACACTGACTGGCAGCATCTCTCCAGGGTTTCAGGCAAGGGGTCTTTTCCCAACCCTCTCTGGAGATGCCAGAGATTGAGATCTTTCTGCGTGCAAAGTCAATGCTCTACCAGTGAGCTTCAGCACACGCATGTCTCTGGGATGCGGGAGGGTGAGGGGGCAGAAAGTAATTGTAAATCTTAAGCAGGTGGTCTCAAAGGTTACAATATCAGAGTAGACATTCTGAAGTTTAGGGACGCGGGTGGCGCTGTGGTCTAAACCACTGAGCCTAGGGCTTGCCAATCGGAAGGTCGGCGGTTTGAATCCCCATGATGGGGTGAGTTCCCGTTGCTCGGTCCCAGCTCCTGCCAGCCTAGCAGTACAAAAGCATGTCAAAGTGCAAATAGATGAATAGGTACCACTCCATTGGGAAGGGAAACAGCATTTCCATGCATTGCTCTGGTTTCGCCAGAAGCGGCTTAGTCATGCTGGCCACATGACCTGGAAAAACTGTCTGTGGACAAACGTTGGGTCCCTTGGCCAGTAAAGCGAGATGAGCGCTGCAACCCCAGAGTCGTTCATGACTGGACATAACTGACTTACCTTTACCTATGCTGAAGTTTAAGGTATGAGATAAATCAGCAAATAATCTGGGTATGAACTTGCCCCTTGAAAGGAGGGGGTAAAGGCCGTGGAGGAAATCAGCACGGTCATTTGAGGTACCACCTCAACACGAATGTACCCATTTTCTGTTTCTGCCTGTGACCTCTCTGAATACAGTTTTTAATTGTTGGCATTTTACTGCCTGTAAGATGCTGGAAAATTTTAGGGATTTAATGAAGGAGGACACAGTTGACCAGGGGGCTTGGAAGATTAATTTATCAGGAGGGATTAAGAATTAAATATGCATAGGTTGGTAAAGTGAAAGGACATGATAGGAATCTACAAATATGCGGCAACTATAAATCCTGTGGATGGAGACAAGGCACGGTGCAAACTTCCATGGTAATTCCTATCATGTTCCTTTCTTCATCATCCGCTTGCCAAGCTGAACCTATTTCAAACCACAGTATCAAATGTTTAGCAGGTGCTGTGCCTGAAAAGTGTTAGTGAGGTCTATCATAGCTCCAACTTAGAGTGGTCCATAACCATTACTAAGGTCCAAGCTTCATCCTCTAAAGCAAACAAGAGTCAGAGCTGAAGATTTTACGGGATTTTTGGCAGAGTTAACATGAGGAAAGGCCAGGTGGCAGGTTTTGGTAGCCATTAAGGAGCAGAGACCAGTCTGACCTATGGATGGGGCCATCCCTAACATTAGACAGAGTGAAGCACTCACCTCAGGTTGCAGATGCTGCTGCTGCTGCTGAAGAAACGTCAGAAAGACAGAAAAGGAAGAGGGTCATTGCTGATGTAGCTGAAGAACAGGCAGGCTAGAGCTTTCACCTTCCACATCCATCTTCTCTGTTGCAGAGAATGACAAAGGAAAGGCATGTGGTGAACTTCTCGTATGAAAAATCATTGTGTAATGTTGTGGTTATGGGATACCACTAAATGTGATAACTGAGTCATGTATTCTGATGTGTGTTTTGTGGGTGAAGCACGTTGGCAACTGTTCACCATGTGCACTCTTTCCTGTCCCCCCCTTTGTGCCAAAACCCTTGTGTGACTCAGCAAGCCACTAACATTAAGTTTGAGCCAGTAATTAAACCACAGCTTCATAGATTGCATGTTGGAGAGCAAAGAATTGAACCTAGGTCTTCCCTGGCCCTAATTTTCACTTGTCATTAGGCATCAGTTTCTCCTAATAAAACAGAGCAGAGATGAGGATGATAATGTAAAGCACTTTAGGTTCTGATGAGTGGTTCGTGCAGGACATGTTCTGTTTACATGAACTGTCTTGATTATTCTCGGGCACATATCTGTGAGGACAAACTTTGAGTCCTCTAAACAACCTGTTGATTCAGCATTCATCCTAATTTTCTTGCACACAGTTTATGCTGTGGTTAGATTGTATCTAATCTTCAGAAAGCATTCACTCAGGGGTTTTTGTGTGTGGCAGTTATACAACAATCAGGATCCATCCTGAGTTGCTTGTGAGGTGTTTACAAACCTTCATTTGTTCACTTCGCTATCAGTTTCCTAACTACAACAAGTCCTTTAAAAAGGTAGATATGTTGCACTAGGGTGGCAGCCTGCTTTAATCCAATTCACTTGTACAACTTAATGTTTCAATGTGCGCTTGAATGCCTCTTGCAAAATAGTGACCATATGAAGGAACCTCTGTGTGTGATTCTTGTGATCATGTTGGCTGGCTCAAAGAAAGAACCATTTTGATCACATGAAGTGTACCTGGTCATATCACCTAGTGTATTTATCCACATAAATTCATATTCTGGGATAGAAATATATTGCAAAATATTGTTCAAAGAGTGGCATAGAAATGTTAAATAACAATTCTGTTTTCAGTGCACACAGAGAGACATAATCACTTGCTTCCTTCAAATCTGAGCTCTTACCCCTACCCTCTTGTCAGTTGTCACACAATTTTGGATGATAAAATGCTTCACTGGAGACTGCAGAACCAGGCATATTTTAAGTTGGTACAAACTGTTGTGACAGAGGTGGCCCTTTGCCTACCACTCTCTGAAGCACCTCTCTTGTGCCTTCAACACCAGATACCTTTTTCTCCTCATTAGGAAGCTCAGAATTTGAGACCAGCTGCTTCCAGAAGAATCAAAATACACTCTCCAACCTTCTGACTGCAAAACCAGCTACTTCTGAAGCCAGAAAGGGGCAAGCTAAAGGCCATTAACTACCTGTGATGGCCAAATGAGCAAGCTTTCTTCATATTAGTGCATGTGCAAGACAGAGGGAGATGCAAGATTCATGAAACTAGGGAGCAGGGCACGGATGTGAAATAACTACAGGTATAGTGGTTTTTAAGGGAGGATGGAGCAGAGAATGTCCATTTCTGAGACCTCAGATGCCAGCAACATTTTGGGTAGATGCAAAGAAGAAGAAAGAGAGGGAGAGAAATTTTGTTCCCTGGGGCCCTTTCTCAGGCAGCTTTTAATTTTTCTTGAGAAAGGGCACATTTGTTAGCATTGCTGCTCCTGAATATTGCATTTTTTCCTTATTAAATAAGGCTAGATTTGCACAAAGACCCACATGAATTGGCTTCCCTTTTCTATAACCTACACAGTTCTTTGATCTTTTTCTGTCCAAATCCACGTGATGGAAATTTACCTTGAATACATCTTGGAGCATTCCTTTCTCAGTGAAGCTCTTATCACACAATTAATCTGTTCTGGTTTCCACTTGGGATGTCTTCCTTTTCACTACGAAAGCAGCACACCCTCGTTCCATAGATACGGATAAAGTTATCCCTCCCTGCCAGAGATAAGTGATGAGCATGGGCGGTGATTCAGTGGGCTCCTCCTCATTTCTCCTGTGAGTGTGAGACCTGTTTCATCACTAGGTAATAGTTAGCTGGGCAAGCTCCATGACTGCAGCATCTATTGAAAGTTTCAGCTGGGCATATTTAAAACCAGCAGCCCAAGATGGGGATGCACTCCCCTGTTTAAATCAATTGAAAATACACATTTGTAACAGGGTGGCTCTTGACCCTTATGGATTGTGCAAACGTGTCCTATTTCTTTTGTCAGAAATCATGGCATCTCTCCATGTAAATTTTACCTGAAACTGGCTTTTTACAAAAGGCATACATGATCCCCCTCTCCCCCCCCCCCGCCGCATCACTTGATCTACCTGTGCCAGTTTCCAAGGGGAAGCAGAAGTGGGAAATACTGACTTCAAAAATAAGATAATTGCTGCTCTTCTATTCTAGGGCAGCAGATTGTCTTCATGACTCATGGTGTTCTTTACTGCAGGTGCCCACAGTGACCTGTTCAGGTGCTCATAATGGGCTTGATTCAACTAGCTGTGTGAGAGGGAGCCAGAGCAGAAAGTCCTGCTAGTGCAGTCATATCTTCCCCTCTCCTCCCCTACTCCCCCAATTCAGTTCTGGGTGGGGGTCGTAAGATCTTTTGGAACAGTGTGCAAGGATAAGAGAGGGGCTATGTACCCTGAGGCCGTTTGGGTAAGGAAATGTTAGGAGATAGAGAGCAGCAACATCAACAGGTTCTGTAGTCTGATGGAGGTTCAGATGTTACATTTTTTGCCCATGTGAATTGTCCCAACCATCACTGAATGGGCCCTTGCCATTTCAGACATAACATGTGATGCCGGGTCATTGCAGATGTTGGTCAACTACATCAGTTGCATCCACATCACAGACTTAAACCACTTGTAAACAACTTCAGATGTTTGGGCTTTCACTTAAAGAAACTTGGGCATCATTAGGTCTGTAGAGAGAGCTTTACAGGCTCCAATCCCCAAGGTTTAAGTCTGTGGTGTGGGTGCACCCATCCTTTGCAATTATGGAACTTTTCCTGGACATTGAGATAATGGAAGTTTCTGCTACCTACACTCACATTATGTTTGCATATCTGCATTTAAACTTTAGGGTGCTTGGGATGTGTGCAGAAAAACCATCACTTCTCAACCACCCTTGAAATATTTTGACCCTCCCTGATTAGAATATTTTGCTAAAAGCATTCAGGTTTTTTTCCTGATTCCCCCCTCTCCATTCAGAATGCTCTCTTCTAGCATAACAGCTGTTGGACTAAGATAGAGGTAAATAGTTGTGTTCATTGAATACTCTTTTATCTCGCTGACTTATTCTTCTGCCTCTGAACAAGACTTTCTCAACTTGGTTGAGAGCCAGTGTGGTGTAGTGGTTAAGAGCGGTAGACTTGTAATCTGGGGAACAGGATTTGTGTCTCCGCTCCTCCACATGCAGCTGCTGGGTGACCTTGGGCTAGTCACACTTCTCTCAGCCCCACTCACCTCAGAGTGCTTGTTGTGGGGGAGACAGGGAAAGGAGAATGTTAACCACTTTGAGACTCCTTCGGGTAGTGACAAAGTGGGATATCAAATCCAAATCCAAGCTCCTCTTCTTGATGCCCTACAGATATTTTAGACCAGGCACCCCCAAACTCGGCCCTCCAGATGTTTTGGGACTACAACTCCCATCACCCCTAGCTAACAGGGCCAGTGGTCAGGGATGATGGGAATTGTAGTCCTAAAACATCTGGAGGGCCGAGTTTGGGGGTGTCTGTTATAGATTTCTAAGTTTACAAAAATGCATGCATTGTCTCTCTTTTCAAGTTATTTTTTTCGCTACAGATCAGTTCCATTTGTTGTGAGACATTAGTGCTGCATAAAATGTTAGGTTAGGAAGAAAAGGGGGGGAGGGAGAGGGGAAATTGTGAGTGGGATGGGGTCGGCTGGCAATGCTTCTATTCTTCTACTTAGTGTATATGTGGGGTTTTGTGTCAGCATCACTTGTATGGGTTCTCTTACTATTCACTTGTTGTATTTCCTTGGTGGTGAGATAGATTGGGGTGTGGCTTAGGTTGTGGTTGGTTGTCTTTGGTTGGTATTGATGCGAGTTGTAGTTCAAAACATTTGAGGACACCAGATTAGGAAAGGCTGCTCTCTAGGTGTCCGTTGCAGCCTTGGCATATGGATAGCTAATTGTCCTTCTCAGTCACTGAAATGTGGCTCCTTTTGTATGATGTAATCACGCATTAGCCAAAAAAAGTGCCAGCAACTCTCATGCACAAGGTTTCAATTTAGCTGCGTCGAGATTGGCTCAGTTTATTTTGTGACACGTTGGCAGCAATTCTAATCTCACTTACCTGAGAGCCAACCCCATTTAATCTGGTAGGTTTTCTCTGCATACATGGTTAAGCTTGTGCTGTTAGTTGAAATTCTCCAGACTGACAGTGGGTTTTTAACGAGTGATTATTTTTAAGACACATCAGGGCTGAAATTGCTGCATATTTAATTGCTGTGGACTATTTCATTAGATATTGGTGGGTCTCTATGATGTCAGTGATGTCAGCAGTGGGCATGGAAGAGGCAGGTTATTTTTCCTGTGATCCTGCCTCTCCTAGGGGTCCACAGCCACCAGTTTCAGGGCTCCCACTTTCTCATTTTGATGCTGTGTTACTGCATCTTGGCTTTTCAAAGTAAGGGCACAGAGCAGGGAAAGTTTGGCTCTCTGCTTCTATTTCTAGTAAAGAAAACTGGATTCCAGCAAGATGGTAGCTGCATACACATGCATCTTGGTAACCAGGGAAGGGATAGTGCTGCAGTATCCAGCCTTTCCTGGGAAGAAAGAGCCATGCAACTGAAGTAGCCTAGCTGCTTAGCAACTTAGGTCACATCCACACTATGCATTGAAAGCACTCTTATGGAACTTCTAACATTTATGGCTTTCCCCAAAGAATCATGGTAACTGTAATTTGAAAAGGGTGCTGAAAGTTGTTAGGAGAACCTTAACAAACTTTAGCTCCCTGGATTCCTTGGGTGAAGCCATGCTTGTTAAAATGGGATAAGAGTGCTTTAAATGTGCAACATAGATGTAACCTGACAGTGCAATCCTACCCATGGTTGTTTCCAGGCTAACTGTGTATTGAGCATTCATTGTGATTGTTTGCACAAAATTCACAGGGAGGTTAGGTGACCTCGGCTAGTATTTACTGAGCATTCATTGTGATAAGTTTGCAGGGAGGTTAGATGTGGTGTTCCATCAATTAAATGCTATCCCACACTTCCCAATGCATTTTTCCTGTTACTTTCCTTATTGCAAAAGGTCCAACCTAAAATTTGCTGATAATGTGACGGAATCCCACCTGAAAATTGAAAAAGTCTGGACGCACCCCATATCTACTGAGAAGTGGGGTTTACTTTCAGGCAAGTAGGGTTGGGGTTGCAGCCTCAGCAGAGCAAGAGGAACTGGAGGTGGACAGGAGTGCCAGTCAAAGTCCCAATATTTCTTTTCAAGTTCCTTAATGTCAGCTGAGGTACCCTTCTCAATTCAGATGACAAATTTGGGTTGACTAAGTGGTGTACATTTTGTTAGAGAAATTATTTTATCCTGGGCTATTATTCGCATTGAGAAATCATAATAATTTATCTGCTAATTAGTGACAACCAAGAAAATCAACAAGCTCCTTACTTTGCATACATTTAAATGCAACACACACCCCAGATATGTTGCTAGTCTGCAACTATTTTTTTACAGAGCCATATTTTGATTGATAAGCAACAGCCGAAGGGCATCAACACTGGCTCAGCTCACTGGCTCAGCTCACTGAATCTCTCCTAGTGAGCTGGGAGACAGGAAAAGGACACTTTCAACTGATGCCTTAACCACTGGACCAAACTGGATGAGATGCTGGAGCTCCTTGATTGGATCTCTCAGTTCTTAGGTGGTGTTTTTTGTTTTTGTAAAAAGCAGTCAGGAGGAGTGGAGAAAGAGCTGAGTGTAAGAGCCAGCCATTCTGCCCAAGGCTACTGCAGATACCATTGTTAATTTACATTAATTAACATAATTAGAATGCATGCATTTTTAAAAACAAGTTGATTTGAGAGGTTATTCAGCTGAAAATATACTAATAATGAATAAATTACACATTGGTGGAAATGTTCCGTGATGCTGGGTTATTAACCCAAAAGAAATATCAGGAGCCAATGAATCTGCCTTATACCAGATCCAACTACTTCTTGCTGACTACTCTGATTGGCACTTGTTCTTCAGGTTCCCATCATCTGCTGCCTTATCCTCTGTTGAATGGAGGTGCCAGGGATTGAACCTGGGATTTTCTGCATGGTCCTAGCTATGGTCCTTTCACACTGTGTCCTACAAGGGAACATAGGAAGCTTATACCATCAGACCATTCATTCATTTAGCTCAGTATATATAGGCTACACTGGTTGGTACTGGTCTCCAGAATTTCAGGAAGGCGTCTCTCCCAACCCTGCCTGGAGATGCTGGGGATTGTACTTGGGACCTTCTGCATTCAAAGCAGATGCTCTACCAATGAGCTATGGCCCTTCCCCACAAGGGTGATCTCCAAACAGGGGAAATGGCATGAATCAGCCCTAAGGGCCAAAGGGTCCATATCCGCTCCCACCCTGCTCCCCGAATTACAGTACGCTGCCTCTTTAGGGAGTAACTAAGCACGATCCTGCTGACATCTGAGCTGGATTGATTGAAGGGTTTTATTTGAGCTGGATGGGGTGGGGGCTACTCTCTGTCAAGAGGGTGCTCTTAGCTTCACAGTGCCCATACTGGTTAATCTGCTTCTGCATTCATGCTGCCTGTAATGAATTGTTTAGGCTGCAGCAAATTGGAGTAGATAATCTGTTGGATGCAGCAATTCCTTCCTTCCTTCCTTCCTTCCTTCCTTCCTTCCTTCCTTCCTTCCTTCCTTCCTTCACAAAAAAGGTACCCCTGGTGAACTGCCAGACCAGTTGCTACCCCACCAGTGAGTGCTCTAAGGCATAAACTGTGTCTTTCAATGCCAGAGGCAGAGAGTTGTGCTCTTCACTATGGCGGATGCCTAGCAGCGGGAGTGCAAAAGAAATCCTGAAAATAAAACTGTGAGCGGAAACTGGGAAATGCTAATGAGGTTGCTTTCCATAGCTTTGTTGCATTGTATTGTTAATTATGAAGCCGTGTAAAGCATAGCTTGGAATTGCCAGCCTTCTAGTCTTTTGGAGCTTCACAACAAGCAAGCCTTTTCTCCCAGCAGTCTTCAACTAACCTTTCACCTCTGTGGCCTTGACGGAACAGAAGGTGGACTCAACAACAGCATGCTGGGAGGCTGTAGGGAAAATCCTGCTCAAGTTGTGAAAGAGAGAAGGGATCTGCTTCTATGTGTGATGTGTCTCAGAAGTCACTGCCCGGTTATCTGGAACAAACGTATCACCAAAGGTGCAAAAAGCAAATAGTTTTGAGAAAAAGGAGTTGGGTATTTTGGGATTTTGTGGTGTGCTGTAAGAACATCCTTGTGCTTGGGTTGACTGGAGGCAGATCTGTGTTTTTTAATGGCTGGAAAATGAGAATGAATGAATGGGCTCCAAAAGGGCTTTTGCTGGTGTGGTCACAATGGCCAGCATTTTTGATGGTGCCACCAAGACACTGGATTGCTCCACTGACCTGTATCTGTCATGATGGTGCTGGGGCCAAACCTGTGGTATAATGCAAATTCTGTGGCCATGTGTGTAATCATTCTGGGAACCAGACACATAAGATCTAATTGCTTATATTTGTTTTAAAAGCTTTTTCTTTGTTTTTAATGCTGATGGGTTGATGCTTATTTGTTTAATAATTGGTTTGTGTATTTTAAGCATGCCTTAGCTATGAATTTTTGGATCAAACAGTTTATTAGATAGATATAGATAGATGATAGATAGATGATAGATAGATAGATAGATAGTGTAGCCATTTAGTGAACCCATCAGTGTCCATTTGGGATATTTGCCCATGTGTTTCCTAATCCATCCTCACACTAAAATAGCAACAGCTTGTATCCACCACTGTGTGAGCAGAGCTTTGCTCTTGCAATGGGACTTCTGTTTCCTCCACACACACCCAATCTCTTCCAGAAGGTCCAACAACCCCCCAGAGCTGATTTTGAGGGCACATGGGGCCTTGGGGGACAGGAGAGGAAGAAGTTCCATTGGAAGCATGCAAGTTTGTTGTGCGAGTAGAGCTGTTGTGATGGATGCAACTCAATGCCTTCTGAACAGGACTTTGGGTGAACTATAAGCAGATAAAAGAAACCATGTGTCCCTGCCAGGAGAGAAGACACCTTTGTATCTCAGCAAGTCCCACTGAGTTCAATTTGATCTGCTCCGGTGTAAGTGTGCATAGTACTTATATCACAATCTTATGCAAGTTTACTCTGAAGTAAGTCCCACTGCATTCAGTGGGAATTACTGTCAGGTAAGTGGCACAGAACTGCAGCTGCTGAGTATCAGTAAAATATTACAGAATACTGGCAATGCATGCTAACATTTTAATTTAAAATGTAATTTATGCAAACAATTTCAGATCTTAATGTATTATCCACAGGGTCGTGAGAATGTGAAGATATTTTTCCTTATAATTGTTTTACTTTGTTATAAGGAGAATTTATTTGTACTAATATTTCTCTTAAAATAGATTCTAATAATTTTTAGCTAGCTTCAAATGTTCTTTCAGAGTAAGCATTCTGTAACTCAAACATAAGTTTTTGATCTAGACACTATTACCAGATCTCACACTTCCCAAATCTGCTATCCCCACCATGCCATCCTGAAATATACAAGGAAATAATAGATTCTGGGTAGCCTCACCTGTGATCCTCCCACTTCCATCAGCCTCAACGAGTGTGACCAGTGGTCAGAGACTCCTACTCCTGACATCTATCTGGAGAGTCGCAGATTTCTCCCCCCTGTAATAGACCGTTCTGTTAATATGCAAAATGCCATTTCATTTGGGAAGATTTCCTCACTTTTCTTGGGCATAAAATATTTGCATTTGCACATTTCCAACATAATGTACTTGTTTCCCTGTGTTCTTGCTGCAGTTCCAAATATGCTGTGCATTTATAGATGCATCCCCAGTGTCCAGGGGTAAACTTGCCTTGATGGAAAGAACTTGAGATATGATATAATTAAAACAAACTAGAAGCAGGTATAAAGACTGCCCACAGATTAGAGAGCAAGGTGTTGGCCCCACTGTGTCCAGGCATGACTGGAATGCCTAGAAGCAGATCTGCACGGAGAACAAGGGTCTGCAGATAAACAGCAGGAGGTGCTGCACGCCTAGACCAAGCAACATTGATTGAACATGGGCTGTATAGCAACAGCACAACAAAGGCAAGCTCATGGGCAGAAAGATCTGGGAAACACGGAGAAGATAATGTTCCGCTTTTAGAGTGGAGACAGGATTATGAGCAGATAAGCTCTGTGTTTTGGATCTTTGTCACTGATAAATCCTCTACTGTTGGCAATTGGATTTTACTGGAAATTGATGTTTTTAAATGCTTTCGCATTGCTACATAAGCCACCCCAGTGTGACACGCTGTTCTGTGCTGCCCTCTTTGTAATAACAGAATGAGGGGAGACGCATTCCATCACACAGCAGACCAGAACGCCATCGCATAAGGCGCCAGGAGGGGGCACGATGCAGTCTTCTGTCAATAATTGCACTTCCTCCTTGTGCTCTGGCATCTAAGCTGTTTTTATGTGTTTCAGGGGGGGAAAGCAAGTGCTGTTCCCTGCTAGGGCTCTTCAAATGAAGGCGGGGGAACAACAGGGACATCATAAATGTTTATGCAGTGCCCCCTCTGCAATTGGTGCTCAGGCACTTTACATAGAAGATAGTGCATTTAAATCTACATTTTTTTAATAGAAAAAAAACCATTTTCAAACCAAATAAACACTAGATGGAAGCCAACACTGGATGTCCACGAAGAAGCGCAGGTGGTTTTCAGAATGGGTGTAGGGGTCAGGGTGCTTCCAGCCTGTAACTATTCTTTTTTTGAGAGGAGAGATTCCATCACATACCAGCCAGTTCATGTTGCATAATTAAAGTTGGTCTAGGACTTACTTTTCACATTTATATCTCACCTTTTTCTCCAAGGAGCTCAAGGTGGCATATATGGTTCTCCCTCCCCTCATTTAATCCCAACAACAGTCCTGTGAGGTAGCCTAGGCTGAGAGGCAGTGACTGCACTAAGGGTTTTTGCAGGCAGTTGCAACTGAGGACTTCTGTACCCCTCAAGTATCCCAGAAAAACTGGGACATCCTGTTTCCCCCTGCAACAGCATAGCAGCCATCTGAGAGGCCATGATCTTGCATGATTTTGTGCTGATATCTCTCCTTGAAAAAAATGCAGGGTGATCTCACATGGTGCCCCCAAAAGCACATTTTGGGGCACCGTGAGAGCACGCTTCGCCCAAGCGCATATTTTGGACTCTGTAATACTCCACATGAGTCATGTGACACGCATGAGAACAGATGGGAAGACGCATGTCCCGGTTTTGGGACTCAACATCTTGGAGAGTATGGACTTCATGGGCACCAGCCTGCTCTCACATCCATGAGCTTTTGCGTAATTGTGCCTCCCCTGGGAGCCTAGAAGTTCTCTTCAAGTAAACCCAGTTGAAATGCTGACCTTCCCTCCTTTTTTTGTGTTCTCTTACATGAAGTACATGTGCCTGCTTTTCTAATTCAGCCAATAGTCATTATGTGTTTCTGAATGACTTAAGCAGCTGTTTGGTAGGGCACTGTGCCAGAACCAGCAGTGCTTCAGGGCTGCTGCGGTGAAGCCTTATGTCCTATGCTTCTCAGTAACCTTTTCTCACCTTTTGATTAATCTTCCTAAAAAGCCACAGTATTCCATAGCTGTTCACTTTGTGGAGCAGAGCCTCACTTCAAGTGAGAACTGGAGCTGCGCAACACCATCCCCTCCCACCGGCACCTATTTAATAGCTGCCACATTATTTTTTTCTGATTATTTTTTGTTTGTTTCCAGAGTGCGCTGCTGTGTACCTGGTACCACAGCTTACCTTTCAGATTCAGCTGGTTGCTATTTCATTTCTGGGCCCAGTTAAAGGTCTCACACTAGTGCTGAGTGTCCTCAATGACTTAGGTGCCAGATATCTGAAAGACTGCCTCTATCCCTGATGACCTTCTGGGGACACCCTTGCAAGTTCAGAAGTACAGGGAATCGTGACCCAGGAGAGGGCTTTCTCTGTCGCAGCCCCTAAATTGTGGAACTCCTGCCCCACAAATGGGCTTCTGACATCTTCATTGTACACCTTTCACTTGAATTTCACATTGTACACCTTTTGTTGAATTTACACTGGTGTGTTCCATTTCTAATGGTACATAATGGGGAAAGGCAGGTTTGATGGCCATGTCCCAACCACCTGGCTATCTGGCCACAACAGAGTGTATCCCTTTGCTTCTGCCACTCTTCCCCCATTTGAGGTATCCCCATGTAAACATTACATATAAATGCAATGTCCCAAACCTGCTGAAACCAAAAATATTCTCTTCAGAACAAAATTGGATAAATATGATCCTTTAGCCCTAGTCTGAACCATCCCCAATTTACCAGGCTTCTTTGGTCTCAAGTAGGCTTTTTGTTCCTTGTTCCTTCTTCCCAAACTTAATCTGCTTGTCTCTTGTCTGTCTGTCTATCTGTATTCATGGCACTGCCTGTCAATCATATGCTCCTCCACTTGGGACATTTGCTCAAGGAAATTTAGAGCTTTCACATTTCCTGCCCTCAGATGAGGGATGTGCTATCCTGCACATCGGCAATGGCAGATGCCTCAACCCTGTTGTTTAATGAATCATAGAATTGGAGAGTTGGCAAGGAGCATGAGGGTCATCTAGTCCAACCCCCTACAATGCGGGAATCTTTCACCCATTGTGGGGCTCAAACCCACAACTCTGAGAACAAGAACCTCATGCTCTGAGCTATTGGAGACCTGGCAGATTTGTCAAGGCTCAAAGTTAACCCTATACTCCCCATAGACAACAAAGCTATGTATCCCTTTGCCATGAAGACATACAAGTACATCATATACACAAGCAGTCCAGGACTATGAATTCATTCCTTCAAAAGGGGGAAGGAATTTTTCAGCTGAATTTTAAGTCCCAGGGAAAAATAGTATTTGAGAGTGAGATGTTATATGATAATGAAAACCATACAAGTTTTATACTTTTTCTAAATGTACTCTCTGAGTTTCAAGGCATCATGTTGAACGTTGACGCAGAATTCAAGCTAGAATCCTGAAGGGCCTTGAAAAGACAGAAAATGGTTTGTATGCAGTGTTGTGTTCATGGAATATGTAGGATCAGTCAAGTGGCTCACACTGTATAATGGATTAGAGAGTGATGTGGTTTGATTAAGTAGCAGGAAAGATGACTTTGGCAACAAGTTTATAAATGGATTTTAGTGGATGAAGAGGTAATAGATGGGGTGAGACTCTCATTTTTAAATGACAGAACCAAAGTGGGACGTTGAATATGTGAGCTGAGTGGATTTTGCATACAGTGTCCAGGCAGCATGTGGTGAAACAGTTGGGTGATTGCATCACTGCCCGCATAGATCATGGCACGATTCATGTTAATCGTTCCAATACTCAACCAACTATAGGCAACTTTGCAGGGCCTGTTACATGTGGGCTGAGTTGCCAACCAAATTTGGCACGGATCCTGTCAACCCACATCCTCAATATGCCAAGTTTTGTTGGGTATAATTAGTCGTAGATGGAGGTCTACCATGAAGTTTCCTGGCCTCGTCAGACGTGTGTAACACACACACACACACACACACACACACACACACACACACAGATTGCACTGCTTCTGCCAGTGGGGTCTGTACCGAGGGCTATAATATTATTGCCTTTTCATCATGAATGTGTTTATTGAGCCAGAGTGAGGAGGAGTTATGAAAACTCCTCAGTATGGCCTGGAATGAGAAGGACATTAGTAAGCAAGCAAGTAAGCAAGTTCATCTAACATTTTGGATTGGTTCTATCAAAGCAAAGGACAGTTGCGCTGTGCATTTGGTGGTGGACTGTTCTTCAACTGTGTCACTTCTGTCTCTTTCCAGGGATTCTCATTTCATGCCAACATGGCCGAACATGGCTCCCACCCCTCCTCTGCCCGGCAGTCGGGGAACCCACCCACTCACAATCCCACTCTGTGCTCTCTGGAACATGTGGATCCGGGAATGAGTGAGCAACCAACCCTGCTGGAGCAACCACCACCATCCCCAGACCTGGGTGACGAAGATGATGATGGTGACATGGAGCCTCTGCCGGACCCAGATGTGCCCTATCCTGATTTGGCCCCCGTGGTTTTCTTCTGCCTGAAACAGACCACCAGCCCTCGCAGTTGGTGCATCAAGATGGTGTGCAATCCATATCCTTTCAAAACCACAAGCTGCCCTTTCTAGCCTTTCTCCTTCCTCTCTTTGTTCTCCTGCCCTTGCAGAGCACCTGACAGGTAAGAGATGGCGTTTCTTACATATTTAATGCGTCACTTTGTTCCCTGCTTGCATTTAAACAGTGCCTTGGCTGCTGCAATATGCAAGCAAAAAGGAGCTGCTTGCAAAATGGGAGACTTCAGAGGGAGTGACTGTCAGTTAGAATCAGGAGAACAGAGATGAGGGGCAAGGAGAAGAGAGGGGACAAACATTTTAAAATGTATTTCCCCCCCTTTCATCTCTTTACTTTTCCTGCGCTGCCAAAGGCGTCATGGTATGACTCTTTGAAAGCTTCAGAGCATAGGTTATAGCAGTGCTAACGTGTTTCTAGGAGAACTTGATGTGGTGGCATGCATTTATTTTGTAGTCTTCTCTGATATACAGTAAGCTGTCTGGTAGCTATAAACATGGCCACCCCAAGGCTTATTGCTGTCCTGAGGCAAAGGACAAGATCCCCTCCCCATTCTCTGCACAAACACTTGCAAGGGATCTAGCAGACTGATCTTTTTTCAGCACTGGTGAAGGGACAGCTTCCTTCGCTGCATCTGGAGGGCAGTAGGGCAGCTTAGAAGGCTCAAGGTAACCTGTGTAGCACACACAACCCTGTCTGTTCTCCACCCGTCATCATCGGCCTCCTCAGGCAACCACCTTGCTTAACCTAATGGTAGGGCCAGCCCTGGTAATAGGATTGATTGATAATTAAATTTTGCAACAGGTTGCAGTAGTGGTTCATAACTGCTTGACAGCTGGAATTATTATGGATGGCCCGGAAATTTTAGGGCTAACACTGATCATTAACTGAAATGGGGTTTATGGAGAGGATCTTGTCTTGCCACATTATTCCACGTGCCAGCAAGAAGATACTGGATTGGGTGAAACAGGAGTCTGAGGGCCAGCCCAATACAATTTTCTGCCTGCAACAATAGCCAAGATGCACCTGTTCCTCTTTCCAGGATGGGCAGTTTAATCTTAATTCAATACAACTGACAAAACAGTTTATTCTCCTGCATCTGAGGACAACAGGCCAGATTAGTGGGTACAGAGCAGGCTGTATGGGGCACACACACACAGTTCTGTCCAACTCCTTGTATCTGTTGCCTTCCCTTCCCGCTGCTCGCCCCAGAACCGCCACCTGAAGCAGTTGCTTCACTTTGCCTAATGGTAGAGTTGGCCTGATGAGTCTGTCTGACATACTACAGAAATTCTTGCCTTTGTATATTTACTGAATTCACTAACTACTTAGTTTATTGCCCTAGAAGTATTCGATCCACGTCCTCCCTCAAAACACATTACATGCTTGCCCCTGGGTAACCACTCCAACTTTTTTAAATCCTGGGCTAAACACATCCTGGAGGCAGGGCTTTGGGCAAGAATAGTAGTGTGGATAATTCACCACAATCCACCAAGTATTGCTCCCATGAAGAGCCTTTTGTTTTGCATCAACACCTTATGGATTGTGACCATGATCAGCTGCCCCTTTTATCATGCATTTCCCTACTGAATCATAGAGATTAGCTCTGAAGCTGCTGTAAGTCTATTCAGCCTCAGTCTTTGTCTCGTGACTATAACAATAACATCTTTTGGAGACTCCCAAATTCATTCCATTCTCCCTATACCTGCAAATCTAAACAGTGCTTCCATGGACTTGTGGTCTGCCTGTCATGTGTCTCACTATTATCCTGTTGGCATCTAAGGTGGTGGGATTTTGTAGTTATTGAAATGATTCCTGGGGTGCAGTGATCAGAGACTATCAGCTGATTGCAGCATCGACAGCTGTCTGCAGCTAACTTACTTGAACTCCCTGAGAAGGCTATGTTGTGGAGGAGCAGTTCATTTCCCTTGGCTCTTTTTGTAGACAGTGCATATAACAAGAAAGCATCCATCTTCCACATGTCCTCTTTGCAGCCACATTTAATGGGTGTCGCACTTGTGCCAGCCAGAAGTCTCTGGAGAGCTGAAAACTCTATAGGAGTCGTGGCCTCTCCCTGACTTTTCAGCATGAGCTCGCTTGCAACAGCTGACTTGATGGGAGGGGAACCCCACTTCATCTTCTTCTGAGAGGCAAAGGTATTTGTCGGGGGATAATCTGAACGCTGATTACAAGTCAGTGACACTGGGCTTATTTACAAAGTGTTTGCATTAGGATTAAAGGATTTTGATGAAGCTTCTGTCTTTTGAACCAGTCTTCAGAAGACTTGTGTATTACCATAACCTCCCTAAAAATGACTGCTTGAAATAAAGTAAGAGAACTTATTTAAGAAACCCCAAAGGCCACTCACTGTAAGAAGTAAAGGGGTGTATTGCTCCATCTGTGGCAACTTCACTAGCACAGCAGCCATTCTGCTAGTGGGAGCCCTGTTCTTAGGGTAGTACAATTGCCAGCTTGTGTTGGCAGAAGAGTTGCAAGTCTTGTATGCTGTGTTGTACTGTTACACTGCTTCTGCTGCAACTTGAGCAACACTTCAAACTCTCCTGCTTCTTGCACTAATGTTAGATTTCATCCAACTCAGTAACATGTATTTCATTTCTTACTGTGGTAACATGCTAGTACCATCAAAATAGCCTACAAATATGAAGAAGTGTGCCTTTAATACACCCGCCCACTAATTCAAATTGATTTTCATTGGTTAAAATCAGTACACAATAAACTTGAACTCTAAATCTACCAATTCAAGCCAGTAGTCTTAGGGCACAATCCATCCTTATGCATCACCCACTCATGGATGGATCACCAGACAAATGACTGGTGGGTCATGGACCCCAATATGGACTACTGTCTTCAGTGGGCTTATTTGCAAGGCTTGGTTTCAGTACAAACCATAAATTGAATGTAGTTGGGTGGGGAATAGGGAGCCAGGTTTTGAGATTGAGTTCACAGTCAATATTTGGGCTCTGACACAGATTCTCACAGGAAAAGGTACATTATAGATTGCAACAGTTTAAAAGGGAAGCTCAGGAAGGTTTAGTATTGGGTTTTGTATGCTTGTTTGAATTTAGGGACCAGCGGAGGACCATTAGGGAAAATGGGGCACCATGACAACCCCTACCTGACCGCCATCTTACTTACAACCAATAAGGAGGTGGCTCTGCCTGTCATTGACGTTGGCTTCCTGCTTTCTGCTCCACCAGTCCCAATGGACACTGGGTACCAGGTACCAGTGGTAAAGACACTGAAACTATAGAGTGAGGAGAGTCTGCATTAATGTACACAGATTTACTAATCTGTTTCTCACCCTAGTAGAATGCTTTGTGGTTGAGTGTACTATTGTCCAAGACAGATAATGGACTGTACAGCAGTGGTAGGTGGAGCCAAGAGGGTGTGGGGAGACTGACAGCTTTCTTGGTCTTGTTGCTGATGATGAAGATGATCATCCAAATGTCATAGACCAAATGGAGCAAACAGCACGCAGACCTAGTGGTGGGAGGAAAAAATCCTTAAATAAGAGACACGGGGGAATGATTAATGGACTTCAATGTCTGTACACTAATGTGCAAAGCATGGGAAATAAACAAGATGAGCTTGAGCTCTTGGTACAGCAAACTAAATATGACATAATAGGCATCACTGAAACCTGGTGGTCCCACGATTGGAATGTAATAATGGAGGGATACAATCTATTTCAGAGAAACAGACCAGACAAGAAAGGAGGAGGAGTGGCGTTATATGTCAGGGATGTGTATACCTGTGAAGAGATCCAAGATTTAGAACCTCAAAGCCAAAGTGAGAGCATTTGGGTCAAAATTAAGGGAGAGAAGAATAACAGAGACCTCATTGTGGGAGTTTACTATAGATCCCCAAGCCAAATGGAGGACATAGATGATGCCTTCCTGAAACAGATGGCCAAGCATGCAAAAGGAAGGGAGATAGTAGTAATGGGGGACTTCAATTACCCGGATATTTGTTGGATGTCAAACTCAGCCAAGAGCATAAGGTCAAACAGATTCCTCACTGGCCTTGCAGTCAACTTCATTGTCCAGAAAGTGGGAGAAGCAACAAGAGGAACAGCCATTTTAGATCTGGTCCTAACCAATGTTGATGACCTGGTTAGTGGAGTAGAAGTGGAAGGATCATTAGGTGCGAGTGATCATGCTCTTCTGAAGTTTACTATACAGCGGAAAGGAGCAGCCAAGCATACTAGGACTCAATTTCTTGACTTTAAGAAAGCCGACTTCATAAAACTTAGGGAAGTGCTGGGTGAGATCCCATGGACAGTAATACTAAAAGGAAAGGGAGTTCATGATGGCTGGGAGTTTGTTAAGAGGGAGATAGTAAAAGCACAACTTCAGGCAATACCAATGAGACGGAAACATGAAAGGTGCCTAAAGAAGCCAGGGTGGCTATCTAAAGAACTTTTAACTGAGTTAAGATTAAAAAAGGATGTGTACAAAAAAATGGAAAAGGGGGAAAACCACCAAAGAGGAATTCAAACAAATAGCCAGCACATGTAGACACAAAGTCAGAAAAGCTAAAGCACAGAATGAACTCAGGCTTGCTAGAGAGGTTAAAAGCAACAAAAAAGGCTTTTATGGGTATGTCCGTAGCAAAAGGAAGAACAAAGAAACAGTGGGGTCACTCAGAGGAGAAGATGGTGAAATGCAAACAGGGGACACAGAAAGGGCTGAACTCCTCAATGCCTTCTTTGCCTCAGTCTTCTCCGATAAAGAAAACAATGCCCGACCTGAAGAATTTGGAGCAAATGATTCAGCAGAGGAAACACAGCCCAGAATAACTAAGGAGATAGTACAAGAATACTTGGCTAGTTTAGATGTATTCAAGTCTCCAGGGCCAGATGAACTGCATCCAAGAGTATTAAAAGAACTGGCAGATGTGATCTCAGAACCACTGGCAGTCATCTTTGAGAATTCCTGGAGAACAGGCGAAGTCCCGGCAGACTGGAGGAGGGCAAATGTTGTCCCTATTTTCAAAAAGGGGAAAAGAGATAACCCAAATAATTATCGCCAGTCAGTCTGACATCAATACCAGGGAAGATTCTGGAGCAGATCATTAAGCAAACAGTCTGTGAGCACCTAGAAAGGAATGCTGTGATCACCAATAGTCAGCATGGATTTCTGAAAAATAAGTCATGTCAGACTAACCTGATCTCATTTTTTGACAGAATTACAAGCCTGGTAGATGAAGGGAATGCAGTGGATGTAGCCTACCTTGATTTCAGCAAGGCATTCGACAAGGTGCCCCATGATATTCTTGTAAAGAAGCTGGTAAAATGCAGTCTTGACTATGCTACCACTCAGTGGATTTGTAACTGGCTGACTGACCGAACCCAAAGGGTGCTCATCAATGGTTCCTCTTCATCCTGGAGAAGAGTGACTAGTGGGGTGCCACAGGGTTCTGTCTTGGGCCCGGTCTTATTCAACATCTTTATCAATGACTTGGATGATGGACTCAAGGGCATCCTGATCAAATTTGCCGATGACACCAAACTGGGAGGGGTGGCTAACACCCCAGAGGACAGGATCACACTTCAAAACGACCTTGACAGATTAGAGAACTGGGCCAAAACAAACAAGATGAATTTTAACAGGGAGAAATGTAAAGTATTGCACTTGGGCAAAAAAAGAGAGAGGCACAAATACAAGATGGGTGACACCTGGCTTGAGAGCAGTACATATGAAAAGGATCTAGGAGTCTTGGTTGACCACAAACTTGACATGAGCCAACAGTGTGACGCGGCAGCTAAAAAAGCCAATGCAATTCTGGGCTGCATCAATAGGAGTATAGCATCTAGATCAAGGGAAGTAATAGTGCCACTGTATTCTGCTCTGGTCAGACCTCACCTGGAGTACTGTGTCCAGTTCTGGGCACCACAGTTCAAGAAGGACACTGACAAATTGGAACGTGTCCAGAGGAGGGCAACCAAAATGGTCAAAGGCCTGGAAACAATGCCTTATGAGGAACGGCTAAGGGAGCTGGGCATGTTTAGCCTGGAGAAGAGGAGGTTAAGGGGTGATATGATAGCCATGTTCAAATATATAAAAGGATGTCATATAGAGGAGGGAGAAAGGTTGTTTTCTGCTGCTCCAGAGAAGCAGACACGGAGCAATGGATCCAAACTACAAGAAAGAAGATTCCACCTAAACATTAGGAAGAACTTCCTGACAGTAAGAGCTGTTCGACAGTGGAATTTGCTGCCAAGGAGTGTGGTGGAGTCTCCTACTTTGGAGGTCTTTAAGCAGAGGCTTGACAACCATATGTCAGGAGTGCTCTGATGGTGTTTCCTGCTTGGCAGGCGGTTGGACTCGATGGCCCTTGTGGTCTATTGCAACTCTATGATTCTATGATTCCTCAGCCTCTGAGAGCAGCATGAACTGGTTGGCCGTGCGAGAAAGGATGGGTAACTTTGCTAGTATTTGAAAGGGTCCAGTTTCTTTATAGGGGTTTTCAGTCTAACTGTATTTATTTTATAAATTCCAAAACAGAACCAATTCAAACAATCCCACTGCTGTTTCCTAGCTTCCATTATTTAACGCTGAAGGCTGTAACAGTGGTATGAAATTCAGGATTCACATGTCTCCCTGCTGGCCATGTGTAGATGTAGTCCTTTGGGTATGGAATCTCTCATGCAAATCTGGTATAGATAAACTAGTTCATTTGTTGCCTTGGACCTATTTGCACTAATGTATTGCAATGCACTACCTATTCATTATACAAGCAATGTAATGACATATGACCCAACAATTTTACCAAATTCTGACTTGAGAACCACCCACTCTCAAGACTTCAGTTTGTCAGGATTCAGCCTCACTGTAGTGGCCTTCATCCAGTCCATTCCTGTTTCCAAGAATCACCTTGTCTGACTCAGATAATGATGAGAAATATTGATGGGCGTCATTAGCATTAAGGAGAGGGAAAGCGTTTGTTTTTTAGTCTACTTTCACTGCTCAGAATTTTAACAAAGGATCTAGACAAGCTAGCGTCACTATGGTTTTCTCAATTTTTCATTTGCATTTAGTAATGCAAGTTTGAAAGGGCTGAATCACAGTTACTGTGCGGATATTTATTAGCAGAAAATTATTAGCAGATGTCTGTCTCTGTTAGATCATTTTTTAAAACAATCCTGAAATTTCAGTTCTGAAGGCATTGTGTTTTTTAGAGCCCAGATTATTTGTGAAAGATCAAAATTTAGATTGGAAATGAGAAAATGAAAAGCATTTCTTTACAGTTTTATCAAAGCCTAGAGAGATAAAGAAAATGTGTTAGTCTTTAAAGTGCTGCAAGACTCTTCCTTGATTATGCTACAACAGATGAACACACCTGCCCCTTTGGAAAGAGATAAAGAGGCTGAGGTAGTAAATTGTTTCTCTATTAAAGGGGAATGCGATGTAACTGCCTGTAACTATCAATGAATCTCCCTTCTGAGAATCTTCATTTTCCCTGCTGTTGTTGCTGCTGCTCCACTTCACTTGATAACCATTGGCTGATCTGCTGTGAGGTCACAGCGGGCCTCTGTTGACTTGCTGGTCTAGATGCAAGCCCACATCTGCAAACTGCTTGGGGGAGATGGTGGCTTTTGCAAATTTTGCAATCCAAAATTGGAAGCCAGTTAGCAACATAGTTCAGTGATGAAGCCAATGCTTTGTACACAGAAGTCCCAGGTTCAGTTTTGGGCACCTCTCCAGTTAAAAAGACATGGTGAGTTGAGAAATCTTTTTGCCTAAGGCCCTGGGCACCAGCTACTTGTCAGTGTAGACAATACTGGGCTAGATAGGCCAATTGTCTAAGCAGGTATAAATTAGCCCCCTCTGTTCTAAACTACTTCATCAAGAGCAGAGGTCATTGGCCAAGTTGGCCATGTTGGCTGGGGCTGATGGGAGTTGGAGCCAGGCAACATCTGGAGGGGGCACCAGGTTGATTTTCTCTGATCTAAGGCAATGTGCTACAGGCTTTCTAGTTGCATGCATACTTGCTGAGTGGTTTTGTATTGTTACATAGATTACCCACAAGGATCTTGGTGCCCTTTATAAACTCTAGTTTAAATTCCCAATCAGAATGGCAGTCTACTTTCATATAATCACCATTACTTTGTGGAGATGCCATGGCCAATTGCCTTGTACAGCCCCAGTGCCATCCCATTATACCCATGGAAATTAGGACCAGAAATAATAAGTGTGGTCAAAATAAACACCGGAGCACCCATGCAGTGTTTGTCAAGCATGTAAAAGGATAGCGGGACTGTGGTTATACTGCATAAGCATCTCAACTGACATACGGAATTTGCTGATTCCGGACCAGAGTCTGGAAGCATCTGTAGGGGGACTTGTTCAGTAACACAGATTCTGCACTGACCTCGGTGGGACACTGCATGGATCTAAATGTGGATTTTTTGAGTTACATCTTTACTTTGCCGTTTTAAAGTTCTGTGCAAAAGGAATCTCTTTAACAGGCCTATAAACCCGCATTCTCCCTCCTTCCCCAATGGGAGGTCAATATTTTAGATGGGAGCATGAAAGCAAGAATGAGCATGCCATTAAAAAAGATCAATATAAGAAACAGGGAAATAACAAGGCATATTATGCAGTTCACTGGCTCAGTTGCTTGGCTTTTGTTGCATCCTGGACGCATCCTTCTTTGCTCATAGAGGAGATGGCTGCTCCTTCTGCAGCTGTTGTCCCTGATAAATTGCCGTTTAATTCCATGAGTCTTGAACACGGCATTCATGGTCCAGGAAAGCAAAATAGTATGTTACATACTTGAAATAAAGAGCTGGGCTGTAACCAGTCACACAATTTCAGCTTTGCATCGGGTGAACATAAGCTCTCTCTTTTTTGCCAATGTTTGACATACCTCTTGAAATGGTTTATTTTAATTTTTGAAGGCTTAGGTACAAAGTCAAATGATTGTTTCTGAGTGTGTTTCCTTGGAGTTTGCCTGGGAGTTTTAACACTCTGGTTTCCATAAAACAGTCTCGGAAGCTAGTTTGTGTGTGTATTTGCATAAGTTGCCCATGTTTTCAACAAAAAAGTTCTATCTTGTTGAAAAGGCGGCTTTCCGAGTCATAACTGAGTGCCCCTCCTGATGTACTTTGATTGTGCATTCCTGGTGATTTGTGCTCATGTGACTGTATTGGGGTGATTATATGTGATAGCCTGTTTTCAATACAGCTTGCACCTGCAAAAAAAATTGGAGAGGCCATTCGGCTTCATTTTCTGTCAGCGTATATCCTGTAATTTCCTGCTGAAGTCCTGTAATTTTTTTATACCGCAAATGTTCTGGGGTTGTTGTTGTTGCTGCTGCTTCTAGCCTACTTTTATTGTACACTAGCACAAGAGTGCCCCTCCAGATGGCAGTAATGTGATAACATTGGGGAAGCTTCACAGGAAAAGTAACAAAGTGAAATGAAGTGTGGACGGTCCAATCTCAGTCCAACACTAATGCACTAATATCGTGTCAATTGCATGTTAAAGAACACACCTGCAGAAAACGACAGGGCAGCAGTCCAAAGGGGCTTTGAATGAAATGACAACACACACACACACACACACACACACACACAACCTGCATCTTGTTGCATCACCTGTAAATATATAGTTGCTGTGCTGGTGTAAGCTCTGGACAAGTCTTCCAGTGCACCAGCCTGCAAAAGAGTGTCTCCAGTCTGTGAACATTAAGAATTAATGGTGACATTTCTCCTTGGAACAGGTGGTTATTCCAATGGCCTGGTAAAAATTCACTTTCAGTTCCCTTCTTCTGTCTGCATAAAATTCCCACCAGAGTTTTCAGTGAAATCCCAGCCTATACGTTGGGGTATAAATGATTTTTTATTTTTATTATTTTTGTTTAGACTCTATCACAGCAATAGTCTTTACCAGAGGTGGTAACTGCAAATCATCTGCAATGCAAATAAAGCTGTTTCTCTAACAGTATATTTTAGAAACTGAACCCCTTGGTTTACACTTGCTATAGGGGAACCAGAAGGGTCACACAGTCTTAACTAAGAAGCCTTATATGGGGGGAAGAAAGTTGTCTTTGTAGAAAGCCTGTTAAACGCCCTACAAGAGAAGACATTTTGGCAATACAAAATAGTATTTTTTTGATACACGGAAGCTGGAGATATTTCTGCTGCACTTTGGAATATGCTAAAATGTGGATTTTGCAGCCATTTTGTTCCATTGAAAGGCAAAGACGCAAGCATTACATGAAAGCACATCCTGCAGTGCTCACAGGATGTGGTCTGAGTGACTCTGGAGAGGAAAATGAATGTTGCATTTTTGTGTTTGAGTTCATGTACAGGACAGTTTACAGCAGGAGATTTTGACAAAATGTCTGCAACTAAGAGGGCAAGCTGAAATCCTGTGATAGCACACAAGAGAGTGAGGCCCCACATATTTGAAGGGAGTTATCATGCTTGTTCGCTGCAAGATATTTTATGTGGAGTGTGTATGTATATATCTGTGTGAGAAGCTAGACATATTAGTGTTGCTGTATTCCCAGGGAAGGGATTCTGAAGCATGGTGATTATACCATCTTGCTTTCAGATCTTCAGCTTGCTATTTTGTGAGCTCACCGGTAACATAGTTTTAGAATTTGCAGATTGTTGCTGTGGAAACAAATGGTAAACACTGATCCCCACCCCGCAAGAACCTCAACTTTTGATGTTGAAGCTGGAGTGGAAGAAGCAAATTGTTTGCCTTGGTGCCAATAAGCTCTCCAGGCACAGCAGTGACTTGAGTGAATTAAATTTCTTTGCTCTCCTGATGGATGACAATGGGTCTGTTCTAATGGGAAGACAGTGGTGGCTACTTAGAGATTCTGCCTTAACTGTGATCCAGAGCAGCAGGTTCCTGTAAGGTTCCAGAAGTGTCTCTTATTTGTTCATTTTTGCCATTTTGCTGATCTATATATTTTTTCATGTTGTGGTAGCTCATCTGCCTCACTGGGACAAGGAACATGCAAAGTATGCAGAGGATAAGCAACTATTTTAACTCATACTACAGACATGTAAGCAGCAGGGACTTCCCACCCACATTGTGAATTTAAAGCACATGGCTTCCCCCAAAGAATTCTGGGAACCATAGTTTACCTTCCACAAAACTACAATTCCTAGTACCATTAACAAAATGTAGTTCCCGGTATCCTTTGGGGAAAGCCACGTGCTTCAAATGTATGGTGTGTATGGGGCTAATATATCATCGAAGCCTTTTTTTTTTAATATACCTTTTCTGCAGCAGCTATGTCATATCTCACTAAGGGATGTGGAGAATTTTACTACACATTTGCCATCAATAGGAAATCTGGTTGGCACCTGCTCCATCATCCTATGCCCTTTACCCTTTTTGACTTATTTTAATTATTATTATTATTATTATTATTATTATTAATACCCTGCCCACTCTGGGCGGCTTCCAACAAAATATTAAAATACAATAGTCTGTCAAACATTAAAAGCTTCCCTAAACAGGGCTGCCTTCAGATGTCTTCTAAAAGTCTGGTAGTTGTTTTTCTCTTTGACATCTGGTGGGAGAGCGTTCCACAGGGCGGGCGCCACTACTGAGAAGGCCCTCTGCCTGGTTCCCTGTAACTTGGCTGTAGTTACATGTAATCCTATGTGAGCTCATTGGTTGCCTGTATGTGATACCTTACTTGATTTTACTTTTGTGTCTATAATTTTTTACAATACATTTTATATATTAAATTAAGGATCTAGCATAATTCAGTACTGTATATTTTTAAAAAGTTACTAAACTTGGGGGGGGGCAGGTTTCGGTCTGTACTCTGTGCGATGGGAAATGGCACCCGTGTTTTCCAAAGGTCCTCTGGTTCTTGGGAGTTTGGCAGTCCAGGAGTTTGTCATAATGCAGAGGCTTGTGTGAAGACAGAGCTTGTACCGCTAACTGGGGCAACTGGGGCTCCTTGGATATAGGAAGCAATTTCATTTTTCTTCCATAGCCTGGCATTGGGAATGCTTGGCCTGCAGTTGTGAGACTAGATCACATATGCTGTGTAATCACTAGCACCACCAGGGAAAAGCCTGGCTTTTGGCAGTGACATCCTTCTGTTGATGTCTTACTGCATAAGGACAAGGAGCAGAAGAGGGAGCATTGGAGTGAAGCTCAGTTCAGGACCTTGGTCAGCTACCTGTGGAACTGTGTAGAGCTGCTCCAGATCTGAAGCCAAATGAGGTCTTTAAAAATAGTTCCTCTGTCAGGTTTATGCTTCTACAGAATCACAGAGTTGGAAGGGACCATGGTGGGTCATCTAGTTCAATGCAATGCAGGAATCTTTTGCCCAACATGGGGCTCAAACCCAGAGTCTAATGCTCTACAGACTGAGCTATTCTAGCTTTGAGGAAATTGGAGTTTAAAGGATCTGCACTCTATTCAATGAAGGCTGGATCTAGCAGTATGCTCCCATACCATTCTGCTCCTGAAGACGATACGGTAAGCAAGAGGTACCCCACCCTGCACAGATGAGGGTTCTGAAGAGGAGTCCATGGAGAAGGGACCATGGCAGCTTCCTCAGGCCTTGTGGCTTAAGGCATCTCTGACTACCAAGTTCCCCTAGTGCTGATGGGACTATTTCTGGGAATGGTTTCTGCACCCAAGTCTTTGGCAAGACCTTTGGGTCTTCAGACCCCTTCTTCTCAGGGCACGAAACTGTGAAAGGGGGAAGATGGGGTAGGCAGATCAGTACAAGGAAGTTGGGGCCTGAATGGGAGAGTTTTTATGCAGGGCTCCTGGCCTACTGGAAGACAGAGCCAGCAACAACGATGTTTTTCATTCTAAACTGGAAAAAGATATATGTTCAGGTCTTGGAGTACCTGTGATTGGTCTTGGGAGGGATAAAAGGGGAGGGTGAATGTCAAATGTCTCAACTGGAGCAAATTAGCATTAGCTTTGTTGAATTCAGTAGAATCGCCTGCTTACTAAGTCTTGCACTGAGTATAGCCTCTGTGCTTCAGGCCATCTGTGGAGAACAGAGTCTGTTCTGTGTCATATACTGTGCAGTATAAGCCAGTGGATAGATTGGTGGTAATGTCAGTTCAAAGAACAAATGTAAAGGTGATTTTTTGTGGATGGATGGAGGAAATGTATAGTAAAGTCCCCCAGGGATAAGAAGAAGATGACTGATTTCTTCCTGTCTGGAAGGGTAGTAAGGGTTTAGAAGTAGGATCCCCTCCCTATCCATTAAAAGATTAAACTCTTGTCACAAAATGAACACTAAAACCCCATCTGGAGCATATTGTGAGCACTCACTGGAACAATATTTTGCTAGAAGAGAAGAAAGACATTTGATGTGCATCAGGCAGGTGATATATGTGTGTGTATAAAAAGACACATCATTTTCTTAACCTCTTTGCAAATATTTGTTTATTCATTTATTTAAAAGTATTGATAAACTGTTGAAAATATTTTGCAGGTCTCTAAGCAGTATACAATATAAAAGGAAGCAGCATTGTTAAAAAGAAATGCTACCCAAAACCAGTAAAGTAGCAGCATAAAAGCACATTAAAACAAGAATTTAGGAGAATCAAATGCATAAAACGGGGTCTGATCTTGTGGCTCAAGGAAAGCCTTATATGAGGATAAGTTGTGTTCAAGTGAGGCAAGAGAACTCCCAGGGGCATCTAAAGATAGCTGAGCTATTTTTAAGATTTTAAATAAACTGATTTGATTTTTCCAAATGGAAGGCACAAGAACAATAGGAAGAATGTGAATTAAACAGCATGTCAATCCAATTTGCAAAGTCTCTTATTAAAGGGTTCCAAAAAGCAGACTTTTTTTCTGCCATGTTTTTCTAAATGTGTCCACGGTGATGAATGTTCATTCTGTCAAAAATGCGGGCTCCGTTGGCACTTCACTGAAAATATTCTGACACCCCTCCTGAGACCTTCTGCATTATTAGGGGCTATTTATGTGAACACCTGTAGTGATTATAGCTCCAACAGAAAGCTATGATGAGAACAACACTGGGACAGCCATCACGAGATATGAGAGTGTCTGTGAAAAATACTCTCTCTAGAGAAAAATAAACCCCTTTCCTTTGTCTTTTCAAGATTTTCCTTATGCTGTTGGAATCCAGCGTGTACAGATTCAAATGAAGTACAGTTTTAAAGTGCTATAAACATTATAGGGTACTGCACAATCCACATTGTTCTGTGAAATGCTATTTCCTTACAGGTTGCAAATGATAATTCTATTTGCTCCAAAATTTCTTGAGGTTTCATCTATATTTATCACCCTGCTCCAACCACCCAGTTCCTTTAACATTTCTGATTTTTTTTTATAGCAGCCTGCACAGCAGGGGGCTGTGAATAAAATGGCTTGCACAGCTCCGCTGTGATTTTGATATTTGAAGATCCAGAAGGAATCGTGCTCCAGAGACTTGTTGGTGACTTAAGGCTGCAGTCCTGTCTGCTGTGTGAGCCAAGAGCAGGTTGCCAGTGCAGCTTCCCATGAGGCTCCAGCTTAACTTCTCTTCTCTCGGCAATTCATCTTTGCAGCTGGCACTGTGCTGCAGTCACTTCACTTTTCAAATGAGGTTCCACCGCTCCTCACAGGAGCCCAGCTCGTGCCCACTGCTTCAGCTGAGAGCAGCCTCGTCCGAGCCTGGACAGAGTTCATATGCTGAAGTCCATATTCCCTGGCCCCCTCTCCTAACACACCATACACCCCATTCTTCCAAATGTGGTCTGATATATTTATGTAACCTTTTATAATTAAAGGGCTCCTTTGGAAGGAAGGGTGGGACGCGGGTGGCGCTGTGGGTTAAACCACAGAGCCTAGGACTTGCCGATCAGAAGGTTGGCGGTTTGAATCCCTGCGACAGGATGAGCTCCCGTTGCTCGGTCCCAGCTCCTGCCAACCTAGCAGTCTGAAAGCACGTCAAAGTGCAAGTAGATAAATAGGTACCACTCCGGCAGGAAGGTAAACGGCGTTTCCGTGCGCTGCTCTGGTTTGCCAGAAGCGGCTTAGTCATGCTGGCCACATGACCTGGAAGCTGTACGCCGGCTCCCTCGGCCAATAAAGCGAGATGAGCGCCGCACCCGCAGAGTCATCCGCGACGGGACCTAATGTTCAGGGGTCCCTTTACCTTTGGAGGGAAGGGCAGGATATAAATGTAATAATAATAAAAAGAATCTGGTATAAGGATGATCTCTATGTCATACTCTAATGGTGATTAAGTGTACATAACTAGATAGCTCAGTTGGTTAGTGTGTGGTGCTGATCATGCCAAGGTTGCAGGTTTGATCCCTGTATGGGACAGCTGCATCTTCCTCCATTGCAGGGGGTTGGACTAGATGGTCCTCAGGGTCCCTTCCAGCTCTACAGTTATATGATTCTGTTTCTCTGTTCACCTCTGCCTCCCTCTCTCCTAGTCTTTGCTTGTCTCCTCTGTATTAAATTGGAAGCCTCTTGGGAAAGGACTGGTCTTATATTCTGTAAAGAACCATGCCCTGTGATGGCACTATACAGTTGCTGCTGCTGTAATACTAATTATTATTTGTAACCAAAAATATTAATTACTGAGAGTAGAGCAGCCTTCTCCGACCTGGTACCTTCCAGATATCTTGGATTACAGACCCCATCACCCAAAGCCTGTGTTGGGTGGGGCTGATGGCTACTTAGTCCACAACATCTGAAGGACACCAGTTTAGGGAATATGTTTTGCTTCCTTTATTGGTGTGATTTTATTGGTTTCTTTTTAGTTTTAACATTTAATAACATGAGGTAGATTTATTCCCCCGCCCCCACTCATGTATGAAACTGACTGCAGGACTGTGATTCTGGGATGTAGAGAGGTGATACTTTCATTCCTTCTTTTTGTGGTGGCCTATGGCTGATACAAATAAACTTGACTTGATTAGACTTGATGGTTTCCTGAAGGGACTGACCTTCATGACCTTCACAAATTCAACTCCTTCTAGGTCAAAGCCAACCCTTTCAGTAACAGCCAGGAGATTACTCAAAGGCAGAACAAGTACAGAGCAGCACATAATGCTTTCAAATAGCAATTTCTGTTTGCTCTTCAAGTGCAGGGCTTAAAATGGAGAGAGGCTGTTACGGGAATTATTGTGTATCTACTGAGAGTTGTGTTGGAACCTCCTCAGATTTGTGAGAAATCAGGAAGTGCTTAGTGGTCTGATTATTCCTAAAAATCAATAGGATCTCCCAGTTGCTCCCAACAGGGGCCCAATTCCCTCTTGTGAACTGGAAAGACATAAATAGCATCATCTACTAGATATATTATGGGTCTTGAAGAATACACATAAATTGAATTTTGTACAAATTGTACATTCTCTGGCATGATGGAGATTATGCATATTGATCAGGACAGATTATGGACACATCCGTCATCATGGATGGATAATGAACACATTCTCCATAAGGCCTGGTGAATGTGCACAAAGGCCAGGTGTTGTGCACATTAACCATTCAATTTACATTGCTTCCCCTAGTACATTAACCATTCAATTTACAATGCTTCCCCTAGCATATGCATTAAGTGCCAACTGAATGTTCCTCACAGTGGGAAGACAGACTATTGACTAGAATAGTGCTTCCGCTTTAGTGGGGAACCACATTTTTGGTTTTGTTGTAGACACACTTGCAGATCCATCTTTATACACACTTGTGTATTACACAGCATCTCCAACATGCAGTGATCACATGTGATAACTGTTGAAATCCACTGAATTTCTACTTATCATTGAGGAATCACTTGGTCAGGAAATAGGATGGGGAGGTATGAATAGCAGAGAGGGAATTGGTAGGTGGAAAATGGAGAAGTAGAGAAGAAGACCCCCCCCCATCAAGAAGAGGGAAAGACAAAGGAGTTTAATGAGAGGGCCAAGTTGTCCCCAAATGCTGTGGATGAAAGGTGGGTGATTATATAGATTGAAGATAAAAAGATGATGTTTGAGGAGGATGCTTTAAGTTACAGAGAATCAAGAAAAGATTTTATGTAGAGTTTCCTTCTGGCTGTGAAAAAGAACAGAGCTGATTGTAAATCCATGCTGAGAGTCCCCAGCCATGTCAACAAATCCTTTTGATTGATGTTATCAGAGGCAGCGAATAGATCTAAAAAGAATCAGCATGCACCCTTGACCTTATATGTTGCCATCATTGACTAATGGAGCCAGAAACTGAGGGGGGGGGGATGCAATAATGTTTTGTGCCAAATGCAGTTATTCCAGAGAATTTACCTTTGTAGGAGGTAGTCAAGAAGCAAGGTTGTGGTTGTTGTTTTAATATATTACCCATCCTTCACGCTAAAGTTTCAGGGTGTGTTAAAACCATTTACAACATAACATTAAAAAAACAGTTTAAAACAGGCTTCCTCAACCTCGGCCCTCCAGATGTTTTTGGCCTACAACTCCCATGATCCCTAGCTAGCAGGACCAGTGGTCAGGGATGCTGGGAATTGTAGTCTCAAAAACATCTGGAGGGCCGAGGTTGAGGAAGCCTGGTTTAAAACAACTCACAATCTCAAATAATTTTTAGACTATTTACAGCATTTATAGCTAGTGGTCTTTGAAGTGAGAAAAGGAGGCCCAAAGCAGTTTCAAAGCAAGATTAGACAGGGACTTGTAGTTATGTTACACCCTCAGTTTAACAAACTTTGGCACTCTTGTCCTCCTTTCCTTATCCTGGTGTTTTTTCATGGAAGCCCTTCTGCCCTCTTCCAGTTGACATCTTTGCACATAGCTGATGTAGCATATTGAATTCTTCATACATCTTGGATTTTGGGGAGGGAGATAATTTTGCAGGATTTAGAGGCTGGTTACAACATCCATGCAACAGAATCATGCAGCCATGTTTTGCGTTGTTGTACTGGAGTCCCAATACAACCTACGCTCTGAGAGGCTGCAAGGACTGGGTTGGATGGAACATGTACTTTCTTCACATGGCTACTTCTGCGTGCCACTCTCCCAACTGGGAACTTGACCTACAGTTGCCATATCAGAACTGAGTAAGGGCCTGTTTTCATGATTGTTTCAATATGCTACAGTTGTGTGGGGGGTTGGAATGTCCCATCAACCTCCAACTGGGCTTCTGGATAAAAAGCAGCAACCTCCAAGATCCCTTAAGGAGTGCATGTGAAGCACTGAAAGCCATGCTGAAGGAAGCCAAAGTTGGGTGTTCTCCCACCCCCACCAGCTGGGTTAGGCTACAAAGATCACTCCTTTAAAAAATAATAATTTATTATTGATTTTCTTTTCTCATAACAAATATCCAATATCATTACTAAACATTTTCCACCCTCCCTGTTCACTTCCCTCATCTTCCATTTCTGGTTTATTACATAAAATGATATATTCTGCAGTTTGTATATAATACTATGTTATCACATTGTTATACTTCTTGTTTTCTGTAAATAAAATTGCAAATGTTTATTCAAATCTTGCCAGTGAGTCCATTTTTTTGTTTTGTTTCTGCAGATATATTGTGAAAGGTTCCCATTCTTTTTCAAAATCACTATTGTCCTTTTCACGCAGTTTGTCCATTAACTTTGCTAACTCTGCATAATTCATCAGTTTTTCTTACCATTGTTCTTTTGATTTGTTTTGGGAAGCTTTTAATGTTTGATGTATTATAGTATTCTAATATTCTTTTGGAAGCCGCCCAGAGTGTCTGGGGAAGCCCAGCCAGATGGGCGGGGTATAAATAAATTATTATTATTATTATTATTATTATTATTATTATTATTATTATTATTATTGATGGTACTTCTCCGGTCTTCCAATTTTGTGCTATTAAAATTCTTGCTGCTCTTGTAGCATACAAAGATCACTCCTGGTAAGCTGGGAACACATTCCTGCTCTCCCTCACATGGGATTGAGAGTGTGTTAATAATGCAATAAGGATTACTAGAAAGTTAGTGAAGTGCACTTGGGAAGAGGGTTTAAATGATTCTATGAGTCTCCGCAAACCTCCTGTCCCCTCTAGGGCCAAAATGTGAACCTCACTAGAGTCATTTTAGGACAGCTGTGTTTTCATAGCCCATAGTCTTCCTGGTTGCACTCAGAAGTATAAGTCGACGCAATAGTCAAATGCAAGAAATACATCAATCCAGGAGAAATTTCTAGAAGTCCTGGGCATAAGAGCAACAAGTTGCTGATCTAAGCGTACTGAATTTAGTGTAGCTATGTAGTGTAGCAGAGGGGGAAAGTAAGCCGAGCACACTACCCCCCCCTGTAAAATATTAACCTCCTTATTTAAACAGGCTGGTAGCTCATAACAAACAGCAGCTGTTCACTGGCTGGGTTTGGAAGAGGCAAGGGGGTTCAGTATGCCAAAGCGGGAAGAAATTGTTCCTTTAAAAAAACACACACACAACATAAGATACTTGTGTATCTGATGGGTCAGAGCTCCCACATTACCTTTAATTTTTTGCAAATGCACTTGAAAATCAGTTAACTTGTACTTTGCAAGAAAAATTTTTTAATCCCCGCAACTCATAATTTGCCCTCTTCTCAAGAATCTATACCTGAATGGCATGGTGATGTTTCATCTGAGAATGATTTCATTATTTTTGCAAGGGAATACTGAAGCGAGGGAGCATTGGCATCAATAATTGAAGCCAAAATGTGCATGTTAAATAAATGAACAAAGTACATCTGTTGGTGCCCAAGCCCCACTTTTTAATGTTATTGTCTTTGTTCACTTGCTACTAATTTGCAAAATGAATCTGTGGGGGATGGGGAGAGGAGAGAGAGATTGCATAGCAACATGAGAAGAAGCAAGGTTGTGAGCTTACAAGAATTGTAGTTAAGGTTTTTCACAGTCACTGCCTACCTTACAACGGCACATTAATGCTGGGTATCTCTTTGCAGGGAAAAGTAAGATTACATGGATGTACTGTAATGTTTCGGAGGTGTTTGATGGTGGAAAAATTTGTTCCCTTGTACCACCTAGACACTCTTGTACTCTTATGCTGTAGTAATTGCCTTGCAAGGACTTTTGAAAGCTTAGCCACATTTCCATTCAAGTTTCGTGGCTGGGATTTAGATGAAGAAGCTCTACAGCTCTAACAGCAGCATTTATAAGCACTGTAGGCATTTTTGGGAAAGAACAGCAAAATGTACCGACATATGCATGTATATATATATGCATATGTATATGTATATGTACTGGATTTACAAATAGAAGGAGTTGTGGTGGTATCATAAACTGCTTGAAGCTGAGTATATTGCCAATATTTCATAATGAAAGATCTTATTTTACCTCCTGGCAATTACATTGATTGCAGTTGTCTACACAGCAAATTGCTGTTAATGCTATTGAGGGGATAATTTTCTTCTAGTGATATTTCTCTTTTCAGGTCTCCTTGCTTGCCAGGTAGCTTTTGGTGGAGAGATGTAGTGTGCATTATCAAGTGCTCTGAAATTTGGTGCTAAAGTTCAGTTTCTGGGCTTGGAATAGTGTGGATTTGGAATTCAGGACCGAGGCCAGCAACTAAGTGGGCTTAGGTATGATTCCAGCATCAGAGAGGAGCCCTTTTGAGCACTCAACTACTGCTTATTTTGATCATGGAGAGAGAAATTCCCACAAGTGCCTATTGCTTGGCATAAAAAATATAACACTAAGAAATAAAAAAGTAACCATTTGCTGCCTTTTCATGAAACCCAAAATCAACTGCCTGAGGCATTTGCTTCACTCTGTCTAATGATAGAGCTGGCCCCCATGAAATCTCCTAAGGGCAATAGAACAGCAATGCAGTCACATATACGAAATAGATAATGGCATGACTTAGATTACAATATTTAATAAGCAGGGTTCCGTTTTCAATGTTTGTAGATGTCCAGATTATATAAAATATTTTTCACACTGTTCCTATAAGCATTCAGTGTAAAGTAAGTTCTGCCAAGTAGTTTCTGGAATTGCAGCTGTAGAAAGCAACCTCTTTCTTCCTCAGCTAGGCATCTGTTGCAAGTGTCCATGGAGACAGCACTTCAGCAGCTAGCTGAACTGTGGCTTGTTAGGAAAATCTACTTCTTAATTAAGCAAAGAAGCCCTTTGATTTGGAGTAGGTCTGACCCACCAAGCGAAACACAGCTCATGATCTTTGTCAGCCTCCCACAATCTGGTGCCCTCTAGATGTTGTTGGATTACAACTCCTACCAATTAGGTCAGTTTTTGGACACGATGATGGGCTGGATGTGGGCTGATAAATGTGGGGTGGGGGAGATGGCCTGTCCCGGACAGAGTTGCAGGAGCAGGTCTGTAGCTTGGGGTGCTTGTGGATCCAACACTGTTCCCAGGGACTCAGGGGCTCTGAGTGCCCTTTCCCACCTATGGCTGGTTCACCAGCTACAGCCGCTTTTGGATGGAAATGACTTGGCTGCTGTACTCCATGCTCCTGATCAGTTCCAGACTGGAAGCTCTCCTTGAAGGTGTCTTGAAAGCTTCAACCAGAGCAAAATGCAGGAGCCAGATTACTGGCTGAGGTTCCTTTTAGAATATTTAGAACTGGAGTTGCTTTTAGTACTTTTAAAAGAACTTTTAGAGCTTTTAGAACATGGGTCTATGCTTTAAAACAGCTGCATTGGTTGTCAGTTTGTTTTGGATCCGATTCAAGGTGCTCACATTAGCATTTTAGTATTATTAGTATTTTAATATTTTAATGTTTCAATATTTTAATGTTGTATTTTAATGTTGTTTTTAAGTTGTATTCATTCAACTTGTTTTTATTATTGCTTGTTAGCCGCCCTGAGCCCGGCCTTGGCTGGGGAGGGCGGGGTATAAATAATAATAATAATAATAATAATAATAATAATAATAATAATGCCCTAAGTGACTTGGGCCTCAAATATCTGAAAGACGGCCTCCTTTCCTACAGATCCCCTTGAGTTTTAAGTTCAGCAGAGGGCTCTCCTTGGTAGCTCCACTATTCCCTGGAAGCTCAGGAGTGGCCTGGCAGAGGATATACTTTGTAGAAGCTCCTACATTGTGGAATTCCTTCCCTATAGAGAGCATCTGGCACCTTCACTATACAGTTTCCAGCAAATGCTGAATATGCATCTCTTTACCCCAGCCTTTGACCATTGAGGTGCATATTTTTGGGACCCACTCCATCTAAATGGTTGAGACCCAGCCATGAATGAAGGGTAGGTAATAAATCAAATTGATAACAGTAATCCGGAACCATTGGCAATGCTGGCTGCGTCTGAAGGTGCAACCACATTGGAAATGCTGTGTACGGTTCTGATCATCTCACCTCCAAAAGGATATTGTAGAGTTGGAAAGGTTTAGAAAAGGGCAACCGGAACGGTCGAGGGGATGGAGCAATTCCCCTATGAGGAGCGGTTTCAGAATTTGGGACTTTTTAGTTTAGAGAAAAGGTGAATAAGAGGTGACATGACAGAAGTTTATAAAAGTACACATGGCATGGAGACAGTTGATATGAGAGGATGAGAGAAGCTTTTCTCTGACACTAGATCTCTTGGACATTCAATGAAGCTGAATGTTTGAAGGCTCAGGGCAGATAAAGCAAAGGACTTTTTCACACAGCACATAGTTGAACTATGGAACTGGTTCCCACAGGAGTCATTAATGACCCACCAGCATGGATGACTATAAAAAGAAGATTAGAGAAATTCATAGAGGACGAGGCTATAAATGGCTACTACCCACAATGGCTCTGTTCTACCTCTGCTATTGGAGGCATGCTGCCTTTGAATACCAGTTGCTGGGAACTGCAGGAGAGCAAAGTGCTCCTGTGCTGAAGTCCTGCTTGCAAGCTTCCCAGGGGCATCTGGCTGGCCACTGTGAGAAAAGGATGCTGGATTCGGTGGACCATTATTTTGTTGAATATTTGGTTGAATATTCTTCCCACCTACCATTGTTAATATAGTAAATGATTTTGTACTGCTGTACACATGTCCTTCCAGGCTCCAAATTAAAGGCTAGTTTATTATACGCCCCCCCCCCCCCGGAAGTATGGCCGTGAATGTGTGTATACCACTCTTTCAGTATGTCATGGTAATTAAAAGCAAACAATAAGCTTTTAGGATTCACGAGGTTGCACTGGCAGACATTCTCAAGAGCAGCACTTAAAATGGATTAATTAATCTTTAACAGACTTTAAACATTCTGTTGTTCCTACTACACTGTGGTTAAAAGCCTGGTAAAAGGGTTCATTTTTCTTCCATTTTTTAAAATGCGTGTGCAGTCTACAAAACTGTTGGTAAGAGTGTTCTAATTACTTAATACAAATTCAAAGAGCGCATCAATGCAGGATTATGCTTATTTTTCCAGGCACGGCCCTGTTATTAGGTATGGCGATGTGGCAGATTTTGGAAATAATTAAAGGGAAGCAAAAGGAGAATTATTAGTATGTTGCAATTTCTTTCTGCCCTGGGGAGCACCCAGGGAGCGATTTATTTTCACAGGTACAAAAATGCACAAATGTATGTATGCATAATTTTATTTGTCCGCCGCATTTCTATAGTTCAAACCCTGCTCAAAGTGGCTTACGACATGAAAAAATACGTAACTACAACATAAGAAATGTAGTCATAAACCATAAATAAACCATTAAAAGAATACACAACCAAGCTGAACAATTTCAGCATAAATCACAACGACATCTATAATAAAGATACCAACAACCAACAGCAAAAACTGCCCCCCCAAAAAACTCCTCAAAGAATACCTCAGCTCAAGATGGGGTTCTGCAGCCTCATCCCTTGTAGCTGGAATCAGTCAGGGCTCTGCCCTCTCAGTCGAGATGGGAAAAGGCCTGGAATGCAGGGAAGCGGGTCTCCCAGAACTCATAGCCAAGATGGTAGAGGTTACACTGATTGTGTCCTTCATAGATATGCTTTGGAACAGGGGCGTGAATAGAGCTGACATACTCCCCAGATTCCCCACCACCACCACAAGATTCTGAGCTTAAATACTTGGCAGATATTCAATATATTTATTTGCTTATCTGATTGGTGCAGTGGTTAAGAATCTTGGACTAGGACCTGGGAAACCAGGGTTCAAATCCTCACTTGGCCATGAAGCTCACTGAGCAAGTCACTGCCTCTCAGCCTAATTCACCTCACAGGGGAGAACCATGTATGCCAGACGGAGCCCTTTGGAGACAAAGGTGGCCTATAAATGCAATCCATCAATGAAACAAATATCCCATATACTTCCGATACCTCTGCAGTGTTCAAGTTGGCTTGGGGGTCTGAAACCCAAAACAATCCCTTAACAGAAATAAAAGAGCAGCATGAAAACTGCTGTGTACAAAAAATAGCATAAAATGAGGGTCTGCCTACCTACCTACCACATGGAAACCATCTAGTAAGGCAAAGTTTTGCTACTTTAATCACGCGGCAAAAAACAGTGAGGAAGGGGGAAGCTATCACAAGGTAAAGTGTTCCATGATTTGAGTGCAGCCACCAAGAAGGCTCTCTCCCAATCAAACATGTCTCAGCCACAGCTGGGACATGAGACCCCTGCAGACAACCTATGTATTGAGCATTCTTCCCTGTTTGCTTGCACAAAACTTATGTGGCAGTAAAATTACATCCAGTCTTTGTTGAGCAATTGGGGTTTTTTTTCTTTTCAGTTTTAGATTTTTACTTTTTTTAAAAAAACCTTTTTTATTCAAAATTAAAACAAAACATATTATCCAGAAACATATATCCTTATTTCCCGCCCCATTTTCCTCCCCCCACCCCCACCCCTGACTTCCCTCAGTTCCAGTCTTTGATTTCTCTAAGAATGCTGTTTTCTGCATGTTACACAGCTGTATAGATCCTCAAGCTATTTTGCTGATTATTATCAATAAAAAGTTTGTGAATGTTTATTCAAGCCAGCCAAGGAATCCAGTTCGCTTTGTTGCATCTTCAAATACTTTGTAAAGGGTTCCCATTCATCTTTAAAGTCACAGTGATCCTTGTCCCGTAGCTTATATGTCAGTTTTGCCACTTCTGCATAGTCCATCAATTTTTCTTGCCATGATTCTTTAGTTGGGGTTTCTTCAGTCTTCCATCCTTGTGCTATTAAAACTCTCACGGCCGTTGTAGCATAAATGAAGATGTTTTTCAGCTTATTGAGCAATTGTTCTGATTGGTTTGTGGGGTGGTAAAAAAGAGAGTATTTGTCCTGATGTGCTTTCATGGTGTTTACATGTCTTCCTGCTAGTCATTTGTTCATTCCACACTTTTCAATGCATTTCCCCATCACTTTCCAAACTGCAAAAACTCCTGTTTTCGTCATAATAAAAAGATGGCTTTTTTGTTCTAGAGTAAAGTAGCACTTTAACCTACTTCACATGCACAAACCTAAGGTTCTAATGCAGGCATCCTCAACCTTCGGCCCTCCAGATGTTTTGGCCTACAATTCCCATCATCCCTTACCACTGGTCCTGTTAGCTAGGGATCATGGGAGTTGTAGGCCAAAACATCTGGAGGGCCGAAGGTTGGGGATGCCTGTTCTAATGTATACTTGAACACACATGCCACCCCTGCCCCACAAAATATTGGTGGTCTGGAGGCAGCCAGGTGGAGAAGGACATCTCCAGCAGATCTTAGAGAACATGTAGGAGGAGTTGGCCCTCAGGCATCCAGGACTCTCTAGCCACTTAGGGTTTTAAAGGTAATTGTCAACACTTTGAATTGTACCCAGAAACAAACTGGCAGCCTGTCATTCATTCATTCATGCATGCTAAGAAAAAGTGGGTGAGCGCCCACTGATATCCTTGCTGCTACATTCTAGACCGAATGAAGCTTCAGGGTAACTTCATGTAGGACGCCTTATAGTAATGAAGCTGAGTTACTGCCATCTAATTTTCTCAAGGATGGGAGCAGCTGGCTCAGCAGTGTGAGATGGGCAAAGGCACCTCTGGTGACAGCTGCTATCTGGGTATCCAGAACCTGTCATATCCAGGAACATCCCCAGATTGCAAATCTGACTTTTCATGGGAAGTGCTATTCCATCCAAAGTAGGATGGCCCAATGTCCACCTCTTTCCTGATCATCTTTCCCCGCTACTTCTCTAGATTAAGCTGCAGCAGGATTTGAGAGGCAATGCTCTATTTGATTTCTAATGTATATCCTAAGTAGCATTTTGGTTACATTCCAGCTTTGCAAAGTCAAAAATTAATTTGTGTGTACAGACATCTCTTCATCAACCCCTCAGGCAAGCAAGAGGCCCTGTCACAATTCATAGACCCCTCCACTTAAGCAAAAGCTCCGAAGGAGGGCAGAGAGAGTGGGCCAGTAAAGAGGGTGGCCTGGGGAGAAGGGCAGCTATGAAGGACTCACATCCCCATAGAGTCCTCTAGCTGTACTCTATATAAAATACAGCTTGCTATTTATCATATATATTTGCCACTTGATAGCTGAAATTCAGTACTGGAAACTTGTAGCTATTTGATACAGTGATACCTCGGGTTACAGACGCTTCAGGTTACAGATGCTTCAGGTTACAGACTCCACTAATGCAGAAATAGTACCTTGGGTTAAGAACTTTGCTTCAGGATGAGAACAGAAATCGTGTGGCGGCAGCAGCGGGAGGCCCCATTAGCTAAAGTGGTACCTCAGGTTAAGAACAGTTTCAGCTTAAGTACGGACCTCCAGAACGAATTAAGTTCTTAACCTGAGGTACCACTGTATTAGTATTTTAAAATCAACCCAAGTCCCTGGTGACAAGACATTGCAGTTCATTTTGTCTGGCACAATCTCACTTCCTTCAGTCCTCACTGGAAAACCTTTATCAAGAAGCATGCATTAGATAATGAAACATATTCTTCTTAGAAAAACTAATCTTTTCTTACCGCTAGTCATAATTATACCTAGATAGTGTGAAGCATGTGTGTTTGTAAAGAAAAGAAACAAAAAGAAAAAGAAAAAAGCCAGCACTGTCCCTAATTAAGTAGCTGTGTTGGGTCTACTCCAGGCACACACTCCACCCACTTTCTCCTCAAAATATATGGTTCCCTAGGGGAAAGAATTAAAACATAAGAGCAGATCTGAAAATTGCATGGTAGGCTAATGCACTGAGCTCTTTCATTAGCAGGGCATTTGTCAATAGCAGACTGTCTTATTCTTAAACTAGGACAGATTGTCACCAGATGCAATTGGTGATCACAAACCAGTGGCTGAAAATTGGAGGCCAAAATCTCCGTCCAGAAACTAAGAGGAGTACATGCATGTAGACAATAAATGTGAAATATAAGTGCCAAGACACTTTCTGATTGAATTTGCCAGCCATGGAGAAGTAAAAGACGGCACCTTTAAAATGGTCAGAGACCACTTTCAATTTCCTATAACTGTGATGGGAAAAGAGTCAAAGCAGTTGGCATTGTGCAATGTTACCCTTCTGCTGCCAGATAAAATGGATAGTAATAAACCATAGACAGAAGTCTCGGCCCAAAGGGCTTGCGGCGGATCTTAGAAACACAAAGCAGGGGTGAGGAGGAGGTCACAGAATCAGTTTTAACCTAGCAGGAAACATCCCTTTAAATTGCTGAAATAATGGTCTAACCAATAAACTTCCTGACAAAGGGATGGGGAACCTGCAGCCCCTGAAGTATTGGACTCCAACCCCCATCAGTCCTGGCCAGTATGGTCTGTGGTCAGGGACAATGAGAGTTCCAGTACAGCAGTATATGCAAGGCCACATGGTCCCCATCCATGCCTTATGAGGTTATTTTTACCAGTTGAATGGCTACCACAGTAACTTTTAGTATTTTCCATAAACAGTATGAGCAGCTGTGTGCTGCTCCAGTGTTAACTTCCAAACCCAAATGTTGGTAATTCTAAAATACTCTGGTTCAGTTTCCCCCACCTTGGTGCTCTCTAGAGGTTTTGAACTACACCTCCCATCAGTCCCAGCCAGCATGGTCCTACAATGCTGGGAAGACTGTAGGTTCCCCATCTCTGTCTTATGCCAGAACAGCCACATGAAACCCTTGGGATATAAGAGAGACAAATGAGCACCTGTAAGCTTGGCTGAGATATTTTATAGTCCCATCCAATATGTGGATGCACAATATTTGTTTCAGCTTTTCTTGGCTGATGGAGACATAGAGTTCCCCAGCCTGTCTCTCTTAATTGTGGCGCTAGGGATATTATCTATACGTTCAAATTGCTTGAGAAGTTGTGTTATCATCAGCAACTGTGATCACAGTGAGAGAGGGCTGTGCTTTTTCTGGATTAACAAACCTCCTGATTGTACTGTTTTCTGAGTGGCAATAAAGGCCAAGGCATGTAAGGTGTGTCTTCTGTGAAATTGGTATTCTGGAGAAAGTGGGTGGATAAGAGGATCCACCTTCAAAAGCAATTTATTATTAAGCAGGAAGGGGCATTTCAGACAAACAAGGTCAGTCATGTGTAACCAGTTGCGGGGTGTGTTTTTTTTGTAGTCCTTGAAGTTGACTGCTGTGTGGTAGCCTTTAATTGAGCTGGGGATGCACCTCGCAGATTTCCCCTGGATGCTTAAAATCCATTTGGATGGCTCTCAAGTAGGATTAAGCAGATTAGTGTCATAGAATTTAGATGTCTTTAGGGCTGCACGGTAATTTATGGCAGAGAGTCTATTATTTCAGCGCTAGATAAGGACGATACAGTCACAACGCTCATGAATTGGGATGCTTGGAGATAACTGAGAGCAAGGATGAAAATACACAAATATAATTAAGCAGAAGTCACGCAAAGCCTCGATGTTATAGAGGTTGTGTTTGTGGCTGGTGCAGTTCTAAAGTCATAGAAAAGGAGTGACTTGGGCAGCTCGACAAATCTGAAGACCAAACAGCAGCTCTGGTGTGCTTATTTTATTTATAGGGGTTTCTGCTACATGCCTGCATTGCTGTTGTGCGGCATTGGCGTGCCTTGAAAGATACATAGATTCTGCCTTATATTTGGAAACTGCAATGGGGTCCAAAGAAATTGTAGCAACAGGGCTGCCATGCCTCAGTCACACCTGACACATGTGGAGACCCAAGTTTGGACTGAAAACAGCTCAGGCTGTGTACACACCATAAATTTAAATCACACACACACACACACACACACACACACACACAATCATGGGAACTGTAGTTTACTTATCACAAAGCTACAACTCCCAGCCAGCAGTTCACAGGATTCTTTTGTTTCGGGCATGTGCTTTCAATGTGCTTTAAAATTGCTTTAGATGTATGGGGCGGATGCAGTCTTAGATAGCTGCCAAAGAGAACATTACTTTGGATAAATTTATTGTCATTGTCCGTATATACACAGTATACACAACAACGAAAATCAAACACCCACCCAAAGACCGGGTTCACATATACATTTGCACGTATCTCCGAACTCTCATCCTATTTAGACATAATCTATAAAACATAACATAATCCAGAATATAGCATGACCTATTAAAAACATAACATAACCTAAAACCTATCTCATTCCTTCCACTCCCTACTTACTAAACCTTGCAACTGGCCCTGAGATCATTATTTAGTGCAATCAGAGCTCTTGGATAGAAACTATTCAGAAGGCGTGTGGTTCGTGTTTTCATTGTCCTATATCTTCTGCCTGAAGGCAATAGTTCAAAGAAGTTGTGAGCAGGGTGGGTGGGATCTCTCAGAATATTATGTGACTTCTTCAAGATGCGAGACGTGAAGATCTCATCCAGGGTTGGTAGTCGGAGCCCAATAACGTTCTGGGCAATTTTAATTGTTCGCTGTAAAGCTTTTTTATCCGTTTCAGAGCTGCTCCCATACCACGATAATATACTATAGGTTAGGACACTCTCAATGGTACTATGATAATAGGACAGGAGTAGGTGCTGGGATAGATTCAGTCCCCTGAGCATTCTCAGGAAATACAACCTCCCCTGCACCTTCCTCACAACCATATTAACATTTGCAGTCCATGAGAGGTCCTCCGAGATATAAATGCCCAGGTATTTAAAACTACCAACCCTCTCCACTTCCTCGCCATTTATGTGCAATGGTAACAATACACTTTTCTTTCTCCTAAAGTCAATTATGAGTTCTTTGGTTTTTTTGGTGTTAAGCATAAGATTATTTTCTTTACACCATTGAATTAACCCCTGTACTTCTTTCCTATAAGCAGTCTCATCGTTCTCACTGATGAGCCCCACCACTGTTGTATCATCCGCAAATTTGATGATTGTGTTGGACTTATACAGTGGGGTGCAATCAAATGTGTACAGAGAATAGAGAAAGGGACTTAGCACGCATCCCTGAGGGGCTCCTGTGCTTAATACTAGAGTAGAAGAATAGTAAGGTCCCATTCTCACTGTCTGCGGCCTATCAGTCAGGAAATTCCTTACCCACAGACAGATCATGTTAAGTTGGAGGATCACTTGGTCTGTATCATGCCATCACATTCTGTTGCACCAGTCAATGGTGCAGAACAGATCTGGGGAAGCTTTGGCCCTCAGCATGCTGCGAAACTACTGTTCTCATCATTTCTGGCTATTGGCCATGTTTACTTGGGCTGATGGGAATTGCAGTTCAGCAACTGTTTGTATAGATGGTTGCATGGAAAACACATGTGGTAATGATAATGATGCCAGTTGCATTGGGGAAAGCCTCTAGACAACATGCAAGAAAAATTAAAACAATTTAAAGCATAGCAAAATATAAGCAGTTCTTCTTAAAACAAGCCAACTGCAACAGGAAACGAATATCAGATCATCTGTTTATTTGAATGGCACTTTCCCACTAAATTCTGCTCAAAGTGGCTCATAATGTATCAAATGAACAATAATATAACAATTCGAAAAGCACATTAACAATAAAAATAAGCAAAATATAAGTAAATACAAAAAACCAACCCGTATAATAAAAGAGTACAAACAGGCTAACCTAATTTAACCATTTAAACTGGAAAGAGAATATCGCCCAGTGCAGAAATTTAATGATAGCCTACAAATCTGATGGAAGAACCACTCTTCCCAAAGGACATTCCACACAATCTTACTACAATTAACTGACATCCATTGGATACTTGTAAGTCAGTCATGTAACAACCATACGAAAACAAAAAACTTCCAAAAAGCTCAACCCATGCAAGCAAAAACTAGTTGCAGTCCAATGCTTTTAAAGTGTTAGACGTTTAAAAGCCAAAGGAAAAAGAAAAGTCTTTGCCTGGCACTGAAAGGCCATTATGGAAGGCACCAGGTGAACCTCTTTTGGGAGAATGTTCTACAGATTTGGTGGGGGAAACACCTCCAAAAAGGCCTCTCTCGTTACTGGCCTCTGTGCCTTAGAATTATGGGGCATCCAGAGGACGGCTTCCACAGATGATCTTAGGGCAGGGAAAGATATTTGTTGGAAGAGAGGTACCATTTAGTACCAGGGGCCCAAGCCCTGTAGGGCTTCATAGGTTAAAGCCAGCATGTGGACTTGGGCCTGTAAACAAATAAGAAGCCAGTAGTGGTGGGAAACGATAATGTCCCAATACGGGGTTGAGGAGAAGGACTTAATATGGGGGTGCTGTTTTCCAGTGCCATTGCCACGCAGTGCGTCATATGCAATTCCTCTTTTCTGTTCAGTCAAGATCTCAGGCACAGGTAATTTCTAGCTTGGCTACCTGAGAGCTTATTAACTGGAGATGCCAGAGATTGAATACAAGATCTTTGACATGCAAAGCCTGCAGTCTCGACTGTCAGTGAGAAAGACTAATCTGCCCAAGATATGAACCGAGCCCTTAGTCCTTAAAGGACTCCTGCCACCCTCCTGTTTCTAGCAAAGCTTTCGGTCTGTGTGGTGTGTGTGTGTGTGTGTTTGAAATTTAGGCTGCAATTCTAATCCCAGTTATTTGAGAGAAAACCCTACTGGATTTACTTCTGAGTAGACATGGTTAGCAGCATGCTGCTAATTACTGTATTTATACAGGCTGTCTGATAATGCATGCTCTGGACTGTTCACAAGAAGTAAAAGAATGAAAAACAGCATTTAAATATCAGAACCAAGATAAAATACACAGCAGCACAAAAACCATGTTAACTAGCAGAGAAAGAGATGGAAACAGTCACCCCCAAGAATAAAAAACCCCCATTGATTCAGACATTAAGAGATTGTGTGTGATGACCAAGACGTAGTGGAGACTGAGCTGTGATCTTAGTGGGTTTCCAGGCAGCTAAGGGCCCACCCAGATGGCCTGTTTGTTAAGCATTCATCCTGATCCGCTTGTTCAAAACTTAGGTGGAGGTTTAATTATATCAGGTCTTCATTGATTCTTGGGACTCCACTCTGGATTTGTGTAGGGTTTACTCCTTAACAGTTTGACTTTGCCCCCAGAGGTGCTCTCCATTCTCTCTTGAGACAGATGGATGCCATAAAAAATTATCAACTATTCATTCAGATTGAGTTTTGGAGATGGATGTGGGTTATGCAACAATGAACATTTACCCTTGTTTGCTTGCAAGGTGTTTGCAAATCTTGCAATTAGTCATTTGTTCACTCCAAACTTTTCATTGGACTTCCTCATCCCTTTGCTACGCACAAAAATCAGTTTCCTTTTCGAAGAGGGTTTCTGGCATGGTGACACAGACTACTTTAATCCACTCTTCATTTGTGCAAACCTACATTTCCCAGCTTGAATCCCTCTTGTGAAATAGGAGGTGCCATAGGGCTGAACTACTCAAGATGGGGCATGAGACAGCTTTAAGTAAAAACTAGTATTTGCTTTGACAAAGGGATCTAAGCATCTTGGGAGCCCATACCAATGATCCAAGTCCTACTCCTAGATGCAGTATTAGCAAAGATGTAAATGGGCAGCATTCTGGTGTTACTGGGTGGTTTCCAGCCATACCGTCTTACATTGGCAGGGGGACACCTTGAATAAATGGAGATGTGGAGCCCAGTGTCTCCGTTGTAAAGCTACAAATCAGGTATCAAATCCTGTATCTCTGGGTAACCCAGAGTACTCTTCAGATTCCCCCAGGTAGAGTCCTGCTGACCCACGCCTAGACAGATCTCCTTTGCATTAGAATCACTGTTGAAGGCACCCAATAGATGATGCTGAGTTCTAGTTCCAGTCAAAGAATAGTGACGAGAAGCACCTTGATTCTCCCTGCAGTGAAGTTCAAACTGGCATTCTTCTGCTGTGCATCCAACACCCTATTTTTTCCTCTTGATTGGGGTTGCTTATTCTTTTCAGCTTGCATTATGTTGTAGCCACGTTTTCCCTACAGTAGTCATATGAGACCTCCACTGTGTGCGCCGATCACAGTTGAGCACAGCGCACTGTTGCACAAACCTCCAAAAAATGAGCAGAAAAGGGCCATCTGGCTGTGGCGAGGAGCATGACTCTTTGCAGATGGTTGGTGTGAAAACACGTGTTAGATGATAAGAGTAACAGTAATACCGAACTCAATGTTTTGCTTGGGTAGGCAGAGCGGTAGTTGTTGCATGCTCACACTGCTGAAGATGGCAGGTGGATGTGCCCTAACATAAATTGAGCATGTACACGCACCCTCTATCGACAGTAGAATCATGTGTTATTAAGGCTCGTTTGCTAGAGGAGACGGTGGTGCCTGGAAGGAGGGGGGCGTGAAAATGAAGGGAGAAGAGGACTGGAAATAAAAGGAGACAGACCATTCACATGTCTTTGAGTTGATTTGACTTTTAAAATCTGGCGTGTTGCCATTGAGTGTGTTGGGCAGTGAGCTCCTTGCACTGTATCTCTAATCAGTGCTATTTTTCTAGAAAAATAGGTGCTGTAGCTCACCATGAACACCTCCCTCGTTCTCTTAGAATGGCAATGGTACCTACCTGAGAGGTGCTGGAACAGAGTTCCGGCAAGTTCCTTCTGGAAAAACACACACCTGTCTCTAATGCTGCTCAGGAAATGGAGTTGGAGGGTAGATGAAAACATTAAATGAAGCCTCTCTGTTTCCCACATGACTTTCTCTCACTACCCAGCCAGCACTCCCACCCCTTCTGTGAGAGCAAAAATGCTGTGCGTGACTCATTCCTTCAGCCTCTGCAAGCTGGGCAGCAGTAATGTCTTTCTCGTCTGCATCCCCAGTGTGTGGGTGTTTAGAGAACATGGCCTGAGCAGGAGTGGGTGGGGGGTAGCCCTGTGAACCTCCACATGTTGCTGCATTACAGCTCCCATCAGTGCCATCCAGTATGGTCAATAGTCAGGGGGACAGGAGTTATGAGGTTCAGCAGCATCTGCATAGCTGCAGGTTCCTTTACATGTGAAAGGACCCAAGTTCTGCTCCTAGCATCTCCCATTAACAAGGCTTTCTGGTTGTAGGGCTGGGAGAGACCTTTGCCTGAAAGACCTTTAGGGAAAGGGCGTAGCTCAACGGGAGAGCATCTTGATTTGCATGCAGAATGTCCCAAGTTCAATTCCTGGCATCTCCAAATAGGGTTGGAAGAGAACTCTCTCTGAAGAATCACTGTCAGGCAGTGTAGGCAATACTGAGCCAGGTCAGCCTTAGTATAAGGCCAGTGGCGTAGCGTGGGTTGTCAGCACCCGGGGCAAGGCAAGTAATTTGCGCCCCCTAACCCGTGGATTTTAGCACTCGAGTACGAGTGCGCCGCCCAGATGTTGTGCCCGGCCCCCCTGCACCCCCCCACGCTACGCCACTGGGGCTGGGGGCGAGCGAAGGAGCCAAGGACCCCCCCCAAAGGCTCAGCAGGAATTTATTAAATTTATTATTTGCGGAGCCCCCGCAGGCCGAGGCAGCCGAAGCCCCCTCCCCTCGGGCGCCTCCCCGCCCCCTCCTCTCCTTGGGCTGTAGGTGGAGCTCCAGATCTGGGCTTGGCGAGCGCCTCTCCTCCTCCCGGCCGGGTCCGGGGGCTTCCAGCCGTGCTCCGTCCTCGCCCCCCCCCCGCGCCCCCTTCTGCCGGGAGACCCTCGCCCGCCCGCCGGCTTCCTCTCGGAGGGTTTTGGGGAGCGCAGGGCACGGCGAGGCCCCTCAGAGCTCTCCTCCCTCCCAGTCGGCAGAAGCAGCCGCCGCCTGTGGCTGAGCCGAGGGGATGGCGGCGGCGGCGGGGTGCGGAGGCTGCCCGTGCCCGGCCAGGCGCCGGTGGCGGCGTCGGCGCTGCTGTAGTGGCTGCTGCTCCTGCGAGCAGTGAGTGGAGCGCAGCCGCAGCGGCGGCGGGGGCGCGCGTGCGCTAGGGCGCAAGGCTGGCGGCGGCGGCGGGGAGCCTGGCGGAGGAAGGAACTTGTCCCTTCCCTCTGGACTCACGCCCCCCCCCAGATGTTGCGCCCGGTGCGGCTGGCACCCCTGGCACCCCCCACGCTACGCCACAGTATAAGGCAGCTTCCTATGTTCCTAGCCTGGAACGCCACTACCAAATTGGGTAGTTAGACCAATAATCTGCTTTTGGTAGAAAGCAGATTAACTCAGCAGCTCTCCTCACCGGAACTTCTTTGTAGCAAATGAAGGTGCAAAGGAGAAGAGATGCTTCTTTGAAGAGAGAATGCGGCTGATTCTTCTCATGTGGTTTTGAATGAGCCAAATTGGCACTATGATCTGGCTCAGAGCAGCACTGTAGTTGAAGCCTGGAATTATTTAATATTTTGATTCATTAACTAGAGGTTAAAAACCATAAAATGGAAGTTTGCACGAGGCCATGCAAAGCATAGAACTGTGAGATGGAATTCAACTCAATTGTAATCTTTCTCATATCTTTCTTTCTCACCAACCATGGCTTTTTGTCAAACGCCACCTCTTCTGTGAACTCTCTGGATACAATCCTTAATTGAATTGAAGCCTAAGTGCATTCAACTGCATTTGCACAGCTTTCCACTCCCATTGCCAAAAATTCAGCAGTAAACCCTTCCTTATAAAGACTGGCCTTCTTTACTTATGTTATTATGTGAGGTGCTATGTACTTTGATAGCGCTGTTTAAATAAAGAAAAAGAATTTCCCACCCCATTTTCCCTCTCCATTTTGCCATCTTCACTGCCTTAAGTGTCTGATTCTGAAGTGGCTCCTGTTGTGTCACCAATTCACTATACTCTGTGGACACCACAAGGTCACCTTCATGCCATACATCCAAAGCATATGCAAAGTACAGGGCTTCCTCCAAGGAATCCTTGGAATTGTTGTTTGCCCTTCACAGAGCTACAATTCTCAGCACCCTTAACAAACTATGGTTCCCAGGATTCTTTGGGAGAAGCCAAGTGGCGCTGTGGTCTAAACCACTGAGCCTAGGGCTTGCCAATTGGAAGGTCGGCAGTTCGAATCCCCACAATGGGGTGAGCTCCCGTTGCTCAGTCCCTGCTCCTGCCAACCTAGCAGTTCAAAAGCACACAAAAAAGTGCAAGTAGATAAATAGGTACCGCTCTGGCGGGAAGGTAAATGGCGTTTCCGTGCGCTGCTCTGGTTTCACCAGAAGCGGCTTAGTCATGCTGGCCACATGACCCGGAAAAACTGTCTGTGGACAAATGTAGGCTCCCTGGCCTAAAGCGAGATGAGCGCTGCAACCCCAGAGTCGTTCGTGACTGGACTTAACTGTCAGGGTCCTTTACCTTTTTTAAAAAAGTGCTTTAAACATATTGCGAGAATGAAAATTAGACCAGACCAGCTTTGTCCCACTTGCTGCACTACACTGAGCAGCTGATCTCCATCTGATTTAAAAAAACTTTTTCATTGCAACGAAAATCATACACCCAAACACAAACATGGTCCTTTGTCCAAGGTATTAGTTCAGCTTCTAATGTGCTCAGTGGAAAAACCACCAGTGATTTGAATAGGGGGATTAACCAAAGGAAATAGAGTAACCTCTAATTCACCTCTAGCGGAGGGATTATGTAAATGAATCCACTTGTTTTTCAACTGGGAGGTTTCAGCAATTGCATATTGTGTGACCTTCACCTGTCCTCTGACTCTGCAAGTGCCTTTCTGCCTTGGCCTCAAAACCCCTTCTAACAATCCTATATAAATCTGCCATTACTTCCTACTCATATCTCCCAGGCCACTGGAACTATTTGCTCGCCTTCCTTTCCTCCCTAACTTCCTTTCCTTTCACTGTACCAGGCATGTCCAAAGTCCATTTCGGGAGCCTAATTTGGTCAGTTTAATCCCTAAAATCATGAAAAAGCTCTACAACTTCAATCCTAAAACAAAGGTCAACAACTTTGGTCACTTCATGAAATCTGGCTCTCTTTGGAAAAAGTTTGGACACCACTGCTAGCCCCCAAAGAGGCTGTGAAGACACTCCCTTCTACTCTGCAGCCAATGCACTCCCTCAGCTGGTTTGGGAAGCGGCGTCCACACAACAGCATTAGCCCCAGTCCACATCTACCTTGTATCTACCCTGTTGCTATGGAACCCTGCATCTTGGTGTGTTTCCCCTGCAGACAGCTTCAGTCTGAATAGAGAAAAAGAACGACCTAGCTCTGTTTTCAGCTGGTGGTATGTACCCATCCTCAGTTCCATCAGGTGACAAAACTGAGGAACATTAAAGGTAAAGGTAAAGGTAAAGGACCCCTGACAGTTAAGTCCACTCGCAGATGAATCTGGGCTTGTGGCGCTCATCTCGCTTTACAGGCCAAGGAAGCCAGCATTTGTCCGCAGACAATTTTTCTGGGTCATGTAGCCAGCATGACTAAGCTGCATCTGGCACAACAGAACACCAAAAACAGAGCAGCGCACGGAAACGATGTTTACCTTCCCACCGGAGCAGTACCTATTTATCTACTTGCACTTTTTTGGGCGTGCTTTCGAACTGCTAGGTTGGCAGGAGCTGGGACTGAGCAACGGGAGCTCACCCCATTGTGGGGATCCGAACCGCGACCTTCTGATCGGCAAGCCCAAGAGGCTCAGTGGTTTAGACCATAGCGCCACCCGCGTCCCTTGAGGAACATTAATCCAGACATAAAAATCCATTTCCTTTTAACAAAGGAAAAAGGGGGGAAAGATCAACAAATGTGTATTACGAAGAGAGTGGGGAGGTAGATAAGAGAGGAAGGAGCAAAGTTCTGGGTGTGGGGAGAAGGGGAAGAGAAGGTAATAGGTGAGCCTCAGGGTGAGGGCAGGATAAAGGACCAACAGAGCATCGAGAGAAGGAAAGAGAGAAATTGTTTTTCTGCTGCTGCTGCTGCATTGCTTCTACTTTGCACAGGCTGAGCCGTGACCTGAAGAAAGGGAGAGGGAGACTTCACGGGGGAATCAGAAAACCACACACAAGAGATAACAAGATAAAATAAAGGAGGGCACGGTTGCACAGAGTTGAGGGGGAGGCATTTCAGTCAAAAGACGCTGACGAGAAACCAGCCAGGATGGATTCCTGCCCAGTGCAGTATTAACAGGGTCTCCCCACCTTTCTGTCAGCAAAAACCTTCATACGTATTGCAAGCTGTCAACAGCCTTGCAGAGCTCTAAGTGGTGTCATTCACATATGCCATTACATGTGGCAAAGTAGGATGCGCTGCCATTCCCACATGGGAGGAACATGGTGTGTGTGTGCCTGTTGTTGTTTTCAGGCCATAAACTCCAACCCCACATCAGCCTCTAGCCCTTTTATGTCCTTTGCACGCTGAACACCCTTACAATGCACCATTTCTTTCCAGAACTGGAAATCTGCTGGCAGTTTCTCAGCACTCTCAATGTGTGTATACCCCAACCTGGTGAGTGAAGCAGGGGAAATGGTTTTGTCTTGCCTTGTGTGTGTGTCTAGCAGGCCCCGGGGGGGGGGCACAGTGCTTTCCTCAGGAAAGGACCAAGGGCCCACAGGCAGTGTTGGGAAGGAAAGCAGAAGAGCTGCAGACTAAGGGGGCAGAAGTAGGCAATAGGCTATGTAAAGCATTTACATTGTTCCATAAAATAAAAACAAAAAGCTCTATCTCACAGCAGCAGCAGCGAGACGCAGGATGAAAAGGAAAAAGAGAAACAATATTTTGACATCTAATGGGAAGGTTACAATAAACACACACACGGGGCTCTAATCCCCAGCTTCCTCTTTCCTTCTCTTTATTTTCTTGTCTTTTGTTTGCTTCCTACCACTTTGCTTGCGCTCCTGGCAGGGAAGGCACATTTGGGGAATAATCCAATTATGCCAAATGCAAGGGAGAGCTTTCTTTGGCCAGCTATTTGGATGGCAGCCTCCCCATGTTTCAATTTTCCTTGGATCCAAATGGAAGCTCCCATAGTTACTGCTTATGGTTTGATGTCCCACCACCACCTGTCTAAACGCTGCTTTGCCGAAACACCTATCCTCTCAGTCTTGTGATGTTCTCTACTTTCTGCTTTCTTTCCTATGAATTACATTAGTCTTCCCATCCACTGAGCACTGTACTCACTCCATTTTGGTTTTGCCTCCTTGTACCCTTCCTCCTTTGGCTGTCAGCAAAAGCCCCGCTCTTCTGAACTTGACCTTGGACTTCAGCTCATGGCTAGATGCTGCTGAGAAGGGTTCAGCAGGGTCACCACAGCAGTTTAACAACCAATCCCTCTTCACGGAGAACACTGGGAATTGTAGCTCTGGGAGGGGAATAGGGGCCTACTAACAACTCTCAGCACCCTTCACAAACTACAGCTTCCAGAATTCTTTGGCAGAAACCAAACTGTTTGAAGAGGTATCACAATGCTTTCAATGTATGGTGTGAATGTGGCATAAGCCTAGGACAGGGGTCTGCAACCTTTAAGACAAAAAGAGCCACTTGGACCCATTTCCGAAGGGAAAAAAACTGGGAGCCGCAAAACCATTGCGACAGTTAAAACAAATATAACACTGCATATATTGTTTCTTACCTTAATGTCTGATCTGACAGCAGGCGGGAAGGTGACGTCGGGATGGTGCGTGACTAACGCACGCACCGCCCCCATGCGACGTCACAGCCAGTACAGCGCCCGCCACAGTGGGGAGTGTCGGGGCGCACAATGCGCCTCCTCCCCTCGCTAGTATCTGCCTCGGAGCCGCGGCAAAGGTGTAAAAGAGCCACATGCGGCTCCGGAGCCGTGGGTTGCAGACCCCTGGCCTAGGAAGATTTTGTACTGGTACACCAGTGCCATGTTCTGGTGGGGAAAGGAAGATTCATAGGGTGAAACAACAGAAATGATTAACAGGACTATTTGGGAACTCCACCAGTACTTAATCATTTTATGCATTGGCATGATGGGGAAACTGAGGCATGGCTACCAAGTTCATAGAATTGTAGAGTTGGAAGGGACCGCAGGGGTCATCTAGTCCTACTCCCTGCAATGCAAGAATCTCAACTAAAGCATCCATGACAGATGGCCATCTAACCTCTGCTTAAAAACTTCCAATGAAGGAGAGTCCACCACCTTCTGAGAGAGTCCATTCCACTGTCGAACAGCTCCGGTGGTCAGAAAGTTTTTCCTGATGTTTGGTCAGAATCTCTTTTCTTGTAACTTGAATCCATTGCTTTGAGTCCTACCCTCCAGAGTTTGCTCCTTCCATGTGACAGCCCTTGAGATATTTGAAGGTGACTATCATATCTCAGGGGATGCGGGTGGCGCTGTGAGTTAAACCGCAGAACCTAGGACTTGCTGATCAGAAGGTTGGCGGTTCGAATCCCCGCAATGGGGTGAGCTCCTGTTGCTCGGTCCCTGCTCCTGCCAACCTAGCAGTTCGAAAGCACGTCAAAGTGCAAGTAGATAAATAGGTACCGCTCCGGCGGGAAGGTAAACAGCATTTCCGTGTGCTGCTCTGGTTCGCCAGAAGCAGCCTAGTCATGCTGGCCACATGGCCCGGAAACTGTACACCGGCTCCCTCGGCCAATAAAGCGAGATGAGCGCCGCAACCCCAGAGTCAGTCACTGCTGGACCTAATGGTCAGGGGTCCCTTTATCTTTATCATATCTCAGTCATCCCAGCTACAAGTATGAATGAAGATTGAAACACACCATACACTTGCGGGCGGGAGGGTGGAAGTATTGCTCTAAATGAGATTGGGAGGAAAATTCTAGGCAAAGGGAGTAAGACCATGGGCATAGCCGGGGGGCAGGGGGCAGCTGCCCCCCCAATCAGTAAAAATCAATACAAACCTGAGGTTCTGCCCCCCCTAACAAGAATCCTGACTACTCCCATGAGTAAGACAGGATGGCAAATGTTAACTGTGTAAAGAAATAAGAAACGGAATGTTTTCCCCTGGGGTGGTAGGTAGTTGTCATAATTTAGGCTGGAATGTCCAAAGAGGCCTAAGAGATTTATGCACAGCTGAGCTCCCAGTGGGATTTGGGAACTTTTCTCCTACACATTTCCTAGCTGGCATCTGAGACCATTAAGGCAAATTGGTGCACTTGGCCATGTTTTTCAGTAATACAGAATTTCACTTGGAGGTTATGGTGACTGCGACCTTTCTTTTTTCTTATGCAGTAATAATGTAAGAATTCAAAACCTGTCAAATGAACCGCTATCAAAGGATGTTAAAGGTTTTTTATTCTCCATAGTTAAAGTTACTTTAATAAATCTATTAGTTTGTCTGCAGTCTTCTTATCTATCTTGATTGCCCCTGCTCATCCCTGATAGTCTAGCAGATGCATTTATACTTATCTAGTCTTTCTTCTTGGACACTGTTAAATTATATTTACTTCCTTTTGTATATCCCACCCCCCACAGACTTTTTCGAAGTGATCAGTTTGAAGTGTGCCCTGTCACATTTTAGCCAGCAACTGGTTTAAAGGTAATACTATAATATCCAGTCCACACATAATGGGGTGGTGGTGGGGGACTAGGTTTTATAATTTAAGATGAATCCATAGTCCCTTTTGAGGCCATGTGCTGGTTTTTATTCTTTTGCCTCACATGTATTTGTTGAACTACAAACAATCATTATTTGGAAATGTCCCTAGTCTGTCTAACTTCCATAACACACTTTGGCTGTGTTCAGATGTGGGGTTTGTTGTTAGATTTACTGGTTAGATGTGGGGTTTGTTGTTAGATTTACTGGTTATAATCATAAGCGTCTTTAGCGTAGCATGACTGGTTCAGCCGCACTGCAGGGAGCGCCACAAGAATGCTGTAGAACGGAATGCGAGGGACAAGCAGGTGCCGAATTTTAGTGCCACACAGGTTGCCGCTGAAATCTGAGAGCCCAAAGTCTGCCACTGTTATAATCCTAGTGCTTTCGTCCCAATTTCTTATGTTCCTTTTACACTGCAGTGCCTGTTGCATTATGGAACTGCGGCCTTGTGATCAATCTACCCCCATGTCATGCTAAATTTTAAGTGGTGGAAAAGAATTGTATGACAGGATACTGCACCAAATTTTGTATTGTGAAATTACAGTACAAAACTCATTTTTCCCTGAGTTAATAAGGTTGCAAACATATTTTTTAATGGAACCAACACAGAAATGAGCACTAGCCTTCCTGAAATGGTTTTTACATCATGTGAATGAGAACATAAAATGTAGAAATTATCAGGCAAAGAAATGGCAGGAAAACGGAACAAAGTGCTGCCTGAATGCATTGTTGTTTCTCTGGACAAATGCAGCAGCACAGGGAACCTGTAGCCCTCCATATGTTACTGAATCACAGCTCCCATCATTCCTGATCTTGGGCCATGCTGGTTGGGGCTGATGGAAGTTGGCGTCCAACAACGTCTACAAGGTTGCAGAATCCCCCTTTCCTGCGCTCTTCTGTGACAAGTGTTCACTAGCAGGTTCTTTTTTCCTATTTGTTGCCCTGCCACGAAGAGAGCAGATGGTAACAGCAAGGAAGCGAAGTGCAAATCACTGTCAAACTACAAAGATTAATTACTCTGTTGTCAATGTGTAGTACAGTAATAGCAAACACATAATAATAGGAAATTACTAGCTTGCATCATTCATGGAAAAAACAAAACCAGGTTTACTGGAGTCTGGTTCAAGAGAAAGCTGTTATAATGTAATTTGGCCCCTGGAGTTGAAGCAGCTCAAACTTGCAGGGAGTCTCTGATTCCAAACGCGCCACATTTCTTGTATATGTTAATAAAATTCAATGGTGCAGGAATGAGGGTGTCCTCCAAGACTTTGCATGTGGGCTTGGGAAGAAGGCTTCCCCTGAATTGCTTTCCACAAGGTTACAGTTTGAAATTCTTATGAAATTCTACTCATCCTTCAAATTCTGCCCCATTTCCCCCTTGCACTGTTACTGTTCCACCAGCATAAGGATTCTGATGATTGCTGGTACCACTGGTGGCAGGGGACGTTCCTTACACTGGCTTGTCTTTGACCTCCACTAACTCATGGACTCAGAAGTGCTCCTATCTCTGCTCAGCAGGAAACAGAATCGCATGGTTAATTACAGCTAAGCTAAGACGGTAAAGAATATATTTTATCTTTGAGTCATCCTAGGGTTCGTATTGTCAGTTCCAAATTGTTTTCACAATTTTGAGAGAGAGAAAGAGAGGAAATTGCATGGTGGAATTCACACAATGCTGCAAGTTATTTTCCAGATCTAAGTCTAAATGTCATTTTATACTTGAGATGCTTTGATAACACTGAAGTTGTGTTTGGAGGTTTGCAATGCCCTGGAGATTTGTCCCTGCATTGGAAGACCAAGTTACAAAGACATGACTGAGATGAACTAAGACTTCACTATATACTGTGCATAGGCTTCCACGGCCTGGTGTTGCGGACATGCATGAAAAGAGCTGTCGGGCTGTGGGGTTGGGGGAGACTAGCACAAACCAGGTGGGATTTGGGAGAAGTAGACTGCCACCAGTGTGGGAAGTATCTTGACACATCTAACCAAAACTATCTGTCACTCTTGTATACAAATACCAAAATGAGAAAAGTAGCTAGCTAGCTTAAGAGTATGCCTTATCAACTCTGCTCACATTATTGGATGTAGGAAATTCAATAATAATAATAATAATAATAATAATAATAATAATAATAATAATAATAATTCATTATGTATATGCTGCCCATCTGACTGTGTTGCTCCAGCCACTCTGGGCAGCTTCCAACAAATTAAAACATCAAAAATAGTAAAACATCAAATATTTAATAACTTCCCTATACAGGGGGGAAATGATACAAAATAAATGACAGAAAGGTCTGTTTGTGAAATCACAATAGGAGTCACACTGTGCATGCCAAGTGCATTGTAGGACAATGCAACTATCATTGGAAAGAATTGACAGGAGGGGAATCAAAATAATGAATAGGACAGGCTAGATTGATTCAAGGGAAGATTACAAAACTAGAATTACCTCAAGCTTGCTTAAATGCTCTCTGGTGAGAGAGCATGGTGGCACCCTTCAGGCTGTACTTATCAGAGAAGGAGGAGGTAGAGACAAGATTGATCCTGGAAGGACTGCAGGGAAATTGCCTGAGCAAAAGCTTAATTCTGATATCAAAATTGGGTTTTATTTCAGTCTGCATTTTGTTAACTGCTGTGTTTTGAATTAACTTGTGCTGTTCATTTTAAGTAGTATATGTGTTTTAAAATGGATGATTTTATATGTTGTTACGCTTAATTTTAGAGTGGTGCATTGCCTGGGGAGGTCCTGAAATAGGGTCTAGAGTTTCTAAATAAACTACTGGTAATTAAATGTTGGGGGTGAAATAGTCCATTGAGGGATATAGTAGAAACCTTCTACATTCCATGTCACAGTCTGCCAATTTTATTGTCATTATATACCTACTAGTGATAATAGATTATCTACTAGTAAAATAAAGTCATTGGCCACCATATACTTATTCACAATGTGCAGATACACCTTCCAAAGACAGTGCAGGGGCAATTGCTCTCCCCCAGCTTTTCATAAAGCATGCAAGAATTAATGAACTATGGTTGGAGTGTGGGGAGAGGGAAGGCACTGGTCTTATTAGGGAAGGGGTGGGGAACAGATTCAGTGGTTTGGCCAGATTCTGAGCACCTCTGCAAAACATTTTGACAGATGGGCAAGTCTGTCCACCCATCAATCATCTGATGTCACGCTTAGCACACACTAAGGAAACCCCTGCTGAAAGCAGGAATCAGCTGCCCTAGGGAGTACCTGATCAGGAAGTAGATAGCACAGCCAATCCTTGCAAGGCTTGCTGTCAGCACCAATCAGCACTGTCAGCAAGCCTCAGTTGGCAAGGTACAACTAGGAGGTCTCTTTAAGGCTCCTGATAGTTCCTTTGCAGCTGTGATATTGTCTTCCCCACACCTGATGCTACATAGGATGTGAGTGTGGTTTGGAGAAACATTCTTAAGGGCCAGATTAGCACCCTTGCTGGGTCTAATGTGGTCCTGACTACTGCAGTCAGGTGTGTGAGGGTGAGGAGCTGATGATAAACTGGATTAGAAGAGAACTAGGTGAGTTGAAATAAAAACGTTCAAATTTTGAGGAACAAAACTGGCCATAACTAGAATGACTTTGAATCAGTTTTTTAGAGTCCTGCCGGTAGGCCAAGACCACGTGCCATTTTGGGATGAGTACTCTGGGGGCACCAGGAGTAATATTGAGACAGGCTAGAGTCACATTGCATCCATCGATAGGCATGGCTGGTGCTTCAGTATGAATGAGGTAGAATGAGAATGGTTTGTTTGTTAGTATATAAACAGCCTTGTGCAAAGTGCACGAATCTATCCTCCTTAAAACACCACAGCATCTATTAGTAAAGCAACAGGTTTCCCACAGTGACAGTAAAATCTGATTTGCCAGTGCTTTGATTTACTGATTGAGAGGGGTCCTTGTTGTTTTAAAAAGGGAGTGCAGCACCCCAGCGAGAAAGGTCATGGGGCTGTGTGGCAGTTTTTCTCTAGATCTCTGGTGGTTTGTTATCCTTCAAAAGCAATCTTTCCATACATTTTATCTCCCTAGGCACCTTCCCCTTCATTCTTATCTATATTTTATGCTGTCTGGATATCTCGGGCCATTAAGCCTATCTCTTTTATCGCTGCAATCTTTCTCTTCCCTCTTGAAGGATGTTTTCTGCTCCACTGTCCCCCTCTACATCTTTCTCTCTGTCTTTTATTTTGTGCCTCCCTCCTCCCTTTGACCCTGCATTTTCTCGCTGGCAGATGCACCGCCTTCTCCCCCCGCCCCCAGAGAGGAGAGTCTCCCTATCAGCGGGAGTGATGGCATAAAGGAGGTCTGGGGTGACTGGCACTCCTTTAGCACACCTACAAGGGTAAGATGTGGAAGTAACAGCCGCTTAAGACAAGGACCTGCAGTAACAACGAACTTTTATTTCGTAACATTTATATACCACTTGATTGCAAAGAAAACCCTCAATGGGCTTGCATTGTTCAGATGACGTAAGTGGCAACAGTAGGAATGCCGTGTCTAGTGTTTCCCACCAAAGATGGCAGCACCTCCCCTTCCCGTTACTGGTGCATGATGGGATCTTACCTATTTTGGGGGGTTTGACACCAGAAGGACTCCTCTTTCTACAACTCAAAATATCTCCTGTGCTGGCTGGTTGTTCCCACATTGCATCAGGGAAGTGGGCCTCCCTCTGACTTGAGGTGCTTGGGAGTCTCATACTATGGTATGGAATCCCCTCCCTTGCTTTACTTGGGTGGGGTTTATTGTCCCTGCAGATCCAGTTACAGTTGTGGAGATAGGATTCTTGACCGATGTTTGTTGGAGTCCTAGGGTGGAGTACTGTTCGGCTGGCTGTTATTTATGCAAGTTGCACTTTCGCCACTGTCCTTATCACCAAGTTCTCACAGGTGTTAAGCTCACAATGACAGTAATATAGCTTCATGCGGTGTGCCTTGATCAGTGCTATCTGCATTCCCTGGCAGGGTCTTATATGTTTTGCAGAGTTAATCACCATTGTATCTTCTGTTGTAACAGTAGGAGCAGAGAAGGAGGCAGAAAGGAAGGTAGTATGCAGTTGTTGGGGACTGCCTGTTGACTTAAATGGGAACACTTTCATTTTCACCATTTCTTCTGCAGGCGTAACATTGCATCATTGCAGAAGGCAGGGACTGTTGGAAGTGCAGCAGCAGGGATCATTCCATTTGTCACGTAAGAGTTAATTCTGTTACTGTAAAAGTGAACTAGCCAAGAGGGCAATGGGTGGAGATGTTGCTTAGCATCCAAGCAAAGTGGCACGATCTTCACTGAGGCAACACATGCACTGATTGACTGTATAGCTCTGAGCAAGTATCCCCTCATATCTTTGGTTGAATATCTCCTTGCTATGTTCAAGACCTGAAGGAAGAAAGGCAAAACATCTCTCCTTTACTTCTCGAATTATACACTGCTTTGTTTCCTAGTTTCCTAAGTAACGGGTTATCTGGTTTCTTTTCTCTCTGGTCTCCTATCTGCATTGTTTACGTGACTTTGCTAAGGGGGACAAGCCTTGAATGGTATGCTTCACTGGTGTAAAGATGTTTAGAAGCAAGTCTATACTGTCTAACAGGAAGAACCTGAGGCTAGGATTACTCTTCAAATCCATACCAGACTACTTCATTATACCCACATAAAACTGTCCTGGTATTATTTGCGTTTATTTTATTCTCAGCTGTAAAGTTCACTTTTCTGTATTTTAAGGACCCTCTATGTATAGAGAAGCCAGTAGGAGGATTTTAAACTTGAATGAGATCTCTGGTTGTTCTGAATGATCCTCAGGTACTTGCAAAAATTACTATGAAGGAATTATTACCAAGTGCAGGCTGTATGTAAGTGTTTACCTGGTGTTCTTGTTATGGAAGATCTTCACATTTTCATTTAATCGTGCGGAGAGTTGCACATTTTTCAAGACCAAATGACACTTTTATACCTTTGCTGATTTTTGTGTGTGGCTATGAGGTTGTTAAGTGTACTTGGATTCAGCAAATAATTTTATATCATCCATATATCAAAGGGGCATGGCTTGTGTTCTTTCCTTCCTTTTTTGGAATCAGTACCTAGTGCTAGAGTTGAGAGTAGCATAAGAGCTGAACAAACCCATAATAGTAATAATAATAGATGATATTATTAATATTTGCGTGTTTATACCAGACCTCTTTAGATGGATTAAAATATCCAAATTATATGACAAGGAAAAGTAAATTGCTTAGCAATACAATATGAAGTTTTACAAAGAAATAGTATATAACATTGTTTCTTCTGTTGGGAGTGGGGGTGGGGAATGCTTCTCTAGATACAGGAGAAAAAACATTTCTCTTGCAGATCGTGAAAACTGTTGGGTTCACTTAGGCCTGACTGTAAAATAGGACAAGGCCTAGACAGGCAACCTAAAGTGTTTAGGTCATATCTGTCCCCTCTAAGGATTCCACCTAGCCTCTGGTGATCCTATGTATGGCAACACATCCTCAAACTGCTTGTTCTATAGAAGGATGAAGCATAATGAGCTGAAAGTCCATTTGTTCAAATCTGCTTGAGCTCAAATCTTTTGATGACTTTCAGCAGGGTTGAAAAATTTGCAGCCTTCCAGATGCTGCCAGACTCCAACTTGTTGGACTGATTAGATGCTAGGAGAGGATATATTTATTAGATATTATCCTTCTTTCCTCAGCAGAGTGCCGTCCCTTTGCAGCTTAAAGGAAAGCTTGGATAGGCTAGTTTTAGCCTTTTAGTATTAGTAATCCAGGGTGCTTTAAAGCAGACTGGATTTTCCTGGTATTACCTGCCTTTCTCCCCCTCAAAATAATAATCACACACACTTTTTGAGAAAAGGTAAAAATAGCATTTACTCAGTCTACGTCTTCAAGAATAACAGATACAGCAGATGTAGGCAGGCTAACAAATACTAAAGTCTAGCTTAAAAATGGAATCTGAACTGGAGCTCAGACTCAGATGCTCTCAAGTTGCTGGAAAGAGGAGAATGTGCCCAACCAGGTAGGAGCATATATAGTCTCATCTCTTCCTGCCAAGGCACCACAGGGAAATGATCTTACGGAGTTATCTCTTGCAAGTTTACAGGAAAGCTCTGTGAGCTTTAGCACCTGCATGTGCCTATCTAGCAAAACATGAATTGTTGGTTCAACTGCAATGAATGTCCCACACAAGTCCCATCAGCACCAGCCAGCATGGCCAATGGTCAAGGATGGTGGCAGTCAGAGTCTAGGAACATCTGGAGAATCACAAGTTCCACATTTCTTTAGGTGTTTCTGCCTCCTTCCCTGCCTGACCCTAATATGGGCAGAATGTTACTGACTTAGCTTGGATTCGTCGTGTAATTAAACGTGAAGAAATTATACATAAACACAAAATTTCACCCCACGGAGTGCTTGCATTTTATAGCGTTCTTGTTCACGTCTCCCTCCTTCCCCATCACCCAGTGACTGAGCATGTCAAAGCCTGACAACAATGGATGGTAGCAACTGTTACCAACATTCTTAATTGTTGTGTCTCTGAGTCTGTGTGTGTTCCATGTTTTTCATAATTAGACTACAATAAATATGTTCATAGTCTCTATTGTTAGGCATTTGAAAATGTCATCAGAACTAAAAAGGCTATGTTTTAAATATTATCAAAATAATTACATTCTCACTGATTTGATCATCAAACATGTCAACTGTTTTTCACCATTTTAAAGTAAATTATTATCAAGGGGGAAACGAAAGCAAGGAAGGAGGTGCTTTGGGAAGCAGTGCTTTTGCACATAACTCTGCACAGTGGTACCTTGGGTTAAGTACTTAATTCTTTCTGGAGGTCCGTACTTAGCCTGAAACTGTTCTTAACCTGAAGCACCACTTTAGCTAATGGGGCCTCCTGCTGCTGCCGCACCGCCAGAGCACAATTTCTGTTCTTAACCTGAAGCACTATTTCTGGGTCAGCGGAGTCTGTAACCTGAAGCATATGTAACCCGAGGTACCACTGTAGTATCTTCTATGTTCCAGTACACAACCAGCTTCGTGGTCTAAACTACAGCTGGTAGTATAAACCAACGGACACTCGGAATTCACTCCACAACTTAGCACAATCACTTCTCTGCATGGTGTCTGTGGTTTGCACGCTTTAAACCACTGCCTCCCTGGGATTTAAGACACACAGTTCCTTAGTAATGGCTCGCCTAGATTATTATTTTGTTCCAGAAAGAGCATCTGTATTGGGGGAGGGGACACGGAAATCACATTTTGCCAAAATACTTGAATATTCTTTTCACTAGGAAAATGTGGAGCAATGACAACCGCGTTGTTGAAGTTTTGAGAGTTGTGTACAGTTTATTTATTTTTCTGTCCGTCTATCTAATTTATATCCCACATTTCCCCCAAGGAGCTCAATGGGGTGTCCATGGTTCCTCCCTCACATTTGCATTGCCACAACAACTCTGTGAGATAGCTTAGGCTGAGAGGCAGCTTTCTGGCAGAGTAGGGATTTGGACCCTGGCCTCTCAGGTCCTAGCTCATCGCTTTTACCACTAAACTATACTGCTTCTCCATACGTAAGAGTTTGGGTTGTATCCAAAGAGTAGTCTACAGAAGAGGAAGGTAGTAGCTGAAAGTATGGCTGCAGCCTCTACTCCCTAGCTCAGGGGTAGGCAACCTAAGGCCTGGGCGCCGGATGCGGCCCAATTGCCTTCCCAATCCGGCCCACGGACGGTCCGGGAATCAGTGTGTTTTTACATGAGTAGAATGTGTCCTTTTATTTAAAATGCATCTCTGGGTTATTTGTGGGGCATAGGAATTTGTTCATCCCCTTCCCCAGAAAAATATAGTCCTGCCCACCACATGGTCTGAGGGACGGTGGACCGGCCCACAGCTGAAAAAGGTTGCTGACCCCTGCCCTAGCTCCTTAAGTGGAAAAGGGATGATTTTTAATGACATCCAAGAAGTTTATAAGAAGTTTCTCTATGACCTGCTAAGATCCTCATCTTCTCTGTCAAGGAGGAAAACCACAGGATGCTTGTTGATTGGCTACCATGGAATTAATGGCAGTATGCAATAAAGCAAGCGTTAGAGATACCTGTCATCAAATGATCATGCAATGCAAATAGCTCTCTCACAGTTCTTGATGGGAATTGGGTTTGTTAGGGAGATGATTAACTCATGCTGCAGTGTGAGGGCACAGATATGTGTTGCTTTTTGTTCGTTATGGACACCCATCTTGCCTAATCAGTTACTTGATACTGAAAGGAATATTTTTAGACTGCAGCTTGTGCATATATTACAGGGCCCGTGCCTTGAGAAAACTGGGCCACAGGTTGTAGTGATACAGAAAGAACAGAGGTGCATGCTGCTGTCCACTTCTGAGTAAATTTATTAGTTCATATTTGTGTGCGCGCGCATACACACACACACACACACACACACACACAAATTGCTTGGGCAAAACGCTTTGTGAAACATAAACAATGCTGAAGAACGCAGCAATACACATTGAGGCTGCATTTCTTGTTACTTCCAAGGCAAAGAACCATTTGTCTGGACTGAATTCTGATATTCAGTAGCCCTCGATTGGAAATAGTTAGAATATGATTAAAATCAACAATTGCTAAAAAGAAATAAAACACATAAAACTTGTGCATGTCTGTTTTGACTTGCCTGAACAAAAATGTTTTAAGCAGGCACCAAAAAAAGTACAGCGAAGGTGTCTTCTGCCTGTTGTCAATAGGCTGTGGGTTCCAGTGTGTAGGTGCTGCCAACTAAAAGATTGATTTCTAATGAGTGTGGAATGAGTATTATGTCACACCTGTAACAGTGCCAGTTCTAAAGATCAAAGCTGTCAAGTGGATATATGTGGGGGAAGGTGATCACACAAGTAAACTGGCTCCAAACTGTTAAGGGCTTTATATACTAACAGTACTGCTAGTAGCAAATAGGCAACCACTGCAGATCTCTGAACAGAAGTTTTATATGCTGACATTCCTGTCAGCAACTGTTTTACAGCATCCTGCACTTACTGCAGCTTCCAGATCAAGTGCAAGGAATGCCTTATGGAGAATGGATTGCAGTAATCCAATATGAAAGTCACCAAAGCCTGAACTACTGTGGTCAGGTTCTCTCGGCTCAGGAATGGCCATAGCTATTGCACCAGCCACAACTCATAAAAGGTGCATCTAGCTACTTTGATTACTCAGGTCTCTTCTCAGTGAAGAGAATGGGAGTGGAAGGTATGTGGAATTGTGTTCGTCATCATCTTTAGACATGGGTGTGAGAAGAAGGCTTAATTCCTTCTGTCGTCCTTTCCCTTTCATTCCTTTCTGTCTTTAGATGTGCCAAGGAAAACTGTGAGGGAAATTGGAAACACTTCAACGTTTTCATCACGATTTCCTCTTGCAACTGAGGATGCTATATTCATTGGATCCTGTTATATTAAAACTCTGTTTCTTATCCAAGCATAGTGGTTGCTCCCCGCCCCCAACAAACACAATGGCACCTTCCTCTTCATATGTTTTTATTTAGCTCCAGGAACTAGCTGTCCCGTGGGTTCACTGTAATACCACTCAATAGCGGTAGTCTCTCACCCAACGAAGCAGAATTGACAGGGTTGATGTTATCACAAATTATATGTGATAATTTCATAGCTTCGTTTTGGGGTGCTTCCAAATGGTGGCTTCATGCAGTAACAGTAGCACTTTTTTGTTTATGGCACACTGAAAGAGGACACCTCACACCCACAGTCTAGGTGGGGCTGTGAAGCTCTGCTTACAGTCAGACTAGTCTAGCACAGTATTTTGTTGGTTTTGGGACCACTGTCTTTGTGGAATGCTACATTTTATTCCTTCACAGCCATCGAGCTCGAAAGGCTTCCGAATGAAAACTCGGCGTTTGCATTTGCCCTCTGTGACTGTGATCCTGCCAAACTATGGAAGAGACCCATGCACAAAACCAGACGGCTCTGTGAGGTTTACATTGTAGCTACCCTGAGCAGTGAAAGAGGCACAACATTTTAAAATCCAAATGTTAACAATTGAATTGGAAAGCTTCAGCACTTGAAGGTGGATTGTCAGGAGGAATCACTCTCAAAGGTGCTGTAAAAAGTTTTTTAAGGAAAAAAGAAAAAATGGATTTTTTATATTTGATCATATACTGGGTGTCTTTCTCACACAAAGACATGCACACACTATTGTTATATATATAGAGAGAGAATGAAAACAAAATGTAAACAAGTGTATCTGAGGACTTATTGCTTATCGAAGGGATAATATGTTGTCGTTCAAACTTTCTTCTTTTTTTGCAACCACTCATAGCTGAGTAAGATTGTCTATGGCTTAGTGGGACTGTGCAAACTGTGTGGACTGCTAGAGAGGGGCATACAGATAACTTTGCTACTCTCTGGTCCCTTTTACTGCTACCTCATGCTGAGCTGAGCCAAGATTTGACTTAGTATGCCATCTGAACTGGGGCTTGGAAAGCTATCTCTGCTGTAGCCAAAGTCTGCTCTTGGTTTATCCTTGGCAGAGGGTGGAGATTAACCACGAGCCCCAGGCTAGATCTAGAGACATCAAAGAAGTAATTCGGTTAAATGCGTAGTAAACTTCATGCAGAGAAATCCCATTGGCAAAAATGGGACTCCACAGCGCCATCTGATGTCGCAGTGTTATGGTGCATATAAAGCGTGTTTTCTTTACAAATGTAGCTGAGTCCCCAGTTCAGACAACTCACTAAGCCAAACTTTTATTTTCCAAAGTGGCCAGGCCAGGGGAACTGCTGGAGTGATCCATCAGGGCACTTCGTAAGACGGCAGAGGAATTTGTCTTCAGTTCAAGACTGGCAGGACATACAAGTAGAATGAAGTGATAGAATCCTGAGGTGTCAGAGAGGACTGCACCATTTTCAGCAACTATGTTCATTTTCTACATGCAGAGAGCTCCTCTCCACTCCATGTTAGGGGAGTGCCCCAAAGCAGGGTTCTCCACCTCAGTCTGAATTGATATAGTCCACTTCTACCACCTCCAGCCTCTGCTGCTTCATTCTCACTTCATTCAGCTGCATGTGGAAACCAGGCCGCAGCTGGGCCTCAAGTAATTTATATCTTGGCCAATGCTGATTCCTGTAATGACTCTACTGGCACGGAGGTAGTTTCTTTTATTCTCTTCCATGTTCCCTTAGGAGGCCAGCCTTGCCTCATTCTTTTGTAGGAACAGGTTCCTCGGACGTTGTCAGCAGCTGAGAAAAAATATTGATGATTTTTCTCATCGCCCCAAACACTTGCCTCCCTGTTATTTGATTGTAGTGGTGTTTAGGGGCTAACAACTCTTTTCGGCCTCCAGCTGTTATTGTTTGTTCCTTGGCATGCGTGTTGCCCGACTGTCATTTGGAACGATGGGCCTGTATTTGCCATAGTACCAAAAAAAAAAAAGGTAGTTTATTTCGTCTGTCTTCCAGCTGTACTTGTAAGCTTGGTATTTACTTGGGTTTTGATAACTGGTGTCTTGTGGGAAGAAAAGTCTGTGTTTGCCTGTTTGTTATCATCTGTGCTTGGGGAAATTAATGCTTCTGCTTCTGTTCCTTTAGTAATGGTAGATATGGACTGGTACTGAAGGCATAGCTTTTCCGGGGGCGGGGGGGGGAGTTGCACCCCCATAGACCTGATAGATTTTTATAGACATCCTGCTAACTCTGAGTATCTTAGTGATGAAATAAAATGCTCACATTAGTTGGGTCTTAAAATCCGTAACTGAGAATTGGACTCCCTTGTCAGCAATCAGACTTTCTGCAGTGAGCTATCACGTCTGTTATCAGTGTGCTCCCTCCACGGCAAGAACAAAATATATCACCCTCTTTATCTCTATTTCCTAGCAACTTGATGACTGCTGCGTATTTTAGTGAATATTCTCCCTGTCTGCATATTCCTGGGGGAAACGGTGTCTTTCTCTGGAGCATACATACAGACGTGTGCTTTATTAGATATGGAATTATGCTTGATGTGGAATGCGTTGGCCAGAATGCCTCCATCGTCACTGTAAAATTCCAGGTTGTTGCTCCATTTGTTTTTCATTTAAGAAATCTTGAAGGGTTATACTACACTGTCTGGTTGTTTACTCATCATTTTCCTTATTTAAAAATTATACTTTTCATAAAAATTGCAGTAACTTTGATGAGAACCGTCAAAGCATAAGAAAGCATTAATAAAATCTGGTTGGGAAGAAGGGAGGAAGTCATGTGTCAAAGAGCTGTCTGAATAACCATTTTCGATAGATGGGCAGGGATGATTCCTGCTGAACCTCCAGTGGCAGGGAGTTCCAATGGTGGAGCAAGCCAGTTGGGTGCCTGGGGAGGCACACATGCCCTGCACCCAAGGGCGGGGAGAGCTGGGGCAGGATGCTCCACAGGGCCTCTGAGGAGTCTACCTGCCTACTCCCACTCAGCCTCTGTACAGGGGGAGGCAGCGGGCAGACTGTTTGGGGCCCCGTGGTGAGTGCCGCCTGGCATTTTGTCACCCCCCCTCAGTGGTGACACCCAGGGTGGCCCACCCCCACCACACACACACTTCCTTTGCCCCTGGGGAGTTCCACAGGACAAGGCCACCACGCTAAAAGCTTGGTCCCTAGTAAAGGCCAACTGGACCCCAGGATCATGGGAACCACAATAAATGCCCCATCAGAAGATCTCAGTGATGCAGGTGGAAAATAAGGAATCAGGAGGTGCTTAACAAATGAAAGTTGTTTTGTGAATTGACACAAGAAATTGACACAGGGTTTTGTGAATTGACACAAGAAAATTTAATCCAGTCTAGTAGCTAATTGGCAATTGGTGCAGCTCCCTCAGCAGAGGGTAATGTGGTGCCAGTTACCTGGTCCTGTGAGCATTTTGGTTGCTGCATTCTGCTCTAGCCACAGCTTCTGGATCACATACAAGGGCAGCCCACATAAAGTGACAGCAATCAAGTCTATTGGCATAGATTTGCATAGATTCCACTTCTGCTGTCTTATCATATAAACTGGGAAGCCAGTGTCGTAGTTAATGCATTAACCATGGATATGGAAAAGGCTGATATTGGGTCAGTCATAATTGTAATATTTATTTATTCTAAATGCTTCTCAACCACTCTTCATCAAAAGATTCCAGAGTGCTGTATAATATTGCAGCCTAACCTATTTTTGTAGGCATTGCGGTGATACCCTTTGAACCGGTTTGTTACGTTTTGGAGGGAAGCCCTCTGGGAGGTTTGCGCAGCAGGGGGACGGCTGAGCCAGAGGCAGTCTGCGAGTGGCAGCTGTGTGTGAGGTAGTTAGCACAGAACAGGACCATGATTAATATTAAAACTACCCGGTGGTCGTAAAATAAATCAAGCAACATTATATGGAAGAAATCTGGTATCTGTCTTCACTGGTGCCTCTGAGGCAACATTACAGGGGTGTTGTGAGGGTTGAACAGGGTAACACTAGCACGCTCTCCTGAGCTCCTTAAAGGAAGGGTGGACTTATATAAAGGTGAGTAATGATAAGAATAAATTGCTCTTCTCCCTCTTCATGATTCTTCTTCATAGGGAATCCTATGGTTCCTTAAAATGGCCTCCCAGGAGCCATAGGATAGAGTGAAGCTCCCATTCCATCTGCAGAGGAGAAAGACTGGGCAGAGGAGGCCTGACTGTACAAGCTTCCCCAGCTGCAGGTGCAGAAACTTCTGCAGCCTTTTGTCACCCAGCCATTGGTGCTCCAAAAGTGGTAATGGCAAAGGGAGATGTGCTCTGGATCTCTGCTTTATATTTTGCCTGATCCCCAGATATGCAAATAATATACCCTCCCATATGCAAATAAGCATAGGGCTGATTTTTTGGTCAAAGGTAACACCTGTTATATCAACCATTGCGTGTCTGCAAAGCAGATGTGAATCCGGGATATCCAGAGTTAATAATGTGCAAATGTAAATTGTTCGAGGCAAAACCTGTGAAGCAGAATTCCTCCTGGCATTGCCTAAAATGTTACTCATTCTTTTAGCTCAGTTGGTGGCAAACACTGCACTGTGTATGAACTGGCATTCTTATATTTGGCTTTGATCCCCTCCCCTTATTATTACTGTAGCATTCAACGTCTGCTTATTGCTGATCTATACTGGAAGCCAAATGTTAATAATAATAATAATAATAATAATAATAATAATAATAATAATAATAATAAATTTTATTTATATCCCGCCCTCCGCAGCCGAAGCCGGGCTCAGGGCGGCTAACAACAATAAAACAGTACAAAAGTACAGCATAAACAACACTCTAAAATTATTCATTATAAAATTAATTAATTCAAGCCACTGGCAACCATTGGGCCAGAGCTCCGCGAAGATTGCCGAGGGAGGGAGTCAGGCTGTGCCCTGGCCAAAGGCCTGGTGGAACAGCTCTGTCTTGCAGGCCCTGCCGAAAGATGTCAAGTCCCGCAGGGCCCTGGTCTCTTGTGACAGAGTGTTCCACCAGATTGGAGCCACAGCCGAAAAAGCACGTAGAGCGAGTTACAATAATCCAGTCTGGAGGTGACCGTCGCGTGGATCACAGTGGCTAGGTCAGGGCGAGAGAGGTAAGGAGCCAACTGCTTAGTTTGGTGGAGATGGAAAAATGCCGCCTTTGTTATAGCTACACTCTGCGCCTTCATGGAAAGGGAGGTGTCGAAGATTATACCCAAACTCTTAACGGACAGTGCTGGCACTAATTGCACCCCTGCAAGAGATGGGAGTTGCTCCCCCAATCCCATATTGCCCCGTCCCAGCCACAGGACCTTTGTCTTCGAAGGATTTAGCTTCAACCGGCTCCCACGTAACCATCCAGCCACAGCTTCCAAACATCTGGTCAGTGTGTCTGGGGCTGAGTCAGGATGGCCATCCATCAACAGATAGACTTGGGTGTCATCGGCATACTGATGGCAACCCAGCCCAAAACTCCGAACAAGCTGGGCGAGGGGGCGCATAAAGATATTGAAAAGCATCGGGGAGAGTATCGCACCCTGAGGTACTCCACACACCAAGGAATGGCGCGATGACAATTCCCCCCCCAAGCGCCACCCTCTGTCCCCGACCAGAGAGAAACGAGCGCAGCCATTGAAGGACTGTGCCCTGGATCCCCATGTCGGCAAGGCGGTGGTCCAGAAGTTCGTGATCGACCATGTCGAAAGCTGCTGACAGATCTAGAAGAATCAGCAGCCCCGACCCGCCTCGATCCAGCTGTCTACGAAGATCATCTGTTAGGGCAACCAGAGCCGTCTCGGTCCCATGACCAGCGCGGAAGCCGGACTGGAATGGATCCAGAGCCGATGTTTCATCCAGAAACCCACCAAGCTGTTCAGCAACCACTCTCTCAATCACCTTACCCAGGAACGGAAGATTCGAAACTGGGCGGTAATTGGATAGATCTAAAGGATCTAATGATGTTTTCTTTAAGAGCAGGCGCACCACTGCCTCCTTCAGTTCCCCTGGGAATGTCCCCATGGCAAGGGACAAATTGATGATATCCCCCAGGAGGGCCTGCACCTCGTCTGGACACGCTCTAATCAGCCATGACGGGCACGGGTCGAGAGGACAGGTGGTGGGCTTTCCAGCTTGGAGAAGTCTGTCCACATCGGCTGGGGATATCCAGTCGAAGTGGTCCAATACTGGACCCGAGGACAGTCGAGGGGCCTCCAGTTCCTTTATTGTATCCAAATTGGCAGGGAGGTCATGGTGGAGCAACAAGACCTTCTCCGCAAAAAAGCTTGCAAATGCCTCACAGCTGTGTGTCAAATTGTTATTTAAATTTGGCTGTCCCTCAAGGGACATTAAAGACCTGATTATACTAAATAATTGCGCTGGGCAAGAGCTAGCGGATGCAATGGAGGCCGAGAAGTATGACTTCTTAGCAGCCTTCACCGCCATCTCGTAGGTTTTCATAAAAGCCCTATAAGATGTCCTTGAGGCTCCATCACGGGCACCCCGCCATACTCGCTCTAGCCGTCTGAGGTCCCGCTTCATTTTCCGGAACTCCTCGGTAAACCAGGGAGCCCGGTTTCTGCGGGGTCGCAGAGGGCGCTTAGGTGCAATCTCATTGATGGCTGCCAGGAGCTGGGTATTCCAGCCCTCAACAAGCTCAGTCAATGAGTCGCCAGGGGGAGCAAGGTCCCGCAAGGCTTGGCGGAATCTATCACGGTCCATCAGCCTCTGCGGGCGAGCCCAAATCGGCTCGCCACCTAAGCAGGGTGGGGGTGGAAAGTCAATCCTGGCTTTCAGAGCATAGTGATCAGACCATGGCACCTTCATCGAAGGAGACATGATCACATCTATACCTATGCCAAAGATCAAATTGCCTGAAGGCAGAGATTTGGGTCCCCTCCCCAATCATTTTCAGTACCTTGTACTTGACTAAATCTGTTTCTCTCTCCCCTGAATGCACTGCTGGAATGTAACACAGCTAATACACAGATGCCAGTATTTTCTGCCATCTTCCCCTCCTGTTTCTTTTGGCTTTGTAGCAGGATCTCATTGCAAATGCATCTGGCTGCTTATCTTGCATTAGCAAAAAGCTCCTTCTGTACATCTTTTGGAATATACATCTGCTGACGGTGCAACTGGCTATGGGGAAATTATACTTTTAAAACGGATGGACTGTTGATCAGCATGTTTTAACTGCTCGTGCGCCTCTTGATGTCTGTCTTACCAACATGAAGGCAGAGTCATTTTCCTGCAGTTTCCTTAAGGGCTTATTAACCATAGATAAATTTGGAATGAATTTCTCAGAGTAATTTATCATCCTCACAAATCTTGGTAGATCTGTTCTGAACTGCGGCTCTGATATTTCAGCTATCTCTTTCATTTCATTGTTCTTCTCTTTTACACTGATCATTAATTAAACATCTTTTTACTTCTCAACTTAAGACCTTGTCTACCCAAAGAAGCACAGGGTAGACTGGTGGAAGTCTAGAGAGGATAAATTTAATCCTTTCTTGTGAAAATGAAACCAGAGCTTCTCATAACTAAAATGCACCATGTACCTGGTTTTAAGGGAGTAGTACCTATTTTCTCATTAAGTTAACAGGTTGGAGGTATGTACAGAATTATACTGGAGTAGGTCTGCCAACTGTGTACCTACTGTATATTGGCTGGTACAACAAGGTCTTGCTTATTTTGAGAACAGCCTTATTAATTTGTGTTGAATGTTTGAAATTCTGAACATTTTGGGAATAAGATGTGCCGTGCTAGTAGAAATGGGCTATATAAATGAAATATATACATCCAGAGTTGCAGGGGGAATACATATTTTGGAGTTAATCGTTCAGAATTCCTAGAGATGGCTGCCACAGTCTATGCTGAGGAAGAAAATGTGACCTGTGGAAGCTTCTCATTACAGACTTTGGAACCAAAGTGCAGAACTATACGTCACCTTGGTAAATCCATATTCCCAGATCTGTGTTTGCTGAGATAATAGGAACTCAGGAGAAGGGGCTTTTCTACAGGAGAACCTCTGTAGAACTCTTCCTGTGCCTGTCAATCCTCCTCCATTTCCTACTTAATCAAGCTTACTTCTGGTGTCAGAGCCTGACAGAAGAAAAAGGGTTAAAAGAGCCCTGGATAGCAAGGTAGAACCAGCAAGTGAGTGAAGTTAAGCTCCTCCATTTAGCCCTTGGCATCTCCCTTGCATATGGTTACCTCCACTGTGCTAGCTGTACAAGACAAACAAGAGGTACAGAACCCTGTACTTGCTTTCTAAGGTCCTCTAACCTAACCTAAACAGCTGGCCTTGCAGGAGCAACATCTAAGGCTTTATGGTGATGAGCTAACTCTGATTAGTACCATGTCCCTGGTCCTGAAAATTTTGATTGTGCTTGCTGTCTTACCTATCATGTTTTATCAAAACTGTAGCTTTGAACTACCCAGTTAACTGGACCAAAGGCGATATTTTTCTAAGATTCTTCCTTTCAAGTCCAAGCCTTATACAAGACAATGGCAGGCTCATATGGCTTGCTCTTATTCATATTTTGAACGCTTTTGCTCCTTTAAATGCACCAATTTTCTCCTGAAACTATCACAGGCTGTGCCAACTGAATGGCACTAGGGAATGTTAAGGAGTTCCTGGGGAAAATAGTCGCCCATGGAAACTCACCTTGGAAGGGATCTTCATTTAAAATCCTTGAAGGGAGTTTTGTGTAGAGTTGCCAGCTCCACTCATTTTGTATTGTCAGAGCTGTTTCTCACAGCCAAGCTAGGTGAGATGTTAAATGCATGAATGCATTTATTGTGTTTGATTTTTGTTATGTAACTAGCAGCTTCAAAAGATGGGAAATCAGGATCAGGAGCATAGCATATAACCCCTGTGAAACATGTTTCCTTTAAAAGGTAGTAAGAGAACCAGCTCTTGCAGTTAATGCTTCCTTTTTCTTTAAGCAATAAATGCTGTAATTATTTGAATTTCCAGTTTGTCCATTTTCTGTTAATAAAAAGCTAGGCTGTAATGCTTCAACCACTTAATTCATTTGGGGTACTCGTAGGGTGTGCTGATTCACATTATTACATGACTGTTGAGAGAATGTGGATGGAGTTGATTTCTGTAGCGTTTGTCACACAGTGCAGAGATTGTGTAACCTGAAACAGTTACACGATTGCTTCACTAAGCATGGTCTACCTGGATCCATTTCTCATAATTTTTCCAGTCACTCACCAAGTGCCTCATCTATAATAGCCAGTAACACCCTGGCTACCCCACACTTCGCTTCATGGAACTAGGAGATGTTCTGGGCACCTCTTAGAATACTCTGGTTATGGGGCAGGTTGGCTGATACGTTGCAGCTGCATGAAATGCAAGCCCAGAAATTGACCCAATATCATATACTGGGAGAGTTGATGAAGCATAGTGGCTAAGAGTAGGGGTGGATGAATCTGACTATTTCGGTATCTCTCAGTTTCTCAGATTTCAAGCCTTAACTTCACTTTGCCATATTTTTGCATCGGTTTGAGAATTTTTCTTTCCAAAAGTCTGCATAAAAATTCACATTTTAGTGTGCATGTCTCCTGATACGCATAGTTTTGCGTGCAATTTTGCCTAATATACAAATTTTCGCAAGCAAATTCCCGTAATACAATGTGCAGGCGTAATATAATTTCACTTACATATGCATTTTATGGATATCTTCCCCCAATATACACATTCTTTGGGGGGGGGGTAGAGAACTGCATTACAATGTTCAGAGAAGTGTGAATTTTGGAGGATAGCTGCATTTCTGTCCACATATTGTTCTAGGACGTGCGAATTAGGTAGCAATACATTAAAATGAGAGCTGAATCTAATTTCTTATCTGGCCCTCCTCTGCATCCCCTCATTAGGGAATGTCCATTATGTGGTGGTTTGGGAAAGGGCCTTCCTTGTCACCACAAGCTTGTCCTTCTATGGAATGCCCACCTCTTTGCACTGTGGCTAGTTCTAGCATTGGATGATATACTTCATCTTAGAAATGATGCAGAGGAAAGGTTTAAATACCCTCTTCTGCAATATCTCCCAGGTCACATCTGCTTTGGCCCTCTGCAATTTAGAATAACCAAGTAATACATCATAGAATATCAAGGTAACATAGGCACAGTGTGGGGTTATGATGTGGACACTGCTGTGTAGTAGTATACTTAACAAGCAACTGTTAAGTCTGCTCCAGGTTAGTTTGTTACTGAGTGTGTGAAATTGGATATGAAACTGGTAAGAGAAATGAAAAAAATAGTTTTTGTGTGATTCAGAGGAGAAAGCAGTTTTTTGAATTGTGAGAACATTGCTCAGTGAGATGGCTGGATGCTTACAGGAGTGTGTACACGCATATGGGAAATGTGGGCTAGTACACTTGCTTGCAATGCTGGTGTATATTGTTAAAGTCTATCTTCTGGAAGAATGAAGAAGAAAACCCATGGCTTCATAAGCAGATATTGCTTAAGGTGCAGCTGTGATTTTTGTTGCTTTTGGTGACAGTTATATGATACAGGTATTTTAATCTAGATGTATGCACATAAATGCACTCTAGGAGGTGATTTATTTTCATTTTTAACCAATATATATGGTTGGTTATGTTGATAAATATGGCTAGTCATTCAGTCACTTTCATTTACATAAGGAAATAGATAGGCTTATTATCAAATGTGCTATGGATTTTAAATATGCCCTGCCACTTAGCGATGCATCTAACCAGAATGACAGATTGTATGCAATTTTCTGAAAAAGATTTTGAAAAGTGCCTATGAGATTAATAACAACAGTAATATGTGCTGGATTGATTTGCAAAAGGCACGCCAGATTCTATATGTAGCTGTTTAAGTGTTGAGTGCTGCCCGTGGAAGTGTTATGAATGTTAATTTATTGCAAAAAAAGTAAAAGAGTCCAATGGCTTGTAGGACAAACGAACTAACATCTAGATCTGGGTGGTCTAGTGTGCAGCCCAAATCTTTTTTGTGTGGCTCTCGGCAACATTTGACACACACATCTGCTGTTTTCCCAAAGCCAGGTAAGCAAGACCCTGGACTTTGGGTAGGCGGTGTGAGGGTCTAAGAGTCCTCTTTCCTCCTTCACAAAGCCTAGTTAGTGCTTTCCCAGGTTTGGGAAGGAGGTGGGAGGGCCCTAGGACCCTGCCAGAGCCTCACGCCTCCTTCCCAAAGCCTGGAGCCTTGCTTACCCAGCTTTGGGAAGGCAGCCGAAAGACAGGGGTGTGTGTGCGTGTGTCAGATTTTGGCAAGGCAGTGTGCGGCCCATGAATTCTGTGTTGAAGTACTCCTGTGGCCCACTTGGTATAAAAAGTTGGGCTGCCCTGAGCTAGATCCTATGTAAAGAGGTAAAGGACCCCTGGGCGATTAAGTCCAGTCAAAGGCGACTGGGATGCGGCACTCATCTCGCTTTCAGGCCGAGGGAGCCGGCGTCTGTCCACAGACAGCTTTCCGGGTCGTGTGGTCAGCATGGCTAAACCACTCCTTGCGCAACGGAACACTGTGATGGAAGCCAGAGTGCACGGAAATGCCATTTACCTTCCAGCCACAACGGTACCTATTTATCTACTTGCACTGGTGTGCTATCGAACTGCTAGGTTGGCAGGAGCTGAGACAGAGGAATGGGAGCTCACCCCATCATGGGGATTCGAACCACCAACCTTCTGATCGGCAAGCCCAAGAGGCTCTGTGGCTTAGACCACAGCGCCACCTGCATCCCATGAACCTTTATTCTATGTATCTTTTTTAGGAAGGAAGTTCTATTGTGTCCAATGGGGCTTATTCTTTATTAGTAAGTATGTATAGCATTACAATTGAATCACACTTACTAGGAGGTAATAGAAGTCTCATTGAACTCAGAATAACATTCTTTTGAGTAAATTGCCAAGGATCACACTGAAAAGACTCACACTGACAACCAAATAACAGCACTGAAACGAAGATCCATTAGTGCTCTGAGGTCTCAGAGAAGCACACTGATGAGTCATAGCCATTGCTACTGGCATACCAAGAGGGAATAATTATGATAAAGTAAGAGGTGTTGACTGATCCACTTACATATATACACACAAATGTGGCTGATTCAATTTTTTGGGTCACAAGCATGCATCTATATTCTAATCAAAGTATAAAGAGAAAAACAGGATTTTATGTTCCGTTTGGTTGAATTGAACCAAATCTTTGCCTGAACCAAAAACTGGGACAGCTCTAGTTTTTCCTGAACTGAATGGAACAGAACCTCAAACATCCTCTGAAAGTCTGGTGAACCTGAAACAGAGCAGAACTATAAAAACAAGCAGATCAGAATAAGTGTTTGACCCAAAGTACCTAATGTGGTACATTCAACGGCTCCTTCAGAAAGAATCTGAATGAGTTCATGAAACAAAACTAAAATCTGGAAGGATGTGTCTATTTGTCCAGCCCTCTGCACTCCATCTTCTAGAGGGCTTGGCCTTGAAAGCATCAGGTTGGATTGGACGTCTGCTTCTTCTTTAAGGCAGAAGCCACCACTGGAGCAGACTATAAACATAAATAGGGGGGAGGACATTTCGAGCATGAACTTTGGAGAAATGGAGAAGTAGTATGGAAAGGGAAACAGCAATAATTGTAGCCTGTAGGCTACAGGAGCAAAGTCGCTACGTGCATGCTAGCCCTGGGATTAAAATGCCATTATTCAGGGTGGGAGAGGGAACAAGCCAACTGAGAATTTAGCTGTTTCACAGATTTCATTAGTTCATTGTCATAATTAATTAATTTCATGCTACTTTGGTGGTGCAAGGCACATTCATGGTTTTTTGACCTGTCAGTTTATAACCCCAGAATTGTAATTTGCTATTCTGCTTAAAAACAAAATAAAAAACCCTTGTATCTTTTTTCAGTGTTACAATGTTCTGTTTCATCTCTTGGAAGCAAATGGTGAATGTTCCTCAGCATTATTGTTAAGGCAGGAGTTGCCTTGGGGTATTAGAAAGCTTAAGAGTGGGATTATAAATCACCTGCCCATCTCTCAGAGCTTCTCACCCTTATTGTTTGTAGTGCGCTGTTCATTCCTGGAACTTTGTTGGCTAACCACAAGGAAGTCTGTAGCTTAGATGTCATATATCATTGTCATTGGTTGTGTACACACTATACCTTTAAATCACATTTGAAGCATACTCTTTTACTCAAGGAATTCTGGGAACTAGTTTGTTAAGAAGAAGAAGAGTTTGGATTTGATATCCCGCTTTATCACTACCTGAAGGAGTCTCAAAGCGGCTAACAATCTCCTTTCCCTTCCTCCCCCACAACAAACACTCTGTGAGGTGAGTGAGGCTGAGAGACTTCAGAGAAGTGTGACTAGCCCAAGGTCACCCAGCAGCTGCACGTGGAGGAGCGGAGACGCGAACCCGGTTCCCCAGATTACGAGACTGCTGCTCTTAACCACTACACCAAACTGGCTCTCTTAAGGGCTGGTGAGAATTATAACTGTGATAGGTAAACTACAGTGCATAGAATTATTTGAGGACAATAATTTGCTTTGAATTTACTGCGTGTACACAGCCATTGTTTGTTTGTATGCCACCTTTCTATCGTAAACTAGGCTGAAGATGGCTCACAACATCAGAAAGTCTTACATAACATTGTTAACCTGGATAGCTCAGTTGGTTACAGCGTGTTGCTGATAATGCCAGGGTTGCAAGTTCGATTCCTGTACAGGGCAGCTGCATAATCCTCCATTGCAGGGAGTTGGCCTAGATGATCCTCAGGGTACCTTCCAGCTCTACAACTCTATGATTCACTAACAACAAAATTTAAATAGTCAGGAAAACAATAATCTAATAAAAAATCATATTAACAAATATACAATAAAATTAAACAACCCACCACTAATTCATAATTAGGTATAACACTTAAAAAGACAAGAACACAAAAAAGAAAAAACAATGCATCTAATAATATGAGCTCCTAACTAGATCGCTCACTGACATGGGTCCCAGATTTCATACTCTGCCCATGCAGTTGTTTCCTTGTGCCTTGTTCCGTCCTGACATGTTCTTGATCATACCTTGCCTTCTCCGGTGTCAGGCCCTCTTCCTTGACACCCTCTAGCATCTGTGCCCTTCTCTCACCTGCTACTGTTCTGAAGTGACAAAAGCATATTGGTCCCTTTCTTCTTCATTAAAAAATAGTTTTTATTAAAGATTTTCTTGTGTTACAAAACAGACAAATAAGTGGAGAAAAGTACAACTGGGTGGGCAAGAGAGGGGAGAGAGGGACGGAGGGTGAGAGATGGTGTGAGTTGTGCTATCATTCGGTTGTCTAGGGTTAGTGTAGGGGTTGTGCCAGACACTGTGAGAGGTTAGGGGGTCCAGAGCTTGGTTGGTTGCATTCAGTTGGTTGGTTGCAGTGTGACTAGTTTGTGTGGGGGGTGTGTGTGTAAGTTGTTGGGTCAGGTTAGCCATATTGATTCATATTCTGACTGGTCCCCTTATTGTTGGACTGATTTCTTTTACCAGTGTAACCAAAATGCACTCGCCTTGGGCAGTCACCTTGGGATGCTGTGGGTAAGGCCTGCTTGGCCACTGCAAACTTCAGCCCCCAGATTAAGCTGCATAATGTGTTCCCTTTTGTAGCATATCAGATTGTTTGGATTAGCAAGCAGATGCCGTACCTTCCAGACAGCACTCGTGTTGCTCCCTGGCATGTACTTGCTCCGCACTATGATATCTTTGATGTAGCTAAATTATTAAAAGTATTTGGGTTGATCTTTGAGCCGCTTCCAGTTGTAACAATTATATGAGGCTATTATGGAGCCGAGGGAAGTCTACGTCTGGTCTTTGACCAGGCAAAACACATCTTAACAACATTTTAAAACGAGAACAAAAAAATAACCTGGTCTATTTGGCACAATAAGAAGGAGACAAGAGCTTATCCATGTTATTTATATACTTCAGCATAACTATCTAGAGACATGTAACTGAATATTTTGCTTCTTATTTCCGTTCAGATTCATATTTTAAAAGCATCTCTCCTCTCTTTGGTAAGTTATGCTATGGGAAAGTGCTGCAGCATGGGCAGAGCATCTCGTTTTGCACTCCGAAGGTCCTGGGTTCAGTCCCCAGCATCTCCATGAAGGGCTGGGAGTGCCACTGCCAGTTGTTGTAGGCAATATAGAGCAAAGCGGACCAGTGGTCTGACTCACGATAAAGCAGCTTCCCATTTTCCCAGTCCTGGCACCAAAGCTTACCCCGGGCTTCTCTCTCAACAGGAAAGAACATAACAAGAGCCCTGCTGGATCAGGCCAAAGGCCCATCTAGTCCAGCACTTGGTTCTCCCAGTGGCCAACCAGATGCCCATGGAAACCCCCAAAAGCAGGGCCTTCTGTTCCTAGGCTCTGACATTCCTCGTTCTCCCTGGACCTTCCTTTTCACAGTTCTCTTCTTGCCGTCTCAGGCTCCTGTTCCTCCAGGCGTCCTTTCCTCAAGTACCTTCTGCTCATCCTACTCCCTACACTTCCTTCCTCCATTTTGGCTCTGGGCACCCTGACCCTGAAACTACATTTTATCACCTCCACCTGTTGTCAACAGGAGCTTGTATATTATAGCTTTGCAGCATAACTATATCTAAGATATTGAGGATGTGTGTTTTCTATAATCCCTTGGTGTAGGACTTCAGATGTGGTAATGACCTACTTTTTCCCAGCCCCATCATGGATTCATCATGGATTCAATGTACAATGAAGATCATGTAATCATTCCTCCTGACCAGACTTTTGCAGTTCTCTGTCATTGAGAGTGGGTGGAAGGAGGAGATAGAAACTTTATTTTATGCTTTGCTGAGAGCCCATGTGGTTAGAGTGTTGGAGTAGCATTAGGGAGATCCAGGGTCAAATCCTGGGCCAATCATTACCCTTCAGCCTTTTCTACTTTTTATTGGGCTTTTTAGTTCATAGAAAAGGTGAGTAAGAGGTGACGTGATAGAAATGTAGAAAATTACGCAAGGCATGGAGACAGTGCATGGAGAATTTTTTCCCTCCCTCTTTTATGAACTTGTGGACATGCAATGAAGCTGAATGTTGGAGAACACATCTTCATGCAGCGCATAGTTAAACTGTGGTCCTTGCTCCTACAGGAGGCAGTGATGGCCACTGTTGTAAATAAAAAATTGCCCTTTTCCCTTATGGGGTATCCAAGAGCCCATATAGAGTCCTTACATAGGTTCCCTATTAGTAAGAGAAGATAACAGAGGCCAACCAGAGAATATTGAGAAGCAAAGCAGCTAGTAAGCTTGATCTTTATTGATCTGTTGCAACAGGGTGCTCCCCTCACCTGCAGGAGAGAGGAGGAACCCAGAAAAATGGCGTGCAAGGCCTTATAAAGACTTTTGAAATTGCCACCCTATAGATCAAGACCACCCCCAGAAACATCATACATACATCACAGAAGGGGTGTAACCTAAGACCACCCCCCAGATACATCATACCTACATCACAGAAAAGGCGGTCTAAACAGAAATTTGAATATTGTTTTTCTCCTGTCCTTGTTTATCTCCTGTCTGGCAGGTTACTTGATTGGATTGCCTGGGGAGCCTGGCCAGTCTTTTATAGTGATAAATACTTAGTTCCTGGGCCAGGTCACAGGCTCACACCCTATTCATATCTTAAATGTGCCCTTAAGACAGGATTTGTGAGGAAAGAAACAATGGGAGGCTTCCCACTTTGACCTTGCAGAGAAAACATTGGCTCAGTTTAGGAATCAAAATGGTTCCAGGTCGGTCTTCCTGTGCTGAACTATGTACGTGCGGTTATGAACATTACCATATATCTAAGACCTCAAAATTCCTATCACACCACCAACTGGGATGACTTTAAAAGAGGATTGGACAAATTTGTGGAGAATAAAGGCTATCAGTTGCTGCTGCCCATGATGGCTATGCTTGGCTTCTTGGTCAGTGGCAGTGCATTTCTGAATACCAGTTGCTGGAAAGCACCGGAGAGGAGAGAGATGTTGCACTCAGGTCCTGCTTGTGTGTTTCCCATAGACATCTGGGTGGCCACTGTGATTACAGGATGCTTTACTAGATGGGCTCAGGGGCTTGATCCAGGACGACTCCTTTTGTGTTCTTACTTGTTGTGAAAATAAAAGGGGTGGGTGGGAGGGAGGAAGAACCATGTAGAAAGCTGTGAGGTTGTTTTTGGTGGTGTTGTTTTTTGGAGGAAAAGCGAAATATGAATGTAAAGAAAAGAATGGAACAACTTTTTAAAAAGATAGCTTCACTGAAAAAGCTTGAAATTTTTGGCAAAGGCAACAGTTGTGAGTATATCTTTGTGCCACTAAAGATATGCATATTGTTGCTGTTTTCTTAGCGATGGGAGAGCACTTTAAGCACAACACAATTCGGACATATTTCCTTTTACATTTATGGCATAATTGATTAAACACCACACAGGGATTATTTTTGGATCATGTTCTCAACTCTGTCTAGTGATTTGAAGCTCTGTCTAGCTTCCATTGGGAGCATTTATCCATCGACTTTGCTGGGAGTTGGATCAGATGCTTGTCAGATGGAGATTTTATTGCTGATTTCATTGTTGTTCCAGTTTCATTCGTATCTGATGTTGCCTCTTTGGAGAATTAAAATAAAATAAAATCACACTCTGAGCATTCAGCATCAGGTCACTTAGTGCCCATGTCTGCATTCCAAAGGAAAAATAGACATTCATAGCTCAGGTAAAGGTTAAATCACCTTCCCATGGTAGTCTGACTTGCTCAATCATTTTGCTTCCATTTACAATTAATCTCTTATTTAACAGATTTGAAATTCTATGTTCTTAAGCATTAAAGTCAGACACATATATCCGCTGGGGTTTTCAGGGTTGTGTTTGGTTTTTTTGTTCCCCTTCACTATATATAACAAACAAATGTCTCTCCTTAGTTCCTTTTCTCCTTTCCTTGAGGTTGCATGTTGCTTTCAAAATTTATCTGCAATCTCTCTCTAATCCTCTTTATCTTTTTCTTCCTGCCATGTAAAAAACACTTTCTACCTGCGAAAGACCCCGAAGCCTGCAGGCAGTTTCTGTGAGATCAGCTGATTGCACATCAAATATATACCCCCCCCATTTGTTTCACACAATCCTCCGACTTCCTTCCAGGCCATTCTTTGCTTCAATCTATGACTTTGCCTGATACTTAGTCAGATCACTGACCAATCTAGCTGCCTACTCTGGCTTCTATCCTCCAGTAGAGAGAAATCCTTGATTACCAGAAATCTATAACACCCAAGGACCAAACTAGATGTAGGATCTGTCTTTGCATTCAAACATGTACATTGTTTGTTTGTTTGTTTGTTTGTTTGTTTGATTGATTGATTGATTGGTTCATTATTTTTAATGCTGCCTCCCAGGGCAGCAGCTCACAGGCAGGATCTCAGCAGGCAGGGATAATTTGACCCTTTCTTGCCCACCTGCAGTCCTGATGATACTGTTCCTCTGAAGCTGCTATTTGCAGTAGAAGAAAAGCTCCCATTTTAAATTATTTCAGCTCTCAACAGTCTCTGCCCTACTGTGACTTCTAGCTAATGATATACAGACCCCACCTTTACAACAGTTCATTCTAGATTTCTTAGAATGGATACAGTAGTGTCAAGCAGCACACAGGGGTGTTCCGAGGCGGGGATGTGTGCCACACCCCTCGCAGATGGAGCACCACGCCCCCTGGGATGTGCACCCAGGGCGAGTGCCACTCCGGGTACTGGAGCAAGTTGCTCCGCCTCTGGCAGCACAGAAATACCATGATCCAATCATAGAGTTGAGTTGGTGGGCTGAGTGAAGCTATTAGGCATCAAATATCCATTCACAGGAAGGAATAATTGTTATTATCTCAATAGAAGGAAAGAATAGGAAAACAATGAAGAGCAGGCATGCCTCTAATCTGGGTATGTTAAAAATTCAACATTGAGGACAGAACCAGACTTTTCTGTATCCCAACATTTCATTGTTACAAAGAAAGTGCTTTCTCTCTAGTCTAAACAACAAAAAATGTTCATGGTCTACAGAACACTGTAGGGAGGCTAAAACTGGACAAGCTGTTGGAGATAAAGCATTTGTATTCAAATTTGCCTAATACAGTACACACATTTTTGGAAATAAATCCCCCACAGTATAATGCATGCCTGTATGTTATTTTCACTAATATATGCATTTATACCCACACTTTATGGGACGCATGTGGCGCTGTGGGTTAAACCACAGAGCCTAGGACTTGCCAATCAGAAGGTCGGTGGTTCGAATCCCCGTGATGAGGTGAGGTCCTGTTGCTCGGTCCCTGCTCCTGCCAACCTAGCAGTTTGAAAGCATATCAAAGTGTCGAAAGCACATCAAACCTGTTGCTCGGTCCCTGCTCCTGCCAACCTAGCAGTTCGAAAGTACATCAAAGTGCAAGTAGATAAATAGGTACCGCTCCGGTGGGAAGGTAAACAGCGTTTCCGTTCGCCAGAAGTGGCTTAGTCATGCTGGCCACATGGCCCGGAAGCTGTACACCAGCTCCCTTGGCCAATAAAGCGAGTTGAGCGCTGCAACCCCAGAGTCGGCCACGACTGGACCTAATAGTCAGGGGTCCCTTTACCTTTACCCACACTTTACTTGGCTGCAGAACTGCATTGCCAAATTCAGAGAAATGCGAAATTTAAAGGAAGTCTGTGTTTGGGTTGGTATTTTGAAAAGTGTGAATTGGGAAAGTTTGCCTTTAAAAGTGAAATTAATCAATCCCCCCCCCCGCCGTACGTGTGTGTATAGGATTGTAACCTGATATACCTGCTGTTTACAAATTGGCAGGGTTGGCAGTTGATAGTGAGGCAATGAGCAAAATAAGGTTAAGAAATAAAGCAGGGCCTCATCTTTTTTTGTTTTGTTCTTACAATAAACAAAGGAATTGCTTTAAAAAAACAAAACAAAACGCCATAAGCCAAAACCTTGCACAAGGAAACAAGGAGAAGAATGAAGAGAAATGTGTTCCACAATAGGTTAGCTACTGCTTCTTTCCTCCTCCTGTGTAAACTCTGTAATTAAAATCCAGAATAGAGCAGTGTTGGGTGTGCAGTGGGGGTGAAAGGGCTGGGATCCTGACTTCAAAAATATTCTCTCCAGAAATAAAATTGTCCCATACTCTTTGCTACTCAAGTAGATTTATTTCCATTTCATTGTTCTTTGGTATCTTTTTGCGTTGGTCCTGCCTCCTCCTCCTCCATATTGTGAGTGGGTTCATACATTTACATAACACAATAGAACAGTAAAGACTTTCCATTGGCGTCTCAGTGGCAAAATTACTTGAAAGAGGTGCAGGATGCCAGCAGTACTTTTTTATTTCTTTTGTTCTTGGTTACAGCTGATGGTTAGTGTGGATACAGTTTGCCTATGAGCCTTGGTCTGGACAATACACTAAACAAATCTTTGGCTTAGCCAGCACAGAATAGCAGCAAAAAGGACAAGCAGGGAGCAGAGCAGCCATGCGCTCCTCCCTAGGAGTCTGTATGCTCACATCAGCTCACTAATAAAAAAATTCCTTCCAGTAGCACCTTAAAGACCAACTAAGTTAGTTCTTGGTATGAGCTTTTGTGTGCATGCACACTTCTTCAGATACACTGAAACAGAAGTAGACAGATCCTTCTATATAGTGAGAAGGTGGGGAGGGGTATTACTCAGAAGGGTGGTGGGAATGGGAGATTGGCAGATAGCTGAGATGCAACTCATTACCAAACTTAAAACCATGGAGAGACCTGGTCTGAACAAAGACATTGGATTCTTATCTCATTATACATGACTAAGCCATTTTTCACCTTCTCACCCCTTGCCTTTTCCTGTAAGACCTATTGCAGTCGTTAAGAGTCGTCAACAGGCTCATCTCAGCTATCTGCCAATCTCCCATTCCCACCACCCTTCTGAATAATACCCCTCCCCACCTTCTCACTATACAGAAGGATCTGGCTACTTCTGTTTCAGTGTATCTGAAGAAGTGTGCATGCACACGAAAGCTCATACCAAGAACTAACTTAGTTGGTCTTTAAGGTGCTACTGGAAGGAATTTTTTTATTTTGACTATGGCAGACCAACACGGCTACCTATCTGTAATCAGCTCACTAAGTCAGGGTTTGGCTTAGCTTCATGTGAACCAAACTACAAGATTTAAAGAAAGAAGACAGCAACAAGATACATGTGCAATAAACTAGACACCCTTTATTGAGTATAGGAAGGAATGTGGGTGGTCACCCAATATTAACCATGGTTTTGTGATATTTTGGAAGTTTGAAATGATAGGACTTTGCAGAAATCTCACGCAAATATTAGTGTGAACTGAGCATTTTAGATAAGTTACCGCATATGAAATGATTTGCTTGGTGCTATATTATGCATATTTTAAATCAGCAGTGATAAGCGGCTTGCACACATATATTCACCGATTGTAAGCACTTTTGTGTTGGTGGCTAGTTTGGGAGGGCACATGAGGGCATCAACCTACCGACCTCAGCTGGCTTTCTGCAGGCTTGCCTGCTTTCTGATTGGAGGGCATACAAAGCCCAGGATTCCAGTCCTCATGGTGGCAAGGAAAGGGCGGATTTAAGAAAAACATTGTCACAAATTGTGTAACCCGATAGTGCTTCCAAGGATGGTATTTTCATGAACTTCAAGCGTAACTGTTCTGCAGAGCCAATATTTCAAACTTACAATTCCATTCCCCATTTAAAGCAGTTTTCCTCACAATGTTAGAATTCCTAGTTAAAAACTACAGAAGTGGAAAGCTCCTAAATGTCACACTCCCATTGCAACATTTTCTCTTTCAGATTGGCTATAATGGACCATTTTATAGCTATTAAAACCATGTAATCACATTGACTTCTTGGATAATCTGTGCCATAAATTTTAATCATAAGCATTCCCTTATCACAACCAAGGTATGGACACACGAGGTTGCTACCAGGGACATCATTGTCGTGGGTTCCACGATGGAAGATAGGTGGGAAAGAAATATAAACAGTGCTTCATCAGGAATGAGTTTACCTTGATATGCCATTAAGATTTGTTTTGCTCCCCCCCCCCATATCATATAGTAACAAGAAAATATTGCCACCTGCTATCATAATTTTTTTTAGAGCATGGATCTAGATTTCAGAATTTTACACACTCAGTTCCAAAATCAAATACCATAAATTCTGCTGTTGGAAGGAATTGCAAAGAATGTGGCTATCATTGCTTAATCTTCCTACTTGATTAAATGTATGAATGCTGTATTTGAGCAGAATCAGGATTTATTTGTAAAAAGCTGTGGTGGTTGCAAAAGAGATCCTATGGGCACCAGATCAGAAGGGGACAGTGGTGTTTGGTAACTGTTTGAAAGGGGAGCATGGGAACATAGGAAGCTGTCTGATAGAAACCAGACCATTGGTCCTCCTACCACAGTACTGTCAACATGGATGGTAGAATTTCCATCCTGCCTGAAAGTGCCCCGGACTTCTCCTTTCAGGTCTTTTAAGCAATGTTGCTCTCAGGCTGCTTAGCCTTTCCCCGTAAGTGCCAGAAACTCACTCTTTCTTACCCAAAAGCTGTGATTCTCCAATATTTGCATATTATCTTTAAACAGCCAGATTACATGCTATGCAGCATGACCACAGTTATTCATATATCTAGATCCCCTGGTGCCTGACTAACAAAACAATAGTGTTTGTTCATCTTTGCAATTCTCAGGAACCTTGAACAAATTTCTTCACTTATTTCCTTTTAGTTACTTTGTGACTGAAAAACAAACAAACACAAAAACCCAAGTATCAGCCTTCCCAATTTCAAGCTGTAAAACATCTAACTTTTTGTAGTCAAGAATGCATACTCCCTTTGCAAGGACTGATGTTTCCACAGTTATAAATTTGAGCCTACAACCCCCATTGCCTCTGACTATTGGCTATTCTGGCTGGGGTTGATGGACATTGGACTCCAACTATATCTGGAACACCCCAGGTTGCTCATCCCTCCTTAGCCTTGGTTAAATAAAGGTAATTGTCTTAACAGCAGGAGGGTCTTGGACACCTCATCATATAATAATGGTCTATGTCAGGCCAAATGATGTTGTGGTCTCAAACCATCAATCTAAGAAAGGAGAACTACTGAGTTAGTGAGCACCCAAGAGATCATTCAGACCCACCCCAATCACTCAGGACTATATTCCAGGTAGAGATAAGAGTGCAATCAAGTGTTCCATACATCTTCCAGCCAGCTCAGTGCTCATTTGCCTTACAAACCGGGAAGCAAATTTCCTTCCTTCCTTCACATTTTAACCCTCCTTATCCATTCCAATGGAGCTGGGCATTTTGCACCAAAAGGCATCTCAGTAATTGAATAACTTTCATGGCTTTGCAGAAATTTAAATGTATCCCTTAATTACAGAGGATCAAGAAAGCAACTGCAGGACATTTTTCTTCTCCTCTTTCTTCACACAGGCTTCACTTGTCGTCCCCTCCCTGGGCCCCCAGCCTCCGTTTGAGTATAGGATGCTCTTATTCTCATTTGCGAGATTGACACTCTCTCATTGCCATTTCTCTTCTAGAATTTGGCAAGAATGGCTTCCTGCTGGGCCAAGAGAGAAGCTGCTCTGCAGAGGAGCAACCTCACGCCATTTCTTGGCTTGCTTTCAGCAACTCTGCATCATTTTGCCAAAAACACTGAGTATATTTTAGTGCGCAGGAGAGGCTGGGGCAGATAAGCCTGGACCACGGCTAACACCTCCCCCATCTCTCTCTCCCAGGTCCATCATAATCACAACTCCTTGCACACGCAGACACCCACACAAAGATTAACTAATTTTTTAACCTCGTTACATGAAATTAACCTGAATTTCACACATTCTTGCAAAATAAGTTCTTTAGTAAGCCTGCTGGCCTTTACCTTGTGGCTATATTATAATTATCCTGCCCTAGAAAAACTCAAAGATAGCAAGAGAGAAAGAGAAAGAGCGACAAGGAAGATATTGGAGAGGGAAAGGGAGAATGCAGGTGGGGAGGGGGACAAATATCATGATTCTCAGATTAGAAATTCTTGGGTGGAAGGGAGGGGGGCAAATATCATGCCTTTAAATATGTCTGGAATACACCCAGTTCAATGTGGGCACAGCTGGAGCCAAATAATCAATTTAATGCGAAGGCTAACAAAAGGGGAATAATTATTATTTTTTTGAGGAGGATTTATCTACACACAGGTTAATGAATTCACATTAGTTAATATTATTTAACCAACCAGTATTAAGCCCCTATACACTCATTATCACTAAAAAGTGCCTTCTCATAGAGATCATTACACTTTGGGGATTAAAGTTAAAGCTAACATGGAAAGGGGACACTGAATTCCTAATAAGAATGTCTGTGGAACTTAACTTAAATTGAACAGAGGAAAATGGCTCCCAAAAGGAAGGGTGGCGAAAAAGAGGTTACTTCCAGATGTCCTGTTTATTCAGCGTTCATCCTGATTTGTTTCCACAAAAAATTGTGGGGAGGTTCCACAACATCAGCTGATTATTGAGCATTAATTATGATTTGTTTGCAGGGAGCTTATAGTGCACTGCCTCATGCAACTGTGACTCTGTACTAGCCGACCCACTTCGGTTGCACTACGTGAATCTGCTGATATGTGATTGAATTATACCCACAAAAATAAACGTTTGGTTTTTCTCACTGCCTCTTAATCCACATGGAGAAGATTTGTGGTTCTGCTCATGGTGCACACAGGTGTTACAAGTGTGTCTCTATATCCGCTTGTAAAATGTTGGAGGTGATGGGACTTTCAATGAAGAGAGCAAGGAAGACCATAAGAATTAAGCTGAATGCCCATCTAGTCCAGCACCTTGTTTTCCCCGTAGCCAACCATCATAGGCGCCGACTCCATGGGGCTTGAGGGGGCTTGAGCCCCCTCAAAAAAATTTTTGGGGGGGCTCAGCCCCCCCAATAATCTGGGGCGCCGCCGCCGTCCCCCGCCTCCTCCCCACCTGCTCCCTCGCCAGCCAGCCAGCCAGCCAGCCGCGCGCCCTAGCCGGAGAGCCCCGGCCGTCCCCCGCGAGATTAGGGAATCCCCGGGGGCGGGGGCTCCTGCCTCTAGCCCCAGGTTTCCCGCCTATCAGCTGTTCCGGAGCTGATTAATAGGCAGCAGCACGCTCTCCCCTATTCGCTCACGAGGGGGCGGCGCCACTTTATTTGCATATTCATGAGCTTATTTGCATATTCATGAGCTTATTTACATTTCACGAGCTTTCCCGGGCCCCCCCAATATTTTTTATAAGTCCGCGTCCCTGCCAACCATATCCCTAAGGGAAGCCTGCAAGCAGGACTTGAGTACAACAGCACTCTCCCTCCTTTGGATTCCAGTCCTAGCAACTAGTATATAGAGGCATACTGTCTCTGACAATGAAGTTAGAACATAGTCAGTGTGACTCGCAGCCTTATCCTCCAATTATTTGTCTAATTCTCATTAGTTGATGGTCGCCACTGCATCTTGTGAGAGCAAATGCCATAGTTTAGCTATGCCCTGTGTGAAGATGTACTTCATTTTGTCTTCCTTGGATCTACCCAACATTCAGGTTCATTGGATGGCGCTGGATTCTAGTATTATGAGAGAGGCCTATCCAATTTTCCCACACCAATGCTAGATATGTGTGTGTCTGAAGGGCCGAAAAGATACTTTACTGCAGGTTTTGCGGGCAGCAGGCAAGGACTGTTTCACCCTGATAAGAGAAGTGGGAAGATCCTGTTTCCAGACTTTGCATCCTTTCAGCTCTGACAGGCATTTCACACATTTTCCTTTTAACTCACAGTCAATGCACATGATTGCTCTGCTTGTACCATATACTTTTTCACCTGTCTAGTGGAATCTGTCTGTTATGAGCAGGGATGACTGCTTGAGGTATCCCATTATACATCACGGAAGGCTCAATTCTCTTTGCTATATGCTGTGCTCATTTACCTCCTGCACTGGTAGATTAAAGATAAGGTGTGTGTGTGGGGGGGGGAGATACAATTATCTTGCGATCTGTTTATCAAGAGCTCAAAATGAGCTTCATTAGCATGTTCATATCTGCCATTCCACTTATATGCGGAATTCATCATGCGAAAGGCTGGGCTGGATGAATCCCAAGCCGGAATTAAGATTGCCGGAAGAAATATCAACAACCTCAGATATGCAGATGACACAACCTTGATGGCAGAAAGTGAAGAGGAATTAAAGAACCTTTTAATGAGGGTGAAAGAGGAGAGCGCAAAATATGGTCTGAAGCTCAACATCAAAAAAACGAAGATCATGGCCACTGGGCCCATCACCTCCTGGCAAATAGATGGGGAAGAAATGGAGGCAGTGAGAGATTTTACTTTCTTGGGCTCCATGATCAGTGCAGATGGTGACAGCAGTCACGAAATTAAAAGACGCCTGCTCCTTGGGAGAAAGGCGATGGCAAGCCTAGACAACATCTTAAAAAGCAGAGACATCACCTTGCCAACAAAGGTCCGTATAGTAAAAGCCATGGTTTTCCCAGTAGTGATGTATGGAAGTGAGAGCTGGACCATAAAGAAGGCTGATCGCCGAAGAATTGATGCTTTTGAATTATGGTGCTGGAGGAGACTCTTGAGAGTCCCATGGACTGCAAGAAGATCAAACCTCTCCATTCTGAAGGAAATCAGCCCTGAGTGCTCACTGGAAGGACAGATCGTGAAGCTGAGGCTCCAATACTTTGGCCACCTCATGAGAAGAGAGGACTCCCTGGAAAAGACCCTGATGTTGGGAAAGATGGAGGGCACAAGGAGAAGGGGACGACAGAGAATGAGATGGTTGGATGGTGTTCTTGAAGCTACTAGCATGAGTTTGATCAAACTGCGGGAGGCAGTGGAGGACAGAAGTGCCTGGCGTGCTCTGGTCCATGGGGTCACGAAGAGTCGGACACGACTAAACGACTAAACAACAACAACAACATCTGCCATTTACATGCATGTGAATTAAAGCCAAGATGCACCCACCCTCCACTGGGAGATTTCACATCTAAAGACGCTGAGCTGAACCTGGGAAAATTACAAGTATAGTAACAACTCACAACTCTAGTAAGTCAGCCCCTAAAGCCAAAAACTGGGACAACTGGAGTCAATTTAAGGAGTCTGCTCATTCCACATTCCTTTTGGAGTTCTTCCTCACTGAGCTACTAGTCACTTACTTTTGATGAGCTGTGAATTACCGGTAGGTCCCACATTGTTGTGATAGAAGCACCAATAGACAAGAGTACACTGCCCAGGCTTCTCCTCACCAGTGCTCCTCCAAACTTGCTCTTTTCAGTTAAGGACTCCCCTCTTCTCACTAAACCATTTAAGAGGAGTAGAAGCAGATGAACCATGTCATGGTCTGGACTTCATAAACATCTCAGCCACTTGAGCCAACATTCTGGTCTGTTGTAAGCCACTTCTCATTAACTATTATTGGCAAAAAATAATAATACAATATGTTTAAATTTTGGCCAGAACCTCATGCACTTTGAAAAGACTTAACATTCTGTGCATGTTTAACAAACATCAAAATAATAACAGAGAACTCTAGGTAATAACATTGAAACTGGAGAAATTATTTTTACCTCATGTTCTTTGCAAGTTACTATCCAGGATTGCTAACATAATGGCTTTTATTTGATTGATTTATTCTCAGTCTTATCTGGGCATTAGAGAACACATAGAACCAGTTATGTTTTTATTTGTCTGCTTCTCATTTGCTACATGGTCTCTGATGAGCTAAATATCCCTGAGCCCCTAGACATTTCTCTGGGCAGCGCCCCTCTATTTGCAACTAAATTATGAGAACTTCATTTTAGAGCAGCAGATCCAGCTGGAAACTCTCAGCTCATACATTTTAGATCTTTTTTTAATTTTATTCTCCCTTCCCCAAGTGGAAGGAAGTTCAGAATTGGTTTTGCTTGACTAATTTCCATCGAAAGAGTGGAGACTTGCAGTGGTTTCTGAGCCAATGGACACATTTCAAATGTTGAGAAAGTGCAGTGGGTGCCTGTCACAAAATGGCTGCAATGGGAGTATGGCATTAAGCAAAATGGCTGCAGTCGGGAGTGTAGGAGATGACTAGCCAGTGCAAACGGAACTGAGAAGGAAAAGGAAGCATGCACTGTGGCTTTCTGAGGAAATATTTACTGACACCTTCCGTGGGTGCTATAGGATGTTCTGGCAGGCACAAGGTCACGCACATCTGCCACGCCACCTGACAGTCACCAGGTGATCACTACCACCACCTATGACATCTCCTCTTAATCATTTTTAATGTACTTGTTTTGTGTTGTTGAGCACACATTGAGCAGTAGCTTGGGCTCGATGACCTCCAAAGTCTGTTCTAACCCTAAAATGTGATTCTAATCAGAGGAAAAGCCCCAGATCTTTGCAATTTAACAGTGCAATTTAAGGAGCTTGTAATAATGAGGATTTTTACTTGGGTGGAAAAAGTTCCTTTATGTTTGGGGTGCTTACTCCTGTGAAAATGTGCATAGATTTGTTTGTTTGTTTATGGTTAAAAAAAACAACCCACCTCCAACCCCACCCTACCAAACCTAACCTTTAGTCCGGGGGGTGGGGTGGGGGAAACAGTGGGTTTGATAATATTAAAAATACAAAACTAAGCTAACTGCGGGATTAGGTTTATAGGATTGCAGTCTGAAATCAGAAGCCACTCAAGCACCTCCAAGTCTGTGATCCTAGGCATGCTTAGCATTTGAGTAAGTCCAATTCAGGGTGATGGTGCTTACCACTGAGTCAACATATGCAGGGGAATGTATTGAACTTTCTAGCAAAAGATTGGCATGCTTAATTATTCCATTGAAATTAACGGGAGCTGAAATGGTTCAATTGATCTCAAAGTCCTCTCTCTTTCCCCTCACCCCCAGCCCTATAAGTTTTACACTGGGGGAAGGGTGTTGGGAGGGTTCCACTCGGCAATTGCATCAAGTCAGGCTAGAGACAAGGGATGTGAGTGGATATGGGGTATTACCGAAATTGTGTGTTTGAGGACGCACTTGAAGGTATAGAAAAATGTTTCGTTGCAGACTGTTATTTTGGAAAGAAGCTCTGGGGACAGCAGAGGAGAATGGAATAAAATAAAAATAAAAAATCTTCTGAATGGAACTTCCAAGCATATCCATTTACTTTATCCCACTTCCAGTCTGTCAAAAGAGAGATGAGAATCCCTTTTGAGGATGCAGATCCATTGATCCCAATCCACTTCTGTCAAATCAATCTTGTTGGTTTTAGCAGCGCCATTATAGAGTTCAATGGGACTTACAGCCCAGTCATATGAATGCTTACATAGCTGCAAGCGCTGCTGAGTTCAGAGGTATTTTCAGCTTGAACCTACCTAGTGATGTTCTGGTCTGTTTTACAGCCTCCCCTACCATTTACTTCCTTCCACCACTGCCTTCTCCTGCCGCCACCCTTTGACTTTCTTTCCCTGACAGTGTGTGCCTGCTATGTTAGGTACCAGTCAAGATGGGAGGAGGTGAGGTAGGACCTCAATCTGCCACCCCTCCCAAAATCATCCGCTGAAGCATCCTCCTTAGTTGGGCTCATTGTAGAGCCAGCTCTGATAATGATGGATGCATTGTAGGAGAAACTGATTGGGAAGTAGCATAGCCGATCTGCCGTAAGAGGAACACTGTAAGGGAAGCCAACGGGGACTGTCCATTACTTGCTCAACTAAGTAGTAATTAATTTGAATCTTGGGTTATACGGGAGTAATGATGAGAGACCCTTGGGAAGCGTCTAGGATGACAGATTTCTGGGGAAGAATAAAGGAAAGCTGCGACGGCGCACATGAAACAAATCTGCGTGATGCTCAGGAAGGGAAGGGATAGGGCATTTGCAGTGTCCTGATACGACTCCCAGGAATTGAAGAGTAATCCTGTTTGAAAAGCTCCTGGAGGCAAGAGCTGCAAAAACTATGCAGTATATGTGTCAGCCCAATGGGGGGGCTTGTTATGCCTGTAGTAGGCCTAGTGTTTTGCAACATCAAAGACAAGCCCTTCTGTACTATGTGATAGACCCAAACTTCTTAATTATGCATTGAGACCAGATGATTTATTTGGAACTCTCAGGACCCCCATTGAGGCATGTGTGGCAAAATCCATTACATGACATGTAACGCTGAGAGCCTCGAAAGAGACATAATTGGGTAATGGGGAAATCCAAGAATAATGGGGGGCAGTGACAAGTATTAAGAAGAAAGCGCCTTCATAGTGGAAAGGACAAAAAAAGAGGATTTCTGTCAGTCACAGCCAGCTTTTATCTTGTTGCGAAGTTGGAATTTTAAACTACTGGGGGTATGTTTGTGCAGCAGTCTAGAATTAAACAAAGAGGCCCCTGCAGCAAAATGTTGCAGCATGCAGTGCTTTAGTTCAGGATTGCAGCTGCTCCTTCCCATTCCATCTAGATAAGACATGGGGGGGATGCACTTTCCTTCTTGCAGTCTCCATGCCCCTGCCATTTTATCCTGCGCCTGTTTCTCCTTCCTCATACTGCAGGTTGTAGCAGCAGAAAGCCAGCGCATGCCATGGATTACAACTAGTAAGTGTCACACATTTCGGCTGACTATAGGGGGACTATAGGGTTTTTAAATAAATGAATGTGCTTAGAGGGCATAACAGTGATGTACAAGCATTGGCCAAGCAGGTTTTGTAGGCTTTTGAATCTCTACAAAACTTAATTGACTAGAGGTGACTAAGTTGAGTGCAAACCCCATGAGAAGTGAACCCTCTGCCAAAATTAGCTTTGACTGTCGGGAAAAACAGAACAAAAACTACCGTCCCTTGCCAGCCTCAGATGACAGATAGTTTAATAAATAAATAATCCAAAGGGTTTGCTTTCAAGAGATTGTTTCTTCTGCTTCCAGTTTAGTGCTCTGCCTGAAACTACTCAGGAGAGCATTGCCTCCTCTCACTTACAGCTTCCGTTCCTCTTCCAAATCCCTTCCCCAGCCTGTAGTCCATTGTGCTCTATGAAGGCTGAGGTGGCGGGAGGCAACTGGGTTTGCGGAGGAGGTGGATGTGAAGCAAGATGCTTCTCTTGGTCTCCTTGAGCCTTCTTAATGGCCCCAAGCTGCCCAGGATCAGATGTGGGACAACTGGGTGAGCCCAACATTCAGCGCCAGATTTAGTATGGCGCTGGTGGTTCCCCTGTACAGGGTGCAGTGGTGTAGCGTGGGGGGTGCCAGGGGTGCCGGCCGCACCGGGCGCAACATTGGGGGAGGCGTGTTTGGCCGGCCCTTCGCAAGACGAAAGTCCATAGGGAAATCTCCGGGACAGCGGGGAAGCGCAGCGCGTCTTCCCCACTGTCCTCGGACCTCCTCCGAAGGCTGGCGGTGGGGCGGAGAGACCTTCTCCCCGCGCCAGCCTTCGGATGGCTGTCCTGAAGACTTGTGGTGGGAGCAGTGGCGTAGCGTGGGGGGTGCAGGGGGGGCCTGCCGCACCTGGCGAAACATCTGGGGGGCGCGGAAGAGACTCGAGTGCTAATCCACGGGTTAGGGGGCGCAAATTACTTGCCTTGCCCCGGGTGCTGAGAACCCACGGTACGCCACTGACAGGGTGCCATACTGAGGGAGCACCTGTACCTGAGGGTTCCCCTGTACAGGGTGCCAAACTTTGAGAAGATCCATAATTGAGAAGATCCATTTGGGAGCGACGGATTTTGGGCTCACTCAGGGCACCATATTACCAAAGATTACCAAAGGCCACCCCTGCCACTATTCCCCCTCCTCTCTGTAGCAGAGTACCTTTGCCATGTCATTTTTGACCCATCTATGAAGTGGTCTTTCATCAGCAAACTAATCACCACCCAGGGAAATAAATAGAAACAGCTAACCCTCTGAGGTGCATCTTAACCCAACATGGCTGTTGCTGTTGTGTCAGGTGAAGAGGTACCTCTTTGCCCAGGCTTTTGAGGATGGCTAAGGCACACTGAGGGACGCGGGTGGCGCTGTGGGTAAAAGCCTCAGCGCCTAGGGCTTGCCGATCGAAAGGTCGGCGGTTCGAATCCCCGCGGCGGGGTTGTGCTCCCATCGCTCGGTCCCAGCGCCTGCCAACCTAGCAGTTCGAAAGCACCCCCGGGTGCAAGTAGATAAATAGGTACCGCTTACCAGCGGGAAGGTAAACGGCGTTCCGTGTGCTGCGCTGGCTCGCCAGATGCAGCTTTGTCACGCTGGCCACGTGACCCGGAAGTGTCTCCGGACAGCGCTGGCCCCCGGCCTATAGATGTGAGATGGGCGCACAAACCCCAGAGTCTGTCAAGACTGGCCCGTTCGGGCAGGGGTACCTTTACCTTTACCTTTAAGGCACACTGGGCTGGATTTTCATTCCTACTGTTGGTTTAATTTGTATGGAATTCATGTTTGCTATACTGTATATGTTTTAGATTTGTTCTGATTTTAATGTATTTCTGTTTTGAGACCTGTGAGTAAAGGGCAGAATATAAATATGGCAAATAAACAAGTGAATTAATAAAAGCGCCACCCCTCAATCTACCCAAACCCATTTCCACAGCAAACCCAGATTTGCTGTTCCCAAGGTGGCAGGGCTTTCCAGCTTCCTGGTTCACACACTTGGAAGTGTGTGGCATTTCAAGCCAAATTCAGTAATATTAAATGTAAAGGTAAAGGTAAAGGTACCCCTGCCCGAACAGGCCAGTCTTGCCAGACTCTAGGGTTGTGCGCTCATCTCACTCTAGAGGCCGGGAGCCAGCGCTGTCCGGAGACACTTCCGGGTCACGTGGCCAGCGTGACAAAGCTGCATCTGGCGAGCCAGCGCAGCACATGGAACGCCGTTTACCTTCCCACTGGTAAGCGGTACCTATTTATCTACTTGCAGTCGGAGGTGCTTTCGAACTGCTAGGTTGGCAGGCGCTGGGACCGAGCAGCGGGAGCGCACCCCGCCGCGGGGATTCGAACCGCCGACCTTTCGATCGGCAAGCCCTAGGCGCTGAGGCTTTTACCCACAGCGCCACCCGCGTCCCTCTAATATTAAATGTATGCATCTAATAAAGAAAGCATTGGGAATTTAAAAGAGAGCTGAAGCGGGATATATAAAATATTGGCCACACAATGTATCAGCACTGGAGATGCAGTCTTAAACTGTTATGTAACAGCAAAATGCAGGTGGCTGAACCTTTCCCTTTGTGTTCTAAGTACAGTGGTACCTCGGGTTAAGTACTTAATTCGTTCCAGAGGTCCGTTCTTAACCTGAAACTGTTCTTAACTTGAAGCACCACTTTAGCTAATGGGGCCTCCCGCTTCCGCTGCCGGAGCACGATTTCTGTTCTCATCCTGAAGCAAAGATCTTAACCTGGGGTATTATTTCTGGGTTAGCAGAGTCTGTAACCTGAAGCGTATGTAACCTGAAGTGTATGTAACCTGAGTTACCACTGTACTAAAGATGTAACATGTAAGGTAAAGGTTGGGGAGAACCTTTGGCCCTCCAGATGTTGCTGAACTACTCCCATCAGCCGCAGAAAGCATGGCCAAAGGCCCCAGGGATGCTGGGAGTTGTAGGGCAGCAACAACTGGAGGGACAGATCCCCCTCCCCACTGTAAGGGATATTATCAATTCCTTTTCATTCTTTTTTTCTCCTACACAAGCTGGCTTGGACACAATTCCCACTGAGTTCAATAGTATTAAGTGTGCAATGTTGCATTGCAGTCTTGGAAAGTGTCCCATCAGGACTTTCTCTGCATGGATTAGTGTTTGCCCATCATCATCTCACACCTGGACCCCTGAAATAAAGTGATTAAAGTCCTAAAAACACAAGATAGGACCAAGCCCCACCTCCACCCGTCATCTGAGCACTGGACTTTTTTTAAAAAAAATGCTCAGAACATTGAGCTTGCTAAAGCTGTTGTTCTGAAACAATCCTGTGTCACTGCTTAATTTGCCCCAATCATCCGTCCCCACCCCCTTCCATTCCAGGTTCATTGTGTGATTATCCATCTTTAATTAATGAAAGCACAAGCTTTAACAACCCCACCAAACCTTGCTTTTTTCAAATCTGGTAACTGCTGTACAGCTTACATATTTGCATTGCTTCGTCTTGCAGAAATTTCAGAAGTGAAAGTAAAGAAATTACCAACTCAAAGAAATGCGGAGGGCCGCAAGAGCTGCAGGCAGTTTCTGTAGACAGGGACAATAAGGAAATGGGGAATGTTTTTGGCTTTCCACATCTGTTCTGTTCCTTCTGTGGCATAAAATTCTGCCTATGACAGTATGGAGCAAGCTGCTTCAGTGCTCACAATCCACCAAGTCTACAGGGTACCCCGTGGGAGTTGTGCTTTGGAGCACCACACACACTGTGATCACAAAACCATGCCAATCGAATAGTTTCTGTCTGAACTCCTCCTTTTGCTCCTGTGCTTCTGTTTTTCCTGCAGACAAATAAGTGAGATCACAGCCTCTCGGGTTGTAAATGGCAAGACCTAGTCTGGTTTTTATATGTCACATTTAACAACCCATCCAGCTGTACTAGTGATCATAGTGCTATCTGAATCTTAATTTGTGTATTCCTAAATATGGCCATTTTATCTGATCAGTTGTGTTTTTCTACTGACTGTAGTCCCATAAAATGGAAGATATAGACTCAGTTTAGATACCTCTTCAAGACAAGTTTTGTGCTGACCATAATTAAGGAATCAAACCATGTTTTGTATTTCTAGATATACAGCAGGCATGCTGTGGTTTAGAGCTGCTTGTCTTTGTTCGTTTTCCATCTGCTCAGCACTCAACTTCAGAAATTAGGAACATAAGCAGCTGCCTTATACTGCATCCGACCATTGGTCCATCTAGCTCAATACTGTCTAGGGTAGACTCTACACTGACCAACAGAGACTCTAGAGCAGGCATAGGCAAACTCAGCCCTCCAGATGTTTTGGGACTACAACTCCCATCATCCCTGACAACTGGTCCTGTTAGCTAGGGATGATGGGAGTTGTAGTCCCAAAACATCTGGAGGGCCGAGTTTGCCCATGCCTGCTCTAGAGGGTGCCAGGCAAATATATCCCTCAGTGTCGGCTAGTGATGTTAGGATTTCAACATGGGACATTTGCATGTAAAGTGCGTACTCAACCGCTTAAGTATGGCTCTTCCTCATAAATTCACTCCTGTCTCTTTGGTGCAGCAGTCTCTTGAGATGGAGTAATCACCCTAACTATGGTTTGTCTGTGGTTGTAAACTCAAATTTAACAGCAAACTACAGGCAGCACAAATTGGTTTGCAAACTAAATTCAAACCATGGTTTGGTAGCCCCTCAAGAACCATTGTTTGTAAGCTAGCGTAGGTTCAGAGATAACACCAAACCACGGTTTGGCATCATGTCTGAATGCAGCCACAGACTTAATAAAGATTCTATCTTTTATTTAGTATTTTAGGGGGTCACCATCGAATAGGTTTTTTGGGTGTGCCCCCTCTAGCTGAGGCTCACTATGTGGTGTCATAAGGGATAGGTGGTGGCACCCCAGTTTTGGAAGATACACTTCCCTAGGATTTGAGTAGCACCAACCCTTTTGAGTTTTCAAGGCCAGCAGAAGGCTTGGCTATTTGTCCAGGCCTTTGTTAGAGTTCAGTGCCAGGGTGGATGCAAATTTTTTATGGCTTGTTTGTCATTTCTCTGCTTTGTTTGCTTAGCTGATTGCACTGTGTACATGGATGTGTATTTCAGCTATAATCCATTCTGGAATTGCATTTGCGACTAAGAGCAGCTATGAAATGTTCTAAATTAAACAATAGAGCAAATAGATAAAAATATTTTGGAAACTTCTATCTCCTACAAAGTTGCTGTTTATTCATCATTACTTTTCCCGTCCTCTGCCTTTCATTGAAAAACTAATTCCTGGGGTGGCAAATACAAAAGTGAAGACAAACGACAATATACATATGCAGTGATTAACTGCAGTAAAAATTAACTGTGATAAAAGTAAACCAACAACAAAACCTTCAGTTAGCAGCATAAGCTGCATTAAAATATTATCCACTAAGAAATTGGGAGAATAAACTTCTTCATCTGGTGCCTAAAAGCTACTAAAGTGGGCACCAGAGAATATTCGTCAGGGCTTTCTTAGTGATGGCACCCCACCTTCAATTGTCACCTGCCTAAACTGTCAAAGTGGGACCACTAATGAAGATCTTCGGGGAACAGGCACATTCAGATGTGAACAGGCAGCCCTTCAAATATACTGGTGATTGCTTAGAGCAAACATAACAACATCTTACACCCCTTACATCTCTAATGCTAATTTTCTTTTCTGCAGTGCAATATTGTTCCTTTAAAAAATGGTAAAACGAGTTAGGGGTTCCTCATGAGTATTTGTGTCTGGGATTTTGAGGCAGGGCACCTCTAAGGGTTCTGAGAAGACAAACCACTTTGTTGTGCAGCTTGGTGTTTTTTGCAAAGTTTCCTTTCGACAGTGTCTCCACCACCAAGTTCCCACTTGTGTGTTCAGTTCACATGAACATAAGAAGAGCCCTGCTGCATCAGACCTGAGGCCCTTTTAAGTTTACCATTTTTTTCCTCTTAGCGGCCAGCCTGAGTGCAACAGCACTCTCCCCACTTGTAATTCCCAGCAATGGGCACGTGGAGACATATAGCCATCATGGTTGGTAGCCACTGATAGCTTTCTCCTCCATGACTTTGTTTGATGAATGTGAGGACAAAGTGATATAGCCCTATGTGGCTTCCCTTTAATATATGTGTTCTGTGTGGTCCTTAGTTTTGTCTTTATTCTCCTAGTACAGTGGGTTAAGTACTTAATTCATTCCGGAGGTCCGTACTTAACCTGAAACTGTACTTAACCTGAAGCACCACTTTAGCTAATGGGGCCTCCTGCTGCTGCCACGCCGCTGGAGCACGATTTCTATTCTCATCCTGAAGCAAAGTTCTTAACCTGAGGTACTATTTCAGGGTTAGCGGAGTCTGTAACCTGAAGCGTATGCAACCTGAAGTGTATGTAACCCGAGGTACCACTGTAATATGCTATGATTTGCTGTAGAGTTGGCCAGAATTGCACCATCTGTTGTGGCTGTGAGGATATACTAAGAAGATGTGAGAGTGTGGTCAATTGATTGCAACGGGTGTTTCTTACCTTCCACCATCACTTTTGCAGGCATAACGTTACACATTCCAGGAGTGAGCCGAGGCACTAGACTAGACTTTTCTTATTGATTCCTCTGCTCTGCTCACTTTCACTTGCTTGCCTTGGTGATGCATGGATGAGTGCCACGGGTGCAGAGGAACACAGAGCGTACGTCATGAGTAGGCTTGCTGTGTAAAAGCAGGAAATAGGTGCAAGGGATATAATAAGAAAAACCTACATCGTTTCAAAGACTTAAGTGCTGAGGAGGAAGAGGAATGATTGACACAATATTTAAAAGATGCATATTTTTATATTGAGATGGTGATATGAGGTAAAAATAGTAAAATTTAAATATCTGAGTGAACATTCAGTTGAAGAGGTACAGTATCTTCTTATATCCAGGGGCACAATTTGTGTTCCACTTCTCCTGTGTTTCAGATGACATATGATTATTTCTCAGGAGCACTAATCGTTCATCCGAGTGGCCTGGTTTGCACATTGCAGTAAACCACAGTCTTAAGGGCCTTTCTGCATTTACTGTTTGCATGGCAAGTCCCCCTCCCCCCTTGGGAAATAAAGACACAGGACACGGTATTTAAGGTTAATGGATGAAAATGGCCACAACTTTATTGATTGCAGGAACTGAGCAGTATTGGCTTAGGCATTGGTCCTATCAGCTAACCGTCTTGAGCCCGATTGCATGAAGACCAGTGAGGGTTAACCACCAGTAGGGGGAGTCCTGCTGATGTACAGCAACTAGGATCTCCCCCGGGGTCACCGCTCGGGGGCGTGCCTTAGGCCCACACCTCCATAGGCTTCAGACAGGGCAACGCCCCCCGGAATCCTTTACCGAACTACTCTTTGCTTTGGGGGAAGGTGATGGCACTTCCTTCCCCCCTCATTTGCATCACAATACCCCTACCAATGCCTAACCGCCAATGCCGAGAAGTTGTGATGATTTGCTACAAGGTAGGCGAAAAACCAAATGGCAGGTGCCAATTCGCCAAGTGGAAAAAATTTCTATCAGGCCCCTTGACGGCAACCAACTGAAGTCCATAGCAAGGTTGGAGGACTAAACTAAAGGGGCGGGCAGGGTGGGAAACCTAAGAAGCTGGAGAGGCAAAGAGAGGGCGGTCCTCGGGTGCGCCGGGCATAAATAGCCCGGGCCATGCCTCCCTGACCAGCCGATTGGTTAGGCAGGGCGCTGACGCGCCCGAGGATTCCCTCATTCTCGTGGGGGCTGGGTGTGGGCCTGCAACCCCACCTCCTCACCAGTTTGGAAGTGGCTTTACAGTGGCATAGTTGCTATTCATCCAATGTTTTTTAAGAGTAAATTAGTAGCTGATTGTCCACACCTTTGGTTGCATGTGACTGTTATTACTGAGTTTTCATTTTCATGCTAATAGTGAGTTGTGCCCAAATTGAGAAAAGTTCCATGGTTGTAGTCAAACCCCTTACATGCTCCTCCAGGTACTAAATATTGGCGTTATAAGCATGCACATGGAGATAGCCCTTTCATGGTTTAAAAAAGAAATTGATGCCTAGTATTCCGGAATTCTGATTTTGTCTGCAGCTGAAGATTGCTGTTATGGGCAGTACTTTGACTGAGTGCCATCATCTCAACCTGCCATATTTTTCCTATGAACTGAGTTCATAAACTGATAGCTCACACCAGTCAGAGGGAAGCAGCGTAAAACAGATGTCTCCAGACTATGCACACCGACTCTCCAACCCCTCCACCCAGAAACCAGGATAATGATTGTACACATGGAGCATAAATGAAAATGTTGAGGATCCATTTTGGATATTAAAGTAAGGGTTTTTGTTGTTGTTTTTAACAGTAGGAGAAAAGTGGTTTTTTTTGAGCACATTATTCCTGAATACTAGCTAAATGATGATGATGTTGTTGTGTGGCAGCATACTAAAAAATTCCTAATCCCTAGCTATAAATAGTAAGTGTTGAAAGGCCCTAAACAAATCATGGCTTACATGAATGACTGGTGGGCTTGTACATGCTGCTCAGATTCTGCCCTCTGTTCAGATTGTGCCCGCCCTGTCCCTTGCTTTGCTGAGTAAGGAGGAAACAAACTACAGTGTTCACTTGGTGTTATGTGCAGACCAGCACTTGTGTTTTGTTTCTGTGCAAAGAAACCGCAGGCAGAAACCAAGAACAGACGCTGCTAATTCACTGTAAGCCATTGTTTGTTTCTAAATATGATTTAGTGTTATGTGCAAAGCTATGCAAATTTAACTCCTTTGGGTTAAATAGTGTGTGTGCATGACAGCTTGGTCTGAATATATGTTGATGATAGGAAGGTCAGCAGTTCAAATCTGCGTGGCAGGGTGGGTTCCTATTGCTCTGTCCCAGCTTCCGCCAACCTAGCAGTTCAAAAGCACACCAATGCAAGTAGATAAATAGGTACTGCTGCGGTGGGAAGATCAACGGCATTTCCGTGCGCTCTGGCTTCCATCATGGTGTTCCGTTGTGCCAGAAGTGGTTTAGACATGCTGGCCACATGACCCGGAAAGCTGTCTGTGGACAAACGCCAGTTCCCTCGGCCTGAAGCGAGATAAGCACCGCACCCTATAGTTGCCTTTGACTGGACTCAACTGTCCAGGGGTCCTTTACCTTTACCTTACCTGATAGTATTATAATAATCATAGGATGATGAGCCATACCTAAAGGAGACCATTAAAATGTCCACTGATTCCAAGGGGTCTACTTTGAGTGTGACTAATGCTAGATATCATCCATTAAAATACAGTGGTACCTCGGGTTAAGAACTTAATTCGTCCAGAGGTCTGTTCTTAACCTGAGACGGTTCTTAACCTGAGGCATGCTTTCACTAATGGGACCTATCGCTGCCACTACGCCGCTGGTGCGCAATTTCCGTTCTTATCCTGGGGCAAAGTTCTTAACCTGGAGCAACTACTTCCTGGTTAGCGGAGTTTGTAACCCAAAGCGTCTTTAACCCGAAGCGTCTGTAACCCGAGGTACCACTGTATAGTAAAAATGTTCTGAATGTATGCTGCCTTTTTGCAATGTAATCTTGAGCACAGCAAAGAACAGCAGCTCTAAGTAGCTTTGTGCATCTTCCTTCCTCTACTGAGATTTCTTTACCCGCCTTCTTCCCCCACCATTGGAACTGTGCCTCTGTGGATGTCCCTTTGCTAGTGACATTTAAACAAGACTAGATGAGCCAATACACTATTCTGCTGGAAGAAATGTTGTTTCAGCCCTAGAGAGCTGGATTGCTTTGGCACAAGCACAGTGCCACTGTCTCCAAAAACAACCTAAGAGGGTGCTGTGAAGCAAGAAAGCAGCTGTTAGAGAAAGGCTCACAGCGATAAACTTAACGAGAGAAAACTTTCCTCACTTTAAATATGATCATATCTAACACCCTTCTCCCAATCCCCTTGTGCATATAAGTGCATACAAAGGCAGTATCTTAACTAGAGATGGGGGGGGGATTCTCTTTGCCTCACATTTTAATGCACATCTGCCTAATTCACAGTTCCTGAAACAATATGCAGACTGAAACACAGCTTTCGTTCAAAATTCATGATTGTCCAAATTGTGTGAACTGTTCAAAAAATGTGTACGTTAAGGGAAAATATGCATGAAATTAATATATTCGTGAAAATAACCTGCAAAAATGCATCCTGTTCAGCAAAATGTCCAGCAAAACTGTGTGTGTTGGACAAGAGAACAACAACTACCAGACTTTTAGAAGACATCTGAAGGCAGCCCTGTTTCGGGAAGCTTTTAATGTTTGATGGACTACTGTATTTTAATATTTTGTTGGAAGCTGCCCAGAGTGGCTGGGGAAACCCAGCCAGATGGGCAGGGTATAAATAAAATTATTATTATTATTATTATTATTATTATTATTATTATTATTTATTGCATAAAGAAAGGCGTATGCTAGGAGAATTTCACAGTTAAATCCTGACAAATTTTCAAGAAGACTTTTTTATTGTAAAAAATGGCAAACTGATGCAGAAATGCAGAGAACTGAATTCAAGGTTGGAAAAATGAGAAACCGAGAGAATCTAACATTGACATGGTTGTCCATCCAAAATTTCAATATGCGTTTAATTCTTTTGCTTCGCATAGTGTGTAGTGGTGAAATTTGTACCTGCAGAGGCATTATGTGGAGGGGCAAAACTGTGCTAACCCACTGTGTCTGTCCTTCTGTTCCTTTTCCTAAAGTGGTTACTAACACCGCCTAAAACATGCAGGTACCCCAAAATAGTTCCTGCATGTGTCTCCTCACAGGGCAAATAGCTTCATGGGGGTAATTTAGATAAGACAAACAGCACAGGGGGGAAAGTTAGCTCTCTTAGATATTGTCAAGAGCCAAACAGCGCATAAGGGAGAAGATTAGAGCTAGGTGAGTTCCTTGCCTGAGATTGATGTAGAAATTAACTGAGTTGTTTACAGATATGATGGCTTGTTTTTCTAACTAATTTAAGGCTTGGTAAACAGGAAAGAGGGTGGTCTGTGCCTCTTGCTGTTGTCCTGGCACTTTGCACAGCAGCATACCTTGCCTGCAGAGCTGGCAGCCTCTCACCCTTTTTCAAAACCCTCCCTTGCAGAGAGTTCCCTCTGCCTCCTCTCCCCTCTCCTTAGGAGTCCTCTGGGCAGCTGCGACCGACCGCTGCTCCTGGTCTCTGAGCTGCTCTCCCTCCCTGCCCCAAAGAGAGGTGCCTCCCAGAGACACCATTCGCCTGCGGAGGTTATGGCCAGGGCTGCTGCAATAAACAGCTGTGCAAGCCTTTGGGAAGCAGAGACAGGAGAGGGTGTCAGAGGAGAGAGGGAAGGAAAGAAGCCCAGAGGCCCAGTGTTGCCCGCAGCACCCCTGACCATCATTCAAGGCACCTCAGGGTGCCACGGCACCCTGGTTGAAAACCACTCGTCTAGAATCTGAAAAATTCTTTCTGATCGCTATTTTCACGTAGCCTTGTGAGAAAACAATTTGTATTCCTGGGTTTTATCTACACAGCATTGTAAACTTGCCCGTTGCAATTTACTACTTGTGACAGCAAAACATGCAGCCAAAAACAGAGAGAGGTAAGAGCCAGTGCCAATTCCACCTGACCCAACCACTCACGCTGTTCTCCCTGCACGGCTGAAACGTGGTCTCAGAAATACTTGCTGCTTTCCAGGTGTGAGGCCTCCAGGGAGCTTTCATTTGAAGACAACATGGCTTACTACATTTTGCGCGCACTGTAATATTATTAATATTCCTCCTCCCCAAAAGGGGGAAGGGTACAATGATAATGGATATTGCTAATATCACAGTGCATCCAGTGCAGGTTTCTAGCAATGGTGACATTTCTTTAGAACCCGAGAAGCAGGATTCTTCAGCAAGTATGAGGTGAGAACATAAGAAAATCCTGCTGCATCAGGCCACTGGCCCATCTAGTCCAGCATCCTGACATCACAGTTGACAAGCAGATGCCTATGGGAGGCCTGGAAGCAGGACCTGAGTGCAACAGTACTCTTCCCCTCCTGCGATTTCTAGAAAGTGGCATTCAGAAAGAAGCTTCTTGCCTCTGATAATGGAGGCAGAGCACAGCCATCATAGCTGGTAGCCACTGACAGCCATATCTTCCGTGAATTTGTCGAATCCTATTTTAAAGCCATCCCAGTTGGAGGCCATCACTGCCTCTTTTGGGAGTGAATTTCATAGTTTACTTTGTCTATCCTGAACCTTATAATAAAATGTTCTTGCTCTCAAGGAATTTCAGGCTCAAAGCACAGAGTTTCATCAGTAATAGGCCAGTTCTAACACAATGTTTTGCCAGCACAGGATGATTAGTAGGGATGTGTACCCATGCAAAAAGCTGGTCAAAATGCATCATCCATGTAAGTTGGTGGAAGAAGAATGACAGGCCACCTGGCATGTCGATATAATGAACTTCTTATAGTATCCTGGCACCACTTGTTCAGGATTGTGCCTCTACTTCTTCCCACGTGCTGCCAATCTGAGGGCCACTCCCCCACCCCATCCTCCCTCTGTTTTGGACAGGGGGAGAAGGAAAATGTCCTTGGTGGGGAAGGTGTATGGGCACAGAAGCGACACAGTGCTCTGGAGCCCCAGGTGTGAGAAAGGGTGTCCTTGTAGTTCTGTGGCCATGGTGGTGGAGATTCAAACTCCACCTACAGGAAGTCTTTCAAATTGCCAGGGAACTCTCCTAAGACTGCGATGGTTGCAGTGCTATAAATTTGACTGACTGATCTTATAGTCCACTCTTTACCAAGTGGTCCCAAGGTAGGCTACAAGAACAAAACAATATTAAAACAGGTACAATTTTCATTAAAATTGTAGAACAAAGCCACAAAATGAGCCAGGTAGCAAAATAGCTGCACTGAACAACAGTACAGGAGAGAAAACATCCTCTCAGCCAAAGATGTGGGTAAAAAGTACATCAAAAGGTGTACAGTGATGACACAAGACAGCACCTTGGAGGGGAAGTTATTCCACAAGCTGGGGGCTATCACAAAGAAGGCCCTCTCATGCCCCTCAGACAACAGATGTGGCAGGATGGTTGAGGAGAAGAGAGCTCAGGCCTTTTGCTCTGCTGCTGGGAGACAAGGAGACAAGGATGAGCAGGAAGAGGAGTCTCTTTGACCCTTCCCCTCCATTCTGGAAGCTAAGGAAAAGAGTATCCAGGAGGGGCAAAGGAGAAACCAGGGCAGAGGCAGCTATGGGTAGCAGGCATAAACCCATGCCCTACCAGCTGCTAAAGAACTCTCCAGACTGGAGAAATGTCTGTGGGAGAAAGCAAAGCATGCATATTTTCCAGATGTGGAACACTGCAGGGGAGAGGGAGACTAGTAATGGAAATTGAAATGCAAATTCTTTTTCTGTGTGGAAAAGGCCCAATAAATCAGGAGTGACAGGAACACAAAAGACACCATCAGGAAGCATTTGCACAATCAAGGGATGCTTCATATATCAGAGAGTACTCAGGCTGTGCCTCCATGCTGCAAATAAACCAGATTCATTGCAGAAGGAGCAGCCTCTGAATTCTCCCTGTCTGAAGAGCAAAAGAAAACATATTGTGTTCCATTTCAGTCAGACTTAGCATGTTTTCTAACATAAACAGGATCGTATTTAAAGGGCCAATTTGAAAGAAAACAAGTCAGTCTGACTTCTGGAACTCCTTTATGGTGAAAGAGGAATTCTAGGGATAGAAGCTGCTCTTGCGAGGCTCCCATATAAAGTGGAAATGCAGGGCTTCTGAAGAAGGGCCCAGCTGAGGAAGCGAGTCCTTAGGGGGCAGGGGGGTGTGGGAGCCAAGGATTAGAAATGTATTGTGGCAGTGCTAGCTGACAGCTCTCTAGACTGTGTATCTGTCTCCATTGCTGTCCCCTGATATTTCATCCAACGCTTTTTATGCTCAGGCAAGAAACCCTGCCTGTTATGGGAAGCTGGGGCAAAGTGCGGAAAAGGATGGATTTGGAGAGCAATTTGTCCTTTGGCCACTGCTGAAAAGGCTGATGATAATTACCTTTTTCTGGGTACTTACGCTTCACTTTTATGGCTGGCCAGCGCTGGAGGTGACTAAGGAATTATCCAGACTTGCTTGCTGCTCATAGATCCTTTTGCAATCTCTGCCAGTTAATAAAGAAGCACTTGCAGAGAGAGGGTTATCCAGCATTAGCACTAACAATTGCCAGGCCTTTAAAGAGAAAAAGAAAGAAAGAAAACGATACAGTGGCGTAAATTCTGTAACTATTGGTAGGCATTGCTGCTATTATGAGGCAGGCAAAGTAACAGCAGGCCAACTCCAGCTGTGAGAGACACAGGTTTATATAATGGGAATTCCATCACTTCCTTCAGGAGTACATTCTCCAGAGTATTTTGACAACAGAATGAAGTCAAAAAGGTATGCTACCGCAGATGTTTGGAAGATGGGTTTGCAAACGTATGTATGCTTTCGTATGTGTGGTCTATTCATGGAGCAGAGATTTGGCAATTAGATATCTACAACGCATTCAGCTAAAGAGAACCAGTGTGGTGTAGTGCCTAGTTGCAGCATTGAGTTAGATATGTGAAAGCTAAATTCATATCTGCAATCAAGAGTGGCATTTCCTGGGTTGCCTTGGACATGACATGGCAGCCCAGATCAGTCATCAGATAATCATGTACAGTGGTACCTCTGGATATGAAAGGGATCCGTTCCGGAGCCCTGTTCGCATCCTGAAGCGAACACAACCCGCGTCTGCGCATCTGCGTGTGTCGCGATTCGCCGCTTCTGTGCATGCGTGTGACATCATTTTGAGCGTCTGTGCATGCACAAGCAGCGAAACCCAGAAGTAACGTGTTCGTTACTTCCAGGCTGCGGAGCATAACCTGAAAACACTGAACCTGAAGTGACTTGAACCCGAGGTTTGACTGTATTGGACTTGCATGCTTCCTCGTCCTCCCTTCATGCACTTCCTCCCTAATTTCCTTGTTTGCAGTAACAGTTGTTTTCTGTGATGACCAAATCAGGCAAATTGTGGTTACTGCAAACCATAGTTTGCCTCCAAACCAGAAATAGCAACTTAGTTCACATGTGGCCTAAAGTTCTGATTTGGAGGGATAGTATATCTAATGTGACCATAGTTTGGTCAGTTGGGATGTCACAGCAAGCTACAGTTATAATGTTCAAGAAAATAAAAGAGGGAATAGATGTGCATGAAGGGAGGCAAAAGTGTATGGACCTGAGGAACAGCTCAGTATTTGTTTTTTAAAAAAATAATAATATTTATTAAAAGTTTATTAAAAGTTTCAGAATTACAGAAAAGAAGAAAAAATAGGAAACAACACTACAATACATAAAAAGAAGAAAAAAAACAAAGCATAAAAACTAATACAACAATACAGCAAAAAGAAAGGGGGAAAAACACCACAAATCCCATATTATGTATCTTTAACTTCCATTTGCTTGTTTCATTGACCTCCTCACACCTCCCTTTTTGTATTCTAGTTTAATTAGTTATTTCAGTAAATTCTTTCCATCTTTCTCAATTTTTATTGAATAATTTATCTTAACAATTTAACCTATTAATTAACTCAACAAATCCTTTCCATCTTTCCCCATATTCTGTTATTCAAATTGCCTTGATTTATCTAACCTTATCTTACCGTAAAATACCTTAGAGCTTGAATCTTAATACTCAATTATACATAACTCCTTATATCATTTCTACTAAAGCCATATAGTTTCATTACAACATTTTCCCTAATATTCATTAATTTTAGGCTAATTCCCTAAATAAAAAATTTTCTTTATAAATTTTCTTCCAATCTTCATCCAACATCTCTTCTTCCTGGTCTCGGGTCATGTCAGCCCTTACTGTCCATTCCATCTAGTCCATCAACCTGGTAATCTTATGTCTGAGGGCCTTAAGTCTCTTCCATGTCCCTTCTGCAGATCTTCTTCTTCTTGTTTATACCTGCACTTTTCCTTGTCTTTTGTTGGTTTCTTTCTTAATTTCTTTCCTTTCTCATTGAGGAGTAGGTCTCTGGGAGGTTCCAGCCCCAAATTATCTCCATCTCCCTTCATCAAACCAGCCCATTCCCCACAGTCCCACTCCCCACAGTCATCAATGTAATCCAAAAAATATTTAAGAGCATATTTCAAAGTCCCTCTGAAGTTAAGAACCCCCTCAGCTCCAGACTCCCCCTGGCCCACTCCAACTTCAATCTTCAAAAACAGCGGCTTATGCTCCTGCAGGGCCTCGGATCTCTCCATTTGTATTACTTGAGGTGCAACCGCAACCTCCTCCATTATCTTCTGCACTTGCCCAATCAATACAGGTTCCTGAGTTGGTCCCTGAATGGTTTCTGTATCAATATTCCCTGTTTGTCCAAAGTTATTGACCACAATAGTCATCAAATCCGTTTTCTCATTCATCAAATCCATCTTCTCATGCATCTTTTCCAACAAAGCACTTGTCTTGCATAAAGCAAGCACCAAAACTTCCTCCCAGCTCATTTTTATTCAAGGTCAAAAGGACTGGTCCCACGATCTTAATCTCACAGCTGTAGAGTCCTCAAGTAGACTGCAGCAACAATTTAACAAGCTCCCTCTAGAGGAGACAATTTCTATTTGTCCAACAAATAGAATCCAACAAAGGAAAATAACTTTCATTTTTCAGATATTTTGTTTCTTTAGAATGCAAAAGGCAACATTGGAATCAGTTTATTTCTCTTCTTTAGCTGTCAAAGTATTCCATTCACAGTCAGTGAACCTCTCCAACAATTTCTGTCTCTGACACCCCGTTCCCAGGTTTGAGACGGTGGAAACTTATCTTTCTTCACTCCCTCTCCTGCAGGCTTAAACAAAGTCCCCCCCCCCTTTCTCCTGCTTCCAAGGGGGTTTTAGTAGTTATAAATGAAGGAAATTTAGACTTTTTAACGACTTTCCAGACTTTAGCTTACAAGGTTTTTGCTTCAGTCTATATACAAAAAGCGGAAGGCGGACTTCCTGTTTGAACCTTCCCGCTTCGGTGCCAAATTAGGATATTTCTTGATCCAATTTTCCGTTTCTACTCACGGGTACTTGTTTTAAATCCAATTGTTCACAGGAAAAAGTCAGTGCTCTCCGGCAATGGCTGTGCGGCTTCACTCCGTGAAAGTAGCAATCAGTTCATAGCACCGCGCCACTCACCCCACTTCACTCCGGAACCCCGAAATGGGGTTCCCCGTGAGTAGGGGAGGCACTCCTGGTGCCCTGCCGAACCCCACGTTCCCAGGCTTCCTCCGCCTGGGATTTCTAGCGGGTCCCCACCTTCGCCGCGGCGGGAAGACCCAGTTTCCATGGAGCCAGTTCCTCCGGTCGGAGGAACTCCGCCATTCGCCAATGGCGCTAACCCGGACGCCCTGAGGAACAGCTCAGTATTTAACCATGACATCTGAAACAGGCCTTTCAACCTAAGCTACACCAAAACATTATGGGTCTGACTCTGACCAGCTACTGTGAAGCGTTTGGTGGAAGAGTGGATATGCAAATCAGCTGAGGTGCTACAAATAGAGCAAAGTTTGATCGATATAGCTCCTGTGTTCACAGAAATGAATTTAAGCAGTGTAACCAGTGAATCCTTAAAGCTGGGGTGGCGAACCTGTGGCCCTCCAGTTTTTGTTAAACTCCACCATCAGGTCCAGCCAGCATAGCCAATGATCAAGAACGATGGGAGTGGTAGTCCAACAACATCTGCACAGGCAAAGGTTTTTTACCCCCATCTTGGTGCATTTTAAATTAAATCACCTTTGGGAAACCAGCTGCCTCAGAGTGCTATGAGAGCAACACACATTCTCTAGGGCAATGGTAATTTGGATGTCAAAGTTTTCTGCCTTCTGTGGTCCCTTGATATCAAAAGCTTTTGCCACTACCATGGCATGACAGCACTCTTTTAAAGCACTCTATGTTAAAATAAGTTTGTTTTATTGGCATGCTATAACTTTTAAAAAAACAAACAAACAAACCTTGTAGGGATGCAACTTATGATTATTGGAACTTCTATGAGCTGCGGATTTTTTCTTCCACCTTGAATATTAATTTGTGAATCTTAAGCCATATAGTATAGCTTTCGTGTCTTGAAGACAGGCTCAGTACTCAGTAGAGACTTCTTACCACATAAGAAATGTGCGCTAAGAAAACATTCACTTAGTCATTTGTTACTCTTGACCCCAAATCACAATTCTTACGCTCTTCTAAAAGAAACTAACATTCCTGAATATATGCAAAGTCACATTTGTCACTAATCCCATCTGGTTGTACAATATATCGCATAATTGCTGATGCTGTGTGGTGGGGTACATGTGTCTCTTTCTTTGAAAGCCAAGTGCGTATGCAGCAAATTTCGGTCTATTCTGACAGATATACAGTGCATCATTTATTTTTATGCACATTCAAAGAAACCTCTGAAAGGCGGCAGTCAGGAAGTAACAAAAAAAGAAGACATATTCAAGATACGTGTGACTGCCAGTGGAGGAAGTACCTTGGCAAAATGAAAATGGTCTTAAATCCTATGAAGACAGGAGCTTTGTAAATGACAGCACAGCCCACGTGATAATTCCTGCACAGCAATTGAAGCTGGGAAGTATGTCTGAAAGGTCAACAGGACCAATTGGACAAAGGAAACAGAACTTGGTTTTGATCATTTAAATAACAAAACGAAAAGGCACCATAACCACACATGCAAATTAGCAAACGTTTTCGACCCTACTCCCTGGTTACCTATTCTGAAATACCTGATGTCACACAGGTGGGAAAGGGAGGGAGAAGAGGAGGAGAAATGGCTTATCAGCCTTGCACAGTGTTGGGTTTTGAATGTACCCCTGGCACCGACCACCCAGCAAACTGGCCTGACTTGCAGCTGTCAGCCAAGCCGGCAGCGGTCGCCTTGGCAACAGTTTTATCAGTTCCTGAGGTAGAAGGAACTTTGGGCCTCTGACTGGAGATTTGTCACATTCCATGATGGCCTACAGTGTTCAGACTCTGAAGTGGCTCAGAGGATGGGCTGCTCTTTCCGGAAAAGACTTGGCAACAGGGCTTGTGTGTGTGTGTATGTGTGTGTGTGTGTGTGTGTGTGTACTTTCTGTCTAACAATTTATGGGATGTGGTTTTATTAGCTGCATCTTTGCCTGCACCATAATTATATAGATATATTAGCTGGCCACCCTTAGCCACTTTGCGGGAAAGCATTCTGCAAGGCACATAACCTGGTTTTGCTTCACCCTTTCTTGTCAACACCAGTCTCCATTTTGAGATGCCTGATCCAAAAGAATGTCATAGTTCAGAACTCCTAAGGATCACGATTTTTTTAAGGCAAAACATTCTCTATAGGTAGGACTTGTCCTTATTAATGCATTTCAGTGCGAGTATTTTATCTCTTTTGTAGTATCCATGGTTTTACATTTTATTGGGTCTTAAATTGCTATTATGTGTTGCTTTTGAGACTTTTTATTGCATAAAGTGACTGAAAAATGTAATTATTATTATATAATTATAGGTTTCATTCAACTAAGTCCTGGCTGGAGTAGGCCCATTGAAATTAATAAACCTGAGGAAGGCTTTCTTGAACCAAGAAAGCCTGACACATCACAATACATATAAATAGTACTTTAGGTCTCCCAGTTATTTATCTTGGACAGTGGTTGGGCTGTAGTGTCTATAGTTTCCTTGATTCCCTCCACCAACCCCTTTTGAAAAACAGTAATCTGGTTCTCTAGTAATGAGGGTATTTTTAGTAGTATTGGGTTTGGATGGATTTTGAGGTGAACTATGGTGCCTCAGAGGAATAATAATAATAATAATAATAATAATAATAATAATAATAATTTTGCTTTTGAAGCATTTTGTAGTATCTCAGTGATCCAGACATTGGGGGGGGGGTGAGGAGGAAATGCTGCAGATACCTACTGAAAGTGAAAGTTATGCCTCCTATCTTACAACAAGAACAACACCATAATGTCAGGGAATGGGGAGGGGAGGGTTAACATCAAGCAGAGAAATGTCAGAGGGAAAGTTGCATTGTTACTAACAGGTCAAGTCTGTAATCAGAGGAAATAATTTCATCCGGAAAAACAAGTGCGTTTTAGGTCTTCCCACCCAAAACCAACTTTAAAGGCATGTAACACAAAATCTCCTGAAATTATAGTTTGCAGTTTGGCAGCTGTCTTGCACCTCTCTCATTCTGTAGTTTTCAGACCAATTGCCCACAGAACACAAGGTCTTAACACTCAGTGATTCCTTATTTACCCTCTCTACAGTTGCACCAGCCTGACTTTGGGGCAAACACCTGCAGTTATCCTTCGGAAATTTAGCAGAATTCATGTCCTCGGAAGGAGTAAACTTAGCTGCAAATTTCATCCAATTTTGCCCCAATCTTTACAAGTTTAAAAAAATAAAATCAACCTTTAAAGGTGCTCAGCACAACCCTCCCCCTTGGACTTATTTGTCTGTAATTTGACAGGATTTATACACTCTGTAGGGGGGTAGCATGCCTGCAAATTTCATTCTCTTCTGTCAAAAGAAAAAAGTTACAGCCATTTTTTTAAAAACCCAACAGTGATTTGGGGGAGTGAAAAAGGAGCCTTGAATGGGCTCCAAGTTCATGAAGTGCCTCAAGTGAAGGCAGGTTGTTTTCCAAATTGCCAAATTGTCTTTGGTAATTGTTATTGTTGTTAAGGAAAGTGGCTACTACTTACTAGCAACTGTTCTAGTTAAATTATTCTGGGGCCAGCCTTACAGATATATCCTCTAAAAACAAAAATAGCATTTTGTTTTGAAATATTGCCAGTTCTATATATTGAACCATCTGGATAAAATGAATTAGAGACTGAGTGAATGCACTGAAAGATGCTGAAGAGAAGTAGGGATTTTAAAAGGATCTGTTGGGCTTCTTGAAAAGGGACTCCCTATTCACGAAGCATATTCACCTTCTAAAATGGGAACTTCAGGAATTCCTGAAAGAGGAGTTCCTATTCATAAGGAATATTCTAACATTTGAGCCATTTAAAATATTTATATCCTGCCTCTTAATCATACTAATTCATCATACTAATTCATTGTGACTAACAAGCATAAAATTACCCATACTGTTTATTTATATTAAATATTTTTATGCCACCTTTCTGCCACAAGCGGCTTTTGAAGTGGCTCTCAAGAAAATAAATATATATCACAGCAGTAAAAAAAAATGTTACAGCAGTGAATAAAATTAAACCACATCCCTAACCAGCAGTAAAAGCAAAGCAAAGTAGAAACAGCAGCGACCTTAAGCACAAACAAACTCCATTAAAAATATTCCTGAATCACAACCTATTAAGAAACAGCTGGAATAAACAGAACAATCTTCACCTGGTTCCTGAAAGGTAGCAAAGCAGACACCTAGTGGCTCTTCCTTGAGAAAACGTTTCATAGTCAATGCAATTAGTCAGATTACTACTGTTACTAATTAGTCTGGTTACTAATGGGAGTTATTATATATTATTGCATAACGATAATAACTCCCATTAGTTCATATTTTGAACCAGCTGAAGTTTCTGGTAATTTTTCAAAGTCAGTCCTACATTTGCATAATACATTGGCACAGTTATACTAGGATGTTGATGGGAAGGTCATTTCTTTGCAGTTTGGCAAGCCAATCAAAGTTGGGAAAAGCAATCAGAAGAGGAATAACATACCAAGTGAGGTGAACTGAGGCATCCCAAAGTGATTTACAATATATAACACATACATACACCCCACATATAAAAAAATCTGACACGATTGAATATATATATAAAATTAAACAACAGTTACATACATTAAAACAGTGTAAAACAACAATAGCACATACAAAAAATAAGTTGAAATCCAGTACAGGTAAGTAATTCTTATGCCCACTGCCTAGATCCAGCTCCGAGTTGAGGTGAAGGAATTTGCAATTTAAATGCTACCAAATCCAGGAAATGCAAACTTCAATTGATCCTTACATTAAAATTTTACCCAACACCTTCATTCTACTTTGCATTAAAAGAAAGTTGACAACTGTACTGAATTATTCTGGAAGCATTTCTGCTTAGCATTATTATTAGGGCTTTTCTACCTACATGTTTAGAACTTTCCTTCCCGCTCTCCCCACCCAACACCCAGGATTGCCAGTTTCCTGGAAAAATGTTGTAGATCAATAAGTGGTAGATATGGGTTAAAATGCATAGCAGTGAGATGAAATATATGCTTTTAGAAACTTAGTAGAGAGGTATATTGAATTGTAGCCCTAATTAATGATGGTGAATTATAAAGGCTAACATGTATGCATTTGAAGGTCAAGCTAAATAATATTTATGTACCTATTCTGCCTCGGCTGACAGAATTGGGGAATAAGGGGAATTGGGATTACACTTAAAGTGGAACCAAAGTTCTTTGCTGGCCTGTGGACCTTGTTGCCAATTTTTAACTGGTCAGTGGCCTGCAGTCACACAACATACTGGAAATCTCATGAGTGTGCCTGTCTAATGCATGACAGTCTCTCTCTTCCCATATACCTTTTCTTTGCCCACCTTCTTGGTTGAAATCTGAATAGAGCATCTCAAAGCATTATCTGCTCACGGAGATAGAATACGATTTCATATCCTAGGGAACTCTCCATAGCCTGCAACCCTATTGCGTTTACCTGGGAGGAAGACCCATTGAACTTAGTAACCCCACAAATTTTGAATGCACTTCCATCTGGGATCCATTGGAGAACCCTACATAACCATTTTATTTCCTTGGCTTTCTCTGGATGACTTCTTTTATTTTGTGGCTGATGGATTTAGCTGTATTTTGGCTTTTAATATTTGTGGCTTTTAAATTGTTCCTGGCTTTTATTAATTAATTGTAGTTATTTTCTATTGCTTTTCTTCTGTGTGCCACCTTTGAGAGGGCTTTAGACTTCAAAGCTGTCTATAAATATTTTATATACAATTAAAGAAGACTTACATAGACTTGCATTATTAATCAGACTTTTCACATGCCCCGTAGACATGGTAATCCCTAGTTGGTCATTTGAAATGGGGCAAAGGCCGAGGAGGCAACAGGGGCTAGAGGGGGGTTGTGAGGAGGAGAAGCAGACTAAGGAAAGAGGGACATGATTTGGGTGGTAGTTTCGAGGCTCCTTTTCTCTGCAAATGACTATGAAGAAAAAATGTGCACTATGAATGCAAATTTCAGATAAGAAGCGTATAAATCAAGTTGGCAAATTACACAGACTCTGAAATCAGGACCAGGATGGTGGGTGCAGAATGTGAAAATAAATAAATAAAAATGAAATGAATAAGCAAGCCTAAAGTACTTGCTCTTTTGAATAATAGGAGACTTCAGTTACCCAAATGAGTTGCTTGAGTGCCCATTATATGCTGTAAATCTCCTTATGTAACAGTTCATTTTCTTGAAAGTAAGAGCAACAGTAGCACATTCCCAAGGTGAATTAGGATTTTCACAAACGTGTTACAGGTGAACAAGATGTAATATTTTCACATGTCCAGCTGATCTGAGTTGTAGCCCGATTGTGGGGGAAGAATGGGGTTTGTGGTTTTTTAGTTGTCAGTCTGTTTGTCTCCTTGGCCCTGGCTGAGCTAGATTGTTTTCAAATCTGCAGCAAGCCAAACAGTTCTGAGCAGCATCTTGATTCCTCTTCTTATGGTCACTAGGTCAAGCTTTTATCTGGGTCAGCTGGACCCTGGCTGCTGCCAAGATATTTGACAGCTCCATTAACTATACATGATTATGTCTTGTTGTTGTTCCTGTTATACAGACAAGTTGAATCCATAGCCCCAGTTCAAACTGAAGGTGTCCCCCACACAGAGAGACCATGATAACGTGTGGTGCTGCCCTCGCAGAACTGTTGCAGCAGGTGTACTAATTGCGAGAATTGGCTCCTTGGCACTATGGCTGTCTGCTTAGCCACAATGTTTTGTGCAGTTGTGGTGGCCCTTGTTCTGAGCTACTATGAATACACAAATTGTCTCAGTCACATGAATGGCCCCCACATGGAAGAGCTAGTTCTCACAAGCAGTGCCTTTGCCTGAGTGGCAGTCCAGTGGCAGTTGCTTATTCTGACTTGGTTTGCACATAATGCTAAACCATGGTTTATTAAACTATGTTTTATTTAAATCATAGCATGTGGTTGTATTCAGCTAAGTATTACTCAGAGCAGACTCATTAAAATTAATGGACCTACATTACTGATGGCCTTTAATGTCAGTGGGACTACTTTGAGTATGATTAGCACTGGCTACAACCAATAGTGTTGTATGTGAAGCCTGTTCATCAGGTTAACTATGGTTTGTTTACCAGCAAACCAGAATATGAAGCAAGGGTTTCTTGTTGGCTGAGAAACTTTGATTTGCTTTAACCCAACACCCTTTTCTAACCGTACTGTGTTTGACAATGCACCCCAGACACTCATCTGACTACAAAGGCCTGAGGCAAGAGTAAAGGTAAAGGTAAAGGTACCCCTGCCCGAACGGGCCAGTCTTGACAGACTCTGGGGTTTGTGCGCCCATCTCACATCTATTGGCCGGGGGCCAGCGCTGTCCAAAGACACTTCCGGGTCACGTGGCCAGCGTGACAACGCTGCTCTGGCGAGCCAGAGCCGCACACGGAACGCCGTTTACCTTCCCGCTGGTAAGCGGTACCTATTTATCTACTTGCCCCCGGGGGTGCTTTCGAACTGCTAGGTGGGCAGGCGCTGGGACCGAGCAGCGGGAGCGCACCCCGCCGCGGGGATTCGAACCGCCGACCTTTCGATCGGCAAGCCCTAGGCGCTGAGGCTTTAGCCCACAGCGCCACCCGCGTCCCTGGAGGCAAGAGTAGCTGGGAAATAAACCAAGGTTTGGAGAAACTAGCTATGATTTAAGTGATCATCTTTGGGACAAGTTGTCATTAACTTGTGGCTTGTTAAGTAATGGCATAAACAAACAATGGCCAACAAACACATCTGAATAGTGGGAAGCCTTGGTTTCCTCAGTCCAAAATAACTGTTTCCAATTTTCAAGCTATTCTCTTCACTAAACCGTTGTCTGTAGAAATCCTTTTTCTAAACCATTACAAGCAGATGTGCTTCAGGAATTGTGGATTGTCCTTTTCCTAACTTGCTAAGAATCAATAGAGAGTTTTCAGAGAAATTGAGATTTTCAGTAGCAGTGAAGAAAATAAGGTCCTCATTTGAGAATTTTCAATTATAATTTCATAGTCATTGTCTCATGCCTTTAATATATTCTGCCTGCTGAGATATAACTTTGGCCCATCTTTGCCTGCCTTTAGGAGATCCTAGAAACCTCTAATCAGGCTGTAGTTTCAGGATGCCTGAATATTAGTGCAGGCTTGCAAACAGCCACTTGCCTGGTCAGTTGTGGTAAGTGAGAATTGCCTAGAGACAACTAAGCAGGGAAGCTTTTGTAAATAGGAAGACAGTCAACAGTTTAGGCCTCAAATGCATTTCATAGCTCACAACCTTTTTGTAGAACTTACAACATGGGCTCACCCTGTTACCTTCTCCAACCTTGTGCCTCCCACATGTTTCAGTCTACAATTCCCAACTTCCTTGACAACTGAACCCGCTGGCTGTTGCTGATGGGAATTGGAGTTCTAAGCATTGAGAGCAGGCATCCCCAACCTTTGGGCCTCCAGATGTTTTGGGCTACAGTTCCCATCATCCCTGACTACTGGTCCTGTTAGCTAGGGATCATGGGAATTGTAGGCCAAAACTTCTGGAGGGCCAAAGGTTGGGGATGCCTGATCTAGAGAACTCCTAATTGGGGAAGGCTGCATAGCAAAGGCAAATTATGTCACTGCTGAACAGCTCTATTTCAGTGTTTCTGTGTTTTCATCTCTCATTAAGGACTTTGTTTCTGGAAGGCTTTCTAACTTGTTACAGTGCCACCTTGTCTGGTGGGAAGATTGGTTTATGAGGCAGTTGATGTCATGACTGGTGAAAACCTACCTTTCTACATTGCTTGCCTTCCATTTCCTGATTGCACTGCATTATAGCCTGTGTAGTCTCTTCTGCAAAAGCTGGAATTATGACTCTTTTAAAAATCTCATTTTTATTTCATTTTTTTCCTGCTACATTGCAATTGCACTAATAAAAAATAAAATAAAAATAAAATAAAAAGCAACTGGTATGATCACTTTGGCTGCAAAGAGAAAACAATTAATTACAGGGCTGGTTTGCCAGGAGAGATCAGGAAATGATTGATTAATGGGCCAATTTCAGTAATGGCTGTGGCCCAGGAGGGAACAGGAAATGACTTATTAAAGAGCCATTTCAATAATGCCAGGAAAAAATAGGAGCCGCTTCACACACCACAAATTAGGAGAACCTTTATTGATTGAAGGCTGCAATCTAAGCAAGTGTTCTGGAGCACAATGGAACTTACTTTTAAGTAAAAGTAGTTATGTTCTTGCCTGTGGAGATGGGCATTGCGGGATTATTATGGGGAATATAAGATATATTAAATCCTGTGTAGAATTTAAGCTTCCAACTTTAATGTGTACTTTTAATTGCTTTTATCATCACCTAAAATATCCAATAAAGATATTACAGGATGTAAGTATTTTAAATAAAATTCATGATTATCTTTTGATGATGCACAGATCTAGCAATAGTTGTTGCTGACATCCGTCTGTCTTGGGAGAAAATAGAGGAGTGCACTTTGAGGGGTGAAGTCAAACTATTGGAGGTTGTAGCGCCTGCTCACTGCTATGGAAACATGCCCTGACTGCCTGTCTCCAGACACTGTGATCATCTGCAAGGAATTCCCACATGGCAGAGTCGATGTTGCCAGCCTTCATGTCTCATTTGCAGGCATCTTTGTAGCATGGAGTTGGTCTGCCAATGGGCTTAGTACCTGAAGCCATCTCCCCATAGAGCACATCCTTGGAAATCCTGCCCTCTTTCCTTCTGTGGATGTGACCAAGCCAGCATAGATGTTGCTGAGGTAGAAGTTCAAACATGTTGGGAATGTGGGCTTGGGGGAGCACATTTGTTTGAAACTTTGTCCTGCCATGTGGTACCCTTGTAGAAGGTGTTGAGGCTTTGCACCTGACGGTTGTAAGTGCCCACAATACAGTTCCACAAAGCAACGTGCTCAACATGTAAACCTGGTAGACCTTCACCTTGGTATTGGACGTTAGCATTGCATTCTCCCATACCCTCTTGGAGAGATGAGCTATTACCGCAGTTGTCCAGCTCAGCATTAGTGAGGAGGTTGCTGGTTATGCTAGAACCCAGGAAGATGAAATTATCTGCCGCCTCAAGCATGTGGTCACCGATGCTGATGCATGGAGTGCTGGCTGATGGCTAACAACAGTCAACAGGCTGAAAATCTGCATACAGTAAAGCTATAATCACATTAAGCTAGTAACTAATCCTGCAAATAGAATTCCTTGCCATCTGATTCAAGAAGCCGGGTTATTTCCTTTTGCAGCAGCAACATCAAGGTGAAGTCTGCAGATGTGGCTGCAAATTTCCACGCAAGAACAAGTTTGCCCAAGCACATTCTCAGGGAGGAAGTGTTTCTGAACCAGCATATCTAGTAAAAAAATAAGAAATAGCAGAAATGCAACCTGTTTAATGTACAGGGAAAACAAGCATTTGAATTTACAAACTGTAAACTGTGTAACTGGCCCTTGGAATCCTCCAAGTTTTCAGTGTGTGAAAGCTTTCCTTCTCCTCCAGTATGCTTTTCCCATTCATTTGTTTACAACAGTTCCCAAGTTAAAACCAGCAGCACAAATTTTTTTTTACATGATTTTCAACAATACAAGGCAGAAGTTGCCAGACTACTATTAAAAAATGGTCTAGCCTGTTCTATTGCCTCTGGAGCTGAGTGTTATTACCTGTTGGTGTTTGGTGGTTATGCTGCTATTAAAAGCAGTGGAGTGGCCCACTGCAGTGCATTGCTTAAGAGTGCTAGACTAGGATCAGGAATACCCAGCTTCAGATCCCCATTCAGCAATGAAGTTCACTGCGTGACTGTAATAGATAGGCTGGGTGTAGAGAAGTGGTGGGAGGCACCATCTGGGAAACCTCCATGGAAACCCCAAGGGAAGAAGGCTCAGTGCCAGTGGATTGGTGGTGGGACGATGATGAGTGGTCAGAGGGAGGAGGAGGAGTTGGAAGCTGAAGAGGTAATAGGGTTTAGTGAACAGAACAAGTCTGTGGCATACATAGAGCAGCCAGAATCAGAGGCAGAATCAAAGGCTGGAAAGGAGGAGGGCTAAAAGGCAAAGATGAGGCAGGTTGCTAAAGAAACCAGGGGGTCTCTCTCTCCTGCTGCAACCAGCTCCCCTCCCCTCTGGTCTCCCAGAACCCGCAGGGGTATGAAGAGGATGCAGCATAGACAGACAAGCCATTGGAGTTTCAGATTGCTTGGGAAGGACCCAGAGGAAAAGGAGACTTAGGCAGCTGTGGCAGGGCGAGGACCTTCAGTCCTTGCAACTGACTCACTGGGGCAAGATCTACTGGGATGAGTTGCTGTGCTCACTAGGTCTGTGTTGTTTTGTTTCTTTGAATAAAAAGTTAACTTCACTGATAGTTTGTGAGCTATTGCTGACCTGCTCTTGAAACCCTCCCTGACAGTGAGCTTGGATCAGTAACAGAGTTGTTTCCTAGTTCTGCTGGATCTCTCAGCGGCCTTTGATACAATCGACCATAACATCCTTCTGGACCGTCTAGAGGGGTTGGGAGCTGGGGGCACTGTTATACAGTGGTTTCGCTCCTTCCTCCTGGGCCGTGTTCAGAAAGTGGTGGTGGGGGATGAGTGTTCAGACTCCTGGGCCCTGGCTTGTGGGGTGCCTCAGGGTTCCGTCCTCTCCCCCATGCTTTTTAACATCTATATGAAGCCGCTGGGAGAGATCATCAGGGGGTTTGGACTGGGTATCCATCAATATGCAGATAATACCCAGCTCTACCTCTCTTTCAAATCAGAACCAGTGAAGGCGGTGAAGGTCCTGTGTGAGTGCCTGGAGGCGGTTGGAGGATGGATGGCGGCTAATGGATTGAGGTTGAATCCTGACAAGACAGAAGTACTGTTTTGGGGGGACAGGGGGTGGGCTGGTGTGGAGGACTCCCTGGTCCTGAATGGGGTAACTGTGCCCCTGAAGGACCAGGTGCGCAGCCTGGGAGTCATTTTGGACTCACAGCTGTCCATGGAGGCGCAGGTCAATTATGTATCCAGGGCAGATGTCTACCAACTCCACCTGGTACGCAGGCTGAGACCCTACCTGCCTGTCTCGCCAGAGTGGTGCATGCTTGCCAGAGTGTCTCGCCAGAGTGGTGCATGCTCTAGTTGTCTCCTGCTTGGACTACTGCAATGCGCTCTACGTGGGGCTACCTTTGAAGGTGTCCCAGAAACTACAACTAATCCAGAATGCGGCAGCTAGACTGGTGACTGGGGGCGGCCGCCGAGACCACATAACACTGGTCTTGAAAGACCTACATTGGCTCCCAGTACGTTTCCGAGCACAATTCAAAGTGCTGGTGTTGACCTTTAAAGCCCTAAACGGCCTCAGCCCAGTATGCCTGAAGGAGCGTCTCCGCCCCCATCGTTCTGCCCGGATGCTAAGGTCCAGTGCCGCGGGCCTTCTGGTGGTTCCCTCATTGCGAGAAGCAAAGCTACAGGGAACCAGGCAGAGGGCCTTCTCGGTAGTGGTGCCCGCCCTGTGGAACACCCTTCCAGCAGATGTCAAAGTGATAAACAACTACCTGACATTCAGAAGACATCTTAAGGCAGCCCTTCAGGGAAGTTTTTAATGTGTGATATTTTAGTGTATTTTTGGTTTCTGTGGAAGCCGCCCAGAGTGGCTGGGGAAGCCCAGCCAGATGGGTGGGGTACAAATAATACATTATTATTATTATTATTATTATTATTATTATTATTATTATTATTATAACAATCACTAAGTCTAACCTATCTGGAAGGGGGGAGCCACTGAGCACCTTGGAAGAAATATGGGATATAGATGCAATAAATAGGTAAAGGTAAAGGGACCCCTGACCATTAGGTCTAATCGTAGCCGACTCTGGGGTTGTGGCACTCATCTCACTTTATTGGCCAAGGGAGCCAGCATACAGCTTCCGGGTCATGTGGCCAGCATGACTAAGCCGCTTCTGGCAAACCAGAGCAGCGCACAGAAACACCGTTTCCCTTCCCGCCGGAGCGGTACCTATTTATATACTTTCACTTTAACGTGCTTACGAACTGCTAGATTGGCAGGAGCAGGGACTGAGCAATGGGAGCTCACCCCGTCGCGGGGATTCAAACAGCCGACCTTGGTAGCTCAGTTAGTAGAGCATGAGACTATTAATCTCAGGGTTGTGGGTTCAAGTCCCATGTTCCTGAAATCTAGGGGGTTGGACTAGATGACCCTTGTGGTCCCTTCCAACTCTACAATTCTATGATTCTATGATTCTAAGTCCTAGGCTCTGTGGTTTAACCCACAGCGCCACCCACGTCCCTTATGCAATAAATAAATGCCAACAAAAACAAAAGTTGGTAACCCTCCTGCATAAGGCAACTTCATCTGTTCCTAAGTGACTTGGCTGTGGATGTGAATGAATTGAAGAGGGAGGAAGAAAGAGCACTAAAAATAAAGTGAAGGGATAAAATGGATTGGGAGTCCCACACCTGCAACTTTAGAAAGGGTGACTAGGGAGAGAAAGAGCAAACTGTGGAAGAAGCCCAGAAAAATGGGAAGAGAAAGATCATTCTTCATACCAGTGCTAAACTTTGGAGGGATGAGGAGGCAGGGAATGGCCTGGAGGAGGAAAACTGGGAACTTTAAAATGCACAGAGTCAGCAAGGAGGCAGCTGAAGATCTAATTAGAGGCCCATTTCTGTCAAACTTTGCTGGAGTCAACACAGAGTTGCATCACTGTTAAAGGAGGCTGTCAGAAGTAAACAAGTAAAGCACGGGGAATCCCCTTCAGCGATTATGTGAGCATGCACATGAATTTATCCAGGCCAAAAGAAATATCCTTTACACATGAAAAATTCAAGTGTGGCTAATGCAAGAGACTAACTTTGCCAGCTGAATAGTCTGAGGGATTTTAGGATGCTCAAAAAGGCATCTGCTGAACAAATAGCTAAAGTTATTAGGACAAATAGTAATCTTGTAATAGAAAATGAAGTTACCTGTTAGGCTGTAAAGCAGGCAGGCAGTCAAAGATGATAATGATATATCAGCAAAGCTAAGACACTCCTTAGCTCTTGGTTCTTCTCCTCACCAAACAGAATGAGTACAGAAATACCTATTTCAGTGGTTATTCTTCTCTGGGTGATGCCCTCAAGAAAAGGTGCTTTTGCTGCTGTGCTGATCTCACAAAGGAAGGATGCATAACAACCAAAGTTCAGAATTTGAATTGGGCTCAGCCTCATTGTATGGGTCTGCCAACTGGATTATTTTCCAGCCACAGGTGTTGATAGAAAGAAAGCAGACTTATTGTATAAATCCCGGCTTGGAATTTTATCAGAAAAACTGCTTTGGTACTGGGCCAGGGCTAGACAATGGCCAATTCATGGCCAGCCCAGACATTTTGCTCCATAGGATAGATCAGCAGATCATTATTCATGCTTGCCCCATTGAACATACTGGGACTTGACTTCCAAGTAAACATGCATTGTAAATCCTGAAGACTGACACCGGCTAAGGTGGCCAGATGCAAAAGGGAACAGGACTTCCTGTACAAGAAGAATCCTGCTGGATCTGTCCAAAGGCCTATCTAATCCAGCATCCATTTCTCATCCTAGCCAATCAGTTGCCTATGGAAAGCCTAAAAGTAGGGCCTGATTGCAGCAGTGCTCTCTCCACTTGTGATACCCCAGCAACTGTTTTTCAGAGGCATGCTGCCCTCAACAGTGGAGGGAAAACGTAGCCATTGTGGCATTGATAGCCACTGATATTCTTCTCCTCCAATAATTTTGTCTAATTCTGTTTTAAAGCCATCCATAATCTTAAGAGAGTGCTGTATGAAAAGGAAACACTTTGTGTACAAGATGGAGATGTTGCTTATAATGCAATCCAAGCGAGATCTTGAGAGGGTGTGGCGGGCACGGGTAATACTGAGCCAGTTTGACTATTGAGGCAGCTTCCTAAGTTCCTGTGCTCTGACAGAAGGCATGAAACTCTCATCTGGAGTGCACCATTCACCAGTTCCGTCATCTAAAGTCCCACTAACTGCCATCACCTCAGCCTGATCTGTGCCAAGTTTTCTTTTATTGGCCCTCATCCAGCACATTACTAATTCTGGACAACAGCTTAGGGATTCCACTGCCTCACTGGTATTTGAGAAAAATGAGAACTATTACGAGGAGTCATCAGCATACTGATGACACTAAGCTCCAAATTCCCTAATAACCTCCAACAGTGGTTTAATGTAAATGTTTTAAAAGCATATGGAAGAAGACAGAACCATGGGGCAATTCCCAAAGCGTAGAACAGGAGTCCCCCCAACAATACTTTAGGGCCATTTGGCAGTAGGAAAAGGGCCTTTCTCATTTACAGAGGACAGGCTTTGCATGCAGTCCCTGCTGGCATCTACAGTTAAAGGAATCAGGTAGCAGGTGGCATGCAAGACCAATGCCTGAGACCCTGGAGAAGATGCTGCCAGCTTGAGTGGGAAGCAGTGGACTAGATAACCAACACTCTGACCAAATATAAGGCAGCGCCCTATGTTCTTCTGAAACCTACAGAAACAGTGCAGAGCAACTCCATCTACAGTGGTACCTCGGGTCAGTGGCGTAGCGTGGGTTGTCAGCACCCGGGGCAAGGCAAGTAATTTGCGCCCCCTAACCCGTGGATTTGCGCCCCCTAACTCTAACCCCCAGATGTTGCGCCCGGTGCGGCCGGCACCCCCTGCACCCCCCACGCTACGCCACTGCCTCGGGTTACAGACGCTTCAGGTTACAGACTCCGCTAACCCAGGAATAGTACCTCGGGTTAAGAACTTTGCTTCAGGATGAGAACAGAAATCGTGCTACGGCGGCAGCGGGAGGCCCCATTAGCTAAAGTGGTGCTTCAGGTTAAGAACAGTTTCAGGTTAAGAATGGACCTCCGGAACGAATTAAGTACTTAACCCGAGGTACCACTGTATTTCCAATCCAGCCAGGTGATCTGAAAGGATATCGTGGTTTATGGAATTGAAAGACCTTGACAAGGCTAAACAAGGGCACACATGCGCATTGGTAAAGGGTATTCACCAGTGCAACCCAGGCAAAGGATGGAATGGTGTCTCTTTCTCTCTACCCATTCCATTTACAAAAGCCTACTGGACTAGCTGCTGCATCTTACTTCAACAGTGACCTGGAGCAGCTGGCGAGCTTAGGGCGGATCAAACAGCGAACATGGCTCCCTGCAGCTCTCAGCCCCTGACTGTTTAATGGGGTATGGCACTACTTTAAATGTAGAGTGCATTATGGGCCCCATGTCAGAGTCAGCCCAGAGGTATAAATGAGGCAAGTGACTTTGACAATGTGTTTGCTCAAACCACAGAGGATGAAAAATGCTTTGTCTTGGTCTCCACTCCCCACCCAGTTGCAGAGGAGTGAGGAGACCTGATGTACTGAAAGCCTACTCCCTTCCCCCTTCACAACCACTGCCCCAGTACATAGGCAAAGAAAGCCTTTGTCCGCAAGAGAAGGGTATTTGAGAAGGAAAATAAATTAGACATTCCTATTCACCCAGACTGACAGATTCAGACTGTGCTGGTGGTGGAGGATTTGTCATGCTGTCACCTGTATTGTATAGAAAACTGGCCAGGATAAGAGAGAGAGGGAGAGAAAGAGAGAGGACAACAGGATGAGTAGAAAGTCAGTAAAATGGTGAGAAGGCAGCCACAGGAGACGTGGCAGAACCCTTCACTGCCTCGAATTGTCTGATGATTTAACATTCACACCGCAAGCCATTGCTTCTGCTCTAAATGAAATATTAACTGTCCTGCAATAAACTCAAGGCATCCTGTTCCTTGTCTAGGTTCTTATATGAAAAGAGACAATAGAGGGCCAATAAGCTACCAAAGATGCTTTGCTGTATTTTATTTTGAAAACTGGTTGGGAAAAAGAAATCCACGTTTCAGAGGCCTTTGTTAGTTTTCAGGAGATGTCTGAAAGTAGGCAGGGATTATTCTTGCTGAGCCTCTACTGGCAGGGAGTTCCACAGGGCAGGGCCTGTCACATGAAAAACTTGGTCTTAGTAAAGGCTGAGCAAACCTCAGCAGTGCCCCATCAGAGGAGCTCCATGACTGAAGTGGAGCATAAGGAATCAGGTGGTCCTTAAGACACTATGTGGGGTTTTGTGAATTAAGACATATATAAATTTGCTGTGTGTGTAGATGCTTTGTGCTATACTTGTGAGGAAGTATACTTGTGCTATACTTGTGAGGAGAGCCAGTGTGGTGTAGTGGTAAAGAGCAGCAGTCTTGTAATCTGGGGAACCGGGTTCGCGTCTCCGCTCCTCCACATGCAGCTGCTGGGTGACCTTGGGCCAGTCACACTTCTGTGAAGTCTCTCAGCCCCACTCACCTCACAGAGTGTTTGTTGTGGGGGAGGAAGGGAAAGGAGAATGTTAGCCGCTTTGAGACTCCTTAAAGGGAGTGAAAGGCGGGATATCAAATCCAAACTACTACTACTACTACTACTACTACTACTACTATTCTTCTTCTTCTTCTTCTTCTTCTTCTTCTTCTTCTTCTTCTTCTTCTTCTTCTTCTAGAAGAAAGGCCTTGGTGGGCTAGTTGTTGCCCATCTGTTGCTCCTCTCTGGTCCAATAATCCAACCAGGAAGGTCATTAGTCACTTTATATTACAGGTAGCAGAAGTTGGATTGAGATCCAGCGCTTTGTGTGATGGCTGTTCCTAACAATTCTTAAGTTTAGTACTTGTGAATAAAGCTCAGATATGAATTAATTGTGCTGCGGGCCTCGTATGATTTGTGCTGTTTGTGTGTGTTTTTGTAGATGTTTGTCTCATTAAATACACATATGGGGGCCAAATCAGCACTGGCATGTATTTTAAAGAGAAAAGCACCTACAAAAATACATGCATAGAAAGTTCAAATGATTTTTTAGCCAGGGAGATCCAGTGGAGTGCAAAATGCTGGAAGCTTTTGGCTACATTCAGTGTGTAATTTAAGGGTTAGTTCTGTTCTGAGTGTTAGCTACCCAAGAGGTGTATGTGTTGTTGTGGAGGAGCTTTTCCTCTGTCTGTCTGGTTGGTTGAATGTCTTTATGTTATATACAAAGTCTGAAGTAAATAAAGTATAAATCTCTTCAATTGATATACTGCTTCTGCTCTGTTTTCCTCAGTTAAGTGTTATCAGGATTTCTTTTCTATCTGGATTCCACCTGCATTATTTAAGTAATTTTTTTAACACAAAAAGGGATTGTTTGAAGTTGGCATGAGTCTAAGTGAGGACATGAACCCAGCTTTTCCAGGTCTAAGTATAGCGTTCAGTGTACTCGATCACAACGTTCAGGCATATGTTACAGAATTTGATGCTGATGCACGTATGCATTATCACTGTTTTATGGTCACTCCCCATTTATGACCTGTAATGTTCCTGGGACTCTTTAAGTGTCTCAGATGTTATTGCTTTTAGCAGTTGACAGTCCCAAGCTCTACCCATATATTTTCAGAATAGAAATGATGGCCTTATTAAGAGTCACAGCTGGATCCGAGCCAATCACTAGCTGAGGGGAGAAGCAAGAGGCGATTGGCAGTAATTGTCACCAAAATGGAAAGGGAATTATGAATCTGGTTCATACATGTTCTTTCAGATGGAACCAACTGCAGTGACTTTTCGCCGAGAAATTAAAATTAATGGTCTTCCTTTCCGGACCATCATTTTATTTATTCATTTGTATTATGTGGGAATAAGGTGCAGAGCTACTGGAGCAGAACCAATGCAGCAGGAAGTAGAGGACTAAGAGAAAAGTAGGAGGGGAGGCGTTTGATCCAGAAAGAAGAACTGCAGAAGGGTTTAAAGTGGAGTGTGTAAATTATGGTTTAATTGGAGTAGTCCATCTTCCAGTCACAAGTTATTATAAAATAAGACATAAACCTTTGTTTCCTTAAGGACATGAACTACCTGCGAACGGATGGTATTTTAGGAAGAAACTTCCCCTTAGGGTGCGTGATTACATAATCGTTCACAATAGGGTTTCTTGCGAGTTCCTGTGAACCATCTGGTGCATGGCATTACCAGAAAGAGGATATTGGTCTAATCCAGTGTGACAATTCCTGTGTTCTTGGCTTTGATTATTTATTTATTTTAAATACTGCCCAGCTATAGAGACCAGCTCTGTCTCAAAAGGTTACCGACTTCTGTATGCCTCTGAGGGAGGGAGGGAGGGAGGGATTTAGCAGGACAGAGAAAAAGATTAACAGCAGGAACGTGGACAGCCAGGATGGTGGGAGCGAGAAAAGGAAAGTTCATTGCTAATTAGAAAACTTGAACTGAGGAAAGTTAATTAGTAATGAAACTTCTGACTGAATGATGTGGATTTTGAATACCGGCTTTGTCAGAAGTTGAAATTAATTACACGCTTAGATACAGGAGAGGGTTTGGGGGTGGCGAGGGGGAAGAGAAATAGAAAGGGGTGGAGAATGAGATACAGCAAAAAGCAGGATTATAAACCTGGTTCAAGTTTGTTGCCGTGGTGACTAGAGATAGTCCCTGTGGCTGACAGTGGTGAGACACATTGAAGGAAGCAGATAGTTATAATTAACCCTTTCTGAATGCTCTTGATTCCGTGTGTGTGTAGGTGGATAGGACATGGAGAGAGATTTACAGAGTTCTATTTTTCTCACTTGACTTCTTTTATCTCTCGTCATTCCTTTTGGACATGCTGGAATTGGTCATATAAATATTTAAGCCCCTCCATGACTGATACGGCTTTTCACTCAGTTTATACTAAATTTTGCCTGTGGTGCCACAGACTGAAGGGTGTGTGTGAAAGTCACCCACTGCCCCAAAGGGACAGCAGAGGATTCTGACAAAAACAGGAGTGGAAATTGTCCAGAACTAAGATTGATCCAGCAAATACAATTGGTTTTCACTGTCTGAAAATGATACATAATCGATTATGTCTCTGTGCCCAAATTCGCATTGTGTTTCCTCTGAAATGAATAGGGTGGAATAATGTAACGGCAATGTAACATGTAATGACTGTAATTCATTACTTAATTTATGTAATTTCACCACAGCAGACAGCAAGATGAATAACATAGTTTTTGGCAGAAACCCAACGGCAGCAGAATGGAAACAGAGCTGTGTGTGTCGACCACAGGGTGGAACAGAAAGCGATGCACAAAGTTACTTGAGAAGAGGGATTGATTGTTAAAATACTTAGAACTGTATCTCTGTGAGGGGAATAGGGATCTCCTAACAACTCCCAGGACCCATAACAAACTACAGTTCCCAGGATTCATTGATGGAAGCCAGGACTGTTTCAAGTGGCATGATAATTCTTTCAAGGTATTGTGCAAATGGAGGCTTAGCATATGAGAAGAGCTTTGCTGGCCTATCTAGTCTAGCATCTTGTTTCTCACAGTGGCCAGCCAAGTGGCCCTGGAAGTCCACAAGCAGGAGAATAGCCTCTTCCTGCTCTCTCCATCTCAGATGAAGCATTTAAAAGGAAATTTACACACACGACTTGAGTTTCCAACCCGTTTACTCACTATTTTTTAAAAAGAAAGTCTCATTGAAATCAATGGAGCTTACTTTTGAGTAGACATGCACAGGATTGCACTGTTGAAAAGGCTTCATGCTTCCATGTGACTGTCAAAGTTAGATGGTGTCTGCTGCTTAAGTAACTGCTGAGAAGATCCTGCTGATCTGACCAACCTGTGTTACTCATTTTGTAGTTATGTATCTGTCCTGAGGTTTATATATTTGGTATAAATTAAAATAATGATACAGCGATGTTATCCTGGACATCTATGTGCATTTCACCACTGAAGTATCCATTCTGCATCATTAGACTGCCAAGTGATAGTCTGGAATACTTTTTTGCAATCTTCAAACAATTTAACACAGACAGGAGAACTGGCACACAGTGTATTGCTGCCTCTCCGGAGCAAAATGCAGGGCAGAGGACCATTGAGTTTGGCTGCTGAAACATTCCTGGACAAAAACCGAAGCCAAGGCAGATCAGGTTCCGCTACCAGCTTCTCTTCCCTGAGGGAGCGTACATATGTTTGTTCCAAGCTTTTGGTGGATGGAAACTGGAACTGTTCCTGTTCTGCAATGCCAGTAGGAATTCAAGATGTCGGGACAGTTATGTTGAAAGGAGTTCCTCATTTTACGGTTGCTTATTTTAGAACTTAAGAGGGTACACTGTAAATTATGTATAGACCTTATATGAGAAATGTAGAACTTTCTGGAACATAAGCTGCAAGTCTCCAATTCCCTTTATATAGATTGGAAAAATGGAGCTGTATATTTCAAAAACTTATGGAGAGTCTCTCTCAGTGAGTCTTCTTCTCAGAGATGCATCTTAACTGCACTCCTCCATGGGATTTCCTCTCCTGCTCACAATGTCCAGAGTTAAGGGGGCAGGTTTTGCCCTGCCATGGTAACATCCCTAAGTGTCTGCCCTTTCCTTTCTCCATAGTGTTGAATAGAGCAATCACTTAAATGGGCAAAAGAAATGGGGTATGTTTGTGGAAATCACTAGGGTGGGAGACTCAATCCAGTACTATACATACATGTGCGGGAGCGGGTGGCGCTGTGGTCTAAACCACTGACCTTCTTGGACTTGTTGATCAGAAGGTCGGCGGTTTGAATCTGCTCGATGGAGTGAGTTCCTGTTGCTCTGTCCCAGCTTCTGCCAACCTGGCAGTTTGAAAGCACACCAGTGCAAGTAGATAAATAGGTACTGCTGTGGTGGGAAGCTAAATGGCAGCCACTGTTTAGTCATGCTGGCCACATGACCCAGAAAGCTGTCTGTGGACAAACGCTGGCTCCTTTGGCCTGAAGCGAGATGAGCGCCGCATCCCATAGTCGCCTTTGCCTGGACTTAACTGTCCAGGGGTACTTTACCTTTTAACTTTACCTTTTTATTGGGCTGTTGCACATGCATTTTCCCAGACTTAAAACCTTTGTTGCTGTGTTTGGGAAGAAGACAAAGGGCAGCAGTGGTCTGGATTCAGCCTTCCCAATTTCCCCAAACCAATGATCAGTACAATGCCACATCCAACCAGAGATACGCTAAGGGTGTTTGCTTTTCTGCGTTCATGGTCTTAAACTGAATCAGGGCAGTTACATGAAATTCAGTCCCATTAGATTCAGTAGCATGTGCATCCTTTACCACTTTAGGATTAGGACATAAGCCTGCAAGCACATCTGTTTGGAAGGAAGCAGGTAAGTAAATGCATTCAGGAATGAACTATCAAGTTGCATTCCTCTACTTGCTTCTCCTTATATCTTTCTCAGCCTATTTGCTATTCCCACTGAGCAACAGACTGCAGCGTATCTTAAATCTTCCTCAAAACTGTGCATTCTAGTAAAACCCGGTCTCCTTTTATCTGTATAGATGTTGATTGTAATATTCATGGGTTTCGGTAGCTCTTTACAAGGAGGAATAATAGGGGCTTTATTCTCATTTAAATGAAATTTAAATGTATAAGCTACAAAACAAAGGGCATTAAAGCACTTTCATTGAATTTAGGGCTGCTTGCCAGTGCAACAGCAATTTAGAAAACTTTTAGCAGAAATGTAAATCTGGATTTAGGATAGTTCAGTCTGGGAAGGGGGAAAATCAGTGCAGGATTATATAGAATAAAAAGGAGTGTAAATAATAATCCATGCTTTTGTGTGTTTCCAGTGCTTCATAATACACAAGGAGAAATGGCATATAGTGAAATCTGCAAAGTCATTTTGGGTGGGGGGGACTATCAGAAAACTACAATAAAATGACTCTGAGTCTCTGGCTATTGATTATTAGGCATTATCCTGGTATGAGCCTCCAGAAATGAATGTTTTGCCATTTAGTCTGATAAGCATCTGCCAGGGCAACATGCAGCAGCTAGGAAAACAATTACAAGGGCTATCAATCCTCATGGTTTAGGATGTTTACTGATTACCAGCTGGGGTAAAGAAACATATTTTTCCCCTAGTTAAAGTGTAGCATAATTAAGCCCATTATGGAAGTTACATCCAGCTTTGGTCACTGTTGGGAGCAAAATAACGGTTTAGATGAACCAGTGTTCTGTTCCTTCCAGTGTGGCAATTGGAAGAAATTAGTATCCCTAATTTCTTGTGAGAGAGAGGAAGAGAAGACTCATTTGAAAGCAATCTAGTTTTCATTGGCCTCCACTGTAGGATAGACAATTCCTCCAAACCAATCTTTCCTCTCTAATTTCTTCAATCTATTGCTTCAGTGTGGACATACACCTCAAGCAGGCACTTCTTCCTTATTTGCTGCTGAGAAATGATTTACAGAATTTTGGATGAAAAAAAGGGCAATCAAAATGCCTAAGGGTCTGAAGCAACTCCCCTATGGGGGAAGAGTTTTGGGGAGAAAGGCAAGTAATTGTGGTATGGAGATGAAGATGGCATGGTATGGAGAAAGATACAGATAAAATTTCATTATTATTAATATTATTATCATCAAACAGAAACCCAGGGGCATCCTGTGAAGCTGAATGATGGGAGATTCAGGATAGACAAAAAATAAGTGTTTCTTTAAGCAACACATGGTTAAACTATGGAACTTGCCACCACAATTTGTGGTAATGTTGTTGTTGTTTAGTCTTTTAGTCATGTCCGACTCTTCGTGACCCCATGGACACCAGGCACTCCTGTCTTCCACTACCTCCCGCAGTTTGGTCAAATTCATGCTGGTAGCTTTGCTGGTAACACTGTCCAACCATCTTGTCCTCTGTCGTCCCCTTCTCCTTGTGCCCTCCATCTTTCCCAACATCAGGGTCTTTTCCAGGGAGTCTTCTCTTCTCATGAGGTGGCCAAAGTATTGGAGCCTCAGCTTCACGATCTGTCCTTCCAGTGAGCACTCAGGGATGATTTCCTTAAGAATGGAATTTGTGGTAATGGTTGTTGCCAACTTGGACAGCTTTAAAAGAGAATTATTCAAATTCAGGTTAAGGCTAACTATGGCCACTAGTCAGGATGACCTCCAGGATCAGAAGCGGTATGCCTCTGAAGACCGTTTGCTGGGGAGCAACGGCAGGAGAGAGAGCTATTGCGCTCATGCCCTGCTTGTAGACTTCCCAGAGATATCTGGTTGGCTACTGTGGAAAACATGATGCTTGATTAGATGAGCCTTTGCTCTGATCCAGCAGTTCTTAAGAAATAAAAAGATTTCACAAAAATGGAAACGCCAATAGAAGGGGACAGGGCTCAAAACATTGGGATGTATTGATAATGGATGGATTAATTCACCAAATTACAAGTCAACACAGGAGGCAGAAATCCAATTGTTTTACTGCAGTGCAGTAACTCAGAGCAGGGCTTTCAGTGTGGCTGGCCCTTTCCTGTGGAATAGCATTTCTGTTGAGATACAACAGGTGTCCGGTATCTGCACTTTCCAGAAACAACGGATGACATATTTGTTTCCAACAAGCTTTCCCAGTTGAATGAATGTGTCACTGCCATGGGTGTCTACTTTGTGTTGTTTTTAACATTAATTTGCTGTTATTTTCCATGCTGTTTTAAACTGGTCTTTAGCTGTTTTATTATATTTTGTACTTCGCCTTGTATGTATGTGGAAGGCAATTAATAATATTGTTTGGAAGCAGAACCTCTGAACTTGGCCCTCTTCAGGCGCTGTCAAACTCATCGCAATGATCACTCAAGGGAGGAGAGCAGCACTATGCACATTCGCCCTGACCCTCTCCAAGGCTGCTCCCAAGTTGAAGGCATGTCAGCTGCAGGACAACCTGCCAAATTCACATAGGCTGTTCCCATGAGCTGAAACCTACATACATTTGGCAGACTCCTTCGCTGCAGACGTGGCCTCAACCCATGGAAGTGGTTGGCATAGGGTGTTAACACACAACCCTGCTTGTCTGCCAATGCATGAAGAGGGTTTATATGTTTGTACCAAGTGCGTTGAATGATACTGCTTTTGAGGAGAATTGTAACTGTAAGTTATAATATATTTTGTCATTTGTGGGGCGGGGGGAGGGTTGTTTATTGAGTTTTCTTAATGGGTGAGATGGAAAGAAAATAAATTGATGCTACAAAAAGGGAAAAGAAAGAATCCTCCTCATATAAACCTACTGTTCTGGTGTTCTTTCCAGCCTATGCATGCAGAATGTCATAAAAATATGTTTATTATATCTGGTTTTAAAAGGATTTATCAGACGCTTAAAAATTGATGTTTGCGTTTTATCATGTTGAACATTGCATTCAGATTTACATTCATACAGGACTTTGCTTTACTCCATATGATTTCCTCCTTCCTCCATCAGCAACCTGAAGTGGTTTTACTCAGGAACAGATTTACCACCTGATGTATAATTTGTATGAAGCCCCTTTGGTCTGGTGTTGTACCCGCTGCATAGCCTGAAGTGAGGTGTTTAAGGGATTTGTTTTTGTTGCGTGTGGGATTTGTGTGTGTGTGTGTGTTAAATGCTTTTATTCTGCCAGAACTTGGACTTGGTTGCACTCTTCGTGGCTGAATGTTTTTCCTTGACTTTATTTCTTCCTCCCACTTGGTTTGAGTTTGTCAGTATGATGGTGATCCTACTGAATTGTGTGACCCTTGGGATGTACCAGCCTTGTGATGATATGGACTGCCTCTCCAACAGATGTAAAATTTTGCAGGTAAGTAACTCCTTCTCCATAATGGCAGTAGGTGAACTACCATGTTGCCCCCTCTAACCCACCCGCTTGGGGTTTCTCAGACTGCCAAGCCACTCTTGCTTCAGAGTAGATTGGTGAGCCCTTTGTTCTCAAAACTCAGGAGACTGGTTTATCACAGGACCTTCCTGTGGGCTTCTACCATCTCCCTTCCTTTGCCCTGTACACAATTAACACAGGCAACACTGCTGTTTCTTCCCTTCTCCTCTACAACAGGAGGAAAAAGCCACCCTCTTCCTTGTCTGCCTTGGCAATACTTCTGGCTTCTCTGTCTGAACCAGCACATCTGCTTTTGTGCTTTCCAATGCAAGACTAGACCACATTGCTGCTACAAGAAGCGACTGCTGCCATTTACAACAATGAAACATCCCAAATACAGTGTAGAATAATGTTATGTCAGTGTATGTTTATGTCAGGGAACTGCCATCAGCTCAGAGCTGGGAGGTGGAAGGGCAGTTGTGTTATAGGGAACCTCCGAAAATCTTGTGAAGCAGTTCCTCCTCTGGCGAGGAGGGAAGCCCCATCTCCAGTGGAGAGGAAGTGGTGGGAGCAGGGGATGCTAGGGAGAGCTTCAACACCGAACCTGAGGAAACCGGAGGGGAGAGAAGTACCCCTTTGCCAGCGCCCATGCTGCACAGTAAGTTTAGGCGCAGGGAAGGGAGGAGAAGGTTGGGGGTCATGCGACTGTTATCCTGGAGGAGGTATAAGGACCGCCTACTCCCAGATTCTGCTAGCGAGTGAGCCAGACATGAACTTGCGACGCTCTTCACTGTAAATAGTTTTCACTAATAATAAAGACAGGTTGGAGTCTTGCCTGTTTGCTCTCGAGCAACCACACCAGCACCTGACAGTTTGTTCTGAGTATTGAAATTAAGACTTGCTCAAAATGTTGTCAAGTATAAGGTAGAGGGAAAATAGCCGTGGAGACAAGTTGAAACCCACCTCACTTATTCTTATGGGTCTTTCAGGTTTTTGACGATTTCATCTTCATTTTCTTTGCTATGGAAATGGTTTTTAAAATGGTGGCCTTGGGGATCTTTGGCAAGAAATGCTACCTTGGAGACACTTGGAACCGGCTGGATTTCTTCATTGTTATGGCTGGGTAAGTTCCTGCCTTCTTTTTGAAATTCTGGTTACCGTTGGATAAAAGCTGTCAGTATGGGAACTGGGCACTATCTATCAGCATGCTTTGAACACAATGCAGGGCCAAGCCGAGTATGGATATAGATTTGAATCTCATATACTTCAGTCTGTGGTCTCATTGCTCCTCTTGAGTTATATGTAAATAGGCTGCATCCAGGAGAATAGCCTGTCTGGAGCTGGGTGGTAGGTTCACTCAACTCTGTCCTGCCCTGATACCATATGGCCAGCTCTCTGTAAAAGATGGATATGTGTTGTGGGGGGAAATGCAATAAGTCTGTGCTTACAGAAGAGACAGAAACACATGTACTCCCCACAGAGATCCCTGTAATGTATGGCTCCCCTCTGGGCATAATTATGGGCACTTGCTGGAAAATATAAGGCACGGAAGTATGGCAGGTGGGAACAGAGAAGAATCTCCTTGATCAAATCGGTGTCGTGTTTTGTTTTTTTACAGTGTTGGCATTCAGAGCATCTTCATAAAAAAAACAAACCCAAAACATCCTATTGGCCCACCTAAGCACACCTCAGGGACATGTTGACATTTGAGTGTTTTTAACAGCCAAGTTGCTATAGTAAAGTGCTAGTTTCCACTTCACGTGTCTCATTCCACCCTGAGCAAGGGGCCCATAAGGATTTGCTAGTCAAATGGTTGGCGAGAATTCACTGCCTGCGTTGGTGGGCACAGTTTTGCAGAATAGTTTCCTTTATAAAATGGGCTATATGAAGGGGAGAGCATTGTTGCTCCAAGGTCCAGACTTCCCTCTCCATCCTGTAAGCACGCATAGAAACGCTTTCCCCCCTCACCATTGAGAATAATCATCTATCACCTGTATCCGCAACTCACTGGCTGAACTGGCAGAGGGTTCAAGCCTGAGCAGACAGCAGGCCCCTTTCCTGAATGGTTGCAGCATTTATTTGCTTGTATTCAGCCTAGTGAGTCAGCACAGCATTGCCAGCCACCTGGCTTATTTTAAATCAGCCTCGATGCTTTATTGCCGTCTAGCAGCTTCTGTTGTCCTCGCCGTTTAGTCCAGCCGCAATCTTCAGCGCTGGCCAATTTCAAATGTCATACAGTCAAATTAAGTGGCATGTGCAAATGAGAAATTGTTTTCCCCTTTGAGAGACGCACCGGTCCTAAGCCCAAAGCCGGCCATTTCTGCATGTGAGCAGATAATATTCCCCATCATACTGAACCAAGAGTGAGCAAACGTCTGGGTTATAACCTCCTTGCAATTGAAAGTCTGGGACTTTGAAAGATGAATTTAAAAAGGGATCATTAGGTGAGTTCACAGAGGAGGAGTCTGACTACTGGTAATGATGGCAATACATAGCCTCCAGCTGCAGAGGATGTGTGCCACTGAGTCCCAGCTGCCAGAGGATGAAAATAGGAAGGGGCCGTCACCTTTCTGTCCTGCCTGCAGGCTTCCTGGATACCTCTGATTTGCCACTATGGGAAAGTCAACGCTGGACTTAGGTGGCCTTTGGTCTCATCCAGCAGGGCCCTTATGGTCCATGTCTACTCTGGACCTCCACCCCCACATAAGGAAACACAGCTTGTATCTATGGCCATCTTTTGCTCTTGAAGCAAGTAATGCAAAAAAAGGAAAAAGGAAAAAAAGACTCACACACAAAACTCAAAATGTATATTTCAGTTTAAAACTCATGTCCTCTTGAAGGTATTCAGAATTGATTTCTGGATCCTTAATACCTGCCAAATAATCTACAGGTAATCCAGAGGGACCTGGGTGGCAGAGGGACCCGGGTGGCGCTGTGGGTTAAACCACAGAGCCTAGGACTTGCTGACCAGAAGGTCGGCGGTTCAAATCCCCGCGACGGAGTGAGCTCCTGTTTCTTGGTCCCAGCTCCTGCCAACCTAGCACGTCAAAGTGCAAGTAGATAAATAGGTACCACTCCTGCGGGAAGGTAAACGGTGCTTTCGCGTGCTGCTCTGGTTCGCCAGAAGCAGCTTTGTCATGCTGGCCACATGACCCGGAAGCTGTACACCGGCTCCCTCGGCCAATAAAGCGAGATGAGTGCCGCAACCCCAGAGTTGACCTAATGGACTGGACCTAATGGTCAGGGGTCCGTTTACCTTTACCTAATCCATGGGTGGGGGGGACAAGGCAAGCAGTTGGCCCAGTCAGAAGTCAATGAATCCCAAAAGACTAGAAGCAGCTAAATCTAGCTGTACCCCAAAATGCAGTTCAGCCTCTTATGCCAGCTCCAGAAAGACGTTTGATATAAATACCATCTGTTGTTAGGAATTCGTTTTCCCCAACAGCGCCTGCCTGCTCAACATATTCAGTCAGGCACTATCTCACAGCCTTGTTCCAACAAGCAGTTCAACATCCAAAGGCCCTCAACTTCATCCGAATGAAATCTATGCAGATGAGCCTGCAACTGTACAATGGGCTCGGTGTGCCCATGTGCCCTGGTCAGCTTGCATATTGCTATGCCATCCCAGTGATAGGAGAACATATGCTGGGAAAGGTTATGCTGCACAATCAAGGGCCGGCACACAACTTCCTGAGCAGACACGGCAGCCAACACTGATGCTAGACATTGCATTGACGTGACCATATGGACTAAAACAAAAGCTTCAGAATGCATTTCACTCATTTCATGGTGATATTTAAAAATGTGTGACCAAAATGATTATGTAGGGAGGAAGAATTGTAGAATTGGAAGAGACCCAGTCCAACCCCCTGCGCAACACAGGAATCTCAATACACGGTCCCCCATCCAATTTGAAAGCATACTGGACCTTGCTTAACTTTGCAAATGTGATAGCAGTTGTATTGCTACACCACTATGAAAGCTCCTATGTTCAAGTACTAGAAGCAAGCCACACAGGTGTGTTGGGAGAAACCCCATTTTCCTCCACTACAGATCTTTCCTTCCTTCCTTCCTTCCTTCCTTCCTTCCTTCCTTCCTTCCTTCCTTCCTTCCTTCCTTTCAGCATCCATTCCATTATTTCTCAGTCCGTGTTAACACAGCATTTAGTATTCCTGTGCATACATGAAAATATCCAGTGAACATTAGGAAAATAATGTTCCACCATTCATTTCCATTTCCATTTGGTCTTCTCCATTTCACAGCAATTTGCTTGTTTTGCTAGAGTCTTTCCCCCATTTCAATGGCTACTGATGTGAAACTTTACATTTGTTAATGTACATTGTGGCATGCAACAGACGTGCATAGCTCAGCCACCAACAATTCATTTACCTTCCCTGTGTGTTTTCTTTCAAAATTAATGACTTTCAAGAGGGGTCGCACTGTTAGTCTCCCGGAGCAAAAACGACTAAGAGTCCTGTGACACCATAAGGACAAAGTTAATAAAGTGGTTAATGGCTCAGCACAAAGTCATCTATAGCTGCAATTCTCACCATGTCTACTTAGAAGTAAGTGTCATTGAATTCAGTGGGGCTTATTGCCAGGTAAATGGGGTTAGGATTGCAGCCTATCTCACTAACTTAATTTCACATTTCAGTATAAACTCGCATCCAGTCTTGTTTCCCTCACTCTGGCACCAGGCAGGGCCAGTTTAGCACCCTGCTGATATTTGCACATTGTGTCCTGTATTGTATGAATTACTCCTGCCACTTAATTGCATATAAATCATTTTTTTTAAAAAAAATTGCAGCACTTTATTTCATAAACACATATTCTATTCAGAAAATAGCCATGTGTGCGTATGTTCGTGTGTCTGCTGAAATATAATGGCCCAAGCTAATTTCCATCTGAAAAGAGCAATAATGAATGATGCATTCCATTGGTTTTTAATATTCACAGTAAGAAGCATTCCTAACCCATTTTACCTCAGAGTAAGGCTCATTGAATTCGGTGGCACTTTCTTGTGAGTAAACATGGCTAGGATTGCAGCTTTTGTGCACTTAGTCTGTGTCTAGCAGCAAACAACTTGCTCAAAATCAACAAACAACACTTCAGAAAACAGAAAAGCAATGAGGCATCTCTTGGGACAGCACCAATTATATATGAATAACATATTTAAATAACATATATGGCAAAGTAATATATGTATGGGTGCCTTTTTGTTTTTTGTTTAAAAAAACCACTTTTGCTGTAGAGAACTGAGGGAAAAATTGTTCACAGCAAGAGCCTGTGCCATGATGGGGGGGTCTAATGAGCAGATGGAAGGAAGTCCACATGACGTGTGCACCTACCAAAATGACTCCAAAAGCCATTGCTTCTGAATGGTACCTTGGAACTGTCTTCTGTTGCTTGTGATTCTGCCAATGAACTGATAACCGTTTATAATAAACAAAAGTTAACTCAGAACAATCTGAATCTTATCACATTGGAGGGAAATGTTAATTGGACCTAGGATTGCGTAAACCGCCGTTAATATTGATGCTGATGTTCCCCTTAATTACAGTGAAGGCAGGATTAACTCCAGAGGTAGGGAAGGGTGGGAGGTGGGAGCCAAGGTGGTTCCAGATTTCCTAATTGCAGAGTGAAGCAGTAGCGTGAATGCACAAGCCCACATTGACTTGGGATACACTAATGAGCAGACCCAACAGAGCATATGCATAAATTTCCATTGGGGTGTGTGTGTGTGTGTGTGTGTGTGTGTGTGTGTGTGCAGGTGTAGGGCTGCAATCCTATGTCTTTAACCTACAACAGATACAAACACTGGAAGCTAACTCAGACTTGATCCCCATATTTGAACCTGCTCCAAGTGAGCCTGCCATGCTAGTTGTGACTTAGTTTCAAATCCCAAAGTGGAAGGCAACCTTTAATGCAGCTATCTTTATAGAGATATACCAGAGATTAATGGTAAAAAATGTGGCTCGTATTTCACAAAACAGATGTTAAAACCTGCTGCACAACCTTAATGTCATGAAGCCAGAATTAGATCTCATGTAGTCAAATTCAAGCTAACTTTACCCCACATCTAGAATGACTATCTCAGGGAACTTGTCCTAAAGATCCCTCACTTGGGGCTCTAATCTTTCTCCATCTCTTTAACTGCATTCTGGCTCATTCCTGCTTCCTAGCAAACAGCTCATACCAATTTCCCTTTCCACCACATTCCTCATAAGGTCGGCCTCCTTCCCATGTAGCTATGATAGCCTGTGTGCTAGTGCTTGACTTACAAGAGGCCAGAGGAGATCTGGGCCCGTTCCTTTTGTGACGTGCCCCATTAGATACTGTTTTCAGAAGTCTACCAAAGAACGATAGTCATTTCCCCTACAGTTCAAGTCAGGATAGCTCAGCTGGTAGAGCATGAGACTCTTAATGTCATTGGAGCCCTACATTGGGCAAAAGATTCCTGCATTGCAGGGTGGTTGGAGCAGATGACCCTTGTGATCCTTTCCAACTCTACAATTCTATGATTCTGTGACTGGTGGGAGCTATTTCCTCGTGGAGCACTCCCACATGGCTATAGGGTGCTAAGTTGCTGATGGGGTCCATGAATGTTGCTCTTTCCTACATGATTGAAAGGGTGGGTGCTGATCATGAGGGACAGAGCCACACAATTGGCCCTGCTGATGTGTTTGCATCAGTCATATGCAAACAGCAGCAGTAAATGACATCCACAGCCACGGATCAGATATATAAGAAGATATTGGCAAGATCTTGTTCCATCAGCTCCTGAAGTCAGCCCAATAATATTTTGTGCCATACGTTTTCCATTAACATTTAAAAATGTAAGCCACCTCTGGTGCCTCGTCAGAAAGGTGGTATGTAAACGTAAGGAGCAAATGATAAACAAATATTGGAGTGGAAGGAAATGCTGGCAACCTGACTTTTAGGATCCATGCTGCAAAGCACTCATCGGAAGTAATCAGCCTAAAGCACCCCCACATGCAGGGTATCTCAGTAGAGCACGAGACTCTTAATCTCAGAGTTGTGGGTTCAAGCCCCACGTTGGGCAAAAAGATTCCTGCTTTGCAGGGGGTTGGACTAAATGGCCCTCGTGGTCCCTTTAGAAATCTATGACTCTCTTTATAGCATTCTCAGAAAAGACAGACAGAAAGGGGAATGTTTGGTGTGAAATTACCTTGGCGTTTCGAAAGTCAAACTCCAAAGTTTCAATCATTGCCTTTGAATTCCCAAGTTTACTTTGGGTGGGTGGGACTGAAAAGAGAGGCAGCATGTTCTCTTTTGAGAAGAGGCTACAGAACAGTAGATAGCTGCAATATCTCTGTCTGTGGGGATCACACCCTGTATGAAAATGAGGCATAACAACAAAACCAGTCATTTGTGGATAGTGCTCCACTGTAACATGCTCTAAGCTCTTAAGTTACGTCAAGCTATAAATCTAAACTAAAATATATAAAACAACCCTCCTGGCTACATCCATAGGAGCAGATATGCTTATTTTGTTTACTCAGCTATCTTCCTCGTCTTCTCTCTCCTGCAAATTTTAAGAGTTACAGTTTTACCTAAATAAATCCCACTGTCTGTTCCTTGCCCTTCTCGCCCCCACTCCCCATGCAGTTTAGCAGCTTCAGGAGGAAGACTCCGCTGTCACTAAAAATGTACAGTTGCCATGGCAAAGAGAATTGACATCACTAGAACTTTATTATCTCTCTCCCCCCACCCTTCCTGGCTTATGGAGTGAATTTTAAAATAAAAGGCCCTAAATCAATATTTTCCTTCTTTGCCGTTTCCCTTAAGAAATCAGACAGCTCCTAAAATGAAAGCATTTGTGCGTGTGTGCAGACGTAGGGTTAAATAAAACATGCAACTGCAGAAAGAAATGATAAGTCTGGCATTTGGAGCCTCTCTCCAGTTGTTTGGTAGGATTAAGCTGCAGGATCCCAGGTGTGAACGTGGCCAGTCTTTGGCAGCTGTTGCCCAAACATGAAGCTGTTCCCTCTTCCACCTGTTTGTGACCTGATCTCCTGCAATGACTGGTTTTCTTTTCAAGGACTCACTTGTGGTTGATGGTATATGCCCAGCAACACCTTATCTTAAAGGAACTTATACACACAAATTATTGAGAACCAAAGTCCTTAAAGACACCTAAAGCTGAGCGTACAAAATCAGATGGCAATTTTGAAAAGGTAGCCCTATATTTCAGCAGATCTTCAACAGTGCTGTAGTGGTAGGGGTGGACAGATCCGTCAGCTTAAGTTTCTCTCTGTTTCTCATTTTTCCAGTAGTTAGTATTCCACATCTCCACATCAGTTGCTTAAAAATAAATAAGCCCTCTTGAAAATCCACCAGCATTTTAGTGCAAAATTCTCCCATTATACACATTTTTGCAAAGCAATTATCCATAATATAATGCATTGTTTAATGTTATGTATGCATGTATAAGCACACTTTACCCAGGTGCGTGCGTTTTACTTGGCTGGAGAAAACACTGCAAAACTCAGATAAGTTTGAATTTTGAAGGATGGCTGTGTTTTGGCTCACATATTGCATATTAGTTGGGTTCACCTTTAAAGGTGAACTGAATGTTCATAATTTCATTTGTTTATTTCATAAAATGCATACACCCTTCAAAGCAGTTTAGGAAAAGAATCAAACAATAAAATGATCAGCAAAACCAATCCATTCAAATCAATTTGCCTAAATTGAATCCCCCTCCCCATCCCTATGTAGTGATAAATTTTGAAGTGCAGGAGCTCATCGTAGCGGCTTCCTTAGCTACCCTGGCCCCAAGGGAGTGCAAAACGTCAAGCAGCAGTTATCACCCCTACCCATCTAAAAGAACAGCAGTACACCGGCATGATATCCTCTTGGATTATTGGGATTTCAGTCCTAGGTATAGTTTCCAGTGGATTCAGTGGTGCTTGCTTTTGACGGCATAGGTTCAACAGGTAGAATACACTGAGCTTTAACAAAAGACCTTCAGCCAGTCAATTTTTTAAATTACATTTAGCTATAAATTAGAACTGCTAACAATCTTGCAAAGAAGTGCTAGCACAAAGGAGGAACCCCGTCAAAGAAAAGGAAAAAAGTACCCAGCCTCTGCTTGGTTGTTTTCTTCCTTGTCTGACTTCCTCTATGTTAACATGCCGCAAACAAACATGAAAGCTTCATTATCACATCATTGACTTGCCAGAGCAAGGAAGGACTGTCAGTTATCAAAGCACCTTGGCAGATGATGTCATCACCCTTGCTCAGAAAGAAGTCCTGGAGCGGCACTCTTCATGCATCCCCTCCTCACTACATCACTGATCACCAGTTCAGGAGAGAGACTGATTCCCAACCTAGGACGAGCATCTCCAGATGTACAGGTTACATTTTACCCTCCATTTGGCTCATTTGGCTTCATTTGGGTTTTGCTGCTTGCAAACATAAGAATTTGTTCTCCCTTTGGGATGCCTGTCTTGGCATTTGGTATGAGATATTAATGTATCTCTGCTAATGTGGAATGCATGATTCATGCTACCCACACTGAGTCACCAGCTAGCTGAACTGTCAGGGTGCCTAATCTTATTTCAGGTGAAACTTACCCATGTGTCGGGTTAAGATGCTTACTTTGCCTGTCTCGATGGGGGTGCCACCACTGACTATATATGGTAGCGTATAATCTCTGCCGAAAAGACATTTTCCAGACCAGAAAGAATAATTATATGTTACCTGTTCTGATGTCTGTGCCATATGTGCCAGTTTTTTGAAAATCCAGGAAACCCTTCTTTCTGACCTAGAAGACCTCTCCTGTACTCATTGTCCCCACTACTTCACACACATTAACGGTTAAGATCAGCGGGCAAGTGCTTTAATGTCTGCATGCATTCTAATCATAGTCCTCTGTGCATGCTAAAGTCAAGAGCACTCAGGTTGCATTATTTTTGCCTGGTTTTACAGCTAAACTGTAGACTGAAACATCATTATATTCCATCAGTTCAATCTATGCTTCCTTTGTCTTGCTTGCTGGCAGAATAGGGCAGCCCAGCTTTTCATAACAAGTGGGCTGCAAATGTATTTCAGCATGGAACCTGTGGGCTGCACACTACCTTATTGGGCAGCAAGGCCAAAATTTGACGCCCTCCCCCCCCCGCCAACTCAGCCCTTATGCTACCTTACCAAAGCTGGCTATGCGAGGCGCCAGGTTTTGAGAAGGAAGAATGAGGCTCTGACCAGGTCCTAGAGCCTTCCCAAAGCTGGAAAAGTGCTAACAAGGCTTTGGGAATGAGGAGGGAGGACTCTAGGACCCAGCCAGAGCCCTCATGCCTCCTCCCCAAAGCCCAGCGTCTCCCTTACCCAGCTTTGGGAAGGCAGTTCGAGGCCTGCTTTGTTGTTTAGTCGTTTAGTCGTGTCCGACTCAAGAACACTGTCCTGCAGGGGCCGTCAAATGTTGCTGAGGGCTGCCAAAAAATACGAGGCTCTTGGGTTGCATGTTGGACCACTCTGTGGCAGAACATAAGAAGAGCCAGCTGGATCAGGTGAATGGCCCATCTAATCCAGCTTCCTGCTCTCATAGTGGTCAACCAGGTGCCTGTGGGAAGCCTGCAAGCAGGACATGAGCGCAGCAGCACTTTGCTCACCTGTGATTCCCAGCAACTCACTGTGGAGGTAAAACATAGCCATTGTGACTAGTAGCCATTGATAGCGTAAACCACAAGCTGGCTTTTCAGGACTGTAATGTAAACACTGCTGCTGCTGCTGCTGCTGTTGTTTAGTCGTTTAGTTGCATCCAACTCTTTGTGACCCCCTGGACCAGAGCACACCAGGCACTCCTGTCTTCCACTGCCTCCCGCAGTTTGGTCAGACTCATGCTGGTAGCTTCAAGAACACTGTCCAACCATCTCATCCTCTGTCGTCCCCTTTTCCTTGTGCCCTCCATCTTTCCCAACATCAGGGTCTTTTCCAGGGAGTCTTCTCTTCTCATGAGGTGGCCAAAGTATTGGAGCCTCAGCTTCAGGATCTGTCCTTCCAGTGAGCACTCAGGACTGATTTCCTGAAGAATGGATAGGTTTGATCTTCTTGCAGTCCATGGGACCCTCAAGAGCCTCCTCCAGCACCATAATTCAAAAGCATCAATTCTTCGGCGATCCGCCTTCTTTATGGTCCAGCTCTCACTTCCATACATCACTAAAAGGTCATAGTGGAGAGTTTTGACCAAACGTGATCCACCTGGAGCAGGAACCGGCAAGCCACTCCAGTATCCCTACCAAGAAAATTCCATGCACAAAGACAAACACTGCTGTTAGAGAATTAATATTTCATATTCGCAGCCTTCTGAATACCAACTCCTTCCAATGTTAGGCTTCATAGGGACTGCTGAACTACAGCTGATAAGTTTGATAACCCATTTCCTGTTTGCTAAAACTGGGGTTAGGAAGCACTCATGTTTCTCACATAACTTGTGGTGTTGTGCCCTGGTTCCTTGAGTCATCTGAGTACGTGTTACTGAACCCCTTACTGTCAGTGAACAGGCACCTCTGACATTGGTCTGCCCTAGCCCTTCTTGCTGTCTACTTGCGATACACTATAATTTTGGTGATCATAGGCTGTAATTTATTTAAGTTTGTACTTAATTGCATCCAACCGCATACGTGTGTTAACCATAGTCTTTATCAACCCTGCCCTTTTGTCTTGTTGCTTTCCCCTTTGTCTACTATTTCAATTGCAAGCTTTTATCAGTGATCTGTGTTATTTAAAACTTTAAAATGTGTTAATTAAAGGTACAATAGGAAGATGAAGATGAGAGCAAGCACAATAAAACAATACTAATATAGGGAATGATCTAGCCAAAATTAAGCCCTGCAAGTCCTCGTTCTTAAAAGTACTTAAATCTAGCCTGATTTAATTTCAACCGAACAATAATTCACATCTATGGTTTGATTTCTTTTACAACTAAATTTGTATATTAAGAAATTATTAGATCAAGGGCAGCAATTAAGTGTTTTCAGGGGGGAAATCTGATTAACTAAAAAAAAATGTCTAATCTACAACATGCTTTTGAGCCTTCATTCTATAATGAATCAGGACATGATTCATTACATGACAAACAGTGGGCAAGATCTTGGTAAACCTGTCGGTTCCATTTGGGGCCAGATTGGATAAAAAAATTTCCCCACTGATCCAGCATATTGCATGGATGGGAGCATGAGCATGCCTGCCCTCTCCACCTCAGCACTCCCTGTAAGGGATAGCATGTTCAAATGCATCCTGTATTTGAGATCCAATGCACTCAGGCCAAAATTATGTGGTGGCTTTCTAATCCTGCCCCCCCCCCCGGAGATCAGTCATGAAGTTTTGACCTATGCATATTATATTTCATCTTATTTATTAGTTGCTGTACAAAAAAGGTTATCAGCATGTATATCGTATTTTGATATGCTGTCCCCATGTGGATCACCAGGGTCGATGGCGTTACGATTGGAGTGCCAGTGTACTCGTGCTTGGATGCCATTCATTCATTCAGTTTATCAGCCCTAAATAACAAGACCTCTGAGTGATGAACAAAGTAATCCACGCAGTGGGCTAGACTGGGATGTGAGCATTTTCCTGTCTGGCCTTTTGGCATTTTTGACAGCACCATATCTAAAGTACAAAAATAGTGCACAAATACAGAATAGTCTCCCTAGCCAAAAGTAGCTTTTAATCCCCCCCCACACACAGAAAACTGACAGGACCCCTGCCCATGCTCTGCCCTGGGAGATTTCCTGGAGATCAGTTCCCAGCCTTTCACTCAGGGTTCTTCCACCAGCTAGACTGGTGACTGGGAGCGGCCGCCGAGACCACATAACACCAGTCTTGAAAGACCTACATTGGCTCCCAGTACATTTCTGAGCACAATTCAAAGTGTTGGTGCTGACCTTTAAAGCCCTAAACAGCCTCGGTCCAGTATACCTGAAGGAGAGTCTCTCCCCCCCCCCCCATTGTTCTGCCTGGACACTGAGGTCTAGCGCCGAGGGCCTTCTGGAGGTTCCCTCACTGCGATAAGCCAAGTTAAATGGAACCAGGCAGAGGTCCTTCCCAGTAGTGGCACCCGCCCTGTGGAACACCCTCCCATCAGATGTCAAAGAGAAAAACGACTACCAGACTTTTAGAAGACATCTGAAGGCAGCCCTGTTTAGGGAAGCTTTTAATGTTTAACAGACTATTGTGTTTAAATATTTTGTTGGAAGCTGCCCAGAGTGGCTGGGGAAACCCAGCCAGATGGGCAGGGTATAAATAATAAATTGTTGTTGTTGTTGTTGTTGTTGTTGTTATCTATCCGCCATTCTGTAGTTTAAGGAAAAATTGTTCCAGATTAACATCACATTGGTATATTGCACTAATTTTGTTTATTTTAATTCATAAGATACATAAGAATAGCTTCCCAATATGTTGGGCTTGTTAGCTGTGGAATTCTAGAATAGAATCAGTATACCAAGAATATCTCAGACAATTGTGTCTTGACCTCTTAATATTTTTTGTTAACATACAAACATGACATACGAATAACTCTGCATGGATTAATTTAATATATGGTTATCGCTGCAAGAGCATGTTCTGCAAAGCACAGAAGAGAATTGCCTATTCTGTCATTGGGAAAGGAAATTATACGGCCAATGCTGTGATGTCAAAACACTGGAGTGAAAGAAGGAAGGCCAAATTTCCTAAGAATTTGACTTGTTTGTTAAATTAATTACTGACAAAACAAAACTCACCCTTCTGTTAATGTGAAACGTACATTTAATGTAATTTGTCTCATTATCCTTAATTAATGAAATGTAAAAGACATACACCCACAATCTAAAAGAAGTCTGTTTGGAAAATGCCCACGGTATCATTTCTTTGACAGAGGTTTGCAAGAATAGAGCAGTAGGGGATAGTCAAAGCTTGACAGTTATAAAGAATCATTGATGTCATGTTTTTCAGCACGGAACACTTAAGTATATTTTCACAACAATAAATTAGAAGTCACACATTGGCATGGAATGCTCAGATGCTTAAGAGGGTCACAAACCAGGCACCAAATGCGCCCAACGCTTTCAGCCTCACACTTGCAGGCTGCCATGCTATACCCTCTGACCTGAGATTAAGTGTTGGATTGCACTCTGCCAGTCACTTAACACCACTTGGAATATTTGAACACGAGTTGCTGGAAGCTGTGGGAGGGGAGAGTGCTCTTGTGCTGAAATCCTGCTTGGGAGTTTCCTATAGGTTGACTCTCATCTGAATTCTGTGCATGTTCCGTTGGAAGTAAGTTAGGAACAGAGGAAGCTGCCTTATATGAGTCAAGCCACTGGTCCAGCTCCCTGGGTATTTATTGTCTACAGCTCTGGTCTTCAGTTGGGGGGTCAGGACCCTCTAGTGCAGCGGTTCTCAACCTGTGGGTCCCCAGATGTTGTTGGACGACAACTCCCATCATCCCTGAGCTCTGGCCTTGCTAGCTAGGGGGGATGGGAGTTGTAGTTCAACAACATCTGGGGACCCACAGGTTGAGAAAGGCTGCTCCTAGTGGGCTGCTGCCTGATTCAAGGTGGCTTGCGACAGGAGAATAACCATCATGCAAATATATGGTAAAAGATTGAGAAGTGGGTCCTCAAATGCATGGCGTTTGAAAGCAGATCCTGAATTTGAAAAACTTGAAGATACCTGGTTAGTACTGACCAGCAGTAGCTTTCCAGGATTTCAGACAGGGCAAATTCCCAGCCCTACCTGGAGATGCCAAGGATGGAATCTGGGACCTTTGGGCAAAACAGACCACCACTGAGCCACAGACCTGAGTTCAGCAGGTCTTACTCTCAAATAAGTTTTCAATAAGGATTGCAACCTGTTATTTTTAAAACTGGGCTTTGCAGGATGCCAGGATCAATTTTCGGAAACCAAGGCAGCATTTAGGCACCCGACTTCTTTTATCTTTCAAAGAACTATCTGGGTTGCCAGAGTTCTTTTGTTTTTGGTGTGTGTTTTCCCCCTTTTAGAAATCCGTCTCAGCTCAAAAACCAGAGCAGCCACCCCACTCCACCCCTGAGAGCTGTGCAATCCACACTAAGTCAGTCGCCACTTGGAGTGACTGCTTATGCCTCCGCACATTGGCTTCAAAGCATCGCTGCCACTCTTAATGGAGTCTGGCATTTCCCTTCTATGTTTTGGGAGAAATCTGAACAGAACAGGGGTGTGAAATAAGTTCTGGGCATCGAGGGATGGGTGTCGAGAAATAAACAAATCCCTGATTAAATAATAAAAAACCTGCTTACTCAATTAAGCTATTCACTACTTGGGGTGTTGAGCTTCTCAGCTTCAGGACTGAACACTAAAGTAACTGTGTAATTAGTAATTAATTTTTCACTCCCAGAAGATATGTCTTATTCAGTGCTAGGAGAAGAAACAGAGTAAAGAAGAAAGGGGGGGAAACACCCTCTATTGGTAAGAAAGAAAGCTGGAAGGGCCGAAATTACACCCTGTCTCCTGGCTCTGATGTCTTCAGAAAGCTATATTCAGAGCAGGAGCTTGGGAATGAGGGTAGGCAGGGACCTTAATGAGGGCTGCTGCCAGCCCTGTGATTAGAGCACTCCACCAAGGGTGCTTCTGCAACTCCTTGGCTGCAGAAGAGAGTGGTAATGAGAGCAGAGCTAGACAGGTGGGGTAGCTGAATTGGGAGAAGAAATGGACTGGGGGAGAGGGGGAGAGTTGAGTGCAACAGAAATGTGTTGGTCAGGCCAAGATAGGCATGATCAAGTCAGTGGAGGATAAATTTAGGAAGGACTGAAGATCACATATGCCAGCTGTGATCTCTCCAAGTAGAAGCCCAAGCCAATTTATAAGTCACTAGCCATCTCATGCCTGACATGAAACCCCCAAATCAGTTTGAAATCAGTGGTTAAATCGGTGCAGCTTTGAAATGTTTAGTCTGCCATCTTGATTCAAAATTGTGTCCAAATGTAGACGGAAATCTGCTGCTTGGTTTCAGGAACCGTCACACAAAAGTTGGTTCTATTTTAAGAGATGTCCAAATACATAGGAAACAGAAAACTTTCCAAAATATATAGGATAAGTTGCGCTTTAAATCATGCTCAGAAAAAGAACAACAGCCAGTGGGCATGCTAGCACAGATCAGCCACATTCCTTTCCCTGCCTGTGAGAGGTCAACATGACTTTTAAAGAAGAACAATCTGAGTGAGAGACTGCTGGTGTCCTTCTACCGAGGCTCCATAGAGAGCATTCTTACATACTGTATTTGTGCTTGGTTCTCCAGTTGTACAGCTAGGGAGAGGAAGGTGCTCCAGAAGGTCATAACCACAGCCCAAAGGATTATTGGTCATCCTCTCCCATCTTTGGAAGAACTGTACGGTTCCCGTTGTCTTAGGAAAGCAAATAACATCCTGCAGGATTCATCTCACCCGGGACACTGTCTGTTTGCACTACTGCCTTCTGGCAGAAGATATAGAAACATCAAGTCAAAGACAAATAGACTGAAAAACAGTTTCTATCCAAGAGCTGTGGCCCTTTTGAATGCTGTAACTCGTTAGTGTGACCTGGGAGTTTGATGGGTGTGGTGTGGGTGTGGCTGGAATGTGGTTTGTTTGGTTGTTGTTGTTGTCTTGCTTTTGTTGTTTTAAGGGATGGCATCCAATTTCGTTGCACTTTGTGCAATGTTGCACTTGTGTAATGACAATAAAGAATCTATCTATCTATCTATCTATTAACACTGTGAAATGGCCAACATGATTAACACAGGCAATCACGTGAGAGCCTTATCTATTTGAGAGGCAGGGGAGCTATGTTCTGCTGCATTTGTGGTGTCAAGCTTAGGCACGATTTGAGTAGATGTTGTTCCCAGTCTGGACCAGTCTCTGGTTGTTACTTCCAGGGCTCTTTGCCTCTTTTGCTTTGCAGATGAGCCGTGGTGCACACTTTTCATAACGAGGTCTGATGGCGTGTGTCTTGTGTGACACTCACCACCCACTTAAGCAATTTAGCCGCTTGTTTGCTCTCTTGCCCGCCCTTCTCTTGCTCTGCCGTGTCATTGCCATTAGCACTAATGGGGCACACTAACCAGACAGTAATGGACTCTTAAGGGGATGGCAGGCTGGGAAGTTTAAGCTGCTTCTACGTTCCTCCCCCACCCAGCCTTTTATCATTGGAGCGGCCATCAGATTAGTTTGCAGGGCTTGGGACTAGGGTGGTTGTTTTCTTTCCTCGGGTAAAGATTTCCCTGAGCGATGAGAATGAAGAAGAAGAATAGTTGCTAAAATTGCAGATACATATGGCTGTTGTTTTTTTAATGTCCTTAGCTGCTAGAGGGCAGGTGAAGCATATGCTAGAAAACAAAAAGGAGCACAGCAGGAAAGGAGAGGGAGCAGGGTGATGCCCAAGGTCAGCAGACACAGCAGCTGCGCTTATAGTCACGCTAGCGCCAAGTGAGCACCCATAGAGCAATCCTTGGGCTTACAATAAAAAAAGGCACATGAAGCTATCTACCCCAGTATCCTGATTGGCAGCAGCCCTCCAAGGCTTCAGCCAGAGGGTTTGTTTTAATTCCACTCCTGTTATGTGAGGGTTTTTGTTTGTTCTCAAGAGGAGATAGGAGGAATTGAACACGTCAATTGAAGGCTGTTTTGCAGTTGTACGTTCTTCCGCTCTTCCTCAGTAGCATCTTGGATGCCTTCCAACCCGAGGGGCTCATCTTCCAGCATCATAACTTTTATATGCCTGTTGTCTTTGTCCATGGAGTTTTCTTGGCAGGGATACTGGAGTGGCTTGCCGGTTCCTACTCCAGGTGAATCACGTTTGGTCAAAACTCTCCACTATGACCTGTCCATCTTGGGTGGCCCTGCACGGCATAGCTCATAGCTTCTCTGAGTTAATTCAAGCCCCTTCGCCACGGCAAGGCAGTGATCCATGAAGGGGACTCCTGTTATGTGAGGGTTTTTGTTTGTTCTCAAGAGGAGATAGGAAGAATTGAACCCAGCAATTGAAGGCTGTTTTGCAGTTGTACGTTCCTAGCTTGGGACCTTTCCCTCTTTGCAATTTTATTATTCTACCTATGGGTCTTTCCAGATGCATGTGTTTGGTGCAAGTGTCCCTTTTTCACAGGGAAAGATGCTTATGACACTTCATACCATCTAGTGCAGTATTGTCAGCAACGACTGGCCAGCAGCTCTCCCTACCCACCCACACCAGCAATGTCCTGCAATTTTGTGGAGTTCTTCTTTTGATAAAATACATTTGTTTTAAAGTTGTAAATCTTCGTCTCCAGTAGTGGAGCACACAATTTTCCTCTTTGTTCTAAGCAGTGAGCAGAAAAGAGCTCTCTCCCCAACTCTTTCCCATCCATAGGGACAGGGTATTGTGCTACTGACTCAGGATCCATGCTTGTGTGTTTATAAAGCTTTCAGGAAAGGGCAGACTTTTAAAACTATTTTAAAGGCCAGACAGTGATGAGGATGGAAATGTGAAAAGAAATTCAATATAAGGTAGGATTTGAATACAGAGCATGCAGGGGAGATAAAACAAAGAGTTTTGTGGCACTTATATAGAATAGCAAATTTCTTCATGCCTAAGCATCTGTTGACTACAGTTCACTTCATCAGATGTAACCCCTCTGGAAACTGAGAAGAAGATAATGTCGGAAACTGGAGATGAATGTTAATGTCAGAATTTTCTGGAGCAAATGCTTTATTGATTTTGACAGTTGACAACGCATATGGTAAAAAATACCAAACAAGCCTGGCAAACTGTGTTCCCCACCTCTTCGTTCCTCCCGTTTTTCACTCTTCATTGCCCCTTTTGTGCGTCTCAAAATGACTAACCAGCCTGTTCTTTAGAGCACAGGCAAAACTGAAGTAACTTTCTTTGACGAGAGCCTCTGGCCCTGCCTGAGAGATGTCACTGTGGATTCTTCATATGCTGTGCCAAGGCCCCAATGATTAATGCTGCGTGCCTGACAAGTTGTGTCAACTGTTCTGTGGGTTGCAAGCTAAAAGCTGACCTCAGCAAATGGGGTGGGAAAGAGGGCAAAGAGACTTCCTCCTATGGGATTTTCAGTCTTACTCCATCTACAATAAGGAACTCTGTTGCGGCTGCAGATCTCCAGGACACAGCTGCAAATTATATATGGAAATGTATAGAAGTAAAAAAACAAAGGTGCTTCTGGACACCAACATAGTGCATATTCAAGACAGCTGAGTAAAAAATTTCCAGAGGGGTTGCATTTTAGCCTATTACAGGGTGGGGAAACCAGAGACTGTAGCATCCTAAATTTTTGATTGCATAGCTTTTGTGGACTAGCATCCTGTTCATCTGATGAAGTGGAATCTACTCCATGAAAGCTTGTGCCATCACAGTTGTGTTAGTCTTTAAGGTACTGCAGGACTTGTTTCCACTGCTGATAGAACCTGCTCACCTCAAATACTTGGGATTTCACAGAATAGAATCATAGAATCATAGAGTTGGAAGAGACCACAAGGGCCATCGAGTCCAACCCCCTGCCAAGCAGGAAACACCATCAGAGCACTCCTGACATATGGTTGTCAAGCCTCTGCTTAAAGACCTCCAAAGTAGGAGACTCCACCACACTCCTTGGCAGCAAATTCCACTGTTGAACAGCTCTTACTGTCAGGAAGTTCTTCCTAATGTTTAGGTGGAATCTTCTTTCTTGTAGTTTGGATCCATTGCTCCGTGTCCGCTTCTCTGGAGCAGCAGAAAACAACCTTTCTCCCTCCTCAATGTGACATCCTTTTATATATTTGAACATGGCTATCATATCACCCCTTAACCTCCTCTTCTCCAGGCTAAACATGCCCAGCTCCCTTAGCCGTTCCTCATAAGGCATCGTTTCCAGGCCTTTGACCATTTTGGTTGCCCTCCTCTGGACACGTTCCAGTTTGTCAGTGTCCTTCTTGAATTGTGGTGCCCAGAACTGGACACAGTACTCTAGGTGAGGTCTGACCAGAGCAGAATACAGTGGCACTATTACATCCCTTGATCTAGACTAGATGCTATACTCCTATTGATGCAGCCCAGAATTGCATTGGCTTTTTTAGCTGCCGCGTCACACTGTTGGCTCATGTCAAGTTTGTGGTCAACCAAGACTCCTAGATCCTTTTCACATGTACTGCTCTCAAGCCAGGTGTCACCCATCTTGTATTTGTGCCTCTCATTTTTTTTGCCCAAGTGCAATACTTTACATTTCTCCCTGTTAAAATTCATCTTGTTTGTTTTGGCCCAGTTCTCTAATCTGTCAAGGTCATTTTGAAGTGTGATCCTGTCCTCTGGGGTGTTAGCCACCCCTCCCAGTTTGGTGTCATCTGCAAATTTGATCAGGATGCCCTTGAGTCCATCATCCAAGTCGTTGATAAAGATGTTGAATAAGACCGGGCCCAAGACAGAACCCTGTGGCACCCCACTAGTCACTCTTCTCCAGGATGAAGAGGAACCATTTGAGAGCAGGACTTCCAAGCCTGGCTTCCAAAGAGGCTGACTTCCTAGCACCTCTGTATTTCATCATTAATTACCATCAATTGCTTTCATTTCTCACTTCTTGCCATCATTCCTTATTCCTGCAGCAACTCCATTCTGTGAAATGTCTATTCCTACCGGAAAAAGTACACTTCTTGCTCCTTACGTTTTTCAGCAAAATCAGGGTTTTAAAAAACGAGTATTTCTCCTGATTAAGGTAAAGGTAAAGGGACCCCTGACCATTAGGTCCAGTCGTGGCCAACTCGCTTTATTGGCCAAGGGAGCCGGCGTACAGCTTCCGGGTCATGTGACCAGCATGACTGATTTTTTTCTCTTGATTAATGACTAGTTAATCGAACTAGTTAACTAGTTTAAATGCTTATTATTATTGATTTATTAATGGCCTTCTAATTTAAAACAGTTAAAAACACAAATACATTGAAAACAAAAACAAAACCCTAACAAATGGACACTCGTGGTAAAGACCCATTTATCCAGCTGGGAAAATACGTTGGAACAAAAATATATTCAGATGTTTCTAGAAAGCGCAGATAGTGGACGCTGGTCATATTTTGACGGGAATGCTATGCCACAGATTGGGGAAAGCCACATTAAAAGCCCTACTCTGAGTTACTGTGGAGCAGGCTTCTGAGATCTTTGGAACTTGCAGAAGAAGCCCTCCTACAGACTGCAGCAATCTACAAACTGTATGAGGGATACAGGTGGTCTCTCAAGTAACCAGGTCCTGAGCTGTCTAGGGACTTTTATGTTAGCACCAACACCTTGAACTTGGCTCAGTAATAGATAGGAAGTCAACCTGCCAATTGGATTCCAAGTTAGAAACTAGATAAATGATAAGAGCAGAGCAGGCTCAAGTCTGGATCCCTCTCCTGCCCACTACAAATGACACACCTTATCCTCCCTCTTTGCAGTTATTTGATGGGGACCTCAGTTCCCAAGCCTGCTGCTGAATGAGCCTTTTGGGTGCAAGCACATACCGTAATTACTTGAGACTAGCAGAATGTAGTGAAGGAAATTGCCAGATTGCTTTTTGAACAATTTTGTTTTGGAGATAATTTGTCAGGTTCAAAGCAAAGCCTCATCCCCACGGAAGAGTCAGGATTGCGCCAAGGGTATTATCTTCCGAAAGAGATTGGTGCCATGATCCAAAAGGAAAGTGGCAGAGGAATGCTGCATGCGTTAAATTACATTACAGGCTCTGTGCTCAGATCCTTTAGCAGAGGACTTTCCCCTCCACTTTAAAAGTGGTTAAGCTTCCTAATCTGTCCATGTATATATTTGCTTAAATGGTTTATTAACCGCCAGCGAGCTGCCTTCTGCATACAGAGAGATGGTGTTGGCTTTCTGATGCAGATTAGGACAATAGGATGTGAGAGTAATAAGTTTTGGATTCATCCCAACTTTGATGCCCTTAACTCCCTGGGGACAGTTGTTCAGTGCAAGCACAAAAAAGTTTGTTTCTCATGTTCAGTAAATGTAATGTGTCTGACTAAATGAAGGCATTCCTTGAGGTCGCAAGCAGAATTATACCTCACATTTAAAATGTGGTGGGGCGGTATCTCCTACTGTCAAGCTGAACGAAGGAGGTAAAAGTGTGGCAGGCTGCATAGCTTGTCCGTCCTACAAGATCCAACTCCCTCTGATTATTTCTCTGTGATTCTGGCTTGTGCATTTACAGCTATAGATATATTCTAGTGAATCTTAAAATACATGTGCTTCATATCGTACTGCTAAAAACACCTTAAAATATAGTCAGTATTTAGGAAAGGATGTGTTTAGTTGCTACACTTTATTACTATATATTTTGGAAAGTTGTTTGTTCATCTGTTCATTTTGCATTTGGGCACTTCCTACGGTATTGCAACCAAATTTTGCATGATAGTTCTCAGTAAAAGATCTCCAGAGCTCTCACTGAAAAATATGCACGTTTGTCTTCATTTACATGTCAATAACTTAACTAAAAGATATTTTTAAGGGACATCAATTTTAGCTGGAACAGTGTAACTGATTTGAAAAATCTGCTGCTCTAAGTTGGCGGTTTTATTGAGTAGTCAGTTATTTTCCCTATTTTTGTTTGCATATGAATCTAAGCTTTTACATGTGAATTGAGTCTCCTGTATATGCTTGGGGTGGGTGAATGGGTGAATGTGCAGTTATTTATCCAGCCAGCATTGATCACACTCAGAATAGACACACTTAAATGAATGGATTTAATTAACTAAGTTTCATTAATTTCAGTGGGTCTACTCTAAGTAAAAAATAGTTGGCTACAATCCTCTATATTCCCCCACCCCCATTTCTGTTTACATGATCAGCCTCTGCTCAGGTTTTCTCTTCCTTTTAATGAGCCTTCCATGCCTCTCTGAGTTATTTTTGTTTAACAGGAGCTCGAATATTTTTTATTGGCTGCGCAAAATCCCATCTGCCTCTCTCTGTGAGCTCCAGGGGGGGCTGCATCTATGCCACTGCATTTCAGGAAACGACTCATTTCATTCTATTACTCCAAATGTGAGCAAACAAGAAAAGGGATAGATGTGGTTGCAGAGGCTGGAGGGGGGCAAGAGATGGAAAGGGAGTGTGGAGAGGGAAGGAGAAAACAATCACAACACATCGACAGGTTGACCTGATTGCTTTGGAATATTTGTCCCTCCGACAAGTCCCTTTGTGAAAGGTTTTGACACATGCTCTCTTTATCTTTTGGACTGGGAGCAGCGCTGAGTGACGGATCACAGGGAGCAGGCAGCCTTTGGGTTAGATGCACGGGAGGACGAGGCTAGGGCCTAGCGCTGAGCAAGAAGAGCTGATTCAGCAACTGGAGCAAATTTGATAGTTAATAATGCATGAAGTGAATTAGGTGCTGACAGCTCTCAAGCTTGGAACCTTCGCTATGTAATTATGTACTGTTGAACTTACAAAATGTCTTATTTTTGGGAAAGAGTCGGAGCACATTATAATTAAGCATTCGTGTAGCACTTCTGATCTGCAGAGTGTTTGATAAGCTTCATCTTTGCCGTAACCCCATGAAATAGTTCACCCATTTTACAGACGGGAAGCTGAAGCTGAGAGAGGAGCAATTGGCCTCAGTGAATGCCGGGCTGTCTGAAGCTGGGATTTGAACTTATGTTTCTTAGAATCAAACACACTAGAATGCAGAAATGTTCTGTTGCTCCATTTATGTTCCCCTCCTTTTGTAACAAATGCCAGAAAAATTAGCTATGTTGGTCAATTGCAATAAAGCCAACATAGAATCAGCTGGCACATTTCTTGCATTGTAAGCATTTGTGGGCCTGAGCCCACTTTGTTAGATGCATATATATATTGTGAAGGGATGATGAGCTGCTTGTGCGTAAAATCGTAGTCTCTCAGAGTTTGTTCAACTCCACAAACCTCTATCTGTGACGGAGCCCCTCAGACATGGCTCCTCTAGTCACTGGCAGATTCCGACAGTGGCTGCTTTCGGAATCGCTTCCAACATAAAAGCTCCTTAACGGAAACACGTCTTCTGGACTCACGGCGTGACAGTTTCCGGCGAGGAGTGGGTCTCCCTATGGGAGGTCCAGAAACCTCCCCACTGTTCTCGCTGGACGTGTCCCTGAGCCCTCCCTCTTGCTCGCTTTCCCTCAGAGACCCACCTCTCCCCCTGTTGGTTCCTGCTTCAGCTGCTGGGTCTCTCCCAACCTCCGTGAGCCCTTCCACCACCTGTCCCTCCGATGGCAGTTCCCTGACACACACACACACACACACACACACACATATATATATATATGCGCAATATAATATATATATACATATACACACACACAGAGGAGGAGGAAAGAAACAAAATCTGGTTTTCCCCTTTTTCTTTTTACAAAGTGAGAGGGAAAGGTCAATACAAGAGATAGCTATTGGTATGTTATAGTTGTATTCAGAGCACACATTAATACAGAATCCAGTCTGATGACTAGGCACAGAATGATCAATAACACGAGCCAAGACAATTTCTTCTTGTAATGAGCTAGCCGTATCCTGCGTTTGTTGAGGCTGAATCCCAAAGTGTCAAATTTGCTAAGGCATTCCAGTTTGGCAGCTTCATGTTGGTGGACTCTGTTTGTGGTTGTTGTTTTTTTAACGTTTATTAATATCTGATTCGTTTCCATGTATCCCTTTATGTAAAGACCTGGCTAGTCAGCCTATGCAAACAGCAAAAGGGCACTGCTGGCAGATGACAGCATGTATTGTGTTCAATTAGAAGATGTGTAGTTGATTGTTCTTAGGGGGATCTCCTTGCTGAGAAGAATTTGCTTCAAAATGGCCCCTGGCCTGTAAATGCAGTAGGCATGAGGACTGAAGCATTTCCTGTTGGGAAATAACTGGGGAATACAGGTTAATCCTGAAGTCCCACATCTGTGGGGAACTGCAAAGAAAAACTGGCTGACCCTGAATTTGAAAATAGCAGGAGGGGCTTTGAACTTAGTCTTTAGCCCCAACAGTCCACCAGCAGAGTTTAAAACATAGATCTATGCAGCATTTGTAAAGTATGGGGGATATCTGTTGTTAGACCTTTAAATGTCCCGCTATTGAGCACTTACAATTCTCACCTGGCTCTACCCCTCTCGGAGTGCATAGACAACAACATTTAGTAAGTTTAAATGCTTTACTTGTAGTAATCACAGGTCTCACTCGTGCATTGTTCAGTGCTACAGCAGAAACAACACAAACAAAAAAAAGAACTTGGTCTCAAACATGTGGTCTGATTCTGAAGCACCAGCCTCGGACATGTGCTCAGCTTACATGGCTCAAGAAGAAGAGAGGGAAAGGAACAGGAAACAAGCCTTTTTTCCTTCCTCCCCAAAGGTGAGGGGTCATAACCAATCTGACTCTCCTCTGTGGTTTTTAACGCCTTTCTTACTGGCAATTATGCACAGTTTTGATTGGCTTCATAAATCTCCCACATTTTCCCTGTGCTGTTATCTTGGAATAAGGACACTGGTGAATAGACTTTCTTGTAACATATTCCTCTTAAGAATAAGTATGTTTGCTTAAATTACAGTGGCTTCGGGTAATGAGGAGACTATGGTGGGTTCTCTAATTCCTTGTGGATACACATGGCAACCGTCAGGAGAATTCTGCCCTCTGCCCTCTGTCCTGATGGTGCGAGAGAGGAATGAGGCAAGCGATAGTATGCAAGCATACCCACAAATGCAGAGGAAGGATTTGCACATACACGTTGACTGCTTGACGAATGCAGCATCAAACACTGACTTCCATCCGTGATTGGACAATTCTGAGGTGACGGTTCTTCTGTCTGGGGCATTGTGCGTTCTCCCAGTGCCTTGTACACAACAGCGCTGAAAATGCATTACAATACATCAAATGATGTGCATGCATGAGTGAACCAGATCTGAGGCTTCTCAAGATGCAAGGCAGGAGATCCATTGCTGTCTTCCAGTTGAATAGATTGATGCACTTAGAAAAAGCACTCTCAGAGCATAGCAGCACTTGTTTGACGTGCTCGTGCTTCAAGTGAGTCCACTGGCATACATGCTCATTTTAGTTGTGAGACCTGGGTGGTTAGGGGCAAAATGGAGGCTTTCTACAAACAAAGCATGGGCTTCACCACTGAGCGATGGCCCCCTTCTCAATTAGGGTTTGGTTCTTGAACTCATCAGTCAGTCATTTGCCAACTTAAATACACTTGTTGTTGGCCTGGCTAACTTTCAGGATTAGAGTTGTTGCTAGAGTTGTCCTGAGAATGTAGAAGCATCCTTGGGAAAGGTCTAGGTGTATTCCTCTTCTCTTAGTGGGTATTTGAAAGGTGCTTTTTGTGGATACTAATTCACACACCCCTGGGCTGTGGAATGCCCTGTCACTCTTCCTCAAGGGCCCAGGCAAGACCAAGTATTTCCCCACCACTCAATGAACGGGCACACAAATATTCATCGGTGAAGTATTACAGATGAACTGTTTCTTACAGCGTGCCAAGGAAAAAGGGCTTTGTGTAAGCAGACTCCTGCGTTCACCATGAAAGAGCAGGACAAAACCATATTTCAGTGGAGCCAGTTCATTAACTGGTTAAAATACCTATGACAGTATTTCAGTGCATGTGGCATTTTGATGCAATTTAATGAAGGAGAAAAGGCTTTGTTGTCAAACTCTCACAGACAAACCATTTATTGTTTGGAAAGTGCATCACCTGTTTGGGAAAAAGAACATAAATTGTTTATGACAGTGCCATCAGCCCTGCAAATTCTTCCACAGGGGACCGCACTGAATTTTAACATGATTCATGAATTAATTGATTAATTATACCAATTAATTCTATCAGCTCTAATCCCTTTTGATCTGAATGTTCAGGAGCAGGGCTTCAGAGATTTGGGTTCTCCTTTTGATCCCCTTTCCTGTGACACTCAGCCTCATTCCTTGCTTCTCTAAAGAGGAGCTGGCGATAGCTGACGTGCCTGCCATAAAGAGGGATTTAAGAACATATGGAGAGGCCTGCTGGAATAGACCAGATGTTCATTCGGTTCCCCACAGTGGCAAACTAGATGCTTCCAAAGTAGTCCATGGAAGCCATCAGCCAGCCCTCCCCACAGCGCTTTCCGGTTCAGACCCACCATTAGACAGAGGGAGGAAGCAGCCACCTCGGGCTGCAGATCCTGAGTAGCAGGAAGCAGCATTGAGGTCTTGGAGGAGAGACCTGTATATGCTGTACTGTCTGTCTACCCAGCATCCCCTAAGGTAGCCTTCTGCCCTCAGGTGCGCTGTCCTGTTGCTGGAGCAAGATTCAGCTGCCAGTCCTATCAGCTTCTGCACGTAGGAATAGAGGAAGTTGCCTTATACTGTGTCAAACCATCGGCCCATCCACCTCAATATTGTCTTTGCTGATTAACGTAAGAACAGCCTGCTGGATCAGACCAATGGCCAAGCTAATCCAGCATCCTTTTCTCATGGTGGCCAACCAGATGTTGGTGGGGAACTAGCATCAGCTCTCCAGGATTTTAGATAGGGATCACACTCAACTCTTCCTGGAAATGCTATGAAGTAGGTGATCTACAGCTGAGCTACAGCCCTTCCCCAAGGAAGCGGGGGCAGAACCATCTTGTCATTCATCCCAGGCAGCAAAATGTCTGAAGCCAGCCCTGAGCACCTGACATTCCATGACATCCAGCCTCCAAACATTTTTGCAGGTTCTTTCTTTATAGATGCAAACTAAAGTAAAAGAAGCCATGTTCTAAGTCATTGCCCTGTAAGAGGCAAACATGCCACTCCCCCCCCCCCTTATAGCAGTCAGGCCAATTAGTATAAGCCATTGTAATGACTGACAGGCACCCAGGAGCTTAATTTGTTTTAAATTAAAATGGTTCATTATTAACTTTAAGTGGCACGTTCATCTAGTTGTAAATAGGTTGTTTCCGTTTCAGGTTGACTTTGAGGCTTTCCCTCCACACCCTCATTTCAGATTTAAAAAAATGGTTTCTCCATTCTGGTCTTAAAATGCATTGGCTTTGTATTAAGTGACCTTTATTGCAATGGAATAGTACATCTAAATGGGAGCATTTTGAAGTGATAGTGCCCCGAAAAATGGAAGAGTCACTCCTCTTCACCCCTTCATGAATTTTTAAAAAAGAAAAGAAACAAAATGTTTCCTTTTTAACAGCTCTCAGGTTGAGGGGTCTATGCTAGGTCATTGTCACTGTCTGAGCCAACCCTCAGCCTCAGCCTCCCCCACACCCCAGTCAGCAGTGCGCACCCTGCTGCTTCTTGAAACTGCTCTGCTTTAAAGGTTATTCAGGGGAAAATCCTGCTGCGCAGGCTGCAAGGTTTTGTGAAAGCCCAGATACTCCATTTGTCTGTGTTTCCCTTAATTGGGGTGCAGCAGGTCAAGCCTGCAATAGAGATGCAGCCATACCTGAAACAAGACTTTCACCTCATCGAAGCCAGCAGAGATTTTGTTATTGACTTCCAGCGAGGGCACTTGGCACAAATCTCCTCCAGGGAAGATTCATAAAATCCAAAGTCACTCTAAGGCTGCAATCCTATGCACACATTTACTTGAGCTCACAGACTTCTATCTGAGCACATAGGATTGGCCTGCTGGGGCATTTTCACACAGGGTGCTTAGAGTGACTCTTTCCTCTTTCAGTTTGTGCTGTGAATGCCCACCCTCCCTCCGCATCCAGTCGTTTATCAGAAGGCACATTTGCATTACATAAATGTCTCTCTTCCCCTCTCCCTTCTGCCTTAACAAGGACCAGACATGCTCATAAATAGCATACAAGGAGCGCTCAAAGACCACTTAAGTTACATGTCCAAAAATACTCTATAAGCCAATCTCTCTGTCTCCCTGGGACTAAGATGGAATGAGACCATGGGCCAGTCAGGCTTCATGAGCCTCTGTTCCCCTCAGGATTAGACCTGTATAACCACATGTTTCTCTTTCCACATAAGACTCCTCAGCTCCTGCTATACCCTTTCCTTATGCAATTATGGAAAGCTCTGTGCTTGGCAACAGAGCTCAGCTCAGCTCCAAACCAAACCCCTCTCTCTGACTTGGGTTCCTCTAGCTTGATTCTCTATCCTCCCCACTCCCCCTACCTAAGATATTAGGATCCCACCTTTCAAGGGGGCTAGCAATAAATGAAAACACTTAAGACTTTTTAAAAAGTTAATGGTGACTTATGAAGGCTCTGTGGGAAATGTCACCTTCTTCAGGCCTTATACTCCCTTGCTTCTGGTGTTTCAATTAGTTTTCCTTGAAGGTTTCAAGGTGCCCATCCGAGGCCTCCTCTTGAATCCCTCATCCCAGCTCACATTTCCTTCCTGCACTTATTTCCTCCAGCATAGTCAGCTGAGAGAAGTCTGCTTAGTCTTCCTTGGGAATGGCCTGATGGTGAGAAAATCAACTTTTAATAAGCCCTGAGAGGCAGATCCAGACACTACTGCCTACATGCATTCAGTTTCTATTCCCCTCATGTCCCTCCGTTATTTGCCTTCTGGCATACCAGTCCTTCCTAAAACATTATTGGAGCCAAACTGGGTGAAGTAAGGATATATCATCCTATGTGCATGGTTCATTCAGAGCACAGGACTTGCTCAGCTTTGCTTGATGCTAGGTGGAGATGGTTTAGGCTCCTAATGCCAGTCAGTCCAGCCCAGTAGGAATGGGACAAATGTGCCTTCTCAAAGATGAAAGGCAGCAGGGTGGAAAGAACCCACTGCAGTTTATCTCCCCCAAGCAGTTCAGGGTGCCGTGTATGCCCTTAGCAAAGAAAAAAGTTGGAATTTGGATATGTATGGAATGAGTGAGCAGGAAAGAACCATCACAGAACGTAGGGGTGGGCTATGAACAAGGATGACAGCATTATTTTACAGTGGGCTGAAACGTCATGTGAGTGTATTATTCTGGCAGTTGTTCTGGTAAGCCAGTTTTTAGCAGGGGGCATAGTTCCACTTGAGCAAGGGCTGAAGAGTCAGAACTATTAGGAAGCTAAGATGCAGGTGAAGTGCTCCATTGGCCACCCCTCCCAGAGGGAACAGCAACAGATGCTCCACCTCGCCTTTTGTTCATTAGCTGTTCAGTTCTGTGCATGATCCAAGACAACAGAAAACAGAACTAAAGAGTTCAGATTTTCTCCTGTCCTGTTCTGACCATGAACCCACAGGGCTTATGAAAGTTGTCTGATGGTGGCTCACCTGGTCAATTGTTAAGTCACATAGTTAGGGAGATTGTAGTGGCAGGCTGGAATTTCAGGACCTTGGATAGATGCAAGTGAACATCTTGCTCTGTATGAGCTCTGGACCTCAACTGAGATCCTTTATCTTCCCTGGGCTAGATCACCCCTCCAACGCTCTGCTCCTTTCCTGACCAGCAGAACATTAAAGGAACATTCTTCTGTCCCAGAGCTTGCCACGCAATTACTTACCAGACATCTCCCACCTTGGGTGTTGCTTTCCCTTGTTGCCAAACAGGTATGGGGGTGGGGAGGATGAGGCTCCTATTGTAAAGGGAAAAGGTTCCTCACGGGAATCTGACTCAGGAGTGCTCTCTTGGGGGTCTCGAATCTAAAGTTTTGATTCACAGTGCTCTTGGCTGATAGGCTTTAATTCAGGCTCAGTGTTGGACCCTGTCTGGGTTCAGCATCAATGCAGCTTTACGCTGCTGGTCTTTCAGTCTCGGCTGTGTTCCTTCCTCTCTGTGCCACTCAGGGTCAGTCAAGGTTAAGGCAGGTTCTTATGGAAAACAGGACACTGCCAAAACTCCTGCTGCTGTTCACAGCAAGAAGGAAATTGTTTTAAAAATCATTCGCCAACATCTCAGTTGGTGTTGGTGTGAGGCCTGATTGAAGCATGATGCCATGTACACCATAAAAAATTACCTATTCAAATACAGCTCTTTCCATTAAACACTGGACTCTACTTCATTGGAGGTTTTTAAACAGAGACGTGGTGGTTCTTTAGCTGTGATTCCTGCTTTGCAAGGGGTAGGATAATATGATGCTCTGGGTCCCTTCCAGTTCTACAATTCTATGATTCTATAAAATGAGGTTCGTGCAAGCTACATCTCCAAAACCTAGGCCATGGGTCCCTGACTTGCTAATGCTGATTGGACTAGTAATACAATTTTATTTATACATAAAGCCAGTTCAATGGATCATAGATTTGGAAAGTTGGGAACAGGGGGTTAAACATCACTTTTACACCATGCTTGGGACAGCTCTGTGTATTTACTTTCTTATTTAGTTGACCTTTCTACCCTGCCTTTCTATCAGACCAGCCCACCAGGGCAGCTCATGACACTTCATTAATAAAACTATTGTAACAAAGCAGTTTAAAACAATGATACATAAAACACAGCCAACATGAGTACAAAACCAGAGACATGCACACCCCCAAAAAATCTGGAAGAGCACCAAATAATTACTTCTTAAGCCCCAAAGATCTTCTTTAAAAACCCAGCTTTTGCTGCTTGTCAGAAGGTCAGCAGTGAAGTGCACTGGCAGGCTCTCATCACCATAGTAAAATATATATATATGGATGGGGGGGCATTCATATCCACCATGCTTTGAATGTCAAGGGGACAATCAACAGGGGAGCACACAGGTATGTTCATGGGGAGGGGAGAGGTCTTTCAGATGTCCTAGTCCCAGACCTCTGAAGGTCTTAAGGGCACTGGTGGAGGAAGGGGTGTGTGGTGGGTGCGGCCCGCGCCAGGTGTCATCCTTCAAGGAGGGTGACATCACCGCCCCACCCCCCTAGGATGCTCACCATGGGTGGCGCCCCCCCAGGATGCTTGCCGCAGGTGGCGCCCCCTCTGGGACGCTAGCCTCACCCCCACTGGCGGCTACCCCGCACCCAAGTGCACAGCATGTGCCCCCTCGGGGTGCCAAAGCAGCTAGCTCCACCTCTGCTTTTGGGTTACAACCAGCACTTTGAATTTGGCTTGGAAACAAATTGGTAACCACCAGTGAAGCTGGAATAGTGCTGGAGAGTGGAAGTGATATGAGTGTCTCTTTCCAGAGAAACCTGAAGTTTCCAAAGGCTTTTGAAAGGCAGTTGCATGATACAGAAAGGGAGAGGCCAATGGGTTCAGAGGACCGGATGCGAGGAGGGAGGTCTTTGGGAGTCAGATTTTGTCATCGTCATCTCTCCCACCACCAGTTTCTCATCTCTAAACAGCAGTATCTGCTTTCCTATACCCAAGGAAACTCCTAGAAAATATGTATTGCATACACAAGTGCCACAATCTGGGTCAGGAAATCTGTTTGATGCCACTGTGCTCAGTGTTAGGCTAACCTTTCTCCCTCCCCCATCAAGCCTCTGTGGTTCAAGAGCTCACTTTGGCTTGGTGGCCCCTTTGTTGATCTTTTCTTTCCTGCCTCCAGGGCAATGGGGGGGGATGCAGTGTTCTATAACCACAGCAAAGCCCCTTATCCCTTGCAACAAACAAAGCAGGTAAATGCCAGGAAGAGGGCTCAGCAGAGTCTCTGGGCTAGGAGTTCCTGACATCTTATCAGAGCTGCTCTTTCAGCTCTTCTCTATTCCAAAGGGCATGGATTGTGGCAGCTCAATTTTCCACCGTGGGATTTTGGCGCCTGCTTCTGTGAAGCACCAGGTGCTCATGCTCAGTTCTAAGGGTCTCCCAGAGGGGATCCATGCTCTGATCATTGTCTCAATAGTGTCACCAACACCCCTTCATTGACATGCAGCGTGAGGTATGCCGCCCTGAATGTCAGTCATTTGCTTGGTATCTCCAGCCTTGGCGAGTGGGCAGGAGGCGCACTCACATATGATTAGCATGCATGGAGCAGTGCTTCATTTCTAATAGTTCTCTACCGGCAAAGTCTCAGGGTAGTCTGATGAGGAAGAAATGACACACTGAAGGGATTTTGTGCCATCCTGCCTATGTGAACAGCTTCAGCTCCTGCCTTGCTCATCTCCCCTGCTAGTTTCAAGCATGTCTCTCACTTTCCATTATCTTTCCTCTCTCCGTTTTTTGCAGGATGGTGGAATATTCTCTGGATCTCCAGAATATCAACCTGTCTGCAATCCGCACTGTGCGCGTCCTGAGGCCCCTCAAAGCCATCAACCGTGTGCCTAGTAAGTCTATCTGCCTTTCTTCTTTCAGTCTCTCTCTCTCTCTCTCTCTCTCTCTCTCTCTCTCTCTCTCTCTCTCTCTTTTCTTAGTGGTGGGGTGGGGTTGAGAGCACACATACTCATCCAGCACATTCAGAACTTACTAGCCACATGGCACCTGCGTCTCTCGCACCCATTTGCACTGCTGTCTGTGCAAGGGGAGCAAATCAGCTTATCCGGCACTTCCAGTCCCTTCCAGCTACTCGGTACCTAAACCCAGACTATGCTGATTTCTCTCCCCCCCCCCTCCTGAACTTTTGTCTGGGGAATTCATGAGCAAAATCCTTTTAGGAGAAAGGGCAACATTCACAACAGAAATTCTGAGCTAAAACACTAAACTGGGATTAAAGGGACTTTAGAACAGGCCTTACTAAGAAATACTTAGCAAGGCTTCTGCAAAAGGAAGTTCTACCTTACACCAGCATTTTGGGGTTCGTTGGAAGCATCATCAGGCAGATGGGTAAAGGGGAATCTGGTAGATGATATGGGCAGGATTCCCCTAACCGGCCCTGTCAAAAAACATTTTGCTGTTAGGAAAGTGATGGGGCAATGCATCGAAAGCTGTGGAATGAGTGAAGAATTAATCAGAGAACGTGTGAACCCCACACAAGTGAATCAGAATGAATTATCATTGTCGCACGACTATCCTGTAAACAGATTGGAATAAATGCTCAATAAAGACCAGACATAGTCTAAGCATGGCACAAGATTTGTGCAAACAAATCAGGTCGTCTGTTTATTCAGAATGCTTCATTTAGGAAAGGTTATGGTGCCAACGGTTGACCCACTTCAGGCTAGGACATTACCCTGTTGTGGGTCATGGTGTAAGTGCTGAACACCATTTTAGAGAAAAAGTCTCTCATATTTGTGGTCCTCTTAGAGAGTGGGGGGTTTCGCCAAATGGTTGTGTCAGCGACAGGGGGAATTTGAGAGACAGGAGTAAACAGCTTTGATTATGGATGCTTCAAACCTGTATTGCTCTTCCTTTTATGAAACTGGAGTCTTTGGGAGATCTGCCTGCTGTAGAGAAGGAAGTTAGGTTTACTGTGCTCCTCCTGGGCATGTCCTACATTTATCGATAACTTCTGTGTAAGGGACTTGTTATCAGACCCATGGGCTAGGGCAGCATTAAGAAGAGTTGGGACACAGAGGGCTGCTTTTGTTGCTGCTCCCTCTACTCTTCCACATCTTTCTCACACCATTGCAATACTTGCTGTGGCTATGCTAAGCCCCAGACCCGTGACTACGGGGCAGAGCCTTTGCCTTGCATGCAAAAGGTACAGTGGTACCTTGGGTTACATTACCTTTGGGTGATGTAATTTCGGGTTGCGAACGCGGCAAACCCTGAAGTGTATACTTCCGGGTTTCACCGCATGCGCAGAAGCGCTCTATCGCGCTGTGCGTGTGCACAAAAGTGGCGCCTCTGGATACGGACTTTTCGGGGGAAGGACGGCCCCCCCGGGATGAATTAAGTTCGTATCCACTGTCTTGGATTCAGCTTCTAACATCTTCAGGTGGAGTTGTGAGAGATCCCACCTGGAATCCTAGAGACACATTGCCAATCAATATAGACCTCATGGAGCTCGATGGACCAATCTTCTGATTCAGTATATGGCAGTTTCCTTTGTTTGTAGCAGCCTGTCCAAGAGAAGCAGAGATAAGGAAAGCATACACATCATGGGGGGGTGTTTGGTGGGTGCAGCTCAGAGGACATGCTTTGCAAGCAGAAGGTCTCCATTTAAATCCCTGGCATCTCCAGTTAAGGCTAGAAAAGACTAAAACCCAGAGAACCACTGCTAATCATCATAGACAGTATTGAGCTAAGTGGAGCAGTGGCAGCTTCCTGTGTTCCTAATATAGGTAGCAAAGCAACAAGGACCACGGATTGTATCTTGTATAAGTGTGATGCTCAAAGAACTCTAGGGACCATTTCTGGAACTAGTTTTGGGATTTCGCCAGAAGGTTGCCCCTTGGGGCGCTAGTGCTTATTGGTCATGCGGGAAGTGTGTAATTATTTTTCCATTTTCCTTGAAGCTAAGATGTTAGGTGTGGGATTTTTAACTTGGCAATGTCCCCTACACTCCCCTTTCTCCCCCAATCCCTAAGGTTTTGCTACTAGGGCCCCATGTCACAGGCCTGATTTGAAACCTTGGTCTCTGTATTAAGCTACTTTCAGTACTCCAGTACTTTTTGAAAAGAGCTTTTTAAAGCACAGAATAATATTATTTATATTCCTTCAACTAGTCCAGGTAACATCAGGAGCCTATGGAGGAGCCTGTAGCAAAGCCCCAGGCGTAGTCAGATGAATTAAATGCCAAATGTAAACATTCTCACTGGAAGTCTAATTTACAAGCATTTGGTATGTGTATGGATTATGGCTTTGCAGCAGCAAATTAAAGCCTTAAGCAAAGAAGGGAGAATTTCCAGCCCTTACCCTGTTTTCTTGGACTGTGCTGGTAGCATTTGGAGAAGCTACAGACATTTTATTGGTTTGATTCCCTGTTATAAATGTGCTTTGATTTAGGAAGCCTTGCTCAGTAGATTATTAAGTGACCTTTCTTCCCTGGATACTTAGAATCACAGAATTGTAGAGTTGGAAGGACCCCAAGGGTCATCTAGTCCAACCCCCTGCAAAGCAGGAATCACAGCTAAAGAACCCCTGACAGATAACTATCCAACTTCTGTTTAAAAACCTCTAGTGAAGAAGAGTCCACCGCTTTTCAAGGAAGTTAGTTACACTGCAGAACAGCTCTTACCATCTAATGTTTAGTTGGAATCTCCTTTCTTCTTCTGCAGTTCTCTGTGTCCTCCAGGAAATAGAATTGTTAAGCCACGCACTGGGAATTGCAGCAGTGTGAGGGGAATAGGTGTCTCCTAAAAACTCTCGGCACCCTCATTAACAAACTGTTGTTCGAAATATCCTTTGGGTGAAGCCATCACTGTTTAAAGAGCTTTGCTGCTGATTTAAATGTATGGTGCAGATGGAGCCTTAGCTATGTCTGATGAATGAATACATGTTCCAACATTTAACCAAGGGTTGGGAACCTCAGGCCCAGAGCCAAACATGGCCATCCAAGTCTCCTTATCTGGGCCTCAGGACTCTCCCGAAGCCACATCCCTCACTGGCCCTGCTTCACACTGTCTTTGAGTGTTCTTGACCGCCTGGAAGGTGTCCTTGAACTCTGATATGCCTCTTGCTTCCCTGGATGAAGAACAGAGAGGGACATGTCTACTGTGCAAATGCAAAATGTGCATTCATTGCTCTGCCTGCTTTTACTGCCCGCCTCTGGAAAGTTACCCAGAAGGGAACGCAGCTCTCGAGCTGACAAGGGCTCGCCATTCTTGATGTAACCAATCATACGGTGATGTGTGCATGGTGTGCCTCCTTTTCCCAACTTGGGAGTGAGATCTATGCAAGGAAGCAACCGGGTGTAAAGCAGTCCTAAAACTGTGCCATTGCTCTGCAAGTTAGGGACGAGGAGCACGGCATTTGCTGTCTCCTGCATGACTCCCCTTGAAATCTAAAAATACTCTAAGACCTATGCTACATGGAGGGAAGTGAGATAATGGGCACCTTCCCCTCCCCCAAGTTCGTCTTGCTTCTACTTTTGTCCCCGCTTCCTCCTCTGCAGCTCTGTGTGCATGATATATAAATATGAGTCAGGCTCCACTGGGAGCTGAACCATCAGAATCTGCTAGGCGACGGTGTGAGCCGGGATGCAGTTTCTCTGTATACACACACAGTATAGTTTAATGGAGTCCCCTCCCCAACATGTCAGGTTTCAGGCCAGAGAAACAGACGCGTTTCAGTAGAATAGTTACTAGGGAGGGAAAGTGCAAGAGCACAATAGAATAGAAGCAGGGATTGTGTTCTTCTTGCTGCTTTAAAATATCACCTCCCTCCTGAGGGCAATGCGGAGCCAAGGCTGCAGCACAGCTGGTATTCCACTGTGTTTATTAACTCCGATCAAATAATGCCAGCAGTGTTTGCCCAACTAGGCATCACACAGCGGCTGGTAATGAATTAGTAATTATTAATAACTATTTCTGTGCAGGGTCACCAAAAAAAGACAGGGTTCCTTTGCCTGATGAAGGGTAAAGTGAGGATTTGCAGATCACACTGTATAAGGAACCCCCTTTCATTGCTTTGTTCAATAGATTAAATCTTTATGTATTTATTTATATGTTTTCCTTGTTTTATATTTTTATCCTGCCTTTCTGCTGAAGCATTAGGGTGACTCCTGCTTCACACCACACTCCAGGACCCAGGCCATCTAACACAATGGCTCATGCAGCGTTCTGTTCATTCCTATGCCTGTTTCCTGAACTGCAACTGAGTTGGGATGGCAGAAAAATAAGATTCGGTTTGCATTTGAAAAGCTGAACTTACCAAATCCACACATTCCAAAGCGATATGAGAACTGGAATATAGCCATCCTTTAAAATTTACTCTTGGCCCAAATTTTGGGATTTAGTTCTCTAGCCAAAGATGATTTACATTAGGAGAGAGTGCACATAAAAAATGGACATATTGGTTAAAATAACGTAACAAAGATGCATTATATTAGGGTTAATTGATTGCAGAACTGTGTACATTGGTCAGTGCTGCATACAAAATGTGTTTGTGAGGAGCAAATTCACACTAAAATGCTGGAGAATTTTCATGAGGGCTTTTATAAAAAGAAAAGAATCACAAATTGCTGCAAAATTGAACTGAATTTTTTATTGGGAAAATGAGAAACCAAGAGAAGTGAAATTAACAAATCCTTCCATCCGTTCTCCCAAGTGAGTACAGAGGATTGTGGCTCTGGCCTTGTAGAAAGTTTGCCTCTACCCACCCCTGCAAAAAAAGAGAGAAGCTCTTAGTAGGCCCCAGCCCCTGCCATGTTCTTTTTCTTCATTCCTGTTTTTCACTTTAGCTTGAGAAGTTCATTATCTGGGATGGGCAATTAAAATATCACCAGTCTTACTATGGCACATACATGGGCTTGTTTGTTTTTACTTTGGTTATATAGTTGTAGAGAGTTTGAGTATTTGATACATTGCTCTATGTACCACAAAATATATATTTAAATAGATTATTTTAGCTCAATGTATGCCTTTTCTAAATATTTTTATCCTAAAACATATGATTTCATGCATTTTTGTTATGCTTTTGAGCTGAGAACAGTATCGCAAAGCTCGGAGAAGTCCAAAATTCAAAGTACTGTATTTTTCCATGTATAAGACTAGGTTTTTCCCTAAAAAATAATGTCAAAAATTAGGGGGCATCTTATACACGGCGCCATCTTCCCCATTTTCTTAAATCTGTGTCCCCGAAAATAGGGGGCATCTTATAGATGGAAAAATACGGTATATGTTCTTCTCTGTGCAACTAGTCTGGGAGGTTTGGATTTGAGTGGTTTACTTGTAAATGCAGACTACCGAAAGGTATCTTTGTCTCATTCTCACCTCCTAAAAGAGTGAGCCGCAGAGTGGTTGGGGCCTCCCATGTTGACCTTACGTAGGCATCAACTTTAGGGGGCCCAGGTCTCTTCAGTCGCCCCAATAAAATATTTTGGGGGTGGTCAGGACAACCCCAATGTTGAGACCACTCAGTTGCGGAGCCAAAAGCAGCACTGTGTGGCTTCAGTGGCTTGTGACTCCTTCTCCTGCCGCGGAGGTGAAGGAGGGGGGAAGCAGCCCCCAGCCAATGACAGTGGTAGGAGGAGGAAGAGGCGGAGCACTAGAGAGGAGGAGCCATCAGCTATAGAAGCTGTGCTGCTGCCGCATTTGGCTCCACCCCTGGCTCCTCCCTGTGTTACGCGCATGTCATGTGCATGTCATCGCCTTCCCAGTCTTCAGCTCAAGTTGGCACCTCTGTGACCTCAGCAATTGGGTGGGTTCTCTAGGATAGAGAGGGGATCCTTTGCACCTGGAAAGGTCATGAACAGAGCGAGAGTCGAAACCTTTGCCTGCTAGTCACTTTTAACCTGAAACTCCCTCTCCCACCACACCCTTTTATTCCAGTTTTTAACATGCAGGTCTCACATTCCTTAGGGGTAAAAAGAGTTAGGAGGAGTTTTAGGGAGAAGGAGGCTAAGCAATATTTACTAAACGCGAAATATTGAGAGCTGAAAACCAAATGCTATCTGCATAGACTCACCTATTCATCTGTGTGTCCATGTGCTGGGTTCGATTTCCTTCCAGTGACGCTCAAAAGTGTTTGTGTTTGGAACAGGTTTCTGTAGATAGAGAATTGCTACATTGCGCTAAGAACAATTTGTGGAGCTTCTGTGGGATTGCTTACCTGTTTCAGATACACAGAAGCAATTTCCACGTAAGGTTTTGTGAGACACTTTCAGCCATTCATCACCGCTCTTTCTGACAATACGTAAAGATTTATGGTAGGGTTTGCTTCCTCGGGGTTGCCTTTCACGTTATTTTAAACACAGAAGTGCAGTCTTGGGAGTCCATGCCTAAAGATGTGAGAAAATGTAATATTGGAAAGGTAATAAATGTGTCTGGGGAAAAACTTTTAGACATGTTGGGCCAGCTTCCAGACACATTTTGTGGAGCTTGTGCATCCTCATTCTTGAAATAGGCATTCAGGCCTTGACAAATTCAGACACCTAATAATTTGATACCGGTGGCATCGGCAAACCTGAAAAATTATTTTCAGGTCTGCACAGGAGCTGGCATGGAAATGTTGATGCTGGTTCCTGAGCAGTCTTTTTCAGTCCAGTGGGTGCAGGACATAAGGGAGCCAAACTAAAAGCCCCATTTTCCCAGTATCTCATTATTAGTTGTTGTATGCATATTTTATTATTGTTTCTAAATCGTCTTAACATTTACCAGTTCCCTACTGTTACACCAAACTATAACCTGTTAAAGCACGAATAAAAATCAGAAATATAAATGAAGCATTCATTTTTTTAATAGTCTGTCCTCTTTGCCACATCAGTATCTCTGTAGCACCAGCACTGTTCTGGGATTAATTTTACTTTAATGTGTTTCTTTTTCCAGTTATTATAAATGCAGGGATTTCCAGCCACATCTTCAGTACTTCTGATCAAAGAGGCACTTTTGTTAGTAATATGAGGGGGGAAACTTCTGGTTTCTTCATTTGCATAGAAACGTTGTCACATCAAGTGCTCCAGTGCTTGCTTTCCTCTCCCCTCCTCATTCCCTTTTCCTTTTGTATCATGTTTATTAGATTCTGAGTCTGTAAGCAGGGACTGTCTTATCTTTTAATGCAGCACTCAGAAAATGCTTTATAAGTGCTAAGCAGCAATAACCGAAAAATGGCAAGAGGATTGTGTTTGAAAAAATAATGAAAAATTGGAAATGGTCTGAGTTGGTAGCAGGTGTCTAGCTAGACATGGCACAGATTAGTGACAGAACATTTGGGTCCTTCCCACAAACCTTATTTAATGTCTTCATTAATAATCTTCATGGAGGAGTCATACTTGTTAATGACATTCATAGATGATGCTAAAATTGGAAGAGTCGTGGATATTAGCAAAGGGAAAAGAATAATATAAAGGGATGTAAAAGGAGTGAGGGGAAAGTGGAGAGAAACGAACATGGACTGGTCAGAAAAGGCTCCACCTATGTAAATGTAAATGTATCAAAGATTTTTGAATTATTTGTTTGTTCAGAAACAGCGGAATATAAGTACTTTAAGATAAGCAAATTGAAGGCATACATAGGCTGAGACAGTGGACAAAATGTTCAAGGGATGAAATATTGTCAAAATGTTTTATTGATTCCTATTTTAAGGTCCTTAATTCAGAATGGAATGGGTTGTCCAGAAGCATTATCATGTGACCAGGGTGTAGAGTCTCCTGTTGGCCACAATTTTTAAAAGATATTAACTAGAGCAATTTTGCTGTGATAAAGGCACTCAAATACTTATGACCAGCGGCGTAATGGCAGTTGTCAGTGCCCAGGGCGGGCGGGCGCCCTGAGTTCACTACTGATAGGGATTGGTTGTTAAACCACTCTGAAAAATTGTAGCTCTGTGAATGGAATAGAGGGCCCCTAACAAAATACAGTTCACCCTTAATAAACTACAGCTCCCATGATGCTTCAGGGGAGCCATGACTATTAAAATGGTATCATAGTGCTGGTATAGATGTAGTTGTAGTCCAGAATTCTGACATCTCCTTCTGTATGATGGGTAGAATGGCTCTTGCAGACAAAACAAAAACAAAAACAACCCTATTGTTGCAGGAGTGAGACTCGATAACTCTTGGGGGCTCTTAGACTTCACTTTTCTAAATGATAGAAGGTCTGTTTTTGCAATTTTAAAATTTATAACCAGATAGTCAGTTCTCTGTGTGGCCCATATATACTCTTTCTCCCTCTCCATCTGCATCCTTTTATTAACATTCGCCCTTTCTCATATTCTTCTTAACTGAAGCCTCATGGGTTGCACCTTGAACACAGCACAAGAGAGAGAGGGAGACAGAGAGAGAGAGATCCCCTTAGGTCTTTGTCAGAAGCAGCCCCAGGCCTCTCTAGAAAAGCTTGGCTGCATGTCACCCCAGCCAGTTCTTATTATGGCCTCTCCAGTGGCACCTTTCTGCCTCTATGCCACCTCTCGCTTCTTTCTGAAGTTGTGCACAATCTCACTTCATCCCTCTTGAGTGGCAAGTCTTTAATCATATCTTCCTCTCATACCGTCATGATTTGACACAGGTGGAAGAAAATGCCTCTTCTCGCTGCTGTTGCTGCCACCGTGTTAGCTGTGACTGTCAATTCTGTCTCATTTTGTACTGTGTTTGGATGTGTGTTGCTTACAACTAGTACTTTACAGCAACTGACTTGGCTAAAGTTCTGTCTGCTAAGTTACAAGGCAAATCCTGTGATGGTAAGGATTTGCTGAAGAATTGATTGCCAAGAATGTACAGTGCTATCTAGCCACTGCTGTGGTGGTGGTGGTAGTTGTGGTGATTGTTATTTAACCACCCTTCACCAGCAGGTTACAACAATTAAAACATGGTGTTAAAAACATTCTAAAGCAATGTAATGATCACAGAAATAAGGTGGGTCCTAAAAATATACACATCTCAGGTATCAAAGGGGGCAAGGAGCATTTGCTGAAAGTTCTATAATGAAGATGCCAGATGCACGTCTGTGGGGAGGGAATTCCACAACTTTGGGGCTACCACAAATAATGCCCTCTCCTGCAGTAGCAGGAGGATGGTGGAACAACCTTCTGTCAATCTTAGCACCCAAGAGGGTCCATAGGGAAGAAGGCAGCATTTCCTCCAAACCATGCCCACCTGCCCTACATCAAGTGTGGAGCACCAAAGAAACAATCAGAAGCTTAGAAGTAAGTTCTTGATGGTTCCTCTACATGCAGGGCTCACTGACAGCCCCACTGGGATTGGCTGGACTAGGGAGGTCCCCTTTGGGTACTTGGTCCATTTGCAAGTTTGATTTCAATCCCTACACACCTGTACATCTGAGGGGATTATTTTAACCACCAAGCAGGTAATCAGCCATTGTATCAAGACACTTAGAACTTGTCACCTGATCTTATAATGAAGTTGGCCTGTTGGAAGTAGGGGAAGAGATTTTAGGATCCAACCCACTGACTAGATCCAACTCCTCAGCCCTGCTCAGTACATTGATGAGGTCCAGTGCCGAGGGCCTTCTGGCATTTCCCTCACTGTGAGAAGCCAAGTTACAGGGAACCAGGCAGAGGGCCTTCTCGGTAGTGGTGCCCTCCCTGTGGAACACCCTCCCACCAGATGTCAAAGAGAACAACAACTACCAGACTTTTAGAAGACATCTGAAGGCAGCCCTGTTTAGGGAAGCTTTTAATGTTTGATGGACTATTGTATTTTAATATTTTGTTGGAAGCCGCCCAGAGTGGCTAGTATTAGTATTAGTATTATTAAGCAGCTCTCTATGATTCTGGACTAGAGTTTCCTCCCTGAAGATGCTAGCAGGGATTGAACCTGGAACCTTTAGTATGCAAGGCACACGCTGGCCCATGCTGGCTGAGATTGGATTGAGCAGTCAACTGGAAACTCCCAATTCTGGCTGTTGTGACAGGAACTACTGCTCAATGCACCTGCTCCACCCGCAGTGTAGGGAACTATACCATGGAAGGGGTATCCTATGACTCGGAGGTGCCTCTCAAAATAATAATGCTGCTTAGCATGCACCAAGCCTGTGTGCTGGTGGGGCGGCTTCTCAGTAATGAATACATGCTAGCAGCCATTGAACTGAGGGTCAGGAGAGCGAAAGGTATACAGTGCAGAAAACCTTCACTGGGCCTTTAGCAGATATCCTCAACTTGGTACCATTGAGTGAAAACATATGTAGATAAAAAAATATGTATAGATAAAGTAAATGTAACAACTTGGGCTTTTTTTATTATTGTAAGAGCAGCCCTGCTAGATCTTGCAGTGTTCCAAGTGTAGCCAATATTATAAATATGAGCATGCTACATTATTGTTGATTAATGTTATAATTGTAACTCATCCATAAAATCCGTCAGCCATGCTAAGATTCACCTGAAAATGTCTGCAAACTCTAGAAAGGTATGTCTTACTATTATTAGTCTTGTGTTCTAGGTGTGTGTGTGTGTGTGTGTGACCAAAATCCAGTGAGTCACAGCATCAGAAATAGAATCACCCTCTCCTGATGCACAGCCCTGTCGTCGACTCACTAAACTGAAGTAATACAATGAAACTGCTGTAAAACAGCCAGACTGCAGGTTAGTCATGAGCAAAAGCGATATTCAGCATTTTACTTGCCAATCTTCGATCTGTATTCTACTCCTGCATAGAGTACATTGCTTGATGCCAACAAAAAAATCCCTTGAAAGAGAATGTCCAATGCAGAAGGAAGCAGGTGAATTTTCTCATGGCTTTTGAGAGCTGCATCATGCTAGAGAGTGAATATAAAATTCTGATGGACAGATGAATTTGGCTATGGAATCAAACACTTTTAAGGCAGTGATCAAAGCAGTAGAAGTTTTTCGACAAAACTGATGCTTGTATGGCCTCATCCTTCTGCAGTAGACTTTCCGAAAGCCCCGATAGAGAAGAGGTGGGGAGCAGCAGAGACTTGTTCATTGCAGCAAATGGGTCACTGCACCAGCAACCTCAGTCTGCCTTCAGTCAGCCTTCTTGCCTTCTTACAACCAGTGCCTGTCAGCTTCCTCCTTTTTAGACTCAGTCTTGTGCCTCATGGAATACAGCTGTGTGGAGGAAGTGGTCAAAACTAGAATTACTTGGCTCTGACTGACATTGGCTCTGGCTCCACCTACTGTTGGTCTCCTTACCTTCCATCCTATCAGTTCCAGTAGCCACCAGTCACCACCGGTGTGGAGCAATACTTTTCAAGTAATTTGTTCAAAGGTGTCAATAGAGATTATGAGAGGAGAGGCAAACGTGAAAAGAAAATGGAGTTTCTAAGATCTTTTTCTGCCCTATAAAAATATTTTTTTCCCCTCTACATAATTTTTAAGTTGTGAAATCAATATTTTGCAATCTTTTTGTCTCCTCCCCACTGCCGAATCCCAGCTTGTAGACTACATGGTGGAGCTATTGATAGAAGACGATCACATAAACTGAACAACATAGCCCACCTTCATCCTGTGGATACTGAAATAGATAAAATCTATTAAGGTCATATTGTCTGTAAAATTCAATGACTTGAGGATAAGCAGAGACATCAGCTGCAATTCTCTACCATTCCCCTTTCTCATTGTCCAAATCAGGCTTCACTGATGCTTGCTTGCCATTCCTAGTTAGTTTCACCCTATTATACTCTCTCTTCTGCTTTTCCTCCTCTTATCTGTTACTGGTTCCAGTGCCTGCCAGTGATGTCTACCTTTGTCTCATGCATCTCTGGTATTTTCATGTAAGCATAGTCAGAAGTACCTCAGTCAAAAGTACCTTCATGTAAGGATAGTCAATTCATTCATACTTGGAACTGATATTTTCCACTCAACTGCAATTGGTTTATTTTGCACAGCCCTTTCTTCCATTTTGTCATCTGCTGCTGCTGAAATATAAGTGTGTATGTTTTTATGTTGTAGTGTACAATATTCATGCATATTTCAGCCATGTACAGATATTCACAAAACAGATGCCTCCTCTTCGTGTTCCCTTTCAAAGTTAATGACCTCCCAGAGGAGTAACCCTGTTAGTCTTTTGCAGCAAAAAGACCAAAGAGTTTTGTGGTACCTTAAATAAAAGTTAATGAAGTGGCTAATCTATGACTGTAATTCTAACCATCAGAAGTAACTGTACAATCAAAAGTGAATTCAATGGGTCTTACTTCCAGGTAAATAGGAATAGGATTACAGCTTATCTCACTAGCTTGATTTCACAGTAAACTTGTCATCTCATCTTGCTTTCCTCATTCTGACATTAGTGAAGGTCAATTTAGCTCCCTGTTGATTTTTTGTTCATTGTGTCCTGAATTGTATGAATGGCTCCTTCAGTCATTGTAATGCGAATTAACCACATATACCGGTAAGTCATTTTTGTTGCAACATTTTATTTCATTAATGTGGATTTTAATCAGAAAATGTGTGTGTGTGTGTGTGTGTGTGTGTGTGTGCTGAAACATACCTGTCAAGCCAATTAATCTTTGAAATGCTTGTAGTAAATATGCTGTTGTGTTTGACAGCTTTAACATTATGTGTTCCATTGGTTTTTAAATTCACAGCACAAACAGGACTGAGGGGGAAACAAGTTATATACCAATAAAACTTCTGGGGACAGCAAAGCATTTGGGATTGGGCTAAAAGTGAGACAAGGACACTTTGAAAACAAATATTTTAATACAACAATTTAGGGGGTGAATTGATGGTCAAACCTAAGCAGTCAAATCCAGCTGGTTCTCCCCACTTGGACAAAGCAGTTTGGATCTTAACTGAGGAGTGTATAGAGGAGTCTACAGCTAACAAAAAAAACTTTAAAATTCACAGTAGGCAGAGGCTTAAGGTTAATATCCTAGGCATAAGCCACATTGAATCTAGTGGGGCTTACTTCTGATAAAATATTATTTGTCTTCATGCATATAGGCTGATTGTAACAACAATTAACTAACACCAAGTCAGCAAGCTACAATTCAGAAAAAAGAAAAGCAACGAGGAACCTGTCAGGACAGCAGCAATTATATATCAATGAATATGTACACAGAGTACATTACAAAACAATTTATGAATCTATTTAGACATAATTTGCACATTAAAAATAATTGGCACAAACTAAGGCAAAAAGCATTTGAAGCAAGAATCTGTGCTGTGATGGGGGCTGAACAGTTAGATGGAAGGAAATCTGCTTGGTGGTTCATTTTCAATGGATACCTTTGACAACCATGTTGTTGTTTAGTTGTTTAGTCGTGTCCGACTCTTCGTGACCCCATGGACCAGAGCACGCCAGGCACTTCTATCTTCCACTGCCTCCTGCAGTTTGGTCAAACTCATCCTGGTAGCTTCGAGAACACTATCTAACCATCTCGTCCTCTGTCGTCCCCTTCTCCTTGTGCCCTCCATCTTTCCCAGCATCAGGGTCTTTTCCAGGGAATCTTCTCTTCTCATGAGGTGGCCAAAGTATTGGAGCCTCAGCTTCACGATCTGTCCTTCCAGTGAGCACTCAGGGCTGATTTCCTTAAGAATGGAGAGCTTTGATCTTCTTTCAGTCCATGGGACTCTCAAGAGTCTCCTCCAGCACCATAATTCAAAAGCATCAATTCTTCGGCGATCCGCCTTCTTTATGGTCTAGCTCTCACTTCCATACATCACAACTGGGAAAACCATAGCTTTTACTATACGGACCTTTGTTGGCAAGGTGATGTCTCTACTTTTTAAGATGCTGTCTAGATTTGTCATTGCTTTTCGCCCAAGAAGCAGGCGTCTTTTAATTTTGTGGCTGCTGTCACCATCTGCAGTGATTGTGGAGCCCAAGAAAGTAAAATCTCTCATTGCCTCCATTCCTTCCCCTTTTATTTGCCAGGAGGTGATGGGACCAGTGGCCATGACCTTCATTTTTTTGATGTTGAGCTTCAGACCATATTTTGTGCTCTCCTCTTTCACCCTCAATAATAGGTTCTTTAATTCCTCCTCACTTTCTGCCATCAAGGTTGTGTCATCTGCATATCTGAGGTTGTTGATATTTCTTCCGGCAATCTTAATTCCGGCTAGGGATTCATCCAGCCCAGCCTTTCACATGGGCTGCATATAAGTTAAATAAGCAAGGAGACAATATACAGCCTTGTCGTACTCCTTTCCCAATTTGGAACCAATCAGTTGTTCCATATCCAGTTCTAACTGTAGCTTCTTGTCCCACATAGAGATTTCTCAGGAGACAGATGAGGTGATCAGGCACTCCCATTTCTTTAAGAACTTGCCATAGTTTGCTGTGGTCGACACCCATAGCTTCATGCTGATGCCTTATGAAGAGATATGATCTCTTGACGAATAGATACAATCTGTGGCTTCGCACTTCAGCTGCTCTTGAGAATGATCATTAAAGATTGTTATCTCTTTGACAGGCATTGATGTGAAGCTACAGGAAGTGCCTGAGATGAAGTATTGGGTGCTGCATAATGCCCATTACCAAGAAAAAGCCTGCAACAAGTTTTAGGGGGCAGAACTCCAAAACACACACAGAGCACCCAAGCAATGCAGCTATCACCACTACTGACAAAATGGAGGGGGGCATCTTCAGAGGCCACAGAATAGCTTCTGGGGTGCTAGATATGGCCCCCAGACCATGAGTTACCCAGTATAGCATAGGGGTTATACTCAGTATCATGGGAAATAGACTTAGCCTTCATTAATTTGTCTAGTTCTTTTCGCCGTAACTTGGGTTAGTGAATTTCCTAAGTTGTTTAATGGTTTGTGTGAAGAAGCTCTTGTTTGTTTAATTTTTGTCTGTCCTGATATATCAGCCCAAAAACATCACTAGATGACCACAAATTCTAGTACTATGAGAGACAGATAAGAATTTTCTACCACTCATCTCCACAGCGTTTGTGAGAAAATGCTCTATCAATTGTTTAAAATAAACTAGGAAAAACAATCATTTTCAGTTGCAAATATTTGGACAAGGGAACACTTTCAAACATTTAGCTTGATCCAAATTACACTGAAATCACTTGAAAGGCTTCAACAGTCTTTTGCTAAGGTTTGGAATGACATGTGGTACATTATTTATCTTTACATGCGCAAATAGTCCCACTGAAGCTGAGCTTCTGGCATGAGAAACTCTTTGTAAGATCAGAACTTCATTTAAATTTAACATGGCAAGAGAAGGCAACTGCATACCAGAAATTCAGCAGCGTAGCATCATCTCATGCCTGATTGTTATATATTCAACTTTAAAAAATACGTTGAGCTTTTAAAATTGGGCCCGAGAGGGGAAGAATTGGAACAGCGATACTCCATGAAAGGAGTTCTGCAAAAAGGCATGAAGTGAGAGAGAACAACCTGCCTGGGCATTGCTTCAAAGCAATGGAGAGCATTTCAGACAGAGAACAGTGCGTAAGGTGTAAGTAATTTTCTCTTATTGTACAATATTGTATCTGTGTTTCTGCGTGATTTTGGATTCCTAAGGCTGTCCTGCTCAATTATGTGTTTGTACTTTGCAAGGTACGCTATGGAAAGAAAGAGGAACTGCTTGCGACAAATTCAGACTATGAGAGACACTTGAAAACATTATGTACTTGTAGGAACAAAGGAGGAGGAAAGGAAAAATTGAGACACCCCCCCTTCCCTTGTAGAACAGAGTTGCAAATGGAGATAGGAAGATGTTTGATTTGCCCTCAGCAAAAACAGATACCTGTAGTTCGGTTTCAACCCAAGGTGCAATTGCTGTTGTCTGGTGCAATGCATTCTCTTTCATCACACTTGGTTGGTGACAATGAGCCCTGAAAACTTTTATTCATAGTTTCTCAATGTATAAGTAGCTCCTAAGCCCTCCTCAGCTGTGTATACTCACAGCAGCTTATGGGAAGACCAAAGTGTGGTCCAAGCTGGGCATGGAGGTGTTTGGTAAAGATTTCTATGATCACTGCAGCATTTTTCCTCACCTACTACATTCACAGGAATCTCCACAGTTGTGTCCATATGTTCAGCCTCCCTCCCTTTGTGTACCTAGTCATGCCTTAGGAGTCATGTTTTTGTAATGTGGGAGTGAAAAACAGTAATAATAGACCCTCGTGTCTACTTTTATTATGCTGCTGCATTTCTTAATATTTTACATCAAGACTCTTGGGTGCTACAAGGGTGATTATTGACTAGGAGTAGGCTACTCCCCACAAGTCCAATATGCCATTTGTCTTAGGGACCATCTGTGCAGTGGAAATCAATGGCCACAGGAAGGCTGCCTGCTTTGGAAAAGAAGCAAAGAAGAAAGCATTTTTAAATAGTAGGGATATAATTGCAAGACCTGCCTGTACATATTACATGCAGCTCCCACCCTCCGCTCTCCTCTTTCTAAATTGCTTGCTACGCTTCCCCTTTCCCAAGGGTTGGCACATGCTGGTTGCTTCACTCAAGATGGCTTCAGCTGTGGCAGCCAAGCTAATAGGGGTTGACAGGCACTGTCTGGAGGGAGTCATGGACTCTATGAAGTCGACAGAAGCTTGTCAGCAAGGGCCCTGAGGCACCTACAGAGTCAGGCAGTCGATTCACTCTGTCCAGCTCCAAAAGGGAGACCCCCCTCCCCCCCAAAAAACCCCACTGTATCATTTAGTTTGGGTGGTATTTGAAGAGTTGCTTCTCTTAACCTCCCTGTCCACTGCTCATGACCTGGGGTGCCTTGTGTGGGGCTGTGTGTGTGAGCAAGACATTTGCACCAACTCATCTCCTTGGTCTTGGTGTGACACTAGAGAGCAAGGCTTTTCCCTGAACCAGCCATCCTCTCCCTACACACCCACACCGGCTGTGACAGAGTGGTACATTTAAAAGTATATTTCACAAGCTTTGCCTTCTGGGGGAAATTTGCCAGCTAGAAACTTCCTCTACTGGGTCTCCTTGACAGACACAGCCTCATCCCTGCAAATCTGCCCACAAGGACGGCGAGGAGGCTGCAACTTTCTCTCTCCAGAACACACACCTGGTGTTCATGCATATTTCATTCTTTGCGCATTTCGCTGCAAAGATCAAATCTTTTCATAGCTGAGGCCCTAGAAGGCCTGCTTTGCTTGCCAAATATTGTTTCATCGGTGCTTTCCTCCCTTCCGATAGTCCAGGCCCTCCTCTTCTTTTCTTGTGGAATGGCTGCTTCCCCAATCCCCAACCCCAGACTGCCTGAGAAAAGGTCATTGTCCCTTTCATATTGGCTGCTCCTCGCTGTGAGCCAGTGTGGCTTCTGCTCTGGCAATAGAAAAGGATAAACAGGGAGGAGGGGAGGACAGAGCCCTCCAGACAACAGCTTATAAGGACGGAGAGTCTGAGGAGAACAGCAAGAGAAAAAGGCACACTGAGAGGATGTTAAGAATGAAAAAAGAAAATAGAGAGAGAGGCTGACAGGGAAAACACACACACACACACACACACACACACGAAATGAAAGCAGTGGGAGAAGAAGACAGCAAATAAAAAGTTTCCTAAGACATTTCAGAAACCATTGTTGAAAAGCCACCTGTTGGGCTCCAGGCTAACTAGTTCGCTTCTGAATCTCACAGAGTTTCTCTCACACTCCAGGCCAGAATTGATATAGGAGGCAAATGCGAGAATTGCCTTATTATAAGGGTAGCATGTGTGTCTGCTCTGAGGCATGTGGGAGAGAGCAAGGAGCCCACAGAAGGAGGGTGTTGTAACACTGACCCCCCCCAAGGACTTTCAATCATATGAAAGGAAGGGAGTGGCACCAATGTTATTGTAGCATTCACTAGAAGTGCATAAATTAGTGAGCAGTCTTTCCTCCTAAACCAGCCATGTGGTGCCCTGCAGGTGTTGTTGGACTCCAATTCCCATCAGTCCTGAACAGCATAGCCCATGGTCAGGGATTATGGGAGTTGTGGTCCAGCAACATTGATTCTCCCCTAAACTAATGTGCGCATGTATGTATGCCATGGGCGTCTGGGAGCAGTTCAGTATCACAGCTGCACATTGCTCCTCTGGGAATCCTAATTGCACTACCCTCCTGACATCTGGGGCTTTTGCCCAGCCCCAGTTATATATCCATATAGCATTGCAAACATGGATCTGGACTGGGCAGGAAGAGGACTAGACAAAGACATTGACTTTGAAAGAGGATTGGACAAATTCATGGAGGAGAGGGCTAGTGATGGCAGCTAGCCATGATGGCTGTGCTGTGCCTTCATGGTTGGAGGCAGCAATACCAATTGCTGGAAACCACAAGAGAAGAGAGTGGCCTTGAGTTCGAATCCTGATTGTGGGTTTCCCACAGGCATCTGATTGGCCACTGTAAGAACAGGATGTTGGATTAGACGGGCCATTGGCCTGATCCAGGAGGCTCTTTTTCTGTTCTTATAAAGTAGTTGGTAGGTGGGGTTCCATGGGGGGAAATGGCAGCCAGCATGGGAAGGGTTGCGCATGTTCTTCCTGCCCAAACGTTCTTAACGGCAAACAGGAACATTAGAACCTGAGTCAGGCCATTTGTCAGTCCAGCTCAGTATCGCTTCCTGAAATTGCTTGGCAGGGGCTCACTGGAGTTTCACACAGGGGACTCAATACACCAGGCATTAAACTCAGAACCCCATCTGCATGCGAAGGGTGCACTCTGTGCTCCACCGCTGCACGACAGCTGTTTTCAGTGCTGCTCTGATCTCAGGCATTCTTATCTAGACTGCCAGCAGCAGCATCACCTTGGCCAAAAGGGCTTGGCGTTGGCTTATATTTAAACTGATCTTGTGTTTGTACTACACCATTTGTCCATATGAACCCCAAAGCACATAGCGACTTTTATTAACTGACTGTGCAGATTTAAGACGCCGGAGCCACGTTTTCCTTTGCTTGCTGCACAGCTTGCCACTTGTTGCACAGCAATATACTTCGGCAAGAAAGGAAATGAAGAAAATGACGTACCGAAACAAATTACAGAGTTTTCGGAGGTACAGCAGGCAAAATTAATGATGCAGCCTTGACATTTGGCTGAGACCTTAGGCTACCTGTGATGTTTAGATTGTTCCACTGGCTCTTTTTAATGAGCACTGACTGATCAGGAGTCAGGACCTTGGTTCTGTGTCTCTATAAATGACACTGCTATGTGCACAGTGCTGCACTCTAACAGTGTTAATCAAAATCGCCTCCTGAATTACCAGTGGAGTAATTACAGAATGCTTGGGTATTCCCAGTGGTCCTCTGTGCATGCTGCTGAGGCCCTGCGCCATAGGTTCATCTCCTCGTGCTATAGCCGTTGCACAAATTGTTCCACATTTGCTGCTGCTGCGGGTGGGTGGATTTGTTTTGGCCCGGCAGAGTGGAGAGAAGCAAGGGGGAATTTAACTTTTCCTGTCACTCAGGGCATTCATACCTGGCTTTCTGAAGGTTAACCGGATGACCACTTGCAGCTTTTACAATTAAAGTCCTCAGGCATAGTTGCTGTCATTGGAGGGCCAGGCTTATGAGAAGGTCTGCTTTGGGATTGGAGATGACAGTGCTGGTCTGGATGTCTCCTCCAGATTGTTTCAGTGTGAATGTAGTCCCCAGGGACGTAGCAAATATAGATTGCTTGGAATCTATGTAAATAAAGTGGAGGCCAGCAAACCATAGACAGGTCTGCTGTGAAGATACTGCACTTTCTGTGCTTTGCCGCTTCCCATCTTGACCCAGATTTGTCTATACATCAGGCAGGTTCCACCAGCGATGTCCACTGTAAAACGAAAAGTACACGGAGCGCAGCCTTCACACACTTCGTACAATGGGAGTTGTGCTCCAAAACATCTGGAAGGTACCAGGTTGGCAAATGCTGCATTGGAGTAATCCAGCTGTTGAGCTAATAGCGAAGGGGTATTTGGGGAGATAACTATCAGTTAATTATGATCTCAGTTTACATTTAAGATTTAGCAATGGGGATATTATTTTACAAATATATGCACTGCCAAAAGCCGAAGACAGTTTCGGGGAATAGTTATTAGTATTCTCAGAGTTCGTTTCTCCCATTCACACGTCACCCTGTGGCAACAGGATTTTCCAGCCTACCAGGGTGAGAAAATGATGTGGTTTTGGTTTTGTCACATTGATGGAGGCGCTACTATGCACAGTGTACTTTTCGAATGATTTAAGACACACTTTTAAGACTAACAGTGAGAGCCTAAAAATGCAAGCTAAGATTTTAAGAATTTTGATACAAATTCTCCAGATTTCATGAAAGCACCTGCTGGGTGGCAAGTAATCTTCAGGCAAGCAAAGTCGCTACTTGAGGTAGTACAAATGTTGGTAGTTACATACGCAGATTCCCCAGCTGTACCTGTTAAATAGGGGCACAATGCCTGATTTCTCATTATGCTTATCTCCCATTGCTGGGACTTTATGCATACATAATAAATTACTACTATTAATAATAATGTGAATGATGAGGCCTATCGTCCTAATGGACTCCTTTGACTGACAGAATAGTATCCATCTTGTCTATGGTGCCAGGTATTGCAGGTTTTCCTAGAATATAATGAATTCTGACGTTCTGAATATTATTGGATATGGATTTTCATGGTGGAATGAAGAAAATGATAGGGATATGGTGTTGACTATGTGAAAGTGGAAAATGCATGATGTGGAGTTATTTTCACCTCACTTACTTAGCAAGGCTTGTCAACTCTCGGAGCCCATGTGTGCTCCTGCTGCTGCTTCTCTCTGCCTCACTGTGAGGAGCTGACTTTTCGCATCAGGTAAAAAGCGTCCCTATTTCCATTTGACAAATGTGTGAGGTGGGATGCTGTGCCTCAGCTGTGCTTGTTCAAGAAGAGGAGGAGATCTGAGAAGCTAGCAGAGTCCCCCTTAACCATTGTTCTTTTTATTGGCACATATCAGAAACTTAGGAGCCGGTAATGGTATGTGCAATATTCCCCAGGCAGGATGTTCAGACTCTCTTCGGGTGAATAATTGATGCTCCAGAAGCCAAGCAACTGGTTCCTGATACTACATCCTGATAGTCAGGGGATGGAGGCTTTGAACTGACTCTATATGTTGTGTTTAAGTGCCTATCTGATCAATTCTCCTCTGAGCACATTCACATTTACACTCTCACTAATACTGTATAATTTGGTGCCCCAGAAACAGGGCAACTGCTGGTGTTCAGAGGCTAAAGTTTATTTTTCGTCCCATAGGATGCACCTAATTTTTTTTTGGGGGGGGGAATAAAGGAATTCCCCCCCCTTTATTTCCTCCCCAAAACCAGGTCGGGGAATCCAAACCAGGTCAGGGAACAGCGGGATGGCGGCGCTCCGCCTCCTCGCTGTCCCCCGAGCTTGTGGGGCTGGCGCTGGGGAGAAGCGCGCTTCTCCCTAGCGCCAGCCTCCAAACCAGGTCGGGGAACAGCGGGGTGGCGGCGCTGCGCCTCCTCGCTGTCCCTCGAGCTTGTGGGGCTGCCCGATGTCTGCCCGAAGCGCGGGGCGCTCTGCTTCAGCGCTCCCTGCACTCTGTGCAGCAGGCTGCTATCCGCAGCCTAGGGAGCCCTGCAGGAACTCCCGCGGGCTCTCCAGGCTTGCTGATAGCCCTCCTGAAGCCTGGAGAGCGAGAGGGGTCGGTGCGTCCTATAGGGCGAAAAATACGGTAACCCCAGGTGTTGGGATGACTATTTATTTGATCATTCCTCATTTTAAAACATTTGCCTTTGGATTTCTGCTAATACTGAAAATTGAAAATGCTCCGAGTATGAACACATGTAAATCTTTTTCTTTTCTTTTTTTTTTAATGGAGCTTTGCCAGATTGGGTATATGGCTTGTTTATTACAACCTAAGTCAGTGCAGAAAGAAAGAGAAACATCATGGGTTAAAGCCAGTCATGTGAACACCATACTAATTACAAAGGCAGGTCCTAAATGCTTTTACCCATGGGTAGGCAAACTAAGGGCCGGAGGCCGGATCTGGCCCAATCGCCTTCTAAATCCGGCCTGTGGATGGTCCGGGAATCAGCATGTTTTTACATGAGTAGAATGTGTGCTTTTATTTAAAATGCATCTCTGGGTTATTTGTGGGGCATAGGAATTTGTTCATTTCCCCCCCTCAGACTATAGTCCTCTGCCCCCCAAGGTCTGAGGGACAGTGGACCAGCCCCCTGCTGAAAAAGTTTGCTGAACCCTGCTTTTACCCATGTTCCTTTTGCTGTCCCTGGTTCTCTTCTACCACATTCTTATTTACTTGTGATATTTAAATATGATTAATACCTCCACTGTTAGAGGCTGAATGCTTCTGAATGTCAGTTGCTGGTAACTGCAGGAGGGAAGAGGTGTGTTGCACCCAGGTCCTGCTTGTGGGTTTCCAATAGGCCTCTGGGTGGCCCCCATGAGAACAGGAAGCTAGACTAGATGGGCCTCTGGCCTGATCCAGCAGTCCCTTCCGATGTTCTTTTGAAGGACAGTTATGGCATGATGTATGGTGTTCAGGCAGTGAGGACCTGAAATGTCCCCAGGTTATTTACAAGTGGAAAATTTATTTTGAAATGTGTTAACTATGGAGACGAGTGGGACGTGGGTGGCGCTGTGGGTTAAACCACAGAGCCTAGGACTTGCCGATCAGAAGGTCGGCGGTTCAAATTCCCGCGATGGGGTGAGCTCCCATTGCTCAGTCCCTGCTCCTGCCCACCTAGCAGTTCAAAAGCACGTCAAACGGCAAGTAGATAAATAGGTACTCCTCTGGCAGGAAGGTAAACAGCATTTCTGTGCGCTGCTCTGGTTCGCCAGAAGCGGCTTAGTCATGCTGGCCACATGACCCGGAAGCTGTACGCCGGCTCCCTTGGCCAATAAAGTGAGATGAGCGCCGCAACCCCAGAGTCGGCCACAACTGGACCTAATGGTCAGGGGTCCCTTTACCTTTACCTTTTAACTATGGGGACCTTTATTGGAAGTGATTTCATGAGCAAGCACTCTAGATTTATTGGATGAGATTTTTAACTGAGAAACATTCAGTAGGTGGACTATTTTGGTGTCGCTTTCCCCTGAAAATTTGTTCATGAAATAACTTCTGAAAGACATGATACTAGGCACGAAACATTATATAAGGAGTTGTCCTAGAGGGGTTACAACAGTGCAGTTTCACTAAGTCTAAATTGTCCTGCAAATTTGTCCCATGTGAAACTTCTTGCAGGTTCCTTAGATATACTCATCCTTTCTCACTCACTCTTGCCAGAGGCCTCTTCCACAACTGGGACTCAACATCCACACTTCTCTCCTCAGTCATTTATGCTACTTGAAGTGATGCAGCACCCCACCCCCTTCTGCCCTTCTAAGATGCTGGATATATATGGTCAAATATGGTCGGAAGAAGAGCCCTGCAGGATCAGACCAAAGGCCTGTCTAGTCCAGCATTCAGTTTGCGTGGCGAGTTCCTGCCCCCCACCAGTAGAAATAAAGAAACATGACACCATTATTTTAGGTTAATGGGCTAAAATTGGCCACAACTTTATTGGTTACAGGTAAAGAGCAGTATTAGTATTGGCTTAGGCATTGGTCCTGTCTGACTATCCGGCTTCAGCCTGTTTGCTTGAAGACTGGGAAGGGTTAACACCAGCAGGGGGAGCCCTGCTGATGCACATCAAATAGGGACTCCCCTGGAGTCACCGCTTGGGGGGGCGCTTTAGGCCCTGGCCTCCATAGGCTTTGGACAAGGCCATGCCCCCGGAATCCTTTACCGGACTACCCTTCAATATTTGGGGGAGATGATGGCGCTCCCTCCCCAACACATCTACATAACAATGCCTAACCACCAAAACCAAAGGAGTTGTGACGATTTGCTACGAGGTAGACGAAAAACCAAATGGCCGGTGCCAATTTGCCAAGTGGAAAAAAAATCCTACCAGGCCCCTTAACGGCGACCAACTGAGGTCCATAGCAAGGTCAGAAGGGGAACCATGAGGCAAGCCACACACCCCAAGCCAGCCAATTGGCTGGCTCAGGGGATGATGAGGCCCGAGGATTCCCCTGATCACGCGGAGGTAGAAATACAGCCATGATGCATAGCCTTATCGTCCATGCATTTGTCTAATCCCATGCTAATGAGAGGAAACACTGATGGTATATTTCATTGTTATTTGTGATTTTGCTGGAAACGATGTCAATCTGGGGACTTTTAACTCCACAAGACATGCAGTGGTAAGATGGCTATAAAATGATGTCGCCCCATTGATTAAAATCAAAGCCCCTGGAGTTAAATGTTAATACCGGTGGCAATTCTGTATGTAAGTGCTGTTCACTTGCCACTGGTGTTATGTGAACAGTTTTGGACATCTGTTCATTTCTTCTCTCACTTGGATTTCACGGATCTTAAAGAAAAGAGGTTTCGGGACACAAATTGTTCATTGAAAACCTCAGGATTTTTTAAAATGGGAATTAATATCTTTACCTGTGCAAATAGCACCTGTATCTATGAATGCCCCAAGCCTTCATTGTACCCAATTCCAGGTGCTCTCCTTGAGCTCAGAGTCCCTTATTCCCAGGCGCAGGAACAGAATAAAGCAGGAAAATGAGACAAAGTGTAAAGCGCAACTTGATGTGGCTAATTACTTGACAGTGGGCATAAAAAGGGGATTAACTGGTGCCTCTAGGGATTGTCGCTGAATCCTAATCTTATCTTTCCCTCTCCCTTCCCCAGCCATTTGAAGTAATGTACTAGTTATAAATAGCTAATTAGTTAATTATATGCTGGCCTACATGCAGCATCTTGTAATGTGAAATTCCCTGGACCCCTGCAGTAGGGAGTCTCAGCTGTGGGGAGGGAAGCAGGTGGGGGGATTAGGAATGTGATTGATGCTTGGAAGGATTTGCAGAACTCAAGTGACCACAGGGAACACAGAGAATGTAATTAATTTAGTAAACGGGTGCAATCTATCCTATCCAAGGGGCTAGTCCATTATCTTAGCAGAGTAAAGGGATCAAGGAGGGAAACAAGCCCAAAGTTTATTCAGCTGTTGTAGTCTGAAGGTGTTACAGATTCTATGCACGAGAATAGGGTGGCGTCCAATTAATCAAGATCCAAAGGAAACGAAGAAGAAAAAGTGCATGGCAAAAGCCACTGCATTGTGAACTAAAACGCTCTCTTCATTAAGTGATACTTAGTTCAAAGAAAGCCATTCTTGGATATGATTGAGGAGCTCCTTCTTATTGGCTCTCTGAACAGAAGCTTTCTTTGAAGTAAATATTCCCTGATGAAGGATGCATTTTAGCTCAAAACATGGTAGGGTTTGTCAACAAATTGAAGTTTCACACGTTACCTTTTCTTCCTTTATTTATTTATTTATTTTGCATCTTTGTATTCTGACTTTGTAAGACATGTATCATGTCAGCAGCCCCAGAGGCTGAGTCCCTTGTATCCTGATCCTCATATATTTGGAGACAATGCATAAGTAATATGTTCAAATAAGAACAGATATAACATGCATAGATAGGCCTGGATTCACCATTTGGCTAAACATGCTACTGTACTTAATTCAGAGCTGCAAAACTGCTGCACAGGAATGGGGAACTTTTGGCCTTGCAGATGTTGCTGAACTACAACTCCCAGGAACCCAAACAAGCAAGGCCAATAGCCAGGGGTGATGATGGGAGTTGTAGTTCAGCAACGTCTACAAAGCCAAAAGTTCCCCACACCTCCTTTATAGAGTTCTCTAGCTGCCTCCACCTTGTTTTGATCCAGGATTTCCCCCACATAACGTCGTCTTCTTTCTTTCCCCATTCTGTTTTATATCTCCTTTCCCTTTCTTTTTCTCCCTCCTATGCCGTGATCTATCCCTCTCTCCTTTCCTGGCCCTGGTCCCTCTTGCAGGCATGCGAATCCTGGTGAATTTGCTTTTGGACACCTTGCCTATGCTGGGGAACGTTTTGCTTCTCTGCTTCTTCGTCTTCTTCATCTTTGGCATCATTGGGGTGCAGCTATGGGCTGGTCTGCTGAGAAACCGCTGTTTCATGGAAGAGAACTTGACAATGTGAGTGATGGGGAGATGGAACTGTCTGTGAAGCAAGCCTCTCTTATCTTTACCCCTTCTTAACTTCCTTTGTTGCTGAGCTAGTTCACAACCTTGGGGAACGATCAAACTAAACATATCCACTACAGCAAATGATAGGGGTGCATGTCTTTGGGGGAATGATTTCCACTTGTGCACCCTTGCACCCTTCCCAAATCAGGTCCAGGGTTGTGGTGTTTTTTTTGGTGGGGTGGGGGAAATGCAGAACATATATAGGGGTGCATGTCTTGGGGGGGGGCAGAAGGGAATAACCACATCAGACAGCATGGCAGGCAGCTTCGCAGTCTTCCTTTTACTAAAAAGATGCAAAGTCTGGGAGCAGCCACTGAGAAGGCTTGCTTTTGCGTCCCCACCAAGCGTGCCTGTTAGGGTGGCAGAACCAAGAAAAGGGCTTCCCCCAAAGATCTCAGAGCCCAGGCAGGCTCATATGGGAGAATATGGTCCTTCACATAGCCTGGGCCTAAGCTGAGCATGCATTTTATTTTATTTTTATTTCTTTTTCACTTTTCCGCTTAAAAATATACTAAGAAGCTAACAAAGAATGCCAAACTCCAGCCCACTAAAACAACATGGACACAGATAAATAGTTATGACATACAAACCAGCAATTTAAAGCATCCTTATAGCCAAATCAGAGGTTGTTTTTTTAAAAAAAACAAAACAAAACAAAACCTCAAGCAGCAGCCCTAGCAAGCCGTTATTAAAGAAGAAGAAGAGTTTGGATTTGATATCCCGCCTTTCACTCCCCTTCAGGAGTCTCAAAGCAGCTAACATTCTCCTTTCCCTTCCTCCCCCACAACAAACACTCTGTGAGGTGAGTGGGGCTGAGAAACTTCAGAGAAGTGTGACTGGCCCAAGGTCACATGTGGAGGAGCGGAGACGCGAACCCGATTCACCAGATTACGAGACTACCGCTCTTAACCACTACACCACACTGGCACTGCCAAAGCCCTGCCAAGTCCCTTGAACCAGATAAACAATATATTTTTCATATATGTAGCTAATTCATGTCGCTTTATGAATATTTTCAAGGCTGCATTTGCATGATGTCTTCATAACAGGCTTAAAGAATGACGCAATGTGCTCTGTTCCTATCAAAGGCAAAATGGCTGTGATATTTGGCTGCTGCTAACAACAGCCAACTTCATCCCGTGTCCTGCCAGCTTTATATACAGCTTTATATATTGTATATTGCACAAATGATAAAGGAAGTAGTCCTATCAAGTAGAGACTGCCAGTCCACAAAAAGACTGACCTATAGCCAGACTCTGGGGTCCCCTACTGAGCAAACTTTGTGGTCCTGCCTAGGAATCAAATAATTTGTTGATTTTAGTACTTTAGGTTTTTTATTTTTCCAATCTTAAATTTAAAATTGGAAATTAAATATCTGCAGAAATTTGCAATAAATCATATCCTCATGAAAATTATTCAGCATTTTAGTGCATTTCCCCCAATGAACACATATTTGTATGCCATTTTAACTCACATACACATTTTTGCAAGTAATTTTTCCTAATTCAATGCACTTTTGCATGTTCTTTCACTAGTTTATTCATTTTTATGCACGTCCCCCCAATATATCCATTTTTGTACACATTGTTTGGTTTGAAAACTCCATCACAAAATTCAGTTATGTGCAAATTTTGAAGGATGGCTGTGTTCCAGAAAGTTTAAATTTGAAAAATCTGGCTTTAAATGCAAACAGAATCAAATTCCTTCCCATCCCTAGTCCGGCCATTCCTAGGCCACCCACAACTCCTCTCTGCCCCTCATGACTCCCAATATATTTACATTTGAGAAAGGCTTGGTTGCCATTGGCTAAGAGATGCTAGAATGTGTTTTTATCTCCAAAACAGTCTTTAAACAAAAAACAAAAATCCTGTCAGCATGATTCATATGATTCATGCAGAACCTTCTATTTTTAATCTGAATGATAATCACTAACAAAATGGCCATTTGATTGGAATTACCCAGTAAATGCCTATTAGGCCCCTACGCTTTCTCCTCTACCATATTCAGTTTCAGATGTTGCTTAGCAACCTCGCACATGCTTCCCTAAGTTGCCCCCCTGCTGTTTAGCAAAGGTGTCCTGACAACCTGGCTGACAACCCAGGGAAGGCAGGGTCTCGATCTATGGTTGGCTGCCTAGATCACCTGGCTGTTGGCCCTGACCCAAGTGCTCAGGCCCTGTGGATTTGTAATGCTAGAGATGTGTCATTTGGAAGTTGTAGCTCAGCCTCCAGGCCATCTCTCACATTCCACAGCAGGAGATGCAGCCAATCCTGACTCCCTAATGTCTGCACCTTTATGATACATTTTTTTAAAGCAACATGTCTGGTGCATTCACGTTACATTTTCAGGTCTGTGCTTAAAACACCTTTGGCATACCTCCGAAAAATAACGGGCGAAGCAGCCCATAGCTACAGCAGCTGATCCTGCCATTCCAGACTCTGCCGTAATATTTTAAGATTATTCATGGTCTTTTTAATTTTCTACAAATCTCGAATTCTGTGGGATTCTACAGTTTTAAGTTTGGATTCAATATTATGGGAAGTATTGCTGTCAGATGTTAGGAAATAAGTATGTTAAATACTTCCATACACTGGCACAGCCCCAGATTACCCATTTGCTGCATGAGGCATACATCTGCTATCTATTTTAGTTCTAACTATGTGGAAAGTATGCCACTTAGGGAAGAAAAATGAATAAAAACTTGCACTCTAACTATGGCCTTTCTTAAAACCTTCCCCCCGCCCTCCCCAATGTGTAAAAATTGATTTTTGCTAGGGGCTGTAGGTCAATTCAGCTGATTCTCTAGACCACTGATTGGGTCATCCCGAATGAGCCACAGACACATTCATTCTCCACCCTTCCTGGTGTCTCTCACTGTTTCCTTTCCCTGTGTAATTTCTGTTTCCCTAGAATTAGAAACTTCTTGTTTTATCATTCCGGTTTGGAGGGATGAGTGCTAGCCATAGTTTGCTAAGTCAGACATCACAGCAAACTGTGGCTAGTGTTAAATGGGAAACCAACCAGCAGCTCATTTTCTGTGACACTACATGATCCTTAATAAGCTACATCCCTGTAATAGCTGATTGGAAGGTTATTGTGATCATGGTACTGCCCATCGCCAGGAATATTATTAACTCTAGTGCTTGCAATAACAAGTTAATTAGTGTGCCTTTTGTGTCCCCTCAGACAAGGTAACATCACCCTTCCTCTCTATTATCAACCCGAGGAGGACGATGAAAAGCCCTTCATCTGTTCACTGTCAGGAGATAATGGAATCATGGGCTGTCACGAGATTCCCCCACTGAAGGAGCGAGGCCACGTTTGCTGTTTGGACAAGGATGACTATTACTACTACACTTCTGTCAGACAGGAGTTCAACGTCAGCGGCATGTGTGTCAACTGGAACCAGTATTACAATGAGTGTCGCACGGGCAATGCCAACCCACACAAAGGGGCTATCAACTTTGATAATATTGGCTATGCATGGATTGTTATATTTCAGGTAATCTGAACAGAGATGTCCAGGAACCAGTCCGAAGTCTATAAATGGGACCTACACTTCTTCTCATTAGTGATTTACAGTCCTTTACTGAAAGAGTAGTGTGGGTCTCAGCATATGTTGTATTATTCATGTGGTGATAGCATAGTTGTCAGGCTACTTTTGCGATGGAAATATTACAGTGGACGCTTGGGTTGCGAACGCGATCTGCGCAGGGTGCACGTTTGCAACCCGCAGTGTTCACAACCTGCATCTGCGCACGCGCAGGTTGCGACTTGGCGCTTCTGCGCATGCGCAACTGCCGAAACCCGGAAGTAACCCGTTCCAGTACTTCCGGGTTTCAGCGGTTCGTAACCCGAAAAAACACAACCTGAAGCAGCTGTAACCCAAGGTATGACTGTATATGGGTTGGATCAAAGATGAGGAACTTGTAGTCCTCCAGATGTTCTTGGACTCCAGTTCCCATCAGCTCCAGCCATTATGGCCAATAGTCAGGGTTATGGGAGTTGGAGTCCAAAAACATCAGAAGAGCCACAGCTTCCCTATCCCTGGGCTAGAGGCAGAAGGGTGTGGTCAGGTTCAGGCTAGAGGTCAGCCACTGGTTCAGACAAACAAGGAACAAGGATGAGAACCAGAGATGTAGCAAAAGATGGGCTGGTGGTGGGACACAGGGTTGGGCAGAAACGAACCAAATGGCCAGAGTCAGGAACACACATATAAGTTAGGTAGGTACCAGATGTAGAGTAGCACTCTGTGCTGTTCCTCCATCTTATGAGTTATTCAGACAGAGGAGCTCAACTTGAACTGGGAACTCATATAGTGCCAGGCAGGTCTCAGGGCCATGGCTGGACAGAGCAACAGCAGATTATACTCTGGCATGTAGAGCTGCAACATAACAAAGATTAGGCTGGAAATTCCCTCAGTTCTTTAAGAGCTGTCCTGGTGGGGCAGGGAATAATTCACCTGTATGCTGTGGCAATAGTCCTCGGTTGAAGTCCTCTAGTGCCTTTATATCAACATACCACCATTTGGTAGCACAGCAAGATATGATGATGATGATGATTAAAAAGCTTTGCTCCATAAGGAAAAGCCAATGAAGATATCAAACTTACTATCTTTCTTGTTGTAAGATATTACTGTTCCTCTTACTCAGTAGGCCTTTGGAATAGGGTGAACTTAAAATTCCATTCACCCGCAGCAATAGCTTGATAATGTGGATGACAATCAGTTGTCATTAATTGTTATGTCTTAGCTCCTTGAGTATTTACTCAGTGCAGCAGTGGGTTGCAATAAGCCTGTCAGGGAATACGAACCATCATGATTATCGTCCATATGTTTCATCTGCTCAACTACCACTTAAACCGTGAACTCACTGTTTCCAAATATAAGGATATTAGTGTATAACTCCTGACTTCCCCACTCTCTTTTGATGATTAAAAGACTGCATAACTGGTATTAAAGCATCTGAAATGTGCTAGAGAGAACTACTTTTGTTTACATATTTACTTGGTCTACATGTCTAGATCAAACCTAGCCTGTAGGCCTTCAATACATGGTGAGACTAACATGGGAATGCACCTAAATCTTACACTTATTTCCTTTAATTTCTTAAGCCATCTGAGAATATGATTAGACTAACATTGAATATGCTGCCAATTGATTGCATTGGGGAAGTTAAGGACACACTTAAATGTTATTGAAATCAACAGCACTCACTTAGAAGTGTTAAACTTTGGTTGGCTCTCATTCAGCTAAATGTGTCAGATTCAGAGAGCCCAACTGGATTCAGAGAGCCCACAGAAGCAAAACTCCCATCCCTCCATTCATGTCATAGTGAAAAGGTACTGCATTGCTGGCCCAGATCAAATTAGTGCTACTTTAGTGGATTGGAAAGATTTATAGGATTTGTGGGTTCTGCTTTTTTTGCAGCAAGTGGAGGGTTCCTAACACTGAAAGTCTAGCAAAATAACACAAAATGTGTGGACTGGAGCAGTCTTTCTGTAGTTATTTACATTTTTTGTTCTTGTTTTCTTTTTCTATAGGTGATTACACTGGAAGGGTGGGTGGAGATTATGTACTACGTGATGGACGCTCATTCATTCTACAACTTCATCTACTTCATCTTGCTGATCATTGTAAGTACAATTGTCCTTTCACCAGAGCTGATAGGATCCTGTCAATGTCCCAATTAATCTAGGAGCCTGGAACACACATTGTAGCAAAAGTAGCTGTAGAAAGCAAAATTGTATGCATTCCAAAATGCAAAGTATTCCAGTTCTGGCTTTTTTCTTTTTCCAAGTAGCAAAATCAGGAAATTCAAGGATCAAATTTAGCATTGCCTTTTTAGAATGAGAAGCTAGAGTTCACTCGAGACATTTCTGACATTTTGGTCTCCTGTTCTCCTCACTTAAATGGTAATTTATAATTGCTAAGTACTTACAGTCCATGGTCCAGTGAATTTATAGTCTGTAGCAACCATTGCCAGCCTTAGGCAGCCTTTGGTCCTGCTAGCTGGAACTGATGGGAGTTGTAGTTCAAAATATCTGAAGGGCTCTGGGCTGCCCAAGGCTGGCCTAAGGCATAACTTAGAGACATGGATCACAGTGAATGGCAGAAGAAAAAAGCAGTAGTGATGGTAAGAGAAATAAGATAGATTTAGAGGGGGTTTTTTGGGGGGTGCCTTCTTTTTGGTTCAATTAATTTGAGATAAAATGAGCAAATAAGATGCTGATGATCTGAACCTATGTTGCAGTCTTTCTTTCTTTCTTTCTTTCTTTCTTTCTTTCTTTCTTCTGCCGCATTCATCTAAAGGAGTTGTAGTCACTTAGACTTTCAGTGTTTCCAAGCCACTGTCCACAGGCATGAGTTAAGTAGGTGATTAAAAAGAAGCAATAAAAGCTAATGAAAAAAGGAAAGCAGAGAGTATTTTAAATTGGGATTGAAAAGCTTCATTAAGGGTGACAGCTGAAACAAGTTTCCTTTTCCTGAGCTGCTTGTTTTTCTTATTGAGAATGAAAGCACCTTCTTTGCTCCCTATACCTCATTTTTAAAGAAAACCAATACAAAAACCCAGACCTTTGTGACTCCTGGAGAAGTCCATCCTGCCTGACAGTTCACCCAATGGCTAGCCTGAAGCAGGGTTTTTCACCACATGGCATTTCCTCTGAACTGGCTCCAAGAGGTATCACATTCCATGCTGGCTTCGTGGAATTGATAAATAGAACACGAAGGCCTGGGCACATCATTGGAGGAGCCAGTTGGATGGGGTCTCCAGAACCCCTGTAACAGCTGTTAACTTGCCTGCTTATAGGAAGTTGGGATGGAAGAAGGCACTGTTTTCCATTCCACCCTGTAATTGCTTGCAGCACTGCTTCTATTCTGCTGCAGTTCATCTTCCATAAAAAACCATATTATTTGTCTCATTGTCCACTGTGGTAAAATTACAAATCTTACATAACTTAAGTAATTGTGTTCTCATTTATTCCACCCCATTCATTTCAATGCAAAGAACTCTCTTTTTTTAAAAAAAGATATTTATTGAAATTTTCAAAATATTACAAAATTAAAAAAGAAAAAAGAAAAATACAAAAAAATAGTTAAAAACAATTCGCTCTTTCAATGACTTATCTTTCATATGCTTATTTCCCGGACCTACTCACGCCTCCCTTTTCTGTATTCCTGTTCAGATAGTTAGTTCAGCAAATCCCTCCCCTCTTTGTTTATCCTGGTCTTCAATCTTAAAATATTGTAACATTGGATTTTTACCTATTAATCGTCCATTTTCGCGTCTTCCCTTATAACATTACAGCTATAGACCACTTAGTTTCTATCCAACATCATTCTAACATTCATTATTTTTACAATATTTCTGTAAATGGTCTTTAAACTTTTTCCAATCTTCTTCCACCAACTCTTCTCCCTGGTCTCGGATTCTGCCAGTCATTTCTGCCAGTTCCATATAGTCCATCATTCAATGCAAAGAACTCTCAATGCAAAATGACGGGGTGTGTGAGTTACATAATGAATTACATATTTGTGCTGACTGAAAGCAACAATGACAGAGAATACTAATCATTTGCAATGGATTGATCTCCATCTGGACAAGGGACAAATAAATATCAGCAATTTCTGCTCCTTTTTCCTTTTTTGTCAGAATTTTCCCACATCCACAAAACTTGGACAATAGCTCTGGCAAAAAGGAAAGAAGCAAAATACCCCCATGTACTAAAAATATACATTTTTAAAAAATTATTCAAGGACATGTTTTTAGAAACAATTCTCACATCAGTTTTGGTTTCTCTCAGTTTCCCCTTTTTATCAATCCTAAATTCAGTTCTCCAAATTGACACATCAGTTGTTAAAAAAATTAAGAAGTCCTTCCAAAAAAATTCTTAATGTTTTAGTTTACATAAATGCATTATTATGCATCCTTTCCCCTGATATATGCATTTTTGTACACATTTTTTGTTGGCAAATTGTGTAGGTGTGTCTTTCAAAGGATAACTGTGTTTCTGTTTGCATATTGTCTCAGGAATCACTCACTAGATAGATTTGTTTTAAAATATAAATTGAACCAATTTTCTCTCACCCCTTCCCTACAAGAACTACATTTACTTTACTTTACTTTTTCTGCCAGCAAAATCTTTATATACTCCAACACATGTCTTCCATCACCAATAGTGGTATAATAAGGAGCACAGCCATTCATTCTTGTTAAGAGTGTGACTTTTAACCTCTTTTTCTGTAGTCCAGAGCAAGTATAACCTGAATATATATATTCCCCCCCTTTCTTTCTTCCTACCCATATCAACTTCAGTTCTGTTGTTGCCCTTTTTACTATGGCTAAGGGTGCTGGATGGCTCTATACATTTTCTGTAGAGAATGGAAGATTCTAGTCTCTTGCAAAACTCGTGTCCCCTTTTTCCTGTATCCCCCTTTGGGAGGCTAGTCTACACCAGCTAAACTAAATGCCCATATAACATTTCATTTTCTCCCTCTTTATGAATGAGGTTGCATTCTGGTCTTGCTGCAGTTTGTGACGCTGAACTATTCTAAAGGTTGGATTCCATCTTCTCTTTCCATTCACCCAGCTTGCAGCCAGGGGGTATGGAATTCTACACTGGGACTGGAGAAGCTGTAACTCTGCAGATGTTGTTGGACTCCAACTCCCATCAGCCCCAGCCAGCATGAACAATAAATAGAAACAATGAGACTTGGAGTCCAGCAGGATCTAGCAGGCTACAGCTTCTCCAGTCCTGGTGTACATTCCCATACAGCTTTCCCCCAATGTGTGGACTGGGGCTGATGGGAGTTGGAGTTGGAAGGCTCTACTCTCAGAAGACTCGTGAAATACTTGCCATTTCTGTTCAGTCAAAAAGGTGAGAATAGGAATGTGTGAGGGAATGCATTTAGAAGAGGAGAGGACTCACAACCGTCACAATTTCAAACAAGAAAAGCAGAGAGCATTTTGCAAAATCTTTACAGGTCAGAAGGGATTATTTTAAACCAAACTGTGCTTTCTCCCTCTTTTCTTTTCCCCTCCAACACTGTGTTCAGTATTCTAAAGAGTGGACAAGCTGAAGTGGAGGAGGACCAGATGGTTAAAGGCAAAACAGCTTTAGAACAGCTTTGAATGCCATTTTTTCAATAAATAAATATATTATTTTGAAACAGCTTATTGTCCTAACACTGAAGCTGGCCAGGAACGTTTCAGTTCTTCAAAGCTTTTTCAAGTGCTAGCAATATTGTACCCCCTTTGAAATGCTGAAAGAGCTCCTGGATTGAATATTCTGATGGAGCCTTTGGGCACCTTTGCTTGTGTGAGCTGAGTGCCAGGAGTGCAGAGGCATCACGTGGGGAATTATGTTTGAACATGGCTAGGTGGAGAAACAATCACTTCCTACCCCGTTCTTATGACTTAAGTAGGTGATAGAATTGGCTCTTTATGCTTATTCTTGGGTCGGTTCTCTTTGGTGTGTTATGCCTTACCCAACAGATTGTGAGGCAGATGACCTTCAGAGTGCATTTGGAAAAATGTTTCCCCTTATTTTCATGTGTTATCCTGGGTTAGCTTGTGTGTGATGGTAAATAACCCTTTTGTATTGGTTTATAATGTATGAGTTGTGAAATGAGTTTTTGTAGCAACGATTCTTCAACATCAACTTCACTGGACTGGTCATGTTGTGCGGATGCCTGATTACCGTCTTCCAAAGCATCTACTCTATTCTGAACTTAAAAATGGAAAGCGTAATGCTGGTAGTCAACAAAAGAGGTTTAAAGACTGTCTCAAGGCAAATCTTTAAAAATGTAGTATAAACACTAACAATTGGGAAACACTGGCCTGTGAGTGCTCCAATTGAAGAACAGCCTTTACCAAAAGTGTCATGAGCTTTGAAGACTCTCGAACTCAGGACACAAGGGAGAAATGTGCTAAGAGGAAGGCACGCTTGGCAGATCCACACCATGATCAACTCCCACCCGGAAACCAATGTCCCCACTGTGGAAGGACGTGTGGATCCAGAACTGGCCTCCACAGTCACCTACGGACTCACTGTTAAGAATGTGTTCATGGACGACAATCTTACTCGGCTATGTGTGATCGCCAAAGAAGAAGAAGGGTTTTTGTAGTGGGAACTGAGAAGGCAAAGTCAATGAAAGGGTGTTAATTATAATGAAGGCAGAATTACACCTTGACTGAAATAGTTTTATAGACATGCCAATAACCAAACCAGCATTTTTGAGAGCCATCCTTGTAAGAAATATCTCACCATTTAAATTAATATTCAGGATTAGGCCCAATATCAGAGCTGCCAATGAAATTGGTTTTCCTGAGCTGTTAAAATTAGAATAGTGTTTTTGAGCACAAAAGGCAAGGGAGAGTCATTTTTGCAGACTTACACCCTAAACGAATAGACACACAAGGGAAAGGACAGATGAAAGATGAGATACACTGAATTAAAACACCTCAATTAGTTGAAAAAGACATGTGGAAACAGATCTCTTTTAGGATTCTTCTTTAAGAACTTAATAACATAAGCTGAGCCTGCAATATCAGCCAATGGCCCGCCTAGTCCAGCCTCCTGTTTTCCCAGTGGCCAACCAGGTGCCTGTGAGAAAGCTGCAAGCAGGACCCAAGCCAAGAGCCTCCTCCCCTCCTGTATTTCCCAGCAACTGGTGTTCAGAAGCTTCGCTGCCTCCAACTATGGAGGCAGAGCATAGCCCTCATGGCTAGTAGCCATTGATAATCTTATCTTCCATAAATTTGTCCAGTCATCTTTTAAAGCCATCCAAGTTGCTGGCCATCACTGCCTTCTGCTGGAGCAAGTTCCATAGTTTAACTATGCACAGGAGAGACTGGAAGTCCAAGTAAAGAGCAATCAAGGGAACAAAACCAAACTGGACATCACATCCCCTCCAGTCACGCCCCCTGCCAAAGCCCTTTACCCGAGGCTGCATAATGGTGAAGTCAAAAATAGTAAACCCGGTATTTTCCCATCATGGAATGCAGCTGGAAATCTTCTCACTGAGGACCTGTCCCAAATTAAGGTTGTTCCTACAGCCATAGCAGCAGCAGCAGCAGCAGTGGCATCTTAGGCATGGACATTTCCAATCATCATTCTCTTTTCCTTCCATCCTCCTAGAGTTTCCACTGCCTTTAAAATGCATTTATCTATTTATTTATTTCATCATTTGTAGGCTGCCTTACAGGGCTAACCATCCCAAGGCAGCTCAAATCATACTAAAAAACTAAATAATCCTATAAAATTCCTATTCCTTGTACAATCATAACCTAACATTTAAATCACTATCAGTGCTAAAATATTAGAAACACCAGCGTAGAAGCAATTGAACTGCAGCAGTACATATGTTAATTAAAAGCAGCTTAAAATGGAACATTAGAACAGCAATAGTTGAGAACAATCAAGAGGATTTTGAATATTAGTTAAAACCAGCTTGAAATAGGAATGTCTTCAAGGCCTATTTAAAAATTGGGAGCAAGTTCCATGATATGGGACCACAACCCAAAAAGGCATGCTTTTGTTGCCTGCCAACCTAATGCATCTTGATGACAGACTTGCAGACTTATTTTCAACTGCTTTGGAGGTCTTTTGTCAAGTAGAAAAGCAGGATGTAAGATTTCCATAAAGGTAAATAATAAATATACTTCTCCAGGAGGCAACATTTCAACTGTATCTGTACCTTTTTTCCCTTCCAGATTTTTGTTTCCCCGCCTCCTTCTAAATTCATGCTTTATGCCTCTCTTCTCCTCTGGTTCCTAGGTGGGCTCATTCTTCATGATCAACCTATGCCTTGTGGTCATTGCTACACAGTTTTCGGAGACCAAGCAGCGAGAGCACCAACTGATGCAGGAGCAGCGAGCACGGTACCTGTCCTCCAGCACTGTGGCCAGCTACATGGAACCAGGAGACTGCTATGAAGAAATCTTCCAATACGTCTGCCATATTGTACGCAAGGCCAAGCGCCGCACCCTTGGCTTCTACAACAGCCTGCAGGATCGGCGCCTGGGCCGAACGGAGCCGAGCGCTGCCAAGAGGAGCATGAATGGGAAAGACCAGAGGCAATACAGTAAGATTTGCGAGGCCAAGCCAGCAGAATGGTGGTGGTAGGGGAAGAGAGAGGAAATAAGTGATTGATAAGACCACACGTATGAATCAGAGTACTTAAAACACATGACTCTCTATGCTACTAGAAAACACTATGTGGTAGGTACAGAGATGGCAATGCTAATGGAAAACTCTTACGTAGTGACCATAGAGGAGAAGGCAGTACACTGGACAAACACTGAGTAGAATCTGTTGGTGAGAGATTTGTTCATTGATTTAATCTAGGATGCATCAGATCTTCAGGTTGAGAAAAATAGCCCCTTTTGTAGGTCAGAAAAATTGCCATAATAAAATATGAGGCAGGCAAATGGAAACACATTTGCAGAAACTGATTTTACAATAAAGAGGATTAGACTTCACTGACCATTAAAACCGAGGTAATCTAGCATTTTTAAGGAGGACAGGCTTGCAGTAAAGCTCAGTGGCAAAATCTACGCAGGAGGACATTTTGAACGGCTTATTTGTTGAATATAAAAAATACATTTTAAATCATTTGTGGCATGGAAAGCAAGCCATGGTCCTGTAAAATTATCCTGGAGGGCATCCAAAAGTTTGCAGTAACCAACAGTTCTTTCTACTGATAGCTTCAGTGGCTTCAGCACAGTTGAGTCTCAGGGATTTTAGAACGTAATTTAATATTTTAAAATGATGCCAGATCACTCAGATGTTACTTGAATTCTTGGGCTATCCTGGACCTTATCTGGCTCCAGAAATACAGCTCTCCAACCATGCCAACTAATGAACCACCCTTTACTGGGATTCTTATATAACCATCTTTCCTGCCATTGCTGGGCTCCCTTTCCTGTTGACCTCCTGATCCTTTCTTGTCTATGGCATCACACCTCTGTGCTTCCTGAAGGATTCATTCCAAGATGACATTGCAAAAGGAATGCCTCTGCCACAGCAGTAAGGCAGGAGCACCTAACAGTAAAGGAACTGAGGCTGTAGGTAAATGCTGTACTTGAACATGCATTTCTAGCCTGAGAACAGCAACATTTAAAGCTACATTTTAGTGCTTAACTTTCCATCAAGGTGAATTTAGCAGGGAAAAGGATAAAGCAAAGAAATCGCTTTTTCTTCCAGACCTGCAATCTCTGGCTTTCTAATGATGAGAGAGCATTTTATCACCTAGAGGTGATGATTTCTTTCTGCATGACCACTCCTGCTCTGATGTTCTGTCCTCATTCTAAAAGAAAACTTGCACACTTTTACGGTGGTATGTTAGGAATAATAATAGTACTGAGATTCATAAGGGAGTGAGTTCAGAATAGCAAACTCTGGCTTTGGCTTCCTAAGCCCTTTGTGAATCAAACTCAAACATCAAACCCTAACCAAAGTTTGGGCCTGGTTTTAATGAGCTCATCCTGGTACCAGCCCTCTCCACAAACCACCACAGCTGCCCACTTCCCTTTCCAACCCAAATTCCATGGTGCCAACTGAGGAAGCAATGGAGTTGTGCCATCTTGAGATTCGTTCATAAGTTTGTGGAGAAAAGAAGGGGACATGGGGGGGGTGTTTATTTGGAGGTTGAGGCCTTCAAACCCAATTATGTTTCTGATGACATCATCATCTGTGTGATTCAGCCGAAACTTTGGAATGGGCTTGGAGTGGGGGGGAAGGATTTTTCTGACATGAGGAGAATGTTTTACCCCAAACCTTTTCCAAATCAAGCTATAAGGAGCTCACCAATCAATACTGGAAACTAAAGGCACATTTCTCAGATAACTGCAGCTGTCTTTCAACCCCACTCCCTGTAGCTGAGTATCTAAAGACTGTTGGATTTGATAAATAAATGGGAGGCGGGTCTCTAAGTTACTGCCTGATCATATGAAGCTACCTTATACTGAGGGCCAAATTGGATGCAATGTTAAATAATTATTTACAGTAATATACTGTACATGTATTTTTAATAGCAGCTGATATTTTGGGGATTGCAGAACACAGGAAGGGGAAATTTAATTCTTTCCTCCCCTACTGTGGTCCTGAGTTTAAAAAAACAAAAAGCAAACCCACCTCTGAAGCTGATATATGTATTGGGAGGAAATCCCATGGTGTTGCCAGTATCAAAGCATACAGCAGCTTCAAAGAAGCCAACTGTATTTTTAACAAATGCATTTTATGTCTCATCTAGTTTGGCCCTGAGTCATGCCATTGATCCATCTAGCTCAGTATTGAGAGGTGCCGGGCGATGTTTACATGCAAAGCACGTGCTCTGCCACTCAACTTTGACCACTCTCTGGATCCCACAAGATTACTTTGGTTATAAGAACAGTCCAACTGCCAGTGCAAGCTAAAGAGGTTTCCTCAGCTTGTCAAATCAGATCAGCCTGTCCAGTTTTGCTCCATTTTGCCAGGGTGAACTTGCACACTCAGCAGGGAGTTGCAGTCAAGCCTAGTTTCCTTACTTGTGCTTCTGATGAACTGGTTGCCTTCACACTTTGCATATTCAGGTATAAAGTATCTTAGCTTTACATATTTTTTAAAAAGTGTGGCATGACCCGTAGGAGCATGAAGTTGTGCATTCTTGCCTGTTTCTGCTAAATTTTCATGTGGTGAGGAACAGGGGCGAACAAGTCTGTGCTTCTAGCTTGAAATCCGCATAACTTTTTGAGCAAGTTTGCAACAATGGACTGTTTTATACTTTCTCTTCATGTTGTTGTTCTTTCTACAGATATAACAGGTAACACTGACATTAAGTAAAAACTCAGCAGTTCTGATGAACACAGGCAAGGACCTTTTCAGCAATATGTTGTGCAAGTGAAACAATTTATTTAAGTGATAACTAGGGAATCATAGATTTTAGGGAGAGAAGAAGCTTTGATATTTTTTCTTTTTTTCACCTCTGAGATAATACACGCCATGGCCTCTTATTTAGTGATTCCTGCAGTCTGGAGAATTATCCTACCCCTACTACAGAGCTGAACACAATTGAGTCTAATCTATTGTAGCTGAAGTAGAGCATGTCTCTGAGAGACAAACAATCTCCATTAAAGTCTCTTGGTGATGATGAGCCTAACACTTCCCTTGGCAGACGGTTCCAGGGCTTAATTTCCTTCACACTTAAAATGGCTAGCAATACAGTTTAGGACCTGTTTTGCCTAACAGATGCGGAAATGTAGCACTGCTTTCCCCTTAAATTTGATCCCTGTATTTATTATTCCCCAGGACGTTGCCGAAAGCACAACTGTGTTGATTATGTGCCACAAGGCCTTGGCCAACCGATTGCCATGACTTTGACGTCTGACCCTAGCAACTGCCCAAGATGTCACAAGGCCCAGCGGGAAGCAGCCCGTAGACTCTCTGTGCTTGAGAGTGCCGATTCAGATCAGGAAGAGGGAAGAGGACCCAGTGAAGAGGAGGGAGATGGAAGAAAAGAAAGCACCGGGACTACAGACCTGGAGAAAGAGGAGGAGGATGGAGAGGAAGGTGGACAGCTGGCTCTCTGGAGTGACGTGTGGCAAGAAGTCAGGGTTAAACTGAGGGGAATTGTGGAGAGCAAATACTTCAACCGTGGGATCATGATCGCCATCCTTGTGAACACCATCAGCATGGGCATTGAGCACCATGAACAGGTAGCTAGACTGGTGGGCAGTGAACAATAAATTAACTTGGCAGTCTGAGGTGATACTGTGTACCTTGAAAAGTATGGCTGTTATCTAGCATGTTGTGGTTGTTGGGGCATCAACACAACAATGTTCAAATGAGTTTACTTTTTCTGTAGGGAATTTGGGGGGCTCTAGGAGCTGGTAGGTGGTTCATGTATTTAAGGACCTACGTATATAATCAAGCAGCACCTGGACAAGGCACCTGTATCTGCCATGTTCCCTTAGAGCTTCTATGATTATATCTTGTGCACAGCTCTATACTAGGCTTGCACATCTTCCCCACCCCACAATAAATTATGGAAGGAAGACCCAATTGGAGGCTTTGCAGTAGCAATAGTGGTCCTGTGATCTGAGGCCAGGGTCTGAAGACCAAACAAATCTGGCAAATATTCAAATGGAATGGGATACATTTGCTCTAGGTTGACTGAGGAAGATGTAGCCTATAAAAAACATACGTAGCTCTGTTGACTCGTTGCAGGGCAGGGGAGATGCTAAAGCCATGCTAGAATACTACATTTGTTAGGCCAAACCAATATGTCACAAAGCTTTTGAGTTCCTCCAAACATCTTCAGACTGGATATTTAGAAAATTATTTGTTGGGTGAGTGTAGTAAAAAAAAAAGTTCATGATGCTAAAGCCCCAGAGTCTGCAGTTTGTAACAGTCTTTTAAGATGGAGTAATTGCATATTAGCCTCTGGTAAGTGTTTTGCAGATTACAGGTTGTACCAAGAGCAGCTGGGATCAAGAAGAAATAATAGATATACCCCCATTTAAACAAAAATGAAATAAAGCAGTTAATCAATTTGTTCTCAGTCCTGGGAACAACTCTGTGACATTTGGGTTGGTTCCTACTAAAGATGTTACCTCACTGTGGTTTCGGGGCAGAAATAGCTGGTAAGCCCACCGGGCAACAAGTGTCTGTGTTCACTAAATGAATGAATGGGGAGGGGGATTAATAGGTGAAGTAACCATCTGAAGTGCATTCCACCTCCTTTTGCTTCCTTGTTCTATATCTCCCTTTCAGTTCCTGCTCTCTATTTTGGGGAAGGGCTGTAGCTCAGTGGTAGAGCAACTGCTTTGCATGCGGAAAGTTCCAAGTTCAATTCCTGGCATCTCCTTGTAGGGCCAGGACAGATTCCCTATCTGAAAACGTGGAGAAGCGCTGCTACTAACAATACTGATCTAGACGAACCAACACAGCTTCCTACCTTTTTCTCCCTTTTATTTCTGTCCCTTTCCTTGTCCTCCTCCATTTATGCTCCATTCAGCTGATCTCCCTGTGTGTGTGTTCCTGTTTTTGCCAACTCTCCGCTCCCACTATCTTCCTCTCTTTCGGTCTCATTTCTCTCCTCATTAGCTAACTGAATCCTTAGTCTATTTGGTTTAGTTTAATACAGCCTCTGGGGACAGCGCAGGCACTTCACCCACCGCTCAAATCAAATCCATCCGTTTGCCAGTCTTTCCAGCTTAATTAAGAGACACACAAGCACAGCCCGTTTCTACAGAGGTACAAGGGAATCCGGTGAGCCCTGTGCGGATGGAGCTCAAGGAACCCTCTCAAGGGGCAGCAGGGGCAGGAACTCTCCTTTCAATCTGAAACTGTGCTAAAGAATAGATCAAAATAGAAAAGGCATATGTCTGGGCACAAATGAGGCTCTCTGAACTGTCACAGAGGAATCAGCTACACATAATATTGAGCAGGGTTATAACCTAAAAGGCAGCTGTGCCAGACCTCAGATGTTTGTACTGACAACCTGCCGCTCAAAGCCTGCATGTACCACTGCTGTCATGTGGCAGTCTTGTCTTCTGTATAGCATCTTGTATAGCCAAAGTGATTCACTCTGTTGGGTGGAGCTGCAACACCAGCTTTCTTTCAGTGAAGCTGTTTCTGCTTTAAGGTTTGGGGAGGGAGGGTGAGGCAGCGAGGAGGTCAGTTGCATCACCAGAGCCAATCCAACCTTGTCCCTTCCAGTAAGCAGCTGATGGGAGGCCAGGTGTGCAGTGGTACCCCTCCCACCTGCTGCTATTGATGTATGCAGTAGGAATGGCAGAGGATCCAGCTTTCAAGGCGCATACAAGGAAACTCAGATATTTGTGTTCGAATTGTGACCATTCCAGTGGTCATTCTGTTTGTAACAGGACATTTTCAGGCCTTGATGTTGTAAAGATTTTGTTTCAAAAATTGAAAACCTAAGGGGTTTCCAAAGAGGGGTTGCAATGTACAGGAATTATTAGAGTAGTGATTGCTGTAGCTGTTCTTATTTGGAAAGTGCTTCGGCACTCGGTGCAGCACAACAATTGAATTAAAAGAACAAATGCTACCCACAGGCTTACACTCTGAACTGCGAAGCCAGTAAAACAATTTCCTAATCTATTGGTGTTATTTTTAATCTCTCAGGATTTTTCTTCCATTTTCCCCCAAGGGCTGATGCCACAGTTTCACATCACATAGAGAACACATTGTAGTTTTGGCCTCAGCTAAGTTCATGAAAACAATTTGCAACTTATGTTAATTGCAGGCAATTAATTCATGCAAATTAGTTTTGTTCCTCCGCATGAAATATTCCCTCAGTAGCCGCACCCTGATGTCTGTAGAAAGTTAATAATGTGGCATTTTAAATCAACATTATAGCTTTGTAGAAAATAATTATATTTCTGTGTTTACAACTGCAAAGAATCTGCATTATGAATGTCCAGTTGCTCATCAGAAGGCATGGTCGCCTTCGCACAACAGTTTTTCACCGAACTCGGGTGACCTGCATTTGTTGATGCATGTTGGTGTGCTTTGTGGACAGCACATCGTATCAAGATAGTGAGAGATGACCAGCCCTTGCTCAGCATTCCTGACACAGGTGACAAGCCTAGCCCCATTTACCTGAAAGTAAACCCCACTGAATTCAATGGGACTTCTGAGTAGTTGTAGTTAGGATTGCCATGTAACATACTCTCTGGAATGTTGGTTGATCTGAGGTGCTTGTGAAATATGTGTTTCAGTGTAGTCAGAAGAGGAAGGAACTGGCCATGTAGTTGCAGACTGATGGTACTGTGGAGGTCCTGTGATCTGCCTCAATGAAGCTGGAGCTTTGCTGTGAGCAGTTCTGTGGGCAGTGAAAGAGAGAGCAGAAGGTAGTGCATGTGGGCAGGTGGAATACTGCCCGAGTGGGTGTAAAATGAGGGTGACGTCAAAGTTGAGGAGGAAGTTGCCATCTTCATGTTTGAGAAGTTAGGCAACCTGATGTGAGCAGCAGGAGACAAACCTGACAGGGTCTGTTTCCTCTTACCAAGGCCTGTCAGGGGACTTGGCACCTACTGCTTAGCGGGGGCCAAGTTAAATCCAGAATAAGAAAGACTGCTACCAGGTCATGCATACAACATCTTTCTGTACATCCACACAACTAAAAAGAGCCCCCTAGCTTCTTCTTAACAATAGATGAATCTGTCATTATTGGTTTCTCTCAGTTTCTCATTTTTCCAATCTTGAATTCAGGTCTCACATTTCTGCATCAGTTTGCAGATTCCGCCCCCTCCCCCCGCCAAAACAGTCCTTCTGAGAATTCATCAGGACATTTCTCCAAATACAGGCACCCTCCCACTTACACATGATTGACTCATGTGCAACCACATATATGTGTGACACCAGGAAAATAAATAAGTAATTTATTTTCAAATCCAGAAATGGTGGGAGAGAGCTGGAGAGTCCTCGTAGCTCACAAGGAGACCCTCCCCAGAGCCCAAAGAGGACATCAGTGAGGGAGGAGGAAGACCCAAAGAGACCTGAGGTGCAGTGAGGCTTTGTTTTGGCTACTCAGCCTCCCCGTCTAACAGCTGACATGCGGGGTAGCACAGCAGCAGCAGTAGCAACTTTCTTGCACATTCTTCAGGCAGCCCCATAGCTTCAACTACAGATATTTTGGTCTGGATTGGGGAGAGAGTGGGAGAGAGAGCTGGAGAGCAGGGGGGGAAATGGGTGTCTGGAGGCCTTTTAGATAGTGCTCCCCAGTTTATGTGATTTCAGTTATGCATGCAGGGGCCTAGAACATAACCCCTGTGTAAGTGGGCTGTATACAAATGTTTGAATACACAGAAACACAGTTTTGCAAAGAAGCTTTTGGTAATGGATTTTTGGTGTATTATTTTCACTATGTTATTGTTATGTTATGCACACTTTATCATTAATTTACCCTAGTATATGCATTTTTGTATAAATTACTTAGCTGGAGAACTGCATTGCAAAATTCAGAGGAATGCAGATTTCAAAGGATGGTTGTGTTTTGGTTCACATATTGTTTCAGAAATTGTGAGTTAGGTAGTTTGACCCTTAAATGTGATGTGAATCAAATTTCTCCTCCATCCTTAGTTTCTTTTTTCTTTTTAAAGATGCTTTATTAGTTTTTGAAACAAAACAAATACAAAACTAAACTAAACTATACACAACAATAATCAAAGGGCAATCCCAACCATCCTTAGTTTCATTGTTTTTCTGTGAAAGTTTGACAGGATAGCAGTTGAGTGTGGAAAATACCATTCTCCTCCCCCCTTTTTTTTGCAATATGTATGATGATAACCCACATTTGCTGACTAACCTGCCCACAGTCTTGCTTTCTGTTTATGGAATATTCATAGCACAGAATTGGCTGTGAATCAGACAGAGTGGGCATAGCCTTTTAAGAGGGCCCTGGTTGATTAGAACCTCTGCTTTGTATAATAAGCACTAATGTAGCCACCTCATTCTTAAAAATAATGATGCCCAGCTCAGAGGAGGCCTGTATAAAAACATAAATCATTTTTTAAAAAGAAAGATCTGACATAAAGAAAAATTAAAGAAGCTGAGTAGTTATCACTTTGATTGGCAACGAGTAAGGGCAAAGAACAATCAGTATAATCATCTACTAATATTCAAATGTTATAAACACATGACTTATATGATGGAGAGGTTATCCAAGAGCCATGTAGCTAAAGGGAGATTTAGGCGTGAGTTACTTCATTTAAATTTTACATAAGCTTGAGTTAATGTACTGTTTAGGACTATTTATAGAATAACCATCAGAACATAACAACAGTATGTGCTAAGACCTCTGGGAAGGGTTTAATTTGAGTCAGTATTGCCACAGCTTAACTTCAGAACATTTTTAAAATCAGTGCCGTGACTCAGCCCTGGAAAGTATGGAGTAATAATAAATATGAGCTAGTGTAGTGTAGATATGACTTTACTCTCTTTTTAGGCAGATGTAAGGAACTTGTGGCCTTCCATATGCTGTTGGACTCCAACTCCCATCATCCCTGACCATTGGTCATGCTTGCTGTGGTTGATGGGAGTCAGAGTCTAACAACTTCTGCAGAACCGCAGGTTCCCCACTCCTGTGTTAGATCAACCTGCCCCATCACAATAGCCAAAAGAAAGTACTTCTTTATACAACACATAAGAGGTTTGTCATCCTCCTTGTCACTGGGAATAGTGATGGCCGCTTTCTTTAGGACAAATTTATGGAGCATAGGTCTATCAATGAATTAACTTCATAACAGCTAAGTATGCCTCTGAATATTGCTTACATTTTATGCCTGCCATTGTACATGGTTTGCCTCCTGCCCGCTTCTAATCTCACAGCACCCTTGTGGGATTGGTTAGGCTGACAGCTGGCTCAAGGTCCAAAGTGAGTCAATTCTACTGAACTCAGTTGAGCTAGCCCCTGATTGCACCGTAAGTGAGGTCTATGGTTGAGCAGGAAAACTGAATCTCCCTCACCACCGCCTGTTCCCTTCCCTCATAGAAACCATAGGTTGGTCCAACAGCTGGTGTGAAACAGCCAAGTGTGTGCTGACCATCATTCCTCCCACTCCTGCAACTTTGTTAAACACCCCCAACAAGGCATCTAGTTTGGGCTTCATACATCATCCTCATCGTTGTTTGTTTTGTATGCCAGGGTTCTTTAGTTGTATTGCATGTCTTCAGCCTCCCCTCCCTTCATTATTTTCCCATCCTAATAATTTGCTTCTGGCTTCCTCTTTGCTTTGCTTTTTCATTGTGTCTCTGGCTCTCTGTGTTCTGTTTTGTATTTTCCTTTCCACTCAGGAATGTGGAATTGTTAGAAGTTTTGCCTTTCCCCAGCCGTTCCTCTTCTGTCTCCCTCTCCTACGCTCTTCTTTTCTTACCCAACTCCCTAGGTAGAACCATTCCCTGGGGTGAGTGATGGCCCATTAGAAAAAGATTAGCAGATGTGCACTTGACTAGTGAAACAGATGTCAGGGAGGAAAGGAGAGTGAGCGGGAACAGGTGACCTTTTCGGTAAGAGACAGACAAGGATGACTTTTAAAACATCAGTTCCTCACGAAGGCACAGAAGGCGTGAGAGAGAGAACACGTCAGCAGGAGCAAGGAAGACAATTCACCATTATATCATGATGCTACATTACATTTCTCATTATGACTGACATAATCTGTTCAGTTTGGGCTGGAATTGGTATTTTTGCTTTTTCTAGTTTCTGCCAAAGACTCTTTGGGCAGATTTGCTTGTGCAGTTCTGAGCTTATTTTCATCACGGTTGTGCTTGCCCCCATACAGACAAGCACGCATCTAAATAGGACAGGACTGGTATCTCAAAATGCCTTGCCAAAAATAGGCGTATCTTTAATCCACTCGGATGTGCGCTCGTCTCTGTGGTGGGGAGCTTCATGGAAATGAGCATTATACTACAAATAGAAGTTTCCCCCTATAACCTTTCTGCAGAATACATTTCCAGCAAAGTAAATATGCACTTGTTAATGTTACATTTTTGTCTTATGCGAGCCACACTTCTCCCCTCGATACCCCTTATGTGGGGTGGAGACTGCATTTCCCACACTTGGTTTGTGTGCTATATTTTGTGCTTGCAATAAGTTCCCCATGCAGCACCTCCATTGCAATTTCTATTTGAGAGACTTGTCGGAATGGTTCCATGTGATATCCTTGACATTTTTAGTGTCATTGCGTGAACACTGGGGTGTGTTTATTGAGTGACTGTATGCAGGAATTCCACCATGTGCAACTCTAGTACCATGTGCAGGAATGAATGAAGTGGGTGGATATTAGGAAAGCTTCTCCCCACCTCTCTCCACCACTGCCCTGCCATGTAAAAAACCACTACTTTTTGTGAAACAGGTGAGGTCTTTAGTTTCACTCTCCCACTCATTCAGCATTTTATTTGTTTGTGAGATACTCCATTTGAACACTGAGATCAGAATGAAATATGCTAGTCATATTCAGGGCACAATTCTGTGCCTCAGGTTTCACATCTCTCATCTATATTAGATGAAGGGGGAGGAAAATGCAAGCCCCGCAGACCTCTTCTCAGAAAGGCAAGGAAAAATGTAAAACACACCACAATGCGATTTAGAAATTAAAGCGTTCACAGTGAGGCAGGTTATGTCTATTTTTACAAAACAAGTTTCTGTCCTGTTCAGTCCTCACTCGTATTTTCCTCTAGCGTCTCCTCCCCCCAACTCAACATTTTCAGAAGTGGGTAGTGGCAGTAAAATGCAAAATATATTCTAATGTGATATCTGCCTTGGAGAGTGATTGGTTGAAATTACAGTTGGCGTTCCTTCATGCCCAGGATAAACATACAAATTTTAGGACAGCATCCTATTTTCAACCCGCCTCAGAACACATATTGCAAAAAGCTGCTATCCTCCACACCACCTTGCAGGAGTTTTACACAGAGGCTTATTGAATGATCCAAAATGTTCTTGTTCTGCCTGATTCTTCAGCTCAGGAAATGAAAAGTAGATGATGATGATGATGATGATGATGATGATGATGATGATGATGATTTATTTATACCCCGCCCATCTGGCAGAGTTTCCCCAGCTACTCTGGGTGGCTCCCAATCGAATATTAAAAACAATACAGCATTGAACATTAAAAACTTCCCTAAACAGGGCTGCCTTCAGATGCCTTTTAAAAGGAGGATAGTTGCTAATTTCTCTTGACATCTGATGGGAAGGAGTTCCACAGCACAGGCTCCACTACCAAGAAGGCCCTCTACCTGGTTCCCTGTTACCTCACTTTTCGCAGTGAGGGAACTGCCAGAAGGCCCTCTCAGTGTCCGGGCTGAACAATCGGGGTGGAGATGCTCCTTCAGGTATACAGGACTGCAGCCGTTTAGGGCTTTAAAGGTCAGCACCAACACTTTGAATTGTGCTTGGAAACGTACTGGGAACCAATGCAGATCTCAAGACCAGTGTTATATGGTAGAGATAAATAAGGGGAGGGATTTCCACTTCTTTCTGAAATTACCGTCTGTCTTTTCTTCACCCTACAATACAGGTTTTTAAGTTATGAGGAAAGACCCTTAGAAGTTAATCCTATGCAGATGGACTCCAAAGTAAATTCTGCTTCCCTGGGGCTTACTACAGTGTGCATAGTCTTATCCTACAAACACTTACTCTTCCTTCTGTGTGAAGATGCATAAGATCACTCTGTTAGTTTTTACATTCCATCTTTTGCCTTTTAGCACTTGCATTATTAGTCAAACATAATTATGGGTGGAAATAGAAGCCTTGTTTCTCCCATTCTGTCTTTACTTTTTCACTTAGGGAAACTGGCAGCTTTAATAAAGAATCATCTGGCATGGGAAAGGTGTGCAGTTGTTGCTGTTTCCCCCTTCTCATTGTGTTGAAATTAGCGTGAAGTCGCTGATCCCGAGAAAGTGTGGGGATGAATTAGTAGGCTGTGGAGAGAGAAGGGTTTTGCTTTTTCAGAATACAGGAGGGAGGGGATTTTTTTGGACAGCAGTTGTCAAAACCACTTGGTGCGAGTGAACAGATGATTATGTGGGACAAAGCGCTAAGGAACTGGAATGGGAACTCAGGAGAAAGCATCGGAGGGCAGGTGGTTGAAGTCTATTCATTCAATCACTTATTTGTGGCGCGCGCACACACGCGCATATGAACTAAGCAGAACTGTATTTTTCTGGCTTAGTGAGTGGATGTTATTTGCAAGTTCCAAGAAGACCACAAATGACCTGATACCGCATGCATCCAAGGCTGAATCATTTGATTCAAGCCTTTTTCTCACCACAAACATCCCAGGGGGTAATAGC